>NC_058080.1:674738770-675956622 GCF_014858855.1 Bufo gargarizans
CTCGCGGAGGTTCGAAGAAAGATGCCGCTCCTGAGGAGACCAGGATCCCCGAACTGGGGACCCGTCTAGATGAGCGCCCCCAGCCTACAAGGGACGCGTCCGTGGGCAATATGAGCCAAGCTGGTTGGGTCATAGACTTCCCTTCTGGTAGATGGAAGCACCAACTGAGGGAATTTCGGGTTTGGTTGGATAGGGATCACAGGGAATCTAGCCCCATAGGACTGCCGTTCCATTTGTTTAAGACCTCCGACTGAAGGGGTCGGAGGTGCCATAAAGCCCAAGGGACTGCATCCGCAGCCGCTGACATGAGCCCCATCATCTTCATGAGGGTCCGTATGGAGACTCGTCGTGGTACATAAAGGAACCTTGCTAGGTCCTGAATCCGCGTTCTTCTTTCTGGTGTCAACTGGAGGGACATCTCCAGAGAGTCGATTATGAATCCTAGATAATGGATAGAGGTCGAAGGGCTCACGTTCGACTTCTGCCAGTTGATAATCCAGCCCAGGCGGAGCAGAAAGGAAATTGCGACATGAAGATGATGGGAAAGTAGAGGGACTGAAGGGGCTAGAAGAAGCCAGTCATCCAGGTAAGGGACAATGGTCAGACCTTGGAGTCTCAATGCTGCCACTACCGATACTACCACCTTGGTGAAGATCAGGGGGGCAGACGAGATTCCGACGGGAAGGGCGGCAAACTGGAAATGTCTGCACACTCCTGATATCTGGACAGCGATCCTGAGAAATTTCCGGGAGGAAGGATGGATCGGGATGTGGAGGTAAGCGTCTTTGAGGTCCAGAGTGGCCATCACATCCCCAGGGCTGAGGAGGTGGCTGACTGACCTTATGGTTTCCATGCGGAATCTGGTCCTCCTTATGAAACGATTGAGATATCTCAAATCTATAATCATCCGAAGATCTCCCGTCTTTTTGGGTACCAGGAATACTGGAGAATAAATCCCTAGACCCTTCTCCCCTGCCGGTACCTCCTCCAGGGCTCCCTTGGAAAGGTAGTCTTGAATATAGGCTTCCAAGATCCTTTGCCTGGCCGGCAAAAAACTGTGTGTAGCAATGAATCTTCCTGGGGGGAGAGAAACAATGTCTATTAGATAGCCTGTGGCTACTATATTTTGGACCTAGGGATCCAGGATTTCCTGGGCCCATACTTGCCTGAAGAAAAAAAGACGCCCCCCTACAGGGAGGTGGGGGAGGGGTACGGGAAAATCCAGAGGCGTAACGACAGGGATAGTAGGGTTTATCCAAGAGCCTCTGAGAGGCCCATAGTCAGGAGGGCTTTGCCTCCTTGGTGGGTTTGCGGGAGCGTCTAGAAAACTTTCTAGATGGCCCCCCCCCCAATCTCTACGTCCAGCCTGCTGTCCTGGTCGGCCCCCGCGGGCTTGTCTGCCCCTGCCTCGAAAGGGCTGTTGGGGGAGACTCTTCCCCTTCTTATCTGAAAGACCCTCCATAATGGTGTCTAATTCGGATCCAAATAGACGACCTGGTTCAAAGGGGAGCCCACAGAGGTTATAGTTGGACGCATTGTCTGCACAGAGGTCTCCTAGCAGCAGACACTAAAGCCATTGTCTTGGCCGCCAATTTTAGCTGAAGTTGGGCCGTATCACATAGAAAATCCATGGCCAAATTGACGGATTTAAAGGCAGCAAGGATATCGTCGCGAGAGACACTCTGGTCGACATCCGTCTGGATCTGATTCAGCTTAGCTCTCAGGAAGGAAGAAACCTCTGTGGCAGCAATGGATGTCCCCCCCCCCCCCCCGGTAACAGACAGGCAGGCAGTGCTGACCTCACTCACTGTACGTCACGCAGTGCGTGAGGTACAGTGAGTGAGCGCCGCCGCCCGCACTGCCTGCCTGTGGGGGGACATTATTTTTAATAAGGATCACTATGGACATTATTTAGAATGGAGGCTGCTGTGGATGTCATTATAACTGTATAATGTCTGATAGGCCTAGTCCTGAGTTATATTACCCTGCCCTGTATAATAATGTACCCTGATACCCCTTAGTTATATTACTCCAGCGGGGTAATATAACTTAAGGCTACTTTCACACTAGCGTTCGTCGGTCCGCTCGTGAGCTCCGTTTGAAGGGGCTCACGAGCGGACCCGAACGCAGCCGTCCAGCCCTGATGCAGTCTGAATGGAGCGGATCCGCTCAGAATGCATCAGTCTGGCGGCGTTCAGCCTCCGCTCCGCTCGCCTCCGCACGGACAGGCGGACAGCTGAACGCTGCTTGCAGCGTTCGGGTGTCCGCCTGGCCGTGCGGATCCGTTCAGACTTACAATGTAAGTCAATGGGAACGGATCCGCTTGAAGATGTCACCAATTGACTCAATCTTCAAGCGGATCCGTCCCCCATTGACTTTACATTGAAAGTCTGAACGGATCCGCGCAGGCTACTTGCGCACTTGCGAATTTTTTTAAAGTTATTAATGCAGACGGATCCGTACTGAACGGAGCCTCCGTCTGCATTAATATGAGCGGATCCGTTCAGAACGGATCCGCCCGAACGCTAGTGTGAAAGTAGCCTTAGGGGTATCAGGGATGGGTACATTATTATACAGGGCATGGGCAGGGTAATATAACTCAGCTCAGGACTAGGCCTATCAGACATTATACAGTTATAATGAGTAATGACACCCACAGCAGCCTCCATTCTAAATAATGTCCATAGTGATCCTTATTAAACTTAATGTCCCCCACAGTGACAGTGGCCCCCATTTTCATGTCTCCCACAGTGGCCCCCCCCCCATTGTAATTAATTCCCCCCATTGTAATTAATGCCCCCCCCCATTGTAATAACCCCCATCCCCCCATTGTAATTAATGCCCCCCCCAGACCATCACTCGCCTCACAGCAGGCATCAGCACTGCTCAGGGGCTCAGGGCGGGCGGTAACAGGCAGGCAGTGCGGCGCTCACTCAGTCACTGTATGTCACGCGCCTGCGCCGCCTAGTGGGAGGAGCAGGCGCGTGACGTCAGTAAGTCTGACCAGGGCCGGTGCAAGGATTTTTGCCGCCCTAGGCAAGATAAAAATTGGCCGCAATTCCGCAATTCCGAACCTGAAAAAAAATAGTACATGTCCTATTCTTGTCCCCAATAACGGACAAGAATAGGCATATTCTCTTAGTGCCGGCAATGTGCGGTCCGCAAAATGTAGTATTAATAACGAAACAATTAAATAATACACATATTGCATTGTCTACTTACCACCAGGACAATACGATGATCTGGTCTCTGGCTGCAGTCTGGCTCTGGGGACTCCCTTGTCACTCTCTTCTCCCCCCCCTCCCTTGTCACTCTCTTCTCCCCCCCCCCTTGTCACTCTCTTCTCCCCCCCCCTCCCTTGTCACTCTCTTCTCCCCCCCCTCCCTTGTCACTCTCTTCTCCCCCCCCCCTCCCTTGTCACTCTCTTCTCCCCCCCCTCCCTTGTCACTCTCTTCTCCCCCCCTCCCTTGTCACTCTATTCTCCCCCCCTCCCTTGTCACTCTCTTCTCCCCCCCTCCCTTGTCACTCTCATTCTACTACTCCCCCCCCCCTCCCTTGTCACTCTCATTCTACTACTCCCCCCCCCTCTTGTCACTCTCATTCTACTACTCCCCCCCCTCCCTTGTCACTAGTCTCATTCTACTCCCCCCCCTCCCTTGTCACTAGTCTCATTCTACTCCCCCCCCTCCCCCTCCCTTGTCACTAGTCTCATTCTACTCCCCCCCCCTCCCCCTCCCTTGTCACTAGTCTCTAGTCTCATTCTACTCCCCCCCTCCCTTGTCACTAGTCTCATTCTACTCCCCCCCCTCCTCCCCTCCCTCCCTCCCTTCCCTTCCCTTCCCCTCCCTTGTCACTAGTCTCATTCTACTCCCCCCCCTCCTCCTCTCATTTCCTCCCCCTTGTCACCTCTAATGTAGCGTGGCCGAGCTCTGTTCGCTCCGCGGTACAGGAGCTTTTGTTTCCTGTACCCGGCTGACAGGAAGTGCTCACTTAGTGTGCACTTCCTTTCAGTCCGGCCGGGTACAAGAAACAAATGTTCCTGTACCCCGGGCCGGACCGAACAGAGCTCGGCCACGCTACACTAACAACTCAGCAGTCTGCAGCGCAGGCAGGCTGCGCAGCACTGAGCCGGCCGCTCAGGAGGCTCAGCATGAGGGGCGCCGCCGGCCGGCCGCCCGATCATTTACCATCATAACGATTTTCTTTTTTTTTTTTTTTTTTTACCTCAACGGGCGCCCTGCTGCTGACAGCGCCCCGGGCGGCCGCCCGTCCCGCCCGCCCCTAGAAACGGCCCTGGCGCCTGGACAACTTGGCAATCGCCATGTCCACCTTAGGAATGGAACCCCATGATTCCACTAAGGGTTTAGCCATTGGGAACATTAGCTTGAATTTCCTGGTAAGGACTGGGCCTTTCTCCGGCTTTTTCCACTCTGTGCGCATCACAGAGAGAAGGGTCTCATCTGCCCTAAAGACCCGCTGGGTCCGGCAGGCAGGATCGGAAGACTCCCCTATGTCAACATCATGGTCCCCCGACCTGATGGACCTTAGAAGCTTCTGTGTCTTTTCAGGTGGAAAGAAACAAGAAGTCGATTCTTCCTCATCAGAGGAAGATGACCCCACAGAAAGGGGCATTGGTCTATCGGTGGGGGCGGCCACCTCCATAGGAGTTTGAGAGGGAATAGGTAGCCTCTCATTAAGAAGACGTACGACCCCTTTAATGGAGTCGTCAACATAAGTTTTGGCCCACTGGTACATGTCCTGCATCGAAGGTTCTGTAGCAGTGGCGGAACGGCAACTGTCACACCTGGAAAAAGGGCAGCTCTCGTCAAGAGGCGTATTGCAGTCATAACAAGCCCGGTGTCTCCTCTTGGTAGCGGATTTCCGTGGCTGATCGGGCTCTAAGGGAGAGGCCATAGCTGAAAATAGAAAGGAAAAATTAAAGCATCCTAAAAAAATAAGGGAAACCATCCATTTGATTTAGGAGCACGAACCAGAGGAGAAGCCAATACAATGATAAGCTGAAAAGCAAAGAAACCGGTCTGATAGCACTATCTCACAATAGCAGGAGACTCTGGAGCTAGCTTGTGAAAGCAATGCAGCCAGAGACCGACTGAAGGAAATCAGGGAGCTTATAACAGAGAAGCTCCGCCCAGGGGAGAGGTTTGCATGATAACCCCTCCCTCCTAATGATACTGCTATCCACACCTGTTCCCTTAGAAAAAAGACTTAAGCCTAAGTGAGGAGAGAAACCTCACACACACATCCCCCCCTGGAATAGAACCCCGGCCGCAAACTCCGCCCGCAGGACGCACACGGCCGGGCCGAGAGACCGGAAGTGACGCCGCGGCTAGGTTCGCTTCCCTTCCAGTCATGGCGGCGCCCATGCAGTGGAGCGCAGCCAAGTCGCATCGCAGGAGGGGACACAGCAGAGGCAAGCATGCCAGGTATCGCAAGGCGAAAAATGTAAAAAATAAGGTGCAGCATATAAGCGCACTTAGATAAATTAGGAAAAAAGAGGAGACAAAGAGTGACTCAAATGGAGTCAGAAAAAAACGTCTCCAATTCCCCAAAGGAGAGAGAAACCTCACCAGTCCACCTGTTCAAAGGACAGAAAAAAACATGGTGGGCTGGGGGATGAACTTCTCCCTTTAAGGGAGCTGGAGTTCTTTTATTGGTTTATTCTTTTGGGCTCATTAAAAATTCCGCCGGTCCTACCAGTCCCCGGGGGGCAGTTGACCCCATCTGTGCTGCTGGTAAGACGTAAGGGAATCAATTATATGGAAATAATGGACTCAATGAAAAATACTCCAACACGTTTTATCATGGAGCCCTTTATTTGGACCAACACTGGTGGGGGAGATTTATCAAACTGGTGTAAAGTAGAACTGGCTTAGTTGCCCATAGCAACCAATCAGATTCCACCTTTTATTTTCCACCTGTCAAAAATGAAAGGTGGAATCTGATTGGTTGCTATAGGCACCTAAGCCAGTTCTACTTTACACCAGTCTGATAAATCTCCCCCTAAGTACCTACAGGTCTGTAATACAAAACCATAGAAACTCTGTGTCCTTGCACTCAGATTTGATGACCTTTAATGGAGCTTTAATGATATAGAGTGAACAAGATTTCTAAAAATCCCATTAACCACTATTTTTAAAATCTTCCCATGTGAAAATACTGTATAGTGGTTACAAACTAATTACTTCTACATTGCAGTTATTTAATATAAAAAAAATCACAAGGATTGCAAGATGATTGTAATAAAAATATGAATGATAGTTGTGTCCAGCCCATAATCTGCAAATTGTGAGTGCACGCTACAGTACAAAACCATGCTATGTCTATATACTGTAGATCTTGAAAAAGTGTTATCTGCAACTAAAAAATGTCCCCGATATGCCTGGGCCCCTCACACTGAATATACTTACCCCGCACCCTGCGTTGCTCCTGGTCCCCCCACTGCCGCAGCTGCTTCTCCTCATGCGCGGATGAAAAAACAGGAGCGGAGCGGAGAACCAGGCAAGTAGAGTGATTGTTACTGCTATCACTTTTCCACATACACCTGCATTGTTTTAGATAGCACAATCCGCTGCCCAGAAACTATAATTTTCTTGTCTGTACGAACCACTGTTTCACCTGAATGGGCCAATTATCGTCAATAAGTATTTGTAGGAACGTTCTTCCCCCATAATCTGCTCGACAAACTATCCGTGGAAACACAAGACTAGTATTTGTGCTGGCATGCATGGCCTTTGTTGTCTGTGATAGGGCATCATGTGATTTTTTAATGTCATAGTACACTTGCCCAACAGTGGAGCCAGATTACTTCCAAGTGGCACCAAGCCAAATTGGAGCTTTACAATACTGCCACATGACTCTGAATTTAGAGTTTACAGGGAGTCATACGGTAGCACACGGCGTGCTGATGTAGTAAAATGGAGCTACATGGACTCTGTAGGCACAAGTCTCTTGTGCTAATTCCTACATAACAGGGGCCACATACTAGTGGTAGCTAAAACATGACCTCTAATACTGCATAAATACAACACCATTTCCCTAAATATATTGGAAACATGTATACAAATTTCAATAAACCCTTTTTTTAGGGTTTCTATTATCATTTATTATTAGAGCAAATTTCCCAAAATTCATTTCAGGTCTGATTTGGTTAAATCAGCCATCATTTGGTGATAGTACATTTAAAGTGAAAGTGCCAGAAATGCCCAGAAAAGTCATGTATGACACTCTGAGGTCCCCTGGGACTGTATCCAACCCATTTCAAGTTCTCCGTAATGCTAAATAAGCATGAGTAATGTCAAACTGACAGCGACATGTGACTATAGGTAAACGGATGGTAGCTGGCGGTAACAAACAGTTAAATAACTCACTGTGCCATTTTTTTTACGGAAAATCCCTTCTTCTGTGTCTATTGAACTGCTGCCATTTTGTATGATTCATGCAAGATGAATCCCAAAAATTTGGAGTCGTTGAAACTTGGAAGCCAAAGTATTGGAGAATTTTTTAGAATTGATTCGCTCATCTCTATTAAATGTTGTTCTAAAAACTGTATTTAAAATGAAGTATATTAACATTTCTTAGTTGCTCACATTAAAGGTCATCACTAAGTTCTTTAGGAATGTATGTTAGCCAAAGACTTGGAAAACAAACTTAGAGACAGGTTATATCATTTCTTGATTCATCTATATTACTTTTGACAATACAAGCCAGCCACGGCATATTTTATCATTGTCATAAGCAAAAAAACACAACTGAAATCAATACATGGAATAGTACATTAATTGTATTTATGATTAGAATATGTGCACTCTGTAAATGTCAACAGTTCTAAGTAATCTTAATTAATGATTCTTTAAAAAAAAAAAAATCCACGATAGTAAATTCCATCATGCATCCCAGATCCAGCATGGCAGTTGTATATCTGGTAGAAGCTGATTATTTGACAAACCTCTATATAGTGCTGTTCTCTGACTGCAAACATTGGTAAAGCACAGAAAAAAATCATCTGTGAGTGGATAGTAATTGCTGTTATATAATTTCCTCTTGGTGATTAGAAAGTAAAGGAGGAAAGGAAGCTTTTTGTAGTTATTATTATCCTATATAGAGCAGGAGGGTAGCAGGTAACCATGGAGCAATATAGCAAAACTTGTAAAGGGATTATATTCACCATGACCACCTTCAGTTCAGGACATAGAAATATCATGATTACTTTGATCTAATAAACAATGAAAACTCTCCATGCAGAGATTATAATCGTAGTGATGTCACAGTATAGAGACAATAAACACAGTGATGTCACAGTATAGCAATAATAAACACAGTGATGTCACAAAACAGGGATAATAAACACAGTGATGTCACAGTATAGAAATAATAAACACAGTGATGTCACAGAACAGGGATAATAAACACAGTGATGTCACAGCACAGGGATAATAAACACAGTGATGTCACACTATAGAAATAATAAACACAGTGATGTCACAAAACAGGGATAATAAACACAGTGATGTCACAAAACAGGGATAATAAACACAGTGATGTCACAGAACAGGGATAATAAACACAGTGATGTCAGAACAGGGATAATAACTACAGATAAGCGAATTTCATATTGTGAAATTTGTTCACGCTTCATTTAATGGTAAAAGGTGAATTGCATTATGAATTCTGTTACGACAGACCATAACGCAATTCTATGACGGAATGCATAACGGAATGCCTTTAGATGCATTCCGTTATTCATTTCGTCATAATAGAAGTCTATGGGCTGCAAAACAGATCTATTCCGTTTCTGTTATGCTGTAGAGGACTCCCCTGCATAACAGAAACGGAACTTATCCGTTTTGCAGCCCATAGACTTCTATTACGACTGAATGAATAACGGAATGCCTCTAAAGGCATTCCGTTATGCATTCCATCATAGAATTGCGTTATGGTCTGTCGTAACAGAATCCATAATGCAATTCACCTTTTACCAGTAAACGAAGCGTGAATGAATTTCAAGATATGAAAAATTCGCTCATCTCTAATAATAACCACAGTGATGTCACTGTACAGGGATAATAAACACAATGATTTCACAGTACAGAGAAATAAACATAGTTTCAGTAGAGGGATAGTGTACACAGTGATGTCACAGTACAGAGATAGATGCCTGTATTGTGAGATCGCTGAGCATACTAAGTCTTTACACAGACATACACCGCGAAAGGACAAGATAGAAGTGGACAGACAAGAAGGGTTAAGAATGAGAAGTAAAGAAAGAAAAGAACAAGGAAGAAATGTGAGTGGGCGGAGTTGCCTATGGTACGTTTGTCTGCAGCACAATTTGGGGCACTATGGCGGTCATTTATCAAACTGGCAACTAATCAGATTTCACCCTTTATTTTGGACAGCTCCTTTGTAAAATTACTGTTGTACTTTACAGCAGTTTGATAAATGACCCCCAATATGTTTGTCCTTACTATTTTGGAGACACTATTTGGCATAGTTGTTTTGGGGTTTTGGGAGGATGCTAGAATAGGTCTGGACTGGAAACTCTGCAGATACAAGTTGTAGCCAAGAAAAGTCATCATAGCAGGCTGGGTCACACAGATCATAAAAGGGAAAGGGAATTTCTCAACTCAGTGAGGAAGTGAACTGTGAATCAAAACCCAAAAATTTTTCCAAAACAATTATCCCTAAATAGATATAAACATGTTTAATTGATTTTGCACAGATCAATTGATAATTAATATTTTTGGGTTGGTGGGGAACAATCATTAAATCTGTCCTCCTTTGTACCTAAAATTAGTACAGCCAAACAATATTCCAAATTATACTGACAAAAGTAGTGTCCCATACGGTTATAGTGCCTACATGGTGCTTCACACAGATAAAGTGCCCCCTTTTGGCTCCACACAACAATATTGCTCCCAAGATCCTTAAAGTGTCTCAACTGTACCTTTGTTTCTGTTTGAAGTGATGACACCCTGATATGCCACACGCAAGCCTATTAGGCTACCAGGAGCCTCACTACAACGTCCCTTGCCTCCAGAATGAGAGTCTAGCCACATGCCCCAGACCTCACTTGAACTGGTCTTCTTGCCCCAGTGCTCTGCTGCCACCTAAACTGCCCATGATGGTTAGCAACAGCCATGGAAACCTCTTCCCACTCACTTTTCTCTCTTGTTCCTCCCCATCTTGTCCTGCACTATTAAGTTCTGGCCACTTCTATCTCTCGTCCTCTCGCCGCACTGGTTGCTCACTCTCTGTGCCTTTCGTTAATTCTGTCCTCTCTTTGCATTTCACAGCCTCTTTTGTGTCCTTCCAGGTTCCACCTCACCAGACACTTACCACACAGTCTGTCCGCTGCTTATTATGTCAGTTTGGGATGGGGTTCTTACTGTATTTCCTCCATGTGCCAGTCACCCACTGTATTATGTCTGCTCCAACATACTCATCAACTGTGTCTGGGACCAGAGTTAAAAATGGTGGAACTGTCAGGGGGCCTTACCAGGAGCCCTGACAGGGCCATATTTACACAACTGTATATAAGCACTGCAGAGGCAGGGTATGCACACTTATTTTGGCACAGCTTTAGCTGGCACATCTGTAATAACAACACTTTGGCTCGTACAGTATAGACATCTCCACTGCAGCTGGTACATTTACATAGATACTCTTTTTGGATTGAATATTTGCACTGGCTAGCACATTTATTGAGAAACTGCTGTGGCTAGGACAGTATGTTTGAATAGGCATTTTCCTTCCTGGCACAGGTATATTTGTATGTTCAATTCTATAACTTACTGTATAACTACAAGGACACGACTGTGTGGCTGGTGTTTATACTATACTACTATAGTATTGGCAATTCATATGTCCTTGCGGTGACTATTGCATGGATGCTGTGATTGGAGCTGTTCCCAAATACCAATTATAGGCATTGAGGCAATTCAAAATGAGCCTCTACCATTCAAAAATGTAGTCTCCTCTAGTAGCAGATGCTCCCAGCAGCTAGAGAAAGTTTTAAACAACTTAAGAGACAAGTTAATTCTGTTAGAATTGCATGTGTTGTGTATAGAAGCTGCTACTGAATGGCTCCTGTCCCAGGAGCATGCTTCAACTATGCTTGTCATCCCCTTTAGAGCTCATTAAGCTGAACGCATGGACGCCATGCCCGTGCAGCTGAAGTGTGGACCCATTTATTTAAATAGATCCGTAAGATACAGCAAAAAAAAATTTGGGCTGCGGAGGCACGGACCCGAAAGACCACAGAAGAGCTTCAGAAAGGCCATACTGCGCGCATTAGACTAAGAGGAGGCCGACATGATTGATTTTGGTGTGAGGGTCCAGTACACTAAGGGTTGATGATACAGGGTGTGATGGGGTGTGTCATTAGGGGAGGGGCTGTTCCTTTATATAGGGAGGCAGTGAGAGGGACGGGTGCCATTTTGAGATTACCGTTAACAAGCTAGCAAGCTGCAGTTGTGTTACCTGATGGCTTCGGTGGAGGAGATGATTGGGCGCTTCAGGGCGGCAGCAGAGGCACACGGATCAGAATGGCTCCCGGAACAGATGGCAGGGTTCCTGCAGGGGGAGGTGGTGGGATCGGAAGGCCCGCTGCCATGTGTGAGACGGCCGCGCCTTAGCCCCAGCGAAACCCCTAGGGTTCGGTGTCAGTGCAGGAGCCCCTCTAGGGATCCTCCACAAAGGAGGGACGGCAGGCAGCTAGTATCAGCATTTGCCCGGTGTGGGAATAATCCATATGTGCTGAGGAACCCAGAAGAAGGTGGGGGGGTCCTCCCCCTGTCTTCACCAGCAGGCATTGAGGGAGCAGGAGTGGGAACTGCGTGCTCTCTTCCACCCAGGGCTACTGGGAGGCCTGCTCGGCGAGGGAGATATAGAGTTGCATGTTAAACGAGGCTGTGCTAGAGGTGGCCAGCAGGGGGCTCAGGCCTCAGGGAGCTGACAGACAGGAAGAAAATGTGCTGGGACATCAGGATGAAGATGAAGAATCAGAATTTATGCAGTGCGCACCCAGCATGGAGGAGGCGGGGGTGCTGTCTTACTGTGACAGGTTATCAGCGAGGGACAGACGTCAGGAGCCAGGATCATCTGCTGCGTGGTTCACCCAGGCAGCCAGGTGAGACAATGTGGGAATCACTTCAGACATTAGTTAGCAGCCTGGGGGGTGTGAAGGCTGGGGGGAGTCATGGGGAGCTAGTTGGGGACCTGGGGCAACTATTAAGTGGCTTGGCAGGTTAGATTGCGGGATTGGGGGTAGCGGAAGCATCTCCATTACCAGCCTGGGGGGTAAGTGTGGGTCAGTGGGGGGTCCGCTGTCTAGGGTAGGGGAATTAGTGTCTGTCCAGACTCAGGCTGGGGAGGAGGAGTACAGGCAGAGGGCGGACGATGCAGCAAAAGGAGAAGTTTACGTATGCTTTGAAGGCCCGTTGGGGGCCCATTTGAAGCAGGACATGCGAGAACGCATATGGAAGGGGGAGTATGTGGATATTTTCTCACTACTCCTGCTAGAGCGTTTTAATTTAGACAGGTCAAAAAAGGATGAGGGAAAAAAGAATGAGGATGATAAGTGCCGGTATAGACTTATCTCACGCACTTTTTCCAACTGGTTGCAGGCTTTCGCCATCTTAGCAAGTGTTATTGGAGAAAAAAAGCCTGAGTGTTGCTCGGCTCTTTTCTGCTATCTAGACGTGATAGGGCAAGCTTACAGGGTTTATGGGGGTTTGGGTTAGCTCCGCTATGATGAACAGTTTAGGCAGAGGAAAGTGGTTCGACCTAACATACGGTGGGATCATAAAGATATTGGCTTGTGGTTAAAGGTGACGGCGCCAGGGAGGCAGGGGAAGTCCTTTTGGGGGGATTCGGGAGGGTATGGGCAGTCTACTCTCGCAGCGGCGTCCGCCAAAGGGTTGTGCTTCCTCTTTAATGAAGCAAGCTGCAGGTTCGACGCAAAATGCAAATTCAAGCATAAGTGCCCAAATTGCGGGATGAATCACGGAGCCAATCGCTGCTTTAAGGGGAATAGACAAAAAGGGCCTGATGCCTGTGCAAAAACGACTGACTCCGGTTTGGGTGGAAAAGGTGGAGCGGCAGTTAAATAGATACCCTGATCAAAAAGTGGCAGAGTTATTAAGAAGGGGCTTCATGCAGGGCTTTAGTATACCTTCGAATCCCGCACCGGTGGCTAGTTCACAGAAAAATTTGGGTTTTGGAGCATCCGGAAGTCGTTTCTGAAAGGTTGGCTAAAGACGTTGTATTGGGTAGGATGGACGGTCCGTTTGTAGAACCGCTGTTAGTTAACTTGAGGGTTTCACCATTGGGGTTAGTGCCAAAGAAAGAGGCGAACAAGTTTCGGTTGATCCACAAGGTGCATCGGTCAATGATGGTATAGATCACGAAATTTGTTCGGTGGTGTATACATCATTTGATGTGGCTGTGGCATGGGTAAGAAAGTTGGGCCCAGATACGTTGTTGGCCAAGACAGATATTGAAGCGACTTTTTGGTTACTTCCAGGTTAACCCTTATAGTTTGCATTTGTTAGGTTGTTTTTGGGATAGGGGGTATTTTGTAGACAGGTGTTTGCCGATGGGTTGTTCGTTGCTGTGCGCTTATTTTGAAGCGTTTAGTTCATTCCTGGAATGGGTGGTGGTGGATGTGGTGGGTTGTCCTTCCATCATTTATTACTTGGATGATTTTGTTTGTTTAGGTCCCGCGAATTTGCGGGTTTGTTTGTTGTTGTTAAATACCAAACGTTTTTTGCGTCGTTTGGGGTGCCGTTAGCAGAAGGCAAGACGATAGGTCCTTCGACAGAGTTGAGTTTTTGGGGTATATTTATAAGTCCATATGGACTTATGGGGCGATAAATTCAGGAACAGGAAAATTCGTTCCCATTGCGATAATCTGGGAGTCGTGCAGGCGATTTATAGCTTGACAGCATTGTCGCCTCCGGTGGTTCGGTTGTTGCAGCATCTCGTGTTACTATATTTATCGCACATGAGCGGTGGCGGCTCATGTACCTGGTGTGGCTAATTGCATTGCAGATGTCCTTTCTCGTTCGCAGTGGGAGCGTTTTCGTCAGTTGGCCCCGGAAGCGGATCTCGAAGGGTTGGAATGTCCGGGGTCCTAATGGAAGCTCTTGGAGGTAGAGGGTCTCTTGCAAGCTTCAATGAGCGCAGGTACATGGTCGGCATAGAGTAAGGCCTGGAGTCGGTGGGAACAGTGGTGTGAGGTAATAGGGGTGTGGGTGGATGAAGGGGAGGTCCTGTTGTTGTTATTCCTGGGTCATGTAAAAGAGGAGGGATGGTCAGTCGCACAATTGAATAGGTGCATTGCGGGCTTGGCTTTTGGGTCCAAGTTAAGGAGTCTCCCAGATGTTACTAAAGCCTTTTTAGTCAAACAAGTGTTAAAGGGTTGAAGGAGGGGTAAGCGAGCAGAGGACAGGAGGAGGCCTGTGTCGTTCGCACTGCTTTAAAAAATTGGTCGACAGGCGGAAATAGTATGTAGTTCTTTGGAGGAGGTACGTTTGTTAAAATTGGCTTTTTCACAGGTCTTTTATGGGGTGTTTCGCTTGGGGGAGCTGGTGTGCAGGAGTATTAGGTGTGTAGGGGTCTTTTGGGGAAGGATGTGGATCTGTATCAGTCGTGGTTAGGATCCGGGTGTCTAAGACTGATATGGAGGGTAGAGGGCGCAGAGTTTCCCTGTTTGCAGTTCCAGGGTGTTTTTTATGTCTTGTGAAGTGTTTGCAGGATTACATGTCGGGAGTGAATTTTGATGGTGGGCCTCTCCTTAGACGCGACGATGGGTCCTTTTTGTCGCATTTTCAGTTTTTGGCTGTTTTTAGGAAATGTCTATTAGGGTTGGGGGTGGAGCCGACAGATTTTACAGGGCATTAATTCAGAATCGGGGCAGCAACAGAGGCTGCTAGGTTAGGTATGAGTGATTATTTTTTTAAGAGAATAGGTAGATGGGAATCGGTTAGGTTCCAGTCTTATGTGAGGTCAGGCAGTATGCTTTAGAAAAGATTTGGTTGAGTGGTAATGTGTTATATCTTGTTGTTTCAGGTTGCACACTGGCATTAGTATGGATCCTCCGGCATTCTTTCATTTTTTTTTGGGGGGGGGCGCTTCGGGCAGATGTTCGACCGAATGGGCGTCAATTGGGTTTTCAAAGAGATATCACAGTTGTGCGGTGGCTAGGTTCGCGAGGTATGTTGTGGGGGGTGGTGTTAAGTGGTTCACCGTTTTGCGCGTTTAGATCGGTCTCCTGACATTCTAGTGTTACATGTCGGGGGAAATGATTTAGGGATTAGGCCAGTTAGGGAATTGATTAGGGATATAAAAATTGATTTTTTTGAGGCTCTGGTCATTGTTTCCCAAAATGGTTACGGTATGGTCCGATATTATACCTTGTCGGAAATGGCGCATTCGGTGGAACGCATTAACAAAACTTGCATTAAAGTGAACATGGCAATTGGCAAGTTTGTGGCTAGGCATGGATCAGTGGCTGTTAGGCATTTGGAGTTGGAGGCAGGTGTGGGGGATTTTGGAGGTCGGACGGGGTTCACCTTAATGCGGTGGGTATTGATTTGTGGTCTTTGGGTCTGCAAGGAGGGAATGAGAGAGCTTTAGGTGTGTGGAGGAACACGCAAACTTGAGGGAGTGAGTTATCAAGTTGCGCGTTGTTGGTGGTGGGAGGTCCTCGAAGCTGGTGGAATAGGTTGGTAATTGAGAATGGGAGGGCCTCAATGGTGGGGCTGGACTCTCATAGTTGGGCACTTGGTTGGTTCGGTTAGGCATTGATCAGTTGGTGGCTCCAAGCTGGTGTTCTACGGCTGGAGGCAAGGTGGATTTGCCATGTTGTTTGAGGGCTGAGTAACTTTGGGACTTCTAGGACCTCCCTCGTCTAGATTAAGTTATTATTTATGTTATGTATTTTATTTGTTAATAAAAACGGCTGCTGTGGCAGATTTAATCCGACTCTAGTTTCATGTCTTTATTTGGGTATGGGGGAATGGAGAGAGGAAAAGGGGGCAGACTAGTCTAGAGGACCTGAGGAGTTAACCAATAATCTAATCAAGAAAGGCCGTACTGGGGGCGTTAGACTAAGGGGAGGCCGGCATAATTGATTTTGGTGTGAGGGTCTAATATACTAAGGGTTAATGATACAGGGTGTTTCATTAGGGGAGGGGCTGTGCCTTTATATAGGGGGGCAGAGAGAGGGGCGTGTGCCATTTTGAGATTACCTTTAACAAGCTCCCACCCTCCCTTCTAAGGCTTTTGGGGTCATGTTAGGGCGGGGATGCGGTTATGGGGATACGACCGGGGGTGGTTTATCAGTTATGTGAATGTTATTTTGTTGCGGCAGTCAGGGGCGGTGGGAGGTCCACGAAGCTGGTGGAATGGGTTGGTAATTGAGAATTGGAGGGCCTCAATGGTCGGGCTGGACTCTCATGGATGGGCACTTGGTTGGTTCAGCGAGGCGTCCATCAGTTGGTGGCTCTGAGCTGGTGTTCTATGGCTGGAGGCAAGGTGGATTTGCCATGTTGTTTGTGGGCTGAGTAACTTTGGGGCTTCTAGGAACTCCATCGTCTGGATTAAATTATTATTTATGTTATGTATTTTATTTGTTAATAAAAGCGGCTGCTCCGACTATCGTTTCAGGTCTTTATTTGGGTAAGGGGTAATGGAGAGAGGAACAGGGGGCAGACTAGTCTAGAGGACCTGAGAAATTAACCTAAAATGTAATCATAAGTGTTTTCCGTGGGCTTCCAATCCATGCCTCTGCTCTGCAAAAGACCTTTTGCCATATCTTGCGGATCATGGACCTATTCAAGTCAATGGTTCTGCACCAAAGCATGGAGTTCACATGGCCTGTGCCTGAGGTAAGCTGTTATAAAATGTAATTTTATTTATTGTTTTTTTTGTTTGTTTGTTTTTTCATGTTATATGTGTAGAACAGTAATCATAGTTTATACTATAAAATATTTTTTTAATATTATAATATGTAAAATGTAATACAACAGCTTGAACAATATGAAAGCCTGCTCCTCTCCTTCCAGTCCACATCAGCAGCAAACCACCTGGAGCCATGTAACTAATCTAAAGCTTTAAATTAAGACCGACACTCAGAACTTCTGGATGTGATTTCTCTTTATTACACTTCATACAAACAACAATAGACAATATTCAGTAATCATTCCACTTGCACATTGAGTCTGAATTGCATAAGTGGAGTGGTTACTGCATGTTGTAATTAGTACTGCTGCTTGTATGTTTTTATGAAGTTTAATAAAGAAGAATCACGTCCAGAAGTACCATGGTAAGTACAGGGGAGGACACAGACAGCAGAGGGCCCCATGAAATAATATGCTGGCCCCCCTTCCCAAATCCCTCTGACAGTGGAGCTCAGGAGTCTGTGTGCTGTGAACTGAGGGCTATGTTGGGATTTAAGGTTTGAGCTGGGCTGGAGACATTTTCTACATACACAAAAGACCCATTACTCTCAAATATTGTTCACAAATCTGTATAAACCTGTGTTAGTGAGCACTTCTCCTTTGCGAAATAATCCATCTCACCTCACAGGTGTGGCATATCAAGGTGCTGATTAGACAGCATGACTATTGCACAGGTGTGCCTTAGACTTCCCACAATAAAAGACCACTCTGAAGTGTGCAGAGTCGCAACGTTTGAGGAAGAATGTAATTGGCATGCTGACTGCAGGAATGTCTACCAAAGCTGTTGCCATGAATGTTCATTTCTCTACCATAAGCCGTCTCCAAAGGCGTTTCAGAGAATTTGGCAGTACATCCAGCCAGCCTCACAACCGTAGACCACGTGTAACCACACCAGCCCAGAACCTCCAAATCCAGCATGTTCACCTCCCTGATCGTCTGAGACCAGCCACGCGGACAGCTGCAGCAACAATTGGTTTGCATAACCAAAGAATTTCTGCACAAACTGTCATAAACCATCTCAGGGAAGCTCATCTGCATGCTCGTTGTCCTCATCGGGGTCTGGACCTGACTGCAGTTCGTCGTCTTAACCAACTTGAGTGGGCAAATGCTCACCTTCGATGGTGTCTGGCACGTTGGAGAGGCGTTCTGATGAGTCCCTGTTTTCACTGTTCAGGGCAGATGGCAGACAGTGTGTGTGGCGTCGTGTGGGTGAGCGGTTTGCTGATGTCAACGTTGTGGATGGAGTGGCTCATGGTGGCGGTGGGGTTATGGTATGAGCAGGCATATGTTATGGACAACGAGCACAGGTGGATTTTATTGATGGCATTTTGAATGCACAGAGATACCGTGACGAGATCCTGAGGCCCATTGTTGTGGCATTCATCCACGACCATCACCTCATGTTGCAGCATGATAATGCACGGCCCCATATTGCAAGGATCTGTACACAATTCCTGGAAGCTGAAAACATCCCAGTTCTTGCATGGCCAGCATACTCACTGGACATGTCACCCACTCAGCATGTTTGGGATGCTCTGGATCAGCGTATACGACAGCGTGTTCCAGTTCCTGCCAATATTCTTCAACTTCGCACAGCTATTGAATAGGAGTGGACCAACATTCCACAGGCCACAATCAACAATCTGATCAACTCTATGCGACAGAGATGTGTTGCACTGCGTGAAACAAATGGTGGCCACAATAATAGAGTTGAGCGAACACCTGGATGTTCGGGTTCGAGAAGTTCGGCCGAACATCCCGGAAATGTTCGGGTTCGGGATCCGAACCCGATCCGAACTTCGTCCCGAACCCGAACCCCATTGAAGTCAATGGGGACCCGAACTTTTCGGCACTAAAAAGGCTGTAAAACAGCCCAGGAAAGAGCTAGAGGGCTGCAAAAGGCAGCAACATGTAGGTAAATCCCCTGCAAACAAATGTGGATAGGGAAATGAATTAAAATAAAAATTAAATAAATAAAAATTAACCAAAATCAATTGGAGAGAGGTTCCATAGCAGAGAATCTGGCTTCCCGTCACCCACCACTGGAACAGTCCATTCTCAGATATTTAGGCCCCGGCACCCAGGCAGAGGAGAGAGGTCCCGTAACAGAGAATCTGTCTTCATGTCAGCAGAGAATTAGTCTGCATGTCATAGCAGAGAATGAGGTTTCACGTCAGCCACCACTGCAACAGTCCATTGGCATATATTTAGGCCCAGCACCCAGGCAGAGGAGGGAGGTCCCGTAACAGAGAATCTGTCTTCATGTCAGCAGAGAATTAGTCTGCATGTCATAGCAGAGAATGAGGCTTCACGTCAGCCACCACTGCAACAGTCCATTGGCATATATTTAGGCCCAGCACACACACAGGCAGAGGAGAGAGGTCCCGTAACAGAGAATCTGGCTTCATGTCAGCAGAGAATCAGTCTGCATGTCATAGCAGAGAATGAGGCTTCACGTCAGCCACCACTGCAACAGTCCATTGGCATATATTTAGGCCCAGCACACACACAGGCAGAGGAGAGAGGTCCCGTAACAGAGGATCTGGCTTCATGTCAGCAGAGAATTAGTCTGCATGTCATAGCAGAGAATGAGGCTTCACGTCAGCCACCACTGCAACAGTCCATTGGCATATATTTAGGCCTAGCACACAGGCAGAGGAGAGAGGTCCCGTAACAGACAATCTGGCTTCATGTCAGCAGAGAATCAGTCTGCATGTCATAGCAGAGAATGAGGCTTCACGTCACCCACCACTGCAACAGTCCATTGGCATATATTTAGGCCTAGCACACAGGCAGAGCAGAGAGGTCCCGTAACAGACAATCTGGCTTCATGACAGCAGAGAATCAGTCTGCATGTCATAGCAGAGAATGAGGCTTCACGTCACCCACCACTGCAACAGTCCATTGGCATATATTTAGGCCTAGCACACAGGCAGAGCAGAGAGGTCCCGTAACAGACGATCTGGCTTCATGTCAGCAGAGAATCAGTCTGCATGTCATAGCAGAGAATGAGGCTTCACGTCAGCCACCACTGCAACAGTCCATTGGCATATATTTAGGCCCAGCACCCAGGCAGAGGAGGGAGGTCCCGTAACAGAGAATCTGTCTTCATGTCAGCAGAGAATTAGTCTGCATGTCATAGCAGAGAATGAGGCTTCACGTCAGCCACCACTGCAACAGTCCATTGGCATATATTTAGGCCCAGCACACACACAGGCAGAGGAGAGAGGTCCCGTAACAGACAATCTGGCTTCATGTCAGCAGAGAATTAGTCTGCATGTCATAGCAGAGAATGAGGCTTCACGTCAGCCACCACTGCAACAGTCCATTGGCATATATTTAGGCCCAGCACACACACAGGCAGAGGAGAGAGGTCCCGTAACAGAGAATCTGTCTTCATGTCAGCAGAGAATTAGTCTGCATGTCATAGCAGAGAATCAGGCTTCACGTCACCCACCACTGCAACAGTCCATTGGCATATATTTAGGCCCAGCACCCAGGCAGAGGAGGGAGGTCCCGTAACAGAGAATCTGTCTTCATGTCAGCAGAGAATTAGTCTGCATGTCATAGCAGAGAATGAGGCTTCACGTCAGCCACCACTGCAACAGTCCATTGGCATATATTTAGGCCCAGCACACACACAGGCAGAGGAGAGAGGTCCCGTAACAGAGAATCTGTCTTCATGTCAGCAGAGAATTAGTCTGCATGTCATAGCAGAGAATGAGGCTTCACGTCAGCCACCACTGCAACAGTCCATTGGCATATATTTAGGCCCAGCACACACACAGGCAGAGGAGAGAGGTCCCGTAACAGAGAATCTGTCTTCATGTCAGCAGAGAATTAGTCTGCATGTCATAGCAGAGAATGAGGCTTCACGTCACCCACCACTGCAACAGTCCATTGGCATATATTTAGGCCCAGCACCCAGGCAGAGGAGGGAGGTCCCGTAACAGAGAATCTGTCTTCATGTCAGCAGAGAATTAGTCTGCATGTCATAGCAGAGAATGAGGCTTCACGTCAGCCACCACTGCAACAGTCCATTGGCATATATTTAGGCCTAGCACACAGGCAGAGGAGAGGTTCATTCAACTTTGGGTAGCATCGCAATATAATGGTAAAATGAAAATAAAAATAGGATTGAATGAGGAAGTGCCCTGGAGTCCAATAATATATGGTTATGGGGAGGTAGTTAATGTCTAATCTGGACAAGGGACGGACAGGTCCTGTGGGATCCATGCCTGGTTCATTTTTATGAACGTCAGCTTGTCCACATTGGCTGTAGACAGGCGGCTGCGTTTGTCTGTAATGACGCCCCCTGCCGTGCTGAATACACGTTCAGACAAAACGCTGGCTGCCGGGCAGGCCAGCACCTCCAAGGCATAAAAGGCTAGCTCTGGCCACGTGGACAATTTAGAGACCCAGAAGTTGAATGGGGCCGAACCATCAGTCAGTACGTGGAGGGGTGTGCACACGTACTGTTCCACCATGTTAGTGAAATGTTGCCTCCTGCTAACACGTTGCGTATCAGGTGGTGGTGCAGTTAGCTGTGGCGTGTTGACAAAACTTTTCCACATCTCTGCCATGCTAACCCTGCCCTCAGAGGAGCTGGCCGTGACACAGCTGCCTTGGCGACCTCTTGCTCCTCCTCTGCCTTGGCCTTGGGCTTCCACTTGTTCCCCTGTGACATTTGGGAATGCTCTCAGTAGCGCGTCTACCAACGTGCGCTTGTACTCGCGCATCTTCCTATCACGCTCCAGTGCAGGAAGTAAGGTGGGCACATTGTCTTTGTAGCGTGGATCCAGCAGGGTGGCAACCCAGTAGTCCGCACAGGTTAAAATGTGGGCAACTCTGCTGTCGTTGCGCAGGCACTGCAGCATGTAGTCGCTCATGTGTGCCAGGCTGCCCAGGGATAAGGACAAGCTGTCCTCTGTGGGAGGCGTATCGTCATCGTCCTGCCTTTCCCCCCAGCCACGCACCAGTGATGGACCCGAGCTGCGTTGGGTGCCACCCCGCTGTGACCATGCTTCATCCTCATCCTCCTCCACCTCCTCCTCATCCTCGTCCTCCTCGTCCTCCAGTAGTGGGCCCTGGCTGGCCACATTTGTACCTGGCCTCTGCTGTTGCCAAAAACCTCCCTCTGAGTCACTTCGAAGAGACTGGCCTGAAAGTGCTAAAAATGACCCCTCTTCCTCCTCCTCCTCCTCCTCCTCCTGGGCCACCTCCTCTTCCATCATCGCCCTAAGTGTTTTCTCAAGGAGACATAGAAGTGGTATTGTAACGCTGATAACGGTGTCATCGCCACTGGCCATGTTGGTGGAGTACTCGAAACAGCGCAACAGGGCACACAGGTCTCGCATGGAGGCCCAGTCATTGGTGGTGAAGTGGTGCTGTTCTGTAGTGCGACTGACCCGTGCGTGCTGCAGCTGAAACTCCACTATGGCCTGCTGCTGCTCGCACAGTCTGTCCAGCATGTGCAAGGTGGAGTTCCACCTGGTGGGCACGTCGCATATGAGGCGGTGAGCGGGAAGGCCGAAGTTACGCTGTAGCGCAGACAGGCGAGCAGCAGCAGGATGTGAACGCCGGAAGCGCGAACAGACGGCCCGCACTTTATGCAGCAGCTCTGACATGTCGGGGTAGTTGTGAATGAACTTCTGCACCACCAAATTCAGCACATGCGCCAAGCAAGGGATGTGCGTCAAATTGGCTAGTCCCAGAGCTGCAACGAGATTTCGCCCATTATCACACACCACCAGGCCGGGCTTGAGGCTCACCGGCAGCAACCACTCGTCGGTCTGTTGTTCTATACCCCGCCACAACTCCTGTGCGGTGTGGGGCCTGTCCCCCAAACATATGAGTTTCAGAATGGCCTGCTGACGTTTACCCCGGGCTGTGCTGAAGTTGGTGGTGAAGGTGTGTGGCTGACTGGATGAGCAGGTGGAAGAAGAGGAGGAGGAAGCCGAGAAGGAGGAGGTGGCAACAGGAGGCAAAGAATGTTGCCCTGCGATCCTTGGCGGCGGAAGGACGTGCGCCAAACAGCTCTCCGCCTGGGGCCCAGCTGCCACTACATTTACCCAGTGTGCAGTTAGGGAGATATAGCGTCCCTGGCCGTGCTTACTGGTCCACGTATCTGTGGTTAGGTGGACCTTGCCACAGATGGCGTTGCGCAGTGCACACTTGATTTTATCGGATACTTGGTTGTGCAGGGAAGGCACGGCTCTCTTGGAGAAGTAGTGCCGGCTGGGAACAACATACTGTGGGACAGCAAGCGACATGAGCTGTTTGAAGCTGTCTGTGTCCACCAGCCTAAATGACAGCATTTCATAGGCCAGTAGTTTAGAAATGCTGGCATTCAGGGCCAGGGATCGAGGGTGGCTAGGTGGGAATTTACGCTTTCTATCAAATGTTTGTGAGATGGAGAGCTGAACGCTGGCGTGTGACATGGTTGAGACGCTTGGTGACGGAGGTGGTGGTGGTGGTGTTGGTGGTACATCCCCTGTTTGCTGGGCGGCAGGTGCCAACGTTCCTCCAGAGGCGGAGGAAGAGGCCGAGGCGGCAGCAGCAGAATAGGCCGAGGCGGCAGCAGCAGAAGAGGTAGCAGGGGGAGCCTGAGTGACTTCCTTGGTTTTAAGGTGTTTACTCCACTGCAGTTCATGCTTTGCATGCAGGTGCCTGGTCATGCAGGTTGTGCTCAGGTTCAGAACGTTAATGCCTCGCTTCAGGCTCTGATGGCACAGCGTGCAAACCACTCGGGTCTTGTCGTCAGCACATTGTTTGAAGAAGTGCCATGCCAGGGAACTCCTTGAAGCTGCCTTTGGGGTGCTCGGTCCCAGATGGCGGCGGTCAGTAGCAGGCGGAGTCTCTTGGCGGCGGGTGTTCTGCTTTTGCCCACTGCTCCCTCTTTTGCTACGCTGTTGGCTCGGTCTCACCACTGCCTCTTCCTCCGAACTGTGAAAGTCAGTGGCACGACCTTCATTCCATGTGGGGTCTAGGACCTCATCGTCCCCTGCATCGTCTTCCACCCAGTCTTGATCCCTGACCTCCTGTTCAGTCTGCACACTGCAGAAAGACGCAGCAGTTGGCACCTGTGTTTCATCATCAGAGACATGCTGAGGTGGTATTCCCATGTCCTCATCATCAGGAAACATAAGTGGTTGTGCGTCAGTGCATTCTATGTCTTTCACCGCTGGGGAAGGGCTAGGTGGATGCCCTTGAGTCTTCAAACAGCATAAGAGACTGCTGCATAACTTGAGGCTGAGACAGTTTCCCTGGTATGCATGGGGGTGATGTGACAGACTGATGGGGTTGGTTTTCAGGCGCCATCTGTGCGCTTTCTGCAGAAGACTGGGTGGGAGATAATGTGAACGTGCTGGATCCACTGTCGGCCACCCAATTGACTAATGCCTGTACCTGCTCAGGCCTTACCATCCTTAGAACGGCATTGGGCCCCACCATATATTGCTGTAAATTCTGGCGGCTACTGGGACCTGAGGTAGTTGGTACACTAGGACGTGTGGATGTGGCAGAACGGCCACGTCCTCTCCCAGCACCAGAGGGTCCACTAACACCACCACGACCATGTCCACGTCCGCGTCCCTTACTAGATGTTTTTCTCATTGTTATGGTTCACCACAACAACAAATATATTATTTGGCCCAATGTATTGTATTCAAATTCAGCGGGATATAAATTTGAGGCCTAGTATTTAGGCGCTGGGTGACCGGTATGGATTTAGTGACAGAATTAGACTTGGAAATGCACAGAAGCGTGTGTGTGAAGTTATTCTGAATGACCCTATGTGCACCTTGAATATTATATACCCTTTTTGGGATAGATTTCAAATAGCTCTGATATAGCAGGAACCACTAAATTATGAAATTGCTAAATTGGGAATTGTACTTCAACCCAGAACAAAAAATGTGCTTTGACGGACACTAAATAACTTTCCCAGCCACAACAGGACAGCGGTAACGAGAGATTTAGCAGGATATAAATTTGAGGCCTAGTATTTAGGCGCTGGGTGACAGGTATGGGTTTAGTGACAGAATTAGACTTGGAAATACACAGTAGCGGGTGTGTGTGAAGTTATTCTGAATGACCCAATGTGCACCTTGAATATTATATACCCTTTTAGGGATAGATTTCAAATAGCTCTGATATAGCAGAAACCACTAAATTATGAAATTGTTAAATTGGGAATTGTATTTAAACCCAGAACAAAAAATGTGCTTTGACGGACACTAAATAACTTTCCCAGCCACAACAGGACAGCGTTAACGAGAGATTTAGCAGGATATAAATTTGAGGCCTAGTATTTAGGCGCTGGGTGACAGGTATGGGTTTAGTGACAGAATTAGACTTGGAAATACACAGTAGCGGGTGTGTGTGAAGTTATTCTGAATGACCCAATGTGCACCTTGAATATTATATACCCTTTTAGGGATAGATTTCAAATAGCTCTGATATAGCAGAAACCACTAAATTATGAAATTGCTAAATTGGGAATTGTATTTCAACCCAGAACAAGAAATGTGCTTGAACGGACACTAAATAACTCGCCCAGCTACAGCACTAAGGACAGATTTAGCGGGATATAAATTTGAGGCCTAGTATTTAGGCGCTGGGTGACAGGTATGGGTTTAGTGCCAGAATTAGACTTGGAAATACACAGTAGCGGGTGTGTGTGAAGTTATTCTGAATGACCCAATGTGCACCTTGAATATTATATACCCTTTTAGGGATAGATTTCAAATAGCTCTGATATAGCAGAAACCACTAAATTATGAAATTGCTAAATTGGGAATTGTATTTCAACCCAGAACAAGAAATGTGCTTGAACGGACACTAAATAACTCGCCCAGCTACAGCACTAAGGACAGATTTAGCGGGATATAAATTTGAGGCCTAGTATTTAGGCGCTGGGTGACAGGTATGGGTTTAGTGCCAGAATTAGACTTGGAAATACACAGTAGCGGGTGTGTGTGAAGTTATTCTGAATGACCCAATGTGCACCTTGAATATTATATACCCTTTTAGGGATAGATTTCAAATAGCTCTGATATAGCAGAAACCACTAAATTATGAAATTGCTAAATTGGGAATTGTATTTCAACCCAGAACAAGAAATGTGCTTGAACGGACACTAAATAACTCGCCCAGCTACAGCACTAAGGACAGATTTAGCGGGATATAAATTTGAGGCCTAGTATTTAGGCGCTGGGTGACAGGTATGGGTTTAGTGCCAGAATTAGACTTGGAAATACACAGTAGCGGGTGTGTGTGAAGTTATTCTGAATGACCCAATGTGCACCTTGAATATTATATACCCTTTTAGGGATAGATTTCAAATAGCTCTGATATAGCAGAAACCACTAAATTATGAAATTGCTAAATTGGGAATTGTATTTCAACCCAGAACAAGAAATGTGCTTGAACGGACACTAAATAACTCGCCCAGCTACAGCACTAAGGACAGATTTAGCGGGATATAAATTTGAGGCCTAGTATTTAGGCGCTGGGTGACAGGTATGGGTTTAGTGCCAGAATTAGACTTGGAAATACACAGTAGCGGGTGTGTGTGAAGTTATTCTGAATGACCCAATGTGCACCTTGAATATTATATACCCTTTTAGGGATAGATTTCAAATAGCTCTGATATAGCAGAAACCACTAAATTATGAAATTGCTAAATTGGGAATTGTATTTCAACCCAGAACAAGAAATGTGCTTGAACGGACACTAAATAACTCGCCCAGCTACAGCACTAAGGACAGATTTAGCGGGATATAAATTTGAGGCCTAGTATTTAGGCGCTGGGTGACCGGTATGGATTTAGTGACAGAATTAGACTGGGATATGGCCAAAAAATAAACAGACTATTGCTGGTTAAATGCACTTGGTGTGACAGCTTCACCCTGATGTAGGCTTTAGCCAAAAAACAACCACACCATTGAGGGTTAAATGCACTTGGTGACAGGCGCAGCTTGCCCCTGATTTAGTATATGGCCAAAAAATGAACAGACTATTGCTGGTTAAATGCACTTGGTGTGACAGCTTCACCCTGATGTAGGCTTTAGCCAAAAAACAACCACACCATTGAGGGTTAAATGCACTTGGTGACAGGCGCAGCTTGCCCCTGATTTTGTATATGGCCAAAAAATGAACAGACTATTGCTGGTTAAATGCACTTGGTGTGACAGCTTCACCCTGATGTAGGCTTTAGCCAAAAAACAACCACACCATTGAGGGTTAAATGCACTTGGTCGCAGCTTGTGCTGGCGCACCACAAGACACAAAATGGCCGCCGATCACCCCAGAAAAATGTGACTGACAAACGGTCTGGGCAGCCTAAAAACAGTGAGCAATTGAGGATCAGCAGCTCAATGATCCACAGCTGCAGATCGATCAGTTAATCAAGTCCTTTGGAGGAGTTAATCTGCCTAATCTCGCCCTACTGTCGCAGCCGCAACCTCTCCCTACGCTAATCAGAGCAGAGTGACGGGCGGCGCTATGTGACTCCAGCTTAAATAGAGGCTGGGTCACATGGTGCTCTGGCCAATCACAGCCATGCCAATAGTAGGCATGGCTGTGATGGCCTCTTGGGGCAAGTAGTATGACGCTTGTTGATTGGCTGCTTTGCAGCCTTTCAAAAAGCGCCAAGAAAGCGTCACAAAAGCGCGAAGAAAGCGACGAACACCGAACCCGAACCCGGACTTTTACGAAAATGTCCGGGTTCGGGTCCGTGTCACGGACACCCCAAAATTCGGTACGAACCCGAACTATACAGTTCGAGTTCGCTCATCCCTACACAATAAGGCAAAACTGTGCACATTTCAGAGTGTACTTTTATTGTGGGAAGTCTAAGGCACACCTGAGCAATATTCATGCTGTCAAATCAGCACCCTGATATGCCACACCTGTGAGGTGGGATGGATTATCTCGACAAAGGAGAAGTGCTCCCAATATTTGAGAGTAATGGGTCTTTTGTGTATGTAGAAAATGTTTCAGATCTTTGAGTTCAGCTAATGCAAAATGGGAGCAAAACCGAAAGTGTTGCATTTATATTTTTGCTCAGTGTATGTATATATGTATACATACAGTATATTCCGAAAAAAATTGCAGCACCGGCTTGAGAAATGCTCTATTGTTGAGCTGGAACCTTGTTGTTACCATATGGGTGAACAAAGGAATTATTTTTGCTTTTTTAAGGGTGCTGCTCTTTTTTCTCCACAGTGTATATGTATATATATATAGTTCAAGAAAAATGGCGGCACTGGTGCTCTAAGTTACAAAAAGTAGGGTGCACGTCCCTAGGGGAATAGGCTTCTTACCCCAATGTGTAAATCCAGAAGAATAAGCGGAACTCCAATAGATGAAAAAACAAGTGAACCTTTAT
This sequence comes from Bufo gargarizans, assembly GCF_014858855.1. Lineage (NCBI taxonomy): Eukaryota > Metazoa > Chordata > Amphibia > Anura > Bufonidae > Bufo > Bufo gargarizans. Next base: position 674,767,145 of record NC_058080.1, read on the forward strand.
TTACCCAGGTGCAACGTTTCGGCTCTACTCTTGAGCCTTTTTCAAGCATGAATACAACTCCAAAACACAGCAATAAATACAGGTGAATCAATTAACAAGTGAATCATGTGATCACACTCCACCCAGTGGGTGTGACCAAATCGTGAGCATATCAGACTGCAACAATGTGAATACATGATATTGACCTATGTAAAAAGTGCAAATGTAAATAAAAACATAAACAGAAGAGACATGAATCGTACAGTGTGCTGCAACCTTTTCTGACATACAGGGGGAAGAGCAAAAAAGGAGGGGTGGTCAAACTAACATACCTAACGCACATGGAGAATTGTGTCCTGCCGTTTGCTTCAGCGTTGTTTACTTTCCTTTGCGCAGGTCAGGTAAAGCACCTATCAGGGAAATGGATAAAGGGGAGCGACCGGCGTCATCAGACCTCGTCGACGCACGGTCATCACTCCAGTGTCATCTTACACAGCCTAGACACTCCTTCCTAAGCACATGCTCAGATGGAAAAAAAGCATTCTCGGCGCCATCTTACTCTCTGGCGGGACGCCCTTATTGCAGACTGGTCAGTGTAAAGCATCCAACCAACATTAAATTGGACATGGCCAACTCAGAAAGGCAGTGAGCTCCCTCTGAAACAGGGTGTCCACATGCACTCCCTAGGCGAAAATCCGACATATCCACGGTAACCGCGGTATGTACAGAGATATCACCGAGGTCACTGAGCTGTCATCTCATCCGAGAGGGATCTCCTCTAATAGGTACACAGATGCCACTGAATATGTTTAACTTATTGAAAAAATTGTGCCTTCTGGGCTGTTGTACCATAATCGACCCATGTCAAGGTGCTAACCGGACCTGTCAAAATCAAGCATCTACATAATCATAACAAAAGAAGGGAAAAATTATTATAGGAGACAAAAAGCATATAAAAAGGCTATCTCCTGTGCGGTATGTTGCAACCACTCTATCCAGACTTGCCATTCCTCCTGAAATTCAGTGTATGTGTTCTCTAAAAAAAGAGAAGAGAGAAATAAAAATTATAAAAAATGCAAGAAAACAAGAAAATTGAGTTGTATAACTCCCATAGTGTATACAGGAGACATCGAGTTACACCCAGCCTAACCCTAGAGGCAAACCACCCACACAAAACATCCCCAAAATTATATTCTACATTTAATCCGTGGGGTTTCAAACTCCCCAACCTGTGGATCCAATTCAGTTCTCTACGTTTGAGTAGCCTTGACCTATCTCCACCTCGTCTGGGTTGAGGTATATGGTCTACTATCCAACATTTGAGATCACGTTCCCCGTGTTTGACCTCTGCAAAATGTTTGGATACCGGTAGGTCCATACGTTTCTTCCGTATGCTCAAACAATGGTTATTGAGGCGGGTCTTAAACTCAGTCGTTGTCTGTCCTACATATAATAAATTACATGGGCAAGATAATATGTAGACGACATAGCTGGACTCACAGGTTAAATGGAAAGAGATCCCAAAAGATTTGCCAGTACCAGGATGTATAAAATTCCTCCCTTTGCACATATACTTACAATTAACACAATTAAGGCAGGGAAAGCAGCCCAAGCCCAACTGTGTTAATGTAGTTTGTCTCAAAGGCCCCTTTGAGCCAATGTCGGCTTTAACCAGTTGATCTTTTAAATTTCTGGATCGGCGGTAGGAAAGAAGAGGAGGGCTCTGGAATTCAGGGATTTCCTTGAAGCATGAGCCCAACAAACCCCAATGCTTCCTCAAAATCCTATTTATTGAGGAGCTGTGCTCACTGTACACTGAGATAAACAGAATTCTGTCAACCTTACGGGCAGTCTTCCGTTTAGTCAGTAATTCCGTCCTATCCAGATTCCGGACTCTATTGATATGCTCTTTCAGCAACCGTTTGGGATACCCCCTATCCTAAAATTTAAGGGCCATAGAATCCAAGGTTGCGTCCAATTTAGTGTCGTCTGACACTACCCGCTTGACCCTAAGGAACTGAGAGAAGGGCAAGGATTGAATCATTTTCCTTGGATGAGAGCTGTTGAAGCATAGGAAGGTGTTGGTGTCGGTCGGTTTCGTATATAAAACCGATGGACCACTACCTTAGTGTCCAAAAACTGAATCTCAGTGTTGGAATGGACGAGGGTAAATTGTAGATCCGGATCATGACTATTGAGAAAGTCATGAAAATAAACCAGATCGGCCTCGGAGCCTGTCCATATGAGGAAGATGTCGTCGATGTATCTCCACCACCTCAGCACATGTCTGAAGTGGTGCGACAAATAGACGACATCTTCCTCATAGCAACGCATAAAAATATTTGCATAGGTGGGGGCCACGTGAGACCCCATGGCCACACCCCATTGTTGCAAATAAAAAGTATCTTTAAATAAAAAATAATTATATTGGAGCACTATCTTAAGTAAATCAATGATGAATTCAGAAGCATGTGGAGTATATGAGGACATCATTAACATTTTATCAACTGATCGGATGCCCTTTTCATGTACAATAGAGGTGTATATTGACGTAACGTCAAATGATGCGAGTATTACTGAAGGAACCTGTGATAAATCTATGCCCTGAAGCTTGACTAGAAAATCAGACATGTCCTGTATATAGGATGACCCACCTATTGAAAAACCTCGCAGGATTTTGTCAAGAAAGACGGCTATGCCGCTGAAGATCGAATCTGTGCCCGAGACGATCGGGCGTCCCGGGGGATCGATGAGGGTCTTGTGAATCTTGGGCAGCACATATATCACCGGAGTGACTGAATGTGCCACCTCAAGAAATTCACACAGACCCTCATCGATGATGCCAGCGGTCAAGGCCTCCCTCAGACACCTGCGTATGATACCAGTAATCATAAATTTGGGATCAGAGTCAAGGGCCCTATTTACCTGTGGGTCCCCCAGTTGACGCATAATTTCATGTACATACTTGACAGTGTCCATTACTACGACCGCACCCCCCTTATCAGCTGGTTTCAAAGTGAGGGTGGGGTCGGATTTAAGGGATTTGAGAACCTCAACCTCAGTGGTAGTCAGATTAGGGTATCTGAAGTCCCGATCCTCCACAAAGGCTGACCGGACTCAGTGTACAGTGAGCACAGCTCCTCAATAAATAGGATTTTGAGGAAGCATTGGGGTTTGTTGGGCTCATGCTTCAAGGAAATCCCTGAATTCCAGAGCCCTCCTCTTCTTTCCTACCGCCGATCCAGAAATTTAAAAGATCAACTGGTTAAAGCCGACATTGGCTCAAAAGGGCCTTTGAGACAAACTACATTAACACAGTTGGGCTTGGGCTGCTTTCCCTGCCTCAATTGTGTTAATTGTAAATATATGTGCAAAGGGAGGAATTTTATACATCCTGGTACTGGTGAATCTTTTGGGATCTCTTTCCATTTAACCTGTGAGTCCAGCTATGTCGTCTACATATTATCTTGCCCATGTAATTTATTATATGTAGGAGAGACAACGACTGAGTTTAAGACCCGCCTCAATAACCATCGTTTGAGCATACGGAAGAAACATATGGACCTACCGGTATCCAAACATTTTGCAGAGGTCAAACACGGGGAACGTGATCTCAAATGTTGGATAGTAGACCATATACCTCAACCCAGACGAGGTGGAGATAGGTCAAGGCTACTCAAACGTAGAGAACTGAATTGGATCCACAGGTTGGGGAGTTTAAAACCCCACGGATTAAATGTAGAATATAATTTTGGGGATGTTTTGTGAGGGTGGTTTGCCTCTAGGGTTAGGCTGGGTGTAACTCGATGTCTCCTGTATACACTATGGGAGTTATACAACTCAATTTTCTTGTTTTCTTGCATTTTTTATAATTTTTATTTCTCTCTTCTCTTTTTTTAGAGAACACATACACTGAATTTCAGGAGGAATGGCAAGTCTGGATAGAGTGGTTGCAACATACCGCACAGGAGATAGCCTTTTTATATGCTTTTTGTCTCCTATAATAATTTTTCCCTTCTTTTGTTATGATTATGTAGATGCTTGATTTTGACAGGTCCGGTTAGCACCTTGACATGGGTCGATTATGGTACAACAGCCCAGAAGGCACAATTTTTTCAATAAGTTAAACATATTCAGTGGCATCTGTGTACCTATTAGAGGAGATCCCTCTTGGATGAGATGACAGCTCAGTGACCTCGGTGATATCTCTGTACATACCGCGGTTACCGTGGATATGTCGGATTTTCGCCTAGGGAGTGCATGTGGACACCCTATTTCAGAGGGAGCTCACTGCCTTTCTGAGTTGGCCATGTCCAATTTAATGTAGGTTGGATGCTTTACACTGACCAGTCTGCAATAAGGGCGTCCCGCCAGAGAGTAAGATGGCGCCGAGAATGCTTTTTTTCCATCTGAGCATGTGCTTAGGAAGGAGTGTCTAGGCTGTGTAAGATGACACTGGAGTGATGACCGTGTGTCGACGAGGTCTGATGACGCCGGTCTCTCCCCTTTACCCATTTCCCTGATAGGTGCTTTACCTGACCTGCGCAAAGGAAAGTAAACAACGCTGAAGCAAACGGCAGGACACGATTCTCCATGTGCGTTAGGTATGTTAGTTTGACCACCCCTCCTTTTTTGCTCTTCCCCCTGTATGTCAGAAAAGGTTGCAGCACACTGATCGATCGGTTCTTATACTTCTGATCGACATTATCACTGTTCACTAGAGTCATAATATATGTATGACATGTACGATTCATGTCTCTTCTGTTTATGTTTTTATTTACATTTGCACTTTTTACATAGGTCAATATCATGTATTCACGTTGTTGCAGTCTGATATGGTCACGATTTGGTCACACCCACTGGGTGGAGTGTGATCACATGATTCACTTGTTAATTGATTCACCTGTATTTATTGCTGTGTTTTGGAGTTGTATTCATGCTTGAAAAAGGCTCAAGAGTAAAACGTTGCACCTGGGTGAATAAAGGTTCACTTGTTTTTTCATCTATTGGAGTGCCGCTCATTCTTCTGGATTTGTATATATATATATATATATACATATACATATACATATACATACACAAACACACAAACCACCAACTGCCCTCCACTCCCCCCATGTAACTTCAATGCCTTTCTGATCACATTGCTGCATATATGCAGCGCTACCTACAAATTAGGCTAAGTTCACACTTCAGTTATTTGATCAGTTAGTGTATTCCCATTAGTTTTTCTGAGTTAAAACCAGTAGGGAAGCCTACAGATAGATAAGGTATAATGGAAAGATATAACGATATCACCTTTTCTGTGTATTTGACGCGCACCTGGCTTTGGCTCACAATAACTGATGGAAATAACTGATCAAATAATTGTAGTGTGAGATCAGCCTAACTGAGCTCTATTTAAAATATCTTACCAATTTTCTCTGGTGTGGAATGGACCTGGATCTGGAATGCACAGCAGCACATGTTGTAGTCCTCTGTGCACTGGTCTGGACTGGACCTGGAATGCACAGCAGGAGCAGTTGCTGTAGTCCCCTGTGCACTGGTCTGGTCTCGACCTGGATCTGGAATGCACAGCAGCAGCACTTGCTATAGACCTCTGTGCACTGGTCTGGTCTGGACCTGGAATGCACAGCAGCAGCACTTACAGTAGTCCTCTGTACACTGGTCTGGTCCGGTCTGGATCTGGAATGCACAGCAGCAGCACTTGCAGTAGTCCTCTGTGCACTTTCACGCTTGTAAAGATGCTCTGGGATCAGCTGACAGGATCTGTTATCTGTTGGGTCGATCCAGGGGGGCTTCACTGTAGAGGCAAAGACTGCTGTGCCTGAACTGCTGGAGCCCAGCACAAGCTAGTGTGCGGTGCACCCGGCCTCCTTCCTCCTAATTATCCTCCCAAGCCCATACAAAGGCCCACACTGATGCTAGTAGCAAGCATCTGCATGTCAGACAGAGTGGTCCCCCGCCACCTGGGAAGGTTGTTTATAATGCTACATGCTGGACAAAGTAGGCCTCCTCCAACCTTTTGCGCTAATGGCAGCACAGTGTAAGGAATCATGGCAGCAGCCAGCAGGGGCGGATTACGTGTATCATAGGCCTGAGGCTGTTTACCCATCCACTCTTTCATATTGTGCTCCATGTTTATTTATTTCTGGTACATATTAAATAAAACTATGCCACGTATATAGTGTCATTGCCCATACACCCCTGAGGATGCCAAGAGGTGATGTGGAGGCCATGCAGCTAGATAAAGGAAGTGGGACACCTCAGCTTTCACTATTCTTTTCCCAAGGTGAACAATGGGATTGACAAGGATGTTTCTAGGATATATTATGCATCCTTTGATAAAGCTTTAGCCATGCTGGGAAAGTCAGGAGGTACAATGACATGGAGTCCGCCTGTCACCTGCTGTCTGTGCACAACAAGTGTTTCACAAGTGTTTCCAACCTTTTTTTTTCAAGGGACACTATTAGTACGACAGGAGCCTCCATATGGGCTGCTCAGTATCATGCTATATCATGGTACAACTTTTTAGCATAACCCTAGAATGGGTGATGTAAGAAGAATCAGGCTATAAGTCCATTGTTCTGTTTGCGGCCTGTGCCTGCTGCACTACTCACCATGTGTCTGATGTCCTGTGTGTATATGTGAATAAGATCTTAGTTCATTGTACTCTACTCTGTTTCAGCACTGCAAGGGTTACATCCTCCTCTCTATACTCTGTGTGCTGCTTTACAACTGTTGAGTAATAAACTCATTAACTCCCCTATGCTGGCCACCTTGTCCCACCCATTACCTGATCTACAGGTTCTGTCTGGCTTTGCTGGACCTTGTTAAAAGAGTTATAATCTGTTTGATCCTGTGTGCCAACTGTTGCTGGATTCCTGGACTTTGACTCTTGCTGTCTGCCCTGACCTTGGTCTGTTTCTTCACTACGAGTATTGCCCAAGCCCTGGTGCCTCACATTGGTGTCTCTGATCCCCATGAATCAGTAGAAGACCATTTCTGGTGGTTGGCACTTTGGGTCCACATCCACAGACCGTAATATCCATATTGCACTACTTGGAACATGTCATGTTTGTAGGCCCAGCCAACACACATGTTGCTTCCCCCATCCTGTCAACTTTCTGTCCGGTACTAGCTTACTTTGGGGTTTCCATAGCAGAAGAAATAAACAGAAGGTCCTCTAACATCCATCTTGTTTCTTAGCATCAAGATAGACCCCAACAATATGGTGTTCACAGGAGTCACCTGAGGGGACTCGCCACAGAAACTGGGTGAGGTGATTAACAGCTTATCTTTTGAATAAGCTCCTCCACAAGCTAATTTTATAGATGTTCCTCGTGTAAAGTGCATTTGCAATGCAGTGGGTAAATTTGAATAGTTCAGATAGCAAAATATGAAGCCTCACTTTAATCAGATGGGTTAGGCTAAAGTGAAGCAACTTCTGTCACCAGAGGTCCTTACTTCTCTTGGGGGTTTCTTGTGAACGTTAGCACATAATTCTACTATGCAAGATTTATTAAAAAGAGTTATGATGACAGAATCTATCATAAGCAAGTTTTGACGGGGTCCACCCATATGTCTCAACGGGCTTTTAATTGTAAATTCTAAGTGTCTCTCATCTACACTGTGTTCTTCCACATTTTTCATGTTTTTCTCCTTGGAAACGACAAGTAATGATGCTGATGTAGCGCGCTCATGAGATCATTGCACTGCTGTTAATTCCTAAAATAAACAGGCACCATAATTTGATATTTCCTTTTCTGCTATTTCATTTTTTAAGTGCATAACATAGCACTGTGAATATGAAGCGTGGCAAAAACGTGTCCACAGCATTAATCTAGACCCTGATTAACAGATGGAATCAACCAAGCCCCTCTGGAGCTCTCTGTGCCATTGCGTCACTACACAAAAATATAGAATATCCATTGCAGACAGTTAAGACATTTCATGACTTAGTTTCTTACATACAGATGTAGCAGAGCTAAATGGCACAACTTGTGAGGACAAGTTGTGATGACGTGTACACATCTGTATACCGAAAAAATTTACAGACATATTCTGTACAATATAAGCTGCTATTGTGCAAATGTAGCTAACATTTGTCTGTTTTTCAGGTGCACCCTTTTTAGGACATGGAAAAGGCGTGAATAGATTCTGAAAGGAGTTGTCCAGGTTTTTTTATAATCTGCCCCCCCCCCCCCCAAACAGAGCAACCTGGCTTCAGCAGTGACGTGACCCAGTAGCGACATGCTGTTTAGGGACACGTCACTGCTGAGACCAGACATGGCTGCAGTGGCGCATAACACTCTCTCTATTTGGTAGTTGACAGACCAGACCGGATGGTCAGTGAACAGAGCCTGGGAGCCACGGAGCTGAAAAAGAGCATCGGGAGCAGGTAAGTAATGATTATTCAGCATGTTATCTTTACATAGGCTTTATTTTTCATTGTAATCCTGCTTGTGATGAAAATAAGATTTAAAAGTCTTGAGATATTATTAGGCTTAGAGGCCAGTGCGAAAATTACAGGATTTTAGGATTTTTTTTTAATATATATTAAAAGTGACATAATTTTTTTTTATAAAACAACAAAAATTGTAATAAAAATACATAACACAAAAAAAAATCAATTTAAGCTGTACCTGTATTTTGGCAGTAGTGCACTTGGAGTATAAGAGTTTTTTGTGGGGAGCTTTAAAAAAAGACACCTAACCGTTTTTAAAACAGCTGACACTTATTTTCAAACTGGTGGTTCCTCTGCGAAAGTTTAAATCTTAGACCCTACCACACTTAGTGGTCTGAATTTTTTGGGGTATAAAAATACACATTGCTGCAAATTTGAATGCTATAAAAGTAATTTTGTTTTAGCAAGAAAATCTTAAAAGCAGGTTGTCCACTTTTGAAATTCCCTTTTTGCTAGGTGACTTCCCTAAAAATGAAATAACAGGTTGTCCTGCTTTTAGGATCCTCAGCAATCAAGTGGGTGTACAGGGCAGTGAGTGCTTAAATTCTGTGCAGCGCTACCACTGGAGAAATGAAGTATTATATGGGCGGCAATATTCTGCCCATATAATGTTCCTCTTTGTAGGAGCTCTTCACTCTGGAGACCTTATGGAGGTCCCAAACTAAGTAGCAACCCCTCTTTTAAATCAGAATTTTCTAAACCAGACAGTCCCTTTAAATACGGTGCCTTCTTTAAATCCACCTTCTGATTTTTCAGGGATGAATAATTGAGTCCTGATGACTCTCGCTGTGAATATCTAAGTTGACGTTTTTACAAAAACATTTCTAAATGCCATGAAAACTTAATAACTGGCTCTGTAGCTGTAATTCCAGTATGGTATCAATGGCTTGTAACGTCCCTTGTAAAAACAGCTCTCGCTGCTTCCTCTAAACTGCCTTTTACGCTAACCACAAAGAACCATTTCCTTTTCTGTTAGTTCATTTCAACTTTCCTACAACACACGCTGACTGTTTCAAGGAGACTTTTTTTTCTTTTAGCTGGGAGACAAATTAATCTAAAATGTGCCAGATATCCCATCATTAGCCCTCACACTGAGGGTTTATAAATGCGAGCTTGGAAAAAAAAAATGAGTGTCCACTCGGCCAGAAAGTGAAAAGTTTCAGCTGCTGGATAAACATTAAGGAAACAGGCATATCAATCACCATTCCACATCTTGAAGTCGAATTATAAGCGTGCTGTGTTTTCCTCTATAACTTTATATGTTCACATATTTGGAGGTGTGTGGCTGAGAACCTGAGCATTTAAAGGAATGATAAATGTAAAATAACCAAAGAGTTTGAAGGTACTGCATAATATCGGAAATTGCAGAAAACACTTTGCCTTCATTGCATAACATCCACGTTATTACCCCATCTACTAGCCAGAGCAGAGGGCCACTAACAAAGATCAACTGTGGTGGCCTGATATACACATTGCATAGGTGACCATTATTTTCAATAGCCAGTATGGCCACAACTTCCCTTGGTAATAAGAGCTAATCATTAGGGTCTTCTGAAGCCAGAGTTGGAGCCTATTAGGTATGTTTAAGTGGATTTAGGTATATTGGCTTCCTATGAGATTTTGCCTAAATGCTGCAGAATATGTTAGTACTATATAAACAACAGGAGTAAAAATACTGTACATCTAGACTAGATTGCCCGTAAGATGGTTAGACTATACAATATGTTCTTCAGTATGTACTTTAAAATATTCTGATCTGCTTTGTATGACAGGCCTCATCATAAATTTTGTTCATGCTCTGACTGTTCTTGCACCTAGACTGAAATCTAGGGCTGCTCTGGGCTGCCATAGGCATCGGCCTTCATATGCACCTGAAAGTAGTAATAATAATCATTATTTATATAGTGCCAACATATTCTGCAGCACTTTACAGTCAGAGGGTTTATGGACAAACAGAAGCAACCAACTGGTCAACAACTAAAATAAGAGGAATGAGGGCCCTGCTTGCAAGAGCTTACACATAAGTGGAAAACAGGCGTAAATAAAGATAAATGTGGCTGACCTACCCTGCCCACTCCTGCCATAATCATGCCTTCTTTTCAGAAAGTGACGATGGTGGTACAGAAATACCACTTGCAACAAAATTTGTCGCAAGTGGAGTTAAAAAATTTGCAACGAGGTTTGCAACTTTTTACTCCAACATTCCCTCCAAACTAACCCCATGTATTCTGGTTTCACCTGCTTTGGAGAATCAAGCGCCAGTCTGGCTTAGGGCACCAAAGTCCTAGGACTGCAATCATGTAAAGAGTATTATTACTAGTACACTTTACCTTCGCGAATGGCACAAGTTGAAAGATAGCTTTTCTATACACGATTTTTTAAACAGGCATTGAAACATACAGTCATGTGAAAAAATTAGGACACCCTTTGAAAGCATGTGGTTTTTTGTAACATTTTTAATAAAAGGTTATTTCATCTCCGTTTCAACAATACAGAGAGATTAAAGTAATCCAACTAAACAAAGAAAACTGAAGAAAAGTCTTTTCAAGATCTTCTGTAAATGTCATTCTACAAAAATGCCTATTCTAACTGAGGAAAAAGATAGGACACCCTCACATGTATTCCCTCTTAAATTGGCTCAGATCTCACACAGGTATATCACACCAGGTGCACATAATTAGTAGATCGTTACTCTGCATGTTGAATGAGGCTTGCCCTATTTAAACCTCAGACATTTAGTTTGGTGTGCTCCTGACTGTTGAAGTGAGAGTGAGCACCATGGTGAGAGCAAAAGAGCTGTCAGAGGACTTCAGAAAAAAGATTGTAGCAGCCTATGAGTCTGGGAAGGGATTTAAAAAGATCTCAAAAGATTTTGAAATCAGCCATTCCACTGTCCGGAAGATAGTCTACAAGTGGAGGGCTTTCAAAACAACTGCCAACATGCCCAGGACTGGTCGCCCCAGCAAGTTCACCCCAAGAGCAGACCGCAAGATGCTAAAAGAGGTCTCCAAAAACCCTAAAGTGTCATCTCGGGAACTACAGCAGGCTCTGGCTACTGTTGATGTAGAAGTACATGCCTCTACAATCAGAAAGAGACTGTACAAGTTTAACTTGCATGGGAGGTGTGCAAGGAGGAAACCTTTGCTTTCCAAGAGAAACATCGAGGCCAGACTGACATTTGCCAGAGATAAAGTTGACAAAGACCAGGACTTCTGGAATAATGTTCTTTGGACAGATGAGTCCAAAATTGAATTATTTGGACACAACAGCAGAGGACATGTTTGGCGTAAACCAAACACAGCATTCCAAGAAAAGAACCTCATACCAACTGTGAAGCATGGAGGTGGAAGTGTCATGGTTTGGGGCTGCTTTGCTGCAGCAGGACCTGGTCAGCTCACCATAATAGAATCCACGATGAATTCTACTGTGTATCAGAAGGTGCTTGAAGAACATGTGAGACCATCAGTTAGAAAATTAAAGCTGAAGCGGAACTGGACCATGCAACATGACAATGACCCAAAACATACTAGTAAATCAACCAAAGATTGGCTGAAAAAGAAGAAATGGAGAGTCCTGGAATGGCCAAGTCAAAGTCCAGATTTGAATCCCATTGAGATGCTGTGGGGTGACTTGAAAAGGGCTGTACGTGCAAGAAACCCCTCAAACATCTCACAGCTGAAAAAGTTCTGCATTGAGGAGTGGGGTAAAATTTCCTCAGACCGATGTCGAAGACTGGTAGATGGCTACAAGAACCGTCTCACTGCAGTTATTTCAGCCAAAGGAGGTAACACTCGCTATTAGGGGCAAGGGTGTCCTATCTTTTTCCTCAGTTAGAATAGGCATTTTTGTAGAATGACATTTACAGAAGATCTTGAAAAGACTTTTCTTCAGTTTTCTTTGTTTAGTTGGATTACTTTAATCTCTCTGTATTGTTGAAACAGAGATGAAATAACCTTTTATTAAAAATGTTACAAAAAACCACATGCTTTCAAAGGGTGTCCTAATTTTTTCACATGACTGTAACTCAGGACTATAGATAAGCTGTTTTGGGGTGATTGTCCCTCATCATTACAGAGCAAAGAGAACTAGTTTGACTCAGTGAGAGGCATTTTTTGGTTTAGTGGGGTACTATTTCTCCTAGGAGGCATAAGGAGTTTTTAGGGCATGCAATGCTCCAATAAAAAGATATGCAAGTAAGTTCTCTTTCCAAGAAGAAAAAGAGCCTGAGCCTCTAATGGCACCAGATGTTAGGTAGCTATCCTAAAAGTCAATGCTTGATATTTTAAACAGGTCTTTTGATATAACTCAGGACTATAGCTAAACCAGTACCTCATCTGCCGACAGCTATTTCAGGGTGATTGCCCATCCTTAGTGCAGAGCAGAGAAAACTGGCTTAATTGGTGGATAAAATGCCTTGTTAGGATATGGGGGTACTATTTCTCCTAGTGGAGAACACCTAATAGGCGTAAGGAGTCTTATAGGCCTCGCAATGCTCCTCTGAGAAAAGGTGTGCAAAATAGCTCTTTCCCAAACGAAAGCTAAGCTGAGTCTCTCAAACCATCAGTTGGAAGGTAGCCCTCCTTTAAGTCAATTTTGACCTTTTAAACAAGACTTAAAATATAAATTAGGATTATAGCTAAGCAAGTATCTCATCTGCAGACAGCTGTTTCTGGTTGATTGCCCCTCATCAGTGCAGGTCAGAAAGAACAGGCTTTACTGGATGAGAGGCCTTTGTCAGGATTTGGGCGGTACTATTTCACTTATGGAGAGTAAGGAGTCTTAAGAGATGCCAAGAAATGCTTATGTTGGGATTTACTGCTGGGAGAGAAGAAAAAGCTGCCTCATTCACATTTTGGACTCAACCATGTTTTTATGGAGATGACAAGCTTCGTTGCGTTCCTCTTCAGCTTCCAGAGCTGTGTTACACTCTTTTGTCCTGTGCTCTGTTACTTTTTAATATGATGCTTTCCCCTGGGTGGGTTCTATGATGTCATCAAGGCTTGCAATTTAAATCCATCTGATTCTCTCAGCTCCTGTCTGTTTTCAATTGTGCATTATACCATACTGATATTGACTCCTAACCTCAACTCTGTTCACGACCTTGTCTTTACCTGGCTTCCCTTTTAATCTGTCTGGTACTTGTGATGCTTCCAAGATTCTGAACTAAGCCTTGTCTCAAATCTTGCTCCTGTATAGTACTTCAAATACATTTCCTGTTCCCTTGGTCCTGACACCTGATTTACAAGCGAATCTGCTTCTGGATCACCCCTAGGCCTGATGCCTTCTGCCTGTCTTCCTGTATATGAACCCATCTTACTTCTTGACCATGCTACTTCTCAGCACCATAGTCCTCAATCTGAGACTAATCTGGGGATTGTAATCTGGGATTCCCTGCAGTATTGTCTAGATTCATGTAAAGGGTTCAAAGGGTAAAAACCTGGGAATTCCTTAGACTACACACCTCGGTTTAGCCAACACCAGTTGGATTGTGGCTTAGATGGTTCATTGATGCTACTCTCCAGTTCCTGAACCCAGGGGTAGATTGGGCATAGACTCGACAGAGAAATTTCCCAGGGGGCAACCTGAGCGCTCCTCTTGGCCGCCATCTGGATACATAATGATCTCATGCTCTCAGTACTAATTAATGCTAAAGGCATCAGGTACTTATGCACTTGGCCGGCAGCCACAGGTTCCCTCCTGAATTCAGCTCTGTTGCTGTCCTCAAGACTATGATACAAGTGAATACTGCAGCGGGGCAGCAGTATGTTGCGATGCACTGTGGTATATGGTTCTGTAGGGGCGGTATTTTGTGGCTATAAGTTTGCAAGTGTGCCAATTCCACTTTCTATCAGACATACTTCATTCGTTTTTTTTTTTCTAAATGATGCCTCAATTAATGCTATATATAATAATATAGTGTATTTTCTCTGGATTTATTTAATCCATGTGTTCCCACTGAAAGCGTTTTTTGGGAGATTTGGTTCCATCAGGGCATGGATGAATGCAATACTTCTATTATTACTCTTTCAAAGGCAGATTGAAAAATAACACATCTGTCTCCAAATCTCAGTGGAAAAGTGACATTCAGAGAACTAGTAAAGGAAAAAAAATAAAGGTACATATTAAAATGGCAAGGGAATATTGTGTTCCCGTTGTCACAGCTAACTTGGTCTGACAGACGCAGCAGAGAGAGGTCAAACAAAGTGCACACAAAAATTCAGACTAAGAAATATAATGCTTTCTTTGTTGCATGACTTTGTTTGCAAAAGTATGAGGATGTTTTATTATGAATGCCCTTGACACTGGAATGATTTATCACCTGGGAATACTAGCAATAAATCTTTCTTTTATGGCATGCTGATACCACTCTTTTATAGTTTTGATTGGACGTTGAATAGAAGAAAGCATATTTGAAAGGGCAGTTCCTTTTGAAACGCTACTTAACTCTGCATGATTTGCACCATGAGTAAATCCAAAATGTCATTCCTTGCATCTAGTCGTTCAACATCGAGTTTACACTTTGTACAATATATTTAAAGAGTAACTAAACTTTTCTACAACTTTGTTTAAAACAATTCTAATAAATTCGCTTTTACAAACTTTTGAAATATACTTTATTTTTTTTACAGTTTAGGGACCAAATTGGCACCAGTCCTGTGTGTCTTATAGCACTTTAGAATCCATACACTCGTACATTGGTGACATGCTGACAGGTATGCAGATTCTACAGTACTGCAGGTATAGGGCTTGCAGTGAGCACTGTACAGGCAGGAGCACACTTTGCTGCTTTTGCCAGTGCCCATTCCACGCAGTCTAGGTCTCCTGCACCGATGGGCTATGCAGAGCTTTTAGCAGCACAGAGCGGGTAAAGGCACGAGCTCTGAATGACATATGTCTGCTCCTGCCTATGCCTGCTCCACTCCACTAAAAGTGCTGCATAAGTACAGGAGATCCTGCACCGATGTCTTATGCCAGGCTTAAGCAGAACATAGAGGGCACAGACAGGGGCAACGATGTGTGTTCCTGCCTGTACATTGCTCATGGTGGTCCCACAGGTGGAATCCGTACACTCATACACCACTGGCAATGGTGTACAAGTATATGAATTCTAAAACCCTATAGACACTCTTGACTCCGAGAACCTATTTGGCCTCTAAACCAGTAAAAATAAAAATAAAGTATATAGCAGAAATTTATAATTTAGCATTCAGAATAGTTTTAAACAAAATTGTAGAAACTTTTATTTATTGTTTAAGACCTCATGCCCATGTCCATTTTGCAGTCCACAAAATATGGATGCGGTCTATGTGCCAACTGTTTTTTTTTTTTTTTTGCAGACCTATTGACATCAATAAGTCAGTGGTTTGCATTTTGCTGACGTATTATATCTTTTTGCAGAACAGACATACAGATGCAAAAAGCAACACGGGCAGTATCCATATAGTCTGGATCCACAATTTGCGGACCTCAGAATAAATACGGTCGTGTACATGAGGCCTAAGTCAGCCGTTTGTTTCTGTAGAACATTGCAGTTCCCCAAAAGAAGCATTGTGACCTCTTCATCTTACTAATGTTGCAAAAAAGAAATAAAAAACTGGTCCAGAAGGCAAGTGCATCCTACCAGGTTCAGATGTAAATACTTTTATCTATGCCATATAAAATAAAAATCTAAAAAAGAGGGGAAAAAACTAACAAGAAATTCTATGCCATAGTTTACTTACATTGTGTAGAGTGGAAGTTTCCAAAACCCAGAACAAATCCTTTTGTTACCCTCAGTTTTTGCACTTGCTGCCCTGTCCCCCTCTTGTCACAAACCAAACAGTGGCCCAGATTTACTGTAGCATTTTTTGCATGTTTGTCTTTAAGACTAGGGAGGAGATTTAAGTATCATGAGGGGCATTTTTGTCTGTGCTGCTGTATTTTGAGCCAAATGTATCAAATATCACACAATGTTTGATAAATTTGGTGCATCTTACAATGGGATTGTTCACCTGTCTACACATTTTCTATAGATCCCACAGCATGGGCAGACCCGCAGTGGTAATTATACTTACTTGATCCTCCCCGATAGGTTCCAACTCCATCTCTGCCCCGCCGGCTCTGCAGTATTCAAGTATCTCTGTGTCAACATCCAGTTTCACACTGGGTCACGTGACTGCTGCAGCCATTAACTGGCCACAACAGTCATGTGACTCCGTGACATTTCACATGGGTGATATGTGACTGCTGCACCCGGCGGACACGTGATCCAGCGTCAAACTGAATGTTGATGCTTGGAGACTTGGGACCTGCAGAGCCCGCCGGGCAGTGATGGAGCCAGAACCCAGCAGCAGGGATCAGGTAACTATGATTACAACTGTGGGTCTGGTTCAGTGGTTTGGGTATTACAGGTGCTTCTCCGGAGGGGCCTATCAAGGCTGATATCATACGTAGTCTAGGCTGCTGCTAGCTGTTGTTTTGGTCGAAACGTTGCAATTCCTTGCTGTTGTATGGAATAAATCCACTTTATTCACCATCACCTGAAGAGTGCTGCGGATTTCTTTATATATTACTATTTTGACTGTGGATCATCGGCCAGGATCCCGATCTGCTGGCACCAACATTACCGGGATATAAGGTACAATATATGGACTTTCCAAATTGGCTTTTTCTTTGGATATAGTAGTGCTGCCGGACTCACTTTATTGTTTTGAACATTGGACACCTGTTGTGTGCTTTATTTATGTGGTGTTACATACCGCTAAAGATGCACAGTATCGCTAGATTGTGCAAAAACTTGTAGGGTAGAATACTAAGTAACTCAATAGGATACTAGTTTAGTGTATGGAGAGGAGTGAGCACTGATACTAAGTGAACGGATAGATTTATTGGGATCACATCTTTACCCCTGCAGCTTCTTTTCACATCACTATCCTTACTATAAGGCCCCATGCACACGGCCGTTGTTCACAGCCGTGTGCGGGCTGTGGAACCGCGGCCTGGATCCCTCCTGAGAGCAGGAGCGCACGGCGTCACTGGTTGCTATGACGCCGTGCGCCCCCTGCTGCCGGCACAGTACAGTAATACACTGGTATAGATCGTACCAGTGTATTACTGTACTGTGCCGGCAGCAGGGAGCGCACGGCGTCATAGCAACCAGTGACGCCGTGCGCTCCTGCTCTCAGGAGGGATCCAGGCCGCGGTTCCACGGCCCGCACACGGCTGTGAACAACGGCCGTGTGCATGGGGCCTTAGCCTGTGTGACCTTGGATGGTCAAGAAGCTACCTTTTGTTTCAAAGGAACATAATAAAGTTTGTTTTTAGTTATTCCTATTCAGGCTATATTTGATGCACTGAACAACACACCTGTAAAACTATCCTCCACTTACCACTACAGGTTGGATCACCCCGGGGGAGGCGGAAGGGGATGGCTGGTAGAAAATGTGCAGAAATTGCAAGAACTTTTTAAAAAGTCCTAGTTGATAAAGCTGACTTATATCAGCTTGATAGGCTAACCCCTGGCGCTTTCCCATTCACCAGGGGCGGATTGGCCATAGACCATACAGGGAAATTTCCAATAGGCCGATGTCTTGGAGAGCCACCTGAACCCTCCTCATTGCCACCAGTACATAATGATCTAATTCTCTCGCATATACCTGGCCAGCAACAGCAGGTGCCCTCCTGAATTCAATTGTATCAATTTCCTCAGGACAGCGATACAGTTGAATACTGTGGCGCAGGTGGCAGTATTTTGTGCTGCACTGTGGTATTTAGCTCTGTTGGGGCAGTACATTGCTCTACACTATGGTATTTCTGGCCCTGTCTACTTCTGTTGTCCCTGCCTTCTGTCAATTTTGACCTGCCTAAAGCATGGGCCCAATTTTACCTTTTTTCCAGGGACACTTTTAGTTCTCAGTCTGAACTGGGGTAAGTGATGTTCAAAACTGGGGTAAGTGATGTTCTGTACATGGTTTATTAGGTGCCAAATTCAAAAGCCACTTAGTAAAGTTGGTATTTGATTAAAAAGTGCAACATTCCAAGTTGATGTCCTGGGTGCAGCTCAGCCTCATTGATGTGAATATGGCCGAGCTGCAATACTATGCACAGCCTCATCAAATGGATGATGCTATGCTTGGTGAGCAGAGAGAAGGCCATTACTGCATGCTTTCCAGCCTGGGTCCTGGGTGTCTGACCCCTACCGATCAGATACTGTTGACCTATCCAGAGGATAGGGCATCAATAAAAATGTTTCAGAAAACCCCTTTAACCCCTTCCTGACTGCCTAATGTAAATTTATGTCAGCTTTGAGTTGTATGCAACCGTAAATGGTGCCGTTAGAAAGTATAAGCCCTCATACATCTATCTGAATGGAAAAAGTTATGGCTCTTGGAAGGCAGGGAGTAAAAAAAAATGAAAATGGCCTGGTTGAAGGATGGCTATGTCAGGTAACAAGTACTGTACATTTTTAATAAACCATTATTTATTTTAAAGTGAACATATATTTATGGCTCTTTTCACAAGATTAAAAAATGCAGTCCCCCTTCCCTAACGTCCCCGGGATAGAGACTCCAAAACAAAAAATAAGAACAATAAGAAAACAAGGACTATGTCTCCCTACAATGAACACAGGGTTTCCATGATTGTTTTCATGACTCGTTATTATTCCCTCTTAAGTCATTTTTTTAAGTTTTCCCAAGCCTTTATTGAGAATGTCACTGATGAGAAGCAAATTTCGTAACTGATGTTTGAATGTCTCTATCCAACGAAACTCCCAATTTTGCATATGCCATAAAAAGGTATTTCTACCTCAAATCTATATTTAATCATTAAAAATATTTCCCTCCAAAAATATGATATTTGGTTACAAACCAATAATAAATGTACCATATCTGATACAGATCTTATATAAAAAGGAGTATAGTAGAACAAATGCAAGATGTTGAATTGGATAACTTTATAAATTAAAATTCAAAGAGGTTTTTATATCCTTTTACAATTTCTTCCTATTAAACTTAGTGGTTGCCTGAGATAATTCAAATCTCAGATGAGCCCTGCAATAGCCTAAACTACAAATCATCTCATACTCACCCCTTTGTCCTGTGCCTTTGTCTGTGGCACTGGTCCGGTCCTCCTGTCGGTGATGTGCATAGGGACATAAAGGTATGCGGAACATCCCCTCGGAGCCAATCCCTGTCCTCAGCATTAAACAGCTGAGGACAGTGATTGGCTGCAGCGGTCATGTGCACAACTCTTCTGCAGTCTGTAAACAGACAGCTTCAGGAGGATCGGACCAGGACAGCTGAGAACAGCATGGGCAAAAGGGGTGATTATAAGATGATTTTTTATTTTTATTTTAAAAGGGGTCGATCTTTGTGTTTATTTTTTATATTTATAAATTGCCCTGATTTGGGTAATTCAAAAATACTGTATTTTTATATTTCCCTGCCATACTGTCCACTAAAACCTCATTAAGGCTCCATTCACACGTCCGCAACGTGTTTTGCAGATACACGGAGCCACGGATCCGCAAAACACGGAAAGCAGCAATGTGCATTCTGCATTTTGCGGACCGCACATCGCCGGCACTAATAGAATATGCCTGTTCTTGTCTGCAATTGCGGACAAGAATAGGACATGTTCTATTTTTTTGCGGAAACGGAAGCACAGATGCGGAAGTGCGGATCCGCAAATGTGGATGCGGACAGCACATTCCGGCCCCATTGAAAATTAATGGGTCTGCACCCGTTCCGCAAAATTGCGGAACGGATGCGGATCCATTATGCGGACGTGTGAATGGACCCTAAGGGCGAATCTTTCCAAGCGGCATACACAGATCTCACAGGGCCCCATAGCAAAACTTACTAAGGGCCCCCGCCCAGATTTCCGATATGCCACGCATCAAGCACTCACAGGCAAAACAGAATGAAAGCCACAATACCCCAGTTATCTGCTTAATTTACATTTTTTTATAAAAATAATTTAATAATTTACATTTTTTTATAAAAAAAATTGCAGTAACATAACATTGCCTTCCACCTCACCCACCTAATCTAACTTCTATGGTGGAAAAAGTGGAACAGGTGCTTGAAACCCGAAGGATTTTATTCCATGCGGGGGGCAAGATTTTCCTTTTTTGTGTTTCAACTGTGGATTGAGGCCAAACTCCACAGTATACCAAGCAGCTTCCCTCACATGCCCCACGCCTTATGCCATGTCTCCTAATAAAGTCAAGACCACGGTACAGAGATACCAGAGGAGAGAAGCGTGGGTGCTATGTCATTCCACTAACGTTGCCCACGTTCACGTACATATTTGATTTCTTTCTAAAATGAAAGTATTTTATATCAGTTTTATGGATTTTTTTTCACATTTATTTTCTAATTTCCCAATATGATGCAAAAAAGATAGCGGTTCTATAAGAATGCAATATGTACCGCCAAAACAAGAACACTTTTTGGTACACTATGAAATGCATTGATCCAAAACACGTTAACACATTAATCCTTCTTGGTCATAAAGGTGTGAAATTGAGTTTGAGGATCCAGTTTTGTAAGAATTCTGTATTGCTAAGATCATGACAGTATCTCTACATTTATAAAAAAAATATATACAAGCAATGAATCTATCTAATTGAACACCTCCGAGCTGTCGGTTTTAATGTTCTTGGACTTTCCACCTAGTGAACTAGGGGAAAACAAAATCTTCTAAAATCATCATTCAGCACTGACTGGAGGGGGATTGGAATAATCTGCTGCACTACCAGCTCACCTAACTTCCATAATCTGTGGAAAAAAGTTTTCAAGCCCCATGCACTAAAAAATCCTGGCTTCACAAATGTGCGAAATAATTATTGATCTTTGCAACTTTTTGGGCTTATTTGCAACTAAATTTAGCATTTTCACACAACTCACTCTAGTTTTAAAAAGTAGACATGTTTAGTCTGTTGAGCTGATTTAAGACAGATTTGTCAAGATTTATTTTAAAAAGTCACAAAAATAGTCATAATCTCAGCACAGCAATGCAGCAGGTTCCGGTGTTTCCTGGCCACCTTGTGGTCAGATCTTAGTCCAATTTCACCTTAGAAATGGTGAGATGAGACAACAAATTTTATTAATTTGATACATTTGGTTAAAATTATGGCAATGTAGACCCCAGCAAAACTGACTTAAAAAATTTCCCTTAATGATAAATCTAACCCATTGGGGGAAATTTATCAATAATGGCGTAATTTGCGCAAACAAATACTAACATGACAATTCAGAAGTGGTGATTTGTTTCACCTCGTATCAAAAGGCGCATGATACTTTTAAAATGTGTCTTTTTTAAATAATAAATCTGATTATCCGCTTATTTCTCTCGATTTGCGGAATTTTAACACCAGTAGCACTAAAATGCAACTCTTTTAAACCGAATTGTGCCATTTAAGCCAACCCTAACAGACCACAACTTTTGAAGCATATTTGCAACATTTCCACTAGTAAACTGTCTCAGACTCGGGAAGTTTTTGCTATCAATTTACTGACAAAACCCTGTTATTTAGCTGATTTATATTTAGATAAAAATAAACGCATCCGGTTTTAATACTTACCTATTACTTGTTCCCACGGCGAGTTGGTTTTCTTTTCGTGAATGCAACTTTTGACAAAAGTCACATCTTTATGCTATAAATGCGACTTTTCACACAAAACACCACCGCATACACTGGCTTAATTGTCCGCAACAATTTGAGCCATTCCTGCAGATAAGAGGATGATAAATAAGGCATAATATGTGCCAATTTGATAGCCCGGCCCACTTTGACCTTAATAACTCATTTCTGGCATGATGCATTCTTTATAGTGAAAATTCTGAAGAAAAACAGTTAATAGATTTGGCACAAATCAAAACGCCATTCTTTTTGACGCATTTTACACCATAATTCTGGCGCAACATGCTTAGTAAATGTCCCCCATGGGGTCGTGAGATGAGGTAGACTCATTAGGATAAATAAAATGCATATGAATATCCAACAAATATCCTACATTCATATACGCATTTGCAGATGAAACATCCAATATTATTTATGTTAATTTCTGAAATTAGCTTATATATCTTTGCCTTTGCAAAGATTTATTATAATATTATCTGTTTAAACCACAAAATCGTGATGTACATGAACCTGTTCAGAAGATGTTACCAGTTGTGGAGGGGTTAATGAAATGTGTTTTTCACTTTTCACTCAGAAAATGACTTTATATTTTATGGTGGCCATTCAGTTCAGCACAATAAGAAGAACAGCATGCATGCCACTGCAATACAATGATGTACTGCCTGAGTGCCCAATCCATCATTCTGCATAGTCAATCTATTAAAGGAATTGCAGTGTTTCATCTGGGATGTGTCTATTTGACCCATATGAAATATTAACATGCTACAGGAAAGAACAAGTTCACTGATATCTCTATGACAGCACGCTATGTTATAATGCATCAAAGCCAGGCTGACAAATTCGGATGAAGTGGAGCATCAATTGAAGAACGCAGAATTTAATAGGATTAACTTTACATGCAATTTTCACTTTAGCCTGCACTGGGACAAAAATAATTACATGCAAACTAGAGTACTGTACATAGATGGAGCCCACAGCAAAGACCATAATGGATCCCCATCATTGTAGGATATTGTGTTTAGTTTTTTTCCAGATCCATGTACTTTCCATTATCCCTGGGTCAATTATCCAACCCATTTTTGGCTAAGTATTTAGGTTGTTGCCACTCAGTAGAAAAAGGTGTAGAAACAGGTGTCACGATCATCCTCGCTGGAGTTCATGGGAGCTCTGGGCGACCAATAAAAAACACCTGATCTATCTAAATTGTGAATATTCTCCAGTAATACACTGCTACCACTAAAGTTTGTTTCAAGAGCTCAAACTCTTAGGCCCCTTTCACACGGGCGAGTTTTCCGTGCGGGTGCGATGCGTGCGGTGAACGCACTGCACCCGCACTGAATCCTGACCCATTCATTTCTATGGGGCTGTGCACACGAGCGGTGATTTTCACGCATCACTTGTGCGTTGCGTGAAAATCGCAGCATGCTCCTCTTTGTGCGTTTTTCACGTAACGCAGGCCCTATAGAAATGAATGGGGTTGCGTGAAAATCGCATGCATCCGCAAGCAAGTGCGGATGCGGTGCGATTTTCACGCATGGGTTCTAGGTGACAGTCTATTCACTGTATTATTTCCCCTTATAACATGGTTATAAGGGAAAATAATAGCATTCTGAATACAGAATGCATAGTAAACTAGCGCTGGAAGGGTTAAAAATAATAAAAAAGTTAACTCACCTTATCCTCTTGTTCGCGTAGATCCCGGTCTGTTCTTTAGCTGTGGGCTAAAGGACCTGTGGTGATGTCAGATCACATGCTCCATCACCATGGTGATGGACCATGTGATTGGAGCATGTGATCTGACATCACCTCAGGTCATTCAGCCCACAGCTAAAGAACAGACCGGGATCTACGCGAACAAGAGGAGAAGGTGAGTTAACTTTTTTATTATTTTTAACCCCTCCAGCGCTAGTTTACTATGCATTCTGTATTCAGAATGCTATTATTTTCCCTTATAACCATGTTATAAGGGAAAATAATACAATCTTGAGAACATCAATCCCAAGCCCGAACTTCTGTGAAGAAGTTCGGGTCTGGGTACCAAACATGCGCGATTTTTCTCACGCGAGTGCAAAACGCATGACAATGTTTTGCACTCGCGCGGAAAAATCGCGCATTTTCCCGCAACGCACCCGCCTCTTATCCGGGCAAAAAACATGACGCCCGTGTGAAAGAGGCCTTACAGGAAGCCATCAGTTGCTCCCTCCTATCTCCATATAAAACCAGATTATGTTACTTAAATACTACTATTTCCTCCAGGTGCGGACCCTACATGCACATTTCCTGATGGGCGGTCCAATGCCCAGGTGGTGCCCAAGTCCTCCTCATAGCTGCCACCTAATGATCTGATGCTCTCAGCATTAATTAATTTAGAAGCATCAGGTTCTTGTGCACCTGAATGGTGGCACTGTGTTATTTGGTTCTGCTGAGGCAGTATTTTGTGGTGCAGTATTTGGTTCTGCTAGAACGGTATTTTATGCTGCACTCTACAGTGTTGTAGGCTGCCTATTTGTGTTATTCTGCTTTCTGTCAATGTGGACCTGGCTACAACATGGGGCCACTTTAATTTTATTTTTTCCAGTGCTGCTTCAAGTTCCCAGTCCACCCCTGATTTCCTCCCAAGCAATTATCTAAACAGTTAGACAAGAAAGCACTTATTAAAGGGAGCTTAATATGATGAAATGAGTCACAATGCATATCTATAAAAAAAAAAAAAAGAAATACAGTACTACAATGCACAACCGTTTCTTAAAAGAGAATAAACCAAAAACCTAGAACTCACATAAATGTATAGGATCTGGTTTCGGGGCAGGCAGAAACCAGGACAAATCTTCACTTCCAGTTAGCCCCAAGAAATGAAACCTAGCCCTGTTTTTTCCTACCCTTTCAGCTTTCTCTGTGTATGCAGATGTGTCAGACCAATGTGGCTTTACAAGGTTCAGAGCCCTAACTTTATAAAGCGGGCACTTGACAAACTGTCACAGGACAAAGAGCACTGTCACTCTCTTATTGAGGGCTCCTGTTTATGACAGTGGGTGTGGAACCACTGTGTCAACCAAACAGATTTGGCTTTGGGCTACTCCTAAGGGAATTATCCTGGCAATCCCCTGGTATTCACCCGTTAATGCCTGTACAGAGATCTGGACTTTTCTGCAGGGGAACTACCAGGTTGTCATGGAAGGGAACAGTGAGCCTTATACTCCTGCCTCAAAACGTCCCTAGCTAATTGCACAATCCCCCCTAATCGGCAGCTCACAACTGGATAGCAGTCCCTTCCTATATAAGTGCTGGGCCCACATCAGGAAAGAGAAAGCAGGGAGACAAAATAACAGACGACTAGTGACATAATGACAAAGAGGACAGCAGACAGAACCGTAAATGTACCAAGCCGAGGTCAATATTAGAAGACTCCAAACCAAACCAGAATCAGAACCAGTAGAACAAACCAGGGGTAGCTAGAGATCAAAACCAGGAGATCATGTCAAATCCAAGGGGTCAAACATAGGTCAGAGGCAGGTACAAGCCAATTTCATGAATCCAGTAGCAACTTCACAGAAACAAAGCAGTCTCAGCTGGTTGTGGTTTATCCTCCATCTGACAGAGATGCAGGGGAGTCTCTGTGTTTTGGAGTCTGTGAATTTATGCTGTGCTAAAGGGCTGAGAGCCGCATCCAGGACACAGGCCCCTAAAGCCTGCTCTGGACTGTGGGTGGAAAACTGATAACCAGGTGAAGATTTTGTTCTATGGACATTCCATGGTGTGATTAAACACCAAGACTGTGAACGGTCATTTTGTTTTTCCTTATGTGTGAATAAACACCAAACTGTATAACTGTAAAGAATAAATCAATGCAAACGGACTAACTGTAGATTTCTTGAAAACGTTTCACTTGTTCTTCCAACGAGCTTTCTCTTTATGAGAACCTTTACAGACGAACTGTTTAAGGTAAAGACTTTGTGATTGCCTCTATACTGCGTCCGCTAGCCTGTCTACCAGAGCAAAACCCCAGAGTAGATATATATATATATTTTTATATATATATATATATATATATATATATATATATACAGGGTGGGCCATTTATATGGATACACCTTAATAAAATGGGAATGGTTGGTGATATTAACTTCCTGTTTGTGGCACATTAGTATATGTGAGGGGGAAACTTTTCAAGATGGGTGGTGACCATGGTGGCCATTTTGAAGTCGGCCATTTTGAATCCAACTTTTTTTTTTCAATAGGAAGAGGGTCATGTGACACATCAAACTTATTGGGAATTTCACAAGAAAAACAATGGTGTGCTTGGTTTTAATGTAACTTTATTCCTTCATGAGTTATTTACAAGTTTCTCTTTGTTTACAGCCATTGACATGTCGCCGATGTTAACACATGCGGAGTGGATAGAAATTGTGTTGATGTCTGGTGAACGCATTAACCGGGTCATTGCAGCAGATTTAAATGCAAGACAGCCTACGAGACCACCCATCTCCCATGCTACAGTTAGCAAACTGCTTGCTAAGTTTCGTGAAACTGGTTCAGTGTTGGATTTGCCAAAATGTGGATGCATGAAATCTGTCACTAATGAAGAAACATCAGTGGCTGTCCTAGCTTCATTCAGCAAGAGCCCACAGCGTAGCACTCGCCGCATGTCACTGGAGAGTGGCATTAGTTGAACATCCCTTTCGGCGGATATTAGCTACTCACAAATGGCACCCTTACAAACTCCAGCTACTGCAGCATCTCAACAAGGATGACCCAGATCGGCGCACTGAATTTGCAGAATGGGCAAAACAAAAATTGGAACAGGACCCTCAGTTTACGCAGAAGATTTAGTTCAGTGATGAGGCAAACTTTTATGTGAATAGTGAAGTTAACAAACAAAACCACCGCTATTGGTCTGACACTAACCCACATTGGATAGATCCCTCCAAGACTGTTGGAACCAAAAAAATGATGGTATGGCGTACGGGGTACAAAGATAGTGGGGCCATTCTTCATCAATGGAAACCTCAAGGCCACTGGATATGCAAAATTGCTACATGATGATGTGTTTCACTCTTTATGCACTGAAGCTGGCACATTCCCTGAGTTTTTCCAGCAAGATGGTGCACCACCACATTATGGGTGTCAGGTCTGAGCATTCCTAGATGAACAGTTTCCTGGAAAGTGGATTGGTCGTCGTGGGCCAGTTGAATGGCCCCGAAGGTCTCCCGATCTGACCCCCTTAGACTTTTATCTTTGGGGTCATCTGAAGGCAATTGTCTATGCTGTGAAGATACGAGATGTGCAGCACCTGAAACTACGGATACTGGAAGCCTGTGCTAGCATTTCTCTTGCGATGTTGCTATCAGTGTGTGAAGAGTGGGAGAAGAGGGTTGCATTGACAATCCAACACAATGGGCAGCACATTGAACACATTTTATAAGTGGTCAGAAACTTGTAAATAACTCATGAAAGAATAAAGTTACGTTAAAATCAAGCACACCATTGTTTTTCTTGTGAAATTCCCAATAAGTTTGATGTGTCACATGACCCTCTTCCTATTGAAAAAACAAAAGTTGGATTCAAAATGGCCGACTTAAAAATGGCCGCCATGGTCACCACCCATCTTGAAAAGTTTTCCCCCTCACATATACTAATGTGCCACAAACAGGAAGTTAATATCACCAACCATTCCCATTTTATTAAGGTGTATCCATATAAATGGCCAACCCTGTATATTGTGAGATGGGACCACTCAGTCTCATTTTCCATGTTTTTTTTTTTTTTGTTAAACAATTTTTATTGGTTTTTCATTTGGATAGACAAAGGAATAACAAACACAGTACATTTCTGAGAGTGCTTAGGTTCATCTGACGCAGCAGAAGAATGGAGCAAAGTATGAGCATCAAGAAGTACAAGCAATAAAATGTACAAGGAGGCCAACGTATGAGAGAATTACCATTGGTAAGTCATACAACCTAAAATTAGCGCTCGCATGCAGTACATTCAAAAAGCTTTAAATTAGAACCAAAAATCGAACATACAGAGGATAAGGCCGAAAGACATAAAGAAGTAACAGATCTGATTTGACTATGAAAAGCCTCTATAATTCCTCCAAGCCGACCATGTTGCAAGAAATTTCTTTCTTGTACCCAGTTCCCAGTTGGACAGTTCCTCCAGACGGTAGATTTGGTCAACCCTAGATTTCCAATGGTCTAAGGAAGGGACTGTCATGGAACCATGAACCAGACGTACAACAAGAGATAAGTGGAAATAAGAAGGCTTTATTGAAAATCAAGCTGTAAGGCAAAAGTCCAAACGGATGGCTAAACCGAAGCAGGGTCTTGCGAAGCCAGAGGTCAGGAACCAGAAGGGTAGTCAGAGGAAGCCTGGATCAGGAACCAGCAGGGTAGTCAGACGAAGCCTGGATCAGGAACCAGCAGGGTAGTCAGACGAGGCCAGGATCAGGAACCAGAAGCAGCAGCAGTCTTAGAAGCATGTGAACACAGGAGGACCAAGCAAGGAACTGAAGCCACAGACCTCCTATATATATGAGCTAGGCATCCAGCTCCTCCCAGTGGGAAGGAGAAGCCGCAGGGTGGGAGGCTACAAGAAACCCAGAAACCAAGATGGCCGCCAGCACATGTCAAACGAAGGAGAACAGCAAGAAGGTAAGACCATGACAGTACCTCCCCCTCAAGGGCCCCTCCTCCGCGGAGTAAAGAACGGTTTCTGAGGGAAGCGTGCGTGGAAGGCTCGGAGCAAGGCAGGAGCATGGACATCTGCGGAGGGAACCCAGGAACGCTCCTCTGGACCATAACCACGCCAATGGACCAAAAACTGCACCCGACCGCGGACCAGGCGTGAGTCCAGGATATTGCTCACCTCATACTCCTCACGATTGCCCACTTGGACCGGACGAGGCCGAGGAACCGAGGAAGTGAAACGATTACACACCAGTGGCTTCAACAGGGAGACATGAAACACGTTGGAGATCCGCATGCCAGGAGGAAGCGCAAGGGCATAGGCTACCGAGTTTACCCTGCAAAGCACTCGGAAGGGACCAACAAAGTGAGGCGCCAGCTTGGGAGTGGGCACTCGAAGGTTGAGGTTGCGGGTGGACAACCATACGCGGTCTCCGACCTGGTAGGAAGGAGCGGGCGCTCGTCTGCGATCAGCCTGGACTCTCTGGCGCTGCGCAGAGACCTCAAGGGACCTCTGGATGTGTACCCAAGAAGCACGTAGGACGGAAAGGTGATCCTCCACAGCCGGAATATCCTGGGGAGAGAATACCTCGGTAACACGGCAGGTTGGAACCCATAATTGGCCATGAAGGGAGACGTCCCAGAGGAAGAGTTCACCGCCGTGTTCCTGGCAAACTCAGCCCAAGGCAGGAGGTCAACCCAATTGTCTTGGTGATCGGAGACATAGCAACGAAGGAATTGCTCCAAGGCCTGATTGGATCGTTCTGCGGCCCCATTGGACTGAGGGTGGTAGGCCGAGGAGAAAGAGAGATGAATCCCCAACTGGGAGCAAAAGGAGCGCCAGAACCTGGACACAAACTGACTCCCCCGATCCGACACAATCTCCTTGGGCAAACCGTGCAACCGGAAGACCTCCCTGGCAAAAATCGTGGCCAACTCTTGTGCAGAGGGTAACTTCTTGAGAGGAACACAGTGGCACATTTTGGAAAACCGATCCACAATCATGAGAATGACCGTATGGCCTCGGGATGCAGGGAGGTCCACAATGAAATCCATCCCCAGGTGTGACCATGGACGCTCCCCGGTGGCTATGGGTTGCAAAAGGCCCAACGGACGGTGCCGAGGGGACTTACTCTGGGCACAAACGGAGCATGCCGCTACATATGCGGCGATGTCGGAACGTAGAGAAGGCCACCAGAACAGACGTGAAACAGCCCAGGACAGCTGATTCTTTCCAGGATGCCCCGCGGCCTTGGAGTTATGGTAGGTTCGCAACAACCGAGTGCGCAACTCCTCAGGCACAAAACATCTGCCGTTGGGTCTCCCAGAGGGAGCACCAGATTGAGCCGCCAAAATCTGCTCACCCAGGGGAGAGGTCAGGCTGGTGCGAATGGCGGCCAGGATCTGATTCGGAGGTATGACCGAAGTCGGAATCGACTCCTCCCCGGACAGCTCGGAGTACTGCCGTGATAAGGCATCCGCTCTGATGTTCTTGGAACCGGGTAGGTAGGAGACCACGTAATTAAAACGTGACAAGAACAGAGCCCATCTGGCCTGACGTGGTGTCAATCTCTTGGCCTCAGAGAGGTAGGTCAGATTCTTGTGGTCCGTCAGGATGAGAACCGGAACCACCGAGCCCTCGAGCAAGTGCCTCCATTCTTTAAGGGCCTGCACGATGGCCAATAACTCCCTGTCACCAATCTGATAGTTGCACTCCGCGGAAGACAGTTTCCGGGAGTAAAACCCACAAGGAAGCAGAGGACCCTCTGGTGTTCTACGCTGAGACAGGAGGGCGCCTACTCCCGTCTCAGACGCGTCCACCTCGAGGACAAAAGGCAACCCAGGGTTGGGATGCGACAGAATCGGAGCCGACACAAAGGCGGACTTTAGAGCCTCAAAAGCTCGGATGTCCTCGAGCGGCCAGACCTGGGGATTACTGCCCTTCCTGGTCAGATCCGTGAGAGGCTTGGCTAGCATGGAAAAGTCCCTGATGTACTTCCGATAATAATTGGCGAAGCCCAAAAAGCGCTGCAGGGCACGAAGACCACTGGGCTGGGGCCACTGTAAAACAGCCGAAACCTTCTCAGGATCCATGGAGAACCCCTCAGCGGAAATGATGTAACCTAAGAAGGTTACCTGGGATCGGTGAAATTCGCATTTCTCAAGCTTACCGAACAGCTTGTTCTCTCGTAACCGTTGCAACACTCGTCTGACATCCAGAATGTGGGCCTCCATGGATTCAGAATATACCAAGATGTCATCCAAATAGACCACCACACACTGCTGCAACAGGTCACGGAAAACATCGTTGATGAATTCCTGGAAGACTGCGGGCAGCATTGCACAACCCAAAGGGCATAACCAAGGATTCATAATGACCGGTCCTGGTGTTAAACGCGGTCTTCCACTCATCGCCCGCCTTGATCCTTACCAGGTTATATGCCGCCCTCAGGTCGAGTTTGGTAAAGACCGTGGCCCCTTTGAGGCGATCGAACAGCTCGGAAATCAAGGGTATCGGGTAAGCGTTCTTGATCGTGATGCGATTGAGACCCCTGTAATCGATGCAAGGCCTCAACTCACCGCCCTTCTTTTTCACAAAGAAAAATCCAGCCCCTGCCGGGGACGAGGATTTGCGAATGTGTCCGCGTGAAAGCGCCTCCCTCACGTACTCCTCCATGGCCTCATTCTCCGCTACCGACAGTGGATAGACTTTGCCACGAGGAGGAACGGCACCAGATTGTAACTCTATGGCACAATCGTATGGGCGGTGCGGAGGTAGGGCAACCACACGCACCTTATCGAATACATCCCGGTACTCCTCGTATTCAGGAGGCAACAGAGAGTCCGAGGAAGTACACAGCAACTTGACAGACCCATGGATGCAACTAGCCCCACACTGCGGTGACCACGAGAGGATCTCGGCCGATCTCCAATCGAAAGTCGGATTATGCTTCTGGAGCCAGGGGTACCCCAAGACCACCGAGTAGTGTGGAGACGAAATAACCTGGAGACAGACCGACTCTCTGTGAACGGCACCAATGGCCATCCCCACTGGAAGGGTCTCATGAGTCACGTGTGGCGGCAGAAGGGGTCTGCCGTCTATCGCCTCAAGAGCCAGTGGGGAACCTCGAGGCTGCAGAGGAATGGAATTGGCGGCAGCGAACACACTATCAATGAACAAACCACCAGCACCAGAGTCCACCAACGCCTGGGTCGTCACCGAGCCCCCGACCCAGGAGAGGACAACAGTAATCAGTGGTTTGTCAACACGGGAAACTGGGGACGAGGAGACTCCACCCAAGATCTGCCCCCGACAGGATCTCAGGTGCGAGCGTTTCCCGGACGGTTCGGGCATGCCAACCGAAAATGCCCACCGAGACCACAGTACATGCATCGGCCCTCGCGTCTCCGGAGTACCCTCTCCCCCTCGGACAGGCGAGCAAACCCCAGCTGCATGGGTTCACTCCCAGACAAGTCATCCCCAGGAGGCGTGGGAGGAGAGGGAGGCACGGGTGGGACAGCAAACGTAGGCGCCAATCTGTTAGAAGACCTCCGCAGGCTCTCCTTAAAGGAAGGTCTCTCCCTGAGTCTGGTGTCAATCAAAATCAGGAAAGAAATAAGAGACTCGAGCTCCACTGGTAGGTCCTTAGCTGCAACCTCATCCTTCAAGGCATCCGAGAGACCATGAGAGAAAGCAGCGACCAGAGCCTCATTATTCCAGCCCACCTCTGCTGCCAGGGTACGAAACTCAATGGCGTATTCAGCTACGGATCGTGAACCCTGTCTGATGGACATAAGGAGCTTCGCAGCAGAGGCAGCACGAGCCGGCACATCGAATACCTTCCGAAGAGAAGCAACAAAACCGGAAAACTCGGCAACCACCGGATTGTTGTTCTCCCATAAAGGGCTGGCCCAGGCCAAGGTTTTGTCCGAGAGCAGCGAGATCAAGAAGCCCACCTTTGATCTCTCAGTAGGAAAGGCATGTGGCAGCAACTCGAAATAAATGCCCACCTGGTTAAGGAAACCTCGGCACTGAGTTGGCTCTCCCCCAAAGCGCTGTGGAAGGGGGGCAGAACCGGTCATACCCCGAAACACCGCAGGCGCAGCAACAGGTGTCGGGGTAGACTCTGGCGCAACAACCGGAGCGGCAGTAGGAGCGGGCCCAGGAGCGACAACCAACCCATCGGCAACGGAAGCTAAATGAGCCGTGCGTTCAAGCAGGGTTTGCAACGCCACAGCGAACCGACCCAACAGGTGATCCTGCTGATCAAGTCTGGCAACCAGCGTAGGTAGCGAGGATGGCCCTGTACCGTCAGAATTCAAGGCTTTATTGAAAATCAAGCTGTAAGGCAAAAGTCCAAACGGATGGCTAAACCGAAGCAGGGTCTTGCGAAGCCAGAGGTCAGGAACCAGAAGGGTAGTCAGACGAAGCCTGGATCAGGAACCAGCAGGGTAGTCAAATGAAGCCTGGATCAGGAACCAGCAGGGTAGTCAGACGAGGCCAGGATCAGGAACCAGAAGCAGCAGCAGTCTTAGAAGCATGTGAACACAGGAGGACCAAGCAAGGAACTGAAGCCACAGACCTCCTATATATATGAGCTAGGCATCCAGCTCCTCCCAGTGGGAAGGAGAAGCCGCAGGGTGGGAGGCTACAAGAAACCCAGAAACCAAGATGGCCGCCAGCACATGTCAAACGAAGGAGAACAGCAAGAAGGTAAGACCATGACAGGGACTTCAGATGTACGCCATTTGGTAGGAACCAAAAGGCGGGCAGCCGCTAGTAGGAATTTCAATAGGCCGTGACATTTGTCATATCTAGTTAAACCTAAGGATAGCAGAGCAAGTTCAGGAGAACAGGGTGCATTCGAGTTGCAGATGGTGTTACAGATTTGGAAGACTTGATTCCACCATAATGAAATAGGGGAGCAGTCCCACCATACGTGGATGAAGGTGCCTTTTTCTGATCCGCATCGCCAACACCGATCTGAAGCGTCAGGATAAAGGATAGTAATTTTGTCAGGGGTTTTATACCATCTCGACAGGACTTTGTACCCGTTCTCCTGAACTCGGACACATCTAGAAACCTTATGGGGAGCAATAAGTAGCAAATTGATTTCTCTCTCAGAGAATTGTTTATTTAGGTCCTTCTCCCAGTAGCCTATAAAAGAGGGTTTAACCTTAGTGGGGGGGTCGATAAGCTTTTTGTAGAGAAATTAGATCAATTTAGGAGGGTATTTGCCAGTAGAGAGCAAACTCTCAAACCAAGTGGAGGAATGGTCCTTGGGCAAAGAGCGGGAAAGGGTGAGTAGTTCTTTTTTGAGATATTGGAGAGTGAGGAAATTAGGATTGGTATCAAGAACGGATGCTAAGGATAATTCTGAAGGGGCACATCCATCTTCATCTAACAGCTCTGATATGGGGATGTTTGAGTCTCTGAGCTGGGAGGGAGTGGAGGATCTTATCCCAGGTGGAGCTAAGGAGAAGAGATCTTTGGTTCGAAGGAGGGCAGTTAAGGGGAGCAAATCGCTGTATTTGGACGAGAACCAGTTCCAGACTTTAATAGAAGAGCGAATTAAAGGATTGGACATTCGAGGGAGTGGAGTAAGGGGTTTCCCTGATAGCAGAAGGGATCTAAGAGAGGAATCAAAGTTAGCATTTTCCATATAGACCCAGAATTTGTTAGGAGGGGAACGAATCCAGTCAATTATTCTACCTAGATGTATCGCTTTTAGGTAAAGTTCAGGGTTAGGTAGACCTATTCCTCCGAAGCGTTTAGACTTAGTGAGAGTAGCTATAGAAATTCTGGGCCTTTTCTTTTCCCATAAAAAGCGGCTTATGAGAGTATTACGTTTCCTAAGGAAAGCTCGGGGTATCCCGATGGGGAGGAACTGAAAAAGGTAAGTAAGTCTAGGGAGAATTAGAGACATCACCATATTTTTCCTCCCAAACCAGGACAGGAAGTGGCCTTCAAGAGATTCCAATTGAGCGGTGATAGAGTGCGGTAAGGGCGTATAATTCAGTTGGAAAAGGTCCGGTAGGTGGGCATTGATTTTAATTCCTAAATAGGAGATAAGTTGAGTGGACCAGTTAAAAGGTGAGTTTGCCTGTAGTTGTTTGATGGTTGTAAGGGGTAGGCCCATATGTAGGATCTGCGATTTGTGGGGATTAATTTTAAAGTTAGAGAGTGAGCTAAAGGTGTCTAATATTTTAAGAATTTTGGGCATCGAAATAAGGGGGTTAGTTGTTAAGATCAATAAATCGTCTGCAAAAGCAGCTGATTTACATTCATGAAAACCCACCTTCAGACCCCGAATAGAGTCTTCTTGTCTGAGGGCCTGCAAGAGGGTTTCCATGACTAAAACAAAAATAAGGGGGGAAAGGGGACAACCCTGACGAGTTCCATTCTTAATTAGGAAGTAGTTAGATAATTGGTTATTTACTAGGACAGAGGCGGAAGCGTTGTCGTACATTGCAAAAATAGCTTGGATATAGGATTCTGGAAAATTGAATTTCCTTAGGGTAAGTTTGATAAAGGACCAATCAATCCTATCAAACGCCTTTTCCGCGTCTGTACCTAGAAGATCCAATGGAAGTTTTTTGTTGGAAGCAAAATAAAGGGCATTTAGTACTTTGGTAGTGTTGTCCTTTCCCTCTCTCCCTTTAATAAATCCTACTTGGTCGGGATGGATTAAATCAGGGAGAATAGATTGAATTCTAGTTGCAAGCATTTTAGCTAAGAGTTTCAAGTCTATGTTCAGGAGAGATATGGGTCTATAGTTAGCACAAGTGGAGGGATCTTTACCCTCTTTAGGTATGATCGTGATCACAGCTCTTGTCATATCTGAAGAGAGAGGGAAATTTGAAAGCGTTTGGTTGTATACCCGGATAAGATAAGGGGCTAAAGTTTTGGAGAAAGCCGAATAGTAGGTTGTTGGGAGACCATCGGGGCCAGGACATTTGTTATTAGGGGAGGATTTTAAGGCAATAGAAAATTCCGTGATGTCAAAAGGTTTTGAGATGTCCAATTTTTGAGCTATAGTTAGGGAAGGTAAGTTAAGGGAGTCCAAGAATGATTTAGTATGAGAAGGTGAGCCTAAGGGAGGGGCTAAATTATAAAGGTCTTTATAGAAAAGTAGGGATGAGCGAACTCGAACTGTATAGTTCGGGTTCGTACCGAATTTTGGGGTGTCCGTGACACGGACCCGAACCCGGACATTTTCGTAAAAGTCCGGGTTCGGGTTCGGTGTTCGTCGCTTTCTTGGCGCTTTTGTGACGCTTTCTTGGCGCTTTTTGAAAGGCTGCAAAGCAGCCAATCAACAAGCGTCATACTACTTGCCCCAAGAGGCCATCACAGCCATGCCTACTATTGGCATGGCTGTGATTGGCCAGAGCACCATGTGACCCAGCCTCTATTTAAGCTGGAGTCACATAGCGCCGCCCGTCACTCTGCTCTGATTAGCGTAGGGAGAGGTTGCGGCTGCGACAGTAGGGCGAGATTAGGCAGATTAACTCCTCCAAAGGACTTGATTAACTGATCGATCTGCAGCTGTGGATCATTGAGCTGCTGATCCTCAATTGCTCACTGTTTTTAGGCTGCACAGACCGTTTGTCAGTCTCATTTTTCTGGGGTGATCGGCGGCCATTTTGTGTCTTGTGGTGCGCCAGCACAAGCTGCGACCAAGTGCATTTAACCCTCAATGGTGTGGTTGTTTTTTGGCTAAAGCCTACATCAGGGTGAAGCTGTCACACCAAGTGCATTTAACCAGCAATAGTCTGTTCATTTTTTGGCCATATACAAAATCAGGGGCAAGCTGCGCCTGTCACCAAGTGCATTTAACCCTCAATGGTGTGGTTGTTTTTTGGCTAAAGCCTACATCAGGGTGAAGCTGTGACACCAAGTGCATTTAACCAGCAATAGTCTGTTCATTTTTTGGCCATATACAAAATCAGGGGCAAGCTGCGCCTGTCACCAAGTGCATTTAACCCTCAATGGTGTGGTTGTTTTTTGGCTAAAGCCTACATCAGGGTGAAGCTGTCACACCAAGTGCATTTAACCAGCAATAGTCTGTTCATTTTTTGGCCATATACAAAATCAGGGGCAAGCTGCGCCTGTCACCAAGTGCATTTAACCCTCAATGGTGTGGTTGTTTTTTGGCTAAAGCCTACATCAGGGTGAAGCTGTCACACCAAGTGCATTTAACCAGCAATAGTCTGTTTATTTTTTGGCCATATCCCAGTCTAATTCTGTCACTAAATCCATACCGGTCACCCAGCGCCTAAATACTAGGCCTCAAATTTATATCCAGCTAAATCTGTCCCTAGTGCTGTAGCTGGGCGAGTTATTTAGTGTCCGTTCAAGCACATTTCTTGTTCTGGGTTGAAATACAATTCCCAATTTAGCAATTTCATAATTTAGTGGTTCCTGCTATATCAGAGCTATTTGAAATCTATCCCAAAAAGGGTATATAATATTGAAGGTGCACATTGGGTCATTCAGAATAACTTCACACACACCCGCTACTGTGTATTTCCAAGTCTAATTCTGTCACTAAACCCATACCTGTCACCCAGCGCCTAAATACTAGGCCTCAAATTTAAATCCCTCTAAATCTCTCGTTACCGCTGTACTGTTGTTGCTGGGCAAGATATTTAGTGTCCGTCAAAGCACATTTTTTGTTCTGGGTTGAAGTACAATTCCCAATTTAGCAATTTCATAATTTAGTGGTTCCTGCTATATCAGAGCT
The DNA here is from genome assembly GCF_014858855.1 of Bufo gargarizans. Classification (NCBI taxonomy): domain Eukaryota; kingdom Metazoa; phylum Chordata; class Amphibia; order Anura; family Bufonidae; genus Bufo; species Bufo gargarizans. Next base: position 674,804,645 of record NC_058080.1, read on the forward strand.
ATTTGGAATCTATCCCTAAAAGGGTATATAATATTGAAGGTGCACATTGGGTCATTCAGAATAACTTCACACACACCCGCTACTGTGTATTTCCAAGTCTAATTCTGTCACTAAACCCATACCTGTCACCCAGCGCCTAAATACTAGGCCTCAAATTTAAATCCCTCTAAATCTCTCGTTACCGCTGTACTGTTGTTGCTGGGCAAGATATTTAGTGTCCGTCAAAGCACATTTTTTGTTCTGGGTTGAAGTACAATTCCCAATTTAGCAATTTCATAATTTAGTGGTTTCTGCTATATCAGAGCTATTTGAAATCTATCCCTAAAAGGGTATATAATATTGAAGGTGCACATTGGGTCATTCAGAATAACTTCACACACACGCTTCTGTGCATTTCCAAGTCTAATTCTGTCACTAAACCCATACCTGTCACCCAGCGCCTAAATACTAGGCCTCAAATTTAAATCCCTCTAAATCTCTCGTTACCCACCGCTGTACTGTTGTTGCTGGGCAAGATATTTAGTGTCCGTCAAAGCACATTTTTTGTTCTGGGTTGAAGTACAATTCCCAATTTAGCAATTTCATAATTTAGTGGTTTCTGCTATATCAGAGCTATTTGAAATCTATCCCTAAAAGGGTATATAATATTGAAGGTGCACATTGGGTCATTCAGAATAACTTCACACACACGCTTCTGTGCATTTCCAAGTCTAATTCTGTCACTAAATCCATACCGGTGACCCAGCGCCTAAATACTAGGCCTCAAATTTAAATCCCTCTAAATCTCTCGTTACCCACCGCTGTACTGTTGTTGCTGGGCAAGATATTTAGTGTCCGTCAAAGCACATTTTTTGTTCTGGGTTGAAGTACAATTCCCAATTTAGCAATTTCATAATTTAGTGGTTTCTGCTATATCAGAGCTATTTGAAATCTATCCCTAAAAGGGTATATAATATTGAAGGTGCACATAGGGTCATTCAGAATAACTTCACACACACGCTTCTGTGCATTTCCAAGTCTAATTCTGTCACTAAATCCATACCGGTGACCCAGCGCCTAAATACTAGGCCTCAAATTTAAATCCCTCTAAATCTCTCGTTACCGCTGTCCTGTTGTAGCTGGGAAAGTTATTTAGTGCCCGTCAAAGCACATTTTTTGTTCTGGGTTGAAGTACAATTCCCAATTTAGCAATTTCATAATTTAGTGGTTCCTGCTATATCAGAGCTATTTGAAATCTATCCCAAAAAGGGTATATAATATTCAAGGTGCACATTGGGTCATTCAGAATAACTTCACACACACGCTTCTGTGCATTTCCAAGTCTAATTCTGTCACTAAATCCATACCGGTCACCCAGCGCCTAAATACTAGGCCTCAAATTTAAATCCCTCTAAATCTCTCGTTACCCACCGCTGTACTGTTGTTGCTGGGCAAGATATTTAGTGTCCGTCAAAGCACATTTTTTGTTCTGGGTTGAAGTACAATTCCCAATTTAGCAATTTCATAATTTAGTGGTTTCTGCTATATCAGAGCTATTTGAAATCTATCCCTAAAAGGATATATAATATTGAAGGTGCACATAGGGTCATTCAGAATAACTTCACACACACGCTTCTGTGCATTTCCAAGTCTAATTCTGTCACTAAATCCATACCGGTGACCCAGCGCCTAAATACTAGGCCTCAAATTTAAATCCCTCTAAATCTCTCGTTACCGCTGTCCTGTTGTAGCTGGGAAAGTTATTTAGTGCCCGTCAAAGCACATTTTTTGTTCTGGGTTGAAGTACAATTCCCAATTTAGCAATTTCATAATTTAGTGGTTCCTGCTATATCAGAGCTATTTGAAATCTATCCCAAAAAGGGTATATAATATTCAAGGTGCACATTGGGTCATTCAGAATAACTTCACACACACGCTTCTGTGCATTTCCAAGTCTAATTCTGTCACTAAATCCATACCGGTCACCCAGCGCCTAAATACTAGGCCTCAAATTTATATCCCGCTGAATTTGAATACAATACATTGGGCCAAATAATATATTTGTTGTTGTGGTGAACCATAACAATGAGAAAAACATCTAGTAAGGGACGCGGACGTGGACATGGTCGTGGTGGTGTTAGTGGACCCTCTGGTGCTGGGAGAGGACGTGGCCGTTCTGCCACATCCACACGTCCTAGTGTACCAACTACCTCAGGTCCCAGTAGCCGCCAGAATTTACAGCGATATATGGTGGGGCCCAATGCCGTTCTAAGGATGGTAAGGCCTGAGCAGGTACAGGCATTAGTCAATTGGGTGGCCGACAGTGGATCCAGCACGTTCACATTATCTCCCACCCAGTCTTCTGCAGAAAGCGCACAGATGGCGCCTGAAAACCAACCCCATCAGTCTGTCACATCACCCCCATGCATACCAGGGAAACTGTCTCAGCCTCAAGTTATGCAGCAGTCTCTTATGCTGTTTGAAGACTCCGCTGGCAGGGTTTCCCAAGGGCATCCACCTAGCCCTTCCCCAGCGGTGAAAGACATAGAATGCACTGACGCACAACCACTTATGTTTCCTGATGATGAGGACATGGGAATACCACCTCAGCATGTCTCTGATGATGACGAAACACAGGTGCCAACTGCTGCGTCTTTCTGCAGTGTGCAGACTGAACAGGAGGTCAGGGATCAAGACTGGGTGGAAGACGATGCAGGGGACGATGAGGTCCTAGACCCCACATGGAATGAAGGTCGTGCCACTGACTTTCACAGTTCGGAGGAAGAGGCAGTGGTGAGACCGAGCCAACAGCGTAGCAAAAGAGGGAGCAGTGGGCAAAAGCAGAACACCCGCCGCCAAGAGACTCCGCCTGCTACTGACCGCCGCCATCTGGGACCGAGCACCCCAAAGGCAGCTTCAAGGAGTTCCCTGGCATGGCACTTCTTCAAACAATGTGCTGACGACAAGACCCGAGTGGTTTGCACGCTGTGCCATCAGAGCCTGAAGCGAGGCATTAACGTTCTGAACCTGAGCACAACCTGCATGACCAGGCACCTGCATGCAAAGCATGAACTGCAGTGGAGTAAACACCTTAAAACCAAGGAAGTCACTCAGGCTCCCCCTGCTACCTCTTCTGCTGCTGCCGCCTCGGCCTATTCTGCTGCTGCCGCCTCGGCCTCTTCCTCCGCCTCTGGAGGAACGTTGGCACCTGCCGCCCAGCAAACAGGGGATGTACCACCAACACCACCACCACCACCTCCGTCACCAAGCGTCTCAACCATGTCACACGCCAGCGTTCAGCTCTCCATCTCACAAACATTTGATAGAAAGCGTAAATTCCCACCTAGCCACCCTCGATCCCTGGCCCTGAATGCCAGCATTTCTAAACTACTGGCCTATGAAATGCTGTCATTTAGGCTGGTGGACACAGACAGCTTCAAACAGCTCATGTCGCTTGCTGTCCCACAGTATGTTGTTCCCAGCCGGCACTACTTCTCCAAGAGAGCCGTGCCTTCCCTGCACAACCAAGTATCCGATAAAATCAAGTGTGCACTGCGCAACGCCATCTGTAGCAAGGTCCACCTAACCACAGATACGTGGACCAGTAAGCACGGCCAGGGACGCTATATCTCCCTAACTGCACACTGGGTAAATGTAGTGGCAGCTGGGCCCCAGGCGGAGAGCTGTTTGGCGCACGTCCTGCCGCCGCCAAGGATCGCAGGGCAACATTCTTTGCCTCCTGTTGCCACCTCCTCCTTCTCGGCTTCCTCCTCCTCTTCTTCCACCTGCTCATCCAGTCAGCCACACACCTTCACCACCAACTTCAGCACAGCCCGGGGTAAACGTCAGCAGGCCATTCTGAAACTCATATGTTTGGGGGACAGGCCCCACACCGCACAGGAGTTGTGGCGGGGTATTGAACAACAGACCGACGAGTGGTTGCTGCCGGTGAGCCTCAAGCCCGGCCTGGTGGTGTGTGATAATGGGCGAAATCTCGTTGCAGCTCTGGGACTAGCCAATTTGACGCACATCCCTTGCTTGGCGCATGTGCTGAATTTGGTGGTGCAGAAGTTCATTCACAACTACCCCGACATGTCAGAGCTGCTGCATAAAGTGCGGGCCGTCTGTTCGCGCTTCCGGCGTTCACATCCTGCCGCTGCTCGCCTGTCTGCGCTACAGCGTAACTTCGGCCTTCCCGCTCACCGCCTCATATGCGACGTGCCCACCAGGTGGAACTCCACCTTGCACATGCTGGACAGACTGTGCGAGCAGCAGCAGGCCATAGTGGAGTTTCAGCTGCAGCACGCACGGGTCAGTCGCACTACAGAACAGCACCACTTCACCACCAATGACTGGGCCTCCATGCGAGACCTGTGTGCCCTGTTGCGCTGTTTCGAGTACTCCACCAACATGGCCAGTGGCGATGACACCGTTATCAGCGTTACAATACCACTTCTATGTCTCCTTGAGAAAACACTTAGGGCGATGATGGAACAGGAGGTGGCCCAGGAGGAGGAGGAGGAGGATGAGGAAGAGGGGTCATTTTTAGCACTTTCAGGCCAGTCTCTTCGAAGTGACTCAGAGGGAGGTTTTTTGCAACAGCAGAGGCCAGGTACAAATGTGGCCAGCCAGGGCCCACTACTGGAGGACGAGGATGAGGAGGAGGTGGAGGAGGATGAGGATGAAGCATGGTCACAGCGGGGTGGCACCCAACGCAGCTCGGGTCCATCACTGGTGCGTGGCTGGGGGGAAAGGCAGGACGATGACGATACGCCTCCCACAGAGGACAGCTTGTCCTTACCCCTGGGCAGCCTGGCACACATGAGCGACTACATGCTGCAGTGCCTGCGCAACGACAGCAGAGTTGCCCACATTTTAACCTGTGCGGACTACTGGGTTGCCACCCTGCTGGATCCACGCTACAAAGACAATGTGCCCACCTTACTTCCTGCACTGGAGCGTGATAGGAAGATGCGCGAGTACAAGCGCACGTTGGTAGACGCGCTACTGAGAGCATTCCCAAATGTCACAGGGGAACAAGTGGAAGCCCAAGGCCAAGGCAGAGGAGGAGCAAGAGGTCGCCAAGGCAGCTGTGTCACGGCCAGCTCCTCTGAGGGCAGGGTTAGCATGGCAGAGATGTGGAAAACTTTTGTCAACACGCCACAGCTAACTGCACCACCACCTGATACGCAACGTGTTAGCAGGAGGCAACATTTCACTAACATGGTGGAACAGTACGTGTGCACACCCCTCCACGTACTGACTGATGGTTCGGCCCCATTCAACTTCTGGGTCTCTAAATTGTCCACGTGGCCAGAGCTAGCCTTTTATGCCTTGGAGGTGCTGGCCTGCCCGGCAGCCAGCGTTTTGTCTGAACGTGTATTCAGCACGGCAGGGGGCGTCATTACAGACAAACGCAGCCGCCTGTCTACAGCCAATGTGGACAAGCTGACGTTCATAAAAATGAACCAGGCATGGATCCCACAGGACCTGTCCGTCCCTTGTCCAGATTAGACATTAACTACCTCCCCATAACCATATATTATTGGACTCCAGGGCACTTCCTCATTCAATCCTATTTTTATTTTCATTTTACCATTATATTGCGATGCTACCCAAAGTTGAATGAACCTCTCCTCTGCCTGTGTGCTAGGCCTAAATATATGCCAATGGACTGTTGCAGTGGTGGCTGACATGAAGCCTGATTCTCTGCTATGACATGCAGACTAATTCTCTGCTGACATGAAGCCAGATTGTCTGTTACGGGACCTCTCTCCTCTGCCTGGGTGCTGGGCCTAAATTTATGACAATGGACTGTTGCAGTGGTGGCTGACGTGAAGCCTGATTCTCTGCTATGACATGCAGACTGATTCTCTGCTGACATGAAGCCAGATTCTCTGTTACGGGACCTCTCTCCTCTGCCTGTGTGTGTGCTGGGCCTAAATATATGCCAATGGACTGTTGCAGTGGTGGCTGACGTGAAGCCTCATTCTCTGCTATGACATGCAGACTAATTCTCTGCTGACATGAAGACAGATTCTCTGTTACGGGACCTCTCTCCTCTGCCTGGGTGCCGGGGCCTAAATATCTGAGAATGGACTGTTCCAGTGGTGGGTGACGGGAAGCCAGATTCTCTGCTATGGAACCTCTCTCCAATTGATTTTGGTTAATTTTTATTTATTTAATTTTTATTTTAATTCATTTCCCTATCCACATTTGTTTGCAGGGGATTTACCTACATGTTGCTGCCTTTTGCAGCCCTCTAGCTCTTTCCTGGGCTGTTTTACAGCCTTTTTAGTGCCGAAAAGTTCGGGTCCCCATTGACTTCAATGGGGTTCGGGTTCGGGACGAAGTTCGGATCGGGTTCGGATCCCGAACCCGAACATTTCCGGGATGTTCGGCCGAACTTCTCGAACCCGAACATCCAGGTGTTCGCTCAACTCTATAGAAAAGTCTAAATTGTTCCGCAATGGACTCAGGGGAAAAAAGTTGGTGTCCTTGAGGAGATTTGATCGAAGTTACATATCTAGCGTTTTTTCTTTTCTTCAAACGGTTCATCATGAATCTGGAGGCCTTATTGCCATGGGCATAAAATTTATGTTGGGAAGAAAGGTAAATTTTGGCCGACTTTTTATTTAATAGGTTTTTAAGCTCTGATCTGAGGGTAAGAAGATCAGAAAGGTGTTGGGGGTCTAGAGAATGTTTGTGGAGGTTCTCCATTTTATGAATGCGGTCTAATAGAGAGGAGAAGTGCTGGTCTGACACTTTTTCAAATGGGAACATTTACTTATGAAATGACCACGAATGTAAGCTTTGTAAGCAAACCATAAGGTTTGTGGGGATATATCAGGAGAGTTGTTTTCTCTAAAATAATGTTCCAGAAGGGAGGTGAAGTGTGCTACATGTCTATCATCGCTCAATATGGATTTGTTTAATCTCCAGTTAGAGGACTTACCAGAGCCAGGTTGAGTGTGGAAGGAGCAAAACACTGGGGCATGGTCGGATATGGTGATGTCTCCAATTTTTGGGTTCGAGGATAGATACAGGAAGTCTTTAGGTATGAAGATGTAATCAATCCTACTGTATGATTGACCTGGAGCAGAATAAAAGGTATAGTCAGTAGTTGACGGATTCAAACACCTCCAAACGTCTATTAAGCCAAGTATATGTAATTTTCTCTTCAGTTTTCTGAGAAACTTGAAAGGGACAGAGGATTTTTTGGAAGAAGTGTCTGAGGGAGGATGTAACGCTAAATTAAAATCACCAGCTAAGATAACTGTTCCTTCTCTGGTTTCTTCAATTAAAGAAAGAACTTTAAGGACCCAAGGGACCTGGTTATAGTTTGGAGCATATATATTTACCATTGTGAACATTTTGTGACCTATGAGTCCCTTTAAAATAAGAAATCTTCCCTCAGTGTCAGCAGTATGTGAAGAGTATTGAAAAGGGATGTTCCTTCTGAAGCCAATGCTGACTCCCCTGGAGGCCGCCCCATCCGAACCACTATGGAACCAAATGGGAAATCTGGAATGGGAGAGGTCCGGAAATTTCCCTTGTTTGTAGTGCGTTTCTTGAAGGAAAATAACTGAACAGTTTTCCCTCCATAATAGGGAAAGAATCTGGGTTCTTTTAGAGGGAGATCTTAAACCCTTCACGTTGAAGGAAGATAATGTAAAATCAGTCATGGTGGGTCATATATGGGGGGGGGGAGAGGGATAGTGGCAGCCTCCAGGGAAGTCAGGCATCTCATAGGAGCAAGTTTGCGTCTCTCCAAGGGAAGAGTCCGTACTCTCAGGGTGTACCGTGTCATATAATAACAACAACATAACATAAAATAACAATTAAAACAGGGTCGCTCCATGGCAACCAACTCAAGTGACATTCGTTAATTATTCAGGCAATGAAGTGCTTGAACAATGGAGTATCAGTATCAGGGGGGAAAGGAGGTGAAAACCTCATAGATAATGACCTGCACATGGACATCAACTAGGACAAGTCTAGAGACCATTAAGCATTAGAGTAAGGGGAAAAGGGGGAGGGAGGGGAAAAAGGGTTAGGAGACAGGAGAGGAACGGGGAGGGGATGAGAGAGGGTGGGTATGAAAGCAGCCAAGGGAGGTAAGCAAATGTTTAATAGGCTATATCAATGAAAGGACCATGCGATTTTCTTGGGGGTCAAGAGGCTGCTTCTTCTCTTCAATCTCTGTTGTTTCGGGGTGCCGACTTTCTCCCACGGCGTCATCTTTGCTAGATCAGGGAGAGCTGTGATATCTGAAACGGAGTCCCAGCTGGCAATATCAAGCGAGGGGTGTCCGTTGAGGAGAAGAAATCTTGTAAATCTTCGTGAGAGGAGATCCTGAAGGCTTTTCCTGAGAAGTTGAAGGCGATCCCGAAGGGAAAGGTCCAACGGTAAGGAATGCGTTTATCTCGGAGGAAGTCGGTAAGCGGCTTGAGGAATTTGCGCTTCTGAAGAGTGACCGGGGCTAAGTCTTGAAAGATAGAAATCGGGTTGATGTCGAAGTTAATATTCTTCATGGATCTTGCCGCCGCGAGAATCTTCTCTTTGTCCCCAAAGTTAAGAAAGCGACAAATAATGTCTCTGGGGGGTTTGTTGCTTTTTGGCTTAGGTCTTAAAGCTCTGTGAGCACTTTCGATAACCATAAGGGAAAGATCTTCGCCCCCCAGGATCGAAGTGATTATAGTTAAGATCGTGGGCATGATGTCTTCGTTAGCCACTGCTTCTGGAACACCTCTGAAATGTAGGTTATTCCTGCGGCTGCAATTTTCTTGGTCTTCCAGACTGACATATAAAGAGTTAATGTGGCTTTGGCACACAGATAAGGAGCGCGCCATCGCTGCACTGTGATCCAGCGTAGCTGACTGAGTGGATTCAAGAGCCTCAACTCTGTGTCCCACAAGGAGAATCTCCTGTGTCAGGCCGGCCAGCTCTTGCTTTAAAGGTAGGAGAGCTTCAGCTAAAGCTTGTTTTATGAACGATCTCGATACCGGGAGGTCTCGGGTTAGAGATGTTTCTCCGGACTCACTTTCTCCCTCCGATTGGCCCTCTTCTCCGCATTTAGGAGCGCGGTCAGCCGTCGGCGCCATCTTGGAGATAGTAGCTTCGGGGCCTGAAGTCTGTTTTTTGAGGATTTTAGCCATACCCGAGTTCGGGTTCACAGCTTTAGGGATGGCCCCTTGGTCAGGGGGTCTTTGCCCTCCAATTTTAACCATGGTGCAGGTCTCTATCGCTTAAGTAAGCTTGAATCTCGGCAGGTCTGTGTACGGAGCTTAGCGAGACACAGCCATTCAGCCCTCATTTTCCATGGTTTATTGGGCACACAGAAAACAAAAACGGTACAGGCTTGCTCCCGCAATCAAAAATGACAGTTCATAAAATTAACAAAACACAGTGATACAATCTTCTTACCAGCTTGTAGGTTTTTCTTAGTGATTCCTCTCTGCCAAGAGGTTTGTTTCAATAGGTCTTTCTCCCAGACCAACAACCACACACTACACTCTGGCAATGTATCTTTTAAGTTAGCTTCCCACCTATGTGAGGTGGTAACACCCGAGATGGAGTACGGGAGTGACCTTCCCACCCAAACTCTTCAGTCACTCCTAAATCCCGAACGCAAGACTCCAGCTACCACAAACTCAGTGATCTAACATCACTGGTTGCAATTTACCTCCGGGATTTACATCAATGAGAGTAGCAGCCTCAGTGACACATACCTGCCATATTTGACCTCACCCATTGAATGCTTACTATATATATATATATATATATATATATACAGTACAGACCAAAAGTTTGGACACACCTTCTCATTCAAAGAGTTTTCTTTATTTTCATGACTATGAAAATTGTAGATTCACACTGAAGGCATCAAAACTATGAATTAACACATGTGGAATTATATACATAACAAAAAAGTGCGAAACAACTGAAAATATGTCATATTCTAGGTTCTTCAAAGTAGCCACCTTTTGCTTTGATTGCTGCTTTGCACACTCTTGGCATTCTCTTGATGAGCTTTAAGAGGTAGTCACCTGAAATGGTTTTCACTTCACAGGTGTGCCCTGTCAGGTTTAATAAGTGGGATTTCTTGCCTTATAAAAGGGGTTGGGACCATCAGTTGCGTTGAGGAGAAATCAGGTGGATACACAGCTGATAGTCCTACTGAATAGACTGTTAGAATTTGTATTATGGCAAGAAAAAAGCAGCTAAGTAAAGAAAAACGAGTGGCCATCATTACTTTAAGAAATGAAGGTCGGTCAGTCTGATAAATTGGGAAAACTTTGAAAATGTCCCCAAGTGCAGTCCCAAAAACCATCAAGCGCTACAAAGAAACTGGCTCACATGCGGACTGCCCCAGAAAAGGAAGACCAAGAGTCACCTCTGCTGCGGAGGATAAGTTCATCCGAGTCACCAGCCTCAGAAATCGCAGGTTAACCGCAGCTCCGATTAGAGACCAGGTCAATGCCACACAGAGTTCTAGCAGCAGACACATCTCTAGAACAACTGTTAAGAGGAGACTGTGTAAATCAGGCCTTCATGGTAGAATATCTGCTAGGAAACCACTGCTAAGGACAGGCAACAACCAGAAGAGACTTGTTTGGGCTAAAGAACACAAGGAATGGACATTAGACCAGTGGAAATCTGTGCTTTGGTCTGATGAGTCCAAATTTGAGATCTTTGGTTCCAACCACCGTGTCTTTGTGCGACACAGAAAAGGTGAACGGATGAACTGTACATGCCTGGTTTCCACCGTGAAGCATGGAGGAGGAGGTGTGATGGTGTGGGGGTGCTTTGCTGGTGACAATGTTGGGGATTTATTCAAAATTGAAGGCATACTGAACCAGCATGTCTACCACAGCATCTTACAGCGGCATGCTATTCCATCCGGTTTGCGTTTAGTTGGACCATCATTTATTTTTCAACAGGACAATGACCCCAAACACTCCTCCAGGCTGTGTAAGGGCTATTTGACCATGAAGGAGAGTGATGGGGTGCTGAGCCAGATGACCTGGCCTCCACAGTCACCAAACCTGAACCCAATCGAGATGGTTTGGGGTGAGCTGGACCGCAGAGTGAAGGCAAAAGGGCCAACAAGTGCTAAGCATCTCTGGGAACTCCTTCAAGACTGTTGGAAGACCATTTCAGGTAACTACCTCTTGAAGCTCATCAAGAGAATGCCAAGAGTGTGCAAAGCAGTAATCAAAGCAAAAGGTGGCTACTTTGAAGAACCTAGAATATGACATATTTTCAGTTGTTTCACACTTTTTTGTTATGTATATAATTCCACCTGTGTTAATTCATAGTTTTGATGTCTTCAGTGTGAATCTACAATGTTCATAGTCATGAAAATAAATAAAACTCTTTGAATGAGAAGGTGTGTCCAAACTTTTAGTCTGTACTGTATATTTCTTTATTTCTTTATTTATTCTTTTTTTTTTCCCTCTCTGGCTTTTGAGAACAATTGGGACAAACTCCAAATCAGGTTTGCTCATCTGTAATACAGAGTCCACCACAGGTAACATTTCACTGCAAGATCAACCTTGTATGGAAGTAACTGGGCTGAGGCTTTAGTTATCTATCTATATGTCCATTCCAATCAAGCAAAAAATAGTGATTTAGTGGTCATTCTAAAATAGGGCAATATATATATCAATTGGCAATATATAAAGTGCTAAGTTATACAATATACAGTAAATGCATAGTACAAGTTTGGTTCACACATCAATTTCAGCCTGAAGTAAAATTTTGTCAGCGGTTGTCAATGTGTATGTGTATTTTGTATTTCTTTGTTCTATAGTTGCTATTCCTATGGGGTTTCTTTTTTATAGTTCACTTGCTAGAATTTCTGCAACCACAACATATTAGTATGCTATGTTTCTTTACAAACCTGTGCTTCACAGATTTTGAGTGACAGGCAGCATAAAATTAGAACAAAAATAGCAGATATGGCTTGGCACTGAGGAAATCATGATGTCATCTATACTGGTTAAAAAAGAAAACAGAAATGTAAAAAAATATATATACGTATATGCTGCTAATGCTATGTTTATGGACGAGTAGGTAACTAATTTATGTTGTCTGTATTGGATTTATATATGTGTCACATCATTCCCAGTATATGATGCTGGAGTAACTGCCAGGGATAATTTTGACACCCTTAACCCCTTAAGGACCCATGACATACATGTACGTCATCTCTGGCCGTGACTTAAGAACCAGAGAAGTACATGTACGTCATGGTGATCGGGCAGGTGCAGAAGCTCCGACCGCCCGATCAGTGGCAGGGGTCCGGCAGTCACGGATAGCCGGACCCCTGCTGCATGTGCCGGCATTAACCTCTGCACAGCCACGGTCAACGCTGACCGCGGCACGTGTGATGTCCGTGCAGGGAGGAAGCAGCCATTGGGTCCCCGCGCTGCTGTGACGGGGACCCAATGGCATGGAAGGCAGCCCGATGCCTACCTTAGGCATCGTGGCTGCCTTCCGGAAGAGCCTGTGAGATCTAGCCCCCTGGATCTCACAGGCAGGAAGGCTGTAATGGTATTACAGTGTGTAATACACTTACAACCAATGAATGACAATACAGAAGTAATATCATGCATTGTAAAGGGGATCAGACCCCTTTTGAAGTCCCAGAGTGAGTTAAAAAATGTGGTGATAACTGTGGTTATAAAAAATACCAAATATTTAGAAAAATTTTCAAATTTCCAATATTCAATTTCTCTACTTTTATAATAGATAGTAATGCCTCCAAAAATAGTTATTACTTTACATTCCCCATATGTCTACTACATGTTTGTAAAATTGTGAATGTCATTTTATTTTTTGGTAACGTTAGAAGGCTTAGAAGTTTAGAGGCAAATCTTGAAATTTTTCATAAAATTTTAAAAACCCACTTTTTAAGGACCAGTTCAGGTCTGAAGTCACTTTGTGAGGCTTACATAATAGAAACCATTCAAAAATGACCCTCTGTCATTGTGCCACTCTGTGGCCTCCTCATGCTGCTGCCACCTCCACACTATGTGACCTTGCCAGTCTGTGGCCTCATGCTGCTGCCACCTTCACACTATGTGACCTTGCCAGTCCGTGGCCTCATGCTGCTGCTGCCACCTCCACCCTATGTCAAATTGCCAGTCTGTGGCCTCCTCATGCTGCTGCTAACTCAACACTATGAACCTGGGCCACTCTGTGGCCTCCTCGTGCTGCTGAAACCTCTACACTGTCACCTTGCCACTATGTGGCCTCCTCATGCTGCTGCTAACTCAACATTGTATCACTGATCCACTCTGTGGCCTCCTCATGCTGCTGCCACCTCAACACTATGTAAATGAGCCACTTTGTGGACTCCTCATGCTGCTGCTGCTGCCACCTCCACACTATGTCACCTTGCCAGTCTGTGGCCTCCTCATGCTGCTGCTGCCACTTCCACACTCTGTCATTGTGCCACTCTGTGGTCTGCTCATGCTGCTGCCACCTCCACACTCTGTCATTGTGTCACTCTGTGGCCTCCTCATGCTTCTGCTAACTCAACACTATGTCACTGGGCCACTCTGTGACTTCCTCATGCTGCTGCCACCTCAACACTATGTAAATGTCCAACTTTGTGGTCTCCTCATGCTGCTGCTACCTTAACACTTTGTCATTGTCCCACTCTGTGGACTTTTCAAGCTGTTCTCCCACCCTCTCCACTACATGACTACATGACTGGGCCACTATTTTGGCTTGGTTGAGATCATCATTAATCAGTGATATCAACACAAACTTACTGCTGACACCCTTTCCACTCTGTCAGGGGGGCTCTACTTGTATAAGCGTTTAATAGAACAGGTTCTGTAGACATCTATGTGGAATCAGCTGATGATGGTGTAAAAGGAGTGGGCTCTTTCACGCTACAGTAGGATCTTGGGCCTCTGCACGGTTCTTATACCTGGCGCTAACATCGACCTGTAAGGCTGAGTTCACACTTGAGTTATTTGGTCAGTTTAGGCCCCGTAACTGCTCAAATAAGTGGTGTGCAGTGATTCAAAGAGCGATGCCTGTCATTTGCATGTCATACTGACTCACAGTATTGTTTCACTACCACAGTAGACTCCCTATGCGTGCTACTGCAAGGCACAGTGTTCTACACCACTATACAGACTCTCTGCATCCAGGAAATCGGATCCAATTGAATCTTTTTCGAAAATTTGGCGAACAGGCCGAATCAAATTTTTGAAAAATTTGCTTATCTCTAGTAGCCACACTTAGCTGAACTATTTATTTCATATATGGGATAGCCCTTACCACCAATTTGGAGAGAAGCATATACTTTCAGCAGTGGCTATTAACACAGGTTCCTTTCTCTGCCAAAGCTGAGATTGTGAGGGTGCTGAGGCTGGCGATTAGTCTGTGTGGACAGATGCCACTGACATTCCTTGTGATGTGAAATCAAGAAGCTGCGGGGTAGACCCTTGTTACAGTTGCCTCAGGCTGGCTGAGGGTTGGACCGCTTAGATGTCCTTGTCCCCGATTTCTAGAGAGCGCTGTTAGGTTCTTTTAGCAGTCATCCATGCTCCTGTAAGTGTAGATGAAATCCAGAGAGCTCTTACAAGGGCTAGTGATTAGTGATGCTCTACAAAACGAGTCAAAGCACAAATTGAGGGTAAGAAGCAGAATCTCTCTTTATTGAGGGCTACCCGCCTGTATTTATGCAGGTCCCCATCTGGTGGACACTCCCCTAGGGAGACTAGATGGAAGACTGTAACACAGGACAGATAAACAACAATTCAGGACACACAGACACAATACATCCCCACCATGTATCCTGGTTTCCTCCTCTCTGCTCCGGAGACAATCGAGGAGCAATTCAATTATCTCTCAGGACAAAGGGAGATCGCCACTATACACGTGTGGACAACAGGACAGAAATCACCATTCAAACATATAATGTCACAACCCTTGCAGTAAACATAGACACATACCATGGAGACAACCAAGAAGTAATTCCATTATCTCTCAGGACAAAGGGAAATCGCCACTATACATGTGGGGACAACAGGACAGAAATCACTACTCAAACATACAATGGCACAACCATTACAATAAACATAGACATGTAACACATCCCCAGATAGCTCCGGTCTGAGTGCATATTATTAGGTAAATGGCACTCAGACTACACAAATACAGTAGAATCGCCATGGAGCCAAAGTCTTTACTTTCACATAGTCTCCATGGCATAGCAATCTGGGGTATCACTGTTTAAATCGGGCAAGTACCAAATGACCCGGCTTTCATGTCTTAAATAACCAAAATACATTGTTGCAAAAAAGTATTAGCCAGAGTGTAACTGTAACAACCCTGAACGTACTGCATAATCAGCAAGTCTTTTGGAGACTCTGCAACCATCCACAGTAGCCTTGCATCAGGGAGTGACTATAATTTTTGCATTACCATTGCTATTTGGGCTGCACTAGAACATGTTGGCACAAGTTGATCTGTTAGAAAAGCTATACTTTAAGAGTTCCACATTACACATCGAATATAGGGAGTTGTCCTTTGGCCTGATCAACTTTGGAGCCATCTACAATCTCAACAATCTCATCAGTAAATAAACTCAGAACTGTTAAAGAAGGTGCAAACTGTGTCTAAAACATACAAATCTAAAGTGTGCTAAGCACATAGGATAATAAATATTGTATTAGGTCACTATATTGAACTTTTCATTTATCAGTTTGACACTTAAAATTACATATATGAAGGTGATAGTATACACAGTATAATTCTTCTAATATGTGAGAAATTGCAACTTTACCAGACCTCAATAAAATAACCATGTGCACGTCTACTAGTTGGAAATCCTAAATAATTTTTAAGGGCAATAAATCACAGCAAAAATTTATAGTATACATTCAGTGAGTCCTATATTTAGTGAGGCAAAGCTAGAAGGATCTTGCAGAGTATGGTCCCTGGGTGCCGAGTGCCAGAAGAAGGGCAACAAGCCACCTTGGCTAGGTGATGTAGAGTGAACTGGATCTTTGCCCAATATGAAGGAAAGCTGAGCTATGCTTTTAAACTATTACTTTGAAACATCTCTAAAAATACCATCCCAACATATAACTAGCTTTTTTCTGAGTTAGATTTTCAATTATCTTATAACCTGTGTATATTGGCCCTCTTCATGGATAGGGCTATCCCTCTAGAAGTCCATTTTTCACTACAATTTTAACTGGTCATCTCAATGTATATTGGTGAGGAAAAATGATGTTTTAATATGTGCAAATGAGCCTCTAGGAGCAACAGGAGTTTTGCCATTACACCTAGAGGCTGTGCTCTCTCTGCATCTGCTGTGCCCTCTTCACTTTGATCAATATGGCCAGACATGATGACATTTTCACTGCCTGGCCCTGTCAATCAAAGTAGAGGGAGTTCGGCAGCTGCAAAGAGAGCTGAGCCTCTAGGTGTAAAGCCATTTTTCTCAGCAATGTGGACACATATAAACATGGGATCAACACAGATGAAAGATGCCCAATTATCAGCAGCATTTCCTTAGATTTGATGCCGATAATGAAAAGAACTGAATGAGGGAGGGAGGAATAAACTGCATTCAATTTGCATTGGCATGTGTAATCAAGCTGGTGCAACCGAACACTGTTGAATGTGTTCTTATTCATCGGTGCTCGCACTGCCAGACATTGCAGCGGTGACCAGCTCTCCTTATGTCATTACAAATGGCCACATGATGAAATGGGATTCAGTCACTGCCACGACCAGTGATAGGCTGCAGGTGGCTTCAGCCCAGTAGAGTATTGCAGGCCAGGAGGAGAAAGAGTGGAGAGTCGGCGCCTTAGAGCAGGTAAGTAAACTTCTCTTTACAGGTTCAGCTATGGCTAATTTCACACTAGCGTTTCTGTTTTCCGCTATTGAGATCCGTCATAGGATCTCAATACCAGAGAAAAACGCTTCTGTTTTGACCCCATTTATTGTTGATGGGGACAAAACGTAACTGAAAAGAACGGAATGCTGAAAAATGCATTCAGTTCCATTTGGTTGCGTTCCCATACCGGAGAGCAAACCGCAGCATGCTGTGGTTTTCTTTCCGTCATGGGATGCAGAGCTAGACAGATCATTCATGACCCACAATGCAAGTCAATGGGGACGGATCCGTTTAACTCTGACACAATAGAAAACGGATCCGTCCCCATTGACTTGCGATAGTGTTCATGATGGATCCATCTTGGCTATGTTAAAGATAATAGAACCGGATCCGTTCATAATGGATGCAGGTGGTTGTATTATCAGTAACAGAAGCATTTTTGCTGAGCCCTAACAGATCCTGCAAAAACGCTGGTATAAAAGTAGCCTTAGTGGGGGGTTTGCCAAAACCTCCCATTCTTGCACAACCCCGGTACTGCCTCACATTAAATTGTCCTACTACATAGCGGTAGGCACTTGGTGTGCTGGCCATATAGGACCTCTGTATTATTCCATATTACAGGAATAATTTCCTCTAAAATGATTATGACCATAAATCATATGGAGTTACAGAAGGGAATTTGATTTCCCATCACCAACCTGCTCTATGATCAGATTGCGGATAAATGAATTATATAAAATAAAAGATTGCTTTACAAGCAGCTTCCTAAGGTAACAGTGTAGGCTTACATTAGGTTCATGGAAGATAGACTCCAATAGAGAAAAAGGAAAGTGTGCTTCAGGCCGCTGGCAATTAATATATAGGTCTGTGAGGAATATGGATTATTATTTCATGTCAGGCATGTTCCCACACCAGCCATCAGCTGTCAGATAGCAGACGTAGTGAACTCTACAGGAGGGCCCTGCTTCAAAGCCCAGCCATATGGCAGAGAACCTCTAGCATCCCACCGCTGCCACCAATTTGTCACATATCGGGGACCAGACGATCCCACCGCTGCTACCAATATGTGCCGATTGCCGAATACCGTACCCCAACTGACGTCAGACGTTAAATACATAGAGCCAGCGAGATACTGTATGGTCATTGGTTACACCGTCCTTGAGGAGCAGGTAAACACATGCACCAGGAGATTGACGAGATGCTAAAGCTGGGGGTCATCCAGGCATCAAACAGCGCTTGGGCATCGCCTGTGGTCCTCGTCCCAAAGAAGGACCGGACCACCAAGTTCTGTGTGGACTACAGGGGACTCAACGCTGTCTCGGTCAGCATTGACGCATTGATGACCTACTCGATCAGTTGGCCGGGGCCCAGTACCTGACCATCATAGATCTGAGCCGGGGGTATTGGCAGATTCCCTGACCCATGAAGCGCGGGAACACACTCTGCCTTTTTTTACCCCCTTTGGATTGTATGAGTCCACTGTGATGCTGTTCGGCATGAAGAATGCTCTTGCCACTTTTCAGCGGATGGTCAACATGCTGCTTAAAGGACTTGAAGAGTATGTAGCCGCGTACCTAGATGACATTGCCGTCTTCAGTCCCACATGGGAGGATCACCTAGAGCACCTGACGCAGGTGCTCGAGCGGATCTGCCAGGGAGGCTTGACCATCAAGCCGGAAAAGGGCCAGCTGGGTATGAGAGAGGTCCACTACCTGGGGCACTGGGTAGGTGGGACCCTGAATCCAGAGCCTGGAAAAGTGGATGCCATCGCATCCTGGCCCACACCCAGGACCGCTTCACTGTGGAGACGGACCAAAACACCCTCAGTTGGTTAAACACTGTCTCAGGGACAAATGGAAGGCTGCTACGCTAGAGCCTCGCGCTCCAGCAGTATTAATTGACCATTCGCCACAAGAAAGGCCATGACCATGGGAACGCCGAAGGGCAAGGAGAGGGTGCGGATGGGCGCACGGGGGAAGCCAGGAATGTGCTGCCCCCTGGCGCCCCCCTCTAAAAGGGGGAGGTGTGAGGAATATGAATTATTATTTAATGTCAGCCATGTTCCCACACCGGCCATCAGCTGTCAGATAGCAGAGGTAGTGAACTCCACAGGAGGGCCCTGCTTCAAAGCCCAGCCATATGGCAGGCCACCGTTGTTTACAATTTCTCACCTCCATTCAGCCAGCCAGGAACCCATCTAATGGAACAGGAAAAACCTCTCTGCAAGGGGTCTAGGTCATTCCCCAGTTCAATAAACATTAGAATCAGAATCAGATGAATTAGAATCGACACAGTCGATCGTGCTCGGAATTGGGTTAGGCACAGGTACAGGCATAGTACTAGGGGGGAGGGTTATGCAATGGGCACATCAGTGGCAAGAGATTATGGGTGGGAGATGGGGCGTGGTGAGTTCAGCAGTCTGACGGACGGTCAGACATCATGGAATTGGCGTTCATAAGGAATTACCCGTCCATCATAGGCATAAACCAGATACATATTGTGTGGCCACGATAAACAGGCCTGTGGTCATAGTTTGGTGGTGGGATGCCAGGGAGTGGAGATATACATATCTGCCCACAGAAACCAAATAACGGTTCCATGCTTGGACTCTACTGGTAGCCGAAACCCAGGCAGACCCATTGGTCCCAGAACCACCTCCCTGCAACATTCTGGTCTAGAGCCATGAGCCCTAATTGGTTTTGTGGCTCATGTGCTGCCAGCCCAGCAGAGGGGGAGTGGACCCCTCCCAGAGGCCAGGAAGGGCCGGCTACAGGTTAAAAGGATTGTGCCAGCAAGCGGGCGTGTCTTTTTCTGAAGGGAGGTCACATTGTGCCATGTGTTTAGAGGGACCTGTAACCAGCTGACATCACTGCTTCCCAAGTGACCACAGCTAAGAACTTGTCACAACCCAAAGGACTCCTATACCTGGTAAACTGACTTTTTGTTCTGCTTAGCCCTGTTTGTACCACGCCATCTGTATTTGTAACCTCAGACCACTGTATATATTCTTTGTGTGTATATTGTGTTACATCTAGTGCGCCCTTAAGGCAATTAAATATATAATTTAATCTTGTGTTGTCCTTGTATCTCGATCACGAATCCCCACGTCCGTGTTTCGGCCTAGTTAGACGCTACCGCGGGTTGGTTTCTTACCCTATATAATCCTGTTAGCGGACCGGGTTTATATCAAACAAGAAACTGGTGGCAGTATACCCGGGCTGAGAATGCGCTGTTTCACTGGGGCAGTGAAAAGGCTCTCTCAGCTTGTTGCCTCTCTGTGCCCGTGTGGACAGGAGGAGTCTGTGAACACTGTACCAAGCTGACCTTACCTGCTCCTCAGGGATGGCATAATGTCATGCCTGGGTAACCAGTGACCATACCGTATCTCGCTGGCTCTACGTATTTAAAGTCTGACGTCAGTCGGGGTATGGTATTCGTCACAAAGTCCCATCCCGTTCTCTTCTTAAAGTATTATGCTTCTAAAAATCTATGCTAGTGTTCAATTCACTCATCAGCAGATAGAAGCCAATGGTTGCTCTGCATTAAAGTTTGCTGCTTAAACCTAAATTTCTGTCTGTACACATAGAAACATAGAATGTGTCGGCAGATAAGAACCATTTGGCTAGTCTGCCCAATATACCGAATACTATGAATAGCCCTTGGCCCTATCTTATATGAAGGATGGCCTTCTGCCTATCCCATGCATGCTTAAACTCCTTCACTGTATTTGCAGCTACTACTTCTGCAGGAAGGCTATTCCATGCATCCACTACTTTGTCGGTGAAGTAATACTTCCTGATATTACTTTTAAAACTTTGCCCCTCTAATTTAAAACTATGTCCTCTTGTAGCAGTTTTTCTTCTTTTAAATATTCTCTCCTCTTTTACCTTGTTGATTCCCTTTATGTATTTAAAAGTTTCTATCATATCCCCTCTGTCTCGTCTTTCTTCCAAGCTATACATATTAAGGTCCTTTAATCTTTCCTGGTAAGTTTTATCCTGCAATCCGTGTACTAGTTTAGTAGCTCTTCTCTGAACTCTCTACAAAGTATCAATCTCCTTCTGGAGATATCGTCTCCAGTACTGAGCACAATACTCCAAATGAGGTCTCACTAGTGCTCTGTAGAGCTGCATGAGCACCTCCCTCTTTCTACTGGTAATGCCTCTCCCTATACACCTAAGCATTCTGCTAGCATTTCCTGCTGCTCTGTGACATTGTCTGCCTACCTTTAAGTCTTGTGAAATAATGACCCCTAAATCCCTTTTCTCAGATACTGAGGTTAGTACTGTATCAATGATTTTATATTCTGCTCTTGGGTTTTTACGCCCCAGGTGCATTATCTTGCACTTATCAACATTAAATTTTAGTTGCCAGATTTTTGACCATTCCTCTAGTTTTCCTAAATCCTTTTCCATTTGGAACATCAACCCTGTTACAAATCTTTGTGTCATCAGCAAAAAGACACACCTTACCATTGAGGCCTTCTGCAATTTCGCTGATAAAGATATTAAACAATATGGGTCCCAGAACAGATCCCTGAGGTACCCCACTGGTAACAAGACCTTGGTCTGAATATACTCCATTGACTACAACCCTCTGTTGTCTGTCCCTCAGCCACTGCCTAATCTATTCAACAATATGGGAGTCCAAACCCAAAGACTGCAATTTATTGATAAGCCTTCTATGTGGGACAGTATCAAAAGCCTTACTAAAGTCTAGATAAGCGATGTCTACTGCACCTCCGCCATCTATTTACTGCACCTCCGCCATCTATTAATTAATATAATACCCAAAGATTGCTTTACACGCAGCTTCCTAAGGTAACAGTGTAGGCTTACATTAGGTTCATGGAAGACAGACTTGAACAGAGAAAAAGGAAAGAGTGCTTCAGGCCGCTGACAATTAATATGCAGGTCCCATCCCGTTCTCTTCAAAAAGTATTATGCTTCTCCTAAAAATCTATGCTAGTGTTCAATTCACTCATCAGCAGATAGAAGTCAATGGTTGCTCTGCATTAAAGTTTGCTGCTTAAACCTAAATTCCTGTCTGTACACGAATAATTAATATAATACCCAGCAAGTTAAAACCAGGTTTCCATTAAAATATGTGAGCAAATGCAGCTGTTTATTGAAGGTGATTTTCTATAACAATGCATTATCACAATTATGTTGACATTATTTCTTATTTGTACATATTCCAGCTATTTTTAAGTTATATTTTCCAGTATACTTATTGAGTACCTTCATTTATGTGTAGAAATGTGTTAAAATTCCCTTTACAGAGCATGCACTTCACAACGTAAAAGAAAACCTCAATTCTTTAAGATTCATGAGACTCTGAATTTGTATCTCAGCCCCATTCTACTGAATTAGGTCAGGTATTCATGTTGCTTTTTTAAAATCGCGTTGCAAAAAACAAAAGACTGTAACAGTGATTGGCTTCAGCATCACATGTGGCCATGTTGATGCTATGGCCAGCCAGAAGAAATCAAGCTTTGCACCAGAAGATGGAGGAACGGGTACATATGAATTCTTGAGGAGGAGATGAATGGAGGGCAGTCGCGCATGTGCGTTATGCCCTCTGGCACTTTGCGGGCTCTGTTCTAAGTATCCCAATCCTGGAACCCGCAACTATCAGGGGCGGATCCTAGCAACATGCTCCCAATGTCCCAGATGGGAATATCTATTTAATTCATTGGCTTACAGAGAGCAGAAGTAGGGTGGTAGACAGAGATGAGTGAAGACATGTAGGGGGAGCAGCACTGAAGAGAGCTTTGTGTGTGAGAATGAGCAGTTTAATGAATTCTGTACTGCATGGGAACCCATAGTGAGGAGCAGATGGTGGTCATATAATGCTGATATATGATGTGCATATAATGCAAAAGAGGAGACAGAGCATGAGCAGTACATTATGGTTTATTAAAGGCAAAGGGCAGAACCAGGGGCGTTGCTAGCCTAAAACATTCGGGGCCTGGGTCACAGATGTTTTGTCCCAGGCCCCGAATGTACAGCCTACCAGGCAGATACAACTGTATAGCCGTCCTCAGGAGGGCAATACAATTGAATCGAATGCATTGCAACTTCTGAAGGACATGTGATGACATCACAGGTCATGTGATTAGTGCAGAAGTCAGTGGTTGAGAAGGACCTGCGATGATGTCACCATCATGTGACCAGTGCAGGAGAGGATGGCAGTGAGGAGGAAAAGTCCTGGAGCAGAAACTGTAGTGAGGTCTGCTACATGAGGAGAGGTAATGAAGGGAAAGGCAGAGCAATGCTGGGAGTTGTGATTTAACTGAGACTGTATGTTAGGGTTGAAGGGAGGGATGTTATCATGAGACTAAACGTTCAGGAGCGATGTTATTTACATGAGACTGCTTGTTGGAGGCGGCTGTTGGAGGGGGTAATGTTATCTACATGGGACTGTATGTTGAAAGCGGCTGTGGGAGCGGGTAATGTTATTTACATGGGACTGAATGTCGATGGGGTGATGTTGTTTACATGGGACTGCATGTTGGAGGTGACTGGGGAGTGGGTGATATTATTTACACGGGACTGTATGTTGAAGATGGCTGGGGATGCGGTGATGTTATTTACATGGGACTGTATATTGGAGGGGGCTGTAGACAGAGAGTGATGGTATTTACATGGGACTGTATATTGGAGGGGGCTGTAGATAGAGAGGGATGTTATTTACATGGGACTGTATATTGGAGGGGGCTGGAGAGATGGAGTGGTGTTATTTACATGGGACTCTATGGTGGAGGGAGCGAAATAGTGTTATTTACATGGGACTGTATGGTGTAGGGGCTGAGGAATTATAATTTGTGAGGAAACTAAGAGGAGGAATAGAACTACAGTGGACAGTGCAGGGTAGAGCATTATAAGAGGAGGGGGCAATATAAATACTGGGGGCACTGTGGAGGCATTTTAAATCCAGGGGACATTAGGCATTCTTATTACTACTAGGGGCTCTATAGGAGGGTATTATAGATCCGTCTTATTTCTACTAAGAGCACTATGGGGGGCCTTATTCCTACTGAGGGGTCTGTAGATATCTTTATTGCCACTGGTGGAACAATAGGGGGCCTTTTTTTTACTGGGGGGTCTGTGAGGGCATTCTTAATAAAGGAGGGGTCTTCCACTAATGGAGTCACTCTTGGGGAGCATTATCACTGATGTGATCACAGTAGGGGTAGTATTACTAATCTTTTTTTTAAATTCGTTTTATTAAAGAGTAATATGACAAGTATGGCACACAGAATATCAGTGACCCTCGCAGGGGTCATTCATAAATGCAGATACAATGCACATTAGAGGATAAGGTAACAAACAATCAGCTAGAGTCATCTAGGCACGACATGCACAATAGTTGCACATACGATACTATTATGGAACATAGATTTACAGGTACATAACACATACAAGTGAACACTTAAGCTTAAATAGTTCATACAAAGCTATCCATCAAGCCCAACCACTTGCTTTGAAAGGGCTAGTAAGGGTCGCCGGCCGCCGAGTATTGGCGCTTTTCATGCATGGTAAGGGGGACGAACACCAGTCCCCCCAGACCCTGTCAAATTTTTGCGGGCATCCTCTATGCTTATAGACTATATTCTCCATAGAGATCGTGCTATTCACTAAGGAAAGCCACTGACCCTTTGTGGGGGGAGTATCACCCATCCAACGCAGGGCAATTGCCTTTCTGGCCATAAACAGTGTTCTTTCCAGGAAAATCCTGTGATAGTGTGACCAAGACTCCTCATCCACTATACCTAGGATGCACATCTTGGGGCACAGCTGCAATGTTGGAGACACCAGGGCCTTGAGAATCTCCAGTACCGATATCCAATACTGATGAATAGATGTGCAATCCCAAATCATGTGCCAAAAATCTGCACCCTCCACACCGCATCTGTGACACCTGGAGTGATCCATCCTGCCCATCTTGTGGTGCCTAGTGGGAGTTAAATAACTGTAGTGTAGAATAAAGAGCTGGATCATCCTGTTATTAATAGAGGGGGACACTCTAGTTGGAGCTATTAAAGCCTCCTCCCACTCCTCCGAGGTCAAGGAGGGTATGAGCTTTTTCCACCTTTCCTCGACAGCCAACGGGGTTACCAGCATGTGACAATCGAGCAAGTGAGTGTAGAGGACTGACACCATTCCTCTAGGGCCTTGAGACCTCAGAATCCCAATGATAGGATACTTGGATATACATCTGCTTCCACCCCTAAACTGGGCTTGAAGTGCACCACGCAGCTGAAGGTACCTATAAAAAATTTGTCTTGGATTTGAGAGAATGTGAGTAGCTGATTGCTCTCATATATATCCCCCAGCGCTTGAATCCCGTATCTTCTCCACTCCCCCACCCCGTCTAGTCCCACCAGATGGGGAAACATACAGTTGTCCCAAATGGGGATGTCACTAGGAAGATCTTTATACGTACTCAGCTTGGAGGCCTGCCATGTCTGATGGGCTAATTTATGAATTGGAAGAGTGCACTTTTGTAGGCGTCCCACACCTTCCAGTACAGGCCATAATGTAGTAACCTGCAGATACGCATGCAAGTAATATTCCGCATTGGGCCTCAAAGCCTCGGTAACCCAACTCTTCAGAAATCTCATCTGGCTAGCGATAAAGTAGAGAAAAAAAATCAGGTAGGGCAGCACCCCCTTGCAGCTTTGACCTATGAAGAACCGGGAGCGAAAGTTTCCTCCTAGCCTTCCCCCAGACAAAGGCAGTGACTAAGGCATGAATGCGTTTAAAGAAACCTTGGGGAATCGGGGTGCAGGCGTGAGACAGTAAATATAGACCTTTGGGTAACAGAACCATTTTCACCAGATTTAGTCTGCCCATAGCTGACAATGGAAGGGACTCCCACGTTTTCATTTTATCTTGGAACAGTGTTTCCAGGGGCTCGACATTCAGGACATAGGAGAGCTGCGGTGCTCTAGTGATCACTACCCCAAGGTATTTGAATCTATCAACTACTGGTAAGTTGTGGTGGTAAT
Source organism: Bufo gargarizans (assembly GCF_014858855.1). NCBI lineage: Eukaryota > Metazoa > Chordata > Amphibia > Anura > Bufonidae > Bufo > Bufo gargarizans. Next base: position 674,830,510 of record NC_058080.1, read on the forward strand.
CCGCCCAGTCGTGTTCCCATAGAGGCATGATGGCAGACTTACCCCAGTTTATGTGTAGTCCCGAATAACGCCCAAACAGCGCAATGACCTCAATCGCTTTTGGAAGGGACACCTCCTGACTAGACATAAATAGTATCAGGTCATCTGCATACAATCCTATTCTCTCCTCCCTGCTTCCCATTGACACCCCTGTGTATACTGGATCCTGTCTAATTCTTATTGCCAGGTGTTCTATCGCTATTGCGAACAGAAGAGGTGAGAGCGGACAACCCTGCCTGGTTCCTCTATGTAGAGAGATCTTTTCCGAGTGCGAGCCATTGAGCTGGATACTTGCAGAGGGATTATTATAGAGTATAGTGATCCATCTAATAAAATTGGGACCAAAGCCAAAGCTCCTCAGTACAGCTATTAAGAAGGGCCATTCTAGGGAATCAAAAGCCTTGGCCGTGTCTAATGAAGCTAAGGCCCACCTTTCCTTCCCTGCAGCGCCCACTTGCGCAATCACCTGCGTTCTCCTGATGTTATCCGAGGTGGACCTTCCCGGCATAAAACCTGATTGGTCAGAGTGAATCACGGATGTTATCACCTTATTCAGTCTATTAGCTAAGATCCTAGTGAGGATTTTATAATCCAAGTTCAGAAGCGAGATTGGACGATAAGATCCACAGTCCAGCGGGTCCTTGCCAGGTTTCAGTATCAGAACAATGGAAGCATCGTACATTGAATCTGGCATTGATCCGCGGGAGTGCACAGCCCCATACAGCCTCAGTAACTGCGGAGCCAGACCCTCCTTATACCTGGAGTACACTTCCACCGGGAATGCAGTCAGGCCCAGGGGCCTTCCCTGAGGGCAGGTCCATAATAGCTCTTTCCACCTCTTCCAACGTGATATCCTCTTCCATGATACCCTTATCCAAATCACTTAGTCTGGGATAGGAGACCTCAGCAAGGTAAATCGCCAAGTCCTGTTCAGCGTAAGTAGCCGCTGACCTATATAGGTCCGCATAGAAAGCATGGAGGCATTTTAATATATCTTGAACCGTTTCCACTATGCGTCCATCAGTCTCCCGAAGGCGAAGTACTCGTAGAGCCATAGTGTTAGCCCGCGCTATATGAGCCAGTAGTTTCCCTGCCTGATTGCCTGTCTCAAACGCCTGTTGCTTAAGGAAGAAGAGTTTCCTTTTACTTTTCTCTTCTAAGTGCAGAGTATATTGTCTACCTTTGGTCATCCACTCAACTCTATGCTCCTCCGTGGGGGACTCAGTGAACACCCTCTCAGCTACCTTACAGCTTGCAAGTAATTCCTCCTCTTTACACTGCGCTTCTCTCTTGACATATGAAATAGAAGACTTGAGACAACCTCTAAGATACGCCTTCAATGTCTCCCAAAGTATTAAGGGATCAGTGGAAGCATCCTGGACCTCAAAAAACACCTTTAGCTGATCAGGGACTCTGTCTGTTGGGCCGAATAGAGTGAGCCAGAAGGGGTGAATGCGCATTTTACTGCCTATTCCAGGAGATTTAGAGTATTCCAGCTCAGCTAGCACCGGGGCATGATCAGAGGGAACCTGCGGACCATGATGTATGTCTACCAGGTCTGTGTAGACTATGGGGTTGCCAAGCAGGTAATCTATTCTAGAAAGAGCACCTCTAGAGGGTGTAAAACAAGAATATTCTCTAGTATGTGGGTTCCTGGCCCTCCACATGTCTATCCACCCCATTTCCTGAGAGATCCTAGCAAGGGACGTAGCTTCACCGCTCATCCCCAGACATGCATCTGAACACACCAATACAGTAATGTTCCTGCAAGAAGATTATAGAAGTCTGGCCATACTTGATACGAGTATACATGAGCGTGCATCAACATAACATATAACAATAACATGAAAGACCTGAGTGTGTCAGGTACCGGACCAGCTAACTGAGTGGTCCTAAACTCGGGGACCTGTATGGCGTAGATGGTTGGTAATACCACACAGGTAATGCCCCTTCCCTCATTGCAGCATGATCATGAAAACTGCCACCATTTGCTTAATGGAATGGAACTTGACACCACAGTGTCCCGCTATGTAGTTGTAAAGCCCCTATATAGCAGATTTGCCAACTTTTAAGGCCAACAAAATGTCATGGACTTCATAACATGGTATGGGATCAGTATAACTCGCAGAAAAGTCATGGAAACTTTAAGAACGCCCCACTCAAAGGGAACATAAAGGAACAGATAATACTTGCTGTGCGAACAGGGGGCAAATCAGTGTGGAGGGGGACGCGCAGCCACTCTCGAGGCCCAGTCCTCAGCCTCTCTGGGGTCGTTAAAGAAGATAGTCTTGTCACCATCTATCACTCTAAGGCGAGCTGGGTAGGCCATGGAGTACTGCAAGTTTAGCTCCCGGAGACGTCGCTTAACTGCTACAAACATAGCCCTTCTCTTCTGGAGATCAGCCGAGAAATCCGGAAAGAGGGAGATCCTCGCGTTATCGTGCCTTATGTCTTGCTTGTGCCTGGCTTGACTAAGAAGAAGATCGCGATCCCTCCAGTTCAGGAGACGCGCCAGAAGTGGTCTTGGGGGGGCTCCTGGTGGTGGTTGTCTGGCAGGGACACGGTGCGCCCTCTCCACTGCATAGGCTGGAGTGAACGGTGCTTTAGGGAACTGCTCCTTGAACCAGGCCTCCAGGAACGCCGCCGAATCTCTGCCCTCAGCTTTCTCAGGTAGGCCCAAGATCCTCACGTTACTGCGACGCGATCTATTTTCCAAGTCGTCGCATTTCTGCTGCCATTGACCCACCGATCTTTCCAGGTCTTGCACTCTCCCTTCAATCGGTCTGGTCAAGTCCTCCAGGGCCGATACGCGGTCCTCAGTGGTCTTAACCCGATCCCGCAGCTGTTGCATATCATGGCGGAGTAGGCTGACATCCACTCTCACCTCCTCCAACTTCCTGGTCAGCGAGGACTGACACAATGAAATCGCCACTAGCAGCTGATCATATGCAGCCTTAAGAGTAAATTCAGGCTCGGTGGGTTCGTCAGTCTCTGCATGCTGAGCGGCCTGTCCCCGGGTGACCGCCGCGCACGATGGTGATGCGGTCACGGCGCTATTCTGGGCCTCAGACCTGGCAAATTCTTTTAGCCTCTCCGCTGCAGTCTGAGCTTTGCTAGGCCCCATCGTCGGTGTGCGGGGTCTTCTCCTGCGTTTACACACCGTCCACTCTGTACCTGGGGTCGGCAGTTTGTCAGGAGCAGGATTATAGAGGGTAAGTGGAGCTGCTCTCAAACGCGTGCTCTCATGCCGGCAGTTGGCCACGCCCCCCAGTATTACTAATCTAGAAGGCAATTACTATTGGTAGTACTTGGAGGAGCACTATTACTATGGGGGGGGCTATCTATACGGCACTCATTTTTCTTAAAGATAGTATTTGGGGGTATTGGAGAGCACAGCGAGCAGCAGGATAACATTGTGGGGACTCCAGGTTGGGGAATGATGTTAAAAATGTGAGGAACCTAAGATGTGTGTGTGTCACACTCTGCAGAGACGAGGCGCGGCTGAAAGAAGTTGTCTGGACCTAGTAGAGAAGATAATGACAGAGAAGATCTACATCAGAGGAGACGTCACCTGGGAGGCCCTAGATGTGAAAAGTACATGCTGCTGTATAGCGAGTACAGTAAAATGCAGTGTGCATGGGGAGGGTCGACTCAGGCTATTTTCACACTAGTGGTAGCCTTCTCCAGCAGGCTGTTCCGGCGGGGGATCAGCCTACTGGTTTATGCTACCACTAGTGCACCGTGCCTCCGAAAGTCCGCTCTGGCCGTATTCACTATAATGGAGGCGGGCCGGAAGGCCGGCCGCAACACGGCAAAAATGCAGAGAGGTGGGCTGAAATACTGCAGTTTTATTCCAGCCGCCTCTCGGCATGTCTGCCGTTCTGCGGCCAGACCTCCGGCCCACCCTTTTATAGTGAATGGGGCTAGAGCAGACTTCCGGATGCATGGTGCACTAGCGGTAGCACAGATCCGACAGGCTGTTCACCCGCCGGAGAAGGCTACGGCTAGTGTGAAACTAGCCTAAGAGAACTGGGCCATATTCATTGGGGCTTGGCCCCAGGATCATTTCAGACCCTAGCAATGCCCCTGGGCAGAACAAGATTGTATCACCAAGCGATTGTTCGAACCCCTAACTGAGAAACCATTGTGTGTGCCCTATAAGACTACAGGAAACTAAAGGGGGCAGCAACATCTTTAAAACTTAACATTTATTGATGTCAATAAAAAGTCCCAGGAGCGGGAATATGAACCCCTTACAAACATAAACACAGACAGAAAACCAAAGACCCGGGGTGTGTATAACATACCAGGTTAACTTTGACATGGTCCCCAGCACCACCCCTAGGCGGGTTGGAGTGGGTCTGACAGGAAAAATCTAATTTAGGTAAATACAAGACCACAGATGGGTACTCAAAGATGCTCAATCAGAGCCGTGCGCAAGGGTGGACTCACCGTCAGAGTCCCATAGTACATTACTAGGTCTGGTAGCATGCCAAACAGGCAGAAAAAAGGGTAGGTCTTACCGGGAGGAGGACAAACAAGACCGGCACACAGGTTTACATTCAGATGTGCTTCTTCAACTAGAGGAGGTCTTCCGGTAAGCGGTCTATATGATGAGGGGAGCCTCAGGCATAGGATCTATCCTGTTGTGCCCTACTTGACCTGTCGTACCCGAAAGATGTTTGCGGTTTTCCCCACATATCGAACTCCGCACTCGCAGGTGAAGAGATAGATAACTCCTGCGGTGCGACAGTTGGTAAAGTCTCGTATATAGTGGGTATTGCCTGCAGGGTCCAACGCCAGTGATTTACCCTGGGTAACAAATTTACAAAAGCTACAGTGACCACATTTGTAGCAGCCTCTGACCGGTTTGTCCAACCACGTCCGATGTTTTTCAGGTGGACTGTAATGGCTGTGGGTAAACTGATCTCTGAGATTGGTCCCTCTCTTAAAGGTTATTGAGGGGTGAGGACTGACTACAACGGCCAAATCTAGGTCTATCAAGAGGGTATCCCAGTTACATCCGAGGATTTCTTTGATGTGCCAGTGACTCATTTTTTTTTTGTGAATCTTTTTTTGTACCTGGGGTAGGATGTAAAAGTGTAGAGCGTGCCTCACCCCGTGCCCTTTGGTAGGCCTGTCTCAGTGTATTATCAGGGTAGCCCCATTCCCGGAAGCGTCCTCTCAGATCGTTCGTCTGACATTTAAACTCCCCTTGTGCAGAGCAGTTGTGCTTTAACCTCAGATATTGACCAACAGGGATACCCCGTTTTAGCGGCGTGGGGTGGCAACTGTCCCATCTCAACAGGGAATTCGCTGCCGTCAATTTTCGGTAGATGGTAGTCTGTAAACCCCCTTTGGGGTCCCTGGATATTGAAATGTCCAGGAAGGGGAGATCGTTACGCACAATTAAAGAGGTAAACCTAAGGTTAATAGTATTGTGGTTAAGCTCCTCCACCAACCTACTAAAATCAACCTCTGACCCGCTCCACAGGATGAAAATGTCATCTATGTAACGGGCCTAGAGGGCAATATGTTCGGCATACCAGCTAAGCGTATCCCCAAACACGACGGTCTCTTCTCACCAGCCCAAGAGCAAATTCACATAAGACGGCGCACATGAGCTACTCATAGCAGGGCCCCTGAGCTGGTGGTATATACGACCGTCAAAAAAAAGCAGTTACTAGACAGCATGAAGTTCAAAAGGTCAAGGACCAGCTCGTTGTGTGCGGAGAACTGTTGGTCCCTGGCTCTCAGAAAATGTGCCGTGGCTTCAAGACCCTTTTCATGAGGGATGGATGAATATAGAGCCTCAATATCAATTGATGCCGGGAACCAACTAGGTTCTTTACAGATGTTCTCCAGTTTGGTAAGTAAATCACCCATGTCTCTAACATAGGAGGGCAGGGATTGTACAAACGGCCGAAGGACATGATCAACATAAATTCCACAGTTCCGAGGCAGACTCCCTACCCCTGAGATAATAGGCCGACCCTTGATGGGCAATGTGCACTTATGGACTTTGGGTAAGCAGTAAAAAGTTGCCATCACTGGATAGCATGGATAAAGGAACTCAAACTCTTCACTACTAATGAGTTGGTCTGTTAAGTTTTAAACACGTCGCTACCCCCTTTAGTTAGGTGCGACTGCACTACTCTTCCCCCGAGGGACCACCCTCTTGTTTTTTACACTTTGTGCCCTATAAGAACCTAAATATATTACTGCCCATTAAACATAAAAAATAAATTCACATCCGTGTGTTGGGCCTCTGTGACCTAACAACCTTCTCCGTACCACTGCTACAGGGTGGAGCAGGCGGGTAGATACTATTTGTACTACCGCCATTTATGTGGTGTATTAAAAGGAAATATATGTCCGTCCCATTAGCCGTTCTGCGGTGAATTGTGATTGTTATAGGAAAAAGAATACGTCTTAATTGCCGTTCTTCGGTGAATTGTGATTTTTTTTGGGGGGGGGGGAATTTATTAATCAGAAAAAAAAATATATATATATATATATATATATATATGTTTTAATTGCTGTTCAGAGGTGAAGTAACATTATACTACAGCCATTCACGTGCTGTAGAAAAAGGAAATATATGTATGTCCCATTAGCCATTCTGCGGTGAATTGTGATTGTTATATTTCTTTTTTTGTGGTGTAGAAATAGGAAAAAAAGGAAAAAATATATGTCATAATTGACATTCAGTGATGAAGTTACATTGTACTACAGCCATTTACGTGGTGTAGAAAAAGGAAATACACATACGTCCCATTAGCCATTCTGTGGTGAATTGTGATTGTTATATTTCTTTTTTTAGGGTGTAGAAATAGGAAAAAAAAGGAAAAAATATATGTCATAATTGGCATTCAGCGATGAAGTCACATTGTACTACAGCCATTTACGTGGTGTAGAAAAAGGAAATATACGTATGTCCTATTAGCCGTTCTGCAGTTAATTGGGATTGTTACATTTATTTTTTATGGTTTGTAGTCATAGGAATATATCTTAATTTACCTTCTGTGGTGAATTGTGATTATTATATATATTTTTTTTTTGGGGGGGGGAGGGGGTATTATTTAGCCGTAAAGTAACATTATACTACAGCCGTTTTTGGGGAGTATTATTTTAATTTTAATTTAATTCATTTATTATACAGTATGTTAGACAGACAAGTGACAGGCCCTTCAAAGAGAACGGGCAGTGGGCAAAATGTTTCTGTCGCAGGCAGCAGAAGAAGGGGGGATGGCAGCAGGAGTCGCAGCGAGAGGCCAAAGTTCCTGGTGTCATCTAGTGGTCGTGTCTTGAACAGCAACCCAGCAGTCTTTGAATGGTTGACTCGGTCTTGGACTTCGTCACAAGTGACATCAGACACTCCCAGCCAAGAGTCGGTGGGTTCCCCTGACACGTGCTTAGTTGGCATGGCCCGGAATAAGGCCCTGTGCACCCACTTGTCCTGAACCTTCTTTTGTCATTTTCAGTTCCCTCAGCGCAAGAAGTATTATATGCCATAGGCTCGGCTCCACTTTTTAGCGAGGACGGGCTACTAGAGGACAGTCAGCAGCTACTGCCCAGCCAAGATCTGGAGGAGACATCCGCTGCTTCCTCCGGTAGGCGGGCAAGTAGTGATGATGAGAGACGAGTGGAGGCAGGTGTGTGAGCGATCAGGCTCTGGGCCCTGAGATCGTTGATACGGATATCAGTGACGTGCAGACAGTAGCGGATGATAATGTAGCCGATTGCACTTGGGAGCCAGGTGAAGAAGGGGCTTCATCATCATCAGGAGAGAGGGTGGCAGCTTGCGCGTGAGACAGCAGCTAAGCCAGCAGGGTGGCAGTGTGGCTGTGAGTCAGCAGGGTGGCAACAGTGGGATGTTGGGAGCCAAATATGCTTGGGGTAGACCACCTGCTTTGAAGGAGCCTACCGGCCTGGAAAGTGGCGGTGCAGGGGTTGACGGAGGCAGCTGTAGCAGGCAGTCAGAGTGGAGTGTTGGGGGGAAACACTTTGTTAGGCCGCCGGAGGAGGTGAACATGGCCATTTACAGAATTTGTGGGCAGAAGGTGAAGCGTGGCCAGGGTGGCAATGTTGGCACCACAGCCCTGCATCAACACATGCAGCGTCACCATAAAGTGGCTTGGGAGAACTGTGACTCTGATGTGGTGGTCCAGCCTGCCGCAGTCACCGCTGCATCACCCAGTGGCACAAATCCAATTTCATGCAGTCTAGGCTCCACTACCTCAGCTGAAAGGAGCTGTCTGTCCTTCCTATCATCTGCTGGTCCTGATGCTCCTGCTCCTCCTCCTCATCAGTCATTCCGTCAGCAATCGATCACCGAAGCGATTGCCAAGAGACAACAGTATGTGTGCACTCATCCAACGGCTTAGAAGCTGAACGTGCTCCTGGCCAAGTTGCCAGAGACAACAGTATGTGTGCACTCACCCAACGGCTTAGAAGCTGAATGTGCTCCTGGCCAAGTTGCTGGTTCTGCAGTCCCTCCCTTTCCAAGTGGTGGACTCTGCACCTTTTCAGAGAACTGATGGCTTGTGCCGAGCTGAGGTGGAGAGTCCCAAGCCGTCATCTCTTTGCCAAAAAGTCAGTACCAGCCCTGCACACATATGTAGAACAGAAGGTGGGCCGGTCCTTGAGCTTGTTGGTGTTTGCCAAAGTGCACGGCAGCGCCGACGTGTGGAGCTGTAACTACGGTCAAGGACAATATATGTCCTTTATGGCCCACTGGGTAAATTTGGTTCCTGCCCAACCACACCAGCAACTTGGCCAGGTGACGTTGCTTCCGCCTTCATGTTCTCACACTGTAATCCTGCGACAATGTTCGCTTCTGCCTCCTCATTCTCCACCGTGTCCTCAGCCTTCACTGCAGGGACAATTCACAATGCCCCTCCAGCATACCACATGTGCAGGGCATGGCAGTGTCATGCTGTTCTGCACCTCGTTTGCCTGGGCAAACTGAGTCACACAGGGAAGGACCTGCAATGAGTCCTTCATCAAGAAATCAAATCCTGGCTAACTCCTTGACAACTCAAAATCAGGACCATGGTGACTGACAACGGGAAGAACATGGTGTTGGCGCTGCGTAAAGGAGGGCTGAGCCATGCGCCCTACATGGTGCACGTGTTCAATCTAGTTGTAAAGCGGTTCCTGAAGTCTTCACCCCATCTGTGAGATATACTGAAAATGGCCAGAAAATGTTGCATGCACTTCAGCCACTCGTACACTGCAAAGCACACCCTTACTTAAGCAGCAGCAACAGCACAAAGGCATCCCCAAACATAGGCTGACGCGACGTTTCCACCCATTGGAATTCCACCCTCCATATGTTGGACCGATTATATGAACAGAGAAAGGCCATAAACAATTTATTTTTGATACAGGCAGACAGAGGTACTCCCCTGCGAAACTTCAATATTAGCCAGAGTCAGCTCATGCATGACACCTGCCATCAGGGCTACGGGATGAACAACGTCATTCCACTGATTCATGTCCTGGAACACATGCTGCTAAATCTGGCTGGCCAGGGGATAGGAGACGTGGCGACTACATCTCATGGCCACATGAGCCCTGTGGGGACTGAACTAGAGGAGGATGAGGAGGAGGACATTCGAGCACAAGCAATGTGTAGAGAAATGGGTGTTTTTTTCTACACAGGTAACAGGAGAGGAGGAGCAGGACCAGCCAGAGGAGCTACAAGGCGATGAGGAACATGAGGCAGATGACCCAGACACACCATGGCAGTATGCAGTGGAGATGGAGGCAGGGAGTCCCCTCGAGTCCCTTGCGCAAAGGGCCTGATGCATGCTCACTTGCTTGTGAAGTGACAGTCGAATTGTCACCATTCGGCATAGAGATGACTACTGGCGCTCTACCATGTTAGACCCACACTACTAGTTGAAAATGGGGGCCTTTTTTGCACTCTTTGAGAGGGAGGACAAACTGAACTACTATCAAGACATCCTATGTAGTCAGTTTGCCGCTGCCTTTGTGCGCCATCGCCCAACCTCATACAGGTCTGACATGGGGGCCCCCTGCGCTCACATTCCATTGCCAGTTTTCTTGACCCGCCTACTGAAGAAACTACTCACCAGCAGCAGCATCTAGACATAGAGGAGAACCTGAACCAGCAGGTTGTAGCATACTTGGAGTGCACCCTGCCTCCCCATATCAACGATCCACTGGACTACTGGGCAGCCAAATTGGAATTGTGGCCTCAACTGGCCGAGTTTGCCCTGGAATAGCTTTCCTGCCCAGCCAGCAGTGTGGCATCAGAGCGGGTGTTTAGTGCTGTTGGGGTCATAGTTACCCCAAGGAGAACTCGCCTGTCCACCCAATTTGTGGAGAAGCTGACCTTTGTGATGATCTATCAGGCATGGATCAGGCAGGATTTTAAAACACTAGTGCCTGATGCATCAGACTAGTTCAGCCATGGTGCCACACCAACACTTTGACAAAAGAAACCTGTTTCTTCTGGCTACCTGCTTTAGCTACTATTCTGATGCTGCCACCCACCAGATGCCACATCAGCTGTCAGATGCTCCGACTGCCAGCCACCATCTTCAGCTAGTACTGGTATTGCCCCCGACCTCCCCACTCTGTCACTGGGCCACTCTGTGGTCTTCTCATGCTGCTGCCACATCACCACTCTGTGGACTCCTCATGATACTGCCACATCACCACTCTGTGGACTCCTCATGCTGCTGCTACATCACCACTCTGTGGTCTCCTCATGCTGCTGCCACATCACTACTCTGTGGTCTCCTCATGCTGTTGCTACCTCAACACTATGACACTGGGCCACTTTGTGGTCTCCTCATGCTGCTGCCACTTCACCACTCTGTGGACTGCTCATGCTGCTGCCACCTCAACACTATGTCACTGAGCCACTCTGTGGTCTCCTCATGCTGTTCCCACCCTCCCCACTCCATGATTGGGCCACTATTTTGCCTTTTTGGCCTGGTTGACATCATCATTTATTTGACCTTTCTTCTGATCTGTCAGAAGGAAGGAAAAATGAGACGCACAATGGATCCTGTCTATGTAGCAGCTGTAAGGCTTATATGACATGGTCCCTATTTTGCATCGGAATTGGCTTATGATTTGGTAGCCAAAAGAAGGAGTTGGTAAAAAACACAGAAGACATACAAATATTCCATTCATATCTCTGTTTTGGATCCACTCCTGTTTTTTGGTATTTTTTTTTTGGCTTTTGCAATACTGATGGATTACTGACCAAATGTTGACCGAGTGAAGGCGGATGCTCAACATACAGGATCCGTTTTTTGGGAGTTATTGTTCTGACGGAACAGAGGAAGGGCAAAATAATCAGTGACGTCAACACAAACTTACTGCTGAAACCCTCTCCACTCTGTCGGGGGGCTTTACTTGTATAAGCGTTTACTAGATCAATAAAATCTCTGTGGTTATAACACCGCTTGACCCAGGTTTCGCCACACCAGCTTCATCAGGAGCGGATCCACTCCGGATGAAACTGGTGTGGCGAAACCTGGGTGGAGCTGTGTTATAACCACAGAGATTTTATTCTGTTTTATGCCTATTGATCTTATACCTTTGTGAGTATAATAAACGCTATTACCATTGGAAACATTGGTGGACCTTTACTATGTGCCTGCACCTTTATATCTACAAAGGGGTGGTTTTGTGACCGAGATTATCCTTCTGTGGAACCTTGTTGTTTGGCATCACCTAAAAGCTGTCGTAACCTATCCTGACCAAGCACTTTGAATCACAGCCAAGTGAGGCAGCTCAACACCTTCCTTTGAACTATTTGTTGAATGTGAATAAGACCGCTTCACATGGTAGTATGCGATGCCAAAAAAGAAGAAAACACAGTGGTGAACTTTACCTTTCATTTTATTTTTCAGTTGTTTTATTTTATTTTTTTACTAGAGTTTACTAGAACAAGTTCTGTAGACATCTATGTGGAATCATCTGACGACGGTGTGCTTCTTCTGAGAGTGACACGTGTCATCTGCATGTCATACTGACTGTATTTTTTCACTACTAAAGCAGACTCCCTATGCGTGTTACTGCAAGGCACAGTGTTCTACATCACTATACAGTCTCTCTGCAGCTAGGAAATAGCTGTTTTTTAATGGGATTTGCCATGAATAAATTTGAATCAAATCTTTTCAGAAAATTTGGCGAACCGACTGAATAAATTTTTTTAGAAATTCGCTCATCTCTAAAGAAGACAAGGCATTGGCGTACTTACCATGGAGAAACTAATAACCAGAACATTTTGTGTGTGCTTTCTGGAGTTAATCAAAGCTGCAGTCACAAGATCAGGGAGTAGGTCCGTTCTCCCTATAGTATGAAAAGCATAAATTTAAAAAATTTTGGTCCGCACTGGGTGTACTAAGTAAAGGCTAGTTCACAAACAGTCACTTCTCCGGAGGCCTTTTTCCTTAATCTCTGGCTTCAGCCTCCTTGTTATCCCTTCAAATGGAAAAAGGACATAGTGCAGACCCACATGTAAAAGAATTCTTAATACTTTATTGCACTTACAAAGATTTATCTATCAACATTGCACATAAAAAGGTAATAGTCCTGCCCGACCCAGGTTTCGCTCCTGCTTGGTAATTAAGAAGCACCACTTTTCCCAACATAGATGTCAGGTCAGGTACATAGAGGTTAAAGTAAAAAAAAAAATATATAAATCTCACTGCTGAGGATGTTGGGCCCATATTTAAGTTTTGCTATGGTGCCCTGTGATATCTATGTATGCCCCTGTATTTAAGCCAATTCTGGGAAGGTGCCCCAGCCGTTCCTATGGAATTTTTCCTATGAGTGCATAACAAAAGGGAAAAATAAATGAATGACCCTGTACACACTCAGATGCCTAGTTTGGTTAATAATACCAGCAGATCATAAAGCCAGGCAAGAGGAATAGTGGTACTTATCACAATAGTGGTTCTTCTCATGTGATTCTGATCTTTAAATGCTGCCCATAGCTAAAAGTACAGTGTTACTAATATTTTATGGGATCAAACATTTAATGTAAGTGGAATATATAAATCCTGCATTCCTAATTTATAGCCTAGAGGTCTTGATCAGCCTTTCAATGTCTTATCCGAAACAGAGAGTGTAAGGCCTGTGAGGTGGTGGGAGAATGCACATAACAAGCTAAGACTTGGATGAGATGTAAGCAATCTCAGTGTGGAATCTCTTAAAGGGTTTCTGTCATCAAAAAACATGGTTTTAAGCTGGATGACATTAGCGACGTGCTAATGTCAGCTGAACATAACTGTATTACTCACACCTCGCTGTGTGACTCCGTTATTGCTAAATAATTACTTTTATAATATGTAACTGAGCCTCTAGGAGCAGGGGAGGGCGTTGCTCCTGCTCCTATAGGCTTCGTTCTCTCACCACTTGACACGCCCAGGTAAACTTGATTGACATCCTTGGTCTCCTCTAGCCCTGCAAATCCAGCGCCTGCGCCGTCCCGTTTAGTCTTCTGCAGTGGTGCAGTGAGGAAGCCGGCGAGCGGCCTTCACTCACTGCACCTGCGCCGAATACTAAACGGCATGGCGCAGGCGCGGGATTTGTGGGGCTGGAGGAGACCAAGGATGTCAATCAAGTTTACCTGGGCGTGTCAAGTGGTGAGAGAATGGAGCCTCTAGAAGCAGGAGCAACGCCCTCCCCTGCTCCTAGAGGCTCAGTTACATATTATAAAAGTAATTATTTAGCAATAACGGCGGCACGCAGGGAGGTGTGAGTAATACAGTTATGTTCAGCTGACATTAGCACATTGCTAATGTCAGCCAGCTTGGTACCGAGTTTTTTGATGACAGAAACTCTTTAAGAAAAAAAAATTCACTATTTTAAGATGCTGCTCATCAGATTTCATTATAATACAGGATGTATTACAGTTTGCCCCATTATATATATATAAATTTAGAAATAGGGATGGATGAATGATAGGTGTATAAATAAATTTGGAGATCACTACCCCAGCACTGAGGGGAGGGGAGCAGGGAAACTACTGAGGATGTTAGTCCATATCTGAATGCAGGGGAATAACTCAAGTGTGAGCTCAGCCTTACTAACGTATATTGCAATAATCCTATATTTAAAATGCTCTGTCCATTGCACAGTATCACCCCTTTATTAGCACTGCTAATATATCTGATACACAGTAGGGGACATTTACTAAGCATGTTGCACCAGAATTATGGCATAAAATATGCCAAAAAGAATAGTGTTTGCACCAAATACACTCACCTAAAGAATTATTAGGATTACCATACTAATACGGTGTTGGACCCCCTTTTGCCTTTAGAACTGCCTTAATTCTACGTGGCATTGATTCAACGAGGTGCTGATAGCATTCTTTAGAAATGTTGGCCCATATTGATAGGATAGCATCTTGCAGTTGAGGGATGCACATCCAGGGCACGAAGCTCCCGTTCCACCACATCCCAAAGATGCTCTATTGGGTTGAGATCTGGTGACTGTGGGGGCCATTTTAGTACAGTGAACTCATTGTCATGTTCAAGAAATTAATTTGAAATGATTCGAGCTTTGTGACATGGTTCATTATCCTGCTAGAAGTAGCCATCAGAGGATGGGTCCATGGTGGTCATGAAGGGATTGACATGGTCAGAAACAATGCTCAGGTAGCCCGTGGCATTTAAACGATGGCCAATTGGCACTAAGGGGCCTAAAGTGTGCCCAGAAAACATCCCCCACACCATTACACCACCACCACCAGCCCGCACAGTGGTAACAAGGCATGATGGATACATGTTCTCATTCTGTTTACGCCAAATTTGGACTCTACCATTTGAATGTCTAAACAGAAATCGAGACTCATCAGACCAGGCAACTTTTTTCCAGTCTTCAACAGTCCAATTTTGGTGAGCTCGTGCAAATTGTACCCTCTTTTTCCTATTTGTAGTGGAGATGAGTGGTACCCGGTGGGGTCTTCTGCTGTTGTAGCCCACCTTTCTTTCCCATTCTGACATTCAGTTTGGAGTTCAGGAGATTGTCTTGACCAGGACCACAACCCAACATGCATTGAAGCAACTGCCATGTGATTGGTTGACTAGATAATCGCATTAATGAGAAATAGAACAGGTGTTCCTAATAATCAACTGTTTTCTCCAGAGTTTTCACCAACAGGAATGTACCACGCCAGGAATGAGTTATAAATGTCAAAGTGGGCAGGGCTATCAAATTGGTGCATATCGTGCCTCATTTATCATCCTCTTATCTGCAGAAATAGCTCAAATTGTTACGGACAATTAAGCCAGCTCATGTGGTGGTGTTTTGTGTTAAAAAGTCACACTTATGAAAAGTAAAAAAAAAAAGTATTAAAATCGGATGCATTTATTTTTATCTAGTATAAATGAGTTAACAGCAGCGTTCTGTCAGTAAATTGACATTCAAGAACAACAAAACAAAAATGTCCCGAGTCTGAGACATAAGTCACAATTTAACAAAGGAAACATTGCAAATGTCAAAAGTTGCAAGTGCAGTCTGGTAGGTCTGACTGAAATAGTGCATTTCAGTTTTAAAAAGTCGCTATTGACGTTAAAATGTCACAAATCGAGAGAAATAGGCGAATAACCAAGTTTATATTTCAAAAAGTCACATTTTAAAAGTGGCGTGCGCCTTTCAATGTACGAGGTGAAACAAATCAACACTCTTGAATGTTCGTATTTTTTTTTTTGTGCAAATTACACCAATATTAATAAATGTCCCCAAATATGTCATGGTTAATGGGTTTTTGCCCAGACAATTACATCTAATTGCATGCACACTTAATTGTAACTACATACCTACCTTGCGCACTGGAATAAACGAGAAAGAGAACCAAAAATGTACTTTATTGTTGCAACTCACTTGGTTATTGTTGTCATAATGTTTTTTTAAAATAATTTTACCCAGGCTAGTTTTTTTTTATGTTTTATCATTGGGGATTGTGTAATTTATATGGCAAAAAAAACAACAGAGGCGGAAACTCCAAGGACTGGGGATTTTATAGCATACAACAAAAGCAGGTATGCAAAGTACTTGCCTAAGTAATGACCTTCTAGTCATCATATACAACTGTAATGCTTTGGTCCTGACGTCAGGCTGATTGTAAATGCCCCACACATCTTCCAATCTCTACTGTATTCTCCATGCAGTTGGAGTGATATTGCCATATATAATCTTTCACCAAATAGTCTACCAGGTTACAGGTTACATTGAAGAATATGGTGCAACTACCCCCTTTTGTAATGCAGTTGCATGGTCACCTAGATACTGTACACATTCCATTAAATTTGAAAAGGTTTACGGAGTTGTGTCACGTACTAGCTCATTTTCATCCATAGCAGCATTCATAATTATTGTGAAAAAGCCTAACTTACCAAGGATTCTTTGCTGACTCAATGTCTTTCATAAGTCCTTTCCAATCAGCAAATACCATACCGATAAAAGGGGCAAAATATTGAGGATGTAGCTTCATGCAACAACTTATTATGAGTGAGCTAATGTAAATATTCCTGGTGGTCTAGGGCCATGAAGGGTTTATTTCAGCATATCTGGTGGTCTAGAGCAGTAAAGGGTTAATTCCATCATCTCTGGTGGTCTCTGGCACTAAGCGGCTTGTTTTATCATTCATGGTGGGCTAGGGCAGTAAGGCTTTTATGTCAACATCCCTGGTGGTCTAGTGTGGAAAAGGGGTTAATCATATCTTACATGTAGCAATATATCCATCCCTGTTCTCCAACATTGTCTTTTTTTTAGAGAAAGCTGAATGCAATGTGATAACCACATTGTACTCCTGTACTGATGAGGAGGGATAGAAAGGATACTGTGGTTGTGAATGAGCAGCTGAAAAGTGAAGTGATTTGCCCTATCATAACGAGAGAAATACATTTGTATTAGCAATTATTTTTCACCAGTAAACTGGGTAGGTGGTTCACTTCTCCATCTATAATATCTATACACCTCCTACTATATATTGTGTAATCTTTACACTGGGGCTGTACTGAGACCCTCTCCCCAAATTCCGTGCAACACAAACTATTACATTAGATAAGATTTTTGCGATTTGTGTGTTGATAAGCTGCTGACTGTTTCCAACAGCAAATTGCTCAACTTTTTATGTAAAATGGTCTTTAAGGTTGGCGCTACCTTGCGATCTTGGCAACAACATCCAACCAAGCATCTCTGTGTAGGACTGTAGCCATTGAACTGAATGGGGTCACAGTGTGACAGCAACCCCAAAAGAAAAAAAAAACTGCAGTTTTGAATTCATTTTTACAATTCTTGGGTCAAAGTCGTGGAAACTTGCAAGTCATAATTTAACTCATTCAGTTCAATGGCTGCAGTGCTGCACAGTGATCCATGGTCATACGACAGGTGTCACAGCCAAGATTGTCGTCTGGCCCCAGGCTAAGACTAGAAATAGAGAATTAAAGGATTTGTTCAACCTAGGGGCTAACAATTGCAATCGTGGTAAGTAGGGATGAGAGAAGTCGATTTGCATAATACTTTGAATGCTGTAAGGAGCAAGCGCTCAGATGAGCCACTCTATTTAATGCCCCAATCTATTTATTTCCTACATTCAAGAGATACAAGATTTGTTATCACTAGTGATGAGCGGCAGGGGTCATATTCGAATTCGCGATATTTCGCGAATATGTTTTAGAATATTCGTTGAATATTCGAAAATTCGCGATTTATTTTTTCTTGAAAAAAATCGGCAAGGTAATGATTATGTAATATGCAAATTTTCGTAATTTGAATTTTCGTATTCTAATTTTTTATTGCGAATTTTTCAACTTACAACTATTAGACAAAGAAGATTATAGCACTATATTAGCTAAATTGCTCTATATTCGATTTTTTCGAATATTCGCTATATTGCTATAACTTTGTTTTTTCGAATATTTGTAATATTCTAAAAAGAATATAGAGCAATATTGCGAATATTCGAAAAAAACGAATATAGAGCAATTTAGCTAATATAGTGCTATAATCTTTGTCTAAAAGTTGAAAAATTCGCAATAAAATTCGAATCCAAAAATTCGAATTACGAAAATTCGCATATTACACAATCATTACCTTGCCGATTTTTTCAAGAAAAAAAATCGTGCATTTTCGAATATGACCCCTGCCGCTCATCACTACTCCTAAAGTCAAGTATATTGCAGCCTTCTTATTGGCCCACAAGGAAGGGATCATGTGTACTGATTTAAAAAAAAAAAAAAATCGGAAAAGAAAAATCGGAAAAAAATTCGAATATTCGAAATTGCGAATATATATAACTATATTCGAAATATTCGCGAATTTTCGAAGTACCTATATTCGCGATAAAAATTCGAATATTCGTGATCAACACTAGTTATCACGTTCCTTAGTAATATAATTATCTTTGTATGTGTCAAAATTGCTCTCTAAGAGGCCCAAGTATTTTTGGCCTTGCACTCTTCCCAGTTTTTTTTTTTTTTTTATAAAGTAATTAAAGATAAAGCAATGTTCCTCCAATAGCCAAAAATATGATTTTCATTGTATTCTCGATTACTACAGTGTAATAAATGGAAATTTCCACTGCAGAGCAGGCCAGTAAATCTGCAACAAGTTGACAAGACAGTCCACATGCCAAGAGTGAAATCTGTAGTGAAAATGCGGAACAAATCTGTGGCAGAATAGACCACGTGTTTAAATTCAAGCATTGAAGGTATGCAAAACGCCATTTACTTGCAGAGAATTGCACTTTGCTGCTGCTGCAACTGTACTGAAAATCTGTAGTAAATCTGTTATGTGCCAATAAAGGAATCAGATTTCAATGTAGATGTTGCATGTAATGTTTTGGTTAAAGCTAGGAATGGATCCAGGGGCCTAACTAAAGTCTGGTTGGCACCGGGAAAGTTTGATGACCTGGACTCGCCTTAGGCTTCACGTTTTCTTTAGGCTAAATACAAAAATAAAATACATTAATAAAGGTACCAAAACGTCAAAGTCTAAATAGAACATATAAGTGAAGCAGGTGTCTGGGAGTGCTGTTTTGTTCCTATCATTGGCACCAAATTTTGTAAACAGTACCTAAAGGGCATCTGTCAACAGATTTGTACCTATGGAACTGGCTGACCTGTTGCATGTACGCTCAGTAGTTGAAGGCATCTGTGTTGGTCCCATGTTCATATGTGCCCGCATTGCTGAGAAATATTATGTTTCAATGTACGCTAATGAGCCTCTGCGGATAGGGGTGGTCCCAACACTACACTGAGTTACCCGGACATCATCAAGGTGCCAACACCTGTTGCGACTCTCTAGAAAGGGTGGTATAGATTGGTCCACCCCAATGGGAAATAAGTCCAGACAGTCAGGGTCTGTAATTAACCAGTCTTCTTCTTTACTGGAGAAACTCAAGTGCAAAACAATACAGATGAGGCACTCAGCTGGCTTCTTCAGCCTCCTTCCTGGCAGAAGAATGCTTCATGCTGAGGAAAGGCTTGAGCTAGCTGTCCATATCTTTCCCAGAAAGCTGGCACCCTGGCCAAAGTCTGGTGGTCCAGGGTCTTTGGCTCACTCATCCATCCAGGGCCCTGGTGAACGGGCTGGTAACCCGGGGTCTATGCCTCAGCATACCCATCTCAGTGTTTTCTTCTGGTGACTCATGCAGTCTGGCAGAGTCTCTCTTACTAAGCACCGAAAAAACACTAGTTGAGAGCAGCACCAACGTACCATGTAGACTTCCACATGAATGCATTAGCCCATCCGTGACCCCAAATCCACAGTGGTCATTAGATCAGTATTCCAATCAAAGTTGACAGCAGCATATCCAATAGAAGATCTTTATTCATAATGGGTCCATAGAAAAATATACAAAAAAGCCAAAGAAAGTACAACGTTTCGACTACATAGTAGTCTTTTTGAGGCATAATGTGGGTGAACATTGAAAGTTTATAAAGTGTATATAGCACCTCCCCCAATATTCCTATACCAATAAAATGTGCCAATTCATCACTATAACACCCACTTTATTAAAAATCACCAATACAACACATTCACTAGGTGATTGTCATCACTACTGACCAACCTCAAGTGGTGTATAAAGAGTTACCTCATGGAGGACGGCGGCAAATGGATTCATCACATCATGCACATGGGTCTGGCATCTCTTCCAAGCGACTGCGCATGCCCATGCACAGTTCTTACCTCCTATATCACATTCCTCCTTAGTGAGTGATTTATCAACATCACATGACTTACTCCCAATCATGTGGCCAGATAACTGGTTGTTAACATTTCCTCCACTGAATTGACTGGTGATGAAGTGAGGGTATTAAGCCGAGGACTGGCATTTTGCCCTTCTACATCAAGTGATTGGTTTGATATAGAACTTGATTTACAGCGATTATTTAGAAGATTACGGTTGAAGGGGTATTTTGCTAAAGATGTGGTTGGATCTATTAAAGTAAATAAAAATGTGAATATGTTATGCTTGAAAGATTTTGAAAGAATAATTTCTCTCCTCCACAGAATAATCATGTTATAGAGTCTTATATCAAGATTGTAACTAAACAAATTAAAACATTAAGAGAACAAGAGTGGGATTATTATACACAGAATATGTCTAAACAGGAAAGAAGTGTCCTCAAAACTTTTGAAAAGAATATGGGAATAACAGTGAAACCCGGTGATAAGGGGGAGCAGTGATTTTAATGGATATAGAGAGATATATTACAGAGATACATAGACAATTAGAGGATGGAGAGGTCTATGAAGTGCTGAGGATGGACCCGAAATTTTAGATTATGGATATTATAAGGGACATGATAAAGAAAGCTATAAATGAAATGATTATAGATAGTGATTTGGGTGAATATTTGAGGACTCCCTTATTGTATATACTCCCTAAGATTCATAAGAGGTTGGAGGATCCCCCAGGTAGACCCATAGTCACGGGTAGAGGTTCCATCTTCAGCACCATAGCTATATTTCTTGAACGATTGCTCCGCAAGTATGCATGGAAGCTGCCTCATATATCAGGGATACAAGTGACTTTCTCCTAAGATTACGAGATATTGAATTACCGGAGTCCTTTCATTTAGTTTCTTTTGATGTTGTCTCATTATATACCTCTATTGAGTACGATGATGGATTGAGGACAGTTGGTGTGGCACTTGCCAGCGCAGGGTTCTCTCCGGATGGTGGACAGTTTGTCCTCCAACTCTTGGAGGTTGTTCTCAGGAGGAATTATTTCCTTTTTGGGGACACCTTATACGAGCAGAGGTATGGGACGGCGATGGGGTGCAATGTGGCCCCGACTAATGCTAATATCTATATGGCCGAGATGGAGGACAGACTTGTGTACCAATCGACATTCATGGAGAGGATCCAGGGTGGCGCTACATCGATGATATTTTTTTGAGTTGGAGTGGCACAAGTGATGAGTTATAATTTTTATATCAACATATAAATGCTGGAATTCCTGGTTTACAGTTCACTAAGACAGCATCGGATAAGGAATTTTTGGATATCAGAGTTTATATAGAAGGAAGATGCATTAAAACAGATTTATATCAGAAACCGATAAGAACAATCTATTGAGGTATGACATATGATCGAATTACTTCCATGGAGTCAATTACTCAGGGTCAGGAGAGTAGTATCAGACAACCATATATTTGGTAATCAGGTCGAGGAAATATGCAAGAAGTTTATTAACAAATGTTATCCCTGAAAATTATTACAAGGGTCATGTAATAAGGTGAAGTTGATGGATAGGGAGGTTACTCTACAGATGAGCCAAACAAAAAAGAATGATGTACGGAGGATTCTGTTTGTGTCCACTTATGGGAAACATAGTGGCAAAATATCAGAGATATTAAAAAAAGGAATGGCATATTTTACAAAGAGGTTTACCATCTTTGTAAAGTACCCCCTCTTATGGCATACAGAAAAAACACTCATTTACATAAAATACTTGTTAAAACAGATATAGGGGTTATACAGATTTATAAACAATGATATCTTGCATCACGGAAAATGGGTAATTTTCCCTATTTGAGTTGTAACTGTGGAAATATGATCAAAGGGGATACATTTGTACATCCATATACGGATCATGTAACACTTTATACACCGCTTGAGGTTGGTCAGGAGGGATGAGAATCACCTAGTGAATGTGTTGTATTGGTGATTTTTTACAAGTGGGTGTTATAGTGACGAATTGGCACATTTTATTGGTATAGAAATATTGGGGGAGGTGCTATATACTCTTTATAAACTTTCAATGTTCACTCCACATAATGCTTGCAAAAGACTACTATATAGTCAAAACGTTGTACTTTCTTTGGCTTTTTTGTACATTTTTTTATGGACCCATTATGAATAAAGATCTTGTAATGGATATGCTGCCGTCAAGCTTGATTGGAATACTCTTACTAAGCACTGGTTTCTGCAGACAACTAAGGGCCCTGACTGCTTTGCTTATATATAGTGTGTATCTGAACTAGAAAGTTCTAATGAGAGGGGTAGAGTCGAGACACACAGCCAAAACGTATACTTTGTTACAATTTCTGTCTGTGATAGAATTGTATAGAGCTTTAATGCAAGTCTATGAGTATAACAAAATAGTTTTTCCAGGCACAAGCTAAACCAGATTGTCAGAAGGTCAGTGTGTGTATTTTTCCCTCCAAAACTTTGCATAGGTAGGAATTCATAAAGTCAGTATTAGCTGGCTGTGTATTATCCCTTTTCATGGTGCAGTGCAGCTATAGTATAATAGCAGTGTAAATGAACAGGAAGAACCATATAAATGCAGTTCAAACAAAATAAGTGCAAGTTAACCATTCGAAGTGCAATAAAGAAGGGAGTTGGTGACTTTGCATAGAAGCAAAAAGGGCAAATGCCCAGAGTTCAAAGTAACCTTGCTCCAGGGCACTGCTATAGAAAATCATACAATATTCTAACATACATGAATTTAAAAAATCTGCTCACATACATAGTAACATAGTACAAAAGGCCAAAAAAAAGACATTTGATCATCCAGTTCGGCCTGTTATCCTGCAAGTTGATCCAGAGGAAGGAGAAAAAAACTGTGAGGTACGAACCAATTTTCCCCACTTAAGGGGGAAAAAATTCCTTCCCGACTCCAATCAGGCAATCAGATAACTCCCTTGATCAATGACCCCTCTCTAGTAGCTATAGCCTGTAATATTATTACACTCCAGAAATACATCCAGGCCCCTCTTGAATTCTTTTATTGTACTCACCATCACCACCTCCTCAGGCAGAGAGTTCCATAGTCTCACTGCTCTTACCGTAAAGAATCCTCTTCTATGTTTGTGTACAAACCTTCTTTCCTCCAGACGCAGAGGATGTCCCCTCGTCACAGTCACCGTCCTGGGGTGAAATAGATGATGGGAGAGATCTCTGTACTGCCCCCTGATATATTTATACATAGTAATTAGATATCCCCTCTTTTTCTAAAGTGAATAACCCTAATGTGGATAATCTTTCAGGGTATTGTAGTTGCCCCATTCCAGTTATTACTTTAGTTGCCCTCCTCTGAACCCTCTCCAACTCTGCTATGTCTGCCTTGTGCACAGGAGCCCAGAACTGCACACAGTACTCCATGTGTGGTTTGACTAGTGATTTGTAAAGTGGTAGGACTATGTTCTCATCACAGGCATCTATGCCCCTTTTGATGCAACCCATTATCTTATTGGCCTTGGCAGCAGCTGCCTGACACTGGTTTTTACTGCTTAGTTTGCTGTTTATTAAAATTCCTAGGTCCTTTTCCATGTCAATGTTACCCAGTGTTTTAGCATATAGTATGTACGGGTGATTTGCATTTTTCCTTCCCATGTGCATAACCTTACATTTGTCAGTGTTAAACCTCATCTGCCACTTCTCTGCCCAAGCCTCTAATCTATCCAGATCCATCTGTAGCAGTATACTGTCCTCTTCCATGTTAATTACTTTACACAGTTTAGTGTCATCTGCAAAAATTGATATTTTACTGTGCAAGCCTTCTACAAGATCATTAATAAATATATTGAAGAGAATAGGGCCCAATACTGACCCCTGAAGTACTCCACTAGTGACAGTGACCCAATCTAAGTGTGTACTGTTAATAACCACCCTCTGTTTTCTATCATTGAGCCAGTTACTTACCCACATACAGATGTTTTCCCCCAGTCCGAGCATTCTCATTTTATATACTAACCTTTTATGTGGTACAGTGTCAAATGCTTTGGAGAAATCCAGATATACGACATCCATTGATTCGCCGCTGTCAAGTCTAGAACTTACCTCCTCATAGAAACTGATTAAATTAGTCTGACATAACCGATCCCTCATGAAGCCATGCTGATATGATGTTATTTGCTTGCTTACATTGAGATCCTCCAAGATAGCATCTCTTAGAAAACCTTCAAACAGTTTACCCACAACAGATGTTAAACTTACCAGCCTATAGTTTGCGGGGTCTGTTTTTGCACCCTTTTTGAATATTGGCACCACATTTGCTATGCGCCAATCCTGTGGAACACTCCCTGTCAGTATAGAGTCTGTAAAAATCAGAAATAAGGGTCTGGCTATAACATTACTTAATTATCTTAGGATGCAGAGTTGTATGCCATCTGGTCCTGGTGATTTGTCCATTTTAATCTTTTGATCGCTGTTGTACTTCTTCCTGGTTTAGACAGGGCACTTTTAATGGGGAATTTACTTTTACATTCTGCATTTCATCTGACAGTTTATTTTCCTCAGTGAATACAGTGGAGAAAAAAATATTTAATAGCTTTGCTTTCTCCTCGTCACTTTCTGCAACTCCCCCTCATTGCTCTCTAGAGGGCCGACGCCTTCAGATTTATACTTTTTACCATTTATATAATTTAAGAACATTTTAGGGTTAGTTTTGCTCTCTTTTGAAATTAATCTCTGTGTCTCTAGTTTGGCAGCTTTTATTTATTTTTTACATATTCTATTTTTGTCCCTATAGTTTTTCAGTGCTTCCTCGCTACCCTCCTGTTTTAGTGATTTAAATGCTTTATTTTTGTCATTTATTGTCTTCTTTACAGTTCTATTTATCTACATTGGTTTCTTCTTGTTCCTTAACCTTTTATTCCCATAGGAAATTTATTCTCACAATTTGATTTTAGGATGCTTTTATAAAGATCCCATTTTGTGTCTGTATTTTTATTTTTGAGGACTTTGTCCCAGTTAGTAAGGCCTATGGCCTCTCTTAGTTGGCTAAATTTTGCTTTTTTGAAGTTTGGTATATTTGTTCCTCCCTGTAGAAACGCTCATTTGAAGGATAATTGGAAGGTTATTACTTTATGGTCACTATTTCCTAGGTGTCCCCCAATCTGCACATCTGTTGTTCTGTCAGGTCTATTGGTTAATACTAAGTCCAGTATGTCCGTCCCTCTAGTCGAGTTCTAACCAGTTGGGAAAGGTAATTGTCTTTGGTTATTGCCAAGAACCTGTTTCCTTTATGAGATGTACAGCTTTCAGTTTCCCAGTCTATATCTGGGTAGTTGAAGGCCCCCATAATAACCACCTCATTATGATTTGCCGCCTTGTCTATCTCGTTTAGTAGTAGATTTTCTGTGGATTCTGATATATTAGGTGGTTTATAATAAACTCCTATTAGTAATGTATTATTGTTTTTGCCTCCATGTATTTCTACCCACAGTGACTCCACATGTTCATGTCCCTCACTTATGTCTTCTCGGACTGTGGGCTTTAGCCAGGACTTTACATAAAGGCAGACCCCTCCCCCTCTCTGGTTTTGAAGATCCAGACTGTAACCTTGTACATTAACTGCCTAGTCATAGCTATCATCCAGCCATGTCTCAGTTATTCCCACTATGTCATAGTCCTCCTCACACATGACTAATTCCAGTTCCCCAGTTTTATTAGTCAGGCTTCTGGCATTAGTATACATACAATTAAGATGTTTATGTATATTTTTTACCCTACACCTTTCCTTCTGAACTGTTCTAGTCCCTCCTTCCATTCCTCCCCCAGTCCCACTACTTTGTCCCCGGTCTCTATCTGCACTATCTTCCCATCCTATAACATAATTACCCTCCCCCACAGTCCCTAGTTTAAACACTCCTCCAACCTTCTAGCCAACTTTCCCCCCAACACAGCTGCCCCTTCCCCATTGAGGTGCAGTCCATCCGTACGATAGAGCCTGTAGCTGACAGAGTTGGCCCAGTTCTCCAGTAACCCAAACCCCTCCTTCCTACACCATTTCTTGAGCCACTTATTAACCTCCCTAATCTCCCGCTGCCTTGCTTGAGTGGCTCGTGGTACATGTAGTATTTTGGAAAACACTACCTTTGAGGTCCTGGCCCTAAGCTTTTGACCTAAATTCCTAAAATAATTTTTAAGGACTCTCCACCTTCCTCTAACTTTGTCATTGGTTCCAATATGGACCATGACTGCTGGCAGGGCTATCTTTAATATTGATTGGACCCTGGGCAAAAATTTACTTGGGCCCCCTGGATCCCGCCTTCCCACACCTTAGCATGCAATTACACCCTCCACCACAACACACACACAAAAAATCCACACACCTGGTAGAGTCCAGTGAATGACTGTAAATACTTCCAGTTCTGAAGACTCCAGCGGCTCAGAATCAGTGCTCTGGGCAGCTGGGCTCAGGCTGGAAGTGGGCACCGCTCTGCAGGAAGGAGACCAGGGCTCGGCTCACCCTAGTGTTACAGTGCACCCCAGCAGCCCACAATATGCAGTATAGCACCCTATAGTATACAGCACCACACAGTATGCAGTTTAGCACCCCACACTATACAGTACCCCGCAGTATAGCAGCCCACAGTATACAGCACCTCACAGTATACAACACCTCACTGTATACAGCACCCCAAACTATACACGATACAGCCCCCCACACTATACAGTACAGCAGTATAGCACTCCCCCCCACTATACAGGCCCCCCCACACTATACAGACCCCCCACACAGTATACAGCCCACCACACAGTATACAGGCCACCCCCCCACAGTATACAGCCCACCACACAATATACAGCCCATTACACAATATACAGCCCACCACACAATATACAGCCCACCACACAATATACAGCCCACCACACAATATACAGCCCACCACACAGTATACAGCCCATTACACAATATATAGCCCACCACACAGTATATAGCCCACCACACAATATACAGCCCACCACACAATATACAGCACCCCACTATACAGTAGTTTACAGTATATTAACATAACAGCCCTTGTCACCTTTTTCTGATGTAATCTTTACACAAAAAAGCTCCACAGTTAACTTCTGCAACACTCAGTAGGACCTGTGATGACCTCATAGCCATGTGACCAGTAATTGCTAGGTTACTGGTCACATGGTAATGATGTCATTAAGGTCCTAAAGCAAAACTCATTAAGGTCCTAGAATTAAGATTATTAACACAGTAAGATCATGATGCCTGTGTAGCCGACAGCCTGACACCCGGGGCAGTAGCTAGCAGGGCTCAAGAGGCAGCTACCTTGGGCCCCCCAGGAGCAACTGGGCCCAGGGCAGCTGCCCCTTTTGCCCCTTGGTAAAGACGGCCCTGACTGCTGGGTCTTCTTCAGCCCCTCCCAATAATCTGTCAACCCGATCCGCGATGTGTCGAACTCTAGCGCCAAGAAAACAACACACTGTTCGGTGATCACGGTCTTTGTGACAGATTGCCCTTTCTGTACCCCTAATAATAGAGTCTCCCACTACCTGCACCTGTTTGCCCTGCCCTGCTCTCCTGGTCCCCTGCTTACTGGAGCTGACATTCCCCTGACTGGCAGAGAAAGTTTCCAGCTGCAGCAGTGCTGTCCCTGAACCGACATTCCCCTCATCTGCCAACCGTGCAAACTTGTTGGGGTGTGACAGGTCAGGGCTAGCCTCCAGTGCACTCTTCCCACTACCCCGCTTTCTGACTGTTACCCAGCTAGCTACCTTTCATACATTTAGAAAGCAACTGTGTTACATGATATACATGTGCTGAGTAAGCACACAGGACACATTCATATGATAAGTAAATAGGATTAGTGGTAGAATCATGATTTTTATTTTGGTTATTACAGTAATTACATTACTATGTGTATTTTCATGGCTGCCTATGTGTGGAGGAATCATAACTTTAGATGGAAAAAAATTATGAATATTCTAAAAAACTATTATATAGCACTATATTCTATAGTTCTATATATTTGTTTTTGACCCATGCCTGTATTGATCGCGTAATATTTGCATATGATGCAATCATTACCTTGCCGATTTTTCAAGTAAAAAAATGTAGTATATAACGAATATTCAAATTTGCGAATAATCAACGAATATTCTACAAAATATTCGCGAAATATTGCGAATTCGAATATG
Organism: Bufo gargarizans; assembly: GCF_014858855.1. Classification (NCBI taxonomy): domain Eukaryota; kingdom Metazoa; phylum Chordata; class Amphibia; order Anura; family Bufonidae; genus Bufo; species Bufo gargarizans. The sequence continues at coordinate 674,858,950 of NC_058080.1, forward strand.
ACCCCTGCCGCTCATCACTAATAAACATCTCCTTTATAGTCTTTTTGTAGTCTTGAATGAATAGTAACATGAAAACCATAATATCTATATGGTTAAAACTACTCCGGGCTTTATGTCACAAAAACACCTGCAGAATTTGTTTCCCCCAATCATATACTACTTCATTAGTACTATTTGCAGAAAAATTTACACTAGAGGCATCTAAGAGACAAATACCAGGCAAGGCTTAGACTGAGCAAAGGTCCCTGATGCACCATTGAATCAGGAAATGTTAATTTATAGTGACATTATGCAGTATAAACCTCCAGACTGAAAATTCCATCCATTCTGCCAGAATCAAATTTAGAACTGTCATGATTAAAATTAATTTGTGTTTGCATTTGCTCAACTTAAGAGTTACAATTTGGGGACCTGAACTCCAATTAACTTCATCAAGCATCAGAGCACGGATACAGAACAATGGACCAGTGTGAAAGAATAAACGCTCTGCTGGCTCCATTTTTCATCCTTCTCCCCTCTGCTGTTATCTGGGGCTGATTTTTCATTAGAGTTTGTATAGTAATTATTCAGTGTTATTCAGCTTCAGCCTCTGTAACTGTCACCTTTGCAAGCGTTCTGCCTTTCAAATGACTGGATTATCACCATGTATGCTCCAGACGTCTACCTTAGAGATGAGAGAATTTCTGAAAAATTCGTTCCAAGACCGATTCATCCGAATCAGCCATGACATTCGATTAGGGAACCAATTGATTTTACCCGAATGAAAAGTACTTTTAATGCCTAGAAATCTCTCTCTCTCTCTAAAAAAAATTGCCTGATTTTTTTCTCTCAAAAATGTCTGATTCTGACAAATTCAATAAAAAAAAAATTTGGGTCAAATTTTGATTCTATAAAATGGAATCGCTCATCTTTAGTCTACCTTTATATGCTTACACAGTTGCATACATCTATTATGGACTCTTATTCGCTGCACAGTATAGGTGCTTTCATACAGTTTTCAAAAGCATAAGCAATTACAGTGGTCCCTCAAGATACAATTAATTGGTTCCAGGAGGACCATTGTATGTTGAAACCATTGTAAGTTGAGTAATTGGTTCCAAAGCCCCAAAATGTGATCCAAGATAAGAGAAAATGAAGATTTAAGAAAAATAAGCAGATAACTAAGGCAGATAAAATGAGTCCTTACATATAACAGTCAGGAATAGCTGCTAACTACCAACTAATACAGCTATTTTACCAGAGACGTGGCCTTGATTAGTTGGATCTGAGTCTGAGACATTGTATGTTGAGTCTAGTTTCAACTTACGATGGGTCATAAAAGACCATTGTATGTTGAAAATATTGTATCCTGAGTAGAGTTTAGCGAACACCTGGATGTTTGGGTTCGGCCGAACTTCACAAAAAAATTCGAATTCCCGAACTTTGGAGCACTAAAATGGCTCTAAAAAAGTCATGGAAAGGGCTAGAGGGCTGCAAAAGGCAGCAAAATGTGGTTAAGAGCATGGCAAGTGCTCTGCAAACAAATGTGGATAGGGAAATGACTTCAAATAACATAAAATACGTAAAAATAAATAAAAAATCTTGATCTAGGAGGAGGAGGTCCATATGGAGTAGGTGGTTGAGGAGGCGGTGGAGGAGGAGGAGGTAGCCAACACAGGTTTTTGTTTTTGTTTTTTATTTTATTTTATTATTTTTTCAAATTTGGGTAGACCCCAAAACATTGGGAAGTATAAAAAATAAAACAAAGAGAAAGTGCGCTGGAGTACAACAATGGCTGGGTGAAGCCGGTATACATGTCTATTCTGCACAAGGTACAGACAAGTCCTGTGGGAACCCTGCATGGTTCATTATAATGAACATGAGCTTGTCCACATTGGCTGTGGACAGGCGGCTGCGCTTCTCTTTGATAACCCCCTCCTGCCGTACTAAACAAACTTTCAGACAATACACTGGCTGCGAGGCAGGCCAGCACCTCCAAGGCGTAAAGGGCAAGCTCAGGCCATGTGCCCAATTTAAAGACCCAGAAGTTGAAGGGGGCAGACCCATCAGTCAGTACGTGTAGGCGTGTGCACACATACTACTCCACCATGTCGCACATATCCGTGATGTCCACGATCCAATTGGATATCTTCCCTATCAGCTTTCGATGTTCTTTTATGCGCCTACCATGGTGATCACGGGTAACAGGGAATCAGGGTTCCATGCCGGAGAGGGAGCGTGAGAAAGGGATACCACGTCCAAGGGAGGTCAATGGCTGAAATGTGATCGAGCGGAAATGTGGGACAAGTTATTAAAACAGAAGCATCCAAGAAAAGGCGGGGGCGCGCGGCAATTACCCAATCCCGACTCGGGGAGGTAGTGATGATCAATAACAATACAGGACTCTTAAGATGCCCTGTTATTGGAATGTTGACTCTAGATAACTTCTGCCTGATTGCACTTGCCTGTGCCGGCCTTGATCCAATTGAATATCGTCCCATGGTGATCACGGGTAATGGGGAATCAGGGTTCCATGCTGGAGAGGGAGCCTGAGAAAGGGATACCACAACCAAGGGAGGTCAATGGATGAAATTTGATTGAACGGAAATGTGGGACAAGTTGTTAAAGTGGAAGCATCCAAGAAAAGGGGGGGGGGGGCGTGCGGAAAGTACCCACTCCCGACTCGGGGAGGTAGTGACGATAAATAACAATACAGGACTCTTGAGATGCCCTGTTATTGGAATGATTAATAAAAAATTATAGGGAATGTCACTGCAGTATTTTGGATTAGGAAATGTTAGACAGGAGAGGCCCTACTGCTGCTTTCTTTTATGCACCTACCATGGTGATCATGGGTAACAGGGAATCAGGGTTCCATGCCGGACAGGGAGCGTGAGATAGGGATACCACATCCAAGGGAGGTCAATGGCTGAAATGTGATAGGGTGGAAATGTGGGACAAGTTATTTAAGCAGAAGGATCTTTTGCTGTGCTGGTGGCTCTGTGCGACCACCGCCTCTTCCTCTGAACTAGACAGTTCATTTGCATGACCTTGATTCCATGTGGGGTCGAAGACCTCATGGTCCTCCACATCATCTTCCACCTACTCTTTACCCCTGCCCTCCTTGTCGGTCTGCACACTGCAGAAAGCGACAGCAGTTGGCACCTGTGTTTCGTCATCATGCTGCAGTGGTCCTCCCATGTGTTGATTCTGAAACGTAAGTGGTTGCCACTTATTGGCAGTGCTATGTGGATGGCCCTGGGAAACCCTACTAGCAGAGACATCAAAATGAAGAAGAGACTGCTGCATGACTTGGGGCTCAGACTGCTCAGCTGATTTGCAAGGGGGTGAGGTTAAAGACTGATGGCCATGGGCTTCAGGTGCCAACTCTGATCTTTCAGCAAGGGACTGGGTGGGAGACAATGTGAAGGAACTGGAGGCACTGTCAGCCACCCAATCTACTATCGCCTGTACTTGTTCTGGTCTCAGTAGGTTCTGTCGCCTACTCACACCTGAGGAAGGTGTTTCACTTGTGCGTGTAGCTGGCACAGATCGACCACGTTCTCTCCCTGCAACAGGAGCTCCACCAACACCAGCAGCACCATGACCAGGGCCACGTCCCTTATTTGACGCTGTCCTCATTCTTTGCGTTCACCCACCAAACTAACAGATGGTTTATGTCAGGCGACAATGTAACCGCCAATAGTCAACAATTAAGTTCACTGCCGGTGTCATAAAAATGAAAATTTTATTGAGGTCACACAACAGTGTGACAGGCGAATATTATGCAATTACTTCACGGTCACAAAAAATGTTAATTTGTCAACCAACAATGTAACAGCAGTTTTGACTGGTTGTATTGGACTGTCAGAAATGCAGCAAAGGCCGCAAATGTAGCATCTAGCACAAAATGGGTGTTTTTTTAAAACAGAATATTACTGCAGTATTTAACGCTTGTATTGGACTGTCAGCAATGCAGCAAAGGCTGCAAATGTAGTATCTTGCACAAAACGGGTGTTTTTTTAAAACCAGAAAATAACAGCAGTATTTAACGCTTGTATTGGACTGTCTGAAATGCAGCAAAGGCCGTAAATGTATTATCTAGCACAAAATGGGTGTTTTTTTAAAACCACAATATAACAGCAGTATTTAATGCTTGTATTGGACTGTCGGAAATGCAGCAAAAGCTGCAAATGTAGAATCTTGCACAAAATGGGTGTTTAAAAAAAAATTGCAGTATTTAACGCTTGTATTGGACTGTCAGAAATGCATCAATGGCCGCAAATGTAGTATCTTGCACAAAATTGGCATTTTTTTTAAAACAAAAATATAACAGCAGTATTTAACGCTTGTATTGGACTGTCAGAAATGCAGCAAAAGCCGCAAAGGTACTTTATGGAAACAAAAATATGATTTTGTCACCCACAGTGAAAGAGATGGTTTTCTTTACCCACATTGTCCCAGTTGTATTCACTGATTCTATCTCACTATCAGATTTGCAGTGCAGGCCGCAAAGGTACTTTCTGGCAAAGAAAATAAAATGTTTTTTTTCACCCACAGTGAAAGAGATGGATTTACTGATTCTATTTTGCAGTACAGGCCACAAAGGTACTTTATGAGAAAGAAAATATGATTTTTTTCACCCACAATTAAACAGATGGATTTAACAGATTTTCTTTCACTATCACAAATGCAGTGCAGGGCGCTGTACTTTTTAGCAAAAAAAAAATTATTTGTCCCCACAGAATGGATTTACTTGGATTGTACTTTACAGATTTTTTTTTAATATGTCACCCCCTGGGTCCCTGAACTCAGACGGATTACCTATATTATTTTCCCTTCCCCTGGCACACCCATTTTGTGCAAGATTCTACATTTGCGGCTTTTGCTGCATTTCCGACAGTCCAATACAAGCGTTAAATACTGCTGTTATATTGTGGTTTTAAAAAAACACCCATTTTGTGTTAGATACTACATTTGCGGCCTTTGCTGCATTTCTGACAGCCCAATACAAGTGTTAAATACTGCGGTTATATTCTGGTTTTTAAAAAAAAACACCCGTTTTATAGCTTGCTGCTTTTCCAAGGCTGCTATACCAAGTGCTGATCTACAAGTGCATCTGAGATATTCAGGAGACTAACTTAGTCTAACTTAGAATTTCCACTGTAGCAGAACTTCAGTGGTGTTTCTGGTGGATACTCAGACACTGTGTTTCAAAAGAGGTAAGGAATTTGTTAGACACGGTATCTCTATTGTCTGATTGCAAATGAGCATAGGCGAGTAAGGTGTTAATTTGCTGTTGGGGGGGGAGCCTTTGTGGGAGTGGGTGTATATATAGCAACATAGTATTAGCTTGCTAATTATAGCTTGCTGCTTTTCCAAGGCTGCTATACCGAGTGCTGATCTACAAGTGCATCTGAGATATTCAGGAGATACTCAGGAGGTAATCTGGAGGTGTAAACAAGTAAGATTTGTTTGTTTAAAATCTTTCCCCTCTTTAAAATGGCAGACCTGGTTCTGTGCAGGAATTGTTGTGCTTTTATTTCAGGTTCCACTCTTCAGAGGTTTGGATACTGTCTGATCTGTAGACAGCTCTCTATAATGCAGCAGGAATATACCTTTTTGAAATATGAGAATTGTAAATTAAACATTAACCAAACTCAGGCTGAGAACATTGCAATGCCACTGCCACAGAGGCCCCCTAGAAATGGAAGATGGGTTACTGTAGGTTCTGGTAGACTGAGAGTTGTGGATAGAAGATATGTCCAACAGTCTGTGGCTCTCCATAATTAATTTGCAACACTTTCAGAGTGCAAGAGCAACATGGAGGATGGCTCAAGCACAGTGGTTGAGAAACAATCATCTCCCATGCCTAAAGTATGTAAGACTGCAGCCAAAGACAAAAAGGAGAAGGGGGGAATTGATAGTAAGCAGCTGTTGGTGGGCGATTCCATCATAAGAGGTGTGAAGTTTGAGGAGAATGGTGTTGTGAGATGTCTCCCTGGTGCTACCGCTAGCAGGGATAGATGACAGATCCTTAATATTATTAGGCAAGCAAAGCAGGAAAGGGAAGTGGATGTTATTGTCCATCTTGGGACAAACGATCTGGCTTGCAATGAGGTTTCAAAGGTGAAAGAAGCTTTTCACACACTTGGAAAGGATATACGGGAGGTTGCATCAACTGTTTCATTCTCTGCAGTTTTGCCTGTGCATGACCTTCAGCATGGCAGGAAGATGCACATTAAGGAATTCAATGTATGGCTTGGTGAATGGTGTCTGAACCAAGGGTTTGGCTTTGTTTCTCATGTTAGCTCTTGTTGGAATGGAAAAGAACTGTACAAGAAAGATGGTTTGCATCTTTCTCTCAAGGGAACGAATGTCCTTGGTGAACAGTTTCCAAGTATTTGCTAAGGAGCATTTAAACTAGGAAAGGGGGGCAAAATAGTGATAATCCAGCAGTCCAACTGCCCCCCGGAACAATGCCAGAAGATGCCAGTAGCACAAAGGTTAAGAAATGACAAGCTCAGATTCTTGTCTACAAATGCTCGCAGTTTAGGGAATAAGATCAATGAACTTGAGGCTATAATGGCATCTGAGAATATAGATGTAGTGACTGTTACTGATACGTGGTTCAAGGGGAGTAATGACTGGGATATATCAATACCAGGGTTCTCTCTATACAGGAAAGACAGAGAAGGCAAGAAGGGGGAGGGGTGGCCCTGTATGTGAAAGATAGCATAAAATCTAATTTGATGCAAGTTAGCGAGAACAATTTAGAGTCAGTTTCGGTTACTTTGCAGCTTGATAATCATAAGGTAACTCGTGTAGGTGTGCTATATAGACCACCTAGCTAAGTCAAATAATTAAATGATCTACTAGTTGAGGAAATAGCTAAAATGACATTGAAGGGGGAAGTTATCATTATGGGAGACTTCAATCTTCCAGAAACTGGAAAACCAAAATAGCTAGCTCTGCCATTCCCTACTAGGATTATCTCTACAGCAAGTAGTTGAGGAGCCAACCCGGAAGGAGGCCATTTTAGATTTAGTATTCACAAATGGGAATTTGGTATATGATATTACTGTAGGGGAAAGCTTGGGATCTAGTGATCACCAGTCAGTGTGGTTTACTATAAGTACAGTGACAGAGTCACACCACACAAAAACAAAAGTTTTAGATTTTAGAAAAATTGACTTTTCTAAAATTAGATTAGTGGTATACGAGTCCCTATCAGATTGGAACAGTTTCATTGGAGTCCAGGAGAAATGGGACTACTTAAAAGTGGCACTATTGAAGGCAACAGAAAATTGCATTAGGCTTGTCGGTAAAAGCAAAAAAAGGAAGAGAGCACTGTGGTACTCAGCAGAAGTGGCCAAAATCATTAAAAACAAAAAGATAGCATTTAGGAATTATAAAAAAAAAAAAAAAAAACGAGGATGAAAGGCAAATTTATAAGATTAGGCAGAGAGAGGCCAAACAAGTTATACGAGCTTCTAAAGCACAGAAATTACCTCAGTCAGGAAAAAAAAGGCAATAAGCCATTCTTTAGATACATAAATGAAAAAAGGAAACTAAAACAAGGAATTACCAAATTAAAAACAAAAGAAGGAAGTTATATGGAAGAAGATAAAGAACTAGCTGAATACTTCTGTTCAGTTTTTACAAAGGAAAATGAAGGAAAAGGACCTCAGTTAGGAAAGAAGACAAATGAATCTTTTGATGCATGTGTCTTTACAGAGGAAGAGGTTCTAAGTCAGCTGTCTAAAATTAATGCAAATAAGTCACAGGGGCCTGATGGGATACACCCAAAGCTATTAAAAGAGCTCAGTGTTGAACTAGCAAAACCATTAACAGATTTATTTAACCAATCACTGGCAACAGGAGTCGTCCCAGAAGATTGGAAATTAGCAATTGTTGTGCCCATTCACAAGAAAGGTAGTAGGGAGGAATTGGGCAACTATAGGCCAGTAAGCCTGACATCAATAGTGGGGAAATGAATGGAAACCATACTTAAGGAGAGGATTGTGGAACATCTAAAATCCCATGGATTGAAAGATGAAAAACAGCATGGGTTTACTTCAGGGAGATCATGTCAAACTAATCTTATAGATTTTTTTGATTGGGTGACTAAAATAATAGATGGAGGAGGTGCAGTAGACATCGCTTATCTAGACTTTAGTAAGGCTTTTGATACTGTCCCACATAGAAGGCTTATCAATAAATTGCAGTCTTTGGGCTTGGACTCCCATATTGTTGAATGGATTAGGCAGTGGCTGAGGGACAGGCAACAGAGGGTTGTAGTGAATGGAGTATATTCAGACCAAGGTCTTGTTATCAGTGGGGTACCTCAGGGATCTGTTCTGGGACCCATATTGTTTAATATCTTTATCAGTGAAATTTCAGAAGGCCTCGACGGTAAGGTGTGTATTTTTGCTGATGACACAAAGATTTGTAACAGGATTGATGTTCCTGGAGGGATACACCAAATGGAAAAGGATTTAGGAAAACTAGAGGAATGGTCAAAAATCTGGCAACTAAAATTCAATGTTGATAAGTGCAAGATAATGCACCTGGGGCGTAAAAACCCAAGAGCAGAATATCAAATCAGTGATACAGTCCTAACCTCAGTTCCTGAGGAAAGGGATTTAGGGATGATTATATTAAAAGACTTAAAGGTAGGCAGACATTGTCATAGAGCAGCAGGAAATGCTAGCAGAATGCTTGGGTGTATAGGGAGAGGCATTACCAGTAGAAAGAGGGAGGTGCTCATGCCGCTCTACAGAGCACTAGTGAGACCTCATTTGGAGTATTGTGCTCAGTACTGGAGACCATATCTCCAGAAGGATATTGATACTTTGGAGAGAGTTCAGAGAAGAGCTACTAAACTGGTACATGGATTGCAGGATCATACTTACCAGGAAAGATTAAAGGACCTTAACATGTATAGCTTGAAAGAAAGACGAGACAGAGGGGATATGATAGAAACTTTTAAATACATAAAGGGAATCAACAAGGTAAAAGAGGAGAGAATATTTAAAAGAAGAAATACTGCTACAAGAGGACATAGTTTTAAATTAGAGGGGCAAAGGTTTAAAATGGAATAGCCTTCCTGCAGAAGTGGTAGCTGCAAATACAGTGAAGGAGTTTAAGCATGCATGGGATAGGCATAAGGCCATCCTTCATATAAGATAGGGCCAGGGGCTATCCATAGTATTCAGTATATTGGGCAGACTAGATGGGCCAAATGGTTCTTATCTGCCGACACATTCTATATGCAGTGCAGGTGCAATAAAAAAATGGGTATATGTTGCCCACTGAACTAAAAGAACAGGGCTAAATTATTGTCCCTGGCACATATGCAGTGCTGGTGCACTGAACTTGCACAAAATGGCCGCCGACCCCCACCTAACTAACAGACGGATAAAACATATTTTTCTGTGTTACTGGGCTCAGGGCAGGGTACAAAAATGTTGCACTGCACCCACAAAAAAAAATTGCTGTAGCTCGCAGAGTTAGGCTACATGCACACGACCGCGCTGTTTTTTGCGGTCCGCAAACCGCGGACCTGCAAAAAACAGAAGCTGCCCGTGTGCCTTCCGCAATTTGTGGACCGGAACGGGGGGCCATTGATATAACTGTCTATTCTTGTCCGTTTTGCGGACAAGAATAGGACATGTTGTACTTTTTTTTGCGATGCCGCGGAACGGAGCCACGGATGCGGACAGCACACGGAGTGCTGTCCGCGTCTTTTGCGGCTCCATTGAAATGAATGGGTCCGCATCCGAGCCGCCAAAACGGCGGCTCGGATGCGGACCCAAACAACGGCCGTGTGCATGAGGCCTTAACAACAAGTTCTAATATCAGATTATTTCCTATTCTTTCCCATACAGCAGCAGCATCCTCTCCCTACACTAGTAACAGCAGAGTGACGTGCGGCGCTACGTGACTCCAGCTTATATAGAGGCTGGGTCACATGCTGTACTGGCCAATCACAGCCATGCCATTAGTAGGTATGGCTGTGATGGCTTCTAAGGGCACACGAGTTAAACGCTTGTTGATTGCCTGCTCTGCAGCCTTTCAAAAAGCCCCATTAAATCGCCGAACACCGAACTCGAACCGGAACTTTTACTGAAATGTTCAGGTTCTGGTCCGGGGTCAAAATATCCTAAAGTTGGGTACGAACACGAACTTTACAGTTTGGGTTTGCTCAACCCTAATCCTAAGGCCATTGTTTACTACTCAGTGCAATTGAGGTAACAGCACACCCTGACCCAACGTATACCAATAATTGTATGCCAAATGAACTGTTTTTTGCCATACATTTGACTTACAATAACCTATTGGCCTCTTAGCAGTACACATTTCTGGGAGTAGACATTAGATGAAGTGGCAATATGTGCTGTAAACCTAGCCTACAACCTGTAGGGGACAAGATTGTATCTCCATGCTCTTCTGGAGTCTACTATAGTCACCACATGGGGATATATGGAGTAGAGAGGCACCACAGATATCATTAAGGTAGGACATAATTTACGGCTCCACCTTTAAGGTTCTTCTATAGTCAATAAAATGCTATCTTTAATTAACTAATATGTCCGTATAACATAACTGTACAAACCTATGTGTTTGCATTACACATGCAAACATTACACAGAAACCTAGCATTCATGTTCAACAGAGCCCAAGGTGCATGTACTCGGTAAATGGATGCAGATAGCTGTGGGCTATATGATGGCCCATCCAACAGTTATGATGATGATCTCCAAGGACTGATGGGTGTTAGGCCAATTCTGAAATTCCTGCCTTTCGCACGAGGAGAAGTTATATATCAACTGGTCACAGCCTATTCAGGAGAAGCCTTTGTGGAAAGCTTGTAGTGATTACATACCACTGGAACTTTTGCCTCATGACAAGGGATGAGCTTATTGATTCTAAAATTTGGAAATTCAACCAGAATTTTTCAAAAAGTTTTTATACTACCAAACCTATATTTGGTTTAAGAGAGAGACACGGAGAGAGAGAGAGATTTGCCAGGCAATCAGGGGACTTTCCACTGTGATAGAATTTATTCGGGCCTTAAACTAATCAGATGGTTGATTTGGCCGAAGCATACTTGAATAACATTTTTAATTAGCTGATCTCTATTCATTGCCACCTGTCATTCAATTGGTGAAGCATACCTCCCTACCAACCTGGATCTGGAGGGGCAATACCGGCTTTTGGTGGCTGTCCGGTGGTCCCGGTATTGCTAAGGTATGTACCGCTCTCAGCTGTCTCTGAATCCACAGGTCCAAGTAATGGTGAAAAAGGAAGCTGGCCGCTCCCCGCTTCACCATTCACTTCAGCTGCTGACGCTGTCCAGCAGCAGCACAATGCAATCAGATATCCCTCTGCTGGGCTGTGTAGGAGGAGCATGCTGGGACGGAATTAACATGTATATTCCTCCTACACAGTGTCACGGATGGTGTAGCAGAAAGCTGGAACTTATAAATAAACATCCGACTGGCTTGATCCCAAACTAAGGAGCATATGGGTGAGCCCTATAAAAGCCCTAGAGCTCTCCCTGACTGCTATGCCCATGCAAAGGTCTTAACCACTTCAGCCCCGCTAGCTAAAACCCCCTTCATGACCAGGCCACTTTTTACACTTCTGCACTACACTACTTTCACCGTTTATCGCTCGGTCATGCAACTTACCACCCAAATGAATTTTACCTCCTTTTCTTCTCACTAATAGAGCTTTCATTTTGTGGTATTTCATTGCTGCTGACATTTTTACTTTTGTTGTTATTAATCAAAATGTAACGATTTTTTTGCAAAAAAATGACATTTTTCACTTTCAGCTGTCAAATTTTGCAAAAAAAAACGACATCCATATATAAATTTTTCGCCAAATTTATTGTTCTACATGTCTTTGATAAAAAAAAAATGTTTGGGTAAAAGTTATAGCGTTTACACACTATGGTACAAAAATGTGAATTTCCGCTTTTTGAAACAGCTCTGACTTTCTGAGCACCTGTCATGATTCCTGAGGTTCTACAATGCCCAAACAGTAGAAAAACCCCACAAATGACCCCATTTCGGAAAGTAGACACCCTAAGGTATTCGCTGATGGGCATAGTGAGTTCATAGAACTTTTTATTTTTTGTCACAAGTTAGCGGAAAATGATGATTTTTTTTTTCCTTACAAAGTCTCATATTCCACTAACTTGCGACAAAAAAAAAAATATTCTAGGAACTCACCATGCCCCTCACGGAATACCTTGGGGTGTCTTCTTTCCAAAATGGGGTCACTTGTGGCGTAGTTATACTGCCCTGGCAATTTAGGGGCCCATATGTGTGAGAAGTACTTTGCAATCAAAATCTGTAAAAAATGACCAGTGAAATCCGAAAGGTGCACTTTGGAATGTGGGTCCCTTTGCCCACCTAGGCTGCAAAAAAGTGTCACACATCTGGTATCGCCGTACTCAGGAGAAGTTGGGGAATGTGTTTTGGGGTGTCATTTTACATATACCCATGCTGGGTGAGAGAAATATCTTGGCAAAAGACAACTTTTCCCATTTTTTTTATACAAAGTTGGCATTTGACCAAGATATTTTTCTCACCCAGCATGGGTATGTGTAAAATGACACCCCAAAACACATTCCCCAACTTCTCCTGAGTATGGCGATACCAGATGTGTGACACTTTTGCGCATCTAGGCTGCAAAAGTGCCCAAATTCCTTTTAGGAGGGCATTTTTAGACATTTGGATCCCAGACTTCTTCTCACGCTTTAGGGCCCCTAAAAAGCCAGGGCAGTATAAATACCCCACATGTGACCCCACTTTGGAAAGAAGACACCCCAAGGTATTCAATGAGGGGCATGGCGAGTTCATAGAAATGTATTTTTTTGGCATAAGTTAGTGGAAATTGATTTTTTTTTTGTTTTTTTCTCACAAAGTCTCACTTTCTGCTAACTTAGGACAAAAATGTAAATCTTTCATGGACTCAATATGCCCCTCAGCGAATACCTTGGGGTGTCTTCTTTCCAAAATGGGGTCAGTTGTGGGGTGTTTGTACTGCCCTGGCATTTGAGGGTCTCCGCAATCATTACATGTATGGCCAGCATTAGGAGTTTCTGCTATTCTCCTTATATTGAGCATACAGGTAATGAGATTTTTTTTTTCCGTTCAGCCTCTGGGCTGAAAGAAAAAAATGAACGCACAGATTTCTTCATTCGCATCGATCAATGTGGATGAAAAAATCTCTGCCAAAAAAAAAAAGGAGGGGAAAGGCGTCTGCCAGGACATAGGAGCTCCGCCCAACATCCATACCCACTTAGCTCGTATGCCCTGGCAAACCAGATTTCTCCATTCACATCAATCGATGTGGATGAATAAATCATTGCCGGGATTATTTTTATTTATTTTTACATACAAAGTGTTTGCCAAAGCATAGGAACGCCGCCTCCTCCTCAGCTAGTATGCCTCGGCAAACGTATCTGTTACTGCAGAGGAGAAAATCTCGTCTTGCAGCGCCGCATACACCGACTTGTGTGTAATCTGACAGCAGCGCAATGCTTCTGTCAGAATGCACATCAGTGCTGCAGTTAGTCGATCGGTTAGTCCACCTGGAAGGTAAAGAAAGAAAAAAAAAAAAGAAAAACCAGGCCGCAACGCAATAATTTTATTAACTTTGGAACAGAACATGTAAACTTTAAATTTTTGAACTAAACATTAACGTGTTTGCTTACTGGTGTTTTGTTTTTTTGTTTTTTTACCTTTATAGAACAAACCTCTCCTTCCCCATGGGTCAATGTGCAAAGCGCAAATCGCCCAAAGATGTGGCGAAGTGCGTTATGCACTTTGTCCCAGGTGAAAGGAGACGTTTGTAGCAGCAGTGAGTGAATGGGCCCTAATAGCCCTGTGTGCCTGTCCTGGTGAGATGATCCCTATGCTAGGTGTACCTGTGTGTGGTACTTCCGGAAACACTCCCCTAAGCATAGGGCAGGGTGGTCAGGACAGTCAGGACAGAAATAGCGGGTGTCACGCCTTATTCCACTCCTGCTACAGACACGACATCTTTTTCGGGGTGACGGTTGGGTTGAGGTACCAGCAACGACATTGGGAAAATGTCGCTCGTGTAGACGGCTAACTACACTGGTGGATGGGGCCACGGAACCTCCTGGGTACAGGAGGTTCTCGATGATCTCTTCCTGAAATTTGAGGAAGGATCCAGTTCTCCCAGCCTTACTGTAGAGAACAAAACTATTATACAGAGCCAATTGAATTAAATATACAGACGCCTTCTTATACCAGCGTCTGGTTCTGCGGGAAACTAAATACGGAGACAACATCTGGTCATTGAAGTCCACCCCTCCCATGTGAAGGTTATAGTCGTGGACTGAGAGGGGCTTTTCAATGACACGGGTTGCTCGCTCAATTTGTATTGTCGTGTCTGCGTGAATGGAGGAGAGCATGTAAACGTCACGTTTGTCTCTCCATTTCACCGCGAGCAGTTCTTCGTTACACAGTGCGGCCCTCTGCCCCCTTGCAAGACGGGTGCTAACGAGCCGTTGGGGGAAGCCCGCGCGACTAGTTTGCGCGGTACCACAGGCGCCAATCCGTTCTAGAAACAAATGCCTAAAGAGGGCCACACTTGTGTAAAAATTGTCCACATAAAGATGGTACCCCTTGCCGAATAAGGGTGACACCAAGTCCCAGACTATCTTCCCACTGCTCCCCAGGTAGTCAGGGCAACCGACCGGCTCCAGGGTCTGATCTTTTCCCTCATAGACACGAAATGTGTGTGTATAGCCTGTGGCCCTTTCACAGAGCTTATACAATTTGACCCCATACCGGGCGCGCTTGCTTGGGATGTATTGTTTGAAGCCAAGGCGCCCGGTAAAATGTATAAGGGACTTGTCTACGCAGATGTTTTGCTCTGGGGTATACATATCTGCAAATTTCAGGTTGAAATGGTCTATGAGGGGCCGAATTTTGTGGAGCCGGTCAAAAGCAGGGTGGCCTCTGGGATGGGAGGTGCTGTTATCACTAAAGTGCAGGAAACGCAGGATGGTCTCAAATCGTGTCCTGGACATAGCAGCAGAGAACATGGGCATGTGATGAATTGGGTTCGTGGACCAATATGACCGCAATTCATGCTTTTTAGTTAGACCCATGTTGGGGAGGAGGCCCAAAAAAGTTTTAATTTCGGAAGCTTGGACTGGTTTCCACCGGAAATTCTGGGCATAAAAGATTCCCAGGTTAGCGGTTATAAATTGTGTGGCATACCGGTTTGTCTCTGCCACAACTAAGTCTAAGAGCTCCGCAGTCAAGAACAGCTCAAAAAATCCCAGGGCCGAACCGATCTGAGCTGTCTCAACCCGAACTCCAGACTGGGCGGTGAAAGGGGGAACTACAGGTGCGGCTGAAGTTGGGGACTGCCAATCAGGGTTTGCTAGCACCTCTGGGATTCTAGGGGCTCTACGGGCACGTCTTTGCGGTGGCTGCGACGGGGTCACTACTGCACGTGCCACCGTACCAGCTTCAACTGCCCTTCTGGTGCTCGCTACTTCACCATGTTCTACGGCAGTGCTGGTACTAGGTCCAGGAAGGGCTGGGCTGCTGGTGTATGCCTCACCACGTAATCCGACAGCACCAGCCCCACTCTGCTGCTCTTGAAGCGGATCCTGCGCAATCTGCGGTCTAGCGACATGGGCCGGGTACGCCTGGTGCTATCAGGGACCTCAGCCTCCTCGTCCGAACTTTGGGTCAGAGAGCCACTGCTTTCTACAGGTTCATATTCTGACCCGCTAGATTCATCAGATGAGGGTTCCCATTCCTCATCCAACTGGGTCAGAAGCCTGTAGGCCTCTTCAGAGGAATACCCCCTGTTAGACATGTGGGCAACTAAATTTAGGGGTGTTCCCTGAGACTACCCAAGAAAAAAAAAGCAAGCCTGTCTTACAAATGGGAGGCTAGCGAAGTACCGGAGGCCGCTGCGGTTGATAAAAAATATCAAAACGGATTTTTTTATCGCCGCAGTGCGTGTAAAGTGAATGTGCAGCGATCAAAAAAAAAAAATTTTTTGTCACTGCGGTGGGGCGGGTATGGGCGAACGCACGTGTGGGCGAACGATCAGGCCTGATCGGGCAAACACTGCGTTTTGGGTGGAGGGAGAACTAAAGTGACACTAATACAATTATAGATCTGACCGTGATCAGTTTTGATCACTTCCAGATACTATAAAAGTACAAATGCTGATTAGCGATACGCTAATCAGCGAATAACGGACTGTGGTGCGGTAGGCTGGGCGCTAACTGATCCCTAAACTACCTAACCAAGGGGCCTAAACTATACCTAAAACCTAACGGTCAATACCAGTGAAAAAAAAAAGTGACAGTTTGCACTGATCACTTTTTTCCTTTCACTAGTGATTGACAGGGGCGATCAAAGGGGTGATAAAAGGGTTAATAGGGGTTCAGGGGGGTGATCTGGGGGCTAAGTGTGGTGTTGGTGGGTACTCACAGTGATGTGTGCTCCTCTGCTCCTCTGCTGGAACCAACCGACCAAAAGAAGGAGCAGAGGAGCACAGCAGCCATATAACCACATCATATTTACTAATATGATGGGTTATCTGGCTTCTGATTGTTTTTTTTAAAAATCAGCAACCTGCCAGCCGCGATCATTGGCCGGCAGGTTGCTGACGAAATACTTTGCGACGAAATGCCGGCCCGCGATGCGCATGCGCGGGGCGGCTGTGACGAAATCTCGCGTCTCGCGAGATGACGCGCCGATGCGTGCAGGAGGAGTAAATCAACCACCTCCCGGACGCATCGGCGCATTAGGCCGTCGGGAGGTGGTTAATGGTAGACGATTGCATGCCCTCGTACCTTTTACTATGTGACACCTGAAAACCCTATAATAGTGAGGGGACACGACCACCCGCTCCCTGCACTTAATACGGACGGAGTCAGGGTCACCTACAATCAAGCCAGGAAGAAAACACAAATAAAGGAAACAGACTTATCTGAGGAATCAGGAGAAGCAGGCTCCAGCAGTGAACACAATCCAGGAAGAAGTATAAACCGCAAAGTGAGGCAGTATGGGAGGGAATATAAAGGGAGACAATCAGTGCAAATAGGTGACATCTGGGAGAAGGAAAAGAGATGAGAAAGTGAAACCAAAACAAAGAACATCATACAACAGGTAGAGAAGAACGTCTGCCAGATCTTCTCACAGAGCTGGCGGTGACAATCAGCCAAGCAGCGTGAAATATAACAGTATCCTTCCTGCATTATGATCATTGGAGGAAGTAGGCGAGTGTTTACAGTTTTTTTTTTCTTGATGGGAAGGGGGCACATATCTAGGCATAACTACCCTAAAGGGGGCACATATTTGGACATAACTACTCTGAAGGGGGCATATAATTTGGCATAACTACGTGAAGATGGCACATCTGTGGGGCATAACTACTGTGAAGGGGCACATGTGGGCTTAACTACTGTGAAGGGGGTACATGTGGGCATAACTACTGTAAATGGGGCACATGCAGGCATAACTACTGTGAGGGGGACATGTGGGCATAACTACTGTGAGGGGGACATGTGGGCATAACTACTGTGAGAGGGTACATGTGGACATAACTACTGTGAAGAGTGCATATGTGGGCATAATTTCTGTTAAGGAGGCACAATGTGGGCATCACTGCTGTGAAGGGGGGCCATTGCTACTGTGAGAGGTACAGTGTGAGCACTACTACTGTGATGGGGCACAATGTGGGCATAACTACAGTATGGTGGCATAAAGGAGGAATGATTAATATAGTGCCCCTCTTTGTGTTTTTCAAAACTTGGGAGGCATAGTGAAGGTATACAAGAATGAAAGTAAAAGGTTATTACTTTACACATAGAAGATACACCATTAGAAAGCCATTTAGAGAAACACAGCTTTAGCTTCTCACATTAAATACACTTATAGATGAACCATGTGGGCTGAAGTTCTGTACTAATAAGACCAGCAGTAACTTAATCCATTGGTTTTTGAGGATTGTTATACATAGAAATGAACCATATTTTACATAATGCATTATGATATTATATGACACACTCCATATTGGTGGTTAGGCTAACTCACTATCTGGCCATCTTAGTTTTTTTGAGGTTTCCTGCTTTTTGTCCACAATTGGACCCTCTGTGTCTCTGACTAACCATTAGCATAATGATATGGTTCCTACAAATGAATCATCTTTGCTATTTACAAGTTCATACCAAAACCTTTTATAGGATAGTTACATAATAGTCTCAAAGTGATTGTATAAAGGAACAAGCATTGATACAAATGTGACAAACCTTTTAGACCTATTTCAGAAAGGCCGTACTAGGACTTTAGCATAAGGGGAGGCCCACATGATTAAATTTTGGGGAGGTGACGGAGAAACAGGGGTTAATTTTTACTGGCGTGGGGTGTGTTGTTTAGGGGTGGGGTTAAGGCTTTATAAGGGAGGGAAGTGTGAGCTACGGGTGCCATTTTAGTTTTACCTTATTGGCAAGCTACAGGCAGAGGCCCTTATGGAGTCCATGGAGAAGATGCTGAGGAGGTTGTAGGCGGCAGCGGTGGTCCGTGGTCCGGAGTGGCTGCGGGAGCAAGTGGAAGGCCTTCTACAGGAAGAGGCGGCGGGTACGTCAGGCCCGCAGCCAGGAATGAATAAGGCCGCAGCAGGTATGTCCACCGGACCGCCTTAGTCCAAGTGAGGCCCCCCCCCAGGTTTGGCGCCAAATTGAGAGCCCCTCCAGGGACCCTCCACAAGGGGGGGGACGGAGGGCAGCGCACATTGCATCCTCCCAGCGTGGGAGGAATCTCTATGTGCGGGGGGGTCACCACCCTGTCTTCACCAGTGAGCAGCGTGGGAGCTGGAGCTGGAACTGCGGGCTCTCCTACCTCCTGGGATGGCTGGGAGGCCTGCTCGTCATGGGAGAGGTGCCAGCCGCAGGAGTACCGAGGCTGTGCATTTAAAGGCCAATAGTGTGCACAGGCCTTATATTAGGGACAGCCTTCACCTGGATTCCACTGTACAGGAGGACAAAGAAGAGTTTGGGGCGACGCAGAGCGCTCCCAGTGTGGACGAAACTGGGGTGCAGTCCTGCAGCGGTGAGTCAGCGAGAAGAAGGAGAAAAGATACGCCCAGACTAGATGGATGTCAGGAGCCAGGACCATTGGCTGCGGGGTTCACAGCACCCGGACAGCCAGGTGAGACATTGTGGGAATCCCTGCATTCATTAGTTAGCAGCCCAGGGGGTGTCGGGGCTGGGGGGAGCCATGGAGAGTTAGTTGGGGGCCTGGGGCAGCTGTTTACAGCCTTGCGGGTTGGGTTAATGGTTTAGGGGGGGTGGGTCTATCACTGTTACCGGCTTGGGGGGTAAGTGTGGGGAGAAGTGGAACAGTGGGGAGTCTGCCGTCTCGGGCTGGGGAATCAGTGTCAATGCAGACTCAAGTGGGGGGGGGGGTGAGAGGTCTAGGGTGGACGATGGGGCAAAGGGGGAGGTATACGTATGCTTTGAAGGTCCGTTAGGGGTGCATTTGAAGCAGGAATTGCGGGAGCGTATATGGAAGGGGGAATACATAGATATATTTTCATTACTTCAGCTAGAGTGCTTTATTTTGGACAGGGCAAAGAAGGATGACGGTAAAAAGGAGGAGGAAGAAAAGCGCCGGCATAGACTGATCCCGCGCACTTTTTCAAATTGGTTACAAGCGTTTGCCATTTTGGCGAGTGTTATTGAAGAAAAGACACCCGAGTGTTGCTCGGCCCTTTTCTGCTATTTTGATGCGATTGGGGAGGCTTACAGGGTTTATGGGGGTTTGGGTTGGCTCCTTTACGATGAGCAGTCTAGGCATCTAGGCAGAGAAAAGCGGTCCGCCCTAAAATAAGGTGGGACCATAAAGACATTGGCTTATGGTTTAGAGTGACTGCGCCGGGGAGGCAGGGACAGTCCTTTCGGGGGGACTCAGGGGGGTCAGTTCAGGCTACTCTCGCAGCAGCGTCCGCAAAATGGTTGTGCTTCCTTTTAAATTTTGGGGCAAAATGCAAATTTAAACACAAATGCTCATATTGTGGCGGAAATCATGGGGCCAGTCGATGCTTCAAAGGCAATAAGCAAAGGGGGGCCGATGGCGCTGCAAAAGGGTCTGACTGCGGGTGGAAAGGCTGGAGCAGTATCTAAGTTGATATCCTAATCGGGAAGTGGCGCAGTTGTTAAAAAAGGGATTCACATGGGGGTTTAGCATACCGTCGAATCCAGTACCTGGGGTTAGTATGCGGAAAAATTTGCGTTCAGCGCTAGAGCATCCGGAAGAAGTGGCCGATAAATTAGCTAGGGAGGTTTTGTTGGGTAGAATGGATGGTCCATTTACGGAGCCACCGTTATTTAATTTGAGGGCTTCACCATTGGTTTTAGTGCCCAAGAAAGAGCCAAACAAGTTTTGGCTGATTCACCATCTATCTTTTCAAAAGAGGCATGGGTGAATGATGGTATAGATCCTGAACTTTGTTCGGTGGCTTATACATCATTTGATACAGCTGTCGCATGGCGAAAATTGGGCCCAGGGACTTTATTGGCTAAGTCGGACATTGAGGTGGCTTTTTGCCTCCTTCCGGTTAACCCTGACAGCTTACATTTGTTGGGTTGTTTTTGGGATGCGGGGTATTTTGTAGACAGGTGCTTGCCAATGAGTTGCTCGCTGTCATGCGCTTACTTTGATGGCGGGTTATTCGTCCATCATCTATTATTTGGAGGATTTTCTTTGCTTAGTTCTGGCGGATTCATGGGTTTGTTATTTACTGTTAAGAATGTTGCAGTCTATTTTTGCATTTTTTACGGTGCCGTTGGCAGAAGAAAAGACAGTTGGTCCATCGAAGGATTTGTGTTTTTTGGGTATAGTTATAAATATGGAAAGAATGGAGTGTCAGCTCCCTGACGAGAAAGTATGTGACTTACGGGTGGAAGTTGAAAAGGCAAGGAGGTTGCCCAAAATTTGTCTGCGAGATCTGCAGTCTTTATTAGGGAAGTTGAACTTCGCGTTTCGCATTATGCCAATGGGGCGAATATTTTGTAGGCGGTGACTGCAGGAGTATCGGCTCCACATCATTTTATTAGGTTGGGTAGGGAATTGAAGAGAGATCTGGAGGTTTGGGAAGGGTTTCTAGAGAATTTCAATTGGTTATGGGTGATGTGGTGGACAGTTTTGATTTTGATTTATTTTCAGATGCAGCTGGGGGAGTGGGGTTTGGGGTTTATTGTCAAAGGCAAAGATGCATGGATCGGTGGCCGGAATCTTGGGTTTTACAGGGCTGGGTGCAGAATTTGGCCCTTCTAGAATTGTTTCCGATTGTCATTGCGGTGGTTTTATGGGTGCAGTAAGTTCAGGAATAAGAAGATCCGTTTTCATTGCGATAATCTGGGGGTGGTGCAGATGATCAATGGGTTAATCGCCTCATCACCTCCAGTGGTTTGGTTATTGCAGCATCTGATGTTGTTTTGTTTATCGCTTAATGCGTGGTTGTGGCAATTCATGTGCCTGGGGTGTCTAATTGCATTGCGGATGCCCTCTCTCATTCGCAGTGCGAGCGTTTTTGTTATCTGGCCCGATGCGGATGCCAAAGGGTCGGGGGGTCCGGAGTCCTTATGGGAGCTCTTGGAGGTACAGTAGAGGGCCTTCTACGGGCATAGCTGAGTACAGGTACATGGGCGGCATATGACAAAGCATGGAGTCTGTGGGAGTGGTGGTGTGAGATTATGGGGGCGGGGGTAGATGGGGGAGAAGCCCCGTTGTTGTTATTCTTGGGGCATATTAAAGAGGAGGGTTGGTCAGTCGCACAGTTGAACAGATGTGTGGCAGGTTTGGCTTTCGGCTTTAAGTTAAGGGGGCTTCAGGATGTTACAAAGGTTTTCTTAGTAAAACAAGTTTTGAAAGGGCTGGAGGAGGGGTAGGCGAACAGAAGACAGAAGGAGGCCCATGTCGTTTGCCTTGTTGTTAAAAATTAGGGGGGCAGGCGGAGTTAATGTGCAGTTCATTGGGAGAAGTACGATTATTTAGATTGGCTTTTTCGCCTGCTTTTTTGGGGCTTTCTGTTTGAGGGAATTGGTGTGCAGAAGTACTCGGAGTGTGGGGGGTCTTGATGGGGAGGATGTGGATTTGTTTCAGGATAGGGTTGTGGTTAGGATTCGGGTGTCTAAGGCCTCTTTCCCACGGGTGCGTGTGCCCTGTTGCCGTATTGTGGACCGCATTTGTGGATCCGCAATACACGGGTGCCATTCCGTTGGCATTCCGCATCACGGATGCGGACCCATTCACTTCAATGGGTCCTCAAATCCGGAGATGCGGAATGGTGCTAAACGGAACCATGGAACGAAACCCTACAGAAGCACTACAGAGTGCTTCCGTGGGGTTTCGTCCCGTACTTCCATTCCGCAAACAGAACATGTGCTATCTTTTTGCGATCCGCTGCGGCTGCCCCACGGACTTTGCTCGTGCTCGGCCCGCAATGCCCATGGGAAAGAGGCCTAGGACAGATAGGAAGGGTAGGGGGCTCAGTGTTAGCTTGTTTTCGGTTCCAGGGTGTTCTTTCTCCCCAGTGCTGTGTTTGCAGGATTACAGGGCAGGTATGAGTTTTGGTAGCGAGCCCCCTTCTTTTTGTCTCGGTTCCAGTTTTTGCCGGTTGATAGGTTTGAAGGTTGATCCGACAAATTTTTAAAGGTCATTCATTCAGGATCGGGGCTGCGACGGAGGCTGCAAGGTTTGGGGGGATGAGTGATGATATTTTTAAAAGGATAGGTAGATGGGAGTCAATCAGGTTTAGATCTTATGTTAGGCTAGGCAGTTTGGAATGAATATTGCTTAAGCAGTAATGTGTTTAATGTGTTTCTGTTTTAGGGTGTTCCTCGGCGTTAGTGTGGATCCTTGGGCGTTTTATTGGGAGCGCTTAGGGCGGACGTTCGGCCAAACGGGCATCAACTGGGTTTTGAGAGGGACATCGCAGTCATACGGTGGTTTGGGTCTCAAGGTATGTTGTGGGGGAGGGGGTGTTAAAAGAGGTTCATCGTTTTTCACGTTTGGACAGGCCCCCTGAAATTTTAGTTCTGCATGTCGGGGGTAATGATTTTGGGATCAAGCCAGTTAGGGAATTAATTAGGTACATTAAGTTTGATCTTTTGAGATTATGGTCTTTGTTCCCAGCCATGATTACGGTATGGTCAGACATTATTCCTCGTCGTACGTGGCGAAAGGTGCGGTCAGTGGAACGCGTTAATAAGGCTCTCATAAAAGGCAACAGAGCAATAGGCAAGTTCGTAGCTAGGAACGTGGCAGTGACTGTCAGGCATTTGGAGTTAGAGTCGGGTGTTGGCATCGACCTGTGGTCGCTGGGTCTGCAAGGAGGGATTGAGAGGGCATTAGGTTTGTGGAGTAACGAGCAAGCTTGAGGGTGTAAGGTGGTCAAGTTGCGTGTTGTTGGAGGTCCTCGAACCTGGTGGTATGGGTTGGTACTTGAGAATGGGAGGGCCCCAATGGTGGGGCTGGACTCTCGTGATTGGCCGTTTGGTTGGTTTGGTGAGGCATCCATCAGTTGGTGTCTCCGAGCTGGTGTTCTACGGCTGGAGCCAAGTGGATTTGCCAGGTTGTTTAAGGGTTGATAATACATTTTGGGGCTTCTAGGACCTCCCTCATCTGGATTAACTTATTGTTATTTATCGTTATTTAAGTTATATATTTAAATAAAACGGCTGCTGTGGCCGATTCAATCCGACTCTGTTTCTGAGTTTTTTTAGTGGGAAGGGGGGGGGGGGGGAAACAAAAAAGAAGAGATTGGTTCTAGAGGCCCGAAGAATAACCAATAATTTAATCAAGAAAGGCCGTACTAGGGCTTTAGCATAAGGGGAGGCCCACATGGATTACATTTTGGGGAGGGGACGGAGAACCAGGGGTTAATTTTAACTGGCATGGGGTGTGTCATTT
The DNA here is from genome assembly GCF_014858855.1 of Bufo gargarizans. Taxonomy (NCBI): domain Eukaryota; kingdom Metazoa; phylum Chordata; class Amphibia; order Anura; family Bufonidae; genus Bufo; species Bufo gargarizans. The sequence goes on from NC_058080.1 coordinate 674,882,922, forward strand.
AGGGGTGGAGTTAAGGCTTTATAAGGGAAGGAAGTGTGGGGTACGGGTGCCATTTTAGTTTTACCTTATTGGCAAGCTCCCGCCCACCCTCCCTGGTTATAGAGGGTTGGTGTAGGCGAAGGGGGCATTAAGGGTATTACTATGGGGCGGTTAGTCTTATGGGTTAATGGTTTGGGTGTGTCTTATGTCGCGGCAGTTGAGGCGGTGGGAGGTCCTCGAAGCTGGTGGTATGAGTTGGTACTTGAGAATGAGAGGGCCTCAATGGTGGGGCTGGACTCTCATGGTTGGCCACTTGGTTGGTTTTGTGAGGCATCAATCAGTTGGTGTCTCCGAGCTGGTGTTCTATGGCTGGAGGCAAGGTGGATTTGTCAGGTTGTTTAGGAGTTAATAATAAATTTTGGGGCTTCTACGACCTCCCTCGTCTGGGTTAACTTATTGTTATTTATTGTTATTTATGTTATGTATTTAAATAAAACGGCTGCTGTGGCCGAATCAATCTGACTCTGTTTCTGAGTTTCATTATGACGAAAAAGGGGGGAAAAAACAAAAGAGGAGAGATTGGTTCTAGAGGACTCGAAGAATAACCAATTTATAAAACACTTTGTGTTTTACAGTTAGACATTTGAGACAATCTCATTGGTTTTATTATATTCTGCATGGTCATGCATCCGCTAAACTTGCCAACAAATGAGGGTGGATGTGCCGTCACTTCAGGTATTTTCAACAAGCAATATAGATGTCATATGAAAGATCATTCCATAAACATACAAGCTTGACCAACCCAAATGTGTCTGTTTATATTTATTATGATGGCTGCCCTGTTCTTCTGAGTGGGCACGAGAGCTGGGACAATTACCCCTCTCTCCAATCTGCTTTACTGGCGGTGCTGTCCATTGTTACGTGCAGTGGGTCTAGCCCATAGGCCCTGTTCAAAAATTTGCTGTGGGGCCCAGTCAGTTCTAGTTACACCACTGGTCTTGCCACAACACTCCATGTGCCCAAGGCTTCCTTGCTCCTCTGTTGTAGGCCATGGCCAGCTCTCTCATCTCTTCTGCCTTAGGGGGGTGTATGTGCTCCACAACTCTTAATGGGGTTTTCTGAGATTAATATGGTTAACATATATGCTCATGTAGTTGCTTACCTCATGTACGCAGTGCCAGAAACAGTATGGAGCTGCAGGGGGAAGGGGGGGGGTCATCTGAAGGTGTCCGGTGCTGAACTAGACAGCACCTGTCTCCCCCGAGGTCAGGCAGAGGACTCTAGTGTTTGTCGTCACCTGCCAGCGCTGGAATTGGCTGGAACAACGCTCCAGCCAATGGCAGCGCTACAGCAGCAGATGGAACAGGAAGAATCCCTCTGCATGCAGCCATTCTAGCTGGAGACTGCATGCAAAGTGGACCTGTGCCCCTCTGTGCTGTATCTGGTTGCTGGGACTTGTGGTTCACCTCCACAGCTTTTGCTGGTACCTGTATAAAGAAGATTAGAACATCTTCCCAAGCCCTAATTCCTGTCCCTATCTCCCCTCGCCGTCCGAATTTGCCTACGGCAAACAAATTGTGACTTTTTTTGTCACTTTTATCTGGCTTTTTTTTTTTTCCTGCTCTGCACCACTTTTTCTGTGTGTGAGCTGTGAACATCAAGCGCTGATCAGTCCGTACTTCACTGTTCAGCACCTAAACTCATTTTTTTTGGTGCAGATAAATATATATTTTTTTCATCTGTGCCTTTTTTTTTTTAAGAAGCTTTTATATATATATATATATATATATATATATATATATGATATATATAAATATTAGGGATGAGCGAACTCGAACTGTATAGTTCGGGTTCGTACCGAATTTTGGGGTGTCCGTGACACGGACCCGAACCCGGACATTTTCGTAAAAGTCCGGGTTCGGGTTCGGTGTTCGTCGCTTTCTTGGCGCTTTTGTGACGCTTTCTTGGCGCTTTTTGAAAGGCTGCAAAGCAGCCAATCAACAAGCGTCATACTACTTGCCCCAAGAGGCCGTCACAGCCATGCCTACTATTGGCATGGCTGTGATTGGCCAGAGCACCATGTGACCCAGCCTCTATTTAAGCTGGAGTCACATAGCGCCGCCCGTCACTCTGCTCTGATTAGCGTAGGGAGAGGTTGCGGATGCGACAGTAGGGCGAGATTAGGCAGATTAACTCCTCCAAAGGACTTCACTTGATTAATCGATCGATCTGCAGCTGTGCATCATTGAGCTGCTGATACTCAAATGCTCACTCACTGTTTTTAGGCTGCCCAGACCGTTTGTCAGTCACTTTTTTATGGGGTGATCGGCGGCCATTTTGTGTCTTGTGCGGTGCTGCGACCAAGTGCATCCAAGCTGCGACCAAGTGCATTTAACCCTCAATGGTGTGGTTGTTTTTTGGCTAAAGCCTACATCAGGGTGAAGCTGTCACACCAAGTGCATTTAACCAGCAATAGTCTGTTCATTTTTTGGCCATATACTAAATCAGGGGCAAGCTGCGCCTGTCACCAAGTGCATTTAACCCTCAATGGTGTGGTTGTTTTTTGGCTAAAGCCTACATCAGGGTGAAGCTGTCACACCAAGTGCATTTAACCAGCAATAGTCTGTTCATTTTTTGGCCATATACTAAATCAGGGGCAAGCTGCGCCTGTCACCAAGTGCATTTAACCCTCAATGGTGTGGTTGTTTTTTGGCTAAAGCCTACATCAGGGTGAAGCTGTCACACCAAGTGCATTTAACCAGCAATAGTCTGTTCATTTTTTGGCCATATACTACATCAGGGGCAAGCTGCGCCCGTCACCAAGTGCATTTAACCCTCAGTAGTGTGGTTGGTCAAGCTGTGACACCAAGTGCATTTAACCAGCAATAGTCTGTTCATTTTTTGGCCATATACTACATCAGGGGCAAGCTGCGCCCGTCACCAAGTGCATTTAACCAGCAATAGTGTGGTTATTTTTTGGCCATATCCCAGTCTAATTCTGTCACTAAATCCATACCGGTCACCCAGCGCCTAAATACTAGGCCTCAAATTTATATCCCGCTAAATCTCTCGTTACCGCTGTCCTGTTGTGGCTGGGAAAGTTATTTAGTGTCCGTCAAAGCACATTTTTTGTTCTGGGTTGAAGTACAATTCCCAATTTAGCAATTTCATAATTTAGTGGTTCCTGCTATATCAGAGCTATTTGAAATCTATCCCTAAAAGGGTATATAATATTCAAGGTGCACATAGGGTCATTCAGAATAACTTCACACACACGCTTCTGTGCATTTCCAAGTCTAATTCTGTCACTAAATCCATACCGGTCACCCAGCGCCTAAATACTAGGCTTCAAATTTATATCCCGCTAAATCTCTCGTTACCGCTGTCCTGTTGTAGCTGGGAAAGTTATTTAGTGTCCGTCAAAGCACATTTTTTGTTCTGGGTTGAAGTACAATTCCCAATTTAGCAATTTCATAATTTAGTGGTTCCTGCTATATCAGAGCTATTTGAAATCTATCCCTAAAAGGGTATATAATATTCAAGGTGCACATAGGGTCATTCAGAATAACTTCACACACACGCTACTGTGCATTTCCAAGTCTAATTCTGTCACTAAATCCATACCGGTCACCCAGCGCCTAAATACTAGGCCTCAAATTTATATCCCGCTAAATCTCTCGTTACCGCTGTCCTGTTGTAGCTGGGAAAGTTATTTAGTGTCCGTCAAAGCACATTTTTTGTTCTGGGTTGAAGTACAATTCCCAATTTAGCAATTTCATAATTTAGTGGTTCCTGCTATATCAGAGCTATTTGAAATCTATCCCTAAAAGGGTATATAATATTCAAGGTGCACATAGGGTCATTCAGAATAACTTCACACACACGCTTCTGTGCATTTCCAAGTCTAATTCTGTCACTAAATCCATACCGGTCACCCAGCGCCTAAATACTAGGCCTCAAATTTATATCCCGCTAAATCTCTCGTTACCGCTGTCCTGTTGTAGCTGGGAAAGTTATTTAGTGTCCGTCAAAGCACATTTTTTGTTCTGGGTTGAAGTACAATTCCCAATTTAGCAATTTCATAATTTAGTGGTTCCTGCTATATCAGAGCTATTTGAAATCTATCCCTAAAAGGGTATATAATATTCAAGGTGCACATAGGGTCATTCAGAATAACTTCACACACACGCTACTGTGCATTTCCAAGTCTAATTCTGTCACTAAATCCATACCGGTCACCCAGCGCCTAAATACTAGGCCTCAAATTTATATCCCGCTAAATCTCTCGTTACCGCTGTCCTGTTGTAGCTGGGAAAGTTATTTAGTGTCCGTCAAAGCACATTTTTTGTTCTGGGTTGAAGTACAATTCCCAATTTAGCAATTTCATAATTTAGTGGTTCCTGCTATATCAGAGCTATTTGAAATCTATCCCTAAAAGGGTATATAATATTCAAGGTGCACATAGGGTCATTCAGAATAACTTCACACACACGCTTCTGTGCATTTCCAAGTCTAATTCTGTCACTAAATCCATACCGGTCACCCAGCGCCTAAATACTAGGCCTCAAATTTATATCCCGCTAAATCTCTCGTTACCGCTGTCCTGTTGTAGCTGGGAAAGTTATTTAGTGTCCGTCAAAGCACATTTTTTGTTCTGGGTTGAAGTACAATTCCCAATTTAGCAATTTCATAATTTAGTGGTTCCTGCTATATCAGAGCTATTTGAAATCTATCCCTAAAAGGGTATATAATATTCAAGGTGCACATAGGGTCATTCAGAATAACTTCACACACACGCTTCTGTGCATTTCCAAGTCTAATTCTGTCACTAAATCCATACCGGTCACCCAGCGCCTAAATACTAGGCCTCAAATTTATATCCCGCTAAATCTCTCGTTACCGCTGTCCTGTTGTAGCTGGGAAAGTTATTTAGTGTCCGTCAAAGCACATTTTTTGTTCTGGGTTGAAGTACAATTCCCAATTTAGCAATTTCATAATTTAGTGGTTCCTGCTATATCAGAGCTATTTGAAATCTATCCCTAAAAGGGTATATAATATTCAAGGTGCACATAGGGTCATTCAGAATAACTTCACACACACGCTACTGTGCATTTCCAAGTCTAATTCTGTCACTAAATCCATACCGGTCACCCAGCGCCTAAATACTAGGCCTCAAATTTATATCCCGCTAAATCTCTCGTTACCGCTGTCCTGTTGTAGCTGGGAAAGTTATTTAGTGTCCGTCAAAGCACATTTTTTGTTCTGGGTTGAAGTACAATTCCCAATTTAGCAATTTCATAATTTAGTGGTTCCTGCTATATCAGAGCTATTTGAAATCTATCCCTAAAAGGGTATATAATATTCAAGGTGCACATAGGGTCATTCAGAATAACTTCACACACACGCTTCTGTGCATTTCCAAGTCTAATTCTGTCACTAAATCCATACCAGTCACCCAGCGCCTAAATACTAGGCCTCAAATTTATATCCCGCTAAATCTCTCGTTACCGCTGTCCTGTTGTAGCTGGGAAAGTTATTTAGTGTCCGTCAAAGCACATTTTTTGTTCTGGGTTGAAGTACAATTCCCAATTTAGCAATTTCATAATTTAGTGGTTCCTGCTATATCAGAGCTATTTGAAATCTATCCCTAAAAGGGTATATAATATTCAAGGTGCACATAGGGTCATTCAGAATAACTTCACACACACGCTTCTGTGCATTTCCAAGTCTAATTCTGTCACTAAATCCATACCAGTCACCCAGCGCCTAAATACTAGGCCTCAAATTTATATCCCGCTAAATCTCTCGTTACCGCTGTCCTGTTGTAGCTGGGAAAGTTATTTAGTGTCCGTCAAAGCACATTTTTTGTTCTGGGTTGAAGTACAATTCCCAATTTAGCAATTTCATAATTTAGTGGTTCCTGCTATATCAGAGCTATTTGAAATCTATCCCTAAAAGGGTATATAATATTCAAGGTGCACATAGGGTCATTCAGAATAACTTCACACACACGCTTCTGTGCATTTCCAAGTCTAATTCTGTCACTAAATCCATACCGGTCACCCAGCGCCTAAATACTAGGCCTCAAATTTATATCCCGCTAAATCTCTCGTTACCGCTGTCCTGTTGTAGCTGGGAAAGTTATTTAGTGTCCGTCAAAGCACATTTTTTGTTCTGGGTTGAAGTACAATTCCCAATTTAGCAATTTCATAATTTAGTGGTTCCTGCTATATCAGAGCTATTTGAAATCTATCCCTAAAAGGGTATATAATATTCAAGGTGCACATAGGGTCATTCAGAATAACTTCACACACACGCTACTGTGCATTTCCAAGTCTAATTCTGTCACTAAATCCATACCGGTCACCCAGCGCCTAAATACTAGGCCTCAAATTTATATCCCGCTAAATCTCTCGTTACCGCTGTCCTGTTGTAGCTGGGAAAGTTATTTAGTGTCCGTCAAAGCACATTTTTTGTTCTGGGTTGAAGTACAATTCCCAATTTAGCAATTTCATAATTTAGTGGTTCCTGCTATATCAGAGCTATTTGAAATCTATCCCTAAAAGGGTATATAATATTCAAGGTGCACATAGGGTCATTCAGAATAACTTCACACACACGCTTCTGTGCATTTCCAAGTCTAATTCTGTCACTAAATCCATACCGGTCACCCAGCGCCTAAATACTAGGCCTCAAATTTATATCCCGCTAAATCTCTCGTTACCGCTGTCCTGTTGTAGCTGGAAAAGTTATTTAGTGTCCGTCAAAGCACATTTTTTGTTCTGGGTTGAAGTACAATTCCCAATTTAGCAATTTCATAATTTAGTGGTTCCTGCTATATCAGAGCTATTTGAAATCTATCCCTAAAAGGGTATATAATATTCAAGGTGCACATAGGGTCATTCAGAATAACTTCACACACACGCTTCTGTGCATTTCCAAGTCTAATTCTGTCACTAAATCCATACCGGTCACCCAGCGCCTAAATACTAGGCCTCAAATTTATATTCCGCTGAATTTGAATACAATACATTGGGCCAAATAATATATTTGTTGTTGTGGTGAACCATAACAATGAGAAAAACATCTAGTAAGGGACGCGGACGTGGACATGGTCGTGGTGGTGTTAGTGGACCCTCTGGTGCTGGGAGAGGACGTGGCCGTTCTGCCACATCCACACGTCCTAGTGTACCAACTACCTCAGGTCCCAGTAGCCGCCAGAATTTACAGCGATATATGGTGGGGCCCAATGCCGTTCTAAGGATGGTAAGGCCTGAGCAGGTACAGGCATTAGTCAATTGGGTGGCCGACAGTGGATCCAGCACGTTCACATTATCTCCCACCCAGTCTTCTGCAGAAAGCGCACAGATGGCGCCTGAAAACCAACCCCATCAGTCTGTCACATCACCCCCATGCATACCAGGGAAACTGTCTCAGCCTCAAGTTATGCAGCAGTCTCTTATGCTGTTTGAAGACTCCGCTGGCAGGGTTTCCCAAGGGCATCCACCTAGCCCTTCCCCAGCGGTGAAAGACATAGAATGCACTGACGCACAACCACTTATGTTTCCTGATGATGAGGACATGGGAATACCACCTCAGCATGTCTCTGATGATGACGAAACACAGGTGCCAACTGCTGCGTCTTTCTGCAGTGTGCAGACTGAACAGGAGGTCAGGGATCAAGACTGGGTGGAAGACGATGCAGGGGACGATGAGGTCCTAGACCCCACATGGAATGAAGGTCGTGCCACTGACTTTCACAGTTCGGAGGAAGAGGCAGTGGTGAGACCGAGCCAACAGCGTAGCAAAAGAGGGAGCAGTGGGCAAAAGCAGAACACCCGCCGCCAAGAGACTCCGCCTGCTACTGACCGCCGCCATCTGGGACCGAGCACCCCAAAGGCAGCTTCAAGGAGTTCCCTGGCATGGCACTTCTTCAAACAATGTGCTGACGACAAGACCCGAGTGGTTTGCACGCTGTGCCATCAGAGCCTGAAGCGAGGCATTAACGTTCTGAACCTGAGCACAACCTGCATGACCAGGCACCTGCATGCAAAGCATGAACTGCAGTGGAGTAAACACCTTAAAACCAAGGAAGTCACTCAGGCTCCCCCTGCTACCTCTTCTGCTGCTGCCGCCTCGGTCTATTCTGCTGCTGCCGCCTCGGCCTCTTCCTCCGCCTCTGGAGGAACGTTGGCACCTGCCGCCCAGCAAACAGGGGATGTACCACCAACACCACCACCACCACCTCCGTCACCAAGCGTCTCAACCATGTCACACGCCAGCGTTCAGCTCTCCATCTCACAAACATTTGATAGAAAGCGTAAATTCCCACCTAGCCACCCTCGATCCCTGGCCCTGAATGCCAGCATTTCTAAACTACTGGCCTATGAAATGCTGTCATTTAGGCTGGTAACACAGACAGCTTCAAACAGCTCATGTCGCTTGCTGTCCCACAGTATGTTGTTCCCAGCCGGCACTACTTCTCCAAGAGAGCCGTGCCTTCCCTGCACAACCAAGTATCCGATAAAATCAAGTGTGCACTGCGCAACGCCATCTGTAGCAAGGTCCACCTAACCACAGATACGTGGACCAGTAAGCACGGCCAGGGACGCTATATCTCCCTAACTGCACACTGGGTAAATGTAGTGGCAGCTGGGCCCCAGGCGGAGAGCTGTTTGGCGCACGTCCTTCCGCCGCCAAGGATCGCAGGGCAACATTCTTTGCCTCCTGTTGCCACCTCCTCCTTCTCGGCTTCCTCCTCCTCTTCTTCCACCTGCTCATCCAGTCAGCCACACACCTTCACCACCAACTTCAGCACAGCCCGGGGTAAACGTCAGCAGGCCATTCTGAAACTCATATGTTTGGGGGACAGGCCCCACACCGCACAGGAGTTGTGGCGGGGTATTGAACAACAGACCGACGAGTGGTTGCTGCCGGTGAGCCTCAAGCCCGGCCTGGTGGTGTGTGATAATGGGCGAAATCTCGTTGCAGCTCTGGGACTAGCCAATTTGACGCACATCCCTTGCTTGGCGCATGTGCTGAATTTGGTGGTGCAGAAGTTCATTCACAACTACCCCGACATGTCAGAGCTGCTGCATAAAGTGCGGGCCGTCTGTTCGCGCTTCCGGCGTTCACATCCTGCTGCTGCTCGCCTGTCTGCGCTACAGCGTAACTTCGGCCTTCCCGCTCACCGCCTCATATGCGACGTGCCCACCAGGTGGAACTCCACCTTGCACATGCTGGACAGACTGTGCGAGCAGCAGCAGGCCATAGTGGAGTTTCAGCTGCAGCACGCACGGGTCAGTCGCACTACAGAACAGCACCACTTCACCACCAATGACTGGGCCTCCATGCGAGACCTGTGTGCCCTGTTGCGCTGTTTCGAGTACTCCACCAACATGGCCAGTGGCGATGACACCATTATCAGCGTTACAATACCACTTCTATGTCTCCTTGAGAAAACACTTAGGGCGATGATGGAAGAGGAGGTGGCCCAGGAGGAGGAGGAGGAGGAGGAGGAGGAAGAGGGGTCATTTTTAGCACTTTCAGGCCAGTCTCTTCGAAGTGACTCAGAGGGAGGTTTTTGGCAACAGCAGAGGCCAGGTACAAATGTGGCCAGCCAGGGCCCACTACTGGAGGACGAGGAGGACGAGGATGAGGAGGAGGTGGAGGAGGATGAGGATGAAGCATGGTCACAGCGGGGTGGCACCCAACGCAGCTCGGGTCCATCACTGGTGCGTGGCTGGGGGGAAAGGCAGGACGATGACGATACGCCTCCCACAGAGGACAGCTTGTCCTTACCCCTGGGCAGCCTGGCACACATGAGCGACTACATGCTGCAGTGCCTGCGCAACGACAGCAGAGTTGCCCACATTTTAACCTGTGCGGACTACTGGGTTGCCACCCTGCTGGATCCACGCTACAAAGACAATGTGCCCACCTTACTTCCTGCACTGGAGCGTGATAGGAAGATGCGCGAGTACAAGCGCACGTTGGTAGACGCGCTACTGAGAGCATTCCCAAATGTCACAGGGGAACAAGTGGAAGCCCAAGGCCAAGGCAGAGGAGGAGCAAGAGGTCGCCAAGGCAGCTGTGTCACGGCCAGCTCCTCTGAGGGCAGGGTTAGCATGGCAGAGATGTGGAAAACTTTTGTCAACACGCCACAGCTAACTGCACCACCACCTGATACGCAACGTGTTAGCAGGAGGCAACATTTCACTAACATGGTGGAACAGTACGTGTGCACACCCCTCCACGTACTGACTGATGGTTCGGCCCCATTCAACTTCTGGGTCTCTAAATTGTCCACGTGGCCAGAGCTAGCCTTTTATGCCTTGGAGGTGCTGGCCTGCCCGGCAGCCAGCGTTTTGTCTGAACGTGTATTCAGCACGGCAGGGGGCGTCATTACAGACAAACGCAGCCGCCTGTCTACAGCCAATGTGGACAAGCTGACGTTCATAAATATGAACCAGGCATGGATCCCACAGGACCTGTCCGTCCCTTGTCCAGATTAGACATTAACTACCTCCCCATAACCATATATTATTGGACTCCAGGGCACTTCCTCATTCAATCCTATTTTTATTTTCATTTTACCATTATATTGCGAGGCTACCCAAAGTTGAATGAACCTCTCCTCTGCCTGTGTGCTAGGCCTAAATATATGCCAATGGACTGTTGCAGTGGTGGCTGACGTGAAGCCTCATTCTCTGCTATGACATGCAGACTAATTCTCTGCTGACATGAAGCCAGATTGTCTGTTACGGGACCTCTCTCCTCTGCCTGGGTGCTGGGCCTAAATTTATGACAATGGACTGTTGCAGTGGTGGCTGACGTGAAGCCTGATTCTCTGCTATGACATGCAGACTGATTCTCTGCTGACATGAAGCCAGATCCTCTGTTACGGGACCTCTCTCCTCTGCCTGGGTGCTGGGCCTAAATTTATGAAAATGGACGGTTGCAGTGGTGGGTGACGTGAAGCCTCATTCTCTGCTATGACATGCAGACTGATTCTCTGCTGACATGAAGCCAGATTGTCTGTTACGGGACCTCTCTGCTCTGCCTGTGTGCTAGGCCTAAATATATGCCAATGGACTGTTGCAGTGGTGGGTGACGTGAAGCCTCATTCTCTGCTATGACATGCAGACTGATTCTCTGCTGACATGAAGCCAGATTGTCTGTTACGGGACCTCTCTGCTCTGCCTGTGTGCTAGGCCTAAATATATGCCAATGGACTGTTGCAGTGGTGGGTGACGTGAAGCCTCATTCTCTGCTATGACATGCAGACTGATTCTCTTCTGACATGAAGCCAGATTGTCTGTTACGGGACCTCTCTGCTCTGCCTGTGTGCTAGGCCTAAATATATGCCAATGGACTGTTGCAGTGGTGGGTGACGTGAAGCCTCATTCTCTGCTATGACATGCAGACTGATTCTCTGCTGACATGAAGCCAGATTGTCTGTTACGGGACCTCTCTGCTCTGCCTGTGTGCTAGGCCTAAATATATGCCAATGGACTGTTGCAGTGGTGGGTGACGTGAAGCCTCATTCTCTGCTATGACATGCAGACTGATTCTCTGCTGACATGAAGCCAGATTGTCTGTTACGGGACCTCTCTGCTCTGCCTGTGTGCTAGGCCTAAATATATGCCAATGGACTGTTGCAGTGGTGGGTGACGTGAAGCCTCATTCTCTGCTATGACATGCAGACTGATTCTCTGCTGACATGAAGCCAGATTGTCTGTTACGGGACCTCTCTCCTCTGCCTGTGTGCTAGGCCTAAATATATGCCAATGGACTGTTGCAGTGGTGGCTGACGTGAAGCCTCATTCTCTGCTATGACATGCAGACTAATTCTCTGCTGACATGAAGCCAGATTGTCTGTTACGGGACCTCTCTCCTCTGCCTGGGTGCTGGGCCTAAATTTATGACAATGGACTGTTGCAGTGGTGGCTGACGTGAAGCCTGATTCTCTGCTATGACATGCAGACTGATTCTCTGCTGACATGAAGCCAGATTGTCTGTTACGGGACCTCTCTCCTCTGCCTGGGTGCTAGGCCTAAATATATGCCAATGGACTGTTGCAGTGGTGGCTGACGTGAAGCCTGATTCTCTGCTATGACATGCAGACTGATTCTCTGCTGACATGAAGCCAGATCCTCTGTTACGGGACCTCTCTCCTCTGCCTGGGTGCTGGGCCTAAATTTATGACAATGGACTGTTGCAGTGGTGGCTGACGTGAAGCCTGATTCTCTGCTATGACATGAAGACTGATTCTCTGCTGACATGAAGCCAGATTGTCTGTTACGGGACCTCTCTCCTCTGCCTGGGTGCCGGGGCCTAAATATCTGAGAATGGACTGTTCCAGTGGTGGGTGACGGGAAGCCAGATTCTCTGCTATGGAACCTCTCTCCAATTGATTTTGGTTAATTTTTATTTATTTAATTTTTATTTTAATTCATTTCCCTATCCACATTTGTTTGCAGGGGATTTACCTACATGTTGCTGCCTTTTGCAGCCCTCTAGCCCTTTCCTGGGCTGTTTTACAGCCGTTTTAGTGCCGAAAAGTTCGGGTCCCCATTGACTTCAATGGGGTTCGGGTTCGGGACGAAGTTCGGATCGGGTTCGGATCCCGAACCCGAACATTTCCGGGATGTTCGGCCGAACTTCTCGAACCCGAACATCCAGGTGTTCGCTCAACTCTAATATATATATATATATATATATATATAGTTGAGGGAATTCAGGCAGTAACAAGTGGTTGGGTGCCAGTGGTATTGCACTTTACCAAAGTGTAGATCCAGGATGAATAAATGCACCGCAGCACATCCAGTTAGTAAAGAAACAGTGGGATCCTTTATTCACCCATGCGACGCTTCGGTCCGCTTGCTGGGACCATTCTCAAGCAATACATCATAGTCAACAGTGAGTTTATATGTGGTCATATCGTGTTAACATACATAAGTGGCAATTAACAATAACATACAAAAATATGCTGTAAGTGTCTCATGTGAATATATTAAAACATCTTGCCCAAAAGACAGTACAATTTGATACATAAAAATCATATAACAAAATCATCCAGGCATATTGATTTGTAAATGTACTTATTTTTTACATAAGTGATAATCAGCAGTGAATAAATATCACCTGTATGTGTGCAAACGTAGGAGGGCCAAGCATGGAATCAGGCGTGCTCAGTGGTAGTAGGATACAGTGTTGCAAACTGCGCCACATGGATAAGGCGTTCCGGAACTGGAACTGTGCATGTCAGTGATGTCACTCAGGAAAAAAATCACATGATCCCGAGTAGCGCATCACATGACACGTCACTTGACAGATCACATGAATACGGCATCAAGCATAGGTAAACGCGTCATAGCAATATGTAGAAGCCAATCATAAATCAGGATAATTCGCCCAAGGTATATGATCAGATGACGTACTATCTCTCGATGCACTGCCATCCGGAATATGTGTGCGGAGGAGGAGGGGGCCAGCGGCAGCTGCTGCCCTCCCACACCGCTCACTAGTAGTTAACCCTTGACAGGCGATAATATCCAAGATGGCCATAATCAATATTTAGTAAAAAAACACATTCATAAAGCGCATCTAGTATAACCTAATGTGTATATAACATGTCACAGAATAAGCCGTACGTGTCCAAAGCATCCAACCTCCTGTTGAGCTAGGCCCTTCCATCCATAGGTCCTATTTGTGAAAAATAAAAAAATATATTATCCAAATATATTTTTTAGTTTTTTAAAAAGAACAGATTTTTTAACACATGAGCCGACAAGGACAAGAACAGTAAGAGATCATATGAATAACCATGGTTTGTACTCCACATTCAAACCCCCCGGTTTAACAGTTTGTAATTTAAAGATCCATTCAGACTCGCGTTTTTTAAGCATTTTTATGCGGTTACCACCTGCTTGCGGTAATGGAACATGGCCAAGGATCATAAACTTGAGATCACCTTCACCATGGCCCCTGTCCGCAAAGTGGTGTGAGACCGGCAAATCTTTACGTTTTTTGCAAATGGAAAACCGGTGCTGATTAACAGGGATTTAAAGTCGCATGTGGTCTCACCCACATACAATAACTTGCATGGGCACCATAAAACATAAATGACATAACAAGAGTCACAGGTCAAATAAAATTTGAGGGGATAGGAAACCCCAGTATTCATGTGATCTGTCAAGTGACGTGTCATGTGATGCGCTACTCGGAATCAGTGACATCACTGACATGCGCAGTTCCAGTTCCGGAACGCCGTATCCATGTGGCGCAATTTGCAACACTGTATCCTCCTACCACTGAGCACGCCTGATTCCATGCTTGGCCCTCCTACGTTTGCACACATACAGGTGATATTTATTCACTGCTGATTATCACTTATGTAAAAAATAAGTACATTTACAAATCAATATGCCTGGATGATTTTGTTATATGATTTTTATGTATCAAATTGTACTGTCTTTTGGGCAAGATGTTTTAATATATTCACATGAGACACTTACAGCATATTTTTGTATGTTATTGTTAATTGCCACTTATGTACTGTATGTTAAGACGATATGACCACATATACAGGTCCTTCTAAAAAAATTAGCATATTGTGATAAAGTTCATTATTTTCTGTAATGTACTGATAAACATTGGACTTTCATATATTTTAGATTCATTACACACCAACTGAAGTAGTTCAAGCCTTTTATTGTTTTAATATTGATGATTTTGGCATACAGCTCATGAAAACCCAAATTTCCTATCTAAAAAAATTAGCATATTTCATCCGACCAATAAAAGAAAAGTGTTTTTAATACAAAAAAAGTCAACCTTCAAATAATTATGTTCAGTTCTGCACTCAATACTTGGTCGGGAATCCTTTTGCAGAAATGACTGCTTCAATGCGGCGTGGCATGGAGGCAATCAGCCTGTGGCACTGCTGAGGTGTTATGGAGGCCCAGGATGCTTCGATAGTGGCCTTAAGCTCATCCAGAGTGTTGGGTCTTGCGTCTCTCAACTTTCTCTTCCCAATATCCCACAGATTCTCTATGGGGTTCAGGTCAGTAGAGTTGGCAGGCCAATTGAGCCCAGTAATACCATGGTCAGTAAACCATTTACCAGTGGTTTTGGCACTGTGAGCAGGTGCCAGGTCGTGCTGAAAAATGAAATCTTCATCTCCATAAAGCTTTTCAGCAGATGGAAGCATGAAGTGCTCCAAAATCTCCTGATAGCTAGCTGCATTGACCCTGCCCTTGATAAAACACAGTGGACCAACACCAGCAGCTGACATGGCACCCCAGACCATCACTGACTGTGGGTACTTGACACTGGACTTCAGGCATTTTGGCATTTCCCTCTCCCCAGTCTTCCTCCAGACTCTGGCACCTTGATTTCCGAATGACATGGAAAATTTGCTTTCATCTGAAAAAAAGTACTTTGGACCACTGAGCAACAGTCCAGTGCTGCTTCTCTGTAGCCCAGGTCAGGCGCTTCTGCCGCTGTTTCTGGTTCAAAAGTGTCTTGACCTGGGGAATGCGGCACCTGTAGCCCATTTCCTGCACACGCCTGTACACGGTGGCTCTGGATGTTTCTACTCCAGACTCAGTCCACTGCTTCCGCAGGTCCCCCAAGGTCTGGAATCGGTCCTTCTCCACAATCTTCCTCAGGGTCCGGTCACCTCTTCTCGTTGTGCAGCGTTTTCTGCCACACTTTTTCCTTCCCACTGAGGTGCCTTGATACAGCACTCTGGGAACAGCCTATTCGTTCAGAAATTTCTTTCTGTGTCTTACCCTCTTGCTTGAGGGTGTCAATGATGGCCTTCTGGACAGCAGTCAGGTCGGCAGTCTTACCCATGATTGCGGTTTTGAGTAATGAACCAGGCTGGGAGTTTTTAAAAGCCTCAGGAATCTTTTGCAGGTGTTTAGAGTTAATTAGTTGATTCAGATGATTAGGTTAATAGCTCGTTTAGAGAACCTTTTCATGATATGCTAATTTTTTGAGATAGGGATTTTGGGTTTTCATGAGCTGTATGCCAAAATCATCAATATTAAAACAATAAAAGGCTTGAACTACTTCAGTTGGTGTGTAATGAATCTAAAATATATGAAAGTCTAATGTTTATCAGTACATTACAGAAAATAATGAACTTTATCACAATATGCTAATTTTTTTAGAAGGACCTGTAAACTCACTGTTGACTATGATGTATTGCTTGAGAATGGTCCTTGCAAGCGGACCGAAACGTTGCATGGGTGAATAAAGGATCCCACTGTTTCTTTACTAACTGGATATGCTGCGGTGTATTTATTCATCATATATATATATATATATATATTGTAGAAGGGTGCACGGGTCTGTCGTTGACAGAAGTTATGTGTCACCAAGGTTCCTGGCCTCGATAAAGTAAGAGCCAGTATTTTCAGGTGTCAGCGGCAGCTAATGCTGATTGACACTTGGCTATTTTAGTATGGCTGTATAGCTGATCCGAGACGGCTCTTACTGGGAGTAGCCAAAGTGATGGGTGGATGACTACTCCCCACGTTCCAGGCCGGGTCTTGAATGGCCTATAAAAACCCAGCCAGCAGTGTCATCTGTGAGTGGATTACTCCTTTCTGACAGTGGAGCTCTGTCAGACTCGGTGTTGGGAACTGGGAGTTTGGGCTTGGATTAAGGCCTGCTACGTTGTTGGTGTGAAAGCAGGTGGATTCTGCTTTGTCTAAGGACTTCTTCTTTACTGCATGGTATGAACAAACAACAAAATCACAAGGTGGCTGTTTTCCTGGAAATTGACTTTTTGTTTTGTCATTTACTTAATGTGTGAATAAACACTGAACTGTTTAATTCAAAGACTTTGTTGTTGCCTCTATACTGCGTCCGCTAACCGGCCTACCAGAGCGAATCCCCACTATATATATGTTAATTTTTAGCTAGTGTTCTTTTTTTTGTATCTGCAGTAAATTTTTATACTGCAGTATCTGCATGGACACACCAAACGTCAGCTTGAGTGCGTTCTGCAACCCTGAGCACCAAGAAGTACCATTTTGGTCGCTTTTGTGCCCAGTTTTCCTTTTTTTAGTGTTACAAAGAAATCAATTTTCGGTAGTGTTAGTGTAGATTTTTGCACTTACATAATATCTGTGTGCATCCTGCACCTGCTGAGCACTGATCAGAAATATCTATTTTTATGACCGGTCTGCTCAGTTTACTGTGCAGATTATTTTTCTTTTTGTGTGTAGTTATAAAATATATACATATATATATATATATATATATATATATATATATATATATGTAAAGGAAATTTAGAAGAAGCATACTATATCAGGCGGTGCAAATCCGGCAAAGACCAGCGACCAAGAACCAAATTGATATGTGAAGAAAGGCACGGTAGCACCCCAACGTAATGTATAAAACAGTGATTTATTCAACCCAGTGTCAGCAACGTTTCAACTGCTTGTTGCAGTCTTTTTCAAGCCATACAAACATGTGCAACAGAGTGATATATAAAGGTGTGTTCATTTACATCAATGCTGATACAATTAATCCAATAAATAATCACGCGTGACTTCGACTCAGCCGCAGTACTAGCATCTCGCGAGACGCGGTCATGCGCCGAACCGCGAGAAGTGCGCTCATGAAATGGGCAGGAGCATGCGCAGTTAGGGTGGTGGAGAATGGCAGCCATTTTGGTTATGGTCTCTCAGTTGCAACACGAAATCGCACTTCTCACACCCCACACCCCAGACGATTATCAGCCCCAAATTCCGGATTTTGAGGCCAGCTCTGGAATACAGATAGATTCACACTTTTTCAAAATCTTCTTCTCTGAAAACATTGTAAATGTAATGGTGGCCCAAACCAAATTATATGCCCAAAAATTCATTGCTCAGAACCCTACATCACTATATGCTAGACCCCTAGGTTGGACTCCAGTAAATGCAGCAGAGATGATGAATACAGATGGCATTGCGGTTCGCACGGCTGTCGTTTCGCGTGAAATTTTCTCGTTCGCAGTTCACCGAACAGGCGAACATATGGCGATGTCCTCCGGCACCATATTCTTTTGCATTTTGCAGAACTTTGACCCATGACACATCCATCAGGTGGGACAGGACAGCCAATTGAGAGGTTTCAGCACATAGACCCCCCCCCACCCTATAACAAAATCTGATCTAGCAGCCATTTTACATTCTGTGTTTTGCCAGTGTAGGGAGAGGTTGCTGTGTGGAGCAGGGACAGACTGTTAGGGACACCAAACGCTAGCTAATAGGGCCACAAAAGTCCTTTTAAGAACTGGTATAGGTGTGCTATCAATAGGTGTGATATACTGAGGGTTGTAATATACTTATAATATACTTTCTAGCATAGAAAGAATATTATAGTGCATTTGTATTGTGCAGCAGTTGTGTGCGGTTCTGCTGCGATACCACAGCTATATGTCGGGACAACACTATTGGAATAACTAATTGCAACTGGTGTGATATACCTGTTGCCCCAAAAAATTTACTGTGGGGTGTGATATACCTATAATATACTTTCTAACATAGAAAGTATATTATAGTGCATTTGTATTGTGCAGCAGTTGTGTGCGTTCTGTTGCGATACCGCAGGTATACAGAGGGACAGGCGGTATTGGAATAACTAATTGCAACTGATGTCATATACCTGTTGCCCCAAAACAAAAAAACTGATTAAGGGGTGTGATATACCTATACTATACCTTCTAACATAGAAATTATATTATAGTGCATTTGCATTGTGCAGCAGTTGTGTGCGGTTCAGAAGAGATAGCGCAGCTGGATAGAGAAACAAACGCTATTGGAATAACTAATTGCAACAGGTGTGATATACCTGTTGCCCCCAAAGAAACTGATTAAGGGGTTTGATATTCCTGCTTCCACAAAATACTGATTGAGGGGTGTGATACACCGGCTTCCACAAAATATTGATTGAGGGGTGCCATAAACCAGCTTCCACCAAATATTAATTAAGGGGTTTGATATACCAGCTTGCAGAAAATACTCATTAAGGGGTTCTATATACCTGTTTCCACAAAATACTGATAGAGGGGATTGATATACCGGCTTCCACCAAATATTGATTGAGGCCTGCGATACACCAGCTTCCACCAAATATTGATTAAGGGCTTTGATATACAGGCTTCCAGCAAATACTCATTATTGGGTTCTATATACCTGTTTCCACAAAATACTGATAGAGGATATTGATATACATTGATTGAGGCCTGCGATATACCAGCTTCCACAAATACTGCTCTTCTATAGGGACTTTGTCACACGGTCATTTTGAAAATGACAGGCAGAGGAAGAGGCTGGCCACTCCGCAGAGGTGGTAGGAGTTAGGCTGGTGCACCAGGCCAGAGCCTAAGTGGGAAGTTGGAGAAGGTGCTAAGTGGGAAGTTGGAGAAGGTGCGTGCGATTACATCAAAGGACGCACCAGAGTTGGTTGAGTGGCTCACTCAGCTTTCAGCTTCTGCACTCTCCTCTGTATCAGCACACTCCTCACTCTCTTCTGTGTGCACCCCCAAAGACACCACCACCACCACCACCACCATAGCCCCGCCATTTGAGTCAGAGGAATTATTTTCCCATCCATTCTCAGACCTTACCGATGCGCAGCCATTCTTGGCATCGGATCAGGAAGAGGAGGTAGCAACGGCCGCCACCCAGCGGTCTGAAGACAGTACCCAGATCAGCCCAAGGACAGAGGCCCCTGCTGTTGCTGCCTACTCCGAGATCTCTAATGTCAGTGGTGGTGAAGGTGATGATGATGATGTGTTGATGGATGTCACGTGGGTCCCTTTTTGAACGTGGTCGGTTTGTTGAACTGCATAAGCAGGGTCTTTCACAGCACGCCATCCCTGCTGAGGTGGGACACAGTAAGACAGTCATTTGGAATTTCTTAAATGATCCTGAGGGTTATGGAACAAAAAAGTCAAGTGGAAGACCCAAAGAAATTTCATCAACACTGAGCCGGAGGATCCAATTGGCTGTCCGTCAAGACACTGGACGATCCTCAGCCTAAATTAAGGCTCTTACTGGTGCTGACTGCAGCCCCATAACCATGAGACGGCATCTGAGACTGAAGGGCTTCAAAAACAAAAAATGTCTTCAAAGACCTCATCCCCTTTGAACGCCACAGAACTGCTCGTTTGGACTTTCCAAGAGAGCACCAAACATGGGACATTCAAAGGTGGAAGAAAGTTTTATTCTCTGATGAGATTTTTTTTTACCTTGATGGTCCTGATGGTTTCCAATGTTACTAGAAGATCCCACCAGAGATGTTTTCTATGCGCCACAGTGGAGGGGGCACCATAATAGTCTGGGGTGCTTTTTCCTTTAGTGGAACAATGGAGTTTCAGGAAGTGCAGGGGCGTCAAACGGCCGCTGGCTATGTCCAGATGTTGCAGAGAGCATTCCTCATGACTGAGGGCCCTCGTCTGTGTGGTAACGACTGGGTTTTTCAACAGGACAACACTACAGTACACAATGCCCGCAGGACAAGGGAGAATAACATCACTCTTTTGGCCCATCCTGCGTGTGCCCCTGAACTAAATCCACTTTTAATCAACCACTACATATTCATTTCTGTGAAACACCTCTTTGCTCAAAAGTGCCCTTTCCACCCCTTAAAATGTTCGTACAGGGGTGCACTTTACAAAATGGGGACACTTCTTGGGGTTTATAATTTCTGGGGACCTCAGGATTTTTTTTTAATGAGACGTGGCACCTAAAATCCATGTCTGCCAATTCAGGCCTGCCAGCAAAATCCATATTTTGCTGTTTGCCTGCTGTGCACCCATACAACAGGCTACAAGCACATATGGGGTGTTTACTGAATGGGGAGAAAATGGGGAACACATACTGGTGTGTATTTTCTCCTTTAACCCCTTGTGAAAGTGAAAAATGGAGGTCTGCTAGTAATTTTTCATTTTCACAGCCGTATGCTTTTAAATCCTTAGACAAGTGTTTCTGCCTTCTGTGAGATACCTGTTTGCTGAAAAGGACCCTTTTTACCCCTTAAAATGTTCATACGGGGGTGCACTTTTCAAAATGGGTACACTTTTGTGGGTTTTTTTATTTCTGAAGACCTCAGAAATTTTTTTAATGCGACATGGCACCTAAAATCCATGTCTGCCAATTCAGGCCAGCAAAATCCATAGTTTTCTGTTTGCATCTAGAGCCCTGCTGTGCGCCCATACATCAGTTTTTGAGCACATATGGGGTGTTTCTGTATTTGGCGGGAAATGGGGAACAAAATGTGGGGTGCATGCTGTCCTGTTGCCCTTTGGGAAAGTGAAAAATGTGGGTGTAAGACAACTTTTTCTTTAAAAAATTGCAATTTTTTAATTTCACTGCCAAATGTTTCTTAGGCCGAATGCACACGTCTGTGGAACATGGACGTGAGCGGTCCGTGGTATCCCGGCCTGCTGATAGCAGAAGCGCACGGCGTCATTGGTTGCTAAATGGGGTCACTTTTTGGGGGTTTCTACTGTAGGGCCACCTCAGGGTGTCTTCATATGCGACATAGCTCCCAATTACCATTGCAGCTAAATCCGCTCTCCAAAAGCCATATGGTGCTCCGTCCACTCTGAAGCCTGCTGTGCGCCCATACATCCGTTTTTAAGCACATATGGGGTGTTTCTGTAAACGCCAGAATCAGGGTAATAGATTTTGATTTTAGTTTGGCTGTTAACCCTTTATGTGAGTTGCAGGAAAAATGGATTAAAATTGAAAATCTGCTAAAAAAAAGTGAAATTTTGAAATTTAATTCCTATTTTCCTTTAACTCTTGTGGGACTCCTAAAGGGTTAACTAAGTTTGTAAAACTAGTTTTGAATAGCTTAAGGGCTTATGTGGTGATTTATGGGACTTTGGGTTTTGGAAATTTTCTTTAAAAATTTAAGATTTGCTTCTAAACTTCTAAGCCTTCTAACGTCCCAAAAAAAAAAAAAAAATGTCAGTTACAAAATGATCAAAACATGAAGTATACAAATGGGAAATGTAAAGAAATAACTATTTTAGGAGGTATTATTATCTATTTTAAAAGTAGAGAAATAGAAATTTGGAAAGTTGCAAATATTTGAAGATTTTTTGTAAATTTGGTATTTTTTATTATAAATAAAAATGAAATATTTTGACTTTTACCACTGTTATGAAGTACAATATGTGACGAGAAAACAATCTCATTCTTGGATAAGTAAAAGCGTTTTAAAGTTATCACCACATAAAGTGACACTTTTTTTATTTATATATTCTGCATGTAGCTCTTCCTGTTGCTGTATTCAACCAAACTGATGATGCACTTCCTTCTCTGCCACAATTCCAGCACCGCCAGGAACAACATGCTGGTTTTAGCTCCTCCCACCCAGCTTGTTAAATAGACACCCCCCTATCACGGCCCCCATTGCTGCTTTGAAAAAACATCAAAGGGAATAGGAAATAGGAAAGAGTTGCATAATTGTGGCCATATGACCAAAGCCCAGAATGGAAGATTAGTGAAATAAAGGTAAAAGAAATACATTACAAAATTACAGCAACCTTCTTAAATGAACATTCTAAAGGAATCTGATAAAAAACTTAAAAAAACATTTTAAATGGCTAGCATGCACACCCTCAATCTTCCCCATCCAGGTAACTTCTGGGTATTTAAGGCACACTCTCGTAGGGGAGGATTCTGGAGCTTTAGAGTTCCTAGTTTGCTAGTTATCAATAAAGGTGTGCTTTTCTGACTCTCTGCTTGTGTGCGGTACATCCTCCGTTGCCGGTCTTGACTTTAGCCTGCCTCTTGTAATAATCCATTGCTGCCTGTCCTGACCTTGGACTAGTCTGTCATATATGCACGAACTTCACCTTCCCTGACCTCAGCCTGTTACCTCATTATGAATATTGCCAGACCCCCTGGTGCTTCGCATCGGTGTCTCTGTTGAACGTGGGTCATACAGTATGCCAAATACACCAGGATCTGAAGAGATAGTGGCCTGTTGGCTCCCCTGCAGTGAAGACCACAACCCTGTATATGGGTTATAGGGTGAAAACCAGGGGACTGCTGGGATAACATCCTTGGGGACAGCCCAAAGCTAAACTACTTAGTTGGCACAGTGTATTCACCCATACTGGCCATTATAATTGCCCTGCAGATAGCTTCTGGCTCTCTTCTCTTCCTGGAAACAAAAAAAACAAATCCAACTCAGCTTATTCTTATTTTACTAGACAGCTGATTGATGTTGCCTATTTACATGCACACTGGCTCCCAATTCTCAAGTCTTATTCATACATCTGTGTCTGTTTGAAGTCAGTAAAAAAGTGGTCATTGTTTCATCCATGAAGGGTCCGTTTTTGATCTGTGTCCATTTTGTGTCCTCAAGGTTACATCATTTTGAATCAATTTTGCTTCTCATGAAGAAGTTCACAAGAAGTTAAAAGAAGTTTACAATTCAAGTTTTTAAATTTCATGCATTGTCACTGAGAGGTCTTAAAATAAAAATAGTCCAGAACCTTCATAGCTCAAAAGTTGGTGCTTTTGGTAATTTTATCCTGTTAATTTAGAAACAGCATGTGACCTAGATTATCACATCTGTCTGCCTATCGAGTTGTTGTTTTTTTTTCAACCAAGATATTTTAACCATTCTGGAAAAAGCTGTAGAGTGTGAGGGAGCCATTCGGTGGTGAAGGAAAGTAGTTGAGAGTCATCCTTTGAGAAGAGTCCTCCAGGTCTGAGATGCATTGCTCTGTATCTAATAGTTGTTTTGTATGTTTTGTGACCTTATTCACAATGTGGTAAAGGAAGCCTTGAAAGTTGACTAGGTGTCATTAGGGTGGGTTCACACATTGGTCTTGGTGGCAGTGTTTGAGCCAATCAGACCTCAGATCAGACCCCCAATGTTTATAAGACCCCCATTCAGACCTCAGGTAAGCACCCAATGTTTATAAGACCCCCAATTAGAACCCCATGTTAGTAAGACCCCATGTTAATCAGACCTCAGATCTGAGGAAAAAAATAAATCAACTTACCTCTTCTACTCTGGACACCACCATTGATGGCACATTGCTAGGATGTGCTATTAATGTCATATAGGTACAGGTTCCACCTCTTTAAGCTGCTCTTTTCTCCAGAACACCGCCCCTAAAGTGAAGGAGAGCATACCGTACTTGAATAGTTTGCTCTCCATTCACTGCTACGTGAGTTACGAAAACAGTTGAGCAAGTCCCTTAGCTGTGAATGAAGAGCAAACTGCGCATGCATGGCCATCCCTCCCCGATATGGGACTGCCAACACTCAGCTATTGTCGGAACTCCTATAGCGAAGAAAAGAGGGTGGAACCCTTTCTGGAGATAGAAGCAGTCCCAAGATATGACTGTTGATATTAATGGCATATCTTAGCATTATGCCAACAATGTCCTAGATGGGAATACCTTTTTAAGACCACCAGGTTCAATCAGTGACTGACAGTTATCTGTGTGTACAGACTTACACAGTGAATGCTATCATTCACTGATAATACCTCCCCTGTGTACAACTCAGAAAGAGGATATATAAATGTATATATTTTCCCATAAAACTATATATCAATGTACTCAGCTCCTTCTGCTCTATAACATTCTACCCGCAGATTGCACTGCATTTTGTGGTGACAGGTCCTCTTTTAAGAACGTTCAAGGCAAAGCTGATAGACTGTTATGTTTAGGACATGGCCTGAGAAATGATGCATGAGAAAGAAGTTTAAGGAGAGTAGGCATGTATCAGGCATTGCCCCTCAGACCCTGCACTGGGCATAACACAGTATATCAGACTTTATGAATATATAGAAATGGGTAATCCCTCTTGAAAGAGAATTTAACTAGGCAGCCTTTCTGTTCAGGTTTCTGAGAAAGCTAGGTGACCCTAGCAAAAATGTCAATGGTCACTACTATATTTGCTATCATCCAACATCCAAAAACAGACATAACTAAGAAATGGTTAAATAGACTTAAATGACAACCCATCAGAAAATAAAGACTCAAGGACTTATATTTGCTCCTCTTTAAGTGATATTTCAAGGTAACATAACAATGATGAGCACATTTTGCAGCGCTCTAGTCTTCCATCCCACTGCGAATAGCAGACCTTGATAAAACACTTTGCACAAAGAAGCGCTGGTTTCTAAGCGTCTGTTCATTAAACCAAGGTGGCAGATCTTAAACATGATATGGAGGACAGGAATGCTTTTATCAGGTGAACTACAGTAAATGTTATGTGATGCATCAGTGCAGCACAATGTGTTTTGAAATCCAGTCACCGCCAGTCCCTGCACTGCTTGTGCCCTTTACCTGTACACAGATTTCAATGATGTTGTCAGGTTAGTGGTTCCATACATGACTTTATTAAGGGTTAACTGTAGGGTTAAGCAAACCCAAACTATAAAGTTCGGGTTCGTACTGAACTTTAGGATTTTTGGACCCCGGACCCGAACCCAAACTTTTCTGTAAAAGTTTGGGTTCGAGTTTGGTGTTTGGCGAGTTAATGGCGCTTTTTGAAAGGCTGCAGAACAGCCAATCAACAAGCACTTAACTCATGTGCCCTTAGAAGCCGATTTTGTTTTGTGGGTGCAGTGCAACATTTTTTTACCCTGCCCTGAGCCCAGTGATACAGAAAAATATGTTTTATCCATCTGTTAGTTAGGTTAGCAGCCATTTTGTGCAAGGTTAGTGCACCAGTACATTTGCGCCCTGCACTGCATTTGTGACAGTCCAATACAAGCGTTAAATACTGCTGTTATATTCAGGTTTTATAAAAAAACACCCATTTTGTGCAAGACCCTACATTTGGGACCTTTGCTGCATTTGTGACAGTCCAATACAAGCTTTAAACCCTTAAGGACCGGGCTCATTTTCACCTTCAGGACCAAGCCATTTTTTGCAAATCTGACCAGTGTCACTTTATGTGGTGATAACTTTAAAACGCTTTGACTTAGGCCTCCTGCACACGAACGTTTTTTTACACGGTCCGCAAAAACGGGGTCCGTAGGTCCGTGATCCGTGCCCGTTTTTTCTTCCGTGGGTCTTCCGTGATTTTTGGAGGATCCACGGACATGAAAAATGAAAAAAAAATCTAAGTCAAGTTTGCCATTGAAATGATAGGAAAAAACGGACACGGATCACGGACACGGATCACGGACACGGATGACAATCTTGTGTGCATCCGTGATTTTCACGGACCCATTGACTTGAATGGGCCCGTGAACCGTTGGCCGTGAAAAAAATAGGACAGGTCATATTTTTTTCACGGCCAGGAAACACGGCTCACGGATGCGGCTGCCAAACGGTGCAGTTTCCGATTTTTCCACGGACCCATTGAAAGTCAATGGGTCCGCAAAAAAAATGGAAAACGGCACAACGGCCACGGGTGCACACAACGGTCGTGTGCAGGAGGCCTTATCCAATCCATTCTGAGATAGTTTTTTCGTCACATATGGTACTTCATCACACTGGTAAAATGGAGTAAAAAAAAACATTTTTATTTATAAAAAAAATACCAAATTTGCAAAAAAAAAATTAAATGTAAATTTCCAAGTTTCAATTTCTCTACTTCTATAATACATATTGATACCTACAAAAATAGTTATTACTTTACATTTCCCATATGTCTTCTTCATGTTAGGATCATTTGGGGATTGACATTTTATTTTTGGGGGACGTTACAAGGCTTAGAAGTTTAGGAGTAAATCTTGAAATTTCTAAGAAAGTTTCAAAAACCAACTTTTTAAGGACCAGTTCAGGTCTGAAACCACCCCAAAATGACCCCATTCTAGAAACTACACCCCTCAAGGTATTCAAAACTGATTTTACAAACGTGGTTAACCCTTTAGGTGTTCCACAAGATTTAGGCCTCATGCACACGACCATTGTTGTGTTCCGTTCCGCAAAATGGGGTTCCGTTGTTCCATGATCCGTTTCCGTTTTTGTTTCTGTGTGTCTTACTTTATTTTTGGAGAACAATCTTGTGTGCCTCCGTGATTTTTAGCGGTCCCATTGACTTCAATGGGTCCGCAAACCATTTTCCGTGAAAATAATAGGACAGGTTATATTCTTTTGACCGACTGGAACCACGGATCACGGACGCGGATGACAAAAGGTGCATTAGCCGAGTTTTCAATGGACCCATTGAAAGTCAATGGGTCCGCAGAAAACCATGAAAAACGGAACAACGGACACGGACTAAAACAACGGTCGTGTATGAGGCCTGTATGGAAAATAGAGATACAGATTTTCCATTTTAATATTTTTTTTTCCAGTTACAATGCAAGGGTTAACAGCCAAACAAAACTCATTATTTATGGCCCTGATTCTGTAGTTTACAGAAACACCCCATATGTGGTCGTAAACTGCTGTACGGGCACACGGCAGGGCGCAGAAGGAAAGGAATGCCATACGGTTTTTGGAAGGCAGATTTTGCTAGACAGTTTTTTTTTTACACCATGTCCCATTTGAAGCCCCCCTGATGCACCCCTAGAGTACAAACTCCCCAAAGGTGACCCCATTTTAGAAACTACAGGATAGGGAGGAAGTTTTGTTGGTACTAGTTTAGGGTACATATGATTTTTGGTTGTTCTATATTACACTTTTTGTGAGGCAAGGTAACAAGAAATAGCTTTTTTGGCACCGTTTTTCTTTTGCTATTTACAACATTCATCTGACAGGTTAGATCATGTGGTATTTTTATAGAGCAGGTTGTCACGGACGTGGCGATACCTAATATGTATACAATTTTTTTTATTTATGTAAGTTTTAACTTTTATTTTATTTTTTAAACTTTTTATTAACTTTTTTTTTTCACTTTATATTTTGTCCCACTATGGGACAGGGTCTGATCCTTGTTTCAATACAGCACAATACATCTGTATTGTGCTGTATTGAACTGTTAGTGTCTTACACTGTAAGACGCTAACAGTTGCCTAGGAGACCCAGCCTGGGGGTTGGGCCTCTTAGGCTTCCGTACATGACAGGCCCCAAGACTTGGAATGGCTTGGGGCTGCCATGGCAACCATCGAGTCCCCGACACAGCAGCTTAGGGACCCGATGCATGAGGTGAGGGAGTGCAAACCGCGGCATATGAGGGGTTAATCCGACGGCATCTGCGATAACGCTGATGCCGGTGGATGCAGCAGGGATCCGGCTGTCAGTAACCGCCAGATCTCTGCTGCTGATCGGGGGGACCACACGCGGGGGAGGAACGATTGAGGACGAGCATTCTCGTCCTGGGTCGTTAAGGGGTTAAATAGTGCAGTTATATTCTGGTTTTAAAAAAACACCCATTTTGTGTAAGACACTACATTTGGGGCCTTTGCTGCATTTCTGATAGTACAATACAGGCGTTAAATACCGCTGTTATATTCTGGTTTTAAAAAAACACCCATTTTGTGCAAGACACTAGATTTGGAGCCTTTGCTGCATTTCTGACAGTCCAATACAAGCGCTAAATACTGCAGTTATATTCTGTTCTTAAAAATACACCCATTTTGTGCTAGATACTACATTTGCGGCCTTTACTGCATTTCTGACAGTCCAATACAACCAGTCAATACTGCAGTTACATTGTTGGTTGACAAATTAAAATTTTATGTGACCGTGAAGTAATTGCATAAAATTCGCCTGTCACACTATTGTGTGACCTCAAGAAATGTTTCCTCTTTATAGCACCGGCACTGCCTAAGGGTCCAGTCACACGTCCGCAACGTGTTTTGAGGATCCACAGAGCCGCAAAACACGGACAGCGGCAATATGCGTTCCGCATTTTCACTATAGAATATGCCTATTTTTGTCTGCAATTGCGGAAGAATAGGACATGTTCTATTTTTTTCGGGAACGGAATTGCGGACCCGGAAATACGGGTCCGCAATTCCTGGTCCGGGCAGCACATCGTGCTGCCCCATAGAAATGAATGGGTCCGTAATTCCCAAATTGCGGAACAAAATTGCGGACGTGTGAATGGACCCTTACTGTCAGTGAACTTAATTGCTGACTTTTGGTGATTACATTGTCGCCTGACATAAACCATATGTTAGTTTGGTTGGTGAACGCAAAGAATGAGGAGAGCGTCAAATAAGGGACACGGCCCCGGTCGTGGTGCTGCTGGTGTTGATGGAGCGCCTGTTGCAGGGAGAGGATGTGGTCAATCTGTGCCAGATCCACGCACAAGTGAAACATCTTCCTCAGGTGTGAGTAGGCGACAGAACCTTCAGCGTTATTTGGTAGGGCTGAATGCGGCTCTACGAATGGTGAGGCCAGAATAAGTACAGGCTATAGTAGATTGGGTGGCTAACAGTGCTTCCAGTACCTTCACATTGTCTCCCACCCAGTCTCCTGCTGAAAGATCAGAGTTGGCACCTGCAGCCCATGGCCATCTGTCTTTCACCTCACCCCCTTGCAAATCAGCCAAGCAGTCTGAGCCCCAAGTCATGCAGCAGTCTCTTCTGCTTTTTGATGACTCTGCTATCAGGGTTATACAAGGACATCCACATAGCCCTGCCCCAGAAGTGGAAGAGATTGAGTGCACCAATGCCCAACCACTTATGTTTACATGGGAGGATCACCGCAGCACGTCTCGGATGATGACAAAACACAGGTGCCAACTGCTGTGGTTTTCGAAAGGGTGCAGACCGACAAGGAGGGCAGGGGTGAAGACTGGGTGGAAGATGATGTGGAGGATGATGAGGTACCAGACCCCACATGGAATCAAGGTCATGCGAGTGACGTGTGCAGTTTGGAGGAAGAGGCTCGCACAGTGGTCGCACAGAGGCACCAGCACAGCAAAAGAGGGAACAGGGTGCAAAAGCGGCTGTTACATTCTTGAGTGACATTTTCCAATTTTATCCGTGAATAAACCCCTGCTCTGCATAGGTGACAGGGACCTAAATTTCAAAAAATCGTATGTTACATTCCCAGGTGACATTTTACCATTTTTGCAGTATACAAACCCCTGCTCTGCATAGGTGACAGGGAACTAATTTTTGTAAAATCGTCTGTTCAATTGGTGGGTGACATGAACCTAGTTTTGCAGTGAATAAACCCCTGCTCTGCATAGTTGACAAGGACCGAAATTTTTACAAATCCTCTGTTTCTTTGGTGGGTGACATTAACCCATTTTTGTCGATGAAAAACCCCTGCTCGGTGACAGGTACTTAAATTTCTAAAATGTGTCTTTAATTGACGTGCGCCGCCTCCTTTCATACGATCCTTCCGCTTCAACAATTTGTCCCACATTTCAGCCATTGACCTCCCTTGGATGTGGTATCCCTTTCTCAGGTTCCCTCTCCGGCATGGAATCCTGATTCCCCGTTACCCGTGATCACCATGGTAGGCGCATAAAAGAACATCAAAAGTTGATAGAGAAGATATCCAGTTGGATCGTGGACGTCACGGGACGTGCAATCAGGAAGAAGTTATCTAGAGTCAACAAAGAGGCAGCAGGGCTAACGTTTCCAAATCTCAAATACCCCAGTGACATTTCCTGTAATTTTTTATTAATCATTCCAATAACAGGGCATCCTAGGAGTCCTGTATTGTTATTTATCATCACTACCTCCCCAAGTCGGGAGTGGGTAATTACCGCGCGCCCCCTCCTTTACTTTGATGCGTCTGCTTCAATAATTTGTACCACATTTCCGCTCGATCACATTTCATTTGATCCATTGACCTTCCTTGGATGTGGTATCCCTCTTTTAGGCTCCCTCTCCAGCATGGAACCTTGATTCCCCGTTACCCGTGATCACCATGGTAGGCACATAAAAGAACATGGAAAGTTAATAGCAAAGATATCCAAATGGATCAAGGCCATCATGGGGACGTGCGACATGGTTGAGTAGTACACGTACTGACTGATTGGTATGCCCCCTTCAACTTTTGGGTCTTTAAATTGGGCACATGGCCTGAGCTTGCCCTTTACGCCTTGGAAGTGCTGGCCTGCCCTGCAGCCAGTGTATTGTCTGAACGTTTGTTTAGCACGGCAGGAGGGGGCTATCAAAGAGAAGCGCAGCCGCCTGTCCACAGAAAATGTGGACAAGCTCACGTTCATTAAAATGAACCAGGAAGGGATCCCACAGGACTTGTCCGTACCTTGCGCAGAATAAACATGTATACCGGCCTCACCCAGCCATTGTTGTACTCTAGCGCACTTTCTCTTTGCTTTATTTTTTCTATTTCCAAATGTTTTGAGGTCTACCCAAATTTGAACAAAAAATAAAAAAAGGAAATTAAATTAAAAAACAAAAACCAGTGTTGGCTACCTCCTCCTCCACCGATTTCACCTACACCACCAACTCCACCGCCTCCTCAACCTCCTACTCCAAATAGACTTCCTCCTCCTAGATCAAGATTAGAGATGGCAGCAGTATAAGGAGGCCACTGAGTGGAACAATGACAGAGTCTGGAGGTGGCGGCAGTATAAGAAGGCCACCGAGTGGCACAATGACAGAGTCTGGAGGTGGCGGATGCAGCAGCAGCATCAGGAGAAGGCCACCGAGTGGCACAATGACAGAGTTGCGGCAGCATCAGGAGGTTGTCATTGTTTTCATGTACTTTTTGTATTTCTTTGTTTCAAAATATATATATTTTCCTCACACTTTCAGATGTCACACAACCTCACACAACGTCATTCGGTCCATACAGCAAAAGGAATTTTTCAGTCACCCATCATTTTTACAGAAAAAAAAACTAATTTGAAAGAAAAAATTTGACCACAATGTCATTCGGTTCATACAGCGAAAGGAGTTTAGAAGTCACCCATCAATTTCACTTAAAAAAACTATTTGGAAATAAAAAATTTCACCAATGAAAGGATAACGGAATTTGGTTCATACAGAAGAAAGTGTACATTCACTCATAAAATTTTCCCAATAAAGGGCTTGTCCCAATAGAATTTCACCACCGAAAGGATAATGGGATTCGGTTTATGCAGAAGAAAGTGTACATTCACCCATCAAATTTTCCCAAAAAATGGCGTGTCCCAATAAAATTTCACCACAGAAAGGATAATGGAATTCGGTTCATACAGAAGAAAGTGTACATTCACCCGTCAAATTTCCCATTTTTTTTTTTACTGTAATACTCCCCTATATGCTTTCAACAGAAATAATAGCAGAAGTGAACTGAGTATATATTTTTCTTGTAGTGTTGAAATACGCCCCTATACGCTTTCAACAGAAATAACGGCAGCAGTGCAGTTCGTATATTTTTTTCTTTTTTACTGAAATACACCCCTACCTGTGGGGACGTGTACGTGGGTAGGATATGCATTGGCACATCTTGTCTACTTGAATATTCTATGCATCGGGACATAATAGAACAAAAGAGTAAATGGTATACTTTTTTTTTACAATGGAAGTCAATGGATAGCTTATGTGACTGAAAGGACGAAGAAGGCATACTTCAGATGAATATACTGTACCCTTTCACTTTTTTAACATTTTGTTATGTTGCAGTTTGTGCTAAAATAAAAAAAAGAGTCCCTCATCACTCTGCACTCAAGACCCCATAAAACAAAGTGAAACCAAAATTTTAGAAATGTTTGATAATTTATTTTAAAGAAAAAAATACAATTTCACATTTTGCAAAAAAGTACTTAAAGGACTCTCAGACAATGAGAAACAAGATTCTCTGGTCTGATGAAACCAAGATTAAAGTTTGTGGGCTCAATTCTAAGTGTCATATCAGAAGGGAAACCAGGCACTGCTCATCACTTAAAAGACAAAACATGCAATGCGACAACTCACTGCAATATAGAGTATAAAATTGCATAATAATTAAAAGTGCTACACTATAAGTGAGAGATACTTGGCAAATCGTTTTGTACAAAATTATTTGAGCCAGTCTGCCGCACGTCAAGGCGATCTCTGTTTAGACGGGTTCCTAACACTAAATTGGGTGCCAAATTGACAGTTATTGAAGCAGACCCAGCATGCATGTGGAACCTACACTCCCTGAAGTGTATAGTAGCCGTCATGGCACTTAACAGGTAGAATTTAGTGTTAGGAACCCGTCTAAACAGAGATCGCCTTGACGTGCGGCAGACGGGCTCAAATAATTTTCTACAAAATGATTTGCCAAGTATCTCTCACTTATAGTGTAGCACTTGTAATTATTATGCAATTTTGTGCTCTATATTGCAGTGAGTTGTCGCATTGCATGTTTTGTCTTTTAATGTTGTTCCCTGCCATAGCAATGTGCTCCTGCGGTTAGGTATGTGCTGACTGACCCCCTTTTTTGTCTTTGACTGCTCATCACTTGTTTAATTCCATCCCTACATTTAAGCATGGTGGTTGCAGCATCATGTTGTTCAGCTGCTGGGACAGGGAAGCTGGCCAGGTTTGATGGAGAGCTAAATGGTACAAAGTACAAAGGTATTCTTAATGAAAATCTCACCCAGAGTGCTCTGAACCTCAGACTGGACCAAAGGTTCACCATTCAACAAGACAATGACCTTAAGCACACAGCCAAGACAACAATCGAATGGCTTTGGGACAACTCTGAATGTCCTTGAGTGCCCAGCCAGAGTCCTAACTTGAACCCAATCAAACATCTCTGGAAAGACCTGAAAATAACTGTCCACCATGGTCCCCATCTAACCTGACAGAACCTGAGAGGATCTGCAGAGAAGAAGGGTAGATTATCCTCAAATCAAGGTGTGCAAACCTTGAGGCATTATTCCCAGGAAGAATAGAGTCTGTATTTGCTGCCAAAGGTGATTCAACAAAGTACTGAATAATGCATAGTCTCATTCCGGGAGAGAACACTGTTGCATGCAATGGTTTTTGTCTGAATGAATCCCAGAATATTTGCCAGGTAGTGTTCAGATCTCTGCAGGATGCCATTATAGACAATCCAGCAATGCTGGATTCAGAGAGCTCTGACGGGCTGTTTTCTGCCAGAGTGCTCTAATGCAACTGTGAAGCCTAAAGTGTCTGAATACTTATGTAATACAATATTTTGGTTTTCTCTTTTCAATAAATTAAAAAATATTTATGTCATTATGGGGTATTGATGGAATTATTTTATTTTAATTTAGCACAGGGCCTCAACATAACAACATGTGAAAAAAAAATGAAAGGGTCTGAAGTAGGGGTGGGCGGTATAGGCGATATACGATATAAATTTGTGACTGTGATATGACCACCGGTTGGCAGTTCCGATCGGAGTCCCAGCAGTGTAATGCTGGGGCTCCGATCGGTTACCATGCTGGCGGCCATGGTATGTCAGTGAGCAGCTTTATACTCACGTGCGCCGTGGCCGCCGGGCGCTCCTTCTTCTGTCTGTGCGGCACATTGCTAATGCTTATAGCTCACGTGCGCCGTGGCTGCCGGGCGCTCCTTCTTCTGTCTGTGCGGCGCATTGCTAATGCTTATATTAGCAATGTGCCGCACAGACAGAAGAAGGAGCGCCCGGCGGCCACGGCGCATGTGAGCTATAAGCATTGGCAATGCGCCGCACAGGCAGAAGGAGTGCCCACCGGCCACGGTGCACATGAGTATAATGCTGCTCACTGACATACCATGGCAGCCAGGACTTCAGTAGCGTCCTGGCTGCCATGGTAACCGATCGGAGCCCCAGCATTACACTGCTGGGACTCCAATCGGAACTGCCCACTGCCACCAATGATGGGGGTGGAGGGGGCCCCTGCCACCAATGATCAATACTGGGGAGGGAGGGGGGAGCACTGCCCACTGCCACAAATGATGGGGGGGGGAGGTGGACCCTGTGGCCACTGCCACCAATGATTAATACTGGGGAGGGAGGGGGGTGGGTTTGAGTTACCAGAGGGGTCTGATAGGAGGGAGAGGCTGGGGGGCACATGAGAGGCTGGGGGGCTGATCAGAGACTGGGGGGCACATCAGAGGCTGGAGGGCGGATCAGAGGCTGGGGGGATGATCAGAGGCTGGGGGGCACATGAGAGGCTGGCTGCCATGGTCAGCTCCCTGCTGTTGTGTGCACAAAGCACAGGGCAGCAGGGAGAATGTAAAGTCCTATTCACCCTAATAGAGCTCTATTAGGGTGAATATGACAAGGGTTTTAGCCCTTAAGGGGGCTTATAGTTATTAAATAAAAAGTAAAAAATAAATAAAAGTTTAACCCCCCCCCCCCCCCCAATATAGAAAACTATATATCGCGATATATATCGCATATGCTTAAAATTATATTGCAATATAGATTTTAGGCCATATCGACCACCCCTAGTCTGAAGACTTTCCAAATGCATTGTACCTTCGAATTGCCTAAAGAATGAGATGTCAGCAGAGCCTGATATTTGTAAGCTTCATGGCTTACTTTGAGTCTTGCGTGGATAACTTTGTGGTTCTGACTATAAAATAAGATAAAGTTAATATATCACCTTCACTTTTCACAATCCAGCCATACTTTCTGAAGGCAATAACTTGTGCAGCACAGCCAAGTGAAAGCCTCATTGTTTAGATTTCTCTGGCTTCATGATGTTGGTCTGTTTGATTTGTGGATTGTGTCGGCAGATTGTTCCAGCAGCTCTAGTGTACTGGCAGTCAAGTTGTGTGGAATATATTCGTTTTGTCTCGGGGTGTGTACTCTGAGCAAACCAGCAAGATCATGAGACTCATTTATGTTCGAGGAATGAAATATAGGTCAGGGTGCAGGAACAGTGCAAACTATCCAAATAAACCTCTTTTATTCAGGGTATTGTGTCATGTATATAACATCCTATTCTTATTGCATCAGATATATACCAGGCAGAAAAGGAAGGTGGTCTTAAAGCACAGTATTACATAATGCAGCAATGCGAAAAGTAGCATTACCTTTTCACTCTCCATGACATTTAATAAAGATAATATTAAACAATAAAAATATCTTCTGTAAGGGTGGCTTCATGTGCAGCATTTTCTGAAAATGTAATTTTTTTTTGTAGTTTTTGATTCAAAAGACAGTAGAATTATTTCCTTTGCACTTCTCGTTCTTCAGGCTTTGGCTCAGATATCATCATGAAAAACTGCAACAGAAATAGAAGTGTTTTTCAAAAAAAATATTGTATGTGAAACCGGACCATACACACATAAATTTCCTCTGGCAATTTTTACCACTAAAAATACCTTGTGTTTTTTTCTATACTATATGTGTTTTTTAAGGTACGTCCACATGTGGCTATAATGCTGCAGATATTCTGCAGCAGAAAACATGCAGCTTTTCTATAGGAAATCAGCATCATACAAAAACTCACCAAATGTTACGGATTTCATAGCAGAAATGCTGCTAATTTGAAGCAGGTTTCACTCATTGCATTGCAAAGGGGATATGTAATGAAAGTCTGCAGCACAAATTGACATTTTACAGATGTAAAATCTGCACCACAGGTCAATATCCACCGCAAATTTTTTCCGTAGCGTGTGGATGAAAAAACCTATTCACTTTGCCGATGCTGTGCCACATTATGGATTTGCTCTTGCTTGTGTGTCCATTTATTATGCTGCTCTGCCTTCCTGATGAGCCACACACTAATCAGAGCAAGAAGTTAGCAGAGAAAGGTTCCTATGGATCTGGTGTAGTAACCCAGACCTGGGGGTACTACTATTGTGTCCTTAATTTGCTGCATTTTATACGTTTTACATGCAATGATATAGAATGCTATGTATTTTTTTGGTGCTATGTCATTTTATCCAGAAGGGAGGTAATGGTTGGCGGTAACAGAGTTACCACCCTGTTCCTCCGCGCTTGGTAGGACTGGGCTACTCTGACTTCCTGCCAGGAGATGGAAGTCTAGATTAGTAAGCCAGTGCTAGGAGGAGAGGGGACAAGAGAGGTCCTGTCCTGATAGTGGGGGAGTTAGTAAGCAGCTTGTGAAGCACCAACTCCCATAAACCATATTTTTTCCCCTGTGAGTGACATTCAGGAACCAGATACCCTTCTCCTGCCAGAGCAACAGCTAAAGACAGCCTCAAGTAAAGTGTTGAGATTCCAGACATCAGATTGATCAGTGAGATATAGCCCTACATACACTGCTGATAGGTGAGGGACAACAACCAAGCCACCAAACGATCACTATGCCAGCATTATCTAAGTGCAAAATTGCAGCCATCCAACCAGCCACCATACCTCCTCAGCTGGTGCCGGAGGAGAATTGCACTTCAAGCCTGTTGTTTCTCTATGTATTTAAAGTTCTACTAAAAAGGACTTTGTTAGGGTTAACTCTGGCCTCATTCTTCAGTCTACACTTTCACTGCATCGAACCCCAGGGAGCCACAGCCTGAATTCGGACACAGTGACACCACAGAACACTTTAGAAATGTTTTTGTACACTTGTCCGGACCTCTATACAATCCAGTCTCCGGGCTTTACAGGCAGTTCTTTCCTCTTTGTGGCTCTGTTTTTGCTTTGATATGCATTGTCAGCTGTGAGACCTTATACAGGCAGGGCAGTGTCTTTCCTAATCATATTCAATCAACTGAATTCACCACAGGTAGACTCCGAGATTACTACGACATTCCAAATTTAGCTCCTGAGTTAAAGGGTCTGAATACTTGTCCAAGCGAAATTTTAGTTTTTCCTTTTTAATAAATTTGCAAACCTTTTATAAAATTATTTTTTAAACTTCTCATTATTTGATAGAGTTCAGAATGATGGAGGGAAATATGCTTTTTTTTTTTATTTCAGCGCAAGGCCACAACATACCAAAATGTGATAAATGTCAAAGGGTCTGAAGCAGGGACGTAGCTACCATAGCGGCAGACCATGCAACTGCCATGGGGCCCAGGGCAAGAGGGGGCCCAGTTGGGATC
This sequence comes from Bufo gargarizans, assembly GCF_014858855.1. Classification (NCBI taxonomy): domain Eukaryota; kingdom Metazoa; phylum Chordata; class Amphibia; order Anura; family Bufonidae; genus Bufo; species Bufo gargarizans. Next base: position 674,920,695 of record NC_058080.1, read on the forward strand.
ATCCCCTCTTCTACTGGAGGTGAAAACTTGGTCAGGACTCTACCCTCTAAATAAACAACTTTTAGCAAATGAGGCAGTGAAAAAAATGGCCCAAGGGTCATTGAAACGGGTTTAAGCAGAAACCCTTTGGTCCTGTGTGGGGGGCCTGGTTTGATTCTTGCTATGGAGCCCTTACTTCTCTATGTACACCACTGATCTGAAGACTTTCTGAATACACTGTAAGTCAATCTTCGACCTTTTAAACAGGCCTTGAGACATAAGATTTTTGCCAGTACCTTACCAGCAGACATCTTTTTCAGGGCGATTGCATCTCATCAGTGCAGAGTAAAGAGAATTGCCTAGGAGAAGGGCCTTCATTAGGCTCGGGAGGATTACTGTTTATCCTTACAGAGAGCGGAAAGTAGGAATAAAAATTCTTATAGACCAGGCAAAGCTGCTGTGTGAAAAAAAATTAGCTTTCGTTTCAAGAGGACAAGAAAGAACTGAGTCTCTGATGCCATCAGGTATAGGCTAGCTATAACAAGTGGTTATTTGGGAAGGAATAACTTTTCAAATGCCAGTACTAGGTGATTGGACAGTATAATACTGTTGCTTGGGTAGTCTATGAGGGCATTATTTTTGCACTGTATAGCAATCTTAGCTGGGTACTGTAGTGTATAGTACCTTTTATTTGTAGACTGCATAGTCAAATAGTTTGTACATTGCTTAGAGGTATTATTTGACAATAGAGGTATTATTGTTAATTATGCATTTTATGATAGTTTTACAAAGTGTTTTTGTTATTCTGCTTCTGTTTCTTTAATAAACAGTAGTTGTGCCATCAGTTGTGTTCTCAGAACTAGTCTCCCATTTCCTGAAGTCCAAAGTGGCAAAGGTACCTTCAAGCATTTGTATGCTAGGATACAGCATGTGTAGGAACATAGGGGGCCATGTATTAAGACCGGCGTTTTAATAAGCCCCTGCACTGGTGGTGGATCCAATGAGGTTATGAAGAGGCGCCGGCCTCTACATTACTTTGTTGCATCCACAACCAGTCCAAATCTACGCCAGCTGTCTTGCTGGCTTAAATTGAGACCATTTTCTAAGCCTAAAACAGACGTAGAAAATAATAAATAATATGGGCCTGGAGGTCCATCACTTTTCCTGAATATTCTACGCCTCCTTTTTTAGACCAGACCTGAGCTGGGAAAAGTCGCAAATGACAGCACAAATAACCTTTGCGATGCAATCTACACCAGAAATATGCCAAAGATAAATGACCCCCATACCACATTGCCTTATTGCTTTGCAGCTTATTCAAGGTTTAAATCAGAAAATGACATTATTTTAATGTGTGAAACCACTTTGTCAGCCAACAGATTTGTCTTTGGGCTAAACCTACAGTAAGTATGTTATCCTGGAAGTCCCGTGGTAGTCACCCTTTGACCCCTATACATGGATCTGGACTTCGCTGCAGAGGAACCACCAAGCTGATACTTCCTGGTGTAGTCTCTGTATGATTGACAGCTCGGATCAGGGTCAGAGACACTGGTTTAAAGTATGGAGGGGTCACGAAAAATCATAGTGAGAGACCGGCTAAGGTCAGGGAGTATGTGCGGCATGGTAAAGGGTCCGAGGTCAGGCACAAGTCAGGTCATACAATAGAGGGTCAAAATGCAGGAAACACGGGCAGACAACAGAACAGCACACCTTATTGGGGAAGGTGCTTAAAGTACCCCAGTGTGATCAGCCAATGGGCGGTGTTAATTAGCGCACTTGCTCTGGCCCTTTGAGAGCCTGATGGGGAACATTCACGCCCTACAGGCAGGAGGAGAGACCCTGCCAGCAAGCACATCGCAGCTTGCGTGGCGGGACAGAGCAGACCCAGCGGAATCGACTCACTGCGAAGAGCGGAATGGGAGGTTGGTCATTAGTGCAAGGACAGATGAGCAGAGCAGCAGTTGCTGTAATAGTGAAGTTCTTATGTGCCTGTCTTTAATTCAAGCATTGGCTTTGCTGAATGAACTGGAATAGAATAAGCAGAGCCATCTCTTCATTAGAGGGTGGTTGATTTATTGACAGCTATGTTGTACTGCTGGAGGCCTAGATACGGCAGATATGGATCTCTGTGCATCACCCCTGTTATCCCCTGGTCTTTAGATGTGGGGCTTTACTCCATTACATCTGTCCATTAACCTACACAGACAATACAGGAAAGGTATGTCTCCACATGCACACACGGAAAATAACTAGAAATAGCCTTTAGAATATAACACATTTATTTCTCTTCCATGGACGTAAATCTAATTGAAGATCCTAAAATTTAGTCTGAGACATTCCCTTTAAGCCACATACATATAAAAACATTTTATATGTCTACATTTCATTAAAACTAATTATTAGGCTTCTAGGAAAAACACTAGCTTGAAATTCCAAGAATCCATGTTAACTGGCAATGACTCACAAGTAGAAAATTACTAAATCCATAGCATACAGTGCGAAACAGTTCAAACTGTGCGAAAAGCCATGTAGAGAGTGGACTGTAGACATTTTCTGGGCAATTCAATCATTTAACAGGTTATCCTTGTATGTATACCGCAAAAGTGTGCATTGAAGTTATTTATCTATATATATATAAAGAAGGAAGTATGTATGTATGTTCTGCGATCACTCAAAAACGCAATCATCGATTTCAACAAAACTTGGTATACATATCCCTTGCTACCTGGAAAGAAATCTTGTGGGGGTCTCAGCTCTCTAGGACGTACCGTTCCTGAGATATTCCCAAAAAATGACCTGTATTAGCCAATACAAGCCTGCAAGTTTTTCTCTTCATATCCCAACTGCCATACACACGGTCACATGTCCCTTATCAGCCAATAGAAGCTCGCAGGCCCTTAGTCTCCACATACACACAGCTTTACTCCAGGCTTACATAACAGCCTAGCCATTTTTCTTCACTGCTGTAGGTCAGCTTTAGGCTAGGGCTACAGGATGACAATAAGTCGCACAACACATAGGGCATAACTACACTGCTACATTTGTCGCGCGACATTGATGTCACACCAATGTCGCGCAGAAATTTTTATAATGACAGTCTATGGTGTTGCAACCGCGACATGTGACAAGCTGCGACTGCGATGCGACAGTCACAGATGGATGGATTTTTTGCAACTGTCGAGTTGCAGTCGCAGCTTGTCACATGTTTCAGTGTGAAACCATAGCCTATCATTATAAAAATTGTTGAGACAAAATGTTGCGTGACACATGTCGTCGTGTAGCCCTAGCATTAAAGGGGAAGGAAGCTGTAGAGGTTACTGTTAAAGGGGCGGGCACTGTGGAGGTCACTGTTAAAGAGGCGTTCACTGTGGATGTTTGTCACGGAAGGTGTACAGGAAACAAGACCATGCAAAATGAATATATGACTCACTGGATCCAAAACTAAGGAACAAAAGGGAGACCCCTGCATCAGACCTGGCTCTCTCCCTGTCTGCTCAGCCTATGCGAAAATCCCAATGGTGGATGGTCGCATATCCACGTACCTCGACTATATACCACCTGAACACCCTACAATAGTGAGGGGACACGACCACCGGCTCCCCATTTATTTGCCTTGCTTGCCAATCAATGGTGGGGTTATGTTTAGTGAGCCAGGGTAGCCCCAACACAAGAGGAGTAGGTAATCCGCTAAGGACGAAACATGACACATCCTCAACATGAGCATCACTCACAATTAAACGAATATTGTGAACTATGCCCTTTAATGATTTCTGAGAAAGTGGAGCGGAATCAATAACAAAAACAGGAATATCCTTTCCCAAAGTGCACACCTGGAAACCATGAGTTATCGCAAAATGATTATCAATGAGATTGACAGCTGCTCCACTATCTACAAAAATCTCACAAAAAATGTTCTTGCTCTCTAGCGCCACCCTGGCAGGCAGGACAAAACGGGAACTAGAAGCAAACGGAAAACCTTCAATTTCCGCCTCAACCCTGCCAATAGTAACAGATTGAACATTTTTAAAAGATTTTTTCCTTTTTGTTTCTTTATTACTCCCAGAAAACTGCCTGAATCTCCTAGAGGGACAAACATTTGCCAAATGATTTATACCTCCACAACAAAAACAAACCTTCCCATGCGGGCTGAATCTTCTATTGTCAGAGGCAATCAACCCCAGCTGCATGGGCTCCTGCTCAGAAGGGGCTGACAGCGACTGAGACCCCTGCGCATAGAATGAGACCGCTGCACTGTCCTGGGACTGAGTATGACAGGAAGGAGAGATCTCTCCTCTCTCTCTAAGACGCCTGTCAATACGAACGGCCTGAGACATAGTACAGTCCAAGGAGATAGGCCTCTCATGAAAGGCAAATGCATCTTTCAATCCCTCTGAAAGACCATGGCAAAATTGACTTCGGAGTGCAGCATCATTCCAACCAGTATCAGCTGCCCATCTCCGAAATTCTGAGCAGTATATCTCTGCGGATTGTTTACCCTGGCATAACAGACGTAGTCTAGACTCAGCCAAAGCAACACGATCCGGATCATCATATATCTGACCCAGGGCTAAAAAGAAATCATCCACTGAACGGAGGGGCCATGCCCCCACTGGCAGCAAAAAGGCCCACGACTAAGCGTTACCCCTGAGCAGCGATATAATGATCCCCACCCTCCGTTCCTCATCACCAGAGGAATGGGGAAGAAGGCAAAAATAAAGTTTGCAAGCCTCTCTGAAACGCACAAAATTCTCACTACCCCCAGAGAACGTATCCGGGAGCGAGATCTTAGGCTCAGAACAAACTCCATGAACGCAAGCTGAACCGGTCACTAGAAACTGAGAAAGAGTCTTACGGAGATCAGCTACCTCCAATGAAAGACTCTGAAAACGTTCAGTCAAAAGTGAAACCGGATCCATGCTTGAGACGGTTTTGACGGCTTAAAATGTCACGGAAGGTGTACAGGAAACAAGACCATGCAAAATGAATATATGACTCACTGGATCCAAAACTAAGGAACAAAAGGGAGACCCCTGCATCAGACCTGGCTCTCTCCCTGTCTGCTCAGCCTATGCGAAAATCCCAATGGTGGATGGTCGCATATCCACGTACCTCGACTATATACCACCTGAACACCCTACAATAGTGAGGGGACACGACCACCGGCTCCCTACACCAGACACGGAGGGAGTCAGGGTCACCTGGGATCCAGCAAACAGAAAATCATAAATAAATGTACAGCACTTACTTGTAGAAGGCTGGAAGATAGGATCAGCATGCACACACACTCCAGGAAGTTGTATAAGCCGCACACGAATGCATTATGGGGAGGAATTTAAAGGGATGCAATCAGTCCAACTACATGACAGCTGAGAGAGGCTAACGAGATGAGGAACTGAAATTCAAAACAAAGAAAACTCAAGGAGGAGGTTCTGAAAGGCTTCTGTCAGAGCTTCTCAGCTGTCTGGTTGTGACAATGTTACTGTTAAGGGGGCGGGCTGCTGTGGAGCTCACTGTTAAAAGAGCCAACAACTGTGGAGATTACTGTTAAGGGGGCAGGGGCCACTATTAAAAGGGGCAACTGCTGTGGAGGTCACCGTTAAGGGAGCGGGCCCCTGAGGAGGTCACTGTCAAGGGAGGGGGGTGCTGTGAAACTCACTTTTAAAGGGGTGGGCTGCTGTGAAGGTCAAAGTTAAGGGGAGGGGCTGCTGTGGAGGTCCCATTTGTGTGGGGGGATCAGTGTTATGGGGGGGTGGGGGGTGATTGTCCCAGCATTTATTTCTTCCATTTAGATAAATGGCTGTTTGTCTTATTATATCATTACCATGTTATGTAATGCTGCCACCCTGTTGTCATTTTTTGTTATAACTTTTCTATGTAAATTCCATTGCTTTTGCTCTCTGTTCTACTCCTCCATTTCTTTGACATCACATCCTGTGCTGCTGTTATCCTACAAGTTGATCTAGAGGAAAGCAAAAAAAATCTTTCCCGACTCTAATCAGGCAATCAGAATAACTCCCTGGATCAACGACCCCTCTCTAGTAGTTATAGCCTGTAATATTATTACACTCCAGAAATTCATCCAAGCCGTCTGGAATTATTTTTTTGTACTCACCATCACCACCTCCTCAGGCAGAGACTTCCATAGTCTCACTGCTCTTACCGTAAAGAATCCTTTTCTATGTTTGTGTACAAACCTTCTTTCCTCCAGACGCATAGGGTGTCCCCATAGTAATTAGATCTCCCCTCAATCGTCTTTTTTCTAGAGTGAATAACCCTAATGTTGATAATGTTGATAATCTTTCAGGGCATTGCAGTTGTCCCATTTCAGTAATTACTTTAGTTGCCCTCCTCTGAACCCTCTCCAGCTCTGCTATATCTGCCCTGTTCACAGGAGCCCAGACCTGTACACAGTACTCCATATGTGGTCTTACTAGTGATTTGTAAAGTGATAGGACTATGTTCTCATCATGGGCATCTATGCCCCTTTTGATGCAACCCATTATCCTATTGGCCTTGGCAGCATCTGCCTGACACTGGTTTTTACTGCTTCGTTTGCTGTTTATTAAAATCCGAAGGTCCTTTTCCATGTCAGTGTTACCGAGTGTTTTACCATTTAGTATGCACGGGTGATTTGCATTATTCTTTCCCATGTGCATAACCTTACATTTGTTAGTATTAAACCTCATCTGCCACTTTTCTGCCCAAGCCTCTAATCTATCCAGATCCATCTGTAGCTGTATATTGTCCTCTTCAGTGTTAATTACTTTACACAGTTTAGTGACATCTGCAAAAATTTATATTTTACTGTGCAAGCCTTCTACAAGATCATTAATAAATATATTGAAGAGAATAGGGCCCAATACTGACCCCTGAAGTACTCCACTAGTGACAGTGACCCAATCTGAGTGTGTACCATTAATAACCTTTTATGTGGTACAGTGTCAAATGCTTTGGAGAAGTCCAGATATACTACATCCTTTGATTCACCACTGTCAAGTCTAGAACTTAACTCCTCATAGAAACTGATTTAAATTAGTTTGACATGACTGATCCCTCATGAAGCCATGCTGATATTATGTTATTTGCTTGTTTTCATTGAGATCCTCCAAGATAGCATCTCTTAGAAAACCTTCAAACTGTTTACCCACAACAGATGTTAAACTTACCAGCCTATAAATGACCCTGGAGTCTGTTTTTGCACCCTTTTTGAATATTGGCACCACATTTGCTATGCGCCAATCCTGTGGAACACTCCCTGTCAGTAAAGAGTATGTAAATATCAGAAATAAGGGTTTGGCTATGACATTACTTAATTCTCTTAGGATACGGGGGTGTATGCCATCTGGTCCTGGCAATTTGTCTATTTTAATCTTTTTAGGTCGCTGTTGTACTTCTTCCTGGGTCAGACAGGTCACTTTTAATAGAGGAAATTACCTTTACATTCTGTATTTAATCAGACAGTTTATATTCCTCAGTGAATACAGTGGAGTAAAAAATATTTAATAGCTCTGCAACTTCCCCCTCATTGCTCTGTAAGGGGCCGACACCTTCAGATTTATACTTTTTAGTATTTTTATAATTGAAAAATATTTTAGGGTTAGTTTTGCTCTCTTTGGCAATTAATCTCTCGGTCTCTAGTTTGGCAACTTTTATTAGTTTTTTACATATTCAATTTTTTTGCTTATAGTTTTTCAGTGCTTCCTCTCTACCCTCCTGTTTTAGTGATTTAAATGCTTTCTTTTTGTCATTTATTGATTTCTTTACAGTTCTATTTATCCACATTGGTTTCTTCTTGTTCCTTAACCCTTTATTCCTATAAGGTATATACCTCTCACAATTAATTTCCAGGATGCTTTTAAAAATATCCCATTTTGTGGTGGTATTTTTATTTTTGAGGAAATTGTCCCAGTTAGTTAGGCCTATGGCCTCTCTTATTTGGCTAAATTTAGCTTTTTTGAAGTTTAGTATTTTTGCTCCTCCCTGTAGAAACAATTGTTTGAAGGATAATTGGAAAGTTTTTATTTTATGGTCACTGTTTCCCAGGTGTCCCCCGACCTGCACATCTGTTGTTCTGTCAGGACTATTGGTCAATACTAAGTCCAGAATGGCCATTCCTTTTAGTCGGGTCCTGAACCAGTTGGGTAAGGTAATTGTCTTTGGTTATTGCCAAGAACCTGTTTCCTTTATGACAGTTTCCCAGTCTATATCTGGGTAGTTGAAGTCCCCAATAATAACCACCTCATTATGATTTGCTGCCTCGTCTATCTCGTTTAGTAGTAGATTTTCTGTGGACTGTGGTATATTAGGTGGTTTATATTAAACTCCTATTAGTAATTTACTATTATTTTTGCATCCATGTATTTCAACCCACAGTGACTCCACATGTTCATGTCCCTCACTTATATCTTCTCGGACTGTGGGATTTAGACAGGACTTTACATAAACGCAGACCCCTCCCCCTCTCCGGTTTTGACAATCCTTTTCTAAACAGACTGAAACCTTGTACATTGACTGCCCAATCATAGTTATCATCCAGCTGTGTCTCAGTTATACCCACTATGTCATAGTCCTCCTCACACATCACTAATTCCAGTTCCCCAGTTTTATTAGTCAGGCTTCTGGCATTAGTATGCATACAATTAAGAGGTTTATGTATATTTTTTACACTACACCTTTCCTTCTGAACTGTTCTAGTCCCTCCTTTCATTCCTCCCCCAGTCCAACTACCTTGCCCCTGTTCTCTATCTGCACTATCTTCCCATCCTATAACATAATTACCCCCTCCCAGTCCCTAGTTTAAACACTCCTCCAACCTTCTAGCCATCTTCTCCCCCAACACAGCAGCCTCTTCCCCATTGAGGTGCAGCTCATCCCTGCAATAGAGCCTGTAGCCGAGGGAGAAGTCAGCCCAGTTCTCCAGGAAGCCAAACCCCTCCTTCCTACACCAGTTCTTGAGCCACTTGTTAACCTCCCTAATCTCTTGCAGCCTTTCTTGTGTGGCTCGTGGTACAGGCAGTATTTCAGAAAACACTACCTTTGTGGTCCTTGCCCTAAGCTTTTGACCTAAATCCCTAAAATAATTTTTAAGGACTCTCCACCTTCCTCTAACTGTCACGCCGCCGGATAGGAAGGGAGTAAGTGCACCCCCTGTCTGCCACCCACGCCTCTATTTCCTACCTACTTGTCCTTGCCCGTTCTAGGTAACGGAGAGCAACTGGGCGGCAGTTCCTGACCTCAATAAGTGCGGTAGAGAAAGAGAGGACAGAGACAGAATAGCGGGCGGAGCGGTGACACCGTAATAGACCAAGGTAAGCCAAGAGGGTACGGGCGGCTGGCAAGCCGGGGTTCCAACACTGAGGTTGAGACAACACAGAGGAGCAACAAGACGAGTCCGTATACAAGCCAAAGTGTAAAGAAACAGGGAGGTAGCGTCAGTACACAGGAATGAACAAGAACAGGTCGGGTCACAAGCCGAAGGTCAAGCCAAGAGGTCACGTCAGGAACTAGGAGCAAGCAGTAGCGGGTCAAAAACAGGCACGGGTCAAAATCCAGATAGCCCAGGGAACACAATAGCAAATAGCCTAGGACAATTAATCACAGGCAACTTGTGGCCAGTAGGTTGTCTGTTTATATACTGAAGGGCAGGGGTTATGTGACGTGGCCGGCGCCACATGACCTTCCACCATGTCTGTAGCCGAGCGCCGATCGCCCAGCTCGGCTCTCAGCCCCTTCACCATTACCATGGGAACGGGGGACGCCAGTCGCACAAAGAGGAAGCGGCCCCCCCATTACCCCAGCATCCAAGACGCCGAGCGGCTCTCCGCAATGCGCTACAGCAGGACGTGACGTGCGTGTCTGAAACCGTGTCACACCAGACGCAGGAGAGGAAAAGTACGTTGTCGTCATCCTGTGACAGTACCCCCCCTTTCACGAGGGGCCTCTCGACCCAAGGACCACGGGAGCGACTTCTCCGGGTGTTCACGGTGGAATTTTTTTAATCAAATCGGTCGCATGCATCCTATGCACTGGTACCCAGGACCTCTCCTCAGGTCCGAAACTCTTCCAATGGACCAAATACTGTAAAGAGTTCCGAACCCTCATGACATCAATAATCTTAGAGATGACAAATTCGTCTTGGCCCTCTACCTCCACAGGAGAAGAAGGTCCTTGTGAAGGAACCACGGGCAAAATGTATCTCTTTAGCAGCGATTTGTGAAATATATTGTGGATGCCAAGGGAGTCAGGTAGTTTCAATCTAAAAGACACGGGATTAATAATGTTAATAATCTCATAGTGTCCAACAAAATGCAGCGCAAACTTTCTGGAAACCCCTTTCAAGGAAAGATTCTTGGTGGACAGCCACACCTCAAAATTAACCCCCATTGGAGCGTCTCTTATCAGCTTGCTACCTCTGCACCTCCTGGGCCTTTTCCAGGTTTGTTTGAACCTGGGCCCAGACTGTGCACAGTTTTGAAGTAAAACTATCTGCCTCCGGGTTGAGTGAGGACACTGAGGGACTCGAACTAAAACGAGGATGGAAGCCCAAGTTACAGAAAAATGGAGAGAGAATTTACATGAAAAGAACACACAGGGTCCTAAATTAGTGAGGTTGGGAGATCCCTGAGAAAGAATAGCCCCTACCCCATCCTCAGATGCGTTAACCTCTACTACAAAGGTTTTCTCTGGATCCGGCTGAATCAAGACTGGAACATTCTGAAAACACATCTTAAGAGTCTCAAAAGCCTTGAGAGCCTCAGGCGGCCAGTTGACAAGATCCGCCCCCTTCTTGGTTAGGTAGGTCAAAGGTTTGGTGATTACAGATTTTTTTGGGATAAACTTACGATAGTAATTAGAGAATCCTAAAAAGTGTTATAATGCTTTTAGGGAGGATGGTCTCACCCAGTCTTGAATCGCCTGAATCTACTTAGGATTCATTTGAAATGAGTGTTGAGTAAGGATATACCCTAGATACAAAATCTTCTGTACTCCAAACACGCATTTCTCTAATTTGACCAACAATTGATTTTCCCGGAGGATTCCGAGCACCAGTCTGAGATGAGAGACATGGGACTCCCGATCAGAAGAGAAAATCAGAATAACGTCCAGATATACAATCATAAATCTGCCGATAAACTCCCTGAAGATGTCGTTCATAAAATAATCAAAAACTGCCGGGGCATTGCTGAGTCCAAATGGCATGACTAAATACTCAAAGTGCCCCTCTGGAATGTTGAAAGCAGTTTTCCACTCATCTCCTTTAATACGTATCAGGTTATATGCCGCTCTCAAATGAAGTTTGGAAAACCAGGATGCTCCCAAAACCTGGTTGAACAAGTCAGGAATCAACGGGATCGAATTTTGATTCCTAATGGTAATCTTGTTCAACTTTCTGTAGTCGATACAGGGTCTGAGACCACCGTCCTTCTTTTTAACAAAAAAGAACCCTGCACACATGGGGGAGGTGGAGGGTCGAATATATTCCATTTTAAGGCTCTCCCTAATATACTCTTTCATAGCGCTGCGCTCTGGACCAGATAGGTTGTAAATATATCCCTTGGGAAATCTAGACCCTGCCACTAAATCTGTAGCACAGTCATATGGTCTATGTGGCCCCCACCTACGCAAACATCTTTATGGCAGAGGTCGAGGATCGGCTGGTGTATCGCTCTAAATTTGTTGAGAGAGTTCTGTGCTGGTGGCGCTACATCGACAACATTTTTTTGATCTGGACGGGTACTATATCGGAACTCGATGAATTTCATGCACACCTGAATTCTGGTGTCCAGGACCTGCAATTCACTGTGACACATTCGGTCCGTGAGCTGCAGTTCCTTGACGTTTGAATTCTTGTACAGGAGGGAAAGATCAAGACTGATCTATTCCAAAAACCTACAGATAAAAATACCTTATTGATGTATGACAGCAGTCATCCTCAGAATATGGTGAACTCCCTACCATGGAGTCAATTGCTTAGGGTACGACGTATTGTTTCGGATGATAGTCAATTTGAGCGTAGGGTTAATGAAATGTGTAATAAGTTCAGTAATAGAGGATACCCTAAAAGATTGATTAAATGCACTAAACAGAAAATTGTGTCCACTGAACGCAGTTCCACCTTTGTAAGGAAGCTCCAGAAGCATGATACCCCTCGGATCCCCTTTGTATGCATCTTTGGGGGTGATAGTGGTAACATTGCCACTATCCTTAGGCAAGAATGGCAGATCTTGCATAAAGGATGCCTAATGTCATGGAATTTACAGTTCCCCCAATGATGGCGTACAAACGTAGTCCGAATCTGCGTGACAGAATTGTAAAAGCGGATATAGGTGGTAAAGATATGGAGAGACAGAAGAGGTTGGCACCATTGAGGAGTGGCAATTTCCCTTGCCTCTCATGTTGCAACTGCAGTGGCATCATGAAAGGCAATGGATTTGCGCACCCATACAGTGGTAAACTGTTTAAAATCAGAGGACACTATACATGTAGGTCCAATGATGTGGTATACATGATACAGTGCCAATGCAGTCTGATATACGTGGGGGAGACCACAATGGAATTGAGAGAGAGAATTAATAAACGCAAAAGTACAATAAGAAAGAGGGCATTAGATAAACCGGTCGCAAAACATTTTATTGAACATAATCATTCTATAAATCAATTAAGATTTCGTGCTATTGATAGTGTAGGATATTTGAGACGGAAAGAGAATCCTGAGGAGAAAGGAGTTAAAATGGATTCATACTCTTAGGTCCCTTAAACCATTTGGCCTGAATATAGAATTTAACGTCACTTACATTGACTAGGGTGAGAAACTAATTTGTCTTCTAGGTATTGGGACATCTTGTTTTTATAATAATATGTGTAAAATAACCCTTGAGGATCTATCCCCTATTCTGTGGGGCAATTTGATATTCATAAATTCACTGTTATGCTATAATTCTATAAATGTGAGGCTCATGAGGCTTTATAGAATGCATCCATAATATATGTTATAAATACATATTATCTATGTTTAATTATGTACCTTCTTCCCCATTATAATCGGGGTTGTGTTTTGTGATGCATTGAGATATACCTTGCAGAGTATGTGATCAGACTGAGTATGCGATTGTTTTTGCTGATATTTATCGGAACTGTCCCATGCGATTATTGGCTATATGAATGTAAGTCGATTTGCCTTACTCGAGTGACAGGATTGATTCTTGCGGATGCGTCCTCGCTACCATGACACTGACGTTGCGCTGTATTGACACCGCATGCGAGAGTCCACGTGATGCGATCATCTGACGCATGAGGGCGCGGTTTGATGACGTCTGTGGACATGGCACGTGACTGCGGGTGTCATGAGGATTCGGAGATGGCCGATTGGCCACATGAATAAGCGCCGTCAGTTGCCGTGGATACAATTGACTCAACTGATCAAGTAAGTGCAGCTGTGCACGGTTGCGCACTTCACATGGGACAACGCCGACATGAACAGCATGGCTCTAGTGAGTTCTTAACCAGGTGCAAGGTAATGAATACATGGATAGAAGTGTTTTAATGAATAGTGGTTTATTGTAATGATCCGAAGGGGTGTGTCTTTTTATGTGGGGTATATATACACCTATTGATGTGGATGTCATTAGGCTTGACAAAGGCTGAGTTTCAGCCGAAACATTGCTGCTGTATTTGTCTTGAGGTCGCAATAAAAATATTGGATGATGTGAGATGCTGCCGGAGCCATTCTTTGTTTCTTCTATTCTCAGGATAGGTCATCAATATCAGATCGGCTGGGGTCCGACACCTGGCACCCCCGCCGATCAGCTGTTTGAAGAGAAGGCGCGCGCCATGCCAGCGCTGCCTCCTCTTCATTGTTTACCTGCTCACTGTTACACCTGCTCACTGCTGCAGATGCAACGGCGAGCAGGTAAACAATTAAGAGAAGGCAGCGCTGGCACGGCGCGCGCCTTCTCTTCAAACAGCTGATCGGCGGGGGTGCGGGGTGTCGGACCCCAGCCGATCTGATATTGATGACCTATCCTGAGAATAGGTCATCAATAAATATAACTTGGACAACCCCTTTAAGAGCAGTTCATGCAGGCCACTCAAAGGAAGGTCTCGTTGCAGCCTGGGAGAGACTTGAACAGACCTACGACAGTCCTGAAGCTATAGAAAGCGCCTTATTCAAGAGACTTCAAGCCTTCCCAAAGATAACTGGCAAGGACAATTGCAAGCTCCAGGATCTGAGCCACATAATAAAGGAATTTGAATTGGCTAAAATGGACCCACATCTGCCAGGACTGAGTTACCTTGATACTGCCCATGGTGTCAATACAATTGTGTTGAAACTACCACACGGCATGCAAGAAAAATGGGCAGACCAGGGCTCCAGATACAAGAGAGAACACAATGTGTCTTTTCCCTCTTTCTCTTATTTTTCCATATTCATCAGTGACCAAGCTCGGAAGAAGAATGATCCAAGCTTTGACTTCACATAATCCACTCTACCTGCTTCATCCTCATGCTTAAGGTATGACAACACAACAAGTAAACGTAGAGAATTAAGGGGAAAAGTATCCGTTAGGAAAACAAACTTATTACAACCTCCACTACTAGGAAGGACACCCCCGTCCTTAAAGAAAGGGACCCTAACCGCATGTGCCCTATCCACAAAAGACCTCATCCTTTAAAAGAATGTTGTGGGCTCAGGGCAAAGACCTTGCAAGAATGCAGAGAGACACTCAAAGAGCTTGGAGTGTGTTTCTAGTGTTGTGCCTCGTCAAATCATATGGCAAAAGACTGTAAAGCTATCATCAGGTGTGCAGCATGCAACAGTGACAAGCATGTTACAGCAATGCATCCTACTTTACCTCCAGACAACGCACCATGTCAAGCCGCAACCAATGCCATCGCACTTCATGGCAGGGAGCCACCGGCTCAAGAGCTAGATACAGTGACTGTCTCCTCTTCCTGTACGGAAATATGTGGCAAGGAGATTGCTTCTAAGTGCTGTGCAAAAGTGTGTTTGGTCAACGTCTACCCAGAAGGGCAATCTGAAAAGGCTACTAGAATGTACGCCATTATAGATGAACAAAGCAATGTCTCTGGCAAAACCTAACTTCTTTGAGATTTTTGGCATAACGGGAGAAGCAACGCCATACACCCTAAGCACTTGTTCTGGTCGTGTAGAGACTTATGGCAGAAAAGCCACTGGATACCTTATCCCCTCCATTAAAGGAAACGTTCATATACCCTTGCCAACGTTAATTGAATATGACCAGATACCTGATGAAAGAGATGAAATTCCTACTCTAGAAGCTGCATACCATCATTTTCACTTGAAACATCTGGCTAGTGAGATTCCTCCTATAGACATGAATGCTGGCGTCAAACTCTTGCTCTGGAGAGACATTCTGAGAGTCCACAAGGTGCGGCAACAATGCAACGGTCCTAACAACGCCCTATATGCACGGAGACTCGACTTAGGCTGGGTGATTGTGGGCGAGGTATGTATAAATAAGAGCCACAAACCATCTCAATCGAACTTCTTTAAAACCTTTGAGCTTAAAAAAGGTCGCACAACTCATTTTAAGCCATGTGTTCATCATTACGAGGTAAAGGAAAAGCTTTCTAACCTCCTTAAGGCACCAGACATCATTCCTACCCTTTATGACAACCTAGGAAGATCAGTGTTTTGTACAACACCAGAGGACAACAGATTAGCCTTGTCTGTAGATGACAAAGAGTAAATTAAAATAATGGACATTGCATTCTTCAAAGATACATCTAACCACTGGGTTGCACCTTTACGTTTCCGTGCTGTAAGAGCCAGACTTCCTGACAACCAGGAACAGGCACTATCCAGATTCATTAAAAAACAAGCCTGACATGAAAAATCATTTTGTGGCCTTCATGGAAAAGATATTTCACAATGAGCATGCAGAACCGGCTCCACCTTTGCAAGAGCATGAAGACAGCTGTTACCTTCCCTCCTTTGGAGTATATCACCCACGGAAACCAAACCAGATAAGAGTGGTATTTGACTCAAGTGCCAAACATAATGGCGTATCTTTGAACAACGTCCTTCTCACCGGTCCAAACCTGACCAATAATCTGGTAGGAGTACTTAGGAGATTCAGAAAGGAGTCAGTTGCCATAACTGCAGACATTAAACAAATGTTCCACTAATTTATCGTATGGCAAGACCACAGAAATTATCTCATGTTTCTTTGGCACAGAGACAATCACACCAGCAAGGAAATGGTTAAATACCGCATGAAGGTGCACGTGTTCGGTAACAGTCCTTCACCTGCTGTTGCTACATATGGCCTAAGTAGGGCTGCCTCTGATGGTGAGTCAGAGTTCAGGAAAGATGCCCGAAACTTTGTTGAAAGAGACTTCTACGTGGATGACGCACTCAAATCCTTGCCCACAGTGGAAGAAGCCATAGATCTGCTCAAAAGGACACAAGGTATGCTTTCAAAATCTTGTCTGAGGTTACACTAAATCGCCTCTAACTGTCCTGCTGTAATTAAAGCCTTCCAGTCCAGTGATCATGCCACAGAATTCAGAGACTTGAATTTAGGGATAGACAATCCTAAACCTGAACAGTGGCACTATGTTCCATCTCATCTCAATCCCGCAGATTGCACCACCAGACCAGCATCTGGTAGAGTCTCTGCAAATTCTTCTTAGTTAACAGGTCCAAAGTTTTTGCTGAACCAGAGCAGAAAAACTCCTACTCAAGACGTCTTCAGTTTCCAAGACCCTCATGAAGATCCAGAGATTCGCCCTGAAGTTAGTACCCTTGTCACCAAGTCTTAAAGAAGGTCTGCCTTGGGCTGTATAAGAAGGTACAAGGAATCATCGTGGATGATAGGTACGTGTTACAGAGGTTCCTGGCCTCAGTGGAGTAAGAGCCGGTTTTTATGTGTCAGCAGCAGTTGCTGTTTGACACCTTGATACTTAGTATGGCTATAATAGCTAATCCGGGACGGCTCTTACTGGGACTAGTCAAAGTGCTGGGTGGATGACTACTCCCCATGTTCCAGGTCGGGTTTTGCCAGGCATAAAAACCAACCAGCACCAGTGGCGTCGCCAGGGGGGGGCCAGAGGGGGCCACGGCCCCCCCTACATCATGCTGGGCCCCCCCATGTGCCCCCCCAACTAAAATGCGCCCCCCCCCCCCAGTGAGCCGCCGCCAGGCACAGGGAGATGAGCGCTTCCATTGCGCTCATCTCCTTACTACTGCCTGTGCCAGCGGCATTCACTTGACTGATCCGATCGGAGTCTCTCACCTCACGCTGCTGGCAGCAGGGACTCAGGGAGCCTGAGGGAGGGACGGGGAGGAGCGTAATCTGATCTTAGAGTGGAAGCTGGCTTCTGCCAGCCCCTCCCCTCCCCGCCCACCAACCAATCACCGACCAGAGCTGAGGGGGCAAGGCAAGCACAGCACTAGCAGCTCTGACTCGAGTCACACAAGTGCAGGGAGTCTATGAATAGAAATTAATCGAATGAGTCACAAGTTAAAAGAATCTAAAGATCCGACTTAGTTTGTGACTCATTCGATTCATTGAGTTAAAAGAGCCGTGAGTCAGAGGGTAGAACAGGTTACATTACACTGAGGCTGTCTGGCTGCTTTTGTTGCAACAGATAGGAGAAGTGACAGATGACACAAGAGTTTAGATTACAGGTTGAATTAAATTAACCCCTCAGAATCAAATTGGCTTCTCAGGAGATATATATGTTAAAGGCATCTCATTCAGTAGCTATATAACTAAGGGCCCTTTCACACTTGCATTGTCCGGATCCGGCGTGTACTCCACTTGCCGGAATTACACGCCGGATCCGGAAAAACGCAAGTGTACTGAAAGCATTTGAAGACGGATCCGTCTTCAAAATGCTTTCAGTGTTACTATGGCACCCAGGACGCTATTAAAGTCCTGGTTACCATAGTAGTAGTGGGGAGCGGGGGAGCGGTATACTTATCATCCGTGCGGCTCCCAGGGCGCTCCAGAGTGACATCAGAGCGCCCCAGGCGCATGGATGACGTGTACATGCGATCACGTCATCCATGCGCCTGGGGCGCCCTGACGTCACTCTGGAGCGCCCCGGGAGCCGCACGGACGGTAAGTATGCCGCTCCCCCGCT
The DNA here is from genome assembly GCF_014858855.1 of Bufo gargarizans. Taxonomy (NCBI): domain Eukaryota; kingdom Metazoa; phylum Chordata; class Amphibia; order Anura; family Bufonidae; genus Bufo; species Bufo gargarizans. Next base: position 674,938,806 of record NC_058080.1, read on the forward strand.
CCCCGCTACACTTTACCATGGCTGCCATGGCTTAGCGTCCCGGCAGCCATGGTAACCATTGAGAAAAAGCTAAACGTCGTATCCGGCAATGCGCCGAAACGACGTTTAGCTTAAGGCCGGATCCGGATCAATGCCTTTCAATGGGCATTAATTCCGGATCCGGCCTTGCGGCAAGTGTTCAGGATTTTTGGCCGGAGCAAAAAGTACAGCATGCTGCGGTATTTTCTCCGGCCAAAAAACGTTCCGGTCCGGAACTGAAGACATCCTGATGCATCCTGAACGGATTTCACTCCATTCAGAATGCATTAGGATAAAACTGATCAGGATTCTTCCGGCATAGAGCCCCGACGACGGAACTCTATGCCGGATCCGGACAACGCAAGTGTGAAATGTATCGTTGTTATAGCTGCCCCCCTCCTACTTTTGTCCTGGCCCCCAGTGTGCCTCCCCAAAATTTGAAAGCTAGAGACGCCACTGACCAGCACGGCCAGGTGGAGAGGATTTACTACGTTTGACAGTGGAGCTCAGGAGGTCTGTGATCTGAGGTCTGTGTTGGGATCTGCGTCTTGAGCCGGGCTGGAGGGCTCAGACCCCTGTAAGGGTGAACAGGCCGCCTAATGCCTGCCTGTGGACTTGACAAGGCAGAACTTCCAACAGAGTGTGAAGTAACACCCAGGAGAAAAGGTGACTGTTTTGTATATGAACTTTTCTTGTGTGTGAATGATCACTAAGCAATAGAGATGGCCTTCTGGTTCACCTGGTGGTCGTTTCGCAGCAAACTTTGCTAGTTTGCGGTTCACCAAACATGCAAACATATGGCGATGTCCGCCGGAGATATATTCTTTTGCATTGTGCCGAACTTTGACCCATGACACATCCACCAGGTGGGACAGGATAGCCAATGGAGATGTTTCAGCACATGGACACACCCCTACCCTATAAATAAACCTAATCTGGCAGCCATTTTACATTTTGTTTTTTGCCAGTGTAGGGAGAGGTTGCTGTGTGGAGCAGGGACAGACTGTTAGGGACACCAAACGCTTTTAATGACTGGTATAAGTATTCTATCGATAGGTGTGACATACTGAGAGGTGTGATATACTTATAATATACTTTCTAACATAGAAAGTATATTATAGTGCATTTGTATTGTGCAGTAGTGTTGATCACGAATATTTGAATTTCAAATTTTTATCTCGAATATAGGTACTTTGAAAATTCGCGAATATTTTGAATATAGTTATATATATTCGATTTTTTTTTTTTTTTATCAGTACACATGATCCCTTCCTGTTTCTAGCTTGTGGGCCAATAAGAAGGCTGCAATATACTTGACTTTAGGAGTAGTAGTGTTTGCGAATTTTGCTCTATATTCATTTTTTCGAATATTCGCTATATTGCTATATATTCTTGTTTTAGAATATTACAAATATTCGAAAAAACGAAGTTATAGCAATATAGCGAATATTCGAAAAAAAACGAATATAGAGCAATTTAGCTAATATAGTGCTATAATCTTCTTTCTCTAATAGTTGTAAGTTGAAAAATTCGCAATAAAAATTCGAACTACGAAGATTTGCATATTACACAATCATTACCTTGCCGATTTTTAGAGTAAAAAAAATCGTGAATTTTAGAATTTTGGAATATTCAACGAATATTCTAAAAAATATTCAAGAAATATCGCGAATTCGAATATGACCCCTGCCGCCCATCACTATTGTGCAGCAGTTGTGTGTGCGATTCTGCTGTAATACTGCAGCTAGATAGAGGGACAAACACTGTTGGAATAACTAATTGCAACTGGTGTGATATAACTGTTGCCCCCCCCCCCCCCCAAAAAAAAATTATTGAGGGGTGTGAAATACCTTATAACATAGAAAGTATATTATAGTGCATTTGTATTGTGCAGCAGTTGTGTGCGGTTCTGCTGAGATACCGCAGCTAGATAGAGGGACAAACGCTATTGGAATAACTAATTGCAACTGGTGTCATATACCTATTGCCCCAAAAACAACTGATTAAAGTGTGCGATATACCTGCTTCCACAAAATACTGATTAAGGGGTTTAAAAAATCTGCTTCCACAAAATACTAATTAAGGGCTGTGATACACCGGCTTCCACAAAATATTGATTAAGGGGTTTGATACAGTTGCAAGAAAAAGTATGTGAACCCTTTGCAATGATATCGTTTTCCGGATTCTGGTCATAAAATGTGATCTGATCTTCATCTAAGTCACAACAATAGACAATCACAGTCTGCTTAAACTAATAACACACAAAGAATTAAATGTTACCATGTTTTTTTTTTTAACACACCATGTAAACATTCACAGAGCAGGTGGAAAAAGTATGTGAACCCTTGGATTTAATATCTGGTTGAACCTCCTTTGGCAGCAATAACTTCAACCAAACGTTTCCTGTATTTGCAGATCAGACGTGCACAACGGTCAGGAGTAATTCTTGACCATTCCTCTTTACAGATCTGTTTCAGTTCAGCAATATTCTTGAGATGTCTGGCGTGAATCGCTTTCTTGAGGTCATGCCACAGCATCTCAATCGGGTTGAGGTCAGGACTCTGACTGGGCCACTCCAGAAGGCGTATTTTCTTCTGTTTAGGCCATTCTGTTGTTGATTTACTTCTATGATTTGGGTCGTTGTCCTGTTGCAACACCCATCTTCTGTTGAGCTTCAGCTGGTGGATAGATATCCTTAAGTTCTCCTGCAAAATGTTTTGATAAACTTGGGAATTCATTTTCCCTTCGATGATAGCAATCCGTCCAGGCCCTGACGCAGCAAAGCAGCCCCAAACCATGATGCCCTGACCACCATACTTTACAGTTGGGATGAGGTTTTGATGTTGGTGTGCTGTGCCTCTTTTTCTCCACACATAGTGTTGTGTGTTTCTTCCAAACAACTCAACTTTGGTTTCATCTGTCCACAGAATATTTGCCAGTACTGCTGTGGAACATCCAGGTACTCATGTGCAAACTGTAAACGTGCAGCAATGTTTTTTTTGGGGGGACAGCAGTGGCTTCCTCTGTGGTATCCTCCCATGAAATCCATTCTTGTTTAGTGTTTTACGTATCGTAGATTCGCTAACACTGATGTTAGCATATGCCAGAGACTTTTGTAAGTCTTTAGCTGACACTCTAGGATTCTTCTTCACCTCATTGAGCAGTCTGCGCTGTGTTCTTGCAGTCATCCTTACAGGACGGCCACTCCTAGGGAGAGTAGCAGCAGTGCTGAACTTTCTCCATTTATAGACAATTTGTCTTACCGTGGACTGATGAACAGCAAGGCTTTTGGAGATACTTTTATAGCCCTTTCCAGTTTTATGCAAGTCAACAATTCTTAATTGTAGGTCTTCTGAGAGCTCTTTTGTGCAAGGCATCATTCACATCAGGCAATGCTTTTTGTGAAAAGCAAACCCAGAACTGGTGTGTGTTTTTTATAGGGCAGGGCAGCTGTAACAAACACTTCCAATCTCATCTCATTGATTGGACTCCAGTTGGTTGACACCTCACTACAATTAGCTCTTGGAGATGTCATTAGTCTATGGGTTCACATACTTTTTCCACCTGCACTATGAATGTTTACACGGTGTGTTCAATAAAAACATGGTAACATTTAATTTGTTTTGTGTTATTAGTTTAAGCAGACTGTGATTGTCTATTGTTGTGACTTCGATGAAGATCAGATCACATTTTATGACCAATCTGTGCAGAAATCCATATCATTCCAAAGGGTTCACATACTTTTTCTTGCAACTGTATACTGGCTTTCACCAAATACTCATTAAGGGGCTCTATATACCTGTTTCCCCAAAATACTGATAGAGGGTATTGATATACCGGCTTCCACCAAATATAGATTGAGGCCTGCGATACACCGTCTTCCACTAAATATTGATTAAGGGGTTTGAGATACTATCTTCCAGCAAATACTCATTAAGAGGTTCTATATACCTGTTTCCACAAAATACTGATAGTGGGGATTGATATACCGGCTTCCACCAAATATTGATTGAGGCCTTTGATACACCAGCTTCCACTAAATATTGATTAAAGTTGTTTGATATACCAGCTTCCAGCAAATACTCATTAAGGGGTTCTATGCACCTTTTTATTTACAAAATACTGATAGAGGGGATTGATATACCGGCTTCCACCAAAAATAGATTGAGGTTTACGATACACCGGCTTCTACCAAATATTGATTAAGGGGTTTGATATACCTGCTTCGACCAAATATTGATCGAGGCCTGCGATTAGGGATGAGCGAACTCGAACTGTATAGTTCGGGTTCGTACCGAATTTTGGGGTGTCCGTGACACGGACCCGAACCCGGACATTTTCGTAAAAGTCCGGGTTCGGGTTCGGTGTTCGTCGCTTTCTTCGCGCTTTTGTGACGCTTTCTTGGCGCTTTTTGAAAGGCTGCAAAGCAGCCAATCAACAAGCGTCATACTACTTGCCCCAAGAGGCCATCACAGCCATGCCTACTATTGGCATGGCTGTGATTGGCCAGAGCACCATGTGACCCAGCCTCTATTTAAGCTGGAGTCACATAGCGCCGCCCGTCACTCTGCTCTGATTAGCGTAGGGAGAGGTTGCGGCTGCGACAGTAGGGCGAGATTAGGCAGATTAACTCCTCCAAAGGACTTGATTAACTGATCGATCTGCAGCTGTGGATCATTGAGCTGCTGATCCTCAATTGCTCACTGTTTTTAGGCTGCACAGACCGTTTGTCAGTCTCATTTTTCTGGGGTGATCGGCGGCCATTTTGTGTCTTGTGGTGCGCCAGCACAAGCTGCGACCAAGTGCATTTAACCCTCAATGGTGTGGTTGTTTTTTGGCTAAAGCCTACATCAGGGTGAAGCTGTCACACCAAGTGCATTTAACCAGCAATAGTCTGTTCATTTTTTGGCCATATACAAAATCAGGGGCAAGCTGCGCCTGTCACCAAGTGCATTTAACCCTCAATGGTGTGGTTGTTTTTTGGCTAAAGCCTACATCAGGGTGAAGCTGTCACACCAAGTGCATTTAACCAGCAATAGTCTGTTCATTTTTTGGCCATATACAAAATCAGGGGCAAGCTGCGCCTGTCACCAAGTGCATTTAACCCTCAATGGTGTGGTTGTTTTTTGGCTAAAGCCTACATCAGGGTGAAGCTGTCACACCAAGTGCATTTAACCAGCAATAGTCTGTTCATTTTTTGGCCATATACAAAATCAGGGGCAAGCTGCGCCTGTCACCAAGTGCATTTAACCCTCAATGGTGTGGTTGTTTTTTGGCTAAAGCCTACATCAGGGTGAAGCTGTCACACCAAGTGCATTTAACCAGCAATAGTCTGTTCATTTTTTGGCCATATCCCAGTCTAATTCTGTCACTAAATCCATACCGGTCACCCAGCGCCTAAATACTAGGCCTCAAATTTATATCCAGCTAAATCTGTCCCTAGTGCTGTAGCTGGGCGAGTTATTTAGTGTCCGTTCAAGCACATTTCTTGTTCTGGGTTGAAATACAATTCCCAATTTAGCAATTTCATAATTTAGTGGTTCCTGCTATATCAGAGCTCTTTGAAATCTATCCCAAAAAGGGTATATAATATTGAAGGTGCACATAGGGTCATTCAGAGTAACTTCACACACACCCGCTACTGTGTATTTCCAAGTCTAATTCTGTCACTAAATCCATACCGGTGACCCAGCGCCTAAATACTAGGCCTCAAATTTAATTCCCTCTAAATCTCTCGTTACCCACCGCTGTACTGTTGTTGCTGGGCAAGATATTTAGTGTCCGTCAAAGCACATTTTTTGTTCTGGGTTGAAGTACAATTCCCAATTTAGCAATTTCATAATTTAGTGGTTTCTGCTATATCAGAGCTATTTGAAATCTATCCCAAAAAGGGTATATAATATTGAAGGTGCACATAGGGTCATTCAGAATAACTTCACACACACCCGCTACTGTGTATTTCCAAGTCTAATTCTGTCACTAAACCCATACCTGTCACCCAGCGCCTAAATACTAGGCCTCAAATTTAAATCCCTCTAAATCTCTCGTTACCGTTGTCCTGTTGTAGCTGGGAAAGTTATTTAGTGCCCGTCAAAGCACATTTTTTGTTCTGGGTTGAAGTACAATTCCCAATTTAGCAATTTCATAATTTAGTGGTTCCTGCTATATCAGAGCTATTTGAAATCTATCCCAAAAAGGGTATATAATATTGAAGGTGCACATAGGGTCATTCAGAATAACTTCACACACACCCGCTACTGTGTATTTCCAAGTCTAATTCTGTCACTAAATCCATACCGGTGACCCAGCGCCTAAATACTAGGCCTCAAATTTAATTCCCTCTAAATCTCTCGTTACCCACCGCTGTACTGTTGTTGCTGGGCAAGATATTTAGTGTCCGTCAAAGCACATTTTTTGTTCTGGGTTGAAGTACAATTCCCAATTTAGCAATTTCATAATTTAGTGGTTTCTGCTATATCAGAGCTATTTGAAATCTATCCCTAAAAGGGTATATAATATTGAAGGTGCACATAGGGTCATTCAGAATAACTTCACACACACCCGCTACTGTGTATTTCCAAGTCTAATTCTGTCACTAAACCCATACCTGTCACCCAGCGCCTAAATACTAGGCCTCAAATTTATATCCAGCTAAATCTGTCCCTAGTGCTGTAGCTGGGCGAGTTATTTAGTGTCCGTTCAAGCACATTTCTTGTTCTGGGTTGAAATACAATTCTCAATTTAGCAATTTCATAATTTAGTGGTTCCTGCTATATCAGAGCTCTTTGAAATCTATCCCAAAAAGGGTATATAATATTGAAGGTGCACATAGGGTCATTCAGAGTAACTTCACACACACCCGCTACTGTGTATTTCCAAGTCTAATTCTGTCACTAAATCCATACCGGTGACCCAGCGCCTAAATACTAGGCCTCAAATTTAATTCCCTCTAAATCTCTCGTTACCCACCGCTGTACTGTTGTTGCTGGGCAAGATATTTAGTGTCCGTCAAAGCACATTTTTTGTTCTGGGTTGAAGTACAATTCCCAATTTAGCAATTTCATAATTTAGTGGTTTCTGCTATATCAGAGCTATTTGAAATCTATCCCAAAAAGGGTATATAATATTGAAGGTGCACATAGGGTCATTCAGAATAACTTCACACACACCCGCTACTGTGTATTTCCAAGTCTAATTCTGTCACTAAACCCATACCTGACACCCAGCGCCTAAATACTAGGCCTCAAATTTAAATCCCTCTAAATCTCTCGTTACCGTTGTCCTGTTGTAGCTGGGAAAGTTATTTAGTGCCCGTCAAAGCACATTTTTTGTTCTGGGTTGAAGTACAATTCCCAATTTAGCAATTTCATAATTTAGTGGTTCCTGCTATATCAGAGCTATTTGAAATCTATCCCAAAAAGGGTATATAATATTGAAGGTGCACATAGGGTCATTCAGAATAACTTCACACACACCCGCTACTGTGTATTTCCAAGTCTAATTCTGTCACTAAATCCATACCGGTGACCCAGCGCCTAAATACTAGGCCTCAAATTTAATTCCCTCTAAATCTCTCGTTACCCACCGCTGTACTGTTGTTGCTGGGCAAGATATTTAGTGTCCGTCAAAGCACATTTTTGTTCTGGGTTGAAGTACAATTCCCAATTTAGCAATTTCATAATTTAGTGGTTCTGCTATATCAGAGCTATTTGAAATCTATCCCTAAAAGGGTATATAATATTGAAGGTGCACATAGGGTCATTCAGAATAACTTCACACACACCCGCTACTGTGTATTTCCAAGTCTAATTCTGTCACTAAACCCATACCTGTCACCCAGCGCCTAAATACTAGGCCTCAAATTTAAATCCCTCTAAATCTCTCGTTACCGTTGTCCTGTTGTAGCTGGGAAAGTTATTTAGTGCCCGTCAAAGCACATTTTTTGTTCTGGGTTGAAGTACAATTCCCAATTTAGCAATTTCATAATTTAGTGGTTCCTGCTATATCAGAGCTATTTGAAATCTATCCCAAAAAGGGTATATAATATTGAAGGTGCACATAGGGTCATTCAGAATAACTTCACACACACCCGCTACTGTGTATTTCCAAGTCTAATTCTGTCACTAAATCCATACCGGTGACCCAGCGCCTAAATACTAGGCCTCAAATTTAATTCCCTCTAAATCTCTCGTTACCCACCGCTGTACTGTTGTTGCTGGGCAAGATATTTAGTGTCCGTCAAAGCACATTTTTTGTTCTGGGTTGAAGTACAATTCCCAATTTAGCAATTTCATAATTTAGTGGTTTCTGCTATATCAGAGCTATTTGAAATCTATCCCTAAAAGGGTATATAATATTGAAGGTGCACATAGGGTCATTCAGAATAACTTCACACACACACGCTTCTGTGCATTTCCAAGTCTAATTCTGTCACTAAATCCATACCGGTCACCCAGCGCCTAAATACTAGGCCTCAAATTTATATCCCGCTGAATTTGAATACAATACATTGGGCCAAATAATATATTTGTTGTTGTGGTGAACCATAACAATGAGAAAAACATCTAGTAAGGGACGCGGACGTGGACATGGTCGTGGTGGTGTTAGTGGACCCTCTGGTGCTGGGAGAGGACGTGGCCGTTCTGCCACATCCACACGTCCTAGTGTACCAACTACCTCAGGTCCCAGTAGCCGCCAGAATTTACAGCGATATATGGTGGGGCCCAATGCCGTTCTAAGGATGGTAAGGCCTGAGCAGGTACAGGCATTAGTCAATTGGGTGGCCGACAGTGGATCCAGCACGTTCACATTATCTCCCACCCAGTCTTCTGCAGAAAGCGCACAGATGGCGCCTGAAAACCAACCCCATCAGTCTGTCACATCACCCCCATGCATACCAGGGAAACTGTCTCAGCCTCAAGTTATGCAGCAGTCTCTTATGCTGTTTGAAGACTCCGCTGGCAGGGTTTCCCAAGGGCATCCACCTAGCCCTTCCCCAGCGGTGAAAGACATAGAATGCACTGACGCACAACCACTTATGTTTCCTGATGATGAGGACATGGGAATACCACCTCAGCATGTCTCTGATGATGACGAAACACAGGTGCCAACTGCTGCGTCTTTCTGCAGTGTGCAGACTGAACAGGAGGTCAGGGATCAAGACTGGGTGGAAGACGATGCAGGGGACGATGAGGTCCTAGACCCCACATGGAATGAAGGTCGTGCCACTGACTTTCACAGTTCGGAGGAAGAGGCAGTGGTGAGACCGAGCCAACAGCGTAGCAAAAGAGGGAGCAGTGGGCAAAAGCAGAACACCCGCCGCCAAGAGACTCCGCCTGCTACTGACCGCCGCCATCTGGGACCGAGCACCCCAAAGGCAGCTTCAAGGAGTTCCCTGGCATGGCACTTCTTCAAACAATGTGCTGACGACAAGACCCGAGTGGTTTGCACGCTGTGCCATCAGAGCCTGAAGCGAGGCATTAACGTTCTGAACCTGAGCACAACCTGCATGACCAGGCACCTGCATGCAAAGCATGAACTGCAGTGGAGTAAACACCTTAAAACCAAGGAAGTCACTCAGGCTCCCCCTGCTACCTCTTCTGCTGCTGCCGCCTCGGCCTATTCTGCTGCTGCCGCCTCGGCCTCTTCCTCCGCCTCTGGAGGAACGTTGGCACCTGCCGCCCAGCAAACAGGGGATGTACCACCAACACCACCACCACCACCTCCGTCACCAAGCGTCTCAACCATGTCACACGCCAGCGTTCAGCTCTCCATCTCACAAACATTTGATAGAAAGCGTAAATTCCCACCTAGCCACCCTCGATCCCTGGCCCTGAATGCCAGCATTTCTAAACTACTGGCCTATGAAATGCTGTCATTTAGGCTGGTGGACACAGACAGCTTCAAACAGCTCATGTCGCTTGCTGTCCCACAGTATGTTGTTCCCAGCCGGCACTACTTCTCCAAGAGAGCCGTGCCTTCCCTGCACAACCAAGTATCCGATAAAATCAAGTGTGCACTGCGCAACGCCATCTGTAGCAAGGTCCACCTAACCACAGATACGTGGACCAGTAAGCACGGCCAGGGACGCTATATCTCCCTAACTGCACACTGGGTAAATGTAGTGGCAGCTGGGCCCCAGGCGGAGAGCTGTTTGGCGCACGTCCTTCCGCCGCCAAGGATCGCAGGGCAACATTCTTTGCCTCCTGTTGCCACCTCCTCCTTCTCGGCTTCCTCCTCCTCTTCTTCCACCTGCTCATCCAGTCAGCCACACACCTTCACCACCAACTTCAGCACAGCCCGGGGTAAACGTCAGCAGGCCATTCTGAAACTCATATGTTTGGGGGACAGGCCCCACACCGCACAGGAGTTGTGGCGGGGTATAGAACAACAGACCGACGAGTGGTTGCTGCCGGTGAGCCTCAAGCCCGGCCTGGTGGTGTGTGATAATGGGCGAAATCTCGTTGCAGCTCTGGGACTAGCCAATTTGACGCACATCCCTTGCTTGGCGCATGTGCTGAATTTGGTGGTGCAGAAGTTCATTCACAACTACCCCGACATGTCAGAGCTGCTGCATAAAGTGCGGGCCGTCTGTTCGCGCTTCCGGCGTTCACATCCTGCTGCTGCTCGCCTGTCTGCGCTACAGCGTAACTTCGGCCTTCCCGCTCACCGCCTCATATGCGACGTGCCCACCAGGTGGAACTCCACCTTGCACATGCTGGACAGACTGTGCGAGCAGCAGCAGGCCATAGTGGAGTTTCAGCTGCAGCACGCACGGGTCAGTCGCACTACAGAACAGCACCACTTCACCACCAATGACTGGGCCTCCATGCGAGACCTGTGTGCCCTGTTGCGCTGTTTCGAGTACTCCACCAACATGGCCAGTGGCGATGACACCGTTATCAGCGTTACAATACCACTTCTATGTCTCCTTGAGAAAACACTTAGGGCGATGATGGAAGAGGAGGTGGCCCAGGAGGAGGAGGAGGAGGAGGAGGAAGAGGGGTCATTTTTAGCACTTTCAGGCCAGTCTCTTCGAAGTGACTCAGAGGGAGGTTTTTGGCAACAGCAGAGGCCAGGTACAAATGTGGCCAGCCAGGGCCCACTACTGGAGGACGAGGAGGACGAGGATGAGGAGGAGGTGGAGGAGGATGAGGATGAAGCATGGTCACAGCGGGGTGGCACCCAACGCAGCTCGGGTCCATCACTGGTGCGTGGCTGGGGGGAAAGGCAGGACGATGACGATACGCCTCCCACAGAGGACAGCTTGTCCTTATCCCTGGGCAGCCTGGCACACATGAGCGACTACATGCTGCAGTGCCTGCGCAACGACAGCAGAGTTGCCCACATTTTAACCTGTGCGGACTACTGGGTTGCCACCCTGCTGGATCCACGCTACAAAGACAATGTGCCCACCTTACTTCCTGCACTGGAGCGTGATAGGAAGATGCGCGAGTACAAGCGCACGTTGGTAGACACGCTACTGAGAGCATTCCCAAATGTCACAGGGGAACAAGTGGAAGCCCAAGGCCAAGGCAGAGGAGGAGCAAGAGGTCGCCAAGGCAGCTGTGTCACGGCCAGCTCCTCTGAGGGCAGGGTTAGCATGGCAGAGATGTGGAAAACTTTTGTCAACACGCCACAGCTAACTGCACCACCACCTGATACGCAACGTGTTAGCAGGAGGCAACATTTCACTAACATGGTGGAACAGTACGTGTGCACACCCCTCCACGTACTGACTGATGGTTCGGCCCCATTCAACTTCTGGGTCTCTAAATTGTCCACGTGGCCAGAGCTAGCCTTTTATGCCTTGGAGGTGCTGGCCTGCCCGGCAGCCAGCGTTTTGTCTGAACGTGTATTCAGCACGGCAGGGGGCGTCATTACAGACAAACGCAGCCGCCTGTCTACAGCCAATGTGGACAAGCTGACGTTCATAAAAATGAACCAGGCATGGATCCCACAGGACCTGTCCGTCCCTTGTCCAGATTAGACATTAACTACCTCCCCATAACCATATATTATTGGACTCCAGGGCACTTCCTCATTCAATCCTATTTTTATTTTCATTTTACCATTATATTGCGAGGCTACCCAAAGTTGAATGAACCTCTCCTCTGCCTGTGTGCTAGGCCTAAATATATGCCAATGGACTGTTGCAGTGGTGGGTGACGTGAAGCCTCATTCTCTGCTATGACATGCAGACTGATTCTCTGCTGACATGAAGCCAGATCCTCTGTTACGGGAGCTCTCTCCTCTGCCTGGGTGCTGGGCCTAAATTTATGACAATTGACTGTTGCAGTGGTGGGTGACGTGAAGCCTGATTCTCTGCTATGATATGAAGACTGATTCTCTGCTGACATGAAGCCAGATTGTCTGTTACGGGACCTTTCTCCTCTGCCTGGGTTCTGGGCCTAAATTTATGAAAATTGACTGTTGCAGTGGTGGGTGACGTGAAGCCTGATTCTCTGCTATGATATGAAGACTGATTCTCTGCTGACATGAAGCCAGATTGTCTGTTACGGGACCTTTCTCCTCTGCCTGGGTTCTGGGCCTAAATTTATGAAAATTGACTCTTACAGTGGTGGGTGACGTGAAGCCTGATTCTCTGCTATGATATGAAGACTGATTCTCTGCTGACATGAAGCCAGATTCTCTGTTACGGGACCTCTCTCCTCTGCCTGGGTGCTGGGCCTAAATTTATGACAATGGACTGTTGCAGTGGTGGCTGACGTGAAGCCTGATTCTCTGCTATGACATGCAGACTGATTCTCTGCTGTCATGAAGCCAGATTGTCTGTTACGGGACCTCTCTGCTCTGCCTGTGTGCTAGGCCTAAATATATGCCAATGGACTGTTGCAGTGGTGGCTGACGTGAAGCCTCATTCTCTGCTATGACATGCAGACTAATTCTCTGCTGACATGAAGCCAGATTGTCTGTTACGGGACCTCTCTCCTCTGCCTGGGTGCTGGGCCTAAATTTATGACAATGGACTGTTGCAGTGGTGGCTGACGTGAAGCCTGATTCTCTGCTATGACATGCAGACTAATTCTCTGCTGACATGAAGCCAGATTGTCTGTTACGGGACCTCTCTCCTCTGCCTGGGTGCTGGGCCTAAATATATGCCAATGGACTGTTGCAGTGGTGGCTGACGTGAAGCCTCATTCTCTGCTATGACATGCAGACTAATTCTCTGCTGTCATGAAGCCAGATTGTCTGTTACGGGACCTCTCTGCTCTGCCTGTGTGCTAGGCCTAAATATATGCCAATGGACTGTTGCAGTGGTGGGTGACGTGAAGCCTCATTCTCTGCTATGACATGCAGACTGATTCTCTGCTGACATGAAGCCAGATTGTCTGTTACGGGACCTCTCTGCTCTGCCTGTGTGCTAGGCCTAAATATATGCCAATGGACTGTTGCAGTGGTGGGTGACGTGAAGCCTCATTCTCTGCTATGACATGCAGACTGATTCTCTGCTGACATGAAGCCAGATTGTCTGTTACGGGACCTCTCTGCTCTGCCTGTGTGCTAGGCCTAAATATATGCCAATGGACTGTTGCAGTGGTGGGTGACGTGAAGCCTCATTCTCTGCTATGACATGCAGACTGATTCTCTGCTGACATGAAGCCAGATCCTCTGTTACGGGAGCTCTCTCCTCTGCCTGGGTGCTGGGCCTAAATTTATGACAATTGACTGTTGCAGTGGTGGGTGACGTGAAGCCTGATTCTCTGCTATGATATGAAGACTGATTCTCTGCTGACATGAAGCCAGATTGTCTGTTACGGGACCTTTCTCCTCTGCCTGGGTTCTGGGCCTAAATTTATGAAAATTGACTCTTACAGTGGTGGGTGACGTGAAGCCTGATTCTCTGCTATGATATGAAGACTGATTCTCTGCTGACATGAAGCCAGATTCTCTGTTACGGGACCTCTCTCCTCTGCCTGGGTGCTGGGTAGTGTTGAGCGCGAATATTCGAAAAGCAAATTTTTTTCGCGAATATCGCAACTTCGCGATTTCGCGAATATTTCGAATATAGTGCTATATATTCGTAAAAACGAATATTCGTTTTTTGTTTCCCCCCCCCCCCCACAAAATTACAGTACACATATAATTGATTGTTTCCCAAAGGTCCAACAGCTCAGATCTTACTCACATTGCCTAGAAAGTGATTGAGGCGCGAATCTTCGTAAGGCGATTTTATTAGCGCACATGCGAATATCGGCACGTCCCAGAACAGAGGCAAAGGGCTTTGCATTCATACATTAGTGAATTGAGTTGCGAATCTTCGTAAGGCGATTTTATTAGCGCACATGCGAATATCTACACTTGTCCCAGAACAGAGGCAAAGGGCTTTGCATTCATACATTAGTGATTGAATTGAGCTGCGAATCTTCGTAAGGCGATTTTATTAACGCAAATGCAAATATCTACACTTGTCCCCAGAACAGAGAGGCAAAGGCCTGTGCATTCATATAGTATAGCACCATATTCGCGAATACGTAGAACTTCGTAAAATTCGATTTACGAATATTCGTATTTTTTATTTTACTTTCCACCTTACAGATTACATTGATCTGTACTCTGTCAACTACTGTCATCACCCCCCACTGTATCTCGATTGATTCCCAAAAGTCTCACATTCCCTAGAAAGTGATTGAGGTGCGAATCTTCGTAAGGCGATTTTATTAGCGCACATGCGAATATCTACACTTGTCCCAGAACAGAGGCAAAGGGCATTGCATTCATACATTAGTGATTGAATTGAGTTGCGAATCTTCGTAAGGCGATTTCATTAGCGCACATGTGAATTTTGCATAGCATATGTATTATGCGATAATTCGAATTATCGCATATGCGAAATAATAACGAATTTGAATAATCGCGAATATTTTACGAATATTCTTTCGAATATTCACAAAATTTCGCGAATTCGAATATGGGACATGCCGCTCAACACTAGTGCTGGGCCTAAATTTATGACAATGGACTGTTGCAGTGGTGGGTGACGTGAAGCCTGATTCTCTGCTATGACATGCAGACTGATTCTCTGCTGACATGAAGCCAGATTGTCTGTTACGGGACCTCTCTCCTCTGCCTGGGTGCTGGGCCTAAATATATGCCAATGGACTGTTGCAGTGGTGGCTGACGTGAAGCCTCATTCTCTGCTATGACATGCAGACTAATTCTCTGCTGACATGAAGACAGATTCTCTGTTACGGGACCTCTCTCCTCTGCCTGGGTGCCGGGGCCTAAATATCTGAGAATGGACTGTTCCAGTGGTGGCTGACGTGAAGCCTCATTCTCTGCTATGACATGCAGACTAATTCTCTGCTGACATGAAGACAGATTCTCTGTTACGGGACCTCCCTCCTCTGCCTGGGTGCTGGGCCTAAATATATGCCAATGGACTGTTGCAGTGGTGGCTGACGTGAAGCCTCATTCTCTGCTATGACATGCAGACTAATTCTCTGCTGACATGAAGACAGATTCTCTGTTACGGGACCTCCCTCCTCTGCCTGGGTGCTGGGCCTAAATATATGCCAATGGACTGTTGCAGTGGTGGCTGACGTGAAGCCTCATTCTCTGCTATGACATGCAGACTGATTCTCTGCTGACATGAAGCCAGATTCTCTGTTACGGGACCTCTCTCCTCTGCCTGTGTGTGTGCTGGGCCTAAATATATGCCAATGGACTGTTGCAGTGGTGGCTGACGTGAAGCCTCATTCTCTGCTATGACATGCAGACTGATTCTCTGCTGACATGAAGCCAGATTCTCTGTTACGGGACCTCTCTCCTCTGCCTGTGTGTGTGCTGGGCCTAAATATATGCCAATGGACTGTTGCAGTGGTGGCTGACGTGAAGCCTCATTCTCTGCTATGACATGCAGACTAATTCTCTGCTGACATGAAGACAGATTCTCTGTTACGGGACCTCCCTCCTCTGCCTGGGTGCTGGGCCTAAATATATGCCAATGGACTGTTGCAGTGGTGGCTGACGTGAAGCCTCATTCTCTGCTATGACATGCAGACTGATTCTCTGCTGACATGAAGCCAGATTCTCTGTTACGGGACCTCTCTCCTCTGCCTGTGTGTGTGCTGGGCCTAAATATATGCCAATGGACTGTTGCAGTGGTGGCTGACGTGAAGCCTCATTCTCTGCTATGACATGCAGACTGATTCTCTGCTGACATGAAGCCAGATTCTCTGTTACGGGACCTCTCTCCTCTGCCTGTGTGTGTGCTGGGCCTAAATATATGCCAATGGACTGTTGCAGTGGTGGCTGACGTGAAGCCTCATTCTCTGCTATGACATGCAGACTAATTCTCTGCTGACATGAAGACAGATTCTCTGTTACGGGACCTCCCTCCTCTGCCTGGGTGCTGGGCCTAAATATATGCCAATGGACTGTTGCAGTGGTGGCTGACGTGAAGCCTCATTCTCTGCTATGACATGCAGACTAATTCTCTGCTGACATGAAGACAGATTCTCTGTTACGGGACCTCTCTCCTCTGCCTGGGTGCCGGGGCCTAAATATCTGAGAATGGACTGTTCCAGTGGTGGGTGACGGGAAGCCAGATTCTCTGCTATGGAACCTCTCTCCAATTGATTTTGGTTAATTTTTATTTATTTAATTTTTATTTTAATTCATTTCCCTATCCACATTTGTTTGCAGGGGATTTACCTACATGTTGCTGCCTTTTGCAGCCCTCTAGCTCTTTCCTGGGCTGTTTTACAGCCTTTTTAGTGCCGAAAAGTTCGGGTCCCCATTGACTTCAATGGGGTTCGGGTTCGGGACGAAGTTCGGATCGGGTTCGGATCCCGAACCCGAACATTTCCGGGATGTTCGGCCGAACTTCTCGAACCCGAACATCCAGGTGTTCGCTCAACTCTACCTGCGATACAACAGCTTCCACCAAATATTGATTAAGGGGTTTAATTTACCAAGTCAGAGCAATTATTTTCCCATCCATTCCCAGACCTTACCAATGCACAGCCATTCTTGGCATCGGATCAGGAAGAGGAGGTAGAAACGGCCGCCACCCAGCAGTCTGACGACAGTACCCAGATCAGCCCAAGGATGGAGGTCCCCTCTGTTGCTGCCTACTCCGAGATCTCTAATGTCAGTGGTGGTGAAGGTGACGATGATGACGTGTCGATGGATGTCACGTGGGTGCCCACAAGAGAGGAAGAGATGGGGAGTTCAGAGGGAGAGACATAGCAGCAAATAGGGGGTAGAAGTAGGACAAAGCAGACAGAACTCGCAATGAACAGGAGGCAAAAAGCAGACTGCAAATGTATCTGGAGTGAGACATCCACCATGCACGGTCACATATAGCGTTCCCAGGACGCCGACATATGGCTCCGCAGTGTGGGCTTTTTTAACGTGTCAGCTGCTGACAATAATGTTGCCATCTGCAACCTGTGCTGTCAATGCATAAGTTGCGGTAAGCCCAACACTCACCTAGGGACTACCGCTTTAAGAAGGCACCTGGCCTCCCATCACCGAGCCCAGTGAGAGCAACAACGTCAGAACCCACAAAGCCACACTCCCGGCACTCCACGTCCTGCCTCTTCTCCTTCTCATCTTTCCTCCCATTTGTCCTCCACTGCACCTTCCACCGTGCCGTCGTTGCGTTCATCTGGCAAAAGGCAGGCTTCAGTGACCCAAATGTTCGAACGTAAAAAGTTGATGACGCTGGATAACCCTCTTGCCCAACGGCTGACAGCTGGCTTGACGGAACTGCTAGCCCGCCGACTACTGCCATATAATATGGTGGACTCGGAGGCCTTTAGAGAATTTGTTGCCATTGGCACACCACAATGGAGGAGATGCCTGCCTCTTCTTCTCCTCCTCCTACTCCATCCTCGGCTGACTCCTCCTTTTCCACTGCTACCGCCTCTTCCGCTGCACCCCTGGAACCTATTCAACATGCCAGGTGAGACATTGCCATGCTGTGCTGCGGCTGTTGTGCCTGGAAGCCAAGAGCCACACCGGTCCAGCACTGCTTTCAGCTCTGTGGTCACAGGCCAATTAGTGGCTAACCCCACTCATTTTGACAGTTGGTAAAGTGGTGTGCGACAATGTTGCCAATTTGCTGAGCACGCTGAAACAGGCAAAATGAAACACATGCCGTGCATGGCACACGTCCTTAACTTAGTCGTGCAGCGATTCATTGCCAAATACCCCAGGGTCCAGGACGTCTTGCAGCAGGCCAGGAAAATCTCTGGCCATTTTAGAAGATATTACACGACCATGGCTCGCCTTGCTGACGTTCAGCAGCAACACCAGCTGCCCATCAGATGTCTGATTTGTGACAGCCCGACGCTCTGGAACTCCACCTTGTATATGCTTGATAGGCTGCTCCAGCAGCAACCAGCCGTTAACGACTACCTGTACAAACTGCAGAAGGACAGGTTCTGGGGACTTTGGTTTCTTCTCACTGCGCCAGTGGCTGCTCATGCACGACTCATGCAGACTTCTGCGGCCATTTGATGAGATCACCAAACTGGTCAGTCGCAGCCATTGCACCATCAGTGACATCGTACATTACGTCTTCTTTCTGGAGCATGCATTGTGTCGTGTCATTGATCAAGCCGTCGAGGAGCAGGAGCTGGAAGATGAGTGAGTTACAATGCTGAATGAATTCGCAGGGGGGCTACTCCATCTGAGACAAGTCAGCAGGAGTCTGAAGAGGAGTCAGAGGAAGATGGTGGCTGGGGGGAGAAGGAGGCGCAAGAAGAGCATGCTTTAAACTTTTCGGGGATCCCTGGTGTTGCCCGTGGCTAGGGGGAGGAGACCAAGGACGACATTCTCCTGGGGATGAGCAGGAGCCACATCGGCCATTAAATCAGGTTAACGGCCGATGTGGACGCTCTGCCACTCCTAGGGAGAGTAGCAGCACTGCTGAACTTCCGATTTCCGGAAACTAAACGAAATCTCCAAGTTTGATGCGTATCCCATGACCTGGGTAGATAAGCTGATTGAGAGGTTAGGACAATCCCGGTATTTTTCTGTTTTGGACCTCACCAAAGGGTACTGGCAGGTAGTGTTATTCAAATTACGAATAGTAATCTTGAATATCGGCACTTTGAGAATTCGCGAATATTTAGAATATAGTGCTGTATATTCGTAATGACGAATATTCGTCTTCTTTCTCCATTTGAACATGATTCCTCCCTGCTTCTTGCTTGTGGGCCAATGACTCATTGGCCCACAAGCAAGAAGCAGGGAGGAATCATGTGTTCATGTTTAGATGGAAAAAAATTACGACTATTCTAAAAAACTAATATAGGACTATATTGCTATATATTAGTTTTGTTTTTTTTATATTTGCTATATTGGTATATATTCTTTTTTTAGAATATTACAAATATTCTAAAAAATTAATATATAGTAATATAGCGCCAGACACTGATCCCTCCCTTCTTTTAACTTGTGGGCGAATATGTAGAATAAAAAAAAAAAAAAAAAAGGAATATTCATCATTACAAATATATAGCACTAAATTCATTGAAGTGCTATATATTCATAATGATGAATATTCCTTTATTTTTTACAATGATGTGTACTGTGTAAAAATTAACCCCTGAACTACTGGGTGTGCAGGCTTGACCAGTGGCCAGAGCTGGCACAATTTGCCATGGAACTCTTGGCTTGCCCCTCATCGAGTGTCCTGTCCGAAAGGACATTCAGCGCAGCAGGGGGAATCGTGACCGATAAGTGCACTCGCCTAGCTCACGACTACCTCACATTTCGAAAAAAGAATGAGGGATGGATCTCGGAGCAATTCAACATCTATGACGACCACATTTAATTGAATTTCCTCATGCCAGCCCACACATATCTGCCACCACCCAGAACAAAGAATGGTCCCTGTCTTATGTAATTACAGCGGCATAAAAGGCCTTTTCTGTCCGGTGAATGCCTAATATTTGGGGCCTGTACTACACTGGCCTGCAGTAAAATTGATATCCAATGACCGTCTAATATACCTCCAGCCACATAATCACTTGATCTTTCCTGTACGGTGAATGCATAATTTTTAGGGCTTGTAATCTAACTGGCCAACAGTAAAATTGCTATACGATGACCGCCTAATGTACCTCTAGCCACATAATCACTTGTTCTTTTCTGTACGGTGAATGCCTACTGTTTGGGGCCTGTACTCCACTGGCCTGCAGTAAAATTGTTATCCAATGACCGTCTAATATACCTCCAGCCCAGTGGCGTAACTAGAGTGTTATGGGCCCCAGTGCAAACTTTGGATCGGGCCCCCCCCCCCCCCCCCCATTTATACAAAGAAGTGGCAGAATTTCTTACTGACCGTCTAATATACCTCCAGCCACATAATCACTTGATCTTTTCTGTCCGATGAATGCCTAATGTTTGGGCCTGTACTCCACTGGCCTGCAGCAAAATTGATATCCAATGACCGTCTAATATACCTCCAGCAACATAATCACTTGATCTTTTCTGTACGGTGAATGCATAATTTTTGGGGCCTGAAATCTAACTGGCCAACAGTAAAATTGTTATATGGTGACCGCCTAATGTACCTCCAGCCACATAATCACTTGTTCTTTTCTGTACGGTGAATGCCTAATGTTTGGGGCCTGTACTTTACTGGCCTGCAGTAAAATTGTTATCCAATGACCGTCTAATATACCTCCAGCCCAGTGGCGTAACTAGAGTGTTATGGGCCCCAGTGCAAACTTTGGATCGGGCCCCCCCCCCCCCCCATTTATACAAAGAAGTGGCAGAATTTCTTACTAAGGGCTCTTTCCCGTGCGGCTAGTCCGCTGCGTAAATGAGAGCCAAGCCCCATTCCGGACAGCAGAGACAGCTCCGTGCCTCTCTGTGACCTTTTTACTACAAAATCACAATGAGATAAAGTTGTCACCGTGATTTTGTAGCAAAACGATCACAGAGAGGCAAAGAGCATTATCAATCATGTTACTACTCAGTGTCTCTTCTGTCCGGAGCGGGGCTTGGCTTTCTTTCACACAACAGTTTAGCCACACGGGATCCGCTCGTGTTAAAGAGCCCTAAGCCCAATGCATGGCTACACTCACCCAGTCCTAATAAAATCTGGTCCTACCTCATCCAGGGTGTCTCTGGCGTCGGCGTGATGTCCGCTGGATCCAGAACAAGGTTCCTGTGGTGATAGAGAAAAAAAGAATAATCACATAAGGAAGGGATGGTGACTGCCCCTATGAAACTACCAGCAGGGGGCGCTGTGCTAGCCTGGTAGACTGAGCTATGCCAATGTATAGCAGGGTAATTTAGGACATTTCCCCTAAGTGCAACCACACAGTACTAATGTCTACATTGTGGCCCCTCACAGTACTAATGCCCACCTTGTGGCCTTTCACAGTAATTAAGCCCACCTTGTGGTCCCTTCACAAAAGTTATGTCCTTCTTGTGGCCCCTCACAGCAGTTATGCCTACCTTTGTTCCTGTCACAGTAGTTATGCCCAGATATGTGTCCCTCACAGTAGTTATGCCAAATATGTGCCCCCTAACAGTAGTTATGCCAAATATGTGCCCCCTCACGGTATTTATGCCAGATATGTGCCCCCTCAAAGTAGTTATGCCCAGATATGTTCCCCCTCACAGTGGATATGCCCAGATATGTGCCTGCTCACAGGGGTTTGCCCAGATATGTGCCCGCTCACAGTGGTTATGCCCAGATATGTGCCCCTCACAGTGGATATGGCCAGATATGTTACCCCTCACAGTAGTTATGCCAGATTATGTGCCCCTCACAGTAGTTATGACCAGATATGTGCCCCCCTACAGTGGTTATGCCAGATTATGTGCCCCTCACATTAAATATGCCCACATATGTGCCGCTCACAGTGGTTATGCTATATTATGTGCCCCCCTCACAGTAGTTGATATATGTGCCCCCTCATAGTTATGCCTTTATATGTGCCCCCCTCACAGTAGTTATGACATATTAGGTGCCCCCTCAGTAGAGATGCCCACTTTTGTGCCCCCTCACTCTAGTTGTGCCCATCAACCCCCTTCCCCTTTGCCCCCAGTCTGCAGTGTTAGGAAAAGAAAAGAAAAAAACACATACTTACCCTCTTCCCTGATGTTGCGCTGCCACACTCACATCGCGCTGCTGGCTGTGCTGAAGGCAGTTTCCCGAGCCTTCAAAGCTCCTCCCACAGCCAGCAGCGCAATGTGCGGCCAGCAGAGGGAGCTCTAGAGCTCCTGCTTCACTGATGATCTGGATACAGCCCGGCAGTGACAAGAAATGCCGGGCGGACTGTATGTGAGTGAGTGCGCGCATCCCCCCTCTTCCTCCTCCCCCCCTCTGCGCAAACCTCCCCCACCTTGCTTCATATTAAACATGTAATGGAGCATTGTCACTGTACTTCATGCTGGGCCCCGTCACAGCGCTTCATTACATGTTAGTACAGCGGGCCCCTCCCCCCGCCGGGCCCGGTCGCAGTCGAACTCCCTGCGACCGCGATCGTTATGCCCCTGCTCCAGCCACATAGTCACTTGATATTTTCTGTACAGTGATTGCCTAATGTTTGGGGCCTGTACTCCAGTGGGCTACAGTAAAATGTTTATCCATTGACCACATAATGCACCTCGAGCCACATAATCACTTGTTCTTTTATGTCAGATGAATGCCTAAATTTTAGTGCCCGTACTCCCGTGGCCTAAAATAAACATTTTATATGCTCCAGCCAGGCACATTTTTGAGAATTTCCCTTTTAGACACATGCAAATGGCCCCTGATTACATTTTTGTCATTGATCCCCCTCTAGTATGTCACTGTCCATGTTGTGGGACTTCCATCACTACCAAGCATCTTGCGTTTTTGTTTTGCTTTCATGTGTGAATAAACACTGATGTTTTGAATCAAGAACTTGTACTTTGCCTCTGTGCTGCACTCGCTAATTCTAACTACCAGAGCGAATCCCCACATTTGGTTGAGAATGCGGGCAAGCGCAGTGAGGCTGGCGTGAACGCCCAAAAATTTTTGGGTTTGCATTTTTGGGCACGGTTGTATGTCGTACATCAAACCAGCGGTATTACAACCCGTGCCCCACAACAAAATGGAGGCTGTTGTAAAAGGTCCTCGTGGAAGCTAATCTACAGCATCGAGAGACCAACCTGCACCAATGGGAGGCTAATAAGCATCAGCAAGAGACCAACCAGTTGCTGCTACAACATGTGATGGCTTTGCAGACAGCAGGAGCAACCCCAAGTGTCCACGACACCTGGAAATCAGTCCGTGCAGCGATCCCTAAGATGACACCCGCAAACGACATTGAAACTTACCTGGCAATGTACTAGAAAGTGTCCACCAGGAAAAAGCTGCCCCAAGGCAAGTGGGCTGAGATCATCACTCCTTTCCTGGCATCGGAGTCCCAGCGCGTATATTTCGACTTGCTGGACGATCAAGCGGCAGACTACCCAAAGGTGAAGGGTGAGATTTTGGAAGACTGGGGGTAAATATGTTGGTCTGGGCCCAGAGGGTACATCAGTGGGGGTTTAAGCAGGCTGAGCCTGCGAGACCCCAGTATTATGACTTACCCCAACTTTTGCAAAGGTGGCTACAGCCTGAGGTGCTGAGTCCCACGGCTATGCTGGATAAACTATTGTCTGACATATTCTATAGGGCGCTGCCACCTCCTCTGCAGGTCTGGATCGGCCAGGTGTCTCCTGGAAATGTCCTGGAAATGGACCTGGTGGAACGCTATGAAGCTACTAAGAATCTTAAGGGGCGTTCTTTCGGGAGGGGGGCAGGTAAACCCCAGAACTCCACACCCCAGGCCCAACGGTATGAGACGGTGAAACCTACCTGGGAGGTTCTCACTATGGGCCGGACCCAGGTAATCTGCTGGTGGTGTCGGGAACCTGGCCATATAAGGGCTGAGTGTCCCCATCGGGTTGAGCCAATGGACATTAATTGTGGTTACCATCAGTCACTGTATGCTATGAAACTGTGTGCCACAGGTACCCCGGAGGCTTTAGACCACTTGTGCTAGTTGGAAGTGGGAGACACTCAAGCTGAGGCGCTGCTGGACTCAGGGAGCTTGGTGACCCTAGTAAGGGCTACCCTAGTGCGGTTCACTGAGTATACTGGCTGGAAAGTTGGGGTGATGTGCATTCACGGAGACTTAAAAGACTACCCCACAGCGCTGGTGACTCTAACCACGTTAGCTGGCAGGTGGACCTACGAAGTGGCAGTCGCCGCAAACTTGCACTACAAACTCATAATAGGGAGAGACTTTCCGGTTTTCCCTGCCCTATGGCCGGTTGTGAGAGTG
The DNA here is from genome assembly GCF_014858855.1 of Bufo gargarizans. NCBI lineage: Eukaryota > Metazoa > Chordata > Amphibia > Anura > Bufonidae > Bufo > Bufo gargarizans. The sequence goes on from NC_058080.1 coordinate 674,963,114, forward strand.
ACTGGTACCCCTGAGTCAGGGGTGAGCCCAGGAGATTAGCCTTGTTCAGGAGGATGGACAGAACCCTGAGAACCTGAGACTGAAGGGCCAGCAGTAAGGGAAGATGTACCCCAGTGGGAGATGTAAGGGAATTGCCACGGGACCTGAGTTGGCAGACCTCAACATCTCCGGGGAGAATTTTGGTACAGCCGAAAGCCGAGACCCAACCCTAACCCGGGCTTGGGAGAATGTGGTAATAGTTGATGGGGTACCCCAACAACCTGGGGCCGAGTCGATGTTTCCCCGTTTTGTGGTCAACCAGAATATGCTATATCGGGTAAACCAACTGCGGGGTGAACCCATTGAACAGATGATGATGCCCCGGGCTTATCGAAAACTTGTGTTAGAGTTATCCCACCAGCATGTTCTCGGGGGTCCTCTGGGACTTGCGAAGACACAGGACCGGATACTACAACGGTTTTACTGGCCGAGTGTGTTTAGAGAGATGGATGACTTTTGTAAGCCCAACCTGCCAAACAATTATCCCCCAGCACCTGTTCCGCAGTCCCTTAGTGCCTCTTCCGATTATCGAGAGTCCATTTGAAAGAATCGCTATAGATTTTATAGGCCCAGTACTGAAGTCCGCTAGAGGGCACCAACATATCTTGGTACATTAGTCCTAGACTACGCCACTCGGTACCCGGAGGCGGTGCCACTGCGACATACATTGGCCAAACCCAAAGCAAAGGAGTTATTGGAGTTAAGAGGTTGTGTGTTAACCCAACTACATCTGTACAGATTAGCAGCATAACTGAATATATACATTACAGAGTGTTGTAGAGAGAAATACAAAAGTCATGTAAGCATTGTACCTGGGCATAATCTTTGGCTCATCTCTCTGATCCGATCAGACTGAAAGCACTTTTTCTGGACGGCGTTCTATCTGTGCCTAAGTCCAAATTGCCTGCTTCCCCTCTCTTTTCCGGGTCCTGTCGTACCCCTGCAGCAGCATTCGCTGCAGGATAAAGATGCAAGCATATAATGCCAATTTTTTCAATGGCAAGTTTTAAAAAAATTTCCTCAACAGCAAAAAGTAGATATGTCTTTGAAGGGGAAATATTAGATTTAATGTTACCGTTATAAAATCGGATTGTATTGCGATTGTATGTGTGTAGGGTCTGAGCAATCAAATATTGGCCAGCTGAGCAGAGATGTACCTGTCTATTGAAGTGACGGTACGGTATGGGGTGTACTGCTGGTTTGCCTCCCTGTGGTGCACCCTGGGTAACGCTAAATGAACCAGCAAATACTGGCGGTCAAACAAAGAAAGCTCATGGACATAAAATATAATCTATATATATTGTGTGTGTGTGTATTGTATATAGTGTGTGGTATATATTGAGGGGCAGGAAAATGGATGTGCTATGTGCATGTGAGAGATATTTATCTGTTGTCCATACATACATGCTACAGACATAGTGCTGTGATGTCACAACAATACTTAGTGCGCCAATCAGTAATATCTACTCTTACCAAATAAACTGTGTTGTTTATATTCCGAAAAATAAAAATTTGTATCAATATCGATCAAGACTCGATCTACATATAAAAATTGTTCTGCCATGCATGCAATATGTAAAAAAAAACTGTGCTGTAATATAATATTACTTACAGTGATCAGGATTTCTTCCTCAGCTTTCTCAAAGTAGTTGCACACCATTTTTTTGTATCCGGCAGACTTTCTACAGTATTGAATGCGAAACCAGGCCACACACCTAAATGACGTCATTAAGTCATGCGCTTGTGTACTTACTTGATCATTACATCGATGTTGAATATAACGAATATTTAAATTCATGAAAAACATGACAGTGAGTCCGTGTCAGTCACTATACCATATAGACATCGAGATATATGGGAAACCTTAAAGGGCTTCTGTCAGCCCACTAAACCGTTTTTTTTTTTTTGTTAATAATAATCCCTACACTGCGAGCTCCCTATACATAAGCTAAATATTAATTTTGGTTCTGTAGATTTTGTTAAAAAGCAAGTTTTATAATATGTAAATTACCTTGCTACCAGCAAGTAGGGCGGCTACTTGCTGGTAGCAGCCGCATCCTCCGCTGCTAATGACGCCCCCTCCGCTGTGTGATTGACAGGGCCAGGGAACGGGATCGTTCTCTGCTGGCTCTGTTTGAATTCAAAATATCGCGCCTGCGCCGTACCTGTCTTTAATCGGCGCAGGCGCACTGAGAGGCGGCCGCTCTCTCGGCCGCTCCATCCTCAATGCGCCTGCACCGGGTGTAGATGTGACGTCATCGGCGCAGGCGCATTAAGGATGGAGCCTCTCATTGCGCCTGCGCCGATTAAAGACAGGTACGGCGCAGGCGCAGGCGCGATATTTTGAATTCAAACAGGGCCAGCAGAGAACGATCCCGTTCCCTGGCCCTGTCAATCACACAGCGGAGGGGGCGTCATTAGCAGCGGAGGATGCGGCTGCTACCAGCAAGTAGCCGCCCTACTTGCTGGTAGCAAGGTAATTTACATATTATAAAACTTGCTTTTTAACAAAATCTACAGAACCAAAATTTATATTTAGCTTATGTATAGGGAGCTCGCAGTGTAGGGATTATTATTAACCAAAAAAAAAAAACGGTTTAGTGGGCTGACAGAAGCCCTTTAAATACCACCTTAGTAATATGGGTTGACATTGGTGACCGCATGCAGCTCAGCAGTTATGGGGGTCTGGAGATCCTAAATCCATATATATACGTGGTATTCCCTATATCCTCTGATTATCACATTGTCATCTTATGTATCACTAGTCTCAAGGGATGATACATGGTATTGGCAAAGTGAGTATATTTACTTTTGTACTGGTTATAATTGTCCTATAGTTACCTTTGGAGTCGGCACTAATTATCAGTGCTCCCCCTATATGGCAGGCAATTTTTGCCCATGTAAGTTTACCCACGATAGCGGTTAGCATAGGAGATTAGGCAGTGCGGAGCAACAGGACGTCTCACCCCATTTTGGTGACGTAACCGCTTGCCGAGGAAGCTCCGCCTAGTGGGAGTGACAATCTTGATATGAGATCGGCGGCCAAGCGGCCGCGCGACGGCCGCAAACAAGTGCCAGAGGCTGTGTCTCTTGAGCTGCACGCGTGCAAACAGGAGCGTGCAGTTTTCTCCTACCAGCAAGCATAGTGCAAGTTCTGAGATTAGATGAACTGCACTAATGCTTATTGTAACTCTGCTCCTGAAGACATGTCACTGGTTGTACAGTGAATTAGAAATGCGTCGAGCAGACGCATGATTAGGCAGGGACAGTCTATCTTTTATTTGAGATAGTGATGGGATATTAGAGATTAAGGGCTCTTTCACACTTGCGTTCTTTTCTTCCGGCATAGAGTTCCGTCGTCGGGGTTCTATGCCGGAAGAATCCTGATCAGGATTATCCTAATGCATTCTGAATGGAGTAAAATCCGTTCAGGATGCATCAGGATGTCTTCAGTTCCGGAACGGAACGTTTTTTGGCCAGAGAAAATACCGCAGCATGCTGCGCTTTTTGCTCCGGCCAAAAATCCTGAAGACTTGCCGCAAGGCCGGATCCGGAATTAATGCCCATTGAAAGGCATTGATCCGGATCCGGCCTTAAGCTAAACGTCGTTTCGGCGCATTGCCGGATCAGACGTTTAGATTTTTCTGAACGGTTACCTTGGCTGCCGGGACGCTAAGGTCCTGGCAGCCATGGTAAAGTGTAGCGGGGAGCAGCATACTTACCGTCCGTGCGGCTCCCGGGGCGCTCCAGAGTGACGTCAGGGTCAGGGCGCCCCATGCGCATGGATGACGTGATCACATGGCACGTCATCCATGCGCATGGGGCGCTCTGACGTCACTCTGGAGCGCCCCGGGAGCCGCGCGGACTGTAAGTATACCGCTCCCCACTACTACTATGGCAACCAGGACTTTAATAGCGTCCTGGATGCCATAGTAACACTGAAAGCATTTTGAAGACGGATCCGTCTTCAAATGCTTTCAGTACACTTGCGTTTTTCCGGATCCGGCGTGTAATTCCGGCAAGTGGAGTACACGCCGGATCCTGACAACGCAAGTGTGAAAGATGTCTAAGAGAAGCAGGGTTGTAAGTAGAGCTTAAACAAAAAAAGCTCTCATCCGCCACTTATCTATCCCTATCACTACCATTCATACTTGCTAGTTGATTTATACTGTTGCAACATATTGTTATAGTTGCCACTAGTGTATTAGCTGGTGATTTTGATACATCCTAAATATATCCAGCACATCTAGCAAGTATTCTCAGTGTGTCTGGGAAATTCATCAGGAGATCTACACAGACAATATAATCCTGATATATCCAGACTTACACGTTTTTCAAGTGTGGAGACAGTGGCTGCACCCATACAATTGTGGGGTGAGCCATCCTTCCAGATTTAGCCTGACGAGTTCACTATGTGGTAGATTGCCACGATTTTAATAAATACCTAAATAAAGTTCCTTTTAAGCGTTTATTCAGGCAGTTAAATTCACGAATATATGACGAATATTCTACTAAATATTTGTGATATATCGCAAATTTGAATATTGCCCCTGAAGCTCATCACTACTGGCAGGTATCCCTAACGGAGGCTGCCAAAGAGAAAACGGCCTTCATAACACCGGACAGGCTATACCAGTATAAGGTGTTACCCTTTGGTCTGCATGGCGCCACCGCCATTTACCAAAGGCTAATGGATATTGTCCTGCTACCACATCGTCGGTACACTTCGGCTTACCTGGACAATATTGTCATCCACACTACCGACTGGGAAAGTAACCTGCCCAAAGTGCAGGCTGTAGTAGACTCCCTTCGAAAAGCTGGACCAACCACTAACCAAAAAAATGCGCAATAGGGTTAGAGGAGACAAAATACCTGGGGTATGTCATTGGGCGCGGAGTGATCAAACCCCAAGTAAACAAAATAGAGGCGATAAGAAATTGTCCCCGACCTGTCACCACTAAACAAGTAAAGTCATTCCTAGGAATGATAGGCTATTACATGAGATTTATTCCCCACTTTGCTACTGTAGCCGCGCCATTGACAGGGTTATTGAGGGGACGCAAGTCAGTGAACGTTCACTGGAACGACCGGGCGGAAGAGGCTTTCTCTGTTTTGAGCCCTGTGTGGGTCCTCGGTTTTGGTGACGCCCGACTTCAAGCAAGAATTCATAGTACAGACGGACGCCTCTGAAGTAGGCCTCAGAGCTGTACTGTCTCAGGAAGTCAACGGGGAGGAGCATCCTATTGTCTTCCTAAGCCGCAAGCTCACCGCAGCCAAGACCAGGTACAGTATAGTGGAGAGAGAGTGCCTGGCTATCAAGTGGGCACCCGAGTCTCTCCGCTATTATTTGTTGGGGAGAACATTCCACCTGGTGACTGAACACTCCTCTCTCAAGTGGATGAGCCAGGCCAAAGAGAGAAATGCCCGAGTCACCATGTGGTTTCTGTCCTTACAAAACTTTAAGTTCTCCGTGGAACACAGGGCAGGCCAGTTGCAGGGAAACACGGATGCCCTATCCTGAGTATACTGTATTGCATGTGTTCATTCCCTCAGGGTTGAACAAAGGGGGAAGGTATGTAAGAAGGTGCAAGGAATCATCATGGATGATAGGTAGGTGTCACTGAGGTTCCTGGCCGGTGTAGTAAGAGCCAGTTTTTATGTGTGGACTTGACAAGGTAGAACTTCCAACAGGGTGTGAAGTAACACCCAGAAGAAAAGGTGACAACTTGCGTTTTTGTTTTGTTTTCATGTGTGAATAAACACTGATGTTTTGAACCAAGAACTTGTACTTTGCCTCTGTGCTGCACCCGCTAATGCTAACTACCAGAGCGAATCCCCACAGCTGTCACCACTTTGAACGCTTCTCCAGACGGTCAAAGCTCGTTCACACCATTGCAAGGTTCCATTATTCTTATTGAACATTATATGGACATTCATGTTTGCATAGAGTGTGAAATCCTAGGATTTCAGATGGGGAGTGTGCTGTCCCAGCATTTATTTCTTCCATTTAGATAAATGGCTGTTTGTGTTATTATATCATTACCATGTTATGTAATGCTGCCACTCTGTGGTCATTCTTGTTGTAGGTTTCCTAATGTATTATGTAAATTCTATTTCCTTTGCTCTCTGTTCTACTCCTCCCTTTCTGTGACATCACATCCTGTGCTCTGTTCCTGAGTCTTCTTTTCCTGCAGCAGACTCAGAGTGAGAGCATTTCATTTTGAACTCTAATGTCCTCTAGTATCCTCTAATTTCCTCTATGTGCTTTGTTCAAGGTAAACTCAATAAATTACCAAAGCATCTCCATTATATTCTCCTCACTGGATTTACACATACAAATGGTACCATGACTTAGGGATATTATTGAGTTCAGCTATCTACCATTGCTTGTACAGAGATTAGACAGAAAGTGTGAGGTATATATATATATACATATATATATATATATATATATAAAATAAATATATACCTAAAAAAAGTGACCACACTGCTGGCTCCAGTCTATCTACAAGAAATATAGACGGTACTACGGTTTTCCAGTCTACCTTTGTGTGATACTTGATCACACAAAGGTGTATTCGGATGTATGATCAAACACAAATAATTCATCAAAGGAACTGATATACCTGTATAGGTCTATGACCATGAACAGGTGTTCGTGGTCTCCCTTAGGAATTTAGGGTGCCACTGACCCACACTTGGTCCACAATCAGACTACACGATTGGAAGCTAGCCAATTAAAAGCAATTTAGAATGCATGTCACTCACTTCACTAGGGAGAGGTTTTGTGGGATAATTACCACCCTCGCCTTGGGTCGCTTAGGTCGCTTGCACAGTGAGATTGACAGTTTTTTTCTATTTTGGTATATTAAGCTTGGCCTAAGACTATTACTAAGACCCACTTTCACTAATGATAGTATGTTTACCAAAAACTGGCTGGAGATTAGTGACACATGCTCGGTTGGCCTACTCAAATTTCTGGTGAGCAAGAGAAAACAGATATGTAGAAACTTAGGGAATCTTATAAATAGTTTTATACACGCCCACCCCAGGCCAACAACCACTAAGGGCCATCCACCAGGGATCACCTCCAGACAGGAAATCCTGAGAAAGTTTGAGTATAATTAAGTTCGCCCCAAGTGCACTAAACTACTTAGGGATCTGTCAGACTACAACCAAAATACCTGGGAACTTAGATCCCATCACAGATTCAATAACCCAAAATGTTCTAACAACCATCTCAATGAGAATAGGAGAACATAGGATTTTCAACCACCTTCAGCACCATTTCCTCACTGAAACAAGATGATACATACTCAGCCGGTCGTAAAACCCAGTTACACCCAAACCTTCTATAATACGGATTTTTGCAATAACCGAAAATTGGGGGATCCCCTATCCCTATCAAAAAGGGTCATGCCAGTCAATCCTTACCTAACTGTCCTATGGGGAGGCCCCACTCACGATCACTTCCACCAGAAGATGGGCCCTGTAATACCAAAAAGTCGGGTACACCCCGCCCCACCTGTAAAGATTTCTTATCATCTGCTCCCAATATGAGTAATGCACATCCCAGTCCCTACCACCAAAGGGTTAACATTACTGAGAGCACACAGACTCAGATACCAGTGGATCTTTCCATTTACTCCACACCAAATTCAACAGAAACTTCACCAACCCTGATGAATCAGATTTCCCTACCACAGATTATCAACCCCACTACCAGTATGTCTGCTCAACTAGAAAACATTCTATTAGAGTCTACCTTGAACATATCCACTTACTCTTCCTCTACTACACGCTCAGTTCTTTTTTTAGGGAAAATAACACCGAACGTCACTCTACCGAATCAGACACCCCCAACGAGAAAGAGTCTATCCAGCATCCAATTATTGAGCCCCTTCTTGACCCCGGTAGGTTTAATATCCGAAAACATTCTCCCCAGTCGACAGAATGTCAAGCTCACGCATTTTTTCACTCCCCTATCCTCTTCACGAAAACGACAAAAAAAAGTCAGAGAATGCAGAGGAGGTAAATCTAAACGCGCCAGAAAAGAAAAAACTGAAGACACTAAATCGACAATTAGAGTAGAGAACCCGCTCACGTTGAATGCAACTATACAAGAACATGAAAATAATATCAATGCCAAAATTTCCTCAACCCTTGAAAAAGGTAAAGGAATATTCAACCTTTCTAAATATACTCTGAAACCAAATTAAATAAAACTACTTAGCAAAGATCTGTCATTCTGTCCTACCAATGAACCATACCCTTTTGAATTATTCGTAGACCGGAATAAATTTATCTGAAAACTCACTCTCCAACGTCATTTCAGAATCAATGAACTCACCTTACCCTTCCCAGTAAAAGCAAATAAGTCAACAGTACAAACAAACCCAATTACACTTAACTTGACAGAAACAACTGATAATGCCAATATCCGTTCACAAGACCCTGACCCTGTACCGTCTAAACTTCGAACTAAGTCTACATTTTATCCATTGGAAAGTAGAGGTCCACATCTAGAGAGCTATTACAATATGGTCCTTGATGACTTCAAGGCCATGCTTACTAACAATCATAAATATAAACCTCTTGGAAGACAGAATCTTACCCTTCCTTAGAAAAGGGCCCTAAAGAGTCTAAGGAATAATAAAGAAATTGTTACTAAAAATGTGGCTAAGGGCTGAGGATTAGTGATTATGGATTCAAAGTACTACCTGACAGAAGCAAATAGGATACTCTCGGACTCTGAATACTACAGAACCCTGGACGATGATCCTACCGGATTATTAAAAAAATCCCTGATGGAACTAATAGAATTTGGCTATACTTCGGGAATCATCGACAAAAAAGAAAGACAATTTCTTTCCCTACTTCATCCTTCAACAGCTACAGTAAGTTTTATTTTTTATCTAAAATACACAAATCTACCACCCCCAGGAAGACCTATTATATCAGGTATTGATTCACTTACATCCAATCTTTCAGCATATGTCGATCTTTTTTTTACAAAAACACGTTCAATCCCTTCCCTCCTACCTCAGAGACAAGTCTCATTTGATTAATCTCCTAAAACCATTCCAATGGAAAAACAAGTATATTTGGGTGACCGTAGATGTGGCCTCTATGTATAGCAACATCAGACAAGATTTGGGACTTGAAGCCATTAAACACTTTCTCGGTCAAGATTCTACCAGGCCTGAGGTACAAAAAGAGTTCATACTTAGGGGCATAGAATTTATATTGCGCCATAACTTTTTACTTTTAATGAGAGGTTTTATATTCAGAATAAGGGGACGGCGATGGGTACAAAGTTTGCCCCATCTTATGCAAATCTGTTTATGGGCTTTTTTGAGGAGCAGTATGGCCTACTCTACCATCCAAAGATCAGATTTTACCATCGGTTTATAGACGACATTATTTTTATTTGGGATGGTAGCGAGGAGGATCTTTTAGGCTTCACTAAAGAATTAAATAAGAATGAGTGGGGCTTAACAATTAGCCTAGACCTTCACCCCAATGAGGCAATTTTTTTTAGATATTTATATAAGGTCCAAGTCCAACTAGATTAAAACTCAATTATCAGTTCTCCAAAAGCGCTTCAAAGAAAAGGGCTATCCGAAAACATTCATAACAGATTCCTTAAAAAGAACCCTGAAGTTAGACCAACAAGAATCCCTAAAAGCAAAACCAATGAAAATAGACACCAAAAAAGGGCCCCACCTCAATCTGGTCACTAGGTACAATGTTAAACATACCCTAATTTGAAAAATACTCACGAAACACTGGAACATTCTTCAAAAAGACCTGATTCTAAAGAGCGTCCTACCTTCAGCTCCATCTCTAACCTTTAGGAGAGCGCAAACTTTGAAAAATATTATTGCCCCCTCTTGCCTTAATTTTAAAAAAGACACTCAGATCTCTAGGAGTTTTTTAGTTAATCCACAAAATAATATAAAATGGGCTTTCAAATGTCATATCAAAAGGTGCAAATGTTGTGGTATGATAATTCATAATAGGAGGGAAATAAACATTGCTGGGTCTGGCGAGAAATTCACCCTTAAACATAAAATGAATTGTGCCACTAGAAATGTGGTGTACTTATTAGAATGTCCATGCAAATTACAATATGTCGGCAGGACCACCCAAATGCTGAGGGAACGAATAAACGAGCATCGTTCAAATATCGACCGTAATATTATGACGCATAGCATTTCTAGACACTTTTATGAACACCACGCTAGTAATTCTTTCCTCCTGAAAGTCACTTCACTAGAATGGGTTCCATCCTTTTAGCAGTAATTATCCAGAAAAGAGATGTACTGGATATATCGTTTAAATACCCTATCCCCTTTTAGCCTTAATGAGGCCCTGGAACACACCAAATATTAGATATATATATTATATATTTTTTATATATGCCATGGATCTTTGCTTGTATATGGTGTATATAATTTACACCTACATAAATAGGTGTATACCTAGTGATAACTTACCTATGACAATTTTTATTAGTATATTATATATTTTAGATGATGCTCTAATGTATTTATATCTATATTTTTATGTATATTTATAGCTTTAGTCATACATTTTTAATCTATCCCCCTTATATGCCTATATTTATATCCCCCATTTAGATATGTCCTTATAAAACCCTTATGGTTCCAGCAATCCTTATTCCTCATGCTTGTTCTTCTATGCACCTTATGCTATCCATGATATATATTCTTATACTTTATGAATGGGTTAAAAGGGTGAATGTGAGGTCTCCGGGGGAAGCGCTGGCTGGCGGCCCACACTTGCGTTCCATGCATCCTTCCGGCTCCTTTCTGTGCACGAACTCGGGTGCGTTCTAGCAGTGCGCTCCACGGACCGGAAGTCGGTCCACTTCCTTTGTGCGGACACTGCGCCCTTTACAAACTCTTTACCCCCTGCCCCTGCATCCACCTATAACGCTTGTTAAGCAGTTTTTATGGTTTCTATAAGGAGTTTTCATATGTATGTATAACTATTCTTTTTACACTCAGATAAACGAGTCCATTCCACTGTGGAACGCATCACTTCCGGTATCGGAAGTGATGCTATTGGCATATTTCCTGGTGCTCTTTGCAATCCCTGCACCTGTTTGGCATACATGTATATAAACCCTTGCTTGCCATATTCTTTTTACTGCTGCTCCTCGGGAAGAGGTTCTGAATAACCCCGAAACTCGTTCAGCCATACCTGTCTATTTAATAAAGGAATTGACAAGAAGTACCGTTTGAGGGACTGCTGTTTCTCCCAAAGATCCTACAAGCGACCCAGGCGAAGGAGGTCATTTTGTGGGTGTCGAGCTTTTTCCCACAAAACCCCTCCCTGGAGAAGGTGAGTGACAAATTGCTTTTAATTGCCTAGCTTCCAATCGCGTAGTCTAATTGTGGACCAAGTGTGGGTCAGTGGCACCCTGAATTCCTAGGGGAAACCACGGACACCTGTCCATGGTCATAGACTTATACAGGTATATCAATTCCCTTGATGAATTATTTGTGTTTGATCATACATCCAAATACACCTTTGTGTGATCAGGTATCACACATAGGTAGACTGGAAAACCGCAGTACCGTCTATATTTCTTGTAGATAGACTGGCGCCAGCAGTGCGGTCACTTTTTTAGGTATATATTTATTTTATATATATATATATATATATATATACAGTGTATATCTCACACTTTTTTGTCTATTACCGTTTATGTAGCGGGTAACTGCACATAGGTGACCATTATTGTCACCCTCTCTATATCCTGAACACCTTGTCATATGCTGTTGAATAAATCATCACTATTAATTATTTTTGAAGATCCACCCTTTTAAGCCCTGCTAGTTACTCTTTGACCCCCCTGAATTCCATCCAGGGTTGTCTTTGACTAACCCTCTACCTGCACAGAGATTACCACTCACAACCAGTCAGAGACTTATCTAACGTAAATCTGTGGCAGAATAGGTGGGGACTGTGGAGTTCACTGTTAAAGGGGTGAGGTGCTGTAGAGGTCACTGTTATGGGGCATACTGTTGATATCTTAACGACACACACAAACATTAAATGAAATAGATGAAATACACCTGTGCAAAGCCAGGTCCTTCTGCTAGTAGCATTATAATAAACCTGAGGATGAATGGGCATTGCGGTGGCATGTCAGATGAGTCACATCATCAAGACTACCGTGTGTTATACAGCGTTCACTATGTCCATCCAGAGAGCCGCATAAGTAAGTGCTCTCTTCACAACCGCATAACAGATGCAGAGTTAGTCCCTTTGTTATTACTGTTCCAAATATAAATGTAACATGGCCTAATAAAGTATGACAGTGATTAATGTGAATGTAATAACGAGTGTCCCTAGAAATGATATAGGAACATTTCCAACATCGTGCAGTCTGTTAACTAGTGGCATCTGGTAAATTGCCATGTACCTGCATGGTTTTGCTGCTGCAACCACTACTATGGTGTAGATTGAGGCTGACCAACAAACTACCGTAATCAACTAGATCCAGAATATGGCAATCCTATATATCAGATCTAAGGTCGTGAGACTAAATCATGTATATGTAACATGTATTGTGGAATTGCTGTATATGTGGTTCTCAAAACTACAAATGTAGATTTAACTTTGGTCAATCCAAGCTTTTCTCAAAACTAAATTAGAAGTGGATGAAGCATATTTCACAACAGCTGACATGCCGGAGGTTGCTGGCCCCTGCTTTGATATGCTATATTAATAGCCTTAGGCTACTTTCAAATTAGTGGCAGCCTTCTCCGGTAGGCTGTTCCGGCGGGTAGTGCATGCGTAAGTAGCCTTACAGTCACATGGTGGTACGGTGTATTGGGCATTTTTCATATTTTTTTTCTAGCAGAAGGAGACCTTGTATTATTACATTATTTGTATGTATGAATTTAAAGAGGATCTGTCAACTTAAAGGGGTCGGGGTCAGATTAAGGCTGGTGGAGGTCCCTGGGGGAAATCTGATGGGGGCCCGCCCCTACAATTTTATTTATTTGTGTTGAGTGAGCTATGCTCAGCACATCGCAGAGTTCGGCTCGATGTTCGAGTCAGTGTATTTAAATCTAATTTAGCCTCTATTTCTATGCAGAAGATCACTGTACAGTGAGGGAATCCCTCAGTGTGCTCAGTGTGAATCTGCAGCTTAGGAGTCCCTGCTCTGACTCCATATATAGCTATGTCCATATATAGAGTCAGTGCTTGGGGACACCCCAGTGTATTTAAATCTAATTTAGCCTGTATTTCAGAAAAGCTTTTGCCAGGATTCAAACTCATGACCTTCTGCATTAGAGGCAAGGCACTTAACCACTCAGCTATAATAGCTGCATAGCCAGTTACTTAAAATAAATAAATATATAAATATATATATATATATATACACACTTCTATTGTACTTCTACTGAGACCTATACAGTAGAAGTCTCATATTTTTATTTATTTATTGTGACTGGCTATGCAGCTATATAGTGTAGTGGTTAAAGTTCTGGGCTATGATGCAGAAGCTGTGAGTCCAAATCCCATCCCAAACTTTTTCATAAATAGAGGTTAAATTAGATTTCTATATATATATATATATATATATATATATATATTTTTGTAATTGTAAAAAATGTGTATGGCACAAAATAAATGTGCAATTACTAGAAGAAAAAAAAAAAAAAAAATATATATATATATATATATATATATATTCTGATATATATGAATGCATAATATGTGGGAAACTACTACTGATGTTTTAGCCATAATATATTAACATATATTTTAATATATTATATATTATAAATATATAATATATTGTGGCTAAAAATATATATATATGTTTAAATTAAGTTTAGCCTCTATTTATGAAAAGTTTGTGACAGGATTTGAACTCACAGCTTCTGCATCACAGCCCAGAACTTTAACCACTACACAATATAGCTGCATAGCCAGTCACAAAAAAATAAAAAAAAATATCACATTTTACTTCTATTGTATAGGTCTCAGTAGAAGTACAGTACAGAAGAATTCTCATATTTATTTATTTTTTGTAACTGGCTATGTAGCTATTATTGCTGAGTGGTTAAGTGCCTTGCCTCTAATACAGAAGGTAGTAAGTTCAAATTCCTGAACACATATGCAAACTGTTGTAATTCCTACACTGTTCACCTGATTTGGATGTAAATACCCTCAAAGAGCTGACTGTCTGACCTAGAGCTGACTGTCTGCAGTTAAAGCATATCTTGTTTGTTTTATTTCAAATCCATTGTGGTGGTGTATAGAGCCAAAAATGTTAGAATTCTGTTGATGTCCCAATATTTATGGACCCGACTGTATATGGACATAGCTATTTATGGAGTTAGAGCAGGGACTCCTAAGCCGAACTAGAGTCCCGACACCCTCCCCTCTTCAGAGCAGGGGGTGCCTGATTTAATGCTCGGGTTCTCTCATTGACTTTCATTGTGCTTGGGTGCTCGGCAGAGCACCCGAGCATTGTGAAGTGTTCTAGTTTGGTGCTCGATCGACACTATTATTTATATTTTGTAGCTGTAGCAGTAGGCACTCAGTCTGTTACACATTGCTCCTAATGTACACTGCCTGTCCCCAAAAAAAGTCGCCACCTGGATTTAACTAAGCAAATAGTCATGAGCCTCCTATTGGATAATTACTGCATGGGCGATTATCTTTCAGCTGGCAACAAGTTATTTAACCCCAACTGGTGCAATGAGTTGCTTCTCATTTCTTAAAAATCCATGTCGAAAGACACATCTCGTGGTCGTGGAAAAGATGTTAGTCTGTTTGAGAAGGGTCAAATCATTGGCATGCATCAAGCAGAGAAAACATCTTAGGAGATTGCAGAAACTACTACAATTGGGTTAAGAATAGGGTTGAGCGAACCCGAACTGGACCCCGGACCCGAACATTTCCATAAAAGTTCGGGTTCAGTGTTCGGCGCTTTCTTGGCGCATTTTGAAAGGCTGCGAAGCAGCCAGTCAACAAGCGTCATACTACTTGCCCCAAGAGGCAATCACAGCCATGCCTACTAATGGCATGGATGTGATTGGCCAGAGCAGCATGTGACCCAGGCTCTATATAAGCTTGAGTCACGTAGCGCTGCACGTCACTGTGCTGTTATAAGTGTAGGGAGAGGATGCGGCTGGAATTGTGATTTCAGGGAGAGCATAGGAGAGAATTTAACTCAGCGATCTACAGACAAATAGTTGTGTGGGTGCAGGGCACAATCGTTTTACCAATGCCCTGAGCTCATTGACCAAAAAATACAAACTTTTAGAATTCTGTTAGTTAGGTGGGTGGTGGCGGCGGCCATTTTATGCATGCTCAGTGCACCAGCACTGCATCTGTGCTTTTGGGACATTGCAAATCACCATTTTCTGGGGGTCAAACTACAACATCTACATTAGTCAGTGTGCAATTTAAGGTAGAAATACACCCATCATTTGCTGGGGTTTGAAAAACACACTCTTTTGACAAAAAACACTATTTCCAGGCCTTGCAGCATCAGCACGTGTGAAATTACAGGCTTATATACTGCTGTCCAATTCAGTTTTTAAACAAACACTCATTTGGGCACAAAAAATGTAGTTGGCGGCCTTTCATGCAGGTATCATTGTGAGATACACCCTTAATACATTTAAGTTACATTCAGAGATTTAAAATACCGCCATTTGGTGCACCAATATTGAATTCAGGCCTACACTGGTTCAGGCCCTGTGAGATACACCCTCTACATACAGGGGTTTGAATTAGGCATTTGAAATACAGCCAATTTGTACAAAGATATATTTACTTCAGGCCTACACTGGTTCAGACAGTGTGAGATACCCCCTACATATAGGGGTTTGAATCAGACATTTGAAATACAGCCATTTAAAATACAGCCATTTTGTGCAAAGATATATTTACTGCAGGCCTACACTGTTTCAGGGTGTGTGAGATACCCCCCTATACATACAGGGGTTTGAATTAGGCATTTGAAATACAGCCATTTTGTGCTAAAAAATCTTTAATTGAGGCCTAGTCTGGTTCAGGCCGTGTGAGATACACCCTTTACATACTGTTGTTCTTTTCTACTATTGATTAAACACCCATTTAGGGCAAGATCCTAAATTCAAAAAATATGAGGAGAGCGTCAAATAAGGGACGTGGCCCAGGTCGCGGCGCTGCTGGTGGAGCTCCTGTTGCAGGGAGAGGACGTGGTTGATCTGTGCCAGCTATACGCACAAGTATAACCCCTTCCTCAGGTGCGAGTAGGCGACAAAACCTGCAGCGGTATTTGGTCGGGCCTAATGCTGCTCTACGAATGGTGAGGCCTGAACAAGTCCAGGCGATAGTAGATTGTGTTGCTGTCAGTGCCTCCAGTTCCTTCAAATTGTCTCCCACTCAGTCTCCTGCTGAAAGACCACAGTTGGCACCTGCAGCCGATGTCCATCAGTCTTTGACCTCACCCCCTTGCAAATCAGCCATGCAGTCTGATCCCCAAGTCATGCAGCAGTCTCTTCTGCTTTTTGATGACTCTGTTAGCAGGGTTTCCCAGGGCTAAAAATAAAACGGTTGTTGGAGGGCACTCAATTACCTGACAACATCAGACAGGGTGTCAATCAACCTATTTAATACTCATAAAATATCACTAACATCCAATAATCGCTAAAATATTCGCTAAAAATATTCATATAAAATATTCGCATGAAGAAATACACATAAAATAATCGCATACACAATTCACATCAACACTATAAAAAATGTGTACACATATACTCGCATCGGGGTATATTAGGATAATATATTTAATCCTGTTGAAGAGTCCGATAACAACTGCAATGTCAATGTACGGTCTCTTTGTACAGTATTATTGCCGCCTGTGGTTGCCAACCATGGTATATAATAGAGGCATGCTCAATAGCCCAATATGGCGAATATCATGAATCAATGCAGCCCCTTGGGGCAAAGTACATTACCCCTCTTGTATTGCCGTATAGAAGTCCTTATTCAGCAGGTTCGACACACATCAGCATCCCGTGTGATCTGCAGGTTTCAACGCGTCGTCCCACGTGACCAAGGCTGCGTCCTACGTAAAAAGCACGGCTCTTTGGGGAACTGCTGGATGAGCCCGGTCTCCAAGTCTGGACTGTATGCTTTGTAATCGCACAACTCAAGTCCTGGTGGCTGCCTATTAATAACGGCACCTTGGATTTCTGTTACAGATTATTGTTGCTGTCATGAACCGGACGCTTTTCGGGGGTTTCCCAGGGCCATCTACCTATCCCTGCCCCAGAAGTGGAAGAGATGCCCAACCACTTATTTTTTAAGATGAGTACATGGGAGAACCATCGCAGCACGTGTCGGATGATGACGAAACACAGGTGCCAACTGCTGGGGCTTTCGAAAGTGTGCAGACCGACAAGGAAGTCAGGGGTGAAGACTGGGTGGGAGATGATGTGGAGGACGATGAGGTCTTTGACCCCACATGGAATCAAGGTCATGCGAGTGACCTATGTAGTTCGGAGGAAGAGGCGGTAGTCGCACAGAGCCACCAGCACAGCAGAAGAGGGAGCAGGGTGCAAAAGTGGAGCGGCCGTCAGTAAGCCTCCTACTGCCCACCGCAGCAAGGGACCGAGCACA
Organism: Bufo gargarizans; assembly: GCF_014858855.1. Taxonomy (NCBI): domain Eukaryota; kingdom Metazoa; phylum Chordata; class Amphibia; order Anura; family Bufonidae; genus Bufo; species Bufo gargarizans. The sequence goes on from NC_058080.1 coordinate 674,980,820, forward strand.
CCAAAGCCAGCTCCAAGTCGCAGCCTCTTCATCCACCTCTGGAGTGACAGTGCCACCTGCCACCCCACAAACAGAGGATCTGCCAGCAACCTGGGTCTCCAAGCATCTCCACAATGTAAGTGTTCAGCTCTCCATATCCCAAACCCTGGAGAGGAAGTACCCGCGATCCCTAGCCCTGAATGCCAGCATTTCTAAATTACTGGCCTTTGAAATGCTGTCATTCCGTCTGGTGGAGACAGATAGTTTTAAAGGCCTTATGGGGGTGGCTGTCCCACAGTATGTCGTGACCAGCCGCTACTACTTTTCAAGGTGAGCCATCCCTTCCCTTCACAACCAAGTAGGGGACAAAATCAGGTGTGCACTGCGCAACGCCATTTGTGGCAAGGTGCACCTGACTACAGATAAGTGGACCAGTAAGCACGGTCAGGGCCGTTATATCTCCATAACAGCACACTGGGTAAATGCAGTGGCGGCTGGGCCTGAGGCGGATAGCAGTTTGGCGCATGTCCTTCCACCACCGAGGATTGCAGGGTGCTTCAAATTGCCTCCTGTTGCTTCCTCCTCCTACTCTGCTTCCTCATCCTCTACCAGCTCCTCATCCGGTCAGCGTAACACCTTCACCACCAACTTCAGCACAGCCAGGGGTAAACGACAGCAGGCAGTTTTAAAACATACATTCTTGTACTCAAGTCAAGTGCAATGATTCTTTGTATTATTTTTTTTTATTTGTCCCAATATTTTGGGGGCTACCTACCCCAATAAAAAAAAAAAAAAAAAACATTGTTGGCTACCTCCTCCTCCTCCATTTCTGCCTCCACCTACAACATCACAATTACCGCCTCCTCAACCTCCGACTCCATATCCACCTCCTTCTCTGAGTTGCAGGTTAATAAATTTGTAATTTTTTGTTATTTTATTTTATTTTAAGTTATTTCCCTATCCACATTTGTTTGCAGAGCAGTTGCACATTTTACTGCCTTTTACATCACTCTAGCCTTTTCAAGGACTATTTTAGAGCCATTTTAATGCAAAAAAAGAGCCCTAAATTAAAAAAAATCTTATTTTCAATTGTCGGGTGACATTTTACCATTTTTGGCGTATACAAACCCCTGCTGTGCCTGGGTGCCTAAATCTCTCAAAATCCTCTGTTCTATTGCTGGGTGACATGAACCCCCTTTTGCTGTGAATGAACCTCTGCAGTGCCTGGGTGACAGGGGCCTAAATCTCTCACAATCCTCTGTTCTATTGCTAGGTGACAAGAACCCACTTTTGCCGTGAATGAACCCCTGCTGTGCCTGGGTGACATGGGCCTAAATATCTCAAAATCCTCTGTTCAATTGCTGGGTGACATGAACCCCCTTTTGCCGTGAATGAACCCCTGCTGTGCCTGGGTGACAGGGGCCTAAATCTCTCAAAATCCTCTGTTCTATTGCTGGGCAACAAGAACAAAATCACAGAAATATAGTGGCAAATATGGGGGAACTGCTCAAACCCCAAACACTGTGTTTCTCATTGGGGGAGCAGTCCCACCGCATATGGACCACAGCAAACGACCATACCCAGCAACAAAATGCATACAATGGAGGATGCCAGCGAGGTCCACATGCACCACAAAGGCATCCTACACAAAACGGAGCATTGTGCGGATGAAGATATAATTATATACAGTAAGGCCTCATGCACACGACCGTTGTGTGCATCCGTGGCCGTTGTGCCGTTTTCCGTTTTTTTTCACGGACCCATTGACTTTCAATGGGTCCGTGGAAAAATCGGAAAATGCACCGTTTGGCAGCCGCATCCGTGAGCCGTGTTTCCTGGCCGTGAAAAAAATATGACCTGTCCTATTTTTTTCACGGCCAACGGTTCACGGGCCCATTCAAGTCAATGGGTCCGTGAAAGAACACGGATGCACACAAGATTGGCATCCGTGTCCGTGATCCGTGGCCGTAGGTTTTAGTTTCATACAGACGGATCCGAAGATCCGTCTGCATAAAAGCTTTTTCAGAGCTGAGTTTTCACTTCGTGAACACTCAGATCCGACAGTATATTCTATCACAGAGGCGTTCCCATGGTGATGGGACGCTTCTAGTTAGAATACACTACAAACTGTGTACAAGACTGCCCCCTGCTGCCTGGCAGCACCCGATCTCTTACAGGGGGATATGATAGTACAATTAACCCCATCAGGTGCGGCACCTGAAGGGGTTAATTGTACTATCATATCCCCCTGTAAGAGATCAGGGCTGCCAGGCAGCAGGGGGCAGACCCCCCCCCTCCCCAGTTTGAATATCATTGTGCGGCCCCCCCCTCCCCTGTTGTTAACTCGTTGGTGGCCAGTGTGCGCACCCCCCTCCCTCCCTCTATTGTTTTAATACATTGGGGCCAGTGTGCACGCGCCCCCCCAACCCCCCCCCCCCCTCCCTCCCTCTATTGTTTTAATACATTGGGGCCAGTGTGCGCACCCCCCCAACCCCCCCCCTCCCTCTATTGTAATAATAGCATTGGGGCCAGTGTGCGCGCCCCCCCCCCCCCCCCCCGATCATCGGTGGCAGCGGAGTAGAAGATTTTCATACTTACCTGGCTGCTGGCTGCTGCGATGTCTGCGTCCGGCCGGGAGCTCCTCCTACTGGTAAGTGACAGCAATGCGCCGCAAAGACCTGTCACTTACCAGTAGGAGGAGCTCCCGGCCGGACACAGAGATCGCAGCAGCCAGCAGCCAGGTAAGTATGAATCTTCTACTCCGCTGGCACCGATGATCGGGGGGGGGGGGGGGGGGCACACTGGCCCCAATGCTATTATTACAATAGAGGGAGGGAGGGGGGGGGTTGGGGGGGCGCGCACACTGGCCCCAATGCTATTATTACAATAGAGGGAGGGAGGGGGGGGGTTGGGGGGGCGCGCACACTGGCCCCAATGCTATTATTACAATAGAGGGAGGGAGGGAGGGGGGTGCGCACACTGGCCACCAACGAGTTAACAACAGGGGAGGGGGGGCCCACTGGCCACCAATGAGTTAAAAACAGGGGGGGGGGGGTCTGCCCCCTGCTGCCTGGCAGCACCTGCCAGGCAGCAGGGGGCAGTCATGTACACAGTTTTTTTGTATATTCTAACCTGAAGCGTCTCCATCACCATGGGAACGCCTCTGTGTTAGAATATACTGTCGGAAATGAGTTTCACGATGTAGCTCATATCCGACAGTATATTCTAACATAGAGGCGTTCCCATGGTGATGGGGACGCTACAAGTTAAAATATACCATCGGATTGGAGAAAACTCCAATCCGATGGTATAACAGAACTCCAGACTTTACATTGAAAGTCAATGGGGACGGATCCGTTTGAAATGGCACCATATTGTGTCAACATCAAACGGATCCGTCCCCATTGACTTGCATTGTAATTCAGGACGGATCCGTTTGGCTCCGCACGGCCAGGCGGACACCAAAATGACTTTTTTTTTCATGTCCGTGGATCCTCCAAAAATCAAGGAAGACCCACGGACGGAAAAACGGTCACGGATCACGGACCCACGGACCCCGTTTTTGCGGGCCGTGAAAAAAAACTGTCGTGTGCATGAGGCCTAAATCACAGAAAAAAATGCACCAAACGGATATGCCACTGACTATACTAGCTAGTCATACAAGCAGATATTAAAAGCTGAGACTTTTGCCAATATATGGGAAGGTGATGAAATCCAGCTCACAGCCAAGCTCCCACACAACCGCATAGCAGGACAACTAATGCAATGTGAAAAAAGCAAGACTGTAAGCCACACCCATATCAGACCATGTGATGGAGATGACAAGAACCCACTTTTGCCGTGAATGAACCCCTGCAGTGCCTGGGTGACAGGGGCCTAAATCTCTCAAAATCCTCTGTTGTATTGCTGGGTGACAAGAACCCCCTTTTGCTGTGAATGAACCCCTGCTGTGCCTGGGTGACATGGGCCTCGTTCTCTCAAAATCCTCTGTTCTATTGCTGGGTGACAAGAACCCACTTTTGCCGTGAATGAACCTCTGCTCGGCATTACTGACAAGGAACTAAATTGAGTGAAAACATCTGTTACTGATCGGAAGATGCGCGACTACAAGCGCACGCTGATGATAGCATTCCCACCTGACAGCGGGGGCACAGTGGAAGCACAAGGCGAAGGCAGAGGAGGAGGAAGAGGTCGCCAACGCAGCTGGGGCACCGCCAGCACCTGAGAAGGCAGGGTTAGCATGGCCAAAATGTGGAAAAGCTTTGTCAGCCTTGGAGGTGCTGACCTGCCCTGCAGCCAGTGTATAGTGTGAACGTGTGTTTAGCACGGCAGAGAGCATTATCACAGGCCACAGCCAATGTGGACAAGATTATGTTTATTAAAATGAACCAGGCATGGATCCCACAGGACTTGTCCGTACCTTGTGCAGAATAGACATTTATACCAGTCTCAACCATCCATTCTTGTACTCAAGTGCACTTATTCTTTGTTTTATTTTGTTATATGTCCCAATATTTTGGGGATACCCCAATTTAAAAATAAAAAATAACTAATCACGGTTGGCCTATTCCTCCTTCACCACCGCTTCCACCTACACCGCCACATCAACCTACACTACCACATCCACCCATCCACCGCCTCCTCAACCTCCTACTCCTAGATCCAGATTGTTATTTTTAATTTTTCTATATTTTATGTTATTTTAAGTAATTTCCCTATCCACATTTGTTTACAAAACAGTTGCCATGCTCTTAAGCACATTTATATGCCTTTTGCAGCTCTCTAGCCCTTTCCAGGACTATTTTAGAGCCATTTTAGTGCCCAAAAGTTCGGGTCACCATTGACTCGAACTCGTCGAACTCGAACATCTAGGTGTCCGCTCAACTCTAGTTAAGAACTGTCCAACGTATTATTAAAAACCATAACTATGTACTATTACTCAGAATTGCAGGTGTCAGCATCAGGTACCAGCAATCCATTTCCCACATAAAAACCAGCTACATTATGTAGCAGAGCTGGTTTTGTCATGCATTTCTTTTGCCTTCATATGGTAAAATACTCCATTGGCCTATCAATGGCTTTATAACTAAGGCTACTTTCACACCTTCGTTAGGTGTGGATCCGTCTGGTATCTGCACAGACGGATCCGCACCTATAATGCAAACGCTTATGTCCGTTCAGAACGGATCAGTTTGCATTATTCTTTAAAAAAAAAGTCTAAGTCAAAACGGATCCGTCCTGACTTACATTGAAAGTAACGGCTGGGCCAAACTGAACGGAGCCAAACTGATGCATTCTGAACAGATCCTTATCCATTCAGAATGCATTGGAGCTGAACTGATCCGCTTTGAACCGTCTGTGAGATCCCTGAAACGGATCTCACAAACGGAATTCAAAACGCCAGTGTGAAAGTAGCCTTAGGGCTATTTTCACACTGGCGTTTCTGGGTCCGCTTGTGAGATCCGTTTCAGGGATGTCACAAACGATTCAAAACGGATCAGTTCAGCCCCAATGCATTCTGAATGGATAAGAATCCGTTCATAATGCATTAGTTTGGCTCCGTTCCGCCTCCATTCCGCTCTGGAGGCGGACACCAAAACGCTGCTTGCAGCGTTTTAGTGTCCGTCTGGTGATGCATAGCCAAACTGATCTGTCCTGACTTACAATGTAAGTCAATGGGGACGGATCCATTGTCACTGACACAATATGGTGCAATTGAAAACGGATCCGTCCCCCATTGACTTTCAATGTAAGTCAGGACGAATCTGTTTTGACTTAGACTTTTTTTAAAAAGAATAATGCAAACTGATTCGTTCTGGACGGATACAAGAGTTTGCATTATAGGTGCGGATCCGTCTGTGCAGATACGGATCCACACCTAACGCAGGTGTGAAAGTAGCCTAACTCTGCTATATTTCTGTAGCCTGCAACCTCTGACTGCCCAGCCCAACTGGGCAGTCAGAGGTTGCAGGCTACAGAAATATAGCAGAGTTAAAAGCCATTGATAGGCCAATGAAGTTTTTTACCATACCATATGAAGGCAATACAGACAGTAACATTGCCCAGTCAGCCCCCACTCTGAGTCTGAACTTAGTGACCAATTTTTTATTTATTTTTACAAATCTTAATAATCTTATCTAGTTCCAATCCGGACGGTCGGCACCGGCTTCTTTGCGCGCTCCCTTCTCCCTGCTGCGTTTCGGCGTCGTTGTGCGCCTGCGCAGCCTAGGGAAAGTCATGTCCAGTGCCTAACAGGAAATGACGAGGCACGCCGCACCGCCGCACCCGCACGGGGAGGAGACTGACGGGGGAGGAGACTGACGGCGGAGGAGACTCAAGGGAGGGTAGGCCTGGCTCTGCAGCGAAACAGAACACTGGGCGGTGGGCCCCGGGCCAGCCGCCCGGGTTATTATACAGGCAGGCACAGCGCCAGCACACACAGTACTACTGCAGGGCGGGGCCAGGGGTTGACAGGCGGCCAGGCCCCCTGGAGTGCCAGGCCCGGTCGCCACTGCGACCCCTGCAACCCCTGTATGTACGCCCCTGGCAGTCAGTCAGTCCACTGTCTAGGGAAGACTTGTTGGCAAAGGTTTTTGTAGAGAAGTTGGAGTATGGGGAAACTGGAAAGAGGCAGGGAATGAGGAGGACTCAAGAGGAAGACACAACCAGGCAGGGGGTCTATGGTGGGACAGGCAGGAAACAGTAGATGGGCAGAGCCTATGTCGGGGGAAAAGGAGGACACTAGATGAGAAGACTCTGTGGGGCAGAAGGAGTAAAACCCTCACCCACAAAGCTTTCCACAGTGCTCTATATATCTCCTCCCTCATCTCCATCTACCACTCTACTCATGCTCTCCGTTCTGTTAGCGACCTAAGATTAATAACCTCCATAATTCGTACCTCTCACTCCCGTCTTCAAGACTTTTCTCGAGCTACACCTACTCTCTGGAACATTTTGCCCTGGATTATTAGGTCAATTCACAACATCTCCACCTTCAAACGTGCCTTAAAAACACATCTTTTCAGGCAGGCTTATCAAGCTACCTAAAATGACTTTTCCCAGACTAAACCTCCCCCCACCAACTTCTCTGGCCTTAACTCGATCCACCAACGGTCCCAAACCCGAAGCAGATCGACTGGCACCACTCCTGTCAGTTCAATAATGGCTCGAATCCTACTTATCACAATCAACTAACTTATGTGTCACCCCCAATTCCTCATAGATTGTAAGCTCTTGCAAGCAGGACCCTGACTCCTAGTGTATCAGTTGTATATAAAAAAAAATCACTGAAAAAACTTAGGTAAAAACATCCTGCACGGTATGAGATATAAATGTGCGGATGTCCCTGGCCATATTATTGAAGAAAATCACAGAAATAAGATAATAATGCACTTAGTAAAGTAGATGCAAGCATTATATATGGGCAAAGTCCTCACTCTGATATGATAAAATCTGAGACACTTAGCCAATATATCAAAACACATCTGTGCCCACCTACCAAGCGCCAAGGTGGTCTCACATGAAGGTGACGAGGAGCAGCACACCATATGTGCGGCATCTGAGCTCCTGAACATAGAAGCCCAATGGCTAAGGTAGGTTTAGCGTAGGACCTGCCTGACCTGAGACCACCTTGGCGACTGGTGGCCAGGCACAGATGTGTTTTGATCAAAATATATTGGCTAAGTGTCTCAGATTTTATCATATCAGAGTGAAGACTGTGTCCATATATAATTATTGCATCTACTTTACTAAGTGCATTATTATCTTATTTCTGTGATTTTCTTCAGTTGTATAATAGCCAGTTATTTTTGTTTTGTACGTGAACCCTATGAATTTGGAATGGTTCAATGGGAGATACAATCAGGCAGACTGTGAGGGGCATGTGGAAGACAGTAAGTGGGCAAGACTCTGTTGGCAGAAAGGGGAACACTAGGCAGTATGGCTTGGTGGGTGCAGTTGGAGGCTGGTGAAAATAGCAAGGCACTGGTAGGTGAGACACAACCTGGCAAGGGCTCTGTAGCATCTGGGAAAGTAAATGGATAGGGTCTATGTTGGAGAGGGGTACTGGGAGACACAAGAATGGTAGTGATTCTGTCAGGAAGCACGGCAAAGACAAAAGGTGGCAGGGGTTCTCTTAGGAGAAATGGGGGAACACAAGGTGTCAGGGGTTCTATCAGGGCACAGACAGAAGGTGGCAAAGGAAAAGACAAAAGGTAGCAAGTATGGTGGCAGGTTGAGACATAAGGTGGCCCCAAACCCAAACCCCATTGAAGTCAATGGGGACCCGAATTTTTGAGCACTAAAATGACTGTAAAAATGTCATGCACAGGGCTAGAGGGTTGCAAATGGCATCAACATGTGGTTGGCAAGTGCTCTCCAAACAAATGTGGATAGGGAAATGACTTTAAATAACATAAAATACGTAAAAATAAAAAATAATAATCTTGATCTAGAAGGACGAGGTCCATATGGAGTAGGAGGTTGAGGAGGCGGTGGATGTGGCGGTGTATGTGGAAGCGGCGGTGGAGGAGGTAGCCTACACTGCTTTTTTGTTTTAAATTTGTTTTTATTGTTTTAAATTAGGGTACACCCCAAAACATTGGGAAATATAACCTGTGATAACCCCCTTAAGTTTTGCTAAACACACGTTCAGACAATACACTGGCTGCAGAGCAGGCCAGCACCTCCAAGGAATAAAGGGCAAGCTCCGGCCATGTGCCCAATTTGGAGACCCAGAAGCTGCAGGGGCTGACCCCTGTCAGTCAGTTCATGTAGGCGTGTGCACACTTACTGCCTCACCATGTCGCACATCCCCGTGATGTTCACAATCCAATTTGATATCTGCTCTATCAACTTTCAATGTTCCTTTATGCGCCTACCATGGTGATCACGGGTGGCGGGGAATCAGGGTTCCAGGCCAAAGAGGGAGCCTAAGAAAAGGATACCACATGCAAGGGAGGTCAATGGATAAAATTAAATGTAATCGAGCAGAAATGTGTTACAAAGTATTGAAGCATAAGCTTCCAAGTTAAGGAGGGGGCGCGCTGCAATTACCCACTCCCGATGATAAATAACAATAAAGGACTAGGCAGAGGTGCCCCAGTGACATCCACCATCCATTTGGATATCTTCTCTATCAACTTTCGATGTTCTTTTCTGAGCCTACCATGTTGATCACGGTTATCGGCGAATCAGGGTTCCACGCCGGAGAGGGAGCGTGAGAAAGAGAGACCACATCCAAGGGAGGATCATTTGTTTCAAATTAAAAATGATAGAGCGGAAATATGGGACAAAGTATTAAAGCGTAAATGTGGGACAACTTTTTAAAGTTTGAGCATTGAATGAAAGGATGTGGCGTGCATCACTTAATCAAGAATGTCTTACATTTTATTTCCTGTCAACTATGCAGAGCAGGGATTTCTATCCGGAAAAATTTGAAAAATGTCACCTGACGATGTAACAAACGATTTTTTTTAAATTTATGTTCCTGTCACCTATGCAGAGGTGCCCCAGTGACATCCACCATCCATTTGGATATCTTCTCTGTCAACTTTCGATGTTCTTTTTTGAGGCTACTATGTTGATCACGGTTATCTGCGAATCAGGGTTCCACGTCGTAGAGGGAGCGTGAGAAAGAGAGACCACAGCCAAGGGAGATAAATGTATTACATTTTTGGGGATCGAGCGGCAATATGGGAAAGGTTATTGAGGCGCAAATGTGGGACAAATTACTGAAGCGCAAATGTGGGAAAAGTTATTGAGGCGCAAATGTGGGACAAATTACTGAAGCGCAAATGTGGGGAAGTTATTGAGGCGAAAATGTGGGACAAATTACTGAAGTGCAAATGTGGGAAAAATTTGTAAAGCGCAAATGTGGGACAAATTTGCAAAGCGCAAATGTGGGACAAATTATTGAAGCGCAAATGTGGGACAAATTTGCAAAGCGCAAATGTGGGACAAATTATTGAAGCGACAACTTGTTAAAGTTTAAGTATTGAATGAAAGGTGGCGCACATCAATTAAAGAAGAATTTCTTAAATTGTATTCCCTGTCACCTATGCAGAGCAGGCGTTTGTTCACGTCCAAAATTGTAAAATGACAACCCAAGAATGTAACAGAAAAATTACAGAAATGTATTAACCTTTCTACTTGGCAGAGCAGGGGTCTATGACAGAAAAAAATTGTTTATTGTCACCCAAAAATGTAAAAGAAAAATTATTGACATTTATTAAGCTGTCAACTAGGTATAGCAGTGGTATATCACACCCAAAAATTGTTGCATTTCACCCAAAAATGTAACTGACAATTTTTATATTTTTTTTTTTACCGGTCTAATAGGTATAGCAGTGATACATTACACCCAAATATTGGCGAATTTCACCCAAAAATGTGACTGCCAATTTTTTTTTGTACTAGGTATAGCAGTGGTACATCACACACAAAAATTGTTGAATTTCAACCAAAAATGTAACAGACAATTATTTTTATTTTTTTACCTGTCTATGAGGTATAGCAGTGGTACATCAAACCCAAAAATGTGTGAATTTCACACGAAAATGTAACTGACAATTCTTTTTTTTTTTTACCTGTCTACTAGGTATAGCAGTGATACATCACACCCAAAAATTGTTGAATTTCAGCCGAAAATGTAGCAGACAATTTTTTTTTTTTTTTTTAACTGTCTACTAGGTATTGCAGTGGTACATCACACCCAAAAATTGTTGAATTTCAACAGAAAATGTAACTGACAAAGTAGTGAAATTACATAAAATAAAATACGTACAAATAAATATAAAAATTTGATTTATGAGGTGGAGTTCCATATGGAGTAGGAGTTTGAGGAGGCGGTGGATGTAGAGGTGTAGTTGGAAGCGACGGTGGAGGAGGACGAGGTAGCCAACACTGGTTTTTGGTTTCAATTATTATATTATTTTTTTTATTAGGGTACACTCCAAAAGAGTGTGAAATATCCAACATACAAAAATGAGAAATTGCGCTGCAGTATAACAAGGCTGGTTAAGGCCGGTATACAGTCGTGGCCAAAAGTTTGACACAAATTGACACAAATATTAGTTTTCACAGAGTTTGCTGCTAAACTGCTTTTAGATCTTTGTTTCAGTTGTTTCTGTGATGTAGTGAAATATAATTACACGCACTTCATACGTTTCAAAGGCTTTTATCGACAATTACATGACATTTATGCAAAGAGTCAGTATTTGCAGTGTTGGCCCTTCTTTTTCAGGACCTCTGCAATTCGACTGGGCATGCTCTCAATCAACTTCTGGGCCAATTCCTGACTGATAGCAGCCCATTCTTTCATAATCACTTCTTGGAGTTTGTCAGAATTAGTGGGTTTTTGTTTGTCCACCCGCCTCTTGAGGATTGACCACAAGTTCTCAATGGGATTAAGATCTAGGGAGTTTCCAGGCCATGGACCTAAAATGCCAACGTTTTGGTCCATGAGCCACTTAGTTATCACTTTTGCCTTATGGCACGGTGCTCCATCGTGCTGGAAAATGCATTGTTCGTCACCAAACTGTTGTTGGATTGTTGGAAGAAGTTGCTTTTGGAGGGTGTTTTGGTATCATTCTTTATTCATGACTGTGTTTTTGGGCAAAATTGTGAGTGAGCCCACTCCCTTCGATGAGAAGCAACCCCACACATGAATGGTCTCAGGATGCTTTACTGTTGGCATGACACAGGACTGATGGTAGCGCTCACCTTTTCTTCTCCGGACAAGCCTTTTTCCTGATGCCCCAAACAATCGGAAAGAGGCTTCATCGGAGAATATGACTTTGCCCCAGTTCTCAAGCAGTCCATTCAACATATTTTCTGCAGAAGATCAATCTGTCCCTGATGTTTTTTTTGGACAGAAGTGGCTTCTTCGCTGCCCTTCTTGACACCAGGCCATCTTCCAAAAGTCTTCGCCTCACTGTGCGTGCAGATGCGCTCACACCTGCCTGCTGCCATTCCTGAGCAAGCTCTGCACTGGTGGCACTCCGATCCCGCAGCTGAATCCCTGAATCCTCTTTAGGAGACGATCCTGGCGCTTGCTGGACTTTCTTGGACGCCCTGAAGCCTTCTTAACAAGAGTTGAACCACTTTCCTTGAAGTTCTTGATGATCCTATAAATTGTTGATTGAGGTGCATTCTTAGTAGCCACAATATCCTTGCCTGTGAAGCGATTTTCATGCAACGCAATGATGGCTGCACGTGTTTCTTTGCAGGTCACCATGGTTAACAATGGAAGAACAATGATTTCAAGCATCACCCTCCTTTTAACAGGTCAAGTCTGCCATTTTAACCCAATCAGCCTGACATAATGATCTCCAGCCTTGTGCTCGTCAACATTCTCACTTGAGTTAACAAGACGATTACTGAAATGATCTCAGCAGGTCCTTTAATGACAGCAATGAAATGTAGTGGAAAGTTTTTTTTGGGATTAAGTTAGTTTTCATGGCAAAGAAGGACTATGCAATTCATATGATCACTCTTCATAACATTCTGGAGTATATGCAAATTGCTATTATAAAAACTTAAGCAGCAACTTTTTCAATTTCCAATATTTATGTAATTCTCAAAACTTTTGGCCACGACTGTACATGTCTATTCTGCACAAGGAATGGACAAGTCCTGTGGGATCCATGCCTGTGGACAGGCGGCTGCGCTTGTCTGTGATGACGCCCCCTGCCATGATAAACACACGTTCAGATAATACACTGGCTGCAGGGCAGGCCAGCACCTCTAAGGCGTAAATGGCAAGCTCAGGCCATGTACCCAATTTGGAGACCCAGAAGTTGAAGGGGGCAGACCCGTCCTTCAGTACGTGTAGGCGTGTGCACACATACTGCTCCACCATGTTTGTGAAATGCTGCCTCCTGCTAAGACGCTCCATATCATCTGGTGGTGCTGGTTGTTGTGGCATGCTGACAAATCTTTTCCACATTTAGGCCATGCTAACCCTGCCTTCTGAGGTGCTGGCGGTGCCCCAGCTGCGTTGGCGGCCTCTTCCTCTGCCTTCGCCTTGTGCTTCCACTGTGCAACCAGCAGCGCGTCTACCAGCGTGCGCTTGTACTCACGCATTTTACGATCACGCTCCAGTGACGGAATTAAGGACGGTACGTTGTCTTTGTAATGTGGATCCAGCAGCGTGGCCACCCAGTAATCAACAAAAGTTAGAATGTGGTCAACTCGGCCGTCGCTGCGGAAACACTGCAGCATGTAATCGCTCATGTGTGCCAGGCTGCCCAGAGGCAATGAAAAGCTGTCCTCTGTGGGAGTTGTTTTGTCTGTGTCCTCTGTATCCCCCCAGCCACGCACCAGTGATGGCCATGAGCTGGTCTGGGTGCCACCCTGCTGTGAACATGGTTCGTCCTCCTCCATCTCCTCCTCCTCATCCTCCATCTCGTCATCCTCCAGTATTGTGCCTTGGCTGGATAATAGTGTACCTGGCGTTTGTGGGTGCAGAAACCTACCCTCGGAGCCACTTGTGAATGACTGGCCAGAAACCCTACGAAATGATCCCTCTTCCTCCTCCTCCTCCTGTGCCACATCCTCTTCCATCTTCGCCAGCAGCGTTTTTTCAAGGAGGCATAGAAGTGGGATAGTAACGCTGAGAACGGCATTATCGGCACTGGCCATGTTGGTGGAGTACTCGAAACAGTGCAAAAAGGAACACAGGTCTCGAACACAGTCATTGGTGGTGAAGTGGTGCTGTTCCGCAGAGCGAACAACATAAAAAATTGTATAGGACAGCACCACTTACTAGAACAAATAGTCTGTGATATGGTGGCGGTGCTCGTGGCGTTAGGTCCCGACCTCAGGGACCCCTCAAACGTAGAGAAAACTTCAGGAAAGTCAGGGCACTCTCAATCTTGAATCAAACAGCAACGTTTCGACACACAGGTCTTTCTCAAGCTACATGTGGTTTACAAGTGAACTTCAATACATATATAAGTGTATCATTCAATCCAGATTGGTTTAGAGGTTGTCCCACAGAAAGGTCAATCCCTCCCCTTGCATATTCACCCAATCGTGTTCTAAAGTGACAAAATTGTTATGCTGATATACTACAGAATTTTGTCACTTTAGAACACGATTGAGTGAATATGCAAGGGGAGGGATTGACCTTTCTGTGGGACAACCCCTCAACCAATCCGGATTGAATGATACATTTATATATGTATTGAAGTTCACTTGTAAACCACATGTAGCTTGAGAAAGACCTGTGTTCCGCAGAGCGACTCACCCGTGCGTGCTGCAGCTGAAACTCCACTATCGCCTGCTGCTGCTCGCACAGTCTGGCCAGCATGTGCAAGGTGAAGTTCCACTCTGTGGGCACGTCGCATATGAGGCGGTGAGCGGGAAGGCCGAAGTTACACTGCAGCGCTGATAGGCGAGCAGCAGGGTGAGAACGCCAAAAGCGCGCACAGACGGCCCGCACTTTATGCAGCAGCTCTGACATATCGGGGTAATTTTTACGGAATCTCTGCAACACCAAATTCAGCACATGTGCCAGGCAAGGGATGTGCATCAAACCGGCTAGTCCCAGAGCTGCTACGAGATTTCGCCCATTATCGCACACCACCAGGCCGGGCATGAGGCTCACTGGCACTAACCACTCATCGGTCTGTTGTTCAAGGCCCGCCCACAGCTCCTGCGCGGTGTGGGGTTTGTCCCCCAAACAGATACGTTTTAAAACTGCCTACTGTCGTTTACCCCTGGCTGTGCTGAAGTTGGTGGTGAAGGTGTTACGCTGACTGATGAGGAGCCGGTAGAGGATGAGGAAGCAGAGTAGGAGGAGGAAGAAACAGGAGGCAATTTGAAGTGCCCTGCAATCCTCGTGGTGGAAGGACATGTGCCAAACTGCTATCTGCCTCAGGCCCAGCCGCCACTGCATTTACCCAGTGTGCTGTTATGGAGCTATAACGTCTCTGACCATGCTTACTTGTCCACGTATCCGTGGTGAGGTGCACCCTGCCACAGATGGCGTTGCGCAGTGCACACCTGTTTTTGTCCCCTACTTGGTTGTGCAGGGAAGGGATGGCTCGCCTGTAAAAGTAGTGGCAGCTGAGCACGACGTACTGTGGGACAGCCACCCCCATAAGGCCTTTAAAACTATCTGTCTCCACCAGACGGAATGACAGCATTTCAAAGGCCAGTAATTTAGAAATGCTGGCATTCAGGGCTAGGGATCGTGGATGGGTAGGGGGGTACTTCCTCTTCCTCTCCAGTGTTTGGGAGATGAAGAGCTGAATGCTTCCGTGGGACATTGTGGAGATGCTTGGTGACACATGTGGTGGTGTTAATGGCAGATCCTTTGTTTGCGGGGTGGCAGGTGGCATTGTCACTTCAGAGGTGGATGAAGAGGCCGAGACTGTAGCAGAAGAGGAAGCAGGAGGAGCCTACTCCACTGCAGCTCGTGCTTAGCACTTAAATGTCTGGTCATGCAGGTTGTGCTCAGGTTGAGAACGTTTATGCCTTGCTTCAGGCTCTTATTGCACAGTGTGCAAACCACTTGTGTCTTGTCGTCAGCACATTGTCTGAAGAACTGCCACGCCAGGGAACTCCTTGGAGCTGGCTTTGGTGTGCTCGGTCCCTTGCTGCGGTGGGCAGTATCAGGCGTACTGTCTAGAGGATGTCCACTCTGCTTTTGCACCCTGCTACCTCTTCTGCTGTGCTGGTGTGTGTGACCACCGCCTCTTCCTCTGAACTGCATAGGTCACTCGCATGACCTTGATTCCATGTGGAATCATCTTCCACCCAGTCTTCACCCCTGCCCTCCTTGTCGGTCTGCACACTTTCGAAAGCCCTAGCAGTTGGCACCTGTGTTTCGTCATCATCTGAGACTTGCTCCGATGGTCCTCCCATGTACTCATCTTGAAAGATAAGTGGTTGGGCATCAGTGCACTCAATCTCTTCCACTTCTGGGGCAAGGCTAGCTGGATGTCCCTGGGAAACCCTGCTAACAGAGTCATCAAAAAGCAGAAGAGACTGCTGCATGACTTGGGGCTCAGACTGCTTGGCTGAATTGCAAGGGGGTGAGGTGAAAGACTGATGGACATCGGCTGCAGGTGCCAACTCTGATCTTTCAGCAGGAGACTGGGTGGGAGACAATGTGAAGGAACTGGAGGCACTTTCAGCAACCCAATCTACTATCGCCTGCACTTGTTCAGGCCTCACCATTCGTAGAGCCGCATTAGGCCCGACTAAATACCGCTGCAGTTTCTGTCGCCTACTCGCACCTGAGGAAGGGGTTTCACTTGTGCGTGTAGCTGGCACAGATCGACCACGTCCTCTCGCTGCAACATAAGCTCCACCAGCAGCACCACGACCTGGGCCACGTCCCTTATTTGACCTTCTCCTCATATTTCTCAAATTTAGGATCTTGCCCTAAATGGGTATTTAATTAATAGCAGAATAGAACGACAGTATGTACAGGGTGTATCTCACATGCCCTGATCCAGACTAGGCTTCAATTAAATTTGTTTGCCCAAAATGGCTGTATTTCAAATACCTGAATAGAACCACAGTATCTAAAGTGTGTATCTCACAATGACTTATGCAGCAAAGGCTGCAAAATTTACTTTTTTGTCCAAAACAGGTTTTTGTTTAATAACTGAATATGACAGCAGTATATAACCCTTGAATTTGACACGTGCTGATGCTGCAAGGGCTGTAAAATTGTGTTTTTTATTAATAGAAGAATATAATCACAGTATCTAAAGGGTGTATCTCACACGTACAGATGCAGACTAGGCGGCAATTAAAGATTTGTGCCCAAAATGGGTGTTTTTCAAATTACTGAATATAACCACAGTATCTAAAGGGTGTATTCTCACACGCCCTGATCCAGACTAGGCCGCAATTAAATTTTTGGGCCAAAATAGGCTGTTTTTCAAATTATTGAATAGAACCACAGTATCTAAAGGGTGTATCTCACACGTACAGATGCAGACTAGGCAGCAATTAAAGATTTGTGCCTAAAATGGGTGTTTTTTTTAATTACTGAATTTAACCACAGTATCTAAAGTGTGTATCTCACATGCCCTTACCCACACTAGGCCGCAATTAAAGATTTGTGCCCAAAATGGCTGTATTTCAAATAACTTTACGGCTGACTTACTGACTTCAGTAACGTCATTAATCACAGGTGAGGACTTGCTGAGTCTGCAGCCTAGGCTAAGAATTCACACCGCTGGTGTCTGTAGTAGGCTTCACCTCCACTCTACATGCACATTAAGTTGCTGTAAAGCTGAAGAGCAAAGAGAGGGCTCCACTAAGACTGTGATAGTGCAAGATGCTTGCTTGGGGCCTCCTGCACCTTATGCCCTCTGTACTGGGATTTGCATTGCTTACCTGTAAATGATGCACATCCCTCGCCTCTACAGAGAAGCAAGTTCTATGGGAGGCCCCTGTGACTTTCTAAGTGGAGGCCCCTGCCCTGAGCGCCCTCCCTTTAATCCAGTCGTGATTATATTAAATATTTTTTCTGCTTGGGATAATTCTTTATATTTTTTTTGGTTATGTAAGACCCAGAAATCAGCTGTTCCTTTACAGCTACACAACAGGGAATTAAGCAGTACATGGTGACCATTGGAATCAGTGGGTGGTAAATGGATATGTTGGGCCCTCCTAAAAATAGAGCTACGCTGTGTAATTGTCTTTCACTACGGTTAAAAGGTGAAGGTAACTAAAGGGGTCATTATCTATTAAAGCAGAATGCCCTAATAGAGTCCTTGAAAATGGATTTTCTAGACCTACCAACCCCTTTAAGGTCTCATGCACACGAATATATGCAGGCTTGGAACCGTGCTGCGGAACGCAAATTGCGGTCAACGATGCATGGACCCCAACCGTAGGACCACTTGAACGGGGTCTGCAATCTGAATCCGACGGAAGCACTCCATAGGCCTCCGTTTTGCTCCGACCTTCTGGATTGCGGACCAATTCAAGTGAATGCACAAGGCCGGTGCCCGTGTATTGCGGAACCGCTGTTTGCAATATGGGCCCGGCCAGCACATGTTTGTGTGCATGAGCCCTAAAGCTGTGATTCATGAGCAATGATGTCACATACAATTGCTGGCTTCAGCTATGAAGCTTGTGTGTACAATATATGACCACTGAGGCCAGTGATTGGCTGCAGTGGTCATGTCGATGATATATATATATATATAAAACATCTTTGAGGCACAACAGGCAAAACCACTGTATTATTGGTATTGGAGCAGCAGGGGATTTCTCTGGTAAGTAATGGTTATTTTTTCTTTCTAACGATTTTCTGCCCATGGGTCATTTTCTTAACATTCCGGACGGCTCGTTTAATTTTCATAATTTTTATTTTCTGATTATTTGTATTTTCTGATTGTAGATTTTTTAAATTATATTTCCTGAACATGATTATGGGGACCACCATCTTGCCTGAGCTGTTCTTAACAGCATTTAGAGATTTGCTTTACATCAGCCACCAGGTGCCATAGACACAATGAACAAGAGGAAACCCATTGACTTCTATAGGAGAGTGTTCTAGGCCTGCTCTGTGGCCTGTGTAGAGGTCAGGAGGGAATAGATAAGCTGTGATATCGCCTTTGTAAATGTTGGATTATGTGTCATCTATATAGAGTTGTCACTTGTCATTGTAATTGCCTGTAATGATAAGCAGATAACTGCAGCAATGGGACCTGTACAGACCAAGTAGTGGTTCCTATTATTAGGCTTAGTAGCCAGTACAAGAACTGCATTATTTTAGTATTTTTTTTTAAATATGGATAGTGACATGGAAAATTAGAAATAACCCCAACATTTCTTTAAAATATGTTTAACATAAAAACTTGATTTCAAACAATTGGCCATTTTCTGATTCCCTTTAAGGACTTATAAAACTTCTCAATAAAAGTTCATTGATGCCTTATTTAGTGTGAACTGTTAATCCAGAACATACATACTTAAATGCTATGTCCTTCAATTATTAATGGTGAATGAAAGAAGAAGTGTTGGACATTGCAGATTGGGAAAATATAGCAGATGTTTCGATAGATCATCTTTCATCGTTCCCTGCTCTCCAGATATTTGCAGATGCAAACTGGCAGCAACACAGTAATTTCACAAAATCAGGCTCAATCTTAAACATCTGGAAGACATTACAGTCAAATATTTCTCCTCCAGAATGAGATGGTCACACCACTTATTTTGGGAGCTAGTTTGGGGACCCTGTAATGTATGGAACCATGAGCAGATGCATGTGCGCCACTGCACTTTCTATCAGAATCATGTGCTGGATTTCATTTCCAATCATTCCAAAGAGAATCCACAGAGAGAAATGTGTATAATAACAGAGATGTTGAGAGGAGGGAGCTGGAAAAGAAAAAGCAAACGACTCCACCGCTGAGAGAATTTTGGCTCCTTCCCAGGGAACAAAATGTTCTTGGACGCAATCCAGTGCATGAGTTAACTTGAGAGCAAAGCAATCCATTCAAGAGGAAAAAAGGGGCCTCCACTGAGCCGGGCTGGATGCTAGGGTCACGCACTGTTTATTATATTCAGAAATCTAAGAATTTTTGCATTGCATTTTTGAATCTGTTTAGTGAGAAATCTTTTCTTTCATCTTCTAAAAACAAAAGCCTACAACATTATTCTTAGTAATTGTTTCAGCTGTAATCTTAATTGACAGCAGACTGTGGCATAGACAGAAGAAAACCTATAGAAAGATGTACAATGATCCATACATCGGTATGCTAACTATGAACTTTACATAACAGTCTCCCAGGCAAGATGCCTATGTGAAACATTCTTGTGAAATGAAGGCTAACTTCTGCAATTTTCCAATGTGAAATCACTAAGGAAGGGGATTTTAAGAAAAATGTAAATCAAAGGGACTGAAAACTAAACATTATAATAAGGCAATTTGATTGTGTCAGTCTAATCATATTACCGAGGCTCGGTAGAGTGAGAAGATAACGTGAGCAGATCTGTGCTCATTACCTCATCCTCGGCTGTTATGTGGGTTGTCAAAGAATTTAATCTTAGGAAGCAAAGAATAACTGAGAGGACGAAAATGCTAGGATTTGGCAGCACCATGCATTTTTTCAGCTTCCCCCCCCCCCCCCCCCCCCAGGATCCTTGACATTGTAAGACTTAACTAATTGATTTAGATGTTTAATTTATATGGGAGATGTTGAAATAGGGGTTTGACAAATTATGTGCCTGTGTATGTAATAAATTGTGTTAGGAGTAAAATGAATTGTGTTAGTACTGGTTATGTAAGAAAAGGTTGGTTTAGTTTTTGGCAGAACTTGAACTTTTAATCTATGATTAACTGATTATTTAGATTTGATAAAGGAGATGATAACTGAGTACATGAGAGGTGGGTTTGAGGTCCCGTTAGTTTGTCATAGATGGTGATTTTGTTTCCCATTATAATCACTGTGCTAATAATCCGCAGAATTGAAGATAATTTTACATTTCTTACATCTGCCATGTGAACCTGAAATATGTCCATCAACCTGTATAATATCAGTGTTAAAGGAAATGTGTCACCAAAAAGTTTTATCTGCCAGTTAAAATCAGATAGTAGCACGTATTATTTTTTTCTAATCTGTTTATATTTTGAGATTGCAGATTTATTTATTCTATTTTCTGAACATGAATATGGGGGCATCCATCTTGCCTGAGCTGTTCTTAACAGCATTTAGAAAGCTTTAAGAAAATTGCTTTACAGCAGCCCCATGGTCTATAGACACAATGGTCAGGAGGGCACCTCATTGACTTCTTTGGGAGAGTTTTCTAGGCATGCGCTGTGAGATCATTGTATAAGGAAACAATAGATAAGCTCTGACAATCACCTATTGTGAATAGTGGATCCTGTCTTATCTATACACAGAGGTGATATAATTACAGGCAGGAGTGTAGCTGGCCAGCTAAGACCTGTCCTAGGTTGCTAGTATAGCTTATACACTCACCTAAAGAATTATTAGGAACACCTGTTCTATTTCTCATTAATGTGATTATCTAGTCAACCAATCACATGGCAGTTGCTTCAATGCATGTAGGGTTGTGGTCCTGGTCAAGACAATCTCCTGAACTCCAAACTGAATGTCAGAATGGGAAAGAAAGGGCTACAACAGCAGAAGACCCCACCGGGTACCACTCATCTCCACTACAAATAGGAAACATAGGCTACAATTTGCACGAGCTCACCAAAATTGGACTGTTGAAGACTGGAAAAATGTTGCCTGGTCTGATGAGTCTCGATTTCTGTTGAGAAATTCAAATGGTAGAGTCCGAATTTGGCGTAAACAGAATGAGAACATGTATCTATCATGCCTTGTTACCACTGTGTAGGCTGGTGGTGGTGGTGTAATGGTGTGGGGGATGTTTTCTGGGCACACTTTAGGCCCCTTAGTGCCAATTGGCCATCATTTAAATGCCACGGACTACCTGAGCATTGTTTATGACCATGTCCATCCCTTCATGACTACCATGTACCCATCCTCTCATGGCTACTTTCAGCAGGATAATGCACCATGTCACAAAGCTCGAATCATTTCAAATTAATTTCTTCAACATGACAATGAATTCACTGTACTAAACTGGCCCCCACAGTCACCAGATCTCAACCCAATAGAGCATCTAGGGATGTGGTGGAACGGGAGCTTCGTGCCCTGGATGTGCATCCCTCAAATCTCCATCAACTGCAAGATGCTATCCTATCAATATGGGCCAACATTTCTAAAGAATGCTATCAGCACTTTGTTGAATCAATGCCACGTAGAATTAAGGCAGTTCTGAAGGCAAAAGGGGGTCCAACACCGTATTAGTATGGTGTTCCTAATAATTCTTTAGGTGAGTGTATAGGAACACCATACTAATTGTAGTGGAGATGAGTGGTACCCGGTGGGGTCTTCTGCTGTTGTAGCCCACCTTTCTTTCCCATTCTGACATTCAGTTTGGAGTTAAGGAGATTGTCTTGACCAGGACCACAACCCTACATGCATTGAAGCAACTGCCATGTGATTGGTTGACTGGATAATCGCATTAATGAGAAATAGAACAGGTGTTCCTAATAATTCTTTAGGTGAGTGTATATATATATATATATATAATCATACTTCTGATATATATGAATGCAAAATATGTGGGAAACTACTACTGATGTTTTAGCCATAATATATTTACATATATTTTAATATATTATATATTCTAAATATATAATATATTATGGCTAAAAACTTATATGTGTATATATATATATATATATATATATATATATACACAAACCGGATTCCCAAAAAGTTGGGACACTATACAAATCGTGAATAAAAACTGAATGCAATGATGTGGAGGTGCCAACTTCTAATATTTTATGTTATAGAACATAAATCACGGAACAAAAGTTTAAACTGAGAAAATGTACAATTTTAAGGGAAAAATATGTTGAATCAGAATTTCATGGTGTCAACAAATCCCCAAAAAGTTGGGACAAGGCCATTTTCACCACTGTGTGGCATCTCCCTTTCTTCTTCCAACACTCAACAGACGGCTGGGGACCGAGGAGACCAGTTTCTCAAGTTTAGAAATAGGAATGTTCTCCCATTCTTGTCTAATACAGGCCTCTAACTGTTCAATCGTCTTGGGCCTTCTTTGTTGCACCTTCCTCTTTATGATGCGCCAAATGTTCTCTATAGGTGAAAGATCTGGACTGCAGACTGGCCATTTCAGTACCCGGATCCTTCTCCTACGCAGCCATGATGTTGTGATTGATGCAGAATGTGGTCTGGCATTATCTTGTTGAAAAATGCAGGGTCTTCCCTGAAAGAGATTACGTCTGGATGGGAGCATATATTGTTCTATTGTTCTGAATATATTTTTCTGCATTGATGGTGCCTTTCCAGACATGCAAGCTGCCCATGCCACACGCACTCATGCAACCCCATACCATCAGAGATGCAGGCTTCTGAACTGAGCGTTGATAACAACTTGGGTTGTCCTTGTCCTCTTTGGTCTGGATGACATGGCGTCCCAGATTTCCAAAAAGAACTTCGAATCGTGACTCGTCTGACCACAGAACAGTCTTCCATTTTGCCACACTCCATTTTAAATGATCCCTGGCCCAGTGAAAACGCCTGAGCTTGTGGATCTTGCTTAGAAATGGCTTCTTCTTTGCACTGTAGAGTTTCAGCTGGCAACGGCGGATGGCACGGTTGATTGTGTTCACTGACAATGGTTTCTGGAAGTATTCCTGAGCCCATTCTGTGATTTCCTTTACAGTAGCATTCCTGTTTGTGGTGCAGTGTCGTTTAAGGGCCCGGAGATCACAGGCATCCAGTATGGTTTTACGGCCTTGACCCTTACGCACAGAGATTGTCCCAGATTCTCTGAATCTTCGGATAATGTTATGCACAGTTGATGATGATAGATGCAAAGTCTTTGCAATTTTTTGCTGGGTAACACCTTTCTGATATTGCTCCATTATCTTTCTGCGCAACATTGTGGGAATTGGTGACCTCTACCCATCTTGGCTTCTGAGAGACACTATCACTCTGAGAAGTTCTTTTTATACCCAATCATGTTGCCAATTGACCTAATTAGTGTTAATTGGTCTTCCAGCTCTTCGTTATGCTCAAATTTACTTTTTCCAGCCTCTTATTGCTACTTGTCCCAACTTTTTGGGGATTTGTTGACACCGTGAAAATTTGAATCAACGTATTTTTCCTTTAAAATGATACATTTACTCGGATTAAATGCTTAATCTGTCATCTACGTTCTATTACAAATAAAATATTGACATTTGCCATCTCCACATCATTGCATTCAGTTTTTATTCACAATTTGTTTAGTGTCCCAACTTTTTGGGAATCCGGTTTGTATATATTTAAATTAAGTTTAGCCTCTATTTCTGAAAAAGTTTATGACAGGATTTGAACTTAGTATGGTGTTCCTAATAATTCTTTAGGTGAGTGTATGTGTATACAGATAACCTGCCAATAGCCTTAATACAGTTCCTATGTTTATGTGTTAAAGACAAAAGCAGAGTAACTTACTGTGACATCATGTTTTGGATGTCATATTACTGTTATATTTTGCGTTTACAGAAGCAGAAAAAGATAATATGCCTTTAAGAATCATTTTGTAATGTAAGGTAAGCTCAGTGAAACAGCAGAAACAACAGAAAGCATAGTGTTAATTTGTTGTTACTGGGCAGAAGTCTAGACCAATCACAGCCAGCTTCTCACACAGCAAGAGTTTTCACCAATCGCAGGCAGCCTCACAGACAGCCTGTCTGGGAATTCCCCCAGCTCCTGCTGCTAGAATCATTATTCACCAGAGACAGGAGCTGAAGAGACATTCACTCCACTGAGAGATTAGTTTAATGGAAACAAGAGACCAATATACGTATTTTAAACAGTTATAGAACTGTATGCTGAACTATATATATATATATATATATATATATATATATGTGTGTGTTTACTTACAGTTCCACCAAATCAAATACATTTGCAAGTTCAAATGCAAATTGCAAGCATACAAACCATATTCCATACAAATTGCATACAAACTGTGAACTGCTCATACCAGATCATAAGCAATTGCATACTGCAAACTGCAAACCAAGTTGAGCAAGCAGAACTATTAGTTAGACCTCAGATATACCTCTCAGAGAGATCATAAAGTGCTTAAATAACTTAAAGTGAGAGTACAGATACTCAAGAGAGAAATATATCCACCATTTTATGTTGAATGACAAGATTGAACAGTTGAACCACCATCTTAATCATACCGCCATTTTGTGATATCTTTTCAATACGTGTTTTGCACATGGACTATCTGCTGCGGGGGGAAGCAGTGTAATATACAGCCAGGTCCATAAATATTGGGATATCGACACAATTCTAACATTTTTGGCTCTATACACCACCACAATGGATTTGAAATAAAACGAACAAGATGTGCTATAACTGCAGACTGTCAGCTTTAATTTGAGGATATTTACATCCAAATCAGGTGAACGGTGTAGCAATTACAACAGTTTTCATATGTGCCTCCCACTTGTTAAGGGACCAAAAGTAATGGGACAATTGGCTTCTCAGCTGTTCCATGGCCAGGTGTGTGTTATTCCCTCATTATCCCAATTACAATGAACAGATAGAAGGTCCAGAGTTCATTTCAAGTATTGGAATCTGTTGCTGTCAACTCTCAAGATGAGATCCAAAGTGCTGTTACTATCAGTGAAGCAAGCCATCGTTAGGCTCAAAAAACAAAACAAACCCATCAAAGAGATAGCAAAAACATTAGGAGTGGCCAAAACAACTGTTTGAACATTCTTAAAAAGAAGGAACGCACTGATGAGCTCAGCAACACCAAAAGACCCGGAAGACCACGGAAAACAACTGTGGTGGATGACCGAAGAATTCTTACCCTGGTGAAGAAAATGGCCTTCAAAACAGTTGGCCAGATCAAGAACACACTCCAGGAGGTAGATGCATGTGTGTCAAAGTCAACAATCAAGAGAAGACTTCACCAGAGTGAATACAGAGGGATCACCACAAGATGTAAACCATTGGTGACCCTCAAAAACAGGAAGGCCAGATTAGAGTTTGCCAAATGACATCTAAAAAAGCCTTCACAGTTCCGTAACAACATCCTATGGACAGATGAGACCAAAATCAACATGTACCAGAGTGATGGGAAGAGTATGGAGAAGGAAAGGAACTGCTCATTATCCTAAGCATACCACCTCATCAGTGAAGCATGGTGGTGGTAGTGTCATGACGTGGGCATGTATGGCTGCCAATGGCACTGGTTCTCTTGTATTTATTGTTGATGTGACTGCTGACAAAAGCAGCAGGATGAATTCTGAAGTGTTTCGGGCAATATTATCTGCTCATATTCAGCCAAATGCTTCACAACTCATTGGACGGAGCTTCACAGTGCAGATGGACAATGACCCAAAGCATACGGCAAAAGCAACCAAAGAGTTTTTTAAGGGAAAGAAGTGGAATGTTATGCAATGGCTAAGTCAATCACCTGACCTGAATCTGATTGAGCATGCATTTCACTTGCTGAAGACAAAACTGAAGGGGAAATGCCCCAAAAACAAGCAGGAACTGAAGACAGTTGCAGTAGAGGCCTGGCAGAGCATGACCAGGGATGAAACCCAGCGTCTGGTGATGTCTAAGTGTTCCAGACTTCAGGCTGTAATTGACTGCAAAAGGATTTGCAACCAAGTATTAAAAAGTGAAAGTTTGATTTATGATTTATTTATGATTATTATTCTGTCCCATTACTTTTGGTCCCTTAACAAGTGGTAGGCCCATATGCAAACTGTTGTAATTGCTACACTGTTCACCTGATTTGGATGTAAATACCCTCAAATTAAAGCTGACAGTCTGCAGTTAAAGCAGATCTTGTCCGTTTCATTTCAAATCCATTGCGGTGGTGTATAGAGCCAAAAATGTTAGAATTGTGTTGATGTCCCAGTATTTATGGACCTGACTATATGAAAATAAAAGTTAGAGATATCAAAATTCTTCTAATGCCACAGCGCAAAGGGCACTTCATAGTGCTGCGCCTGCCACAAGGAGTAGAATGACAGATAAGCAGGTAACTGCAGTAAAGTGATCTGTACAGACCAAGGAGTTGGCCATCTTTGCTTTTTTGGGGTTGAAAGAAGTGATGGTTTGGCAAACCCCCTTCATGGCCAGATCTATAAAAGGAAAGCATATTCACCTGCTTACTACCACTGGGTCCCTGCTTTGTTTCATGTGACCAATTGAGCTGATGCAAGGGGAACAAGTCACCACTGCCGCCAGTTACAGGGAGCAAAGGAGCAGGTACTCAGAGACGGGGAGCAGTTAAGTATGCTTCTCTTTTGCAAGTCTGGCTAAGATGGGGTTTGTCAAGCAACCCCCCCCCCCCCCCATTCCCCCCAAAAAGTGGCCAACCCCTTTAAATTTAAAGTACATACGAATTAACAAATAATGAAAACAGGCTTTAGAACATGAGCTATTCTAAACCATAATAAATTACTGATTGTGCAAGTTTTGCTACATTATAAATCATTTTATGCAATCCTAAGTTTTAAAAGGTTGTACAACGTTAGAAAAACATGACTGTTTTTCTTCAAAAAACAGCACCACACCTGCTCATGGGTTATATCTGGCATTGCAGTTCAGTACCACTGAAGTGTATCGGGCTGAACGTCAATACCGCATGAAACCTGCTGACAGGTGTGGCACTGTTTTTGGAAAAAAACAGTCATGTTTTTCTAATCCTGGACAAATACTTTAACCTTATTTATGAACATAGTATTTGGGCTTGTAATAAGCTGGATAATGAACTAGTAGTACCGTTTACTGAAGTTGATGACTATGTTACTATTTACTAGAGAAGGGACATTGATACAGGGAGTTATTCTGACTGGCTGATTGGAGTCGAGATGGAATTTTTTTCCCCCTAAAGTGAGGAAAATTGCCTTCTACCTCACAGTTTTTTTTTTGCCTTAATTTGGATCAACTTGCAGGATAAAAGGCTGAACTAGATCGACAAATGTCTTTTTTCAGCCTATAGCCTCATGCAGATGTCTGTGGAACACGGTCCGCGCACTGCACTATTGGTTGCTATGACGCTGTGGTTTTATGCCGCTGCCGCAGTACAGTAATACACTCGTATGATCTATACGAGTGTATAACTGTACTGCGGCTGTGGCACGAAGCGCACAGCGTCATAGCAACCAATGATGCCATGCGCTCCTGCACTAAGCAGGATGCCAGTCCGGCATCTCATGAACTGTGTTCTACGGACGTCTGCATGAGGCTTTATAAATTGTGATATAAACTATGGGCCAGATTTATCATTACTACAGTCCTGATCAAAAGTTTAAGACCACTTGAAAAATGGCAAAAAATCATATTTAGCATGGCTGGATCTTAACAAGGTTCCAAGTACAGTCTCAGCATGCAACAAGAAGAAATGGGAGTGAGACAAAACATTTTTGGAGCATTCAATTTAATGAAATCATCGAATAAACTGAAACAGGCTGTTTTTCAGCTGATCAAAAGTTTAGGACCACACCTCCAAAAAAAATATAAACCCCCCAAAACAGAAACCCAACTTCCAAAAATGGACTCAATAATGAGTAGCTCCGCTGTTTTTGTTTATCACTTCAAAAATTCGTTTCGGCATGCTTGATGCAAGCGTTTCCATGAGGTGAGTGGGAACATGTCTCCAAGTGGTGAAGACGGCCGCACGAAGGCCATCTACTGTCTGGAACTGTTGTCCATTTTTTACAAACTTCCCTTGCCATCCATCCCCAAAGGTTCTCAATTGGATTTAGATCAAGGGAACAAGCAGGATGGGCCAAAAGAGTGATGTTATTCTCCTGGAAGAAGTCCCTTGTCCTGCAGGCATTGTGTACTGTAGCGTTGTCCTGTTGAAAAACCCAGTCGTTACCACACAGACGAGGGCCCTCAGTCATGAGGAATGCTCTCTGCAACATCTGGACATAGCCAGCGGCCGTTTGACGCCCCTGCACTTCCTTAAGCTCCATTGTTCCACTGAAGGAAAAAGCACCCCAGACCATTATGGCGCCCCCTCCACTGTGGCGCATAGAAAACATCTCAGGTGGGATCTGCTTGTCATGCCAGTAATGTTGGAAACCATCAGGACCATCTGTCACCACCAGACATCTGAGAAGCTCTGACAGACGTCTAGAACCTCCTCCTTGAGGTTCCTTTGTTTTGCTTTCATTTTCTCATCTCGTTAGCCTCTCTCAGCTGTCATGTAGTTGCACTAATTGCATCCCTTTAAATCCTTTCCCATAGTGCATCACTTTGCGGTTTATACAACTTCCTGGAGTGTGTGTATGCTGTTCCTACTTCTGAGTCTTCTACAAGATAAGTTTTGTTCATTCATTTGTGTTTTTCTGATTGCTGGATCCCAGGTGACCCTGACTCCCTCCGTATCTAGTGTAGGGAGCCGGTGGTCGTGTCCCCTCACTATTATAGGGTGTTATACAGTCGAGGTACGAGGATATGCGATCATCTACCATTGGGATTTTCGCATAGGCTGAGCAGCCAGGGAGAGAGCCAGGTCTGATGCAGGGCTCTCCCTTTTTGTTCCTTAGTTTTGGATCCAGTCAGTCGTATATTCATTTTGTGTTTTCTAGTTTCCTGCACACCTTCCGTGACACCATCAAGGTTAAATTCTTTCTCATCAGAAAATAAAACTTTCTTCCACCTTTGAATGTCCCATGTTTGGTGCTCTCTTGCAAAGTCCAAACAAGCAGTTCTGTGGTGTTCAAGGAGACAAGGTCTTTGAAGATGTTTTTTGTTTTTGAAGCCCTTCAGTCTCAGATGATGGTTATAGGGCTGCAGTCAGCACCAGTAAGGGCCTAAATTTGGGTCGAGGATCGTCTACTGTCTTGACGGACAGCCATTTGGATCCTCCGGCTCAGTGCTGATGAATTTTTTTGGGTCTTTTTTGTTCCATAACCCTCAAGATCATTTAAGAAATTCCAAATGACTGTCTTACTGCGTCCCACCTCAGCAGCGATGGCGCGCTGTGAGAGACCCTGCTTATGCAGTTCAACAACCTGACCACGTTCAAAAAGGGAGAGTTTTTTTGCCTTTGCCACCACAATGTGTGACTACCTGACAGAAAATGACAATGAATCCACATCTTTGCACAGATTTAGCTTTTTAAAGGCATGTGGTCCTAAAATTTGGATCAGCTGAAAAACAGCCTGTTTCAGTTTAATCGTTATTTTCAATTAATTGAATGCTCAAAAAATGTTTTGTCTCACTCTCATTTCTTCTTGTTGCATGTTGAAGCTCTACTTGGAACCTTGTTAAGACCCAACAATGTAAAATATGATTTTTTGCCATTTTTCAAGTGGTCTTAAACTTTTGATCAGGACTGTATGACGGCTCACTCCACTTTCACATATGGCTAAAGTCAGTTTTAGCCATGTCAGATTTATGATCGGCCCTTTAAGACTGTAATGAATGTTGTTTGACGGTAGCAGTTTATCCGTCAGTAAGCAGCTTTACAAAAGTCGCACATCTTTACGAAAAAGTCGCATGTTCTATTAAAAAGTCTTATAAGATAAGCATGGTCCTCACTGGAGTGAAATTGCAAATTTTTTTGCGACTTTTTAAATAGTCGCATTAGTTAATCTGTCTAGAGATTCATTTACATAAGACAAAACGCCCACTTTCAGAAAACTGGCGAGCATAGTGCAGAGCATTAAAAAAAATTGCGCAGTTTTAGTGATTGCGCAAAAATTGGCGACTTTTTCACTGCATTATTCTGACTTGAGCTAATGATAAATCTGGCCCCATGTTTCTATGTTACAATTAGAGATGAGCGAATTTTTCTGGAAAAATTTTGTTCGATCCGAATATATTCACAGCGAATTACGTTAAAAACCAGCTATTTCCTGGCTGCTAAGAGCCTTTACAGTGGTGTAGAACATTGTACCTTGTAGTAACACGCATAGAGAGTCTGCTTTGGTAGTGAAATAATACTGTGAGTCCGTATGACATGCAGATGACAGGTGTCGCTCTTAGAATCACTGCACACGTCACTTATTTGGGCAGTCATGGGGCCAAAACTGACCAAATAACTCAAGTACGAATTTAGCCTTACAGGTCGATGTTAGCGCCAAGAAGAAGCGTACGCCTTGTTTACCGTTGTCAGCTGATTCCACATAGACGTCTACAGAACCTGTTCTATTAAACGCTTATACAAGTAGAGCCCCCCAACAGAGTGGAGAGGGTGTCTGCAGTAAGTTTGTGTTGATGTCACTGATTATTTTGCCCTTCCTCTAATCCGTCAGAACAATAACCCCAAAAAAACGTATCCTGTCTGTTGAGCATCCGCTTTTACTTGGTCAGCTTTTGGTCAGTAATCCATCAGCATTGCTAATGCCAAAAAAACAGGAGTGGATCCAAAACAGAGATGACACGTGAAGGGAATATTTGCATGTCTTCTGTGTTTTGTACCCACTCCTGCTTTGGCTGCCAAATCATAAGCCAATTCTGATGGGCCGATACTGGATTACAGCTGCTACACAGACAGGATCCGTTGTGCTTCTTATTTTTCCTTCCTTCTGACAGATCAGCAGAAGGGTCAAATAAATGATGATATCAGCCAGTCCGAAAGGCAAAATAGTGGACCAGTCATAAAGTGGGGAGGGTGGGAACAGCATGAGAAGTCCACAGAGTGGACCTATGACATAGTGGTGAGGTGGAAGCAGCATGAGGAGACCACAGAGTGGCACAATGACAGAGTGTGGAGGTGGCAGCAGCATGAGGAGGCCACCAAGTGGCATAATTAAAGAGTCTGGAGTTGTCAGCAGTATGAGGAGGCCACTGAGTGGCATAATGACAGAGTCTGGAGGTGGCAGCAGTATGAGGAAGTCACAGAGTGGCTCAATGACAGAGTGTGGAGGTGGCAGCAGTATGAGGAGGCCACCAAGTGGCACAATGACCGAGTGTGGAGGTGGTAGCTGCATGAGGAAGCCACCGAGTGGCACAATGACAGTCTGGATGTGGCTGCAGGCAGCAGTAGCAGCATCAGGAGGCCACAGAGTGGCACAATAGCACTGACTGGAGGTGGCAGCAGCAGCATCAGTAAGAGGCCACAGAGTGGCACAATGACAGAGCGTGGAGATGGCAGTGGCTGCAGCATCAGGAGGAGGCCACAGGGTGGCACAATGACCGAGTGTGGAGGTGGCAGCAGCATCAGGAGACCACAGAGTGGCAAGGTGACATAGTGTGGAGGTGGTGACAGCTTTAGAAGGCCAGAGAGTGGCAAGGTGATATAGTGTGGAGGTGGCAGCAGCATGAGGTGGCCACAGAGTGGCTGCTTCGTCTATTCATTTGTAGGGAATATGGGACAGAACAGAAGGTTAAAATTTCTAAACTTTATAAATTGTTGCTTAAAACACGATTTAATAATACACGTTATCCGGCACAAAAGGCTTGGCAAATTGATTGTCTGTGAATTTCCCTCGAAGATTGGGATAACATTTTGGCAAATTTAAGTTTACTTTCTTATAATTTTAATCAAGTTTTGGTTCAATTTAATATTCAATATTTAATAAATATAATATTAAAAATTAAGTGTTGCCTAAGACAAGAGAGAATCCGGCAGTCTTCAGTTTATTCAAAGACGTGGTTACAATGGAGAAAGCATTCCAAAAAACAATTTCTCTCCACCTGGAGACGAATCCGGTCATTATTGATGCAAGTGCGGTATTGCCTGCTCATCGACCCAGATACTTCTGGGGGAACCTGCCTGGCACGAACAGGCCTCTAGTAGCTACAGACAATGAGAAAACAAAGCATCAAGATAGCTTTGAGACTGGTAGAGTTGCGAAGTTCATCAAGACACCTAACTAAAGATTTTACCTCATATAACCGCAGTGCTAACCTCCCAAAAATTTTGTTTTTCGACCAAAATACTTCAATAAAGGTTTTACCACATATAACCGCAGCACTGACCGCTGAATACATTTTGTTTTTCGACCAAAATACTTTAATAAAGATTTTATCACATATAACCGCAACACTGACCACTGAATACATTTTGTTTCTCGACCAGATACTTCAATATAAATTTTACCACATATAACTGCAGTGCTGAACACTGAATAAAATTTGTTTTTCGACCGAAATACGTCACAAAAGGTTTTACCACATATAACTGCAGCGCTGAACACTTTTTTTTTGCTACTGAAATACGCCACTAAAGCCTTGGGACTCTCCACCTCGGCTCGCCACAAGCCATTAGTTCTTTGAAAGGTGCAGAGTCCACCACTTGGAAAGGGAGGGACTGCAGCACCAGCAACTTGGACAGCAGCACATTCAGCTTCTGCGCGGAGTAGGAGGAGCAGGAGCATCAGGACCAGCAGACAAAGGAAATGACAGGCAGCTCTCTTCAGCTGAGGTGGTGGAGCCTTGACTGCCTGAAATCGGGTGCGGCGTGCCACTGGGTGATGCAGCGGTTGCTGCGGCAGGCTGGACCACCACATCGGAGCCATGGTTTTCCCAGGCCATTTTATGGTGACACTGCATATGTTGACGCAGGGCCGTGGTGCTAACATTGGCACACTTCATCTTCTGCCCACAGATTCTACACATGGCCATGTTCACCTCCTCCAGAGGCTGTACAAAAATCTACCACACTGCAGAGTAGATGATTTTACCGACCACACTACTCACTGACTGACTGCTACAGCCAATTCTTCCGTGAACCCGTGGACCCCTCCTTAACAAGGATACATTTTTATAAGAATACATTTTTTGTTTGTTTTCCACTGAAATACGCTACTAAAGGCTTTACCACGTATAACTGCGGCGCTGAACGCAGAACAAATGTATCATTTTCTACCGAAATTCGTCACTAAAGGTTTTATCAAAAATATTACTGCAGTGCTCAACGCTGAATATATTTTCTTTTTCGACTGAAATACGTTACTAAAGGTTTTGCCACATATAACTGCAACAGTGAACGCTGAATTTTTTGTTTTTCTACCGAAATACGTCACTAGAGGTTTTACAACATATAACTGCAAAAGTGAACGCTGAATACATTTAGTTTTTGTACTGAAATAATAACTGCAGAAGTGAAATGCGTATATATTTTTCCTTTTTGTACTGAAACTCTTTCACCATAAATAAATGCAACAGTGAAGTGCGTATATTTTTCCCTTTTTGTACTGAAATAGGACACTGAACTCTTTCACCACATATAACTGCAGAAGTTAAATGCGTATATATTTGTCTTTCTGTACTGAAATAGGCCACTAAACGCTTTCAACACATATAACTGCAGAAGTAAACTGAGAATATATTTTTCTTTTTGTACTGAAATAGGCTACTAAATGCTTTTAGCAGAAATAAATGCACCAGTAAAGTGTGTATATATTTTTATTTCTGTACTGAAATAGGCCACTAAACGCTTTTGCCAGAAATAAGTGCACCAGTGAAGAGCGTATATTTTTTTCTTTCTGTACTGAAATAGGCCACTAAACGCTTTCAACACATAACTGCAGAAGTGAACTGAGAATATATTTTTCTTTTTGTACTGAAATAGGCCACTAAATGCTTTTAGCAAAAATAAATGCACCAGTAAAGTGCGTATATTTTTTCTTTTTGTAATGAAGTAGGCCAGTAAACGTTTTTCCCGCAAATAACTGCACCAGTGAAGTGCATATATATTTTTCTTTCTGTACTGAAATAGGCCACTAAACGCTTTCAACACATATAACTGCAGAAGTGAACTGAGAATACATTTTTCTTTTTGTACTGAAATAGGCCACTAAACGCTTTCAACCTGACTGGGTAGGTCATGTGATTTTTTAATAGGGCAGGTTGTTTCGGATGCGGCGATACCTAATATGCCTATTATTTTTATTTTCACAAAGTTTTACACAGTAAAAGCATTTTTGACAAGAAAAATATATTTTTTGGTAGCCATTTTCTGAGAGCCATACTTTTTGGGCGATGGTCTTAGTAAGGGTCTCAGTTTTTTGTGGGATGAGATGACAGTTTGATTGGTACAATTTTGGGACTTTTTGATATTGTGGTATTACACTTTTTGTGAGGGAAGGTGACCCCAAAAATGTCTGTTTTGGCACTTTTTTTTTTTTTTTACAGCGTTCACCTGACGGGGTGGATCATGTGATTTTTCTTTTATAGAGCTGGTCGATACAGACATGGCGATACCTAATATGCCTACTTTTCTTCTGTATAGAATATCACAGAAGCAGCTCAGACAAGAATGCTTCCCCCATAACTATTTATGGAAAATAATACCAAAAATCTGTAATCAGAAAATAAAAACAGATTAGAATAAAATAATATGTTCCAGTAAAAAACATAGGTGACACATGCTCTTTAATATTATTTTATACTAGCAGAAGGACTCGGCTTCGCAAAAGTATATTTCATCTATTTCACTTAATATTTGTGTGCGTCGTTAAAAGATATCGACAGTATTCCTCATAACAATGACCTCCACAGCCCCTCACCCCTTAACACAAACCCCCCCTTAGTGCCCCACCACCTTAAAATGTGACCTCCACAGCAGCCCACCACCTTAACTTTGACCTTTACAGCAGACTGCTCCTTTAACAGTGACCTCCACAACACCCCACCCGCCCCCTAACAAAGACCTCCACAGCGGGCATTATTGTCTTTAATTGACAGTATATAAAACCACACTAATGGTCATGTGAGTTACATCAGCCTCTACAACAACGTTGGCTAAGCGTTGCAATCAAAATCATATTAACTCACACATAAGCTGTCTTCAGGAGCATCATAAGGTTCACTGGAACATTGCGGTCTCCACAAACAACTGATTGGCGGGGGTGCCAGGAGTCAGACCCCCACCATCTCATAACTCTGAGTACAGATGTCATAGATGGTATCTGCAGTCCTATGTAACACCCCACATAACAGTGAATTATTGTGTTATGTGGGGTGTTACATAGAACTGCAGGGGACATCTACTACATTATCTACACACAGAAAGTTATCACTGTTACCTGGGCTGTTACATAGGACTGCAGGTAACATCTGCAAATTAAAATTTTAGTTGCCAAATTTAAAATACATATGATTATGATAAAAAAGACTTGGAGGAGAAGATGAGACACAGGTTACAGTAGGGAGCCAACTCTACATATAGGAGAATACAGCACCACATACCTCTTACTTCCAGTGACATCTCCTGTCATGTAGATTTTCTCTTTCCTGTTCTCCTCCATTTGACCCAGACTGCCATGACAAATTCTTTCATCCTCATCTCGTCTCTACAGAGTTTTTTACACAGACACGTTAGATTTCTCATAATTGGGGTCATTTATCAATTTGGTGTAAAGTAGAACTTGCTTAGTTGCCCATAGAAACCAATCTGATTCCACCTTTCATTTTCCAAAGGAGCTGTCACAAATGAAAGGTGGAATCTGTTGCTATGGGCTACTAAGTCTACTTTTACACTCACGTTTTGGCTTTCTGTTTGTGAGATCCGTTCAGGACTCTCACAAGCGTTCCAAAAACGGATCAGTTTACATTCTAATCCATTCTGAAAGGAAAAGGATCCGCTCAGAATGCATCAGTTTGCATCAGTTCAATCTCCATTCCGCTTTGGAGATAGACACTAAATCGCTGCTTGCAGCGTTTTGCTGTCCGTCTAATGAAACTGAGCCAAATGGATCTGTCCTGGCACACAATGTAAGTCAATGGGGATGGATCCGTTTTCACTGACACAATCTGGCACAATAGAAAACAGATCCGTCCTCCACTGACTTTCAAGACAGATCCATCTTGGCTATGTTAAATATAATACAAACGGATCCGTTCTGAACGGAGGCAGATGGCTGCATTATCTGAACCGATCCGTCCATGACGGATCCGCACAAAACACGAGTGTGAAAGTAGCCTAAGCCAGTTCTACTCTACACCAGTTTGAAAAATGATCCGAAAGGTCGCTGTAGTGTCTACAGCAATTATAATGTCCCGTAGAGTGCCCCAAGTAATAATAACACCCAATACTGTGTGCTCCAGGTAATAATAACACTTCCCCTAAACAGTAATTTCCCCCCCACACTGCCCCCATATAGTAATTTCCCCTCAACCTGCCGCCATATAGTAATTTCTCCTACACTGCCCCATATAGTAATTTCCCCCACACTGCTCCATATAGTAATTTCCCCCACACTGTCCCTATATAGTAATTTCCCCCACACTGTCCCTATATAGTAATTTCCCCCACACTGCCCCATATAGAAATTTCCACCACACTGCCCCATATAAAATTTTCCCCCACATTGCCCCATGTAGTAATTTCCCCCCACATTGCCCCATGTAGTAATTTCCCCCACACTGTCCCCATATAGTCATTTCCCTCACACTGTCCCCATGTAGTAATTTCCCCCACACTGTCCCCATATAGTAATTTCCCTCACACTGTCCCCATGTAGTAATTTCCCCCACACTGTTCTCATAGAGTCATTTCCCCCACACTGCCCCTATATAGTAATTTGCCCCACACTGCCCCATGATTAATTTGCCCCCACACTCCCCCCATGAAGTAATTTGCCCCCACAC
Organism: Bufo gargarizans; assembly: GCF_014858855.1. NCBI lineage: Eukaryota > Metazoa > Chordata > Amphibia > Anura > Bufonidae > Bufo > Bufo gargarizans. Next base: position 675,017,917 of record NC_058080.1, read on the forward strand.
AGTGTTATCTCAGTTATCTTATTGCAAAAGCCATTGAAAAGTTAGTTATCTTTTTCTTTCCATTCTTTACTTAACTATCAAGTTTATCTCGGCTATATCAGTTACTTTTCCTCATTCAAACTCCATATTTTGGTTAACAAATTTATATAGTTCTCGTGCAGGTTATTCTGGGAAAAATGTTGGCATGTTAAGCCACCTGCCTCATCAAAAGATGGTGACTTCTGAGCCCGTTCCCTTATTTTCAACTTGACTTTTTCACATCTCATCAACACCTTTGGCTTCGTTACAAAGCATTTCCTTGACTTCAGGAATAATGTCTCTGTACAGAATCGCAAACTGGTGACTTTCTGTTCCAAAAATCACTTCCTTGTCCGGCTAAAACAGCATTCCTCACTGCCAAGAAGCAGTATAACCTTGAAGTCCCATCACTACTAAACTATGTAAACCCTGATGTTATTTCTCTAAACTAACTTCCCACCTTTATACAGTGCCCTGCTTTTATTTAACACGGCCTACCTCACTCTTCTAATCTTATGTAGCTTTGATGCTATTTCTAGGTTGCACATTTTTCAAAAAAGTCGCTCTCAGTGGGTTGTAATTGCTAAATGAACGGAGTCTTGGGTTTCTTGAATACATGCACTTTTGTCCTTACGCTATTTGCACACCTGTGTTCTGTAATGTGTGTATAGTGAATTTCAGCTGATTTCTGTGCTTTGGAAGTAATGTTTTACAGCCATGGTCAGATACATGTATGTACAATATCTACAGTAGGCCATATTTCAGCCAGTTTTTTTTACTTACAAGGGTTAGCCCATCAGAAGGGTCTGGCTACTGACACCGTCACTTTCTTCCTGCCACCATGATGCAAGAAAATAAGGTGTTTAAGTTAAAGAAGGCCATTTTTGCCTTCAAGCTAATATTCATCCTTTTGTATTTTTCAGGGCAGAAAATTCATAATATTTAAAGCTGATAAATGAGGGCTCACCTCTTGGACCCCAACCATTGGGAGAATAGAAGGTTGTCTGACCACCACTTCTCCATTGAAGGTCGTCGCATCCAGTTGCAGACTGAAAGGTGAAATAGCCATCTTGCTCCTCCAATGACGTCTACGAGAGTTACAGAAAAAGTAATACAAGCTTTCATGGCAGATGTGAGCTCAGTTATCTATGGTCGTGGGTGTTATAGCGGGATCCTGGTTGTATATTACATCTGCTAGTAATGCTGAAGACACAGCTCCTGTGCCTTCACTATCTTTGGACCATAATAGTAGGTCAGTTAATGAAATTAATAACTTAAAGGGGTTGCCCCATGAAAAATATTCTACATTTTTCAAATCCAACACCTGGATCTGAATACTTTTGTAACTGGATAGAAATGATTACTGAATGCTGAAGTCCCCTTGGGGGCCTAAAAATAAAGAAAACCTAAAACAAGAAACAACATTTAAAAAACAAATAAACATTCATATCACCTCATGAAGTTAAAATAAACAATAAAAACAAATATCATAGGCATTGCCACATTCCAAAATGCCCCACCTATTAAAATCATAATTTTTTATCCTGTACAGCTGTAATGGAAAAAAAGAAAAATCAAAATGGCCGATTCGCTGTTTTTTTTATCAATTCACCTCCCAACATTCCCAAAAAACTTAATTAACCTCTTAAGGACCCAGTCATTTTTCACCTTAAAGGGGTTGGCTCACCTTCTGCCTTCCCGGCATCTCTGCTGCTCTGTGGGCTTCGTTCTGAGCTGGAGCTGGGCGGGGCTTCTCCTCCTGACAGTAACCCTTGCCTCTCCATTCGCGCTCACATAGGCAGCCCTCCATAGCTCACTGCACACTGTTATCTTTATATATTTGCATATAGAGATAACAGTGGGTCCCAGCAAGCGGTAACGTCCGTCTCCTGATGAGGTTACCAGGAGACAGATACAATCGCACTGCCAGCCACTGTAGGAAACTTTCAGGTCAGATCTAAAGCTTTCCTACAGTCATCTTTCACAAGATGACAGCCGGCCCTTGCGATCTGTATATTACAGGTTCAGGGCTATTTGTTCAAGCCCCGAACCTGTTATACTATTTACCCTCCTACCATAGACTGTATAGAACAGCTGTAGGGCTGTTCTATAGCAGAACGAGGTGGCCGGGTGCAGGAGCTAATAGAAGAATACATACCAGGTGGCTGGGGACGGGAGCGAATGCACATACACTGGCCTCTATGTACGCTCACTCCCACGATTCCCAGCCACCAGAAAGGCCGGATATTTCTCTATAAGTGCACAAGTGCGGCCACCGCAAGTGCAATCCAGCGGTGGCCGTAACCCCTAGAGACGAGCAGGGTCTAAAGGAAGCTATAATGAAAGAAAACGGGCAAGAGAAGCCATATAGAAAATAGAAGTAAATTACAAAGTGACTGAAAATGACATCATAAACACAATAACTATGACTTTATCAGGTGAGACAACCCTTTTTAGCAAATCTGACATGTGTCACTTTATGTGGTAATAACTTTAAAACGCTTTTACTTATCCAGGCCATTCTGAGATTGTTTTCTCATCACATATTGTACTTCATGACAGTGGTAAAATGGAGTAAAAAAAAATCATTTTTATTTATAAAAAAATACAAAATTTACCAAATTGGCAAAAATTACCAAATTTCAATTTCTCAACTTTTATAATAGATAGTAATAACTCAAAAAATATGTATTACTTTACATTCCCCATATGTCTACTTCATGTTTGGATTATTTTGTGAATGCCATTTTATTTTTTGGGGACGTTAGAAGGCTTAGAAGTTTAGAAGCAAATCTTGAAATTTTTCAGAAAATTTCCAAAACCCGCTTTTTAAGGACCAGTTCAGGTCTGAAGTCACTTTGTGAGGCTTACATAATATAAACCACCCAAAAATGACCCCATTTTAGAAACTACACCCCTCATGGTATTCAAAACGGATTTAACCCTTTAGGTGTTACACAAGAATTAATGGAAAATGCAGATGAAATTTCTGAATTTCACTTTTTTGGCAGATTTTCCATTTTAATAAAAAAAAATATTCACTTACAGAGCAAGGATCAACAGCCAAACATGCCTCAATATTTATTGTCCTGATTCTATAGTTTGTAGAAACACCCCATATGTGGTCATACACTACTGTACGGGCACACGGCATTGCACAGAAGGAAAGGAACGCCATATGGTTTTTGAAAAGCAGATTTCACTGGGATAATTTTAAGCTGCCATGTCACATTTGAAGACTCCCTGATGCACCCATAGAGTAGAAACTCCCAAAAAGTGATCCCATTTTAGAAACTACACCCCTCAAGGTATGCAAAACTGATTTTACAAACTTTGCTAACCCTTTAGGTATTCCACAAGAATTAAAGGAATATGTAGATTAAATTTCAGGAATATGGAGTTGAAATTTCAGAATTTCACATTTTTGGCAGATTTTCCATTTTAATTTAAAAAAATCCACTAACAAAGCAAGGATTAAAAGCCAAACAAAACTCAATATTTATTGCCCTGATTCTGTAGTTTACAGAAACACCTCATATGTGGTCATAAATTGCTGTACGGGCACACAGCATTGCGCAGAAGGAAAGGAACGTCATATGGTTTTTGGAAAGCAGATTTTATTGGGATAATTTTAAGCTGGCATGTCACATTTGAAGAGATAACATTTCAGAATTTCACTTTTTTGGCAGATTTTCTATTTTAATCAATTTTCATCAACTAACAATGTGGCATTTCAAAAGTCAGCTATATACAGTCATGCACCTGTGTAGCACAACCTCTATGCGCACGGAAGTGACTTGTTGAATTTGACTTTCTCCACTTACAGCTTACGCGTCAGACACCCAGGCGTTAATCAAGTAGTCTTTTAATCCGGAGATTGTATTACAAGATGTTGCCGGGTAATCCAGATGGTAAAAGAATTATGCCAACAATAACTCCTAACTCAGAAGATTGATGCTGCTACTCAGAAATCTGAGCACACTATGAGCAAGGCATCAATGGAAAAACAGGGAGTGGCTAGGCTAAACTAACTAGAAGCCTGAAAACAGGGGGGGAAGAGAGGAGCATTCCAATACACAATGCAAGATACTGGAACAGAACAAACAAAGCAAGGGTTAACAGCCAAACATAACTCAATATTTATTGCCCTGATTCTGTAGTTTACAGAAACACTCCATATGTAGTCGTAAATTGCTGTACAGGCACAAGGCATTGCGCAGAAAGAAAAGGAACGCCATATGGTTTTTGGGAACCAGATTTCACTGGGATCATTTTAAGCTGCCATGTCATGTCTTAAGACCCCCCTGATGCACCCGTAGAGTAGATACTCCACAAAACTGACCCCATTTTAGAAACTACACCCCTCAAGGTATTCAAAACTGATTTTACAAACTTTGTTAACCCTTTAGATGTTTCACAAGAATTGGAAAATGGCAGATTTTCCATTTGAATCAATCTTTTTCCACTAACAAAGCAAGGGTTAACAGCCAAACAAAATTCTATATTTATTCCCCTGATTCTGTAGTTTACAGAAACGCCCCATATGTGGTCGTAAACTACTGTACGGGCACACAGCAGGGCGCAGAAGGAAAGGAACGCCATAAGTTTTTTGGAAGGCAGATTTCACTGGGATAATTTTAAGCTGCCATGTCACATTTAAAGACCCCCTGATGCACCCCTACAGTAGAAACTCCAAAAAATGAAACTACGGGATAAGTTGGCAGTTTTGTTGGTACTATTATAGGGTACATATGATTTTTGGTTGCTCTATATTACACTTTTTGTGAGGCAAGGTAAAAAATTGCTGTTTTGGCACCGTTTTTATTTTTTGTCATTTAGAATGTTTATCTGACAGGTTAGATCATGTGGTATTTTTATAGAGCAGGTTGTTACAGACGCGAGAATACCAAATATGACAACAACAAAAATTGTGTTTCCATATTCTGAAAGCCATAGTTTTTTAGTTTTTTTTTGGGCGACTGTCTTATGTAGGGGCTAATTTTTTGGGGGGTATGAGATGATGGTTTGGTTGGTACTATGTTAGGGTGCATATGACTTTTTGATTGCTTGCTATTACGCTTTTTTGACACACTTTTTATTTTTTTATTTTTTACAGTGTTCACCTGAGGAGTTAGGTCATGTGATATTTTTATACAGCAGGTTCTTATGGACACGGTGATACCTAATATGTATACTTTTTTTTATTTTATTTATGTTTTACCCAATAACAGCTTTTAAAAAAAGTTAGGGTCTCATTTTTTGCAGAATGAGATGACGGTTTGATTGTTATGATTTTGGGGTGCGCATGACTTTTTGATCGCTTGGTATTACACTTTTTGTGATGTATGGTGACAAAAAATGGTTTATTAACACAGTTTTTATTTTTACGTTGTTCACCTGAGGGGTTAGTTCATGTGATATTTTTATAGAGCAGGTTGTTACGGACGTGTCAATACCTAATATATATATATATATATATATATATATATATTTACTTTTATTGATTTATTTAAGTTTTACACAATAATAGCATTTTTAAAAACCCAAAAATAAATCATGTTTTAGTGTCTCCATAGTCTAAGAGCCATAGTTTGTTTTTGTTTTTTTAGCGATTTTCTTAGGTAGGGTATCATTTTTTCGGGATTAAATGATGGTTTGATTGGCACTATTTTGGGGTGCATATGACTTTTTGATCACTTGCAATTACACTTTTTATGATGTAAGGTGACAAAAAAAAGAAATTTTTTACACCGTTTTTATTTTTTAAGGTGTTCACCTGAGGGGTTGTGGTATTGTGGTATTTTTATAGAGCAGGTTGTTACGAACGTGGTGATACCTAATATGTCTCCTTTTTTTTTTTTTTAACAAAAAAATCATGTTTTAGTGTCTCCATAGCCTGAGAGCCATTTTTTTTATTTTTTGGGCAATTGTTTTAGTTAGGGGCTAATTTTTAATGGTTAGATTGGTACTATTTTGGGGGGGCATACACCTTTTTGATCACTTGGTGTTGCACTTTTAGTGATGTAAGGTGACCAAAAAATTTTTTAGCACATATTTTTTTTATTTTACGGTGTTTACCTAAGGGGTTAGGTCATGTGATATTTTTATAGAGCCGGTCGATACAGACGCGCCGATACATAGTATGTCTACTTTAATTTGTTTTTCCCTATTTTTTACCATTTTTTTTAACTTTATTTTGGGAAAAAATCTTTTTTTTTTTTTACTTGAAACGTTTACTTGAAAAAATGTGTTTTTTTGTAGAATGTTATTTTTTTTACTTCTTTTTTCACTTTATTTTTTGTCCCACTATGGGACTATGGTCTGATTCCTGTTTCAATACAGCACAATACATCTGTATTGTGCTGTATTGAACTGTCAGTGTCTTACACTGTAAGACGCTAACAGTTGCCTAAGAGACCCAGCCCTGGGGCTGGCTCTCCTGGGCTTCCGTAGCTGGCAGTCTGGATTCCTGTTCAAGGCATCGGGGCTGCCATAGCAAACATCGTGTCCGCGTCATCGCCGCACAAGCACCCGATGAGGATGTACAAGCTTCCGCAAATCCCCTGTATGCTGCGGTCATGGCATACAGGGGGTCAATCCACTGGCATCTGTGTTTTCACCGATGCTGGAAGATACAGCAGGGGCCCGGCTGATCGCGGCAGCATGTGTGGGGCAGCTCGTTAACCCTTGGACGAGAATGCTCGTTTTAGTGCATTAAGTACCTGCAAGTTAGGCCTCATGCACATGACACCGTTTTTGCAGACCTATTTACTTTAATGGAGCCGCAAAAGATGTAGACAGCACTCCATGTGCTGTCTGCATCTGTTGCTCCGTTCTGAGACCCCGCAAAAAAATATAGCATGTCCTATTCTTGTCCATTTTTCGGACAAGAATAGGCATGTCTACAAAGGGCCGCCCGTTCTGTTCCGCAAATTGCAGCAAGGTCGTGTGCATGAGGCCTTAGGACGAGCATTCTCGTCCAAGGTCCTGAACGTGTTAAAAGTGGTCTTGCACACTCCAAAATTGCATCAATGAAAACCACAGATCGCTGCACAAAAAATGACCCCTCACACAGCTCCATAAAAATATAAAAAAGTTGTGGAGGTGATAATATGGTGATGAAAAGAAAAAAATCTTTTTTTCCCAAAGTTTTTATTTTTTTACTACTTCCAGACCAGCCCTAATTTTGAAAATCTGACATATGTCACTTTATGTGGTAATAACTTTGGAATACTTTTACTTATCTAAGCCATTCTGAGACTGTTTTCTCTTGACACATTGTACTTCATGTTAATGGTAAATTTGAGTCAATATGTTTTACCTTTTTTTATAAAAAAAATCCAAAGTAAAAAAAGAATTGAAAAAAATCACTGTTTTCTAAATTTGAATCTCTGTTTTTAAGACAGATAGTGATACCTCATAAAATAATTATTAATTAACACTCCTTACATGTCTACTTTATATTGGCATCATTTTGGTAAAGTAATCTTTTTTTAGGACGTTAGAAGGTTTAGACGTTTAGAAGTATTTTTTTTATTTTTAAGAAAATTTCCAAAATCATTTTTTTAAGGACAAGTTCAGTTCTGAAGTGAGTTTAAGGAACTCAAATAATAGAAACCACCCAATTTTATAAACTACACCCCTTAAACTATTCAAAACTGTTTTTAGAAATGTTGTTACCTTTTAAGTATTCCACAGGAATTAAAGCAAAATAGAGATGAAATTTGAAAGTTTCACTTTTTTGGCAGATTTCCCATTTTAATCAATTTTTTCATGTAACACATCAAGAGTTAACAACAAAACAAACATCAATATTTATTACCCTGATTCTGCAGTTTACAGAAACACCCCATTAGTGGTTGTATACTGCTGTATGGGCACAGGCAGGGCTCAGAAGGCAAGGAGCGCCATATGATTTTTGGAGGGCAGATTTTGTTAGAAAGGTCTTTGGGAGCCATGTTGCATTTGAAGAGACCCTTAGGTACCCCCACAGTGAAAACCCCCAAAAAGTGACTACATTTTGTAAACTACACTCCCCCAAGGAATTTTTAAGGGATGTAGTAAGCACTTGACCAAACAGGCATTTCATAGAATTTATAATACGTGGCTGTAAAAATGAAAAATTACATTTTTTTTACAAACAAATTGTGCTTTAGGCCTAAACTTTCTTTTTCACAAAAGATAACAGGAGAATATCCTCACACAATTTGCTACCCATTTTCTCCTGAATACTTATTTGGGGATGGAATTTTGTGCCATGATTTTTAAGAGCGATAACTTTTTTTTTTGTTGACTGAGCTGCGTGAGGACTTATTTTTTGTGGGACAAGCTGTAGTTTTTATTCGCACCAATGTGGGATAAATGTGGGATAAATGTCATTTTTCGTTATTTTTATAGAGACAGTCGTAATGACTGTCTCTATAAAAATAACGAAAAATGACATAAACAGATTTTTTTGTGACATAACAATAACAAATATGTCTATTTTTTTCTTTTTTTATGTTTTACTCAATAACATTTTTAGAAAAAAATCATGTTTTTGTGTTGCCATTTTCTTAGAGCCATATTTTTTTAATTTTTCGGACTATGGTCTTGTGTGAGGGCTTGTTTTTGCGAGATGAAGTGACGTTTTTATGGGGGTACATATGACTTTTTGTTTGATCATTGATATTATGTTTTTTGGGAGGTGACAAAAAACAGCTGTTTTGGTGTAATGTTTATTATTTTTTATGGCGTTCACCTGATTGGGTAGATCATGTGATATTTTTATAGAGCTGGTCAGTACGAAGGCGGCATTACCAAATATGTCTATTTTATTTCTTTTTTTCTATTTTTAAATTTTTTTTAATTACTTAAAAATGACTTTTTTTTATAAAATGCTTTATTTGTATTTTTTATTTTAAACTTGTATCTTCATACAAGACCTCTGGGGGACATTTAATGGCACTTTTATTTTCACACTATTGATTTCTCCTGTAACTAGGGCTGACATTGCCCTAGCCCAGTAATGGTGAACCTTTTAGAGACCGAGTGCCCAAACTGCAACCAAATACCCACTTATTTATCGCAAAGTGCCAACAGGGCAATTTAACCTGAATACCAATATAGTATATCTTCCATGTACTTTATAATTTAGCTATAATAGCTTAATAGCCTACATTCAGTGAGCCGCCTGTGCTGTTCATTGTGCGTCCTGTGCTGATGAATGGCAGGAAAAGTCTAAAGCATATTGGTACGCCATAGACTTTTTCCAATGAGCGGGTGCCCACAGAGAGGGCTCCGAGTGCCGCCTCTGGCACCCGTGCCATAGGTTCGCCATCATTGCCCTAGCCATTTTTGCGGTCTGCAAATTGTGGATACCGGTCGTGTGTGTTCGGAATTTTGTAGAACGGAACATTCTGCCTTCTATAGAACTGTCCTATACTTTTCCATTATAGGTTTTATTTTTAGGGGGTGCCACGGAATGGACATATGGATGCGGACAGCACACGGTGTGTTGCCAACATCTTTTGCATCCCCGCTGAAGTGAATGGGTCTGCATCCGACCTGCTAAACATGTGGATCAGATGCGGACAAAAGCAACAGTTGTACATGAGCCCTAAAAAGGTTTTGCCTCAATCAGCATTTACCACCTACCCATATGCTCCACCATAACTATATTCAAAGTCCACCTCACTGCATGACCCCCTTATAGTAATTGGTGTGGCTGCCAGCAATCATTTATCACCTATCCTGTGGATAAAGATGACTTATGGAATAAACCCTTTAATATTCATTGGGCAATAAGGTCAATTTGTGTTCATACAGAATCCCATCAAGGCAAAGAGAGATTCTTCTTTACCTAATAGAGAGGGATCCAGAGCAGACAACCCCTTTAAATGGGTAATGCAATGTCTATATGATCTTTAGTTGCTTAAAAGGGTTATGCCATGATTGATGTAAAAAACTAAAATCAGGCATAATATATTACATGACAATCTCTTTCTAACAAAGATAGAACCAGCCCTGTACCTCACATGGATCCATAGATCTCCACATTACTCATGGGGCATGTCCAGCACTGAGATGAAAATAAAATCTTCAGTCTTTATTTAGCTTCTTGTAAAAATTCATCTCCACATGGAAAGCGGTAATGTACCAATGCATTTTGAGATCTAAGATCTGTTAGCTCAAAATGCGTTGGTAGGTTACCAATTACCATGTGGAGATGCATTTTTACATGAAGCTAAATAAAGACTGAAGATTTTATTTTCCTCTCAGTGCTGGACGCCTTTTTTTTTTCTTCTGGATTGTTTATGGACTGGACCAGGCCGCATGAGAGGCTATACAGGTAGTGCTGGCTTGATAGTGTCCTTTCTGCTACAGCTGTCTCCCTGTAACTGACACAGCTTCTAACAGAACATATGGCTGGTGGAAGTTGAAAATAAAAACTGAGCATGTGCGACCGGCTCAGTGAGACGGACAAAAAATAATAAAAGGGACAAACAGCAGGTGATGCTACACAGATACATTTTATTGAATAGCTCATTGGCTATGCAAAATTTTTAACTATATGGAACTGCAAAAGTAATGGAAATAAAGCGATGAATCCAGCATCGAATTTGAAAATATTGTGGGTTACTTTATTCAGTGTAGTACCGATCCATACAGTGACAGCATCACCTCGGTGTTCCAAATGAACGTCAACGCGTTTCGAACAAACTTGTTCTTAGTCGTGACTTAGTCAGCATCGCTTTATTTCCATTATTTCACGGTCTTACCAAGGTCTCCGTGCATCAGGGAAGTCGACACAAGGGATAGAGGCAGCAGGTGAGCTGGACATTGTTCACAACAAGAACTACAAAAGTAGTCAGATCCAGGTGTTATTTTGAAAAATTTTAAACACCCTGCTATTTTGCAAGTTCTCCCACTTAGAAATGATGGAGGGATCTGAAATTGACATCGTAGGTGCATTACCACTCTGAGAGACAGAATAAAAATTAAAAAAAATCAGGAAATCACATTGTATGATTTTCAAAGAATTTAGAATTCTGTCTCTCAAAGACCTGTTACTGTGCCTTTAAAAAGTCCACCTCTACTCCACTCATTATTCTAACTTAGTAGCACCTGTCTGAGCTCTTTAAAGACCCCTGTCCACCCCACAGTCAGTCAGACACCAACTACTACCATGGGCAAGGCCAAAGAGCTGTCAAAAGACACCAGAGACAAAATTGTGGACCTCCACAAGGCTGGAAAGGGCTACGGGGAAATTGCCAAGCAGCTTGGTGAAAATAGGTCAACTGTTGGAGCAATTGTTAGAAAATAGAAGAGGCTAAAGACGACTGTCAGTCTCCCTCAGACTGGGGCTCCATGCAAGATCTCACCTCGTGGGGTATCATTGATGATAAGAAAGGTGAGGAATCAGCTCAGAACTACAAGTGAGGAGCTGGTCAATGACATGAAGATAGCTGGGACCACAGTTTTTAAAGGTCACTGTCGGTAGAACACTACGCTGTCATGGTTTCAAATCATGCATTGCATGGAAGGTTCCCCTGCTCAAGTCATCACATGTCCAGGCCTGTCTGAAGTTTGCCAATGACCATCTGTATGATCCAGAGGAGGCATGGGAGAAATACATGTGGTCAGATGAGACCAAAGTAAAACTTTTTGGTCTAAACTTCACTCATCGTGGTTGGAGGAAAAAGAAGGATGAGTTGCATCCCAAGAACACCATCCCTACTGTGAAGCATGGGGGTGGTAACATCATGCTTTGGGGGTGCTTTTCTGCAAAGGGGACAGGACGACTGCACTGCTTTAAGGAGAGGATGAATGGGGTCATTTATTGTGAGATTTTGAGCAACAACCTCCTTCCCTCAGTCAGAGTATTGAAGATGGGTAGTGGCTGGGTCTTCCAACATGACAACGACCCGAAGCACACAGCCAGGATAACCAAGGAGTGGCTCCGTAAGAAGCATGTCAAGGTTTTGGAGTGGCCTAGCCAGTCTCCAGACCTAAATCCAATATAACATCTTTGGAGGGAGCTGAAACTTTGTGTTGCTCAGTGACAGCTCCAGAACCTGACAGATCTAGAGGAGATCTGTGTGGAGGAGTGGGCCAAAATCCCTGTTGCAGTGTGTACAAACCTGGTCAAAAACTACAGGAAACATTTGACCTCTGTAATTGCAAACAAAGGCTTCTGTACCAAATATTAGCACATATTTTCTTAGGTGTTCAAATACATATGTTCAGCAGTGCAAGACAAATACATTCTTTAAAAATCATACAATGTGATTTCCTGATTTTTTTTATTTATTCTGTCTCTCAGAGTGGGAATGCACCTACAATGTGAATTTCAGACCCCTCCGTGATTTCTAAGTGGGAGAACTTGCAAAATCGCAGGGTGTTCCAATACTTCTGTTCCTCACTGTATGCTTGGTGACACAACCTTTTTAATACAATGGGGCACATTTATGAAAGCTATCTAAAACAAAACTGCCCTATTTGCCTATAGCAACCAATCACAGTGCAGCCTTCATGTTTTAAGGGCAAAACCATAAAAAAAACTTTTGCTGTGATTGGGTGTTTTTTTGTACTTATCAATTGGTCTGTAATTACATTTAAATACCCCTTAGACCATTGGAATTTACTATACCTTATAGGACATTTATAAACGCAAGCAATGATACCTGCATATTTTCTTTAGTTGATGGGCGTACCATGAATAGATGCGTAGTCAAGGATTTTCACACGTGCTTTTATGGCATGGTTTGTAATAGGTTGCTTGTGTAATGTCCCAAACACAGCTAAGGGCAAGAGGAACATGCTCTAAACAGTATTAGTCTGTTAGGAATACAGTCCCAGCGTATTTCCCAGCACTGTTCAGATACAGGATGTGTTCACTGATTGCTCCTTCTCACCAATCCTATGTCAGCCATTCGAGGGCCAATGTCATAGGAATCATCCCAAATATGTTTATGGAGCGAGAAAAGCCGCAAGAACATAGGGAGGCTATACAGACTCCTCAAAGATGTTTCTTGGATTCCAACCTTTGACCTAGGTGGTTACGAGGCTCATGGTTCAACCTTAAGTTTCTTTTGTAGAAGACATCTTAAAGGGGGGGGGGGGGGGGGTTACAGGTTTACATCAGTAAAGCTTAATCAGTCTAAAAATGAAGTTCTACATCTTAATAAAGTTTATGTTTCAGTTCTCTACCATGTTGAAGGTTATTTATTTGCTGTTGGTGAATGGGAACACTTGTTTATATACAGAGGCTGAAATCTAGTACATACTGTACCTTGTACTGCTCTCAGCTAAGAAGAGATAATTAGACATTGATGTTAAAAAGTCTCATTATACTAACAGTAATTGGCAAGTGGGAATGAGGGGGAAAACTAATGTTAAAATTACAGAAATTATTAAGATTGATCATGTCTCTATAAAAATGTATTGGTATTGGTTGTGCAGTCTGCAAATGCTGATTAAGGCTACATTTGCATAAGAATGGCAGCATTGCACAGGGCTGTACTTAGGCAACCATGAAAGTCCTACAGATATCCATCAGATCCTCAGCCATGATCTTTCAAACCAATTATCATTTATCTATGATTTGTAAACCTGTGATGTCCAAAGGCAGCTAAAAGGGGTTATATCTCGCAAAAAAAAAAAAAAATCCAGAGTAATGCATGCCTTTATTTTAACTACATCATGTAAAAAATATTGTTTTCCAGTGTAATTTTGACAATTTTTTGTTCTTTTTTCACTCATTACTAGTGATGAGCAAAGTTATGAAAAATTCCATACGGCTGCTTCACCGAATTTCACAAAGAAATTAAATTCTTTACAAATTACTTCATCACAAATCACATTCCTTTGTAACATATTTTCTTTCTATGTTCGTTCAGGTTTTTTTGCAGACCGTATACGGAACCATTCATTTCAATGGGTCCACACAAAAAAATGAAGTTACTCCGCGTGCATTGCGTTTCCGTATGTTTGTTCCACAAAAGAATAGAACATGTCCTATTATTGTCCGCATTATGGACAAGGATAGTACTGTTCTATTAGGGGCCAGCTGTTCCGTTCTGGAAAATACGGAATGCACACGGACATCAGCTGTATTTTTTGCTGATCTGTTTTTTGCGGACCGCAAAATACACACGGTCGTGTGCATGAGCCCTAAGTAGCAGGCACACTGACGGGGAACAGTGATCGCACCGCCCCCTGTCATTGAACTGTTAGGATGCTGTGTTTATCGCTGATTGCGGCATCTGATATTAAAATGGAGGCCTTTCAGGGTTTAATCAGGGTTTAAAAAGCAAACGTACTGATCCTATCCATTTCCTTGCAGAGAGGCCATCTTGATAGAAGAAACTGCGCAAAACCCATCATAGCGACGTCACCCTGTGCAAGATTTCACATGGTTTCTTCAATCAAGATGGCCGCAAAGTCCTATCCTCAAGCAAATGGACGAAGTGAGTATGTATTTTTTTGCCCCCATTTCAGGAAAAATAGATTTGTTACCACAAAACGTGAGGCAGTCTGGCTTAGGGTCAAATCAATTTTTTTCTAATATTCGTATTAAAGTCAATTAATTGCTCTTCAATTCGCTAAACACTACGCATTACTATTACCTGTAGGATTTGTCTCTTCCCTTTCTATGGGTGGGCAGCAGCGCCTACATTTATATGAGGAGGACACTATGATATCACTACACCGGTATGAGAGGAAGAACTCAGGGAAGTTACTAAACATTTGGGCCCACCACCGAATTCAGGAGAAGGTGGACCAGAACTTCAGCCACAATAGAAACAGCAGGGGGCGCTACCAGAGAGGAAATAATATATACATCAAAACCTAACTAAATATTTTTATGGCGTGTGTATTGCAATAATACTTGATTTGACATGCCCTACTCATAGTAATACTTTTTATGGGATAACCCATTTAAACCATGGATGCTGGGATTTTGAGAATAGTCATAAGCATCAGTTATCTTTCCTTTTTAAAGAGACATTTTCATCAGAATGGGCTATTCTGTAAAACTCAATAGTCATAACATTTAAAAAAGGACATTTTGGCAATTTTTCTTTTACATTTTGGCAGTGCTATAGCATTTACAAATACAAAATAGTGTACTTCTGTAGCAGTCAGCACAGAGAGATAAAAAACTATATAGATAGGGAACTCATTAGTATTTTACTGCTACTGCGAGGGAAAAATGTTATCCATTTGTATAATAGTAGATGTAGAATTAGGATAACAGTATGTACACTCTGTTATGCTCTTGATAGAAAAACAAATGCCCAAAGAAGAGCATTGTACTTATCAGTATAAAGTGTCATACTCTAAATAAATCACTAGTGTTCATCACTAATCTCTGGTCACAATGATGGCCTAACAAAGAGAGTTAAGAAAGACTGCTTGCCGTACTAAAAGTCCAAACAAAGAGGGAGATAAAGACAGGACATGAAGTAGAACACATTTAGTGAATTAAAAAAAATACAGCCAGGTCCATAAATATTGGGACATTAACACAATTCTAACAAGATGTGCTTTAACTGCAGACTGTCAGCTTTAATTTGAGGGTATTTACACCCAAATCAGGAGAACGGTGTAGGAATTACAACAGTTTGCATATGTGCCTCCCACTTGTTAAGGGACCAAAAGTAATGGGACAGAATAATAATCATAAATCAAACTTTCAATTTTTAATACTTAAACGACAGCAGTGGCTCACCCTCTTCCTATATGGGTAAGGTGCACACCCCCTGGTCCCACCCTTAGGACCAAATGTAAAGAATTGTCTAAAAAACCAGGTGTGGGGGGGCACACTTCAAATGATAACACTCAGAGGGATGATAATCATACAGTTTAATAAAATTTAAATTAAGATTACACCCCTAAAACATACATAAAATGTGGTACATCATTGAATATGTTCCAATTATTTAAAATGCACACTCAATTCGCTGGATGGCTCTGAAAAGCAAAATGGCTCTATAGAGCAATATGAACTGTTGTCCACAATCAGCAAACAATTTATAGTTAGAGTCCGGCACCTTCAGACTCAAGGTGATAGTGTCCTGCAAGTAAGTGGGGCAGATGTATGTATTCACATCCACTGTTAATAACAGTGCCCTCTCAGTCTCATGCCCACACTTGTGCGCTGACAGTCAAGAACTTGAAAATACTGTTGTAAGGTAAACTGCTCCAAACCGAGCCCGGTCTTACCCTTCACCGCTGTTGTAGCGTTGTTCCAGGAGGCCGCACACCCGCAGCGTCCCACGTGGTGTGCTGCTGCCTGTACGCGGCGTCCCACGTGACCTGGTTTCCAAGGGGACCGGATGCAAGCTCGTGTGACGTATAACTTGTGCGTCAGCGTCCACTCTGTACTTTTAGATACGTGACTCTTTCTTTTCTTTGCCGGCTTTCTTGCTTTTTCCTTAGTTGTGTGTAGATCAACGCTTACTCTAGACACCGCCAGACGCGTTTCGGGGTCTCAAGCCCCTTCCTCAGTGGCCTACTGGGTAAGCGGATCTTTGCTCTTTATAACGGGTTAGCTCCACCCTCCTTCATCCATGTTAGATCAGTAACATTCGCCTACACAAAATTAAAGAAATTCTAAATCTTTGAAGGAAAGGCAAATGTATGGTTCCAGCTATGAAGGTGCTGGTCATCCCAACATATGATGGCAAAATTGAGGTTATAGACAAGGAAAAGTGAATTTTAAGAAAAAACGCATGTGAAACGCGATGCGGTTTTGATGCGTTTTACATGCGTTTTTCATGTGAGACCTTGTAGTCTTCTCTGATATCAATTTTATAGATATGGGGCAATTGTATTTATTGTTTTAAAGTATTTTATATAAGATATATGTTAAAAAGACACATCATGGTCACTGTTCGGTTCCTGCAAAGCAAATCCACCCCATAGAGTAGTGGAAGCAGAAACAATATGGATGAAGGAGGGTGGAGCTAACCCGTTATAAAGAGCAAAGATCCGCTTACCCAGTAGGCCACTGAGGAAGGGGCTTGAGACCCCGAAACGCGTCTGGCGGTGTCTAGAGTAAGCGTTGATCTACACACAACTAAGGAAAAAGCGAGAAAGCCGGCAAAGAAAAGAAAGAGTCACGTATCTAAAAGTACAGAGTGGACGCTGACACACAAGTTATACGTCACACGAGCTTGCATCCGGTCCCCTTGGAAACCAGGTCACGTGGGACGCCGCGTACAGGCAGCAGCACACCACGTGGGACGCTGCGGGTGTGCGGCCTCCTGGAACAACGCTACAACAGCGGTGAAGGGTAAGACCGGGCTCGGTTTGGAGCAGTTTACCTTACAACAGTATTTTCAAGTTCTTGACTGTCAGCGCACAAGTGTGGGCATGAGACTGAGAGGGCACTGTTATTAACAGTGGATGTGAATACATACATCTGCCCCACTTACTTGCAGGACACTATCACCTTGAGTCTGAAGGTGCCGGACTCTAACTATCAATTGTTTGCTGATTGTGGACAACAGTTCATATTGCTCTATAGAGCCATTTTGCTTTTCAGAGCCATCCAGCGAATTGAGTGTGCATTTTAAATAATTGGAACATATTCAATGATGTACCACATTTTATGTATGTTTTAGGGGTGTAATCTTAATTTAAATTTTATTAAACTGTATGATTATCATCCCTCTGAGTGTTATCATTTGAAGTGTGCCCCCCCACACCTGGTTTTTTAGACAATTTTTAATACTTAGTTGCAAATCCTTTGCAGTCAATTACAGCCTGAAGTCTGGAACGCATAGACATCTCCAGATGCTGGGTTTTATCCCTGGTGATGCTCTGCCAGGCCTCTACTGCAACTGTCTTCAGTTCCTGCTTGTTCTTGGGGCATTTTCCCTTCAGTTTTGTCCTTAGCAAGTGAAATGCATGCTCAATCGGATTCAGGTCAGGTGATTGACTTGGCCATTGCATAACATTCCACTTCTTTCCCTTAAAAAACTCTTTTGTCACTTTTGCAGTATGCTTTGGGTCATTGTCCATCTGCACTGTGAAGCGCGGTCCAATGAGTTCTGAAGCATTTGGCTGAATATGAGCAGATAATATTGCCCGAAACACTTCAGAATTCATCCTGCTGCTTTTGTCAGCAGTCACATCATCAATAAATACAAGAGAACCAGTTCCATTGGCAGCCATACATGCCCACGCCATGACACTACAACCACCATGCTTCACTGATGAAGTGAGCAGTTCCTGACTTTGACACACATACACCTACCTCCTGGGGAGAGTTCTTGATCTGGCCAACTGTTGTGAAGGGTGTTTTCTTCACCAGGGAAAGAATTCATCGGTCATCCACCACAGTTGTTTTCCGTCGTCTTCCGGGTCTTTTGGTGTTGCTGAGCTCGCTGGTGCGTTCCTTCTTTTTAAGAATGTTCCAAACAGTTGTTTTGGCCACACCTATTGTTTTTGCTATCTCTCTGATGGGTTTGTTTTGATTTTTCAGCCTAATGATGGCTTGCTTCACTGATAGTGCCAGCTCTTTGGATCTCATCTTGAGAGTTGACAGCAACAGATTCCAAATGCAAATATCAAACTTGAAATGAACTCTGGACCTTTTATCTGCTTATTGTAATTGGGATAATGAGGGAATAACACACACCTGGCCATGGAACAGCTGAGAAGCCAATTGTCCCATTACTTTTGGTCCCTTAACAAGTGGGAGGCAAACTATTGTAATTCCTACACCGTTCACTTGATTTGGATGTAAATACTACACCAACTATTGGATGTAAATACTACACAAACTATTGTAATTCCTACACCGTTCACTTGATTTGGATGTAAATACCCTCAAATTAAAGCGGACAGTCTGCAGTTAAAGCACATCTAGTTTGTTTCATTTCAAATCCATTGTGGTGGTGTATAGAGCCAACATTTTTAGAATTGTGTCGCTGTCCCAATATTTATGGACCTGACTGTATATCCAAAAAACTATCACCCGGCTTTTGTAAAAAAAAAAAAATAAAGTCACATATAGGCTGTTGAAAATGTCACATTATAATTTTAATGAATTATAACATCTATTTGTAGTACATGTATTAAAATATTCAGAGTTTTTATTCATTTAGCTGATTTTACACTGTATTTTCATACACAAAGTTCGTTTGTGATCATTATCATATCTCTAGATAATCTTGTACGCTTTACATACTATAAAGCTTAATCATTATCCCAAAGCCATATATTTAGGACGTAGTGTACTATACATTCATCTGTGTCAACTGCTCCTTTTACAGTGTTACCTTGTGACCTGAACATTGCCATAAAGCCACAATGTACACAAAGTAGTTTAACATCACATAAGAGATAAATGACAAAATGTAAAGTTTCATTAGAACATGGCACTAAAAAGTTAGGTCAAGGGCTCATGTACACAGCCATAGTGTTGTTCTGTGTGCTATCAATTTTTAATACTGATCCATGCAAGTCAATGGGGATATGCACACATTGTTTTTTTTCTCACTGATCCTGATCTGAGAATCTCACTGCTATTCTTGTCCATTTTTGCTACTAAGAATAGCCATTTCTATTGATAGAAGTGAGAAAAAATGATGCACGAGGAAGTGTTTACTGTGATAGTATGATGTATGCACTATGTAATTAAAAAAGGCTATATATGGGTACGAAAAAGCTAACTGGCTGTTCTTAGTGTTAGTTGCTGGCTGGTACAATTTCCTTTGGTTAGTGCATTTTTCTTTTCACCAAGCAAGAGAGAGGATGTGTCTAGTATGTGCTGCAGCTAAGTAGACCAAAAAAGAATCCTTCTCCAGGAAGACACCATTCCTGTCAGTGAAAGCTTCCAGAAAAGCAACTTTACAGGGAACTAACTTCTGAGCCAAAAAGCAATCAGTTATTGCAGATGGTTGAAGAAAATGTAAGGGCCATTATTAGACTGAATAAAGAGTGAATAAAGGTAACACATGCATACAGATTAAAATTTTACTGCCTGTGGTTTGCGTTATATTACTTCTGGAGCCTGCCACACTACCGAGATGGACTTGCCATCTGATCTAGGACTGCACCCCACAGTTGCGGATTGCAGAGAAACATTGAGAAATTGCATGCCTTTAGTCAATTGGGAAGATAGCTAGCTATGAAGAGAGAAACTCAGGGAGGACCACCATTATAATAACCACCTCCTATACACAGCCTTTTGGAAGAGCCTACTCTGTGAAGTATCTTAGAACTGTGTTTATACATAACTCCTATCATTCATTCAGTAAAGTTGAGATATTATTATTATTATTTTTTGTCAAAACAACCTGGTCATTGGTCTCCACACCCAGTACAGGTTGGTTATTCCCTGTTCTCTTGCCTTGCACCATTATAGTTACATAGTAACATAGTTAATACGGTTGAAAAAAGACATAAGTCCATCAAGTTCAACCAAGGGATAGGTGGGGATGCGAATCCCAGAACGAATTGAGACTCAGATTTCTACACGTTTTCATAAGCATTAATGTTTTTTACTTTTAAGAATTTGTCTAAACCCTTTTTGAAACTGTCTACTTTTCCTGCTGTGACCACGTCCTGAGGAAGTCTATTCCACAGCTTCACAGTTCTTACAGTAAAGCAGCTTTGACACTTCTGGAGTGCCCCCTTGTCTTTTGAGCGCATTTTACATGGAACAGCTTTTCACTGTATTTTTTGTATGCCCATTTATATATTTGTATAGGTTAATCATGTTCTCCCATAGACGTCTCTTCTCAAGACTAAATAAATTCAATTATTTTAATCTTTCTTCATAACTAAGACCCTCCATGCCCCTTATCAGTTTAGTCGCTCTCCTCTGTACTTTTTCCAGCTGCAGTGCATCCTTTCTATGTACTGGTGCCCAGAACTGAACTGCATATTCCAGATGAGGCCGCACCAGCGCTTTGTAAAGTGGTAGCATTACATTCCTGCCCCGCGAGTCCATGCCTCATTTAATGCATGACAATATCAAGGACCTCCAGCCAAAACCAGGCATGAGACCCTGAAAGTCCAGGCTGTGCCTCGAGGGTAAGAATGGTTGTGCCCCTCCACTAACAACCTGTGGGAGCGTTGGAGCAGGGTTAGCCACCCTGAGGACTACAACCTCCCTTATTGACACACTACTATCTTCTTGGCCTCACGCCTCCATTTCGGGCAGACACATTGCATACTGTATGTGATGTATGTGCACATAACCTAAATACTCCAAATCACTTATTAATCTTTTGCGGACCAAGACATTATAGTCCATAGGGTACAGCAACACAATCAGGTTTCCTTTTTCCGTATCTGTCCTTTATGCGTTCTCTCTTTTTGTGATTCCCTCCTGATTTGCCTTTCAAAAGTGGAAACATGACTCCATGTCCCTACCCTTTTAGGGGTTGTTGTGGGACTTACGGTAAATATTTATGACGATGCCAAACCATGTAGGATTAGTGCAGAGGGATCCAAACTCTAAGACATTGAAACTCAGTAAAATGAATGGACATGTGATATGCAGTACGAGGTATAGCCAAAAAATATATATATGTCTATCCACACATGAGGATGCAGCATCAAAAATATTAATGATTCAGCTTTATTGTACAGGCTGTTCTATTAAGGCCTCATGCACACGACTGTTGTTTGGGTCCGCAAACGGCGGCTCGGATGCGGACCACATTCACTTCAATGGGGCCGCAAAAGATGCGGACAGCACTCCGCATGCTGTCCGCATCCGTGGGTCCGTTCAGCATCCCGCCAAAAATATATAACCTGTCCTATTCTTGTCCGCGCTTTGCGGACAAGAATAGGCATTTATATTGCCAGCGCCCGTTCTGTTCCGCAAATAGCGGAAGGCAACACGGGCGGCTTCCCTTTTTTGCGGATCCGCAGTAAAAGTTCGGGTTCAAGTATGGTGTTCGGTTAGTTAATGGCGCTTTTTGAAAGGCTGCAGAGCAGCCAATCAACAAGCGTTTAACTTGTGTGCCCTTAGAAGCCATCACAGCCATGCCTACTAATGGCATGATTTTGACTGGCCAGTGCAGCTTGTGACCCAGCCTCTATATAAGCTGGAGTCACGTAGCGCTGCACGTCACTCTGCTCTTACTAGTGTAGGGAGAGGATGCTGCTGCTGTAATGGAGAAAATAGGAAAGAATCTGTTATCAGAAGTACTTGTTAACTCTGCGATCTACAGCGATTTTGTTTTGTGGGTGCAGTGCACCATTTTTTTACCATGCCCTGAGTCCAATGACACAGAAAAAGAACTTGTATCCGTCTGTTCAGTGCACCAGCAAAGCATATGTGCATTTGTGACCATCAATACATGGTTTAAATGCTGCAGTTATATTCAGGGTTTAAAAAAAACACCAATTTTTTGCAAGATAATGCATTTTGGGTCCTTTGCTGAATTTGTTAAAGTCAAATACAAACTTTAAATATTGCAGTTATTTTCTGTGTTTAAAAAAATACAAATTTTTTGCAAGACCCTACATCTGGTGCCTTTGCTGCATTTGTCACAGTGAAATACAAGCTTTAAATATTGCAATTATATTCTGGGTTTAAAAAACACAAATGTTTTGCAAGATAATACATTTTGGGTCCTTTGCTGTATTTCTGACAGTCTAATACAAGCGTTAGATACTGCTGTTATATTCTGGTATTTAAAAAAAACATGCATTTTGTGGCAAGATAATACATTTGCGGCCTTTGCTGCATTTCTGACAGTCCAATACAAGCGTTAGATACTGCTGTTATATTCTGGTATTTAAAAAACACCCATTTTGGGCAACATAATAAATTTGCGGCCTTTGCTGCATTTCTCACAGTCCAATACAAGCGTTAGATACTGCTGTTATATTCTGGTATAAAAAAAATACCCATTTTGGGCAAGATAATACATTTGCGGCCTTTGTTGCATTTGTGACAAATACAAACTTTAAATACTGCAGTTATATTCTGGGTTTAAAAAAAAACACTCATTTTGTGCAAGACCCTACATCTGGGGCCTTTGCTGCATTTGTCACAGTCAAATACAAGCGTTAGATATTGCTGTTATATTCTGGTTTTAAAAAAACACCCATTTTGGGCAAGATAATAAATTTGCGGCCTTTGCTGCATTTCTGACAGTCCAATACAAGCTCAGCAAGAACTGTATTGAAGAGAAAACTTCATGGCACTCTATTGTGGATACGCTACTGGAAGTTGGGTTCCCACCCTGTTGTAGAAGAATATAAACTCCAGTTTGTGCGATGTGATAAGTTTCATTTAATTAGAAATGCAGTAATTCATATATGTGTGACGTTTCGGCCACAATCCAGCCTTCATCAGACTGGTACCGCTTTGAGGACTGCTCGGATAGCGGGCGCACTTTCAGTAAATGCAGACTCAGTTCTGCCGATAGTTATAATAGTCACACGTATATGAATTACCGCATTTCAAATTTAATGAAACTTATCACATCGCACAAACTGGAGTTTATATTCTTCTAGTCCAATACAAGAGTTAGATACTGCTGTTATATTCTGGTATTAAAAACACCCATTTGGGGCTAGATAATACATTTGCGGCCTTTGTTGTGTGACCTCAAGAAATGTTTTCTCTTCATGACACCGGCACTGCCTTACTCTCAGTGAACTTAATTGTTAACTATTGGCGGTTACATTGTCGCCATCTGTTAGTTTGGTGGGTGAACGCAAAGAATGAGGAGAGAATCAAATAAGGGATGTGGCCCAGGTAGTGGTGCTGCTGGTGAAGCTCCTGTTGCAGGGAGAGGACAGGGTCAATCTATGCCAGCTACACGCACAAGTGAAACATCTTCCTCAGGTGCTAATAGGCGACAGAACCTTCAGCGTTATTTGGTAGGGCCGAATGCAGCTCTATGAATGGTGAGGACTGAACAAGTCCAGGCGATAGTAGATTGGGTTGCTGACAGTGCCTCCAGTTCCTTCACATTGTCTCCCACCCAGTCTCCTGCTGAAAGATCAGAGTTGGCACCTGCAGCCCATGGCCATCAGTCTTTCACCTCACCCCCTTGCAAATTAGGCTAGCAGTGTTTCCCAGGGTCATCCACATGGCCCTGCCCCAGAAGTGGAAGCGATTGAGTGCACCGATGCCCAACCACTTATGTTTCAAGATAAGTACATGGGAGGACCATCGCAGCACGTCTCGGATGATGACGAAACACAGATGCCAACTGCTGTGGCTTTCGAAAGTGTGCAGACCGACAAGGAGGGCAGGGGTGAAGACTGGGTGGAAGATCATGTGGAGGACGATGAGGTCCTCGACCCCACATGGCATTCCCTGGGACCATGTATTGATGGGTAGGGTACACCTTTTCTTCCCTTTGTGGCATTGCCTCGGTTTCGAGTTCTACTGCCTGATGATGGTTAGGGATGAGCAGCATGGGCAATATTAGTTTTCGCGAGATTTTGTGAATTTTTGGCCATTCGCCATAAATTAGCAAATTCTAGAATTCGTGATCTCCAGTCAGCAATGTAATATGCGCTTATTGCGTGCGCAATACAGACGTGGCTCACTTTTGCTACAGTTTTCAAGCTGCTAAGTTTCCTGAGACTGGAGAAAATGCACAGTACAGTAATTCCTATCACACTAACACCCTGCACTGGAACCTGTCAGCTACACTATTTCACTATCTAACCTATACTGACTATCTCCCACTAACTATCTGTATTATATATGAACTAACTAAGGCTACTTTCACACTAGCGTTTTGGCTTTCAGTTTGTGAGATCCGTTCAGGGCTCTCACAAGTGGTCCAAAACAGATCAGTTTAGCCCTAATGCATTCTGAATGGAAAAGGATCCACTCAGAATGAAACAGTTTGCCGCTGTTTTCCTCGGTTCGGTCTCCATTCCGCTTTGGAGGCAGACACCAAAACGCTACTTGCAGCGTTTTGGTGTCCATCTGACGAAACTGAGCCAAACGGATCCGTCCTGACACACAATGTAAGTCAATAGGGATGGATCCGTTTTCTATGACACAATCTGGCACAATAGAAAACGGATCCGTCTTCCATTAACTTTCAATGGTGTTCAAGACGGATCCGTCTTGGCTATGTTAAAGATAATACAAACGGATCCGTTCGGAGCAGATGCAGATGGTTGTGGAGCAACACTGGAAAATGCAGCGCTCTTCCACAGGAAGCCAGGAGCCCGGACCAGATGCAGATGGTTGTACCATCTGAACGGATCCCTCTGTGCAAATCCATGACGAATCCGCACCAAACGCGAGTGTGAAAGTAGCCTAAGTGATGTAATTGGATAAGGAATAGGATCCAGATGAAAGCACAGAGCACAGCAATGTCACTGCTCTCTCTCTCAGAACTGCAAAAAACAATAGAAAGTGGCTGCTGGGGAGTTTTCTACATAGTAAGGGATAGGCAACTTTCGTATTGGTTGCTAGGGATGTTGCTAAGCTCAGAGAAAGATATTGCAGCCTTCTCATTGGCCCACAAGCAAGAAGCAGTAGTACTGATGAAAAAAAATCTAGAATATTCACGATTACCAAGATATATTCTACATCTTTTCGAATTCTACATCTTCGCAAATTCGCGAAGTGCCGATATTCACGATAAAAATTTGCATTTAGAATATTCGCGCTCAACACTAATGGTGGTTTGAGGTGCCCTTGATGTTGGTGTGTGTCGTGAAGTGCAAGGCAGGGTCCCAAGCAAGTTTTCATTGTAGAGAAAAATTTATCCGCCAAACAAATTTTAACATTTTTTATTTTACCATTTAACCCTGAATATCTGTGGTGAAAAGCATGAGGGGAGGAAGAAGATGGACTATCATATTACACTGGGAGAAAGAGGGGGAGGAGGACTTGCCCTGATTGGTTCGGAGGCTGACGGACAGCCTGATCAATCAGGGGCAGAATTCAGAAAGGTCTAGAGAACGTCATAGAACGCCATTTCGAGGGTTTCATGTGGCAGTTTCTGAAAAAAAGCTATTACAGACACAAGCCAGAGAGAATATGGAGATATAATTGAGAAGAATTTGGGGAAGCTTTACGGAAAGGGACTGGTCATGCAGCAGTCTGTTTAATACAGCTGACAGCTAGTTTTGCATTACAAACCCACCTGCAAGAAAAAACACTCATTTTCTTTTCCTGTCTATGACTACTCCCCATGTTCCAGGCCGGGTTTTGCCAGGCATAAATACCAGCCAGCACTGCCAGGTGTGTGGATTTACCTCCCTCTGACAGTGGAGCTCAGGAGTCTGTGTGCTGTGAACTGAGGGCTGTGCTGGGATTTGAGGTTTGAGCCGGGCTGGAGGACTCAGGCCCCTCTAAATGCGAACAGGCCGCCTATGGACTTGATGAGGCTGAACTGAAAACAGGGTGTGAATTAACATTAAGGAGAAAAGGTGACTTTTATTGTTTATGGACTTTCCTTGTGTGTGAACAAACACCAAGCCATCTGCGTTTTGTGATACACCTTATCTGCATTTTGTTATACACCAATGTGTGAATAAACACAACTGTTTGATTCAAGAATTGTGTTCTTTGCCTCTATACTGCATCCGCTAGGCCTAACTACCAGAGCGAATCCCCACAAAACAGCTTTTTTTTTTAAGTTTCAATAGTAAATAGTCTGATTGCCAGAAACCGTTATCATTGTGCTTCAAACGCTGAGCAATTGCAATTTTTTTTTCTTGTACACCATTTCAGTGCATTTTACGTGTTATTAAACGCGCTACATATTACTGCAAGATAACGGGTAGTGACAGCAAAAGCATTTTATGGCCATGTAAATATCTGCAGAATATAGCAGTGCTGTATAAGTGCATAAAATAAATAAATAATGACAATATTATACCTCTGTTATTAACCTTTTTGAATTATAGCCAATACCTTTTACGGCAATAACACCGGTATTATACCCATGTTATTAAAAACATAGAATTATAGCAAAAGCATTTTACAGCGATCATGCCATTACAGGTGCATCTCAATCAATTAGAATATTATTGAAAATGTATTTCAGTAATTTGATTAAAACTTTGAAACTCATATCTTATATACAGTCATTACACACAGAGTGATCTATTTCAAACATTTATTTACTTTATTGTTCAGGCTTATGCCTATAATCCTATAATTTCCTAAATTCAACGACTTTTCTTTCTTTGGGTAGCAATTTCAATTTCAAGGAGCGAAATGTGAATATGTTTTTTTTTTATGTTGTGACCTTTATTTGATAAAATACTTTCTTTTTTACTCTTGCAATATTACTTTTTCATTATTCTTTTGAATGTGTATTTTTGCATATTATTGCCTGTGCACACAGCTCAATAACAACAGCAGCTGAACCCCCAAGATCTCCATCACATAACTGCATAGCATTGTGCAAACCTCTATTTCATGGTGTACTAAGGAGTTAAAAATCTAAATGAAAGTATTTAAGGGGTTTGCCAGATTGCATCAACATCCTTTAAAATAATTATTTATGAAGGTCGCTGTCATTTTGTAATGTATTAATTTTATCTTTATTGCTGCTATCTCCTGTTCTGGGCTGTGGTCACATGACCATGTCCATGCCACTCTTTCTTATTTCCTGTGACGTTATGTCCATGGGCGTGTCAGAGCAGCAATCGGGGGAAGTGATAGGGCAGTGTCTATGTGACTAGGTGTGTGGAAGGAGCTATAAACTAGCCGGGTGTTGTTAGGGGCAGTGATAGGGCAGTGTCTATGTAACTAGCTGGGTGGGAGGAGCTATAACTAGCTGGCTGTTAGGGGCAGTGATAGGGCAGTGTCTATGTAACTAGCTGGGTGGGAGGACCTATAAACTAGCTGGGCCTTGTTAGGGGCAGTTATAGGGTATTGTCTATGTAACTAGCTGGGTGAGAGGAGCTATAAACTAGCTGGGCCTTGTTAGGGGCAGCGCTGGAGTTCTGGTAGAGAAAGGAGAAGTGGGTTTGGTTGCATACAGCAACAGGAAGTGCTACGTATGGGATGAAAACCAGAATGATTTGCTTGCATATTGAAAATGGGTCAAGAGAGTCCACATTGAAAAAGAAAAAGCATGAGGTAGATATTCATGAAGTAAGCAACTACATGAGTATATATGTTAAAAAACCATAGTAATGCCATAAAATCCCTTTAAAGGTGATACATGTATGATCAGTGGTCAACCAAAGGGGTGGACAACAGAGGTCCCCAATCCCCCATGTTGGAATGGAGTGGGAGTGTGCATGCATAACCATCAATTCATTCACCGTCTATTACACTAGTGTTCGATTCACTTGTATTACCTACTGTATCTTGTGGATAGGTGATACATGTTGTTTATAGGCAAACCACTACCACCAAGATTCACACTCTTATGATGAGAACCTGCTGCCATTTGACTCTTGGCTTTCAGGAATCATAAGTGCTGGTGGCTTATATCAATTCATATTCACCAGTCCTTGGCTACTAGAGCACAAGACACTACCAGATCTCTACAAGATTTCCATACTTATATATACATTTTATATCTCAGTATTACTTATAATGGGAAATTCAGATTAATGTCAGGGTTTTATATAACTTCTTACTGAAGGTAGTTTATAGGTCTTAGGTTGTTTTAGGGATTTTTTTTCTTTATTTGACCACACAAATAAAATTGGATTTTGCGTGGTCACAAATTACCCTATAATTATGACCACATTCACAAAATGTTCCACTTCCATCTCCGCATACACACTCAATGACAAGAGAATGGAAAGCTTCACTTGCCAAGGCATGCTCCTCCTATATATTTTGTTTACCACAATGTTTTTGTTTTCTTGGCACCATTACTACAATGATGATACAAGTACACCAGAACATTTTTCCATAAACCTTCCAGATAATTTGTAGTGTTGATTTCTTTCAGTTAAAGCGTAAGGCAATCAATCAAACCCTGTAACCTCTACATTGTTTTCTAGGACAGCAACTTCCATACGAGTGTGAATGTTTCTGATACTGCAGTGTAGCCAATTCAAGTGAATGAGAATGAGCTGTAGAACCAGGCACAGCCACTCATAGGCATTGCTGTGCCTGGATACAATGAAGGCTGTTATGCCCCATTGATCACTGTTTCCACATTCTCCTATGATCTGTTTGGGTTCCTGGTGTTATCCTCCCACTCTTTATACACTGATGTGCTCCAATGGTGGATTAAATAGATCATAGGCACATCCTATTGACGAGGGAAATGATAAAATCCAGTTGTCAGTTAGGACGGGGTACATGGATACTTTTTTGGGAATACAAGGATTTACTAGCAGACCTGTAAAGAGAGAGGACAACTCCTCTAATATCCAGTGGCTCTAAGGTGATGCCTTCTCTAACTGTAGCTTATCCCCTTTTTCTTCTTTATTCAGCATCAGCAAAGGCCACCATGACAACTTCTCCTGACTACTGCAGAGTTTGCTGACAGGACATCTTTGGCCTCTCCCTTCTGCAGACATCTCCACCTTCTATACCAAGACAAATAAAGGCAGAACTCAAACCAATGTCCAGAATAAATACAAACCCCGTACCAAAACCCCTAAACAAACACAGATTCCAGACCCCCTAAAGTCTCACAGCCCCCAGACAACCCTAAACAAATACGAATCCAGATCAGACCCAGAGCAGATTCCCTATATACTAACCCCTAAATTAATAAAGACCCCCTAAATACAGACTCACACTTTCCCTTTGTGAAGCCTTCTTGCTGTTCTGTCCTCTGGTTTTAGGACATGCACAGATATGGACATTTTGACCTTATCAGTATAGGACCTTTAACAAGAGCTGCACAGATCTGGTAATGTCACCTTTTTTGTGCAGGTCCACAATATGCATCTAATTGTTGAGCACTTTGCGCAGCCAACGGCCCTGCCCAATCCCCCATAATCTAATCTGCTACTGATGAGCCAACAAAAGGTCAGTACAGTGGCTCATCGTTAGAACTGGTCCATGCAGCACTGGGATGCTAGGGTATAATCTGACCAAGCACAACATCTGCATGGAGTTTGTATGTTCTCCCCATGTTTGCATGGTTTTCCTCCAGGTACTCTGGTTTATTGCCACAAAGACATACTGATAGGGAACTTAGATTGTAAGCCCCACTGGGGACGGCAACTGATTGGGGGACATTTATCAAATCCAGTGTAAAGGTAAAGTGGCTTATTTGCCTGTAGTTACACAGATTCCATTTTCATTTTTTTCAGAGCTCCTTTGGAAAATGATAGTAACCAATCAGATTCTACCTATGTGCCCCCAAGGCGGGTTCTCATCAGCGTTAGGAATTCCGTTAAAACTGAATATGATGGAATTTTAGGACAGAATGCCAAACGGAACCCTTTAGGAGGTATTCCGTTTTGCTCCGTCCAAATATATTTCTATGGGCACATATAAAGGTTGTGTTTTTTTTTCTGTTATGCATGACAGAAAAAAAAAGTCCTGTCAACACTATAACGAAATTACGAATACTGATGAGAACCCGCCCTAAGCCAGTTTTCCTTTACACTAGTTTTGCGCTTCGGAATATTGACAGCGCTATATATGTAAGTAAAAACAAATGGCACCTGCTGAACAAACAAAACACATAATAACTCAATAGTAAGGTTGAGTGAACCCGAACTGTAAAGTCCGGGTTCATACCGAACTTTACGATTTTTTTTACCCCGGACCCGAACCCGAACATTTCAGTAAAAGTTTGGGTTTGAGTTCGGTATTCGGTGATTTAATAGCGCGTGTTGAAAAGCTGCAGGGTAGCCAATTAACAAGCGTTTAACTTGTGTGCCCTTAGAAGCCATCACAGCCATGCCTACTAATGGCATGGCTGTCATTGGCCAGTGCAGCATGTGACCCAGCCTCTATATAAGCTGGAGTCACGTGGCACCGCACGTCACATCAGCTCTTACTAGTGTAGGGAGAGGATGCTGCAGCTGTAAGGGCGATATTAGGAAAAATTGTGTTGTTTTTGGTGTTAAATCTGCAAACTACAGTGATTATTTTTGTGGGTGCTATGCTACATTTTTGTACCCCTGAGCCCAGTGTCACAGAGAAATAAGCTTTAATCAGTCTGTTTGTTAGGTGGGCGTCGGCGGCCATTTTTGCAAGTGCAATGCACTTACAACTGCATGTGTGCCAGGGACATTACTTTAATCCTGTTCTGGTAGCTCAGTGGGCGACATCTAGGCATTTTTTAAGGACACCTGCACTGCATATGTGCCAGGGGAAGGGAAAATAATATAGGTAATCCATCTTTGACTTAAAGGACCCGGGGGGGGGGGGCATATTCAAAAATTTTTCTGTGAAGTACCCCTGTGCTGAATATCTGACAGGGCAAATCTATTAATTAAATCCATCTGTTAGATTCCAGGGGGACAAATTTTGGCGGTCAAGTACCCCTGTGGCCTGCAGTGCATACCTGCCAGGAAAATAATTCTATTACATTAGTCTGTCTGTATTTGTGTGACCTAAAGCGATTTCTTCTCTTTCTGACACCGTCACTGCATATCTGACAGTCAAATACAACCAGTCAATACTGCTGTTACATTGTCGGTTGACAAATTCCCATTTTTTGTGCTAGAAAGTAAATTTCTTTGGTCTGCGCTGCATTTCTGACAGTCCCAAAAAAAATGTTAAATACTGCTGTTACATTGTCGGCTGAAAAAAAAAAATCACACTTTTTGTGCTAGATAGTACATTTGCGGCCTGCGCTGCATTTCTTACAATCCAATACAACCAGTCAATACTGCTGTTACATTGTTGGTTGACAAATTCAGATTTTTTGTGACCGTGAAGTAATTGTATAAAATTCACCTGTCACACTGTTGTGTGACCTCAAGAATTTTTTTCTCTTTATGACACCGGCACTGCCTTACTGTCAGTGAACTTAATTGTTGACTACTGGCGGTTACAATGTTGCATGACATAAACCATATGTTAGTTTAGTGGGTGAACGCAAAGAATGAGCAGAGCATCAAATAAGGGAAGTGGCCCCGGTCGTGGTGCTGCTGGGGTTAGTGAAGCTCCTGTTGCAGGTAGAGGAGGTGGTCGATCTGTGCAAGCTACACGCACAAGTGAAACACCTTCCTCAGGTGCGAGTAGGCGACAGAACCTTCAGCATTATTTGGTAGGCCCGAATGCATCTCTACGAATGGTGAGGCCAGAACAAGTACAGGCGATAGTAGATTGGGGGGCTGACAGTGCCTCCAGTTCTTTCACATTTTCTCCCACCCAGCTCCCTACTGAAGGCTCAGAGTTGGCACCTGCAGCCCATGGCCATCTGTCTTTCAACTCACCCCCTTGCAAATCAGCCAAGCATTCTGAGCCCCAAGTCATGCAGCAGTCTCTTATGCTTTTTGATGACTCTGCTAGCAGGGTTTCCGTGGGCCATCCACATAGCCCTGCCCCAGAAGTGGAAGAGATTAAGTGCACTGATGCCAAACCACTTATGTTTTAGGATGAGGACAAGGGAAGACCACCGCAGCACGTCTCTGATGATGACTAAACACAGGTGCCAACTGCTGCTGCTTTCTGCAGTGTGCAGATCGACAAGGAGGGCAGGGGTAAAGAGTGGGTGGAAGATGATGTGGAGGATGATGAGGTACTAGACCCCGCATGGAATCAAGGTCATGTGAGTGACGTGTGCAGTTTGGAGGAAGAGGCGGTGGTCGCACAGAGGCACCAGCACAGCAAAAGAGGGAGCAGGGTGCAAAAGCGTCTGTTACATTCTTGGGTGACATTTTACCATTTTTTGCCCTGAATAAACATCTGCTCTGCATAGGTGACAGGGACCTAATTTTAGTAAAATCGTCTGTTCCATTAGTGGGGGACATTAACTGTTACATTTATGGTTGACATTGACCTATTTTTGCCAGTGAAAAACCCCTGCTCTGCATTGCTGACAGGGAACTAAATTTAGTAAAAACGTCTGTTACTGATCGGAAGATGCGCGACTACAAGCGCACGCTATATGACGCGCTGCTGATGGCATTCCCACCTGACAGCGGGGTCTCAGTGGAAGCACAAGGCCAAGGCTGAGGAGGAGGAAGGGGTCGCAAACGCAACTGGGGCATCGCCAGCACCTCAGAAGGCAGGATTAGCATGGCTGACATGTGTAAAAGCTTTGTCAGCACGCCACAACAACCAGCACCACCAGCTGATATGGAACGTCTTAGTAGGAGGCAGCATTTCAGCAACATGGTGGAGCAGTATGTGTGCACACGCCTGAAGGACGACGGGTCTGCCCCCTTCAACTTCTGGGTCTCAAAATTGGGCACCTGGCCTGAGCTTGCCCTTTACGCCTTGGAGGTGCTGGCCTGCCCTGCAGCCAGTGTATTGTCTGAACGTTTGTTTAGCACGGCAGGAGGCGTCATCACAGACAAGTGTAGCCGCCTGTCCACAGCTAATGTGGACAAGCTCACGTTCATTAAAAATAACCAGGCAGGAATCCCACAGGACTTGTCCGTACCTTGTGCAGAATAGACATGTATACCAGCCTCAATCAGCCATTGTTGTACTCCAGCGCACTTTCTCTTTGTTTTATTTTTCTATATTTCCCAATGTTTTGGGGTCTACCAAAATAAAAAAAATAATAAAAAAAAACAGGAACCAGTGTTGGCTACCTTTTCCTCCTCCACCGCCACTTCCACCTACACCACAACTCTACTTAATAGTAATTCACTTATTGCAAAGGTAATTGGCCTATACTTTAAAACTGGCCCAGACAAAAAAATGACATA
Organism: Bufo gargarizans; assembly: GCF_014858855.1. NCBI lineage: Eukaryota > Metazoa > Chordata > Amphibia > Anura > Bufonidae > Bufo > Bufo gargarizans. The sequence continues at coordinate 675,051,643 of NC_058080.1, forward strand.
AATACACAAAAGCTGGCAATCAGTGGACAATCACTAGGATGCTATGGATGGCCCTAGCATGTATTGCCTATACTAGTTGTCATACCTGATTCTCACAATGTTCTATGGTATAAAGGCTCTGGAAAACCAGTCTGCGTTTCACTAAAAGCGCTAATTTCATAGTTTCTAAACTGGTGCTTCGGCAATTGAATGTTCAGGATTATAGAATGTTTGAAATAAAAACAGCAGAGAATGGAGCTGGAAATCAAACATTCATGTCACGTTTTATTGGATTGACACATAAAATCAGCACTTGCTTCAGTCGATTCGGCTTAATTATATAGACCCCATTTTTCCTTCATCTTGCGCTCTCCACTAAAGAATATATTGAATAAAAAGAAAAATTACATAACATAGAAAGCTACTCCGCTTATTGCACAGAATTGATGGTGGGGGTGAAGTTTAAATCGAAACAGTTCTAGGAACATTTGGGAGCACAAAGCTGCGTATGTAGTTTTTGCTCTTCATTAATGAATCAGTTTTCAGCCACATCATAGTAACACAGGCTGAAAAAAGACATAAGTCAATCCAGTTTAGACTGTTATCCTGAAAAATTGATCTACAGGAGGTAGAAGCCAATTTTCCTCATTTTAGGGGGAAAAAATCCTTCCTGACTCCAATCAGGCTTCAGAATAACTCCCTGGATCAACGACCCTTCTCCAAATATCTAATAACTATAACCTGCAATATTATTACACTCCAGAAATACATACAAGCTCTTCTTGAGCTCTTTTAGTGAACTCGCCATCGCCACCTCCTCAGGCAGAGAGTTCCATAGTCTCACTGCTCTTACCGTAAAGAATCCTCTTCTATGTTTGTGTAGAAACCTGCATTCTTCTAGATGTAGGGGATGCCCCTCATCATAGTCACAATCCTGGGGATAAATAGATGATGGGAGAGATCTCTGTACTGACCCCTGATATATATACTGCATACACAGTTATTAGATCTCCCCTCAGTCGTCTTTTTTCTAAACTGAATGACCCTGATCATGTTTCTGGGTACTGTAGTCCACTCATTCCAGTTATTCCAGTAGTCCATGTGTGGTCTGACTAGTGATTTGTAAATATGTTCTCATCACGGGCATCTATGCCCCTTTTGATGCAACCCATTGGCAGCAGCTGCCTTACAGTAGTTTCTACAGCTAAGTTTGCTGTTCACTAAAATTCCTAAGTCCTTTTCCTTGTCAGTGTTACCCAGTGTTTTACCATTTAGTATGTGCGGGTGACTTGCATTATTTCTTCCAATTTGCATAACCTTACATTTGTGGGTGTTAAACCTCATCTGCCACTTCTCTACCCAAGCCTCCAATCTATCCACATCCCTCTGCAGCCGTATACTGTCCTCTTCCGTGTTAATTACTTTACACAGTTTAGTGTCATCTGCAAAAATTGATATTTTACTGTGCAAGCCTTCTACAAGATCATTAATAAATATATTGAAGATAATAGGGCCCAATATTGACCCCTGTTGTACCCCACTAGTGACAGTGACCCAAACTGAGTGTGTACCATTAATAACCACCCTCTGTTTTCTATAATAGTTACTTACCCATGTGACGGACCCCCAGCACTCAGGAAGAGTATGCCGCCTCTGTATTCTTCCTTACTCAGGAGATATTGCAAACCGCTGATCTGTAGCTCCCAGTTTCCCCAGTCACTGGTCGAGACTCAGTGTAGGTGAAACAAAATCTCCTGTATTGAGCAACTGCACAAACCTATATACAGAAATTGTGACCAGATAAAACTAAAATCCCATCACATCCCCCTTCCCCTCCCCAGACATTCTGTCTGCACCACACCACACCCCAGGGGTCCACCTGCTAATAGCTCCAGACAGCCCTAGCAAAAGCCTGGCCAGAATGGCATTGTTCTGAGCTCCTTCAAAGTACAATGGGAGATAATGAGAGGGGGGGAGGGGTGTTGACAGTCTTTTAGGTCACACAACATAACATAATTACACATATAACTCTTCACCATGTCGTCACATAGCTCCCCCAAGTTTAAGGATGACAGACCCGGTGAGACCCTCTACGGGTCCACTTGGAGGTGTCCATGTTAGTCACCCTTCCAGTTCTATTTGACGAGATAGTCCATCAGCATTTGCATTGTGTTTCCCAGGCATGTATTGGATTGTGAAATTGAACGGCTGTAGGGTCCACAACTGCCGTCCATGTGCCCGGACACCCGGTTCAACCAAACAAGGGGGGTCTCCAAAATCCTAGGTCCGTAGTCGTTAGAAATGAGGCTGGACATCAGCCCCCTCCAGGAGCCCAGGTTACAGTGGGTTCCGTGACATTCCCCCCCCCCCCCCCCCCAAGGTAGACTAAGTAGGTCCCAGTCCCCCAACTGGTCTGGACCTGCATTTTTTGGCAGTATAAGTCCACATCTTCCAAATGGTCCGCTTGACTCTGCTGCAGGAGAGTGATGCCACCCACGTCATCTTCTAAGTAAACACACTGCCGCTGGGGAGAGAGGTCAGCTACCTCTTCTCCCTTGGTCTCCATCTGCCGCTGAGGGGAGAGGTCGGCTACCTCTTCTGCCTGGGTCTCCATCTACCGCTAGGGGGAGAGGCCAGCTACCTCTTCTCCCTGGGTCTCCATATGCCGCTGGGGGGAGAGGTCAGCCACCTCTTCTCCCTGGGTCTTCATCTGCCGCTGGGGGGAGAGGTCGGCTACCTCTTCTACCTGGAACCCCCTCTGCCAATGGGGAGAGAGGTCAGCTACCTCTTCTCCCTGGGTCTCCATCTGCAGCTGGAGGGAGAGGTCATCTACCTCTTCACCCTGGAATGCCCTCTGCCACTGCAGAGAGAGGCGGGACATAGGCCAGTGGTGTTCTGCTCTGGTGTCAGTACTTCAGCTGGGAAAGCATAGGACAGTGGTTCCTCTGCACGCTGAAGCTGGTGACAAAAAAATGGGGTTGGCCTCCATCTCTCCCAGAAGCTTCAGGGTGGCTATGGGTGCAGGGCAGAGGCTAACAGCACTCTTCCCTTTTGTTAAATCTTCTGCTGGGAAGTAAACTGCCAGTTTGGTGGCCTCGCAGAGAGTCTCCAGGGTCAATGATTGTTGTAGGCAGAGGCCTGTGGAGCTTTGCCCTGATGCCACCTCTTCAGCTGGGACTAGTAGTTCCATGACATCTATGGTTGCTGGGGCATGCTGTTGAGCAATGTCAAACAGTTTTTGATATGCCTGTTCCAGTTCCCTGGAGTGCCTCAAATATAAGTCCCGGGCCGCCGAATTCATAGCCCTCTGTGGGATCATTGTTCTCCAGCTATGGACAAAATTGGGTAACATACCACTGCAGCACCTGATACCCATCATCCAGCATCAGTTCCATTTGGAGCAGCCCATCCATTTCCGACAGCCATTCCCCCCAGGCTTGCTCTCCCAGTAAAGGAACACGCAAGTGTCATTGTTGCCAGTATCGTTCCTCAGATGTAGGGAGGACCTTACTACAATAGTGCTGCTGCAATTAAAGAGTCTCCCTCCAGATCTCCTAGCGCAAAGCGTCTCTCCTTATCAGCCTGTCCTGGGCAGAACCAGGATTCTGGAGCTGGACCAGCGCTTCCATGGCCGTAGGCAACTGTGGCTCTTTTCTTATGTGAACAGAAAACTTGGTCCAGTGGTGGTTTGAATGTCTCCTCTTAGGTAAAGAAGAGCATCCCACTGCTTGCCAGAAATGTGACAGACCACAACACAGAATGCACCTGCTAATAGCTCCAGACAGCCCTAGCAAGAGCCTGGCCAGAATGGCATTGCTCTGAGCTCCTTCAGAGTACAATGGGAGATAATGAGAGGGGGGGGAGAGGGGGTGCTGACAGTATTTTCATAACCAGGTCACACAACAAAACATAATTACAACCAACACCAAAACACATATAACTCTTCACCATGTCGTCACAACCCACATACAGACATTTTCCCCCAGTCCAAGCATTCTAATTTTATATACCAACCTTTGCACTGAATCAAATGCTTTGGAGAAGTCAAGATATATGACCATTATCCATTGATTCCCGGTCGAGTCTAGAACTTACCTCCTCATAGAAATTGATTATTTATCCATCATAAACCTATGCTGAAACAGCACTATACGCCTTTTTTCATTGAGATATTCCAGGACAGCATCTCTTAGAAAACCTTGAAACAGTTTACCCACAACAGATGTTGGACTTACCGGCCTATAGTTTCCAGGCTCTCTTTTTGACCCCTTTTAAATATTGGAACCACATGATCCTGTCATTATAGAGTCCTTGCCTATTACAGTAATTATCTTAGAATCTGGGGATGTATGCCACCTGGACCCGGTGATTTATCTATTTTAATCTTTTTAAGATGCAATTGCACTTCTTCCTGGGTCAGACAGGCCACATTTAATGGGGAGTTTACTTTGACACTCTGCATTTTATCTGACAGTTAATTTTAACCTTTTTAAAACTGGGTGATTTTCCATTTTTTGGTTTTGTTTTTCACCCCAGCCCTTCAAAAATCCATAACTTTTTTATTTTTTCATTCACATAGCCTTAAGAAGTCTTATTTTTGTGGAACAAGATGCATTTTCTAATGACACCATTCACGGTAGCATACAATGTTGTGGGAAGCAGGAAAAACATTCCAAATGCAGTGAAATTATAAAAAAATACACCACTTTTTCATATGTTGTAAAACTGACCTGTTACTTTTATTCTCATTATTATTGCAACAATACAACATATGTATAGTTTTTCTTGCATTTAAATATTTAAAATAATCTAAAATCTTTGGAAAAAACTAATTTTTCCCTTGCATTGCCATATTCTCCCATACTCGGAGGCTGAAGTGTAGGAATGAGGAGGAGCATCATTAGAAAACACTTCAGCCTGCGAGTACATGATGAGGTAACTCTTTTCTGAAGCACAGGGACACAGCGGAGCAGTTACCTGTATTTGCACATAATATACAGCTTCACAGTGCTGAGACCGGCAGACTTTACACAGGGCTCTGTGCTCTGCTTTATCACACAGGCCGTCCTGCAATGTCATGAGAAGGACGGATTTTATAATCATAAATCTAAGAGCCACCATTTTAGCTTCTTCACTGATTGTCCCCTTCACTGATTGTGCCCACCCACCTCGCCTTCCGTTTTTGTTCTATCTCTTGTCCGCTTAATGTTACTTCTCAGTGGCTGTCCTCTTCCCTGCTGTCTCTTTCTCTCTGCTTGCACTTAGTAGGTTAGGGACTGTTGCCCAGTTGCGCTCTGTCACCTAGGGCGGGTGGTGCAAGTAGGCAGGGACCACTGCATGTGAATGTACCTTTCTTTTTCACCAATTAAGGCCTATAGATGCCAGGGCAGAGAGGAGCTAATAATCAGTATCTCTCAGTCCGGGGGACTCAAGCCACTGGTACATTACCGGCTTTACCAGGCTAAATTAGCCCGGTTTCCATATATTTGGGTTATTTATAGTGCGATAATCTTTTTTATCACTTCCCGCACACTAACGTAAGTATATGTCAAGGTTTTGACTCAATTTGCGTACCTTAAATGTACAGTTATGACATAACTTCACAATAGACAGTATGACAGAAGAGGGAGATCCAGCTAGGGATCAATGACAGCACTTACAAGCTCTGATCTCTTTAGTTGATGGCGGCAAAGTTGAACAGTTTGTGTTGATCCCCCTCAGAGAGAGAAAAAAGCTCCATATAGCCCCATCTATACTTCCTATACCTCAGTGATCTTTCTCTGCCCCTCCGATTTTTATCTCATAGATTACAAATAAATTGTATTCTTGATAGCTTTAATGTTATATATACAAAGAGGTAGGTTTTTTTCAGTATTTTCCACGGACGACCAGGTCAAGTTTATAGTTAACCTAATAATCTCCCAGCAGTCCATTTAGGTAAAAACAAATTATTTTTTGTCAGACCTCAGAGGTGGTTTCCCATCAATAGTGCCTAATGCTTCAATTCTGGTGTTAATAACAAGCCCTCAGAGCTCTCTAATTGGTCAGTGTCCATTTCCCCTCAATCTCCCTTTTACCAAACAGTTAGAGACCATACCAAAATATATTTATTAAAATGTCAATTCCTAGTGCGCCACCCCCCAAGTAGAATACAGGCACCAGTAACACCTTTCTCAGCCAACATTTTAGACAACCACACCAAAAATGATCACCTGAAGATTCATGTGCTTGGAGACATAATTCTCAGAATTGGTGGCAGTCTTCTTCACAACAGACTGAGAACTTCCAAGTAAGCAGCAGATGGACTGGATCAGCAGGAGATGTCAACATCAGATAAGGTTTGGAGGAATGAATCATCTCTTTACTTGGAGCTTTGTTAATATTTGACATTTACAGAAAGTACAAACCACATAAGGCCATATGGATCCAGCAAACTAAATGTAGATTGACCTAGATAATATTGTCTGGTAATGGCCAGAACAATCCTTCATACCAGATATTTATGTGTCTCAATGAAAAACCGACTAGCTAGAGGCGAATACTGAGGGAGATGACATTGTAGTATTGTGTAATTTTCATAGGAACTAGGCCAATGCTTATTAAAAATAAATACATACATGCAAGAGCTAACTAATTAACAGTAATCATAACTTTACTATTACAGAATATATAGCCAGATGACTATACTAATATTTACTTGTAAATCTGCACTTGATGCTAAATTGCTTTTTGAAGTTCTGCACTCGAGTTATGTCAGAGCCTCATGTGATAGGTGGAGATCTGACTTCCGGCACCCCCAAAATCAACAGTTTTAAGAGGCTGTAGGCCTCGGATGAATGCTGCAGCCTGTTTATAGTATACCAAGTACAGTGCCGTACATTTTATCATGGCTGTGTTTGGTATTGCAGCTTAAACCCATTTGCTTTACTGGGACTTAGCTGCAAGTGACTGATGGATGTGACATCACAAGCCAAGGAAAAGGCTGTAGTGCTCACCAGGGCGCCACAGCCACTTCTAACAATAGATTAGTGTGGTTGACACAAATCAGACCTCCACCGATCAGATATTGATGACCTATCCTGAAGACAGGTCATCAATATCATGAAACTGGGCAATCCCTTTTGATATAGAAAGTACCGTACATCTTTGCCAGGCCAGTAACAAGGCAATCATAGACAAATTGAAATTTTTGGCCATGCCTTGTCCACACTGTGCATTATGCTAGTATTTCAGCAATATTTCTACTGTGTTTAGGAAAGACATTTGATGAACATGTGCACTAGAATACCAACACTGGACATATGAAATGTGAAGGAAAGATTCATAGGTCATTAGTAAGGTAAAAGTAGGAGAAACAGGGCCAGCTGTTAGCAGATGCAACCTGTATAGTTGACAGGGTGCACCTTCTGTCACTACTGAAGTGGGCACCACTGACCCTGATCACCTGGGTACATGGAGCTTGCATCCACAATACCACATTTGTGTCCAAACCAGGGGTACACCTAGCCTTTCTGCTGCCTGAGGCAAAAATGTAAATCCCCCCATGGCAAATTCGAAACCTAAACCCTTCCCTCCAGCCCTACTGTTGACATGCTTGGAAAACATGACATACAGCACTACAACACATACAGGGTAATACAGCGCCACATACCTCTTACATCCAGTGATGTCTCCTCTGATGTCAATGTTCTCTTTCCTCATCTTCTCCATTCGGACCAGACCACCATGATGATTTCCTTCAGCCATCTCTTCTCTCTGCAGAGTTTTACACACAGACATCGTAGTTTCCTACTTTTCCATCATCTTACTGCCTTCTGAACAACCCATCCTGACACCCCCAATACTGTGCCTACTGTGCTCCCAAATAGTAAACATGGAAACATAGAATGTGTCGGCAGATAAGAACCATTTGGCCCATCTAGTCTGCCCAATATACTGAATACTATGAATAGCCCTTGGCCCTATCTTATATGAAGGATGGCCTTATGCCTATCCCATGCATGCTTAAACTCCTTCACTGTATTTGCAGCTACCACTTCTGCAGGAAGGCTATTCCATGCATCCACTACTCTCTCAGTAAAGTAATACTTCCTGATATTACTTTTAAACCTTTGCCCCTCTAATTTAAAACGATGTCCTCTTTTACCTTGTTAATTTCCTTTATGTATTTAAAAGTTTGTATCATATCCCCTCTGTCCCGTCTTTCTTCCAAGCTATACATGTTAAGGTCCTTTAATCTTTCCTGGTAAGTTTTATCCTGCAATCCATGTACTAGTTTAGTAGCTCTTCTCTGAACTCTCTCCAAAGTATCAATATCCTTCTGGAGATATCGTCTCCAGTACTGCGCACAATACTCCAAAGGAGGTCTCACTAGTGCTCTGTAGAGCAGCATGAGCACCTCTCTCTTTCTACTGGTAATGCCTCTCCCTATACACCCAAGCATTCTGCTAGCATTGCCAGCTGCTCTATGACATTGTCTGCCTCCATTTAAGTCTTCTGAAATAATGACCCCTAAATCCCTTTCCTCAGATACTGAGGTTAGGACTGTATCACTGATGTTATATTCTGCTCTTGGGTTTTTACGCCCCAGGTGCATTATCTTGCACTTATCAACATTAAATTTTAGTTGCCAGATTTTTGACCATTCCTCTGGTTTTCCACTACTCTCTCAGTAAAGTAATACTTCCTGATATTACTTTTAAACCTTTGCCCCTCTAATTTAAAACTATGTCCTCTTTTACCTTGTTAATTTCCTTTATGTATTTAAAAGTATTTAAAAGTTTGTATCATATCCCCTCTGTCCCGTCTTTCTTCCAAGCTATACATGTTAAATCCCTTTCCTCAGATACTGAGGTTAGGACTGTATCACTGATGTTATATTCTGCTCTTGGGTTTTTACGCCCCAGGTGCATTATCTTGCACTTATCAACATTAAATTTTAGTTGCCAGATTTTTGACCATTCCTCTGGTTTTCCACTACTCTCTCAGTAAAGTAATACTTCCTGATATTACTTTTAAACCTTTGCCCCTCTAATTTAAAACTATGTCCTCTTTTACCTTGTTAATTTCCTTTATGTATTTAAAAGTATTTAAAAGTTTGTATCATATCCCCTCTGTCCCGTCTTTCTTCCAAGCTATACATGTTAAATCCCTTTCCTCAGATACTGAGGTTAGGACTGTATCACTGATGTTATATTCTGCTCTTGGGTTTTTACGCCCCAGGTGCATTATCTTGCACTTATCAACATTAAATTTTAGTTGCCAGATTTTTGACCATTCCTCTGGTTTTCCTAAATCCTTTTCCATTTGGTGTATCTCTCCAGGAACAAATCTTTGTGTCATCAGCAAAAGGACTGTCAAAGTAGCCCCAAATTAGAGCATTTGAGATGCACTCTGGTGCTCCAAATCAATGTACCCCCCAAGGGGTTAATATCCACACGTGGTTGAGAGACTAGACACTGACACAGAAGTTGGTCAAAGCAATCTCTAACTTTTATTACACAGAGTAAGTGGTATATGTATCTTCAGAAAAGGGCAGTACTTTCTGAGGCCCAGGCATTATTTCATTGGCTCAAAAGGAAGAAGGGATAAGAGAGAGGAGATAGCACCCTGGCTTCTGCGCACTGGGCACTACTTTGGAATGTGAACTAATGTAAACATCTGGTTATCGTCGCCATTTTGTAATGGAGTTTATCCTAACAAGAATACTGCATACGTCATGTGTGACACTTCAAGGAGGTGCTTCTCTTTCTCTATAGGCAGTGAAAAATAGGTATATATCATCAACCCATGCATTCCTCCACACTCTATATACCTCCCTTGGGACATCTGTAGAAAGATGAGAAACCAGACGCTGCCCACAGCAAAGCTCTTTGCCCCCCCCCCCCTCTCTTCTCCAGTCTTGAAACAAAGAGAGGGGTGGGAGGCACTTGGAGGAGAAACGTTAACTCATTACAATCCTAGATATACAAAAATATTGAATAAAATTCACACATCTTTAACAGACACACCATACCATCGAGGCCTTCTGCAATTTCGCTGATAAAGATATTAAACAATATGGGTCCCAGAACAGATCCTTGACGTACCCCACTGGTAACAAGACCATGGTCTGAATATACTTCATTGACTACAACCCTCTCTTGTCTGTCCCTCAGCCACTGCCTAATCCATTCAACAATATGGGAGTCCAAGCACAAAGACTGCAATTTATTGATAAGCCTTCTATGTGGGACAGTATCAAAAGCCTTACTAAAGTCTAGATAAGCGATGTCTACTGAACCTCCGCCATCTATTATTTTAGTCACCCAATCAAAAAAAAAAATCAATAAGATTAGTTTGGCATGATCTCCCTGAATTAAACCCATACTGTTTTTCATATTTCAATCCATGATATTTTAGTATAGTGCAAAAACAGATAATCTCCCTGAAAATACTAGTACCAAACAGATTGTGCCCCCTTCAATAAAACCAGAAAGCTTAGACCAGCAGGGACCTGGTAAGGCAGAGCTTTCATTGTAGATTCTAGCAAACTAAGTGGACATAAAAATTAATGCATGCAGCAATATTTTATGAAAATATGTGATCTGCACTCCGATGCTCTGGTCTGGCTGCTCGTGAGAGTAAATAATCTGAGATGAGGGATATCCACGGCACTCCAGTTTAGATATATGCAATTTTTTTTTTTTACGGTCAAAAAGTATATATATTCACATTACATAATCTTCCAAATAGTATTTTTTACATCCAGAGAAAGCAAAAATATATTGGCCACATTATATTCCCCGGACGTTTCGGTCTATCATTAGACTTTTTCAGCAGGATCTCATTGGTGGCAGGAGGATAAGAGCAATCCTGGATGTCAAGGATTGCCCTTACCCTCCTGCCACCAATGAGATCCTGTGGAATATAATGTGGACAATATATTTTCTCTTTCTCCTGATGTAAACAATACTATATAGAAGATTATGTGATGTGAGTATATATATATTTTATTGACCATAAAAAAGAATTGCATATATCTAAACTGGACTGCCATGGATATCCCTCTTCTGTAGCAATATTTTGTCTAGCAGAATGCTGAATTGCATAACGGAAACCTAGTGCATCCCATTATAGTCAATAAGCTCCAGCAGATGCCATGGGTGTCAGGCATATGGCATATCCAGTGCTGCAGTTTTTTTGTTCCTATGCCAGAACAGAAAAACTGAACAGTGCTGCAGGTATAAACCTAGCCTAAAGCTGGAATTACATAGCCCAATGTTTGGGCCGATTTTTGGAAATGAACGTTCTTATAAACGCTTCATTCTCAATAATCTGCCCATCTAAATGTGCCACAGATTAGCCGGTGCGGACATCTCAATCATTGTTCCCAGGTGGCTGATTGTGCTGTCTACACAGCAATCTGCGGCCCAAGAACAATATAGGGACAAGTGATTGCCACCAGCGTACTTCCCATGCAGGCAGATCATGCAGCTTCTATGGGGCCCATGGGGAATGGGGGCCTGCAGGGTAGGATAGGCTCCACCCCCTAATTACCTTCAATACAGGCTCCCATCCATCTTCACTCTAAAATTCCTATTGTCAGTGGAGAAAGCTAAAAGACCTTTGATGATGTTATCACAGGTACTGTTCATCTAGCAAGGGAACTGCACAGAGAATAGTGTAGTTCCCAGGTTTGAACAGTGCATCTGCCAGGACCTGTGATAACATAATTTTCAGCATTACAGGTCCTGCAGGATCTAGCAAAGGAACGGCACCAAGAATGGTGCCGTTCCCAAGTTTGAAAGGTGGATCTGCCAGGACCTGTGATGACATCATCACAGGTCCATCAACCGCTAACAGCAAGGATTAAAAGTACACATTGTGCTCTGCATTGATCGATCGAGACTGGAATGGAGTGGTAAGAGGAGGTCCTCCACTTTTCTCTTCATTTCCACCCCCCCATGCCTTGTTTTTACTCATTGCTCACTCATGTATAATACTGCAGACAGTTACAATGACAACTACCTCATTTAACTCACACACAGTGACCATAATATATAACTGTCCACATATTTCTGTACACACTGCATCTATTATACCTTGTATGTCTCGTATCAGTACACTGCTCTGTCTCTCTCTCTCTCTCTCACTATATATACAGTTGCAAGAAAAAGTATGTGTAGCCTTTGGAATGATTTGGATTTCTGCACAAATTGGTCATAAAATGTGATCTGATCTTCATCTCAGTCACAACAATAGACAATCACAGTCTGCTTAAACTAATAACACATAAAGAATTAAATGTTACCATGTTTTTATTGAACACACCATGTGAACATTCACAGTGCAGGTGGAAAAAGTATGTGAACCCATGGATTTAATAACTGGTTGAACCTCCTTTGGCAGCAATAACTTCCACCAAACGTTTCCTGTAGTTGCAGATCAGACGTGCACAACGGTCAGGAGCAATTCTTGACTATTCCTCTTTACAAAACTGTTTCAGTTCAGCAATATTCTTGGGATGTCTGGTGTGAATCGCTTTCTTGAGGTCATGCCACAGCATCTTCATCGGGTTGAGGTCAGGACTCTGACTGGGCCACTGCAGAAGGCATATTTTCTCCTGTTTAAGCCATTCTGTTGTTGATTTACTTTATTAATTAATTTTTCCTTCAATGATAGCAATCCGTCCAGGGCCTGACGCAGCAAAGCAGCCCCAAACCATGATGCCCCCACCGCCATACTTCACAGTTGGGATGAGGTTTTGATGTTGGTGTGCTGCGCCTCTTTCTCGCCTCACATAGTGTTGTGTGTTTCTTTCAAACAACTCAACTTTGGTTTCATCCGTCCACCCAATATTTTGCCAGTACTGCTGTGGAATATCCAGGTGCTCTTGTGCAAACCGTAAACGTAGATGTGCAGCAATGTTTTTTTGGGACAGCAGTGGCTTCCTCTGTGGTATCCTCCCATGAAATCCATTCTTGTTTAGTGTTTTACGTATCATAGATTCGCTAACAGGGATGTTAGCATATGCCAGAGACTTTTGTAAGTCTTTAGCTGACACTCTAGGATTCTTCTTCACCTCATTGAGCAGTCTGCGCTGTGCTCTTGCAGTCATCTTTACAGGATGGCCACTCCTAGGGAGAGTAGCAGCCGTGCTGAACTTTCTCCATTTATAGACAATTTGTCTTACCGTGGACTGATGAACAGGCTATTGGAGGAAAGGCTATTGGAGATACTTTTATAACCCTTTCCAGCTTTATGCAAGTCAACAATTCTTAATCGTAGGTCTTCTGAGAGTTCTTTTGTACGAGGCATCATTCACATCAGGCAATGCATCTTGTGAAAAGCAAACCCAGAACTGGTGTGTGTTTTTTATAGGGCAGGCAGCTGTAACCAACACCTCCAATCTCATCTCATTGATTGGACTCCAGTTGGCTGACACCTCACTCCAATTAGCTCTTGGAGATGTCATTAGTCTAGGGGTTCACATACTTTTTCCACCTGCACTGTGAATGTTTACATGGTGTGTTCAATAAAAGCATGGTAACATTTAATTATTTGTGTGTTATTAGTTTAAGCAGACTGTGATTGTCTATTGTTGTGATTTAGATGAAGATCAGATCACATTTTATGACCAATTTGTGCAGAAATCCATATCATTCCAAAGGGTTCACATACTTATTCTTGCAACTGTATATATACCCCCCACATGATGAGGCTGGAGTGAGCTGATAGGGCCTCCAATATTATACACCTGTGTTGGATATCTGATGACGGATAGCACCAGTATGGCCGCCGAAGAATCGCAAGTGTATGACGCGATTCTACGCTACAAAAGCGCGACACGCCTTCCTGCGTTCGTTCGTCAATTCAATAATATCCCTTAAGTCTCACGAGATCTCGTGCGGTCACGTGACCACTCGTCATGGGGCCCTTTGTCATCCGCATAAGCCCAGCCTCCTCGTCAGGGGCGCATGCCCAAATGGATATTCCCAGGAGACCCCTCCTCACTCCAACATACACCAGGGGAGAAAAAAGACAAGAAAAGAGCACATCATGCAATATACAGTAGCGCTATAAGGCATCTTCTCCCTGAGTTAGGGTTGTCATATATAGACAACCAAAAGATGCCGCCAGCGCCATATTAGTTAAGGGCAAAATTGCCCTCTACCCAAAAACCAGGGCAACCCGGTTCGGCCTGTAGGGGACTTTTGACCACAAGGGGAAAAGGGGGGGGGGGGGGCTACTATTATATGACTATGCAGTTTTTATGCCTATGGCTATGGGTTTGACTGCTGAGAAATTTGGCGTCAAGTGCCTTCTATGCCTCTTATGGGGTGGTTGATAATAAGTGCCAAAATAATAATATTTATTTTACTGTAGAACTTGCACTGCAAGTCACTTTTTCACTTTCACTATGCACTTTTTTGCACACAATCACTTTTTATTTATGCCTCCTTTATGCACCTTTAGTTTTGTTGCATTTTATTGTGCTGAATTATGTATTTATCTAGTACGCTTGGTTGGATTGGTATACACTTTTGTATGATAATAATAAGTCATGAATTATGGAGTTTTATTAGAATATGCACTTAGCATGATCTGGACATTATGTAGTCCTAATATATGCACTGTATTATGGCTTTGTATGATAATATATCATGGATTGTTAATTGTATATGCACTTTATCATGGTTTGGACATTATGTAGTCCTAATATATGCACTTTACTATGGTTCTTATATTATGACTACCTTTAGATTTGTGAGTAGATGGATCAATAAAGATGTTCCTCTGTAAGTAGGTTTTATTATATGACTGGCCCCGTTTAGGTTGAGACCCTGATTTATAGCTTCAATTGTGCATATTGCATTATATGGAATCTGATAGAATAGAGTTCTTGATCCATTGTTCCCTATATTCATGTATTCCCGTATTTAGTGTCAATATTGCCCTGGTTTTTGGGTAGAGGGCAATTTTGCCCTTAACTAATATGGCGCTGGCGGCATCTTTCGGTTGTCTATATGACAACCCTAACTCAGGGAGAAGATGCCTTATAGCGCTATATTGCATGATGTGCTCTTTTCTTGTCTTTTTTCTCCCCTGGTGTATGTTGGAGTGAGGAGGGGTCTCCTGGGAATATTCGTTTGGGCATGCGCCCCTGACGAGGAGGCCGGGCTTAAGCGGATGACAAAGGGTCGCATGACGAGTGGCCACGTGACTGCACGAGATCTCGTGAGACCTAAGGTATATTATTGAATTGATGAGCGAGTGCAGGAGGGTGTGTCGCGCTATTGTAGCATAGAATCCTACTAATACTGGTGCTATCCGTCATCGGATATCTAACACAGGTGTATAATATTGGAGGCCCTATCAGCTCACGCCAGCCTCATCATGTGGGGGGTATATATATGGCTGTATGATGTAGTGGAGGGATACATTCCTTGAAGAAGCGAGGCGAAACGCGCGTCGGGTTGGTATCCTCTCTCCCCCTTGGCTCCTGGTTAGTATTTGTTTTCCTTATGCTTATTCTGCGCCACCAATGATCCTGTTATTCAGGACAATGGTGTGATTGCTATACATTGCAAGGTTATTTTCTTTGTGCTTGGGAGTATATCCTGTTGGAGGCTCCACATAATAGGTTATAAGAACCGCACTGTAACATAGGAGCAGATTTTAAGCATAATTTTAGTATATGAGATGTGTGAGGTATGTAATTTACATGTGTATTTCACAGTAATTAGATCCAGATTCTGGTGCACACTCTATGTAACTCTGATGGTATACAGCCAATAATAGGAGTTTTTGTGACGAGGGTGGACTTTTACTTGTTGCAGCATTGTCCTGCACTGCTACCACTGTATGTATTTGATTATAATACAGTTGCAAGAAAAAGTATGTGAACCCTTTGGAATGATTATGGATTTCTGCACAAATTGGTCATAAAATGTGATCTGATCTTCATCTAAGTCACAACAATAGACAATCACAGTCTGCTTAAACTAATAACACACAAATAATTAAATGTTACCATGTTTTTATTGAACACACCATGTAAACATTCACAGTGCAGGTGGAAAAAGTATGTGAACCCCTAGACTGATTACATATCCAAGAGCTAATTGGAGTGAGGTGTCAGCCAACGGGAGTCTAATCAATGAGATGAGATTGGAGGTGTTGGTTACAGCTGCCCTGCCCAAAAAAAAAAAAAAAACAGTTCTGGGTTTGCTTTTCAAAAGAAGCATTGCCTGATGCAAATGATGCCTTGCACAAAAGAGATCTCAGAAGACCTGCGATTAAGAATTGTTGACTTTCATAAAGCTGGAAAGGGTTATAAAAGTATCTCCAAAAGCCTTTCTGTTCATCAGTCCATGGTGAGACAAATTGTCTGTAAATGGAGAAAGTTCAGCACTGCTGCTACTCTCCCTAGGAGTGGCCGTCCTATAAAGATGACTGCAAGAGCACAGCGCAGACTGCTCAATGAGGTGAAGAAGAATCCTAGAGTGTCAGCTAAAGACTTACAAAAGTCTCTGGCATATGCTAGCATCCCTGTTAGCAAATCTACGATAAAGAAAACACTAAACAAGAATGGATTTCATGGGATGATACCACAGAGGAAGCCACTGCTGTCCAAAAAAAACATTGCTGCACGTTTACAGTTTGCATAAGAGCACCTGGATGTTCCACAGCAGTACTGGCAAAATATTCTGTGGACAGATGAAACCAAAGTTGAGTTGTTTGGAAGAAACACACAACACTATGTGTGGAGAAAAAGAGGCACAGCACGCCAACATCAAAACCTCATCCCAACTGTGAAGTATGGTGGTGGGGCATCATGGTTTGGGGCTTCTTTGCTGCGTCAGGGCCAGGACGGATTGCTATCATTGAAGGAAAAATGAATTCCCAAGTTTATCAAGACATTTTGCAGGAGAACTTAAGGCTATCTGTCTACCAACTGAAGCTCAACAGAAGATGGGTGTTGCAACAGGACAACGACCCAAAGCATAGAAGTGAATCAACAACAGAATGGCTTAAACAGAAGAAAATATGCCTTCTGGAGTGGCCCAGTCAGAGTCCTGACCTCAACCTGATTGAGACGCTGTGGCATGACCTCAAGAAAATGATTCACACCAGACATCCCAAGAATATTGCTGAACTGAAACAGTTCTGTAAAGAGAAATGGTCAAGAGCTACTCCTGACCGTTGTGCACGTCTGATCTGCAACTACAGGAAACGTTTGGTTGAAGTTATTGCTGCCAAAGGAGGTTCAACCAGTTATTAAATCCAAGGGTTCATATACTTTTTCCACCTGCACTGTGACTGTTTACATGGTGTGTTCAATACAAACATGGTAACATTTAATTCTTTGTGTGTTATTAGTTTAAGCAGACTGTGATTGTCTATAGTTGTGACTTAGATGAAGATCAGATCACATTTTATGACCAATTTGTGCAGAAATCCATTTCATTTCAAAGGGTTCACATATTGACTTTTTCTCTTTTTAATAATAAAGAATAAATTTACATTATATGTGTGGAGTAATATTTTTGGCATACTATGGTTTAGTGACACACATATTAAATTGCCGGTATTTTGATATTGGTTGTTTTAAAGGTATATCACCATGATTAACCCAATAGAGCCAGGCATACTGTCTGATAGTCCATAAATGTAAACCAGCTCACCTTACAATCCACAGCCCTGTGCACGGAACGAGCCAAGCCGATCGCTCTTGTAGACTATAAGAAGAAAAGATCCCAGCACTTGTAATAACTCAGTTTCCTTTTTTTTCTTTCTTGTAGCATGTAACTCACATGGACACAAACCTTCACCCTAGCATGGTTGACGCGTTTCAAACACAGGTGTGTTCTTAGTCGTAACCTGAACGACTAAGACTTAGGTTACGACTAAGAACACACTTGTGTGCGAAACGCGTCAACCATGCTAGGGTGAATGTTTGTGTCCATGTGAGTTACATACTACAAGAAAGAAATAAAGGCAACTGAGTTATTACAAGTGCTGGAACCATCTTTTCTTCTTATATACTGCCTGATAAGTTTAATTATGGTTGAATTACATGAGCCTTCTATGGCTGCAATCAGGGAAGTTCAGCAAAATTCATATTTTTATTCTTATTCAAATGAAGTGCTCGGAACACCAAGGGGCTGGCCTACCCCCTCAGAGTAACGCTTCACCTCTACCCCATCATTACTCCCCCTAATACTCTGATTTATGTGGCCAGGCATCTCCACTATTCGGATGCATATCCCTGAAAGCTAGCACATGTGCTGGTGAACACTTGCACAGTTGAGAGCTCAGAGTGGCAAGAGTCTCATGAGCTGCACAAACTGATTGAGATCTCACTGGTGCACATGCGAGATTCCAGGGCCAGGCAGCCGAACAGTGGAAATCCCTGATCCTATCAACCAGGGCATGAGGGGAAGTGGTGAGAGGATGCAAGTCCACATCTGGGTGCTCCGAGTACCACATCTGCAAAAGAATAAAAGTATGAATTTAACTGCAATGGTATGTCCGTTGAGAGCTGGTTTAACCCCTTAACCTCAAACGCCTTACATGTATGGCAATATGTGCCCGCGGGTGTATGAAGCGGGCCTCTGCAGCGACCCTGCTCCATACTCGCATCTGGCCGCACTCACATGAAGCGCGATTGCGCCGCCCCTGCCATTTAACGCCCAAGGTGCCGCAATCAACACTGATCGCGACACCTGTGAGTGAAAGCAGGGGGATTCGTCTCCCTCTACGTTCCAATCAGAGCCCCTGCAGTGAAATCGCGGGGCTCCGATCGGTTGCCATGGCAGCCTGGACGCTGCTGAAGTGATCCAGGCCTGCCATGGCTTTCTCCATACTGAGCTATGCACAAGGCTTAGCTCAGAATGGAGAGTGTAAAAATCCTATTCACCGTAATAAATCTCTATTAGGGTGAATAGGAGAGGGGATCAAAAGATCCCATGTACGAGGAAACTATGGGGGCTAATAGTTGTAAAAAAAAGTTTAAAAAAAATGTAAAAATATGTAAAAAACACCAATATATTAAAAGTTTAAATCACCCCCTTTCCCAATTTTACATATAAAAATACATAAACATAAACAAAAAACATATTGGGTATCGTCGCGTCTGAAAATGTCTGAACTATTAAAATATTTTCAAAAATTCCTGTGCGGTGAACGCGGTAACAGAAAACAAAATCAAAAACATGCGATTTGAATTTTTTTGGTCATTTTGTCCCCTCAAAAAATTGAATAACGGTGATCAAAATGTTGTATAAATTACAAAAATGGCATCAATGAAAACTACAGTTAGTTAAGCAAAAAACAATCCCTTATACAGCTCTGTAGACCGCAATATAAAAAAGTTATGGCTGTCGGTATAGCGATGCAAAGAAAATGTCGATTTTTTTTTTAAGGTTTTTATTTTTTTAAAGTAGTAAAACAAGCCGCAGAATAAGAACGTCAGGTCATTTTTGTGTATAGTGAACGCTGTGAGGTCAAAACCCCAAAAACATTGGTGGAATTCTGTTTTTTTTTTTTTCAATTTTGCCACAACAAAGATTTTTTTTCCTGTTTTCTAATACAAGACATAGTAAATAAAATGGTGGCATTAAAAAATGCATCTTGTCCCGCCAAAAATAAGCCCTCATATAGCTATGTGAATGTAAAAAAAAAAAAAAAAGTTATGGCTTTTGGAAAATGAGGAGGAAAAATCAAAAATGTCAAAATGAAAAAAGGCCCAGTTGTTAAGGGGTTAATAAACAATGATCAACCCTGATAGGCAGTGTGCCTGGTTTTAAAGGGATAATCATAGTGACAGATGCTCATTAAGTACCGTATTTTTCACCCTATAAGAAGCACTCCCCCCCCCCCCAAAGTGGGGGGAAAATAGCAGTGCGTCTTATGGTGCGAATGCTGCAATTTACAATGATACACGGCTGCCACGATGCCGCACATCGCGGTCGGCGGGTGTATCAACTGAGAGGGAGGAGGGGCTTGTGGATTAGGAATGACAGCGGGGACTTGTGCAGTCCCTGTATTCTATTAGTAACATAGTATACAAGGCCGAAAAAATACATTTGTCCATCCAGTTCGGCCTGTCATCCTGTAAGTTGATCCAGAGGAAGGCAAAAAAAAAAAAACGGTGAGGTAGAAGACAAAATTCCTTCCCGACTTCAATCAGGCAATCAGAATAACTCCCTGAATCAACTACCCCTCACTAGTAGCTATAACCTGTAATATTATTACACTCCAGAAATACATCCAGGCCCCTCTTGAATTCCTTTATTGTACTCACCATCACCACCTCCTCAGGCAGAGAGTTCCATAGTCTCGCTGCTCTTACCATAAAGAATCCTCTTCTATGTTTGTGTACAAACCTTCTTTCCTCCCGACGCAGAGGATGTCCCCTCGCCACAGTCCTGGAGATAAATAGATGATGGGATAGATCTCTGTATACATAGTAATAAGATCTCCCCTCAGTAGTCATTTTTCTAAAGTGAATAACCCTAATTTTTATAATCTTTCAGGGTACTTTCAGTTATTACTTTAGTTGCCCTCCTCTGGACCCTCTCCAACTCTGCTATCTGTACCTTGTTCACAGGAGCCCAGCTCTGTACACAGTAGTACTCCATGTGTGGTCTCACTAGCGATTGCACCGGCTCTGCTCACTGTTGTATAATCTTATCTAACCTGTAGGGATTGTTAAAATATAATAATCATGTGTAATCCAGCTGTATTACTTACAACTAACATAAGTTCCGTAGCAGAGAGGAGGGAGGGCAGGCGGGCAGCGTGTCATTCACTACGTCATGCGACTGTGCCGCCCACTTTATTAATGAAGCAGGTGGCACGGGCGTGTGACGCAGTGAGTGGTGCATCACCCGCCTGTCCTCCCAGCCTGCCTCCTGCCTCATCTCTGCTACAGAACTTAGTTGTAAGTAATACAGCTGGATTACACATGATTATTATATCTTAACAATGCAGGTTAGATAAGATTGTACAACAGTGAGCGGGGCCGGTGCATTAGAAAACAGGGACTGCACCGGTCCCTGCTGTCAATCCTAATCCAGATGCCAGCCTCCAGCCCCTGTTTCGGGGGTCATTCACACTGCAGAGACACTGTTATGGGGGGGATCTGTGGAAGGCACATAGCATAAGATGCTATATATGTGTCATCCACAGATCCCCCCATAGCAGTGTCATTCACAGATCCCCCCATAGCAGTGTCATTCACAGATCCCCCCATAGCAGTGTCATCCACAGATGTCCCCATAATAGTGCCATCCAGAGATACCCCATAACAGTGCCATCCAGAGATCACCCCATAACAGTGCCATCCAGAGATCACCCCATAACAGTGCCATCCAGAGATCCCCTCCATAACAGTGTATCATCCACAGATCCCCCATAACAATGTGTCATCTACAGATCCCAAATAACAGTGTCCTCCACAGATCCCCCATAACAGTGTGTCATCCACAGACCACCATTAGTTTAAAACCCACCAAAAGCACACCTTTCGGTTCAAAATATTTTTTTTCAGATTTTTTTCCCTCAAAAACCTAGGTGCGTCTTATGGGCAGGTGCGTCTTTATAGGGCGGAAAATACTGTAATATGTTAGGATCCCACCTTTAGGATAACACAAGTGTTAGGAGAACTAAGGTCCTCTGTCCACCATTTCGGCAGGTGAGAAGGCTGACTGCTGTTGCATTCACACACACATTCAATGGAGAGGTGACTAAACAAAAATGCCTGGCCAACTCCCTGTTTAGTCTGCAACTAGATTCCTAATAGAGATGCTGCAAATAATGATGGTATAAGATGAGAATACCCCTTCAACGGCTGTTTAAAATGGAAAAAATAAGGATGTTCCCTGACTTTTGCTGAGTGCTATGATTTTTCTTCATAAGTGATATTGCAAAAGGCCTCGATGGTAAGATGTGTCTTTTTGCTGATGACACAAAGATATGTAACAGGGTTGATGTTCCTGGAGGGAAACGCCAAATGGAAAAGGATTTAGGAAAACTAGAAGAATGGTCAGAACTCTGGCAACTGAAATTTAATGTTGATAAGTGCAAGATAATGCACCTGGGGCGTAAAAACCCAAGAGCAGAATATAAAATCAGTGATACAGTCCTGACCTCAGTATCTGAGGAAAGGGATTTAGGAGTAATTATTTCAGAAGACTTAAAGGTGGAAAGACAATGTAATAGAGCAGCACGAAATGCCAGCAGAATGCTTGGATGTATAGGGAGAGGTATAAGCAGTAGAAAGAGTGAAGTGCTTATGCCGCTGTACAGATCACTGGTGAGACCTCACTTGGAGTATTGTGCGCAGTACTGGAGGCCATATCTCCAGAAGGATATTGATACTTTGGAGAGAGTCCAGAGAAGAGCTACTAAACTGGTACATGGATTGCAGGATAAAACTTACCAGGAAAGATTAAAGGACCTTAACATGTATAGCTTGGAAGAAAGACAAGACAGAGGGGATATGATAGAAACTTTTAAATACATAAAGGGAATCAACAAGGTAAAAGAGGAGAGAATATTTAAAAGAAGAAAAACTGCTGATAGTGGATGCATGGAATAGCCTTCCTGCAGAAGTGGTAGCTGCAAATACAGTGAAGGAGTTTAAGCATGCATGGGATAGGCATAAGGCTATCCTTCATATAAGATAGGGCCAGGGACTATTCATAGTATTCAGTATATTGGGCAGACTAGATGGGCCAAATGGTTCTTATCTGCCGACACATTCTATGTTTCTATGTTTCTCTGTTTCTATTTTTAATGACCTAATAAATCCAGAATGACAATCCAGCATCTTGAATGCAATTAACTTACCAGAAGTGGTTTGACGAGGGAGTGCTTAATCATATATTAAATACCGTATTTTTCACCCCATAAGACTCACTCCCCCCCCCCTAAAATATGGGGAAAATGCCAGTGCGTCTTATGGGGTCAATACTAATGAGCGCTTCCATTATGGAACTGCTCATTAGTACTGGAGAACAATGCAGTGCTCCCCAGGCTCTGTACTCACTGCTTCCTGGTCCTCTGCCATTGGCTGTGCTTTTACTGCGCACAGCGTGAGGATGTTAGCACTCTGTGACGTCACACTGTGCGCGTCAGGTCACAGCAGAGCGAGCGGCAGGAAGAGATGGAGCTGGATCCTGGGAGCTGAGGCGTCCGGATCAGGAGAGGTAAGTGGATTTATTTTATTTTATTTGCTCTGGGCAAGGGGTTCTGTATTAAGGTCTGGGGGTCATTCACATTTGGGGATCTGATCTAAGGTCTTAATGGTGGGTATTCATAATCGGGCTGTTATCTGAGATCTGGGGGTCATTCACCTTGGGGGTCTGATTGGAGGTCTGATCTGTGGTGTTATTGGGGTCTTATTTACATTGGAGTATGAGCTGAGGTCTGATTGAGGGTCTTATCAACATTGGGAGTCTGATTAGGGCTCTGAACTGAGGTCTGATTAACATTGGGGGTCCTTCTCTAAAAGCTACGTGCGTCTTATATGCAAGTATGTCTTATAGGGCAAAATATATAAGTTCACTATGCCTGGTTATGCCATCTGGTAAAATCTAGTGATGTGGCATAAAGGACACTAATAACAAGTGTAAATCTACAGCCGGACTCAGATGAAAGATGGAGATGAGTGCAGGAAGCCAGGTATTTATTGCAGCTCTCCTGGATATGGTTCTATTTCTGGCCTCTGAATTATATTAACATTTAATTCAGTGACATACAAGAATATCACACAAGTGAGCAAGTTGGAACTAGATTGCTGGTGTTTTCATCTGACTCATTTTCCTGCAGGATTTTGCAGCCAAGGATTTTTCATTTTGCTTTAATATCAGATTCCTGTTTGTTCTGTCTCTTCCTCAGCCAGTTTTCATTTATTGCCTATGCGCCACCATAACAGAATAAAAACAACGCAAAAGGCTTTAGCAGGCCGTAGAAATGTAATTTCTGACAAAAGGGACATTTACTTGTAGTTAAATGTGTAATGCATGTCGCCCCTAGAAGAAATGCTGCAAAATGTTTCAAAATACCCAGCATGCATACAAGATGTGGAAGAAGGGTGCAAAATCAAAAAGAAAATGTGCCCTTTTCTAATTCACCCCTTTGATGCAGACATGTAACTAGAATTCTTAGGGCCCCAAAGTCAGTAATGGGCCCCAGTGTTGCTAAGAGTAAAGTAAACTGTAATAATACATAGCAGAAAAACGACTTATTTTACCAGCAGCCAATTACAAACAAGTGCCATATATCAGATCTTATCCATAAGGGGCTGACTGAGAACTTAAAGTGGCCCTGGAAAAAAAATACAAAAAATTGCCCCATTTTGTAGCCGGGTCCAAACTGATGGAAGGCATAACCTACAATACCATATTGTGGCACATTATACCACCCCAACAGAGCCAAATACCACAGTCCATTACAAAATACTGCCGCCAGCAGCACAAAATACATCCCTAAAAACTTCCACTGGCCGGCCGTGAGGAGGGCCCAGGCAGCCCCCTGGGCATCAGCCCACCGTGGAATTTCCATGTCACGCCTATTGCCAATCTGCCCCTGTTCTCCATAATGGATTGCACACTTACGTAGTAGAGCTAGATATGATAATTATTAGTGTTGGGCACGAATATTCGAATCGCGAATATTAATCGCGAATATCGGCACTTCTAGAATTCACGAATATTTCGAATATAGTGATATATATATTTGTAATTTTGAATATTCTATTTTTTTTTTTTTCATCAGTAACCTCCCTTCTTTCTTTTGAGCCAATGAGAAGGCTGCAATGTCTTTGTTTGAGCTTAGCAACATCCCTAGCAACCAATAGGAAAGTTGCCTACCCCTTACTATATAATAATTAATTATTAGTGATGAGCGGCAGGGGCAATATTCAAATTCGCGATATTTCGCAAATATTTGGGTGAATATTCATCGTATATTCTCGAATTTGCGATAATTTTCTTGATTGCGAAAATCGGCAATGTAATATGTGCGTATTGCGCGTGCAATACAGGCGTGGGTCACTGTTGCTACATTTTTCAAGTTGCTAGAAGTTTCCTGAGAGTGGAGAAAATGGTTGGCACGGCAGAACATTACAATAGCTTTATATGCAGATAGAGTGCTCCAATATATTCGCGATTGTGCAAATCGGCAATTAATGATGCGCATATTTTTTGCGCAATACGTGCAACTTCACATTTTAGCAGGTCTGACTACATGTTACTGATTGGTGCACTAAGTATTGTTGTGACATCACAGCACTATGTCTGTAGCATGCATGTATGGACAGCAGAATCAGCTACACTATATCACGAGCTAACCTACACTGACTATCTCTCACTAAATATCTGCATTATATATATATAAGCTAACTAATTATCTAATGTAATTAAACAGTAAAGCACAGGGCACAGCAATGACACTGCTCTTTCTCTCAGAACTGCAAAAAACAGCAGAAAATGTCTGCTGGGGAGTTTCTTATACAGTAAAAGGGTAGGCAACTTTCCTATTGGCTGCTAGGGATGTTGCTAAGCTCTGATAAAGATATTGCAGCCTTCTCATTGGCCCACAAGCAAAAAGGGAGGTTACTGGGAAAAAAAATTGAATATTCGCGATTACGAATATATAGCACTGTATTCTAGATTTTCGCAAATTCTCGAAGTGCTGATATTCACGATAAAAATTAGCGATTAGAATATTCACGATCAACACTAATAATTATAGCTGTAGTTATGTCCATGATGCCTACAAGTCCTGCTCCACCATCTGTACCTTCTGCATCAAGGATTTAATCTGCCTTTCTATCTACTCATGCTATTTTGGACTGTTGGAAAGAGACAGCAACAGTCTTGATTTTGTCAGGACAATCCCACAAATTGGGACCACAGGGAAGGGGTTTAAGCTAATTTCCCCCCAAAGTGGTTGAAACGAAGTAGATGTGGATATCCTGAGTCACTTGAACAGATTTATCTTGGTTGTACTCCTAAGTGGTTATTTAAGTAGCCCCCCTGGTCTTCACCCTTTAAACCCTGAACAGAGATATGGACTCTTCTGCAAAGAAACCACCAGCTTGCTACCTCTAGGATAAGTTTCTGTTCCAGTCACTGGTGATCCACAGGGGTCAAAAGAAACTGGTGCAGAGCCCCAAGAGATCAGACAAAACTGTAGTCAGGGACAGGCAGAAGTCAGGGCAGCCAGAGTTCGTACAATCCAATAAAAAGTCCAAGGTCAGGATGAGCAGCTCAGGGTCAGTACACAGAACTGGCAGAGGTCAGGTATTGAAGAGTCAAATCCCAAAGTCGATACATGGAACAGGTAAACTAGCTAACAGCATGCTTTGTAGGAAACTATCATAATAGACCCTATTTGTCCGGCACCCTCCCACATGGGAAGGTGCCTAAAATAACTCAGGGTGGCCAGCCATAGGAATGGGCAGGGGAAGATTGAACTCCTGTGGGTCTGGGCCTCCAGAGAGCTGAACCTCGGAACGGGTGAGCAAAATGGCAGCCATGCCCACTGGGAGGAGTGGAGCAGCAGTCGGCACAAACCACCACCATGACAGTGGTCCTTTAAAGAGTCTTACTGAGTATGGAACTTAAATGTTATGACTTTGAAAGCGACAATCCCAACTCTTCTCCATGTGCTCTGTTTCAAACACATCTATGGGCCAAAATGTAGAGCCGCTTGGTAATTTCAGCTCCCACTCTAGTGGACTCACTGCTGCAAATATTATCTGGCTGTCCAGATGATATCAGTACCCACACCCACATAAAAGGGCTTGTTTTTGGCAAGACAACCCCTATGACTATGTAGATTTATATTAGTTATTTTGATCAGGAGTTTTGTGAGTAGAATTAATTTAAATGTAAGGTTAATATCAAATGTCACTGGGGTCCTGACTTCTAATGTAAATAAGGGCAGCATTTGCATGGATTTTGTATGTTCTCTCCAAATTTGCATGAGTTTTCTCAGAGTACTTTCATATACTCCTAGACTCCAAAAACATACTCAACTGGGGTACTATAAACTTGCTCAGTATGTGTGTCTGAGACAGGGATATTAATGAGAACATAAACTATACGACGCTTTACTACTGTTATAAGCAACATTAATAAATAAAGAATTATGGAATTGCAAAAATGTTTTAGATTTTTTTGTAGCACCTATGCATTATGATACCTATCAAATATATTGTTATTAGGGATGAGCGAATCGACTTCGGATGAAACATCCGAAGTTGATTCGCATAAAACTTTGTTCCAATACTGTACGAAGCAGGAGCTCCATATAGTATTACAATGTTTTGGCTCAGATGAGCCAAAAGTCATTGGTTCATAAAGTCTCGCAAGATTTCATGTAATAACTTCATAAATGAATTTGTACTGTAAAAAAAACGTTTCCTCTTGGCGGTGGCCTGACCCTCGAAAACCTGACTACCACCCTCTCCGCTCCATTCTCAGTGTAGGTGCGGGTCCCAGAGATGGGAATACCCCTTTTCATAAAGGTAAAGAGCTTAAATATCATGCAAGAAGTAGGTCACTTGTCACAACAGATGTTACTTGTCTAAAAGAGAAAAATGCTAAATTAGTAGTTAGCACTCATTCAGCAAAAACAAAAAAGTGAAATCTGCAGTTTTAGAAGCAAACATAGGAGACAGAATTTATGATATAGTTGGGAAATGAATTGGAAACTAAGCTGAACCCAGTAGACTATTGTGTCCCAGGTGCTAAACTCACTGATGCTTCCCTCTACAGCTGACCATAAATATCACCGAGGTACTGTCAGATCATGAATCAATTCGGCACAAATTGGATTAGTTACAAATTTTGCAAAGATGTGGACTGCAGCATTTCAGATCAGAAGACTGAGAAGGATCACTTGACCTCAGGTGGCAGTCTAGCAGGCTTTCCCATACTGCCTTGCAAGCAGCTTTCCCTCTAGCTCAGCCAGTCATGAGGGACTATATGTGTCAGTCACAGCCTCTATAAAACAGCCCAGATGGGAAATGCTGCTGCTTTGTGGGGATAAATATAGTAGAGAGGACATCTTACAGAGAATGAGATATAAAAAACACAAAATAAGGATAATTAAGTCGCTGACCACCTTGCCCAGTTGGAGTTAGTAGGATGTTTGCAGCTTGATGCACTTTGGAAACTGATCGGCTGTGTGGCTACTCTCGCCCAGGCTCATCACATATATCATAGGTCAGAGGGGAAGTGGGAGCAATTCTCTGTGCTGCTTCTGTTCGGGATGATAGAATATTCATGGAGGAGGGTGTGGAGGAGAAAGATAAGCACCTGGTATATGAACAAGACCAGCACAAATGTGAAGGTGTCAATAGGACCTGGTCTTGTTGCTGCATCACTATTGACTAAAAAAACATTGACCAGTGGACTGTGAAAGACATGTATTGTCACTGCCCATAACAGCTGCTCCAGGCGTCCACAGTGGCATGCACCTTGCCGCACAG
This sequence comes from Bufo gargarizans, assembly GCF_014858855.1. Classification (NCBI taxonomy): domain Eukaryota; kingdom Metazoa; phylum Chordata; class Amphibia; order Anura; family Bufonidae; genus Bufo; species Bufo gargarizans. The sequence goes on from NC_058080.1 coordinate 675,080,114, forward strand.
TGGCAGTTGTAAGGCACAGTCCATGTTTTCTGCCATGTGATAATACAAAGCAGGAATTGCTTTTTTGTTTGGCAGATGATTTTTTTGTGAAATGAGTAACAAATCCAATTTGTTTAGACTAGCTTTGCTCATGTTTAGTCCAATTAGATTTTATTAGTTGAATCAGAAGATGATATGGAGTTTATTAATTGGACATGTTGTTTGTTATTTTACTAAGGGATGCAGCAACTTCAATTGTTTTCAATGTAATGGTGGATTTGGTATTTCTGGGGCCCCAAGCAGAGTTATGTCTGGGGGCATCTGCAGCACGCCAGACCTGCAGGGTATTGCGAAGTGAGGTCACGGTTATGGGCAATCGAGGGTTACTCACTGTTTGAAAGAGAACCCTGGGCAGGCATGCGGCAGTGAAGGAGAGGCTGGCACAAAGTTCCTCTGGGGCACACTCTGTATGTGGGCACTCTGTATGTGGGGAGCAGGCCTGATGGTGGATGAGGTGCCCTGGATGTTGCAGGTATTTTGAGTGCCTGGGGCAAGGTCCCTTTAAGGATCGTGACGCCAGTGCCTGTAACTGTGGCACACCGGTTTCCAGTAGCAATAAGTGAGGTACACAGATAATATGGTGAACCAAACGTTGCTTTACTTTCAACAGTCCAACTTTGTACATACAAGATGGTAATGCAGTCCCTTTTGTCATATATTTCACAAGCAGGCTTATTTCTCAACAATAGCAGGTATAATCTTGCAAGATACTTGGAGGGTAAACAATTAATGCTTCACAGACCAGGCTGCACTATCCCACAGCTATTCTGGCTGGCTGGATCCCAAGGCCCGGATCCCTAAATGCTGGCTTTAATCCTTGGTACTTAATCTTCCTCCCGTATTGACCCTTGCTCTCACTTTATAGTACCTCTGCCCATCAGTTTACTTAGCTGAGCTGGTTGCATTGGCTCTGCTTGGCTTGAGGGTAGCTGCAGGTTTTTCACAGGAGGACCATCCCTACTACTGGGGTTACTTCTTCTGTGCTAGCTGGATTCAGGATCTTCAGGCAGGCTGTACTTCTCCACTAGCCTCCTGGTGGCAACTAGAAGTCTGGACTATCTAGCTGCATGTCAGGAGGAGGCCCTCAGCATATCTCTGGCTGGTGCCTTCTCACTTCTGTCCTCACAGACTCCTGACTATGACCTCCCCCCTCCCTGTCTGGACCTGAACATTTATACTAGGGGCTCCCTATCTCCCTCTAGTGTCTAGGATGCCTAACTACACCCAAATAGGCCTGCTATGCATGTCACAGGGGAAAACAACATATGTAAAAGCACATAGAAAATACATTAAAATGCATAGATAAACATAATGTCACTGTCCCTTAGGAGTAGGAGTAACACGTGACCCAATTGACCCTTGTGTAGTGCCCACCCCTACCTAGTGGGACACTACACATCTGTCGTAATACTACAAAAACTCCCCCAACCCACAATCTCACAGATCTGTTGTCTGGAATCCACTATATTTTTCAGACTATAAGACGTACCAGACTATAAGATGCACCTACGATTTGGAGGAGGAAAAGAAGAAAAAAAAAATATTTTCCAAATAAGACCCCTATTCTTCATCAGACCCCAGCTCAGACCCTCATCAGACCCCCAAGCTCCATCAGCCTCAGTCAGACCCCTCAACCTCCATCAGCTTCAGATCAAACCCCAGCCTCCCATCAGACCCCTCAGCCTTCATTAGCCTCAGATCAGCCTCCCATCAGACCCCCCACCTCCATCAGACCCCCCACCTTCCATCAGCCTCAGATCAGACCCCCCAACCTCCATTAGCCTCAGATCAGACCCCTATCAGATCCTCAGCCCCATCAGGCTCAGATCAAACCCCAATCAGCCTCATATCAGACTCCCCAGCCCCAGTCAGCCTCAGATGGGACCCCACAGCCCCCATCAGCCTCAGAGCAGCCCCCATAAGACCTGCAGCCCTCATCAGACTCAGATCAGACCCCCCCAATCAGACCCTATTAGCCTCAGATCGGATCCCCCAGCCCCCAGCAGTCTCAGATCAGCCCGCATCAGAACTAAGGGACGTAGCAAGGGGAGGCAAACGGGGCATGTGATCCGTGTACAGAGGCTGGTGTGAGGTTAGTTCCTTTACATCAGGCATCCTCAAACTGCGGCCCTCCAGCTGTTGCAAAACCACAACTCCAAGCATGCCCGAACAGCCTACAGGTATCAGCCTACAGCAGGGCATTGTGGGAGTTGTAGTTTTACAACAGCTGGAGGGTCGCAGTTTGAGAATGCCTGCTTCACATGGTGATACAGGGAGCCATCCACTCCCTGCTTAACTGTTCAGTTGATGGCTTTGTGGCGCTGCTGGCTTTGTGGCAGGAGCGCTGAAAGCCTGGGAATCAGCCTCCTGCACAGCATGATGTGTGTGTGGGAGCGCATTGTGCTGCTGGATGTGCCAATCATCAGGGAAGCAGGTAAGTATTATTATTTTTTTTTCATGGAGCTGGAGAGGGAACTAACTGTGAAGGGGTACAAAAGTGGGCAAAACTACTGTGAGGGGACACAAAGGTGGGTATAACTACAGTGAAGGGGCACAAAGATGGTCAAAACTACTGTGAGGGGTCACAAGGAGGACATAACTAGTGTGGATGGGCACAAAAGTAGGCATAACTACTGTGAGGGGGCGAAAGGGTGGGCATGACTACTGGGAATTGGAACAAAGATCGGCATAACTACTGTGAAGGGGCCACAAGGTGGGCATAACTACTGTGAAGGAGGCACAATGTAAGCATTAGTACTGTGAGGGGGCACAATGTGGGTATTAGTACTGACTGGCAGCACTAAGGGGAGATGCCCTAGATTACCCTGTTATACATTGGGATGGCTCAGTCTTACAGGCCAGCACAGTGCTCCCTGCTGGGGATTTCACAAGGGCAGTCACCATTCCTTCCTTATGAGACTATTCTTTTTTCTCTATCACCACATGGACCTTTTTCCGGATCCAGTGGCCATCACACCAACATGCCAGCAAAACCCTGGATGCCGTAAGACCAGTTGGTTCTTTAATTTACTACAAGGTGCATTGGAACTGCCGTGTACCTATGTTAGATTTTATTAGGTAGGACTGGGTAAATATAGTTAGGTATTGGGTGGAGTTAGAGCAGTGTCTTTGTGTAAACAAAATGTTTACACATGCTGCTTAACTTTATCCTCTCTATGTAAATCTGAGTGGCATGTGTGCAGGGGATATGGGCATGATCCTGAATCCTTGCCCCAGGTGCAGTAAAGCTGAGCTACACCTCTGCCCCCTAGCCCCTATTGGACTGTCCCTAAGCCCCACTCAGTCTCAAAACCGCACACCCCAGCCACCATCAGACCTCAGAATAGACATTTAAAAATAAATAAACCTACCTTGCTTGCTCCGAATGGCGCTGCATATTCAGGACTCCATCGCTTCTTCAAGTTCCCACTTTGTCCTGCCACTGTGTGCGATCAGGACACAGCAGTGGTACACAGAAGAAGACCAGGGGAGGTGAGTACAGCTAGCACAGCATTGCCCTCACCACCCCATGCCTCTCGCATCCTAATGACCGTTTCCATAATAGAACTAGTCATTAGAATACAAACTATAAGACGCACAGCAACGCTTCCCCCCATTTTGGGTTGGAAAAAGTGTGTCTTATAGTTAGAAAAATACAGTAAGTGTTGTAGATACAATGAGGTCACTTCATTGCACCTACAGTGCTACTGGTGGGTGAATGGGGGAGAAAGGAGCTGATGGAGTCATCCTTCCACCCGTCAAAACGGAGCTCAGACGGAAATGGCTGAAATGGATGCAAAGTAAGCACAGTGGATACTAAAAATAAGGGATCTTCATTTTCAGTTTTTCTGATGGATCAGTACATCGTACAAACGAAACAGTAATGTGAATCTAGCCTTAGCTTTTTTTCTACTGTGCAATTCCATCTCAGGACTTCATCCTAAGTAGCTGGTTATTTTTAGTGTTGAGCGCGAATATTCGAATTACGAATTTTTTTCTCGAATATCGCAATTTCGAGATTTCGCGAATATTTAGAATATCGTTCTATATATTCGCGAATTCGAATATTCGTATTTTTTTTTTATTATAATATTTTTTTTCTTTCCCACTTCTCTAAAGTTGTTCTTACCTGTCCTTTGGATTCCTGGCTTCCTGGCTGCTCCAGTCAGTGGCGTTTTCAACTTACTGCTATATTCCATATTAGCTAAATTACAATCTAATCTATATGTGTATTTTACGAAATTTCGCAAGTTGCGATGCGAGTAATATAATACGAAATAATCGCATGAAGATTTTAACTTAGCACTGCTATATTCCATATTCTAGCCTAATATGGAATATAGCTGTGCTAAGTTAGCACTGCTCTATTCCACACTAGGCTAGAATATGGAATATAGCAGTGCTAAGTTGAAATCTTCATGCGATTATTTCGTGTTATATTACTCGCATCGCAACTTGCGAAATTTGCAAATGTTCTTAATATTGCTCTAACTTCGTCTTTTAGAATATTACGAATATTCTAAAAGACGAAGTTAGAGCAATATTACGAAATTTCGTAAAATACACATATAGATTGTAATTTAGCTTATATAGTGCTATAATCCCTTTTTTTTTCCTCTAATTTTTTTTGCCTCTTCTGAACTTAAGTTTTGTAAAATATGTACACTGTTAAAAAATATTACTATAGCAGTATATTAGCTTAAATACAATCTATGTGTATTTTACGAAATTTCGTAATATTGCTCTAACTTCGTCTTTTAGAAATTTCGTAATATTGCTCTAACTTCGTCTTTTAGAATATTCGTAATATTCTAAAAGACGAAGTTAGAGCAATATTAAGAACATTTGCAAATTTCGCAAGTTGCGATGCGAGTAATATAACACGAAATAATCGCATGAAGATTTCAACTTAGCACTGCTATATTCCATATTCTAGCCTAGTGTGGAATAGAGCAGTGCTAACTTAGCACAGCTATATTCCATATTAGGCTAGAATATGGAATATAGCAGTGCTAAGTTGAAATCTTCATGCGATTATTTCGTATTATATTACTCGCATCGCAATTTCGGCTTTTGCAAATGTTCTTAATATTGCTCTAACTTCGTCTTTTAGAATATTACGAATATTCTAAAAGACGAAGTTAGAGCAATATTACGAAATTTCGTAAAATACACATAGATTGTATTTAAGCTAATATACTGCTATAGTATTATTTTTTAATAGTGTACATATTTTACAAAACTTAAGTTCAGAAGAGGCAAAAAAAAAATTAGAGGCAAAAAAAGGGATTATAGCAGTATATTAGCTAAATTACAATCTATATGTGTATTTTACGAAATTTCGTAATATTGCTCTAACTTCGTCTTTTAGAATATTCGTAATATTCTAAGAGACGAAGTTAGAGCAAATCACGAAATTTCGTAAAATACACATATTAGCCTAGCCATAGTCAATTAGCATAGGAACGTTGCCTTATACTATCAAGATAAATAATCGCAATACGCGAAAAAAAAAAATCGTATATTATTCGCGATAATTGGAATAATTACGAATATTCGATTTCGACGAATATAACACGAATATTCATTCGAATATTCGCGAAATATCGCGAAATCGAATATGGCACCTCCCGCTCATCACTAGTTATTTTCAATACATGATGAAAGATCCCCAAAGATTCCAAAAGCTAGATTTAAAATAGTCTAAAGTCTCACGAGACTTTGGTGAAGAACTTCGTACTTCGATTGTACAACTTGAAAACCATTTTAAAACAGCAATCCGAAGTTGGCTTCGGTACCGACTTTGGACTGCAGTTTTAAAATGCTTTTTAAGTTATACAATTGAATACCAAACTTCTTCACCGAAGTCTTGTAAGACTTTGGACCTAATGAATTTCACCTCCGTGCGGCTCATACATTTGAATGCTGTACAAAGACAGGTCAACAATCTTAACAAATCTTAAACAATTTATTGTACAGAAGCTGAAACTCCATCTTTACAGAGTTTATCTCAATACCTAAAAACTCCAAACGCCTTTTGACAATTAGAAAGCCACTTACAAGAAGATTAATTAAATGCAAAACATACCCCCTTCTGGGGACTACTCTGAGAACTAGTCAGCTGTCTAGGCCTCACAACGGACCCTTTGGGACAGCATCAGCCTAATCCACAACCCAACATCCTTGAAACCCCATTTCAGGGCCAGATGAATTGCCATGTTCTTACAAAACATAACATCATAATTAAACCATGTCATTTCACCCAAAAAATGATAGACTTCCAAAATAATTTCTGAATGTTGAAACACATTGCATCGGTCTATATTTTATTTATGACAATAAAGTGAAGATTTATTAACATCACAAAGTGAGTGCTGATCCACTTCTTCTACTTAAATGTTGAAAGAGACTGGACATTTATCTGGAAATGTCTCTACCAAGACAGATGCATAAATACAAAAGGCCTGAAATCAATTGTTAGAACAAGGCTGTGTGTACTTACACTCTTCCTCTATCTTATCATCTTTCTTATCACCAGCAATCCCAGTCCGTTTGGAGGATGCCAATAAAGATACTCTTGCTTCCAAATCTGTAAAAACTACCTGCTTAGAAGAAAAACAGTGCTAGAAGCAACATACTGAGACACAGCAATAGCAGCAAAAAGAGGCTTAAGTCAAACCCCAGCTTCAGAAGGAACCATAGAACCAGAATCATTAGAAACAAACCACAGGAATTCAGACACCATATAAATAGGGGCAGACAGAACACACAGAGTCTCCACCCTTGAGGAAGGTACTTCCTGGCCACACCCAGAGGATCCAGCTGATACAGGTTCCACAGTAGGAAGGAAGGACTGGCCAGGCACAGGGTGTTGCCACTGAGTAGAGGAAGCGTCAGGAAAGGCCTTCTAATGCTGCCACTGATCCACTGCTGACAGATGCTCCGATGCTGGGGGAGAAGGAATCACAAGAAGCTGCTCAGAGATATGGTAACCCTGGTCCCCGTTGAAGTCTGGAAGAGGAGAAAGCCCCACCGGCCTAGACACCCATCACATGGATCCCGACATCTAGAAGAGGTGGAACTTGCCCTTTGCTGATGGATGATGTTAGCTGACATCCCTCTCTGTTCACTGTCCAACTTCTCCGCACCCGATTCGCTGGCAGAGCTTGCAGGTCACCATCTTCCTGCTGCGATGGAGCCTACATGCCTTCTGATTCTGCTGGACTTCACGGACCTCCTCGGATGCGTCACTTTATATCGAAGATATCTTCCTGATCTTTTCTCCAATCTCCAATGAAGTGCTGTTGCTAAGGCTCAGGACACCAATTGCAGAAATTTCCAGAACCTGCTCGTGCTGGTGCACAGCTGACCCCAAGTTGATCTCACGCAAGTAAGAACAACTGTACAATATACCTACATAGAACTGCCAAAAAAGGAGAGGGAAAAAGGGGGGAGGAAAAACAAGCACCACAAAAACAAATACCACAACATACTGTATACTTAAACGCAACCCCCAAAGGTGACTATGACCCGATGTACTGTATCTTCCTGCAAAATGCCCAGGAGCCTTCACTCTCCGCTCACTGTTATGTTTCTGGCGACAGTGGCTATCTTTCACGGACAGGGGGTAAGGGAAAGTGCAAACTGGCTACACCCACACCTCTGTCCCTGCCTCCTTGCACTTACCCGTCCTAAATAATGGAGCGCAACTAGGCGGCGGTCCCTGACCTGAGCAAGTGCAGAGACAGACAACATACAACAAGGTCAGACAATCTAGGGAAAATGCCAGGAGGTAACGACGGTACCAGGGAGCAAACAAAACCAAGCACAGGGACAAGCCAAGGGTCAAAACCAGGAGGAACAAACCAGACCAAAAGAAGCAAACAAATCAAAATGCCAAGCGAGAGTAGATACGCAGAGATCCAAAAAGAAGGCAAAACCAGAATTCAATACACGAGCCGAGATTCCACATCTAGACCAGGAGACCACAGGAATGATAACCTAGCTGAGGCCCTAAATCACAGGCAACCTGTGGCCAGCAGGTTGCCTGTTTAAATACAGGAGGGAAGTGGTCATGTGACGTGGCCAGTGTCACATGATCTATCCTCCTGCCTACTGCTGAGCGCTGAGTGATCAGCTCGGCGCTCAGACCTACAATAGTTCCCATGGGAGCGGAGGATGCCGGCCACACTGAGAGGAAGTGCGCGGCCGGGTCCTCCCCGCTCCCTATTGCCCTGGAGACGAGGACGCAGTTCGCATCCTTGCTCCGAACTATTCACAGGGCTCCGGCAGCACAGCAGAAGTGGACCGCATGGTCGGCACCCCGTGACAGTACCCCACCTTCCACGAGGGGCCACCAGACCCAAAATAGCTGGAGATGACTTCTCCGGATGAGCATGATGAAATTTTTCAATCAACCTAGTAGCATGGATCCTATTAACCCAGGACTTATCTTAGGATTTTTCTTAGGGTCCATAACCCTTCTAGTGCACCAGGTACTGCAACGAGTTTCGAACTCTCCTGACATCGATGATTCTAAATATAATTGACCTCATCTAGACCGTCCACCAGTATCGGAGGAGGAACTGCTTTTGACGGAACAACCGGTGAAATATATTTCTTGAGCAATGATTTGTGAAATACATTGTGAATACGAAATGATTCTGGCAGCTTCAACCTAAATGATACAGATTTAATAATGTCAAGAATTTTATATGGTCCAACAAATTGCAGCGCAAACTTCCTGGAAGACACTTTTAATGGCAAATTTTTGGTGGACAACCAAACCTTCTCCCCCACCATAACATCCACCCCTCTGGACAGTCTTCTATTGGCTTTTATTTTTTTAATCTCCTGAGCTTTATCCAGGTTCAACCGAACCTGAGACTAGACTGTGCACAGTTCTGACGTTACCCTATCAGCTTCAGGGTTAAGTGAGCAAACAGATGAGCAAAATTACTGAAAAACTGAGATACTTCAGTGGAAGAGTTTACCCGGTTATTGATGGCAAACTCTGCCAAAGGAAGAAATTTCACCCAAAATTGCTGATTGTCAGAGATGTAAGATCTTAAAAATTGTTCCACAGCCTGATTAAGACATTTGGTTTGTCCATTGGTCTCAGGATGAAAAGCTGACGAAAATGACAATGATATCTCACATCTTTGACAAACGTCTCTCCAAAATTTGGATATGAACTGGACACCCCTGTCAGATACTATGTTCTCTGGAACTCCATGCAGTCGTATCACATGCTCAATAAAAACAAGAGCCAGAGTCTTGGCATTCGGGAGCTTGGCCAAAGGAACGAAGTGTACCATTTTACTGAACCTATCGACCACTACCCAAACCACTGACTTACCCTCAGAGGGTGGCAAGTCAGTAATGAAATCCATAGAAATATGTGACCAGGGTTTCCTAGGAATGGGTAGCAGACGTAACTCACCGGCAGGATGAGTTCTAAGAGTCTTAGATCTAGCACATACCTTGCAAGCAGAGACATACGACTTGACATCCCTCAACAACGTAGGCTACCAATAAGATCTAGACACGAGTTCCCTGGTAGACAATACCAGGATGGCCACATAAAACAAATTGATGACACTCACCCAGCAGCCGAAGATGAAAATTCCCTGGAACAATTAACTTATCTGAGGGTGTTGTGCTGCCTCAATATCAGTCGCAAGATCCAAGGACAGGGCTGCCACGATGATATTAGGTGGTAAGATGGGTTCAGGAAGAGTGTCAGGAGGTTGAAATGCACAAGAACTTTGAGACAAAGCGTCGGCCTTCACGTTCTTACTTCCTGGCCTAAAAGTAATAGAGAAGTTAAAACGAGTGAAGAATAACGCCCACCTGGCTTGGCGAGGATTCAGACGTTTAGCAGATGTAAGAAACAATAAGTTTTTATGGCAGGTGAGAACAGTGATGCAATGTTTGGCCCCTTCCAAAAAATGCCTCCACTCCTCAAATGCCCACTTAATGGCTAAGAATTCAAAATTCCCGATATCGTAATTCCTCTCAGTGGGAGAGGTCTTTTTTGAGCCGGCTGAACCAAGACTGGGGCATTTTTAAAAGATTTTTTAAGGGTTTCAAAGGCTTCAATGGCCTCCACAGGCCAGTTAAAAGGATCCGCCTCCTTCTTGGTAAGGTTGATCAAGGGTTTGGCAATTGCCAATTTTTTTAAATAAACTTGCGGTAATAATTGGAAAACCCTAATAATTGCTGTAAAGCTTTAAGGGACGATGGTCTTACCCAGTCCTGAATAGCCTATACCTTGCCCGGATCCATCTTAAACGAGTGTGGAGTGAGGATATAACCTAGATACAAAATCTCTTGTACACCAAAAATAAGTTTCTCTAACTTAGCAGACAATTGATTTTTCCTTAGAATGTCAAGCACCTGTCTGATGTGTGACACATGAGACTCCCAATTTGGAGAAAATCAAAATATCATCCAGATAAATAATAATACATTTACCAATAAATTTTCTAAAAATATCAATCATGAAATTCTGAAAAACTGCAGGAGCATTACTCAGTCCAAAAGGCATGACTACATATTCAAAATGTCCCTCAGGGGTGTTGAAAGCAGTTTTCCATTCATCCTCTTCTTTAATCCAAATTAAATTATATGCTCCCCTCAGATAGAGTTTGGAAAACCAGGATGCCCCGAGAACCTGATTAAATAGATTGGGGATCAATGGAAGGGAATATTGATTCTTAATGGTAATTTCATTCAATGTTCTATAATCAATACAGGGTCTGAGACCTCCATTCTTCTTTTTGACAAAAAAAGCTTTAAGGGACGATGGTCTTACCCAGTCCTGAATAGCCTATACCTTGCCCGGATCCATCTTAAACGAGTGTGGAGTGAGGATATAACCTAGATACAAAATCTCTTGTACACCAAAAATTAGTTTCTCTAACTTAGCAGACAATTGATTTTTCCTTAGAATGTCAAGCACCTGTCTGATGTGTGACACATGAGACTCCCAATTTGGAGAAAATCAAAATATCATCCAGATAAATAATAATACATTTACCAATAAATTTTCTAAAAATATCAATCATGAAATTCTGAAAAACTGCAGGAGCATTACTCAGTCCAAAAGGCATGACTACATATTCAAAATGTCCCTCAGGGGTGTTGAAAGCAGTTTTCCATTCATCCTCTTCTTTAATCCAAATTAAATTATATGCTCCCCTCAGATAGAGTTTGGAAAACCAGGATGCCCCGAGAACCTGATTAAATAGATTGGGGATCAATGGAAGGGAATATTGATTCTTAATGGTAATTTCATTCAATGTTCTATAATCAATACAGGGTCTGAGACCTCCATTCTTCTTTTTGACAAAAAAAAATTCCACCCCCATAGGAGACACGGAGGGTCTAATGTGTCACTTAGTAAGACTTTCCTGTATATATTCCCTCATGGAATTATGTTCCAGACCAGATAAATTATATATAGAACCCTTAGGAAACTTAGAGTCTGCCATTTAGTCAATGGCACAATCATAAGGCCTATGGGGCGTCACACCTTCTGGATCAGATGAGGAAAACACATCAGCTTATTCCTTGATAAATTGAGGTAATATCTTAGATTCAGCAGATACATTAGCTTGCACAATAGATAAACATGAGTTACATTTAGGACCCCATTTCTTGACCTCCCCCTGGGTCCAATTAATAATGGTGTTATGCAGTTGGACCCAAGGCATACCTAAAACAACCTCAACAGGTAAGTTTTCCAAGATCAGAAAAGAGCACACTTCACTATGACACACCCCAACTGTCAAAGTTATTTCCGGTGTGCAACACCTAACAGTTCCACCTAGCAAAGGGGGTAGCATCAATAGCTACAATATAAACAGGACTGGGAAGGTCTAAAACAGGTATCCCCACTTGAAGAGCAAACATAAGATCAATAAAGTTAGTGGCCAACCCAGAATCAATAAAAGCATAATCCGACCCCTTGTTAGAACCTAACAGATACTAATAATTTTTTCTTAATTACTCTGGGGAGTACCTTATCTTTAGGTCCCTCTGGTTTGGGTGATTTTCCGGAAGGAGGAACCTTGGGACACTGCCGGATCCAATGGTCAGAGTCACAACAGTAAAAACATGTACCACCGCGTTGGTCTCTTCTGGTCATCCCCAACTGTATAGGTTCATCTGGAAAGGGCTCGGACTTGACACCCATAGGATATGTCTCGGTTTTGGAGGAAACCTGTGGAAAAAAACTGATGCTCCCACTGTCTCTCCCTAAGGCGTCTCTCTAGTCTGATAGCAAGAGTCATGGTTTCCTCTAAGGTCTCAGGGGAAGGATAGGACACTAACATACCCTTAAGGATCTCAGACAGACCTGACCTGAACTGACTCTTGAGAGCTGGTAGGATTCAAACCAGATGGGACACACCATTTTCTAAACTGGGTGCAGTACTCTTCCACCGGTCGGTCACCCTGTACCAGAGACTTGAGCTGACTCTCTGCAACAGTAGCTCTGTCTGGTTCATCATATAGAATCCCAAGGGCCTGAAAAAATGCGTCAACAGATCTAAGACACAGAGAGTCGGGGGGTAATGAAAATGCCCAGTCTTGGGGGTCACCCATTAACAAGGAGATAATAATCCCCACTCTTTGTGGTTCCGGACCATAGGGATGAGGCCGCAAACGAAAAATACAATTTACAACTTTCTTTGAAAGCTAAAAAACACTTTAGATCCCCCGAGAACCGATCTGGAAGCTTCACATGGGGTTTCACCGGTAATGTGGACGGAGAGGAAGCAGAGAGATTACAGGTAACTTCTTGTGCTTGTAACCTCTCCCCTAACTCCTGAACAATCTGAGCCAAATTCTAAACATGATCCGTGAGACTTTGTAGCGGATCCATAATAAGAAAAAGTAATGTAGTTGGGCCTGTGATTCTTTCACGGACAGGGGGTAGGGGAAAGTGCAAACTGGCTCCACCCACACCTCTCTCCCTGCCTACTTGCACTTACCCTTCCTAAATAACGGAGCGCAACTGGGCAGCGGTCCCTGACCCAAGTAAGTTCAGAGGCGACAAACGAGACACACACCAAGGTCAAACGAGCTAGGACAAATGCCAGGAGGTAACGACGGTACCAGAATTCAATACACGAGCCGAGATGCCACACCTAGACCAGGAGACCACAGGAATGATAACCTAGCTGAGGACTTAAATCACAGGCAACCTGTGGCCAGCATGTTGCCTGTTTAAATAGAGGAGGGAAGTGGTGATGTGACGTGGCCAGCGTCACATGACCTATCCTCCTGCCTACCGCTGAGCGCTGAGTCATCAACTTGGCGCTCAGACCTACAATGGTTCCCATGGGACCGGAGGACGCCGGCCACGCTGAGAGGAAGTGCGCGGCTGAGTCCTTCCTGCTCCCCGATGCCCTGGAGACGAGGACACAGTTTGCTCCAAACTATTCACAGGGCGCCGGCGGCACAGCAGAAGCAGACCGCGCGGTCGACGCCTCGTGACACTATCGCAAAGAGTTGTCCGGTGGGGGTGCTGACAAGCTGATCATATCCAGAACATATATTATTGATCATCAATATCTAAAAGGTCTGACCATTTTTGATTGATTGTGAACTGTTTGTAATGGTTCATATGTTACTGTATCTGTGGCATTTTTGCTTGCCTCTTTTTTTACCTGTACTCTCTGTTTTCTCAATAAATGTTTAAAACTGAAAAAAATTTAAATAAAAAGGAGCAATTATGACAAAATGTTATGATCTATCATTTTTAAACAGGTGACATGACAAAACAGAAAATTATTAATATTTAGTAATTGTCATGTTCTAAATAAATCGACAAAGTATGTTCGCTGGAGACAGAAAGTAATTTGTGGAAAACAGAGTGATGTGTGGAAAAGTCAATGACCACAGTTAATAGGATAGACAAGCAATGGACAGGAATATATTTCCTTAGTGCGCCATCACCACCTGCTTGCTTGCATCAGCAAGCATTTCATGCATTATACTACGTGACACTCTCTAATTGACGCTTATTCTGGTGAATATCAGAGAACAGGACAGAGACACAAACAGCGGATTACATTCATGCTATCAGTGATGTTCTGAGTAGTTTTCATCTTTCAGTTTTCCCAATATTCATATTCAAAGTGGACTCTAGAAAGATCAGAAAGGGCAATGTTTAAAAATGACTGCAGAATGTATCCGAAAATGCAGTTAACAGGAGCAGGGCTAGTTTGATAGAAAATACGTAAGTATGGTTTCTTGCTCATCATTTAGACAGTTTATCTTTTTTATCTCAAAAATGGCATAACTGAAATAATACTGTTCCACAGGGCCTAAATAACACCTCCTTACAGTATCTATATAATACTACTGTACAGTGTCCACATAACACGGCTATATTTTGCCTATACAATACAACCAATCAGTGCCCAGATAACTACACTTCCGTTTTTAAATAATACTGCCATACAATGACTAAATAATATAACAGGATATCCACATGAGACTACATATACAGCTCAATGGCACTAGATTTATCAGTGCAGGTCAGGTGATAGAGACTGTACTGTGACATCACTGTGTGTTTTATCCTTGTACTGTGACATCACTGTGTGTTTTATCCTTGTACTGTGACATCACTGTGTGTTTTATCCTTGTACTGTGACATCACTGTGTGTTTTATCCTTGTACTGTGACATCACTGTGTGTTTTATCCTTGTACTGTGACAACGTGCAAAATGCACATTGTGCTGTCACGGTATAGAAATATAATAATAAGCACAGTGATGTCATAGTGCAGGGATAAAATACAATTATTTCACAATGCAGAGATAATAGCACAGTGATGTCACAGTACATGCCAAGTTTACCTTTGGTGCTTATGTCAGTAGAAGAAGGGTATTGAAGCGATTACTGCGCAAATGGACTGTATTGAATAGTAAAGCTAAAAATGTCATAAAATATTAAAAACTGGACATAAAAACTAAAAGACATTAAAAGGGAGAAATGTTGATCAGCCCATGACACATTTTGGCAGCGAGCCACCGCCTTGCTCAGATTCCTATGGGGCCTCATGTTATGCCCCTGGATCATATATGTATTGTATACCATGTAATATGCATTTTTGCATATTTTTGGATAAAGATAGCCACATTTTAATCAGATTTTCCAGACATACAGTATGTGCCACATTATATTACAGTTTTGTGATAGAAACAAGTGCCAGATTATTAGAGTTACTGGATGATCAGATACTAGCTTAAATCAATTTCAGTTAATTTTTAGTTCAAATCAGAATGCATCTATATTTATGCAATACAGGTTGATTTCAGCCATTTATTACTATTATTATTTGAAAGTGCTATTAATTCCATGGTGCTGTACATCAAGTGAGGGGGGCCACACATACATAATATAAAAATACAATAAACTAATAACAGACTGGTACAGAGGGGGAGAGGACCCTGCCCGCAAGAGCTTACAACCTATAAGGGAAGGGAGAGAACACAGTAGGTGAGGGTATAGGCTGTTTATGAGGCTGTGTGGTGGCAGCATGCTTATTGCAGATGGTAGGCTTTCCAGAAGAAGTGGGTTTTTAGGTTACTCTTGAAGCTTTGGATGTTGGGGAGAGTCTGATGTGTTGGGGTAGTGCGTTCTAGAGTAGGGGAGAGGCACGTGAGAAATCTTTTAGTCAATTGTGTGAAGAACAGACAAGGGGAGAAGAAAGAAGGAAGTCCTGTGAGGATCAGAGATTACGTGTAGGGATGTATCTGGAAAGCAGGTGAGACATGAGGACGGCTTTATACTGTAAGTAATTGTTAGCATTTAAACTGAATTTGCTGGGTAGTAGGGATCTGGTGAAATGATTGGCAGAGGGGGGGGGGGAGATAGTGGAAAAATGAGGGGAGAGATGGATTAACCAGGCAGCAAATTAATAATAGATCTGAGGGTGTGAGAGTGCTAGATCGGAGGCCACAGAGGGAGGAGGTACAAGGGAATATGAAAGATGTTCTTGAGTTGGAAGCGGCAGGTGGAGGTGAGGATTTAGATGTGTGGCTTAGGCCTGTTTCACATCTGTATGGTAGTTACGGATGCGTTGGCTGTTCTGGCACCCAAAACAGCCAGCCGGAATGATAATGCCAGTATAAAACAGGCCTTTAAAGAACAGGGCAGAATGAAATGTTATCCCCAGGCAGTGGACCTGTGAGATTGGAGATAGTGTGGTGCTATTAACTGTAATGGATAGATCAGGTGGGTAGGCTGAGTGACATGGTGGATAGATTATAGAGTAACACTGGAATGGCTTCACTGATGATGATTTTGCAGTATAGCGATAAACTCTTGAACTGGTGCAACAGGTAAATTTGTATTCAATAAGGACACGGTCTCTTTAAATGGCGATGGACCCTCCTGGTGCTCGATCGCTATCTCTCCAAGGTGGGACTTCTCTCTTTTCTGCAGTGGAGAATCTGGCCGGGCACTTCTGAGGCCTTGTTTGTCTGGCACATGTGCTCCACACTCTGCTCCTTCGCACTGGTACCTATTGCACTCTTCCTTCAGGGCCACACAATGTTCTACCTGCCGCAGCCTCTCTGTACCTGTCTGGGCTGCACTGCTTCACTGGGGTGGCCGCGTCACACCACCCCTGAGCTCTTGCACCAGACTCTGCTTTGGATCTCCTGCAGTGCACTCCACTCCTTCTCCAGGCACTGGCTGGACTCCTCTTCCTGTGTAGCAGCTTAGTCTTACCCAGTATTCTCCAGCTGGGAACTAGCTCCCTCTGCTGGACTGAAATGATGACAGCAAGTCTCTATGTCCAAGCACTGCAACAGCTCCTCCTGACACTACAAACTTTCTGCTATATATTCTGGTGGTCACCCAGACAGCAGGTTAACTGGTTTCTAAGCAACACAAACCACCACCGCATAAAGAATACACACACAACAAGGGAAGAGGAATACATTTATTTGACGCTTGTGTTAAAATATTGCCACTAGATAAAGAATATTTTTCATTCTAGGCAGTCCAGGTTTGGTGATTAGAAGACGGTGTTGCTATGCAAGTGATAAGTAGAATGAAAAAAAATATAGAGACATGTCGACATGTAAAAGAATTACTTTGAAGTGGGAAAAAAATGAATGTTAATGAATATTAATGTCTTCTGTATTCCCACAAGTGCAGCCTGATAATTGTGCACAGCCTCTATATTGGTCAGGTCAGGATGCTTTTGATCTTGGCACAGAACCTCATTTTCATCATGATACGTTCTCAGCTTCTGGTTGTGTGTTAAGTATTCTCAGTACGGTATGCTAATATGCACAAGTTCAAAGCTGTTACTAGTGTGTCTGGGGCTGGCTACCATGCTGTTTTAGAATTTTTGCCGTTCCTTGTAGAATTCAGTAAATGTCTCAAGGATCTTATGTGACGTTGACTTTAACATGCCCAATTAATGCATTAATTAATGCACTCACTGCCAACTAATATTATTTTTAGATTGTCCATCATGGTTTGGTAACGTCTCTTTCACACGTCAGTGAATCGCATAAGTGTGCTATCTGTGATCTCCACGGACGGCACGCGTACCCATTGACATGAATGTGTGTATTCACACATCAGTGGTCCTCCACAGACCATGGGTCCGTGGTGACACCACAGATACAGGTTCTATTTTTGTCTGTGAATACTGAACCCTTCTGGGCACATAACTAAAACGAACTGAACTGTACAGACTCCATTGACTACGGTGGAGTTTCTGCTTGGGAACCATTTTTGTACGAGACAAAAAAGTCCTGCAGGATTTTTTTTTTCTGGTCTTTTTGACAGAATCTCCAACGGAGGCCCAGTACGAGGCTTCCAATGCAGATGTGAACAAGCCCTTATTTGTATGTTTTATGATACCATTTACAAGATTCCTATCCTACATTTAGCTGCCTGCTTCTGATAAAGCTTCACATGTCAAATATGTTCTACTTGCATTGCACTTATTTTTCTTCATTTTATCTTGGTTCTATTACTAATCAATGATTTATATTCCAAAACACATAACTCAACCCTGGATAAGGGCTAAAGTATATATTGGTGTATTTATCTTGCACAGACAGAATGCACCAAGGAGAGACCTACTGAGAGCCATGACAGTGGGGGGCACTCGGAAACACACACAATGCTTGAAAGGGTTGTAAATCATTCCATGACCATTCCTGCCCCTGCTTCTAGATTGGGTAAAGAAATGTCTATCTTAGTCTATGGAACCCAACCACTTAATGGGATGAGACATTTTTACATGATCACTTTATTCATATCTGTGAGAATTAGAGTTTTATGACCTGATCTCAGGGGGCCCAATGCCCCTCTCCCACATAAAAAACACCAGCGTTATAAATAACACATGGTAGGAGGGGGGCACTTTTATTGATTTTGCTTGTAAACCAGAAGGCTTAAATTCCGTATCTGCATTTTACCTTATCCTTACAGTCCAAAATAATATATTCATCCTTACTTCATATCCAGAGAGAGTCTAATACCTCAAGCATGAGGATCATTAGTGGTGAAGTATACTGGTCAGCAGATGGTGAGGGAGATCAGCTAATAATCAATCAGTTTACTGAGGCTTGTTCTTTCTAAGGTCTAAAAGAACCTATTGGTATTTTTATAAAAATTTCTTATCCGAATGTGGATGAACAAGCAGTTGATGTAAGAACCATGTACAAGGAAGACATCAACTTATATTAAACCCTCATAGCCACTTTTACTGTCTTTGTCCTAGCAATTTCTGGAAGTGAGGTCCCTCAATTAAGTTATAACTAGGCATCACAGACAAATAGTAGCATCTGTCCCTTTCCGAGATTGGTTGCTCTCTTCTTCAAATATATGAGGAACTTTGATAATGAAGATAATAATAGCTTTTAAAGTGTCTTGATGATAGATACATTATTTCAAGGATGTTGTAGCTTCAATCAAAGGTAAAAAGGAAAAAAAATATTTGAAGGTGCTCAGCAGCTATAAATTATTTTTACCTTCTACAAATCTCATGTTAGAAATATTCTATTTCTATTGCATTTAGAAAATAATGGGCTAGTCTATGTCCAATTATTTTTTCTAATCCATCTCCAATTGAATTTTAAGTAATTAACAATAGGTTTTGATTAAAGATGAGCTACCAAGCATTCAAAAATGATGCCTCAACAAATCATATTCCTGCCCCTGTTTATACATACATATGTTAATGTCAGAAGAAAGAGCGTCTCGTTCTGTGCAGTGTACTACAATTATGCCTTAATGGAGGCAGAATGCCTGCCCGTATTCAGTGATGGTCAGTTCGCAGTGTTCGCCAGAGAACACATGCGGGCTGCCATCTTTAGTAAGGTACAGTCACCCGTCCGGCGATGCACAGGTAACCTGTGCCTGTGCCGGTAGCCGGTCTGAAATCAAACACAGTCACAGGGAGCAGGCAGTTCCGAGAACAGCCGCCGGGGGCCTTCATCGGGCTGTTCTCGGAATTGCCTGCTCCCGGTGACTTTGTTTGATTTCAGACCGGCTCCCAACACAGGCACAGGTAAGGGCTTACCTGTGCATCGCCGGACGGGTGAGTCTTACCTTACTAAAGATGGCAGCCCGCATGTGTTAGCTGGCGAACACAGCAAACTGACCATCACTGCCCGTATTTAAACAGGCACAAGTGTTCTGAGTTCCTGGTTCTGAGCGAGCCAGGAAAATTCTTCCTTTTAATTTGGAGCAGCGGTAGTATAGCAGTGTGGATGTGGACAGAGTAGGGTAATAGTGGCATGTGGCCGCAATAGTAGTGGCAGCAGTAGTAGCAGAGCATGGAACAGACATTGCAGTTGACGTGTGTGGCTGTTTAGGGGCGGTAGTAGTAATGACAACTGTGTAGTGGTAATGGATGTGGCAGTAGGGGTTTACCAGCTGAGAAAAGCAGTGGCAGCAGCAGCCATATGGCACAGAATATGATAGTAGGTAGACAGACAGAAGTGCCACTATGGTGGCATCAGCAGCCACACAGTTTGGAACATGATGGTAGGCAGACAGTGGCATGATGGGGCACCATCAGCAAGGGCAGATTTATTCATCAACGTCAGCCAGAGAAGAGTAAAAATTCTCATGGATCCATGCCTCGTTCATTTTGGCAAAAGTGATGTTTTCTACATTGATAGAAGACAAGTTGGTTCTTTTTCCATGCTGGAAACCC
Source organism: Bufo gargarizans (assembly GCF_014858855.1). Taxonomy (NCBI): domain Eukaryota; kingdom Metazoa; phylum Chordata; class Amphibia; order Anura; family Bufonidae; genus Bufo; species Bufo gargarizans. The sequence goes on from NC_058080.1 coordinate 675,100,362, forward strand.
TCTCTGAGATGACACTGGAGGCTGGGCAAGACAGAACTGAGAGAGCATATTGGGCCAGTTCAGGCCACTGTCCCAGTCTGAAAAAAACAAATATAAAATATGCCCGAGCGCTCACCGCAGCCACTCTTGGCCCGCTACACCACCTAGCTTACTGATTCAAAGATTAAAACAAATGGCCAGCTAGTAATACAATAATTCAATACAATTTATTAAGCACATGTGGAATACCCACAAAAATATAAAAACATGCAAATAACTTCACCATATATATTCATATTTAGTCACAGTCCCCCTCTTCATACATGTGCAGAGCTCTTGCACTATTAGTAAGAGAATAGTCCCATAGCTGCTTGATGTCAAGAATTACTCCCCCGAATGGGGTTTACACAGGTTTATATAAAATCAATTGAAGAGTCTCTGGAATTGATTTGTATTTGTTTGAGCCAGTTTATATTACTGCAATTGGGATATTCTAACAACTTGCAGCCACGCAATTCTCATATAAATGTCACTGGATCCTCAATAGCTTGGATAGTGAATCCACAGAAAGTATTAAGTTGCTGCTTACCAGTCTGGTGTCTATAGTGTACATACATTAGTACTCAACACAAGTGTGAATATAGTAGATCAAGTAGGTATATACCATGGATGAGTAGCAATTGTTTTTAGTATTTAAGCAAAAAACGCATAGTCTGAACATCTGTGTGCGTTCTAGATAGTCCAGTCCCAGAATCAAGGTACAGATCCGGTTAAAGAGAAATCCGGTCCATATCTTTGGAGGATCAGGGGAATAAAAATGCTGACCCAGTCCCTCATTCTGAATATATACCACTGAGGAAGAAACTGTTTGTTTCAAAACGCGTTTGGTGACATTTCCTCCCGACAAGTCAAATAAGAGCTACCTTGGGTATTTATCCCATATTATCACGGAGTAGATCGGGCGGCTGGCGACTATTTTTGCCATATATCCACAGAACACACTTGGCATCTGGTGAGCTTTGGTCTGCATGCGTAGGATACCATAGGGCCGGCACTGGCGGGAGGTCCGAACACGAGCACAGGTCTCATCAGCAGTAACATTTCGGCACATACAGTATGTATAGTGTGTGTAAGTACATCTTCACCCACACTGGACCTGGGACCCCAGACTGGTAAGCAGCAACTTAATACTTACTGTGGATTCACTATCCAAGCTCTTGAGGATCCAGTGACATTTATATGAGAATTGCGTGGCTGCAAGTTGGTAGAATATCCCAATTGCAGTAATACAAACTGGCTCAAATCTCCAAGAGCTAATTGGAGTGAGGTGTCAGCCAACTGGAGTCTAATCAATAAGAGGAGATTGGAGGTGTTGGTTACAGCTGCCCTGCCCTATAAAAAACCCACACCAGTGGGTGTGGTGCTGCCTTGCCTTGAAAATCATTGACCCAGCGGGTCGTGAAAGACTGTCCACTGTGGTGTGCACCTTGCCACACAGTGATAATTGCAAGGATCAGCCCAAGTTCTTCGCCATGTGACAGTACAAGGCTGGAATGGCTTTTTGGATTGAAATAATGCCAGCTAGGTATCTTCCGGTGAGGCTTAGCATGCACCATCAGGCCCGTAAAAGCAGCAGACTCTATTAAGTGGTACAGCAGAGACTGCACCGCCAGCAACTTGGCCAGGTGTGAGTTAAGCTTGTGCACGAGCTGGGCGAGTAGAGTTGTTTCTTAACCAGATTTCTGTTATCTATGACAATGGAGAAAAGTTGGAGGAGGCGTAGTCTGAGCCGGAGAAGCGGTAAGTGATGATGACAATGACAAGGACACTGTAATGCAAGTGGATGTGGCCTGGCTGCTGCATTGGAGACCAGGAGAAGGAGGACACTCTTGTTGCGCTAGCAGGTGGTCACTTCTATTTTCCCACTGGATTAGGTGATGTCACTGCATGTGATGCAATAGATCTGTGGTGCCTATGTTTGAGTTTGAACGACCATGCCTTATTTTAATCCTGCAGATCTTGCACACAAAAATACTTCTGTCTTCTGGCACTGTGGAGAAAAATAGCCACTCCACACAGAGCTAGGGCAGCCAAGCTTGGCTTACGTCTGGCACTTTTTGAGCCTGTGCCCACAGTATCTGCGGCCTCACCAGAAGTCTGAACTCTGATGCATCTACTAACACAAATAAAACACATTGTTTGCAGAAAATTATTTTGTCCCACTAGGCCTGAAATAAGGCTTGTTCAACTATGAAATAACTGGACTAAAGTGTATGAAAATACTGTCTGATGCAGTAATGCAACCGTTAACATGGTCAGAAAAATGCAGTGCTTGCTGTGAACTAGGCATTCAATAACACGGGTATAAAAATGGCATTATTGCTATAAAATGCTTTTGCTATAATGCAATGCATTTAATAACACAGCCTGAAAAAATGCACTGAAAAAAAAAGGGCAATAGCAGAACAGCAGAATGCTATTGGGTTGCTGTGCTGGTAATAAGCCTGTAATAAGCCTCTTGACACAGAACTGCTAGAATGAGGTTCTGTAGCAGCTGTATTCCCAACCCCTCACTCCTGCTCAAAGTCCCTAAAATCTACACATTAATTTATTTCAATTTTTTCTCTAGACTGTGCCTGTTACACTAGAATGGTTAGTTGTGCCTCTATATACTCTAAAGTCATTTTTTGGCAGACACTGCCAGAGAACCATCCTTCTGCAGCTCAATACAGAATGGCGTTTGCTCGTTCTATCTAGGCATCTGCCCAATTTGCTGATGAGGCCGTATGTAACCTATGTACCTCAACACTAGGCGACCTTGCTCTATAACTTTACATAATCTCCAGTTGCTGCGGTTCGTAAACTCTTCCACTTGACAATAATTCCACTCATACCTGAGGGAAGAAATTCCATGAACTGACTTGTTACAATGGCAGCATCCTATTATACTATCATGCTCACATTGAGTGAGATGGACTGGATTGTATGCATCCATTGCAATGGCACTGAATGAAATTGAATTATTAGGAGATGTTTCCCAATACTTTTGCCCATAGACTGTACACAGTAGTGTGGCTAGGCGGTTCTGTATTCAGAGCCTCATATGTGGGGAGGGGATGGGGAGTACATATTATAAATAGGAATGTTAAGGATTCCTTAGGAAGGAATTTAAATAAATGACTATTCAGCCAAACAGACTTTGACCCCTGAAAAGAGTGCCATAACTAATGAAAGAACTACAGCAATACACAGGCAGAGCAAAAGAGAGAAAGAGGAGCTTAGAACATAACTTTTCAAATGGGTTGGGTGACACACACATTGGTATTGTAATGGCTGCTATAAGTGTGCAGTTATCCAGTACTGGGAGTATCTGCAAATGTTTGGTTTGTAATGTTATGCAATGTTTGCACTGTACACCAGTAGGTAAGGTATGGTTGGCATCAGGGATGGGGCTAACCATCTCATTCCTTCCCTTTTGGTAGCGGTAGGCTGATCCTATTTCCTGTCAGGAGAGTTGAGTCTTGGCTATTACTGTGAGGAGTGAAGCATGTCCTATTGCTCCTACTGCAAGGGCCTTAGGGACCAGAGAACTAACTCATCTGTGAGACAACTACTACAGAGAGACTTCAAAAACAAAACTACAGATATTCTGAAAAGCTACACTGTTACAGTCAACAGAGTGATGAGCGACCATAGCTATCCAGATTTTGCTTCAAGTGAGGGACTATGGCTCAGACATATGGACGGCGCTGATCGGCAGGGATCCAAGGTGTCGTACCGCCAATCAGATACTGATAATCTATCCAGAAGATAGGTCGTCAGCATAAAAATATCAGAATACCCTTTTAAATATGAAGCCGCACACCAGAAGAGGAGTAGCAGAAAACGGAGACTAGGTCAGTATTACATACAGTGAGGTCTATAAATATTGGGACATAGACACAATTGTAACATTTTTGCCTCTATACACCACCACAATGGATTTTAAATGAAACTAACAAGATGTGCTTTAACTGCAGACTGTCAGCTTTAATTTGAGGGTATTTACATCCAAATCAGGTGAACGGTGTAGGAATTACAACAGTTTGCATATGTGCCTCCCACTTGTTAAGGGACCGAAAGTAATGGGACAGAATAATAATCATAACTCAAACTTTCAATTTTTTATACTTGGTTGCAAATCCTTTACAGTCAATTACAGCCTGAAGTCTGGAACACATAGACATCACCAGACGCTGGGTTTCATCCCTGGTGATGCTCTGCCAGGCCTTTACTACAACTGTCTTCAGTTCCTGCTTGTTCTTGGGGCATTTTCCCTTCAGTTTTGTCTTCAGCAAGTGAAATACATGCTCAATCGGACTCAGGTCAGGTGATTGACTTGGCCATTGCATAACATTCTACTTCTTTCCCTTAAAAAACTCGTTGGTTGCTTTTGCAGTATGCTTTTTGGTCATTGTCCATCTTCACCGTGAAGCGCCGTCCAATGAGTTCTGAAGCATTTGGCTGAATATGAGCAGATAATATTGCCCAAAACACTTCAGAATTCATCCTGCTGCTTTTGTCAGCAGTCACATCATGAATAAATACAAGAGAGCCAGTTCCACTGGCAGTCAAATATGCCCACGCCATGACACTACCACCACCATGCTTCACTGATGAGGTGGTATGCTTAGGATCATGATCAGTTCCTTTCCTTCTCCATACTCTTCTCTTCCCATCACTCTGGTACAAGTTGATCTTGGTCTCATCTGTCCATAGGATGTTGTTCCAGAACTGTGAAGGCTTTTTTAGTTGTCGTTTGACAAACTCTAATCTGGCCTTCCTGTTTTTGAGGCTCATCAATGGTACATCTTGTGGTGAACCCTCTGTATTCATTCACTCTGGTGAAGTCTTTTTTTGATTGTTGACTTTGACACACATACACCTACCTCCTGGAGAGTGTTCTTGATCTGGCCAACTGTTGTGAAGGGTGTTTTCTTCACCAGGGAAAGAATTCTTCGGTCATCCACCACAGTTGTTTTCCGTGGTCCACCGGGTCTTTTGGTGTTGGCTGAGCTCACCGGTGCGTTCCATCTTTTTAAGAATGTTCCAAACAGTTGTTTTGGCCACGCCTAATGTTTTTGCTATCTCTCTGATGGGTTTGTTGTGTTTTTCCAGCCTAATGATGGCTTGCTTCACTGATAGTGACAGCTCTTTGGATCTCATCTTGAGAGTTGACAGCAACAGATTCCAACTGCAAATAGCACACTTGAAATAAACTCTGGGCCTTGTATCTGCTCATTGTAATTGGGATAATGAGGGAATAATACACACCTGGCCATGGAACAGCTGAGAAGCCAATTGTCCCATTACTTTTGGTCCCTTAACAAGTGGGAGGCACATATGCAAACTGTAATATGTAATTCCTACACTGTTCATCTGATTTGGATGTAAATACCCTCAAATTAAAGCTGACAGTCTGCAGTTAAAGCACATCTTGTTCGTTTCATTTAAAATCTATTGTGGTGGTGTATAGAGCCAAACATGTTAGAATTGTGTCTATGTCCCAATATTTATGGACCTGAATGTATTTAACTTTTTTCTCTATCATTGTTTAACACATCCTATTGGGGACCCAGAACATTTTTCCTGTCAGAGGACTGGACAGTTAATACAATAAATGGTTTAAGAGGCATTAAAGCTACTGATTTGTGTAACTCACTTTCAATTCTTTCATAGGTGGGGTCAGTAATCTACCTATCAGACATATCCTATCTATGTGCCAGAAATGCCCAGATAGGACAGCCCCTTTAAAGAGGACCTTTCATCGGTCCAAACATTGTAAGATAATTATCAGGCTGTGTGGAGCGGTGCCCCAGGATCTCACTGCACTTACTATTATTCCGGGGCTCCGCTCCGTTCTCCCGCTATGTCCCCCGGTATTTTCGCCTGGGAGTTTTTTCTCTACCTGGCTGTGAGCTCTGTGCTGCCATTGGACAGCGCTACAGCCTTGGAGAAGGAACGTCCCGGGCAGACACCGCCTAGAATAACCAATTCAGCGAAAATACCGGGGGACATAGCGGGAGAACGGAGCGCCCCCCCGGTATAATAGTAAGTGCAGTGAGATCCCGAGGCGCCACTCTACACAGCCTGATAATTATCTTACAATGTTTGGACCTATGAAAGGTCCTCTTTAAGCAGTAACAGTCACCTTACTGAAGATCTAGTTCCATGCAGTTGATTCTTTAAAAAAATGTCATCTGTCACCTATAACAAGACCTCCAAATATCACACATCTATAACATAACTGACCTCATATGAGGCAGAGGGGCTTTTTTCGGGCCCCCTCAGACTCCAGTGCCATTATAATGGTACCTGTTGATTTTTACCCTCACAACGGTGTGGCCATTATCAATTTGAAAACTGTACCAAATGGTAGATTGGTACAGTTTCCGGCCACCTGATAATTGCTACATGTGACCATACCGTAACTGGAACCCATAGCTAGCCACTGTATGTCAAAGCTTGCTGGGAGTTGTAGTTTCACCATAGCTAGACAGCCATATGCTGCAGACCAAGGCTTTCCAAGTGCACTTTTAGACCTCATGCACCTACCCGTATTTTTCATCCATGTGCTAGCCGCATGTTTTGCAGACCGCACCCTGACCTATTCATTTCTATGGGGCCATGCACACATTCATATTTTTGGTGGATTTGTGTGTCCATTTTGCAAATTACAGAATATGTCCTATTCTGGTCCATATGTCGGATGAGAATAGTCATTTCTATTGATGGAAGTGAGAAATATGCAGCTTCCATTACAGATGCTGTTCCAGATATTGCCTATATATTATGTATGTATGAAAGTCCCTCTCTAAACCCAATATGTTTTCACTTTTTCAACCTATTATTACTAAAGATGAGAAAATCGAATCCCACGAAGTGGAAATCAATCCGAATTTCAGGATAAATTCGGTTCGCCTAGAAGCCGAATTTTCTCGTGCTTCGTGTCAGCGAATTGATTTAAAATAGTATATTCGACCTGAAATAGTATAAAAAACATAAAAATTCAAACTTACCTCCTCTATTTGCTCATGACGGGCCGCCAGCCTCCATCTTGCTTGAAGATATCGGCCGAAATTCCGTGCGGCGCGAGATTACATCATCATGCCGGCCGACGTAATGACGTCCTACGTCACCACGCCAGCCGGCATGATGACGTAATCTCACGCCGCACGATATTTCAGCCGAGATCTTCAAGCAAGATGGCGGCGGCCGGCCCATCCCGAGCAAATGAAGGCGGTAAGTTTTATTTTGTAAGTTTGAATTATTGTTACGTTTACACTCAGATGCCGCGATCATGTATGAACGCTGCATCTGCGGGATACAAGGACGGGGGCGGCGCTATCGCTGCTCCCTGTCATTGCGCCTGCTACTTACAAAAAAATGTGCTCCGTGATGAAGTAATTCAGCACAGCGCACATTTTTATGTAAAATTCAGCAAAGCAGCCGAATCGAATTTTCAATAAATTCGCTCATCTCTAATTATGACTGATTTGCAATTCTGCAACTCTTACCCATTTCCCAGAGTAAATTGCTCCTGGTGAAAGATCCTGACTTATCAATACTGCTCTCCCTAGCGTTATTGTATTCTGCCCTGAATTTGATTATTGCACGGTAGAGCTTTGCTATCTCATTATCATCCCATTCTGCTGACCTCCTACATGTTTAAAAGGCTCTTTTTTTTTTATTCAGTGTTGATTCGTGTAAAAATCAATACATTACATGAGAATATATATATAGAGAGAGAGAGCGATATGCTAAAAGGGAACTCCATGCTCCCTGCTGAAAGGTCGAAGCATTTATTGTATTGTAAAGGGTTAAGAGTCACAGAAGTTCTCTAGATCCTCCTCTGAAATGAGACCATGCTCCCCACCTCCCAGCGCAACCAATGGCGGCTGAGCAGGAAATCAGATAGACACAAAGCATGCATAGGTTGGACTTCTCTGCTCTGATAATGTTTATCATAGAGCAAATAGGAACATGGTGTATGTGAGATACTAAGAAGTCCTAGCCATGCCAGGGCAGGAACATTCATGGTGCAGACCCCTGACACCAGCATCACTGCAGAACAGCTGATGTCTTCTTGTAATATACCATATATTTCTATAACCCATAGGCTGACAATGGCAAAATTCTAGCAATTCACAGCACCTGTGGCTTCCAGCCGGTGTGAACTATACCTCCCAGCATGGCAGGGAATGCCGGGTAGTTTCACACTAACCGGAGAGTATGGGTCAGCAACCTTCAGCGCTCCAGATTTTGGGAAACTACAACCCTCAGCATGCACACTTGGTCAGCTTTTCTATAGAGGTGAATGCAGCATGCTGGGAGATGTAGTTTCACAACGGCTGGAGTGCCGGAGGTTGCTGACCGCGTTTATAGAGCTATAACAAGTGCTACGTTTTCTGTGTCCTATTAGAGTACGTGGCCCCCCCTGTCGCTGAAGCTAAAAGCAGGATCTAGCGTGACTCCTGCAAATGCAGCACCACGGGAAGCATATTGAAATCAATGGATGGAATGGACACCGACCTATAAATACATTTCATGGCTGCTTGTGCAGAATGCAACTGTCGGATGGGAAGGGTTTGTGAATATGGGGTACGCTTAAAAAAATAACAATGTATTCACATGGAGGAATATAGGTCATGATTAGATACGTTGTAAAGAGAGGCTGAAACTCAATAGCTGTTCTTATAGCGCCACCTAGTGTAACTATACAAAATTCACTGGGATTACAGGAAGATTAGTAAAGTACATTACAACATTTTTTACATGAGACGGTCACAATAAAAATCGTGGCCTCATCGTGACTGTTGCACTACCTCAGTGTTTCCCTATAGAGGAAAATGGTGCAAGACGACAACATGATTAGACTGTAAGACATGGAGGAAGCCCAGCATTGGTGTCACAACAGCTAAGGCTACTTTCACACTGGTGTTTTGGCTTTCCGTTTGTGAGATCCGTTCAGGGCTCTCATAATCGGTCCAAAACGGATCAGTTTTGCCCTAATGCATTCTGAATGGAAAACGGTTGGCTCAGAATGCATCAGTTTGCCTCCGTTCTGCCTCCATTCCGCTTTGGAGGCGGACACCAAAACACTGCTTGCAGCGTTTTGGTGTCCGTCTCACGAAACTGAGCCAAACGGATCCGTTCTGACACACAATGTAAGTCAATGGGGACGGATCAATTTTCTATGACACAATCTGGCACAATAGAAAACGGATCCGTCCTCTATTGACTTTCAATCGTGTTCAAGACGGAGACATCTTGGCTATCTTAAAGATAATACAAACGGATCCGTTCTGAAAGGATGCAGACGGTTGTATTATCTGAACGGATCCGTCTGTGCAGATCCATGACGGATCTGCACCAAACGCGAGTGTGAAAGTAGCCTAATTCGGCATATACCCGTTTGTTTGGGGGTGCACATAGGCAATGAGGCACTGGAGAGAGGTGGGAGGCTGCAGGAGAGAGAGCAGCTGCAGCATTGAGGAGGAGCGCTGTACCCTGTTGAGGAGTAAAGTTGAAGGGATGTCTGTGAGCTGAGGAGATGGCTGAGAGCAGTAGGGATATGTGGCCATTTATAAAGAGGTGTGAGCTGTCCGAATTTTTTTGAGGAAAGGTACTCAAAAGAAGGAGACATCATTCACTCTCCATGGGACTGCATCCACCATACAGTGGAAAAAAGTGTATTTCAAGAGAAATCACTAACTATGCTGGAAATACAGTATGTGTATACTAACCGTGTGCAGCACAGATAACAGGCAGACAGTTGGGAGTGACTCAGTAAGGTCCTGGTAGGTTGTCACAGGTATCTGGAGCCATGCTGACTGCAGTGCATCCCACAGCTGCTGGAGTGTGCGTGGGGAAGGATCCATAGAGGCTACATTGGGTTTAAGTGTAGGGAATTAGAGGGCCAGGGTAGTGGTTGGAAGTCTTGGTCATGCTCTTCCAAACAATTTCTTCCACCATAGGGAAGACAATCAGCATGTATGGGTTGTACGTGACCAGACCATAATGCTGCCACCACCAGCTTGTGTTCTTCCAGTAATGGTTGCAGGGGGTTTGTTCTCTGATGTTTCTCGCCTAACACCAACGTCCATCCGTTCCATGAAGCAGAAAAGGTGACTCATTAGAGAAGACAACCCTTTGCCAATCAGCGGAGGTCCAATTCCGATACTGCCGTAAAATTTAAAGCCTTTTCTGACAATGAAACTTGGTTAGCAGAGGTGCAGTGACCACCTGTCTGCTTCAGAGCCTCATACACAGTAGGGTTTCCTGAACTGTTTTAGACATGTCTGGTAGCCCCTGGTTCATTTTATCTGTGAGCTGCTCCACTGTAGCCCGTCGCCCGACCTCGCGCACCTTCATGGCCAACGTTCACCTCTCACAGCAATAGCACGTGGTGCTCCGCAGTTTCCACATCACTTATTCTCAATGATGCCATTTTCCCCACACACAATACACTTTCACCACAGCAGCACAAGAACAGTTCACATACTGCGCAGTTTCAGAAATGCCGCCACCCTTGGCCTGAAAGCCAATAATCATCCCTTTTTGTAACTTTGATAAATCGCCCATTTTACCTATGATAGCAACGAGGGATACGTGTACAGCCTATCACACACCTTATATACCCACCAGCCAGCTCACCACACGGGACTTCCTTCATGAGATACACACTGCCAACGCCGAAAGTAGGAATTGATCACAATAATGTGATTTAACTGTTTAATTGCAACTGGCAAGTTTGAATACCTCCTCATAAATTTATCTATTAAACTTTGTGCCCAGGATCAGAAAAAAACATGGCTGCTTTCTTCCAAAAACATCACCACACTGTCCACAGGTTGTGTGTGGCATTGGAGCTCTTCCCTATTGACTACAATGGAGCCAAATTGCAGACATAACCCGTGGATAATCCCAGACAATTCCTTTAACCACCAAGAGCCTGAACTGTATTATAATATAACCACCATGTAAGTATTAGTGGGAGTAGTAAGTATAAGTGAGAGTATTTTTTAAGTTATAGTGTTGAATAGCACCATTATATAGGCAGTTTTTTACGCTGCCCTAAACTTAGGGAGTATTCACACAAGAATATAAAGATTTGTTGCAGAAATCTCTGCCTGAAAAACAGTTCTACACGTATGATTTAGAGGGCATAAACATGGATTTCTGCAAGCACCATTCATATGAATGGGACAGTTGCAGAAATCTGCTGCATGTGAATATACCTTTGAATTCGGAAGGCTTTTCACAATTCGCTTGATTATATAAGGGTTTAAACCAGTTTTTTTTCTCCATTTCTCCACAAGAGGATCTCAGCTTTACTATCCTGCTTAGGTTTTCATAAACACGGCAATGCATGTGTGACGAGCCCCTGAGGAGCCAAAGCAGAGGACAAGAGTGGCTGTGGCCCCCACAGTGATCTCTCCCAGGAAGTCCCTCCCTAGGGCCGGCACAGTGAATGCACCCTTTCTTCCCTTAGGGCACTCCCTGTAGCTTGATGGTAATTTGCGGTGCCCTTGATCTTGGTGGTTGTATGGATGGCTAGCACAAGGTGTAGTAGTGCACTGGCCAGCCTGTGGTGTACTAGAAGTCAGTAACCAGGATAGCTTCAACGCAACAAATGTCCTTCTTTACTTGAATGCAAAATATGAGTTGTACTACATCCAACAAGTCTGTACACAGTGCTAATTCTCCCCAGATGTCTGTGCGTGAGTTAGGCTATGTTGAAAGTAATGGCCCTCTGTTTACATGGTCTTGCTAAAGTCTCTTTTACTAGAATCTCCAGCTGGTGACTTTTTTCTATAAATAATGCCTGCAATTCTCACTGTGGCTTTCAGTTTCAATGATACGCCTGGCCAAGTCATTCCTGGGGTGTGCAGGGTGTCTTAACTTGTTAACCCAGGGTCTGGAAAGCTTTACACAGGTTACTTTGCCGACTGACTGACTCGCCATTCAGATTCTCTATTTTTGTCTATCTTCCTCTCTTGCTGTGGCAGAAGCAGAGCATAGTCAAAAAACAATCTTAGCAAAAAACACTGGTGAGCGCCAATCCTAGACACGGATCCGGGGATCCTGGGGAATTTAAAGTGGACAGATGGCAGTGTAGCAAAAAGTAATATACCAAAATATAATAAAACAAAGATATTATAATGTGAATTCAAATATAAAGTATAGAAGGACATTAAGTCTCCACTCACTTCACTGGGGGGGAGAACCACTAGGATAACCTCAAGACACCTGTGGTAAGGATATTCCCCCCCCGGCCGGGATCGCCTGTAGTATTGTAGAAGTAGAGGTCAGCCTCACGTCATGCAAAAGATGTGGAACACAGCACTCGGATCAAACAGCTTCTTTTCACTTCCTTTATTTCATATATAAGCGGCTCAACGCGTTTCTGGGGTGCAAACAAAGTATCCCCTTTCTTCAGAAATAAAATAATAACTTATACATTGAAGGGGGATACTTTGTTTGCACCCCCGAAATGCGTTTGGTGTCAATAACAGTCTGTCCCTGCTCCACACAACAACCTCTCCCTACACTGACAAAACACTGAATGTAAAATGGCGGCCAGATCAGGTTTATTTATAAGGTAGGGGGTATGTCCATGTGCTGAAATGTCTCAATTGGCTGTCCTGTACCACCTGATGGATGTGTCATGGGTCAAAGTTCTTCACAATGTAAAAGAATATGGCGGGAGCGAATTTCTCCATATGTTCGCATGTTCGGCGAATCGCAAACACGCAAAGCTCGCCGTGAAACGACCGCCGGGCGAACCGCAGGGCCATCTCTAGCGCTCACCAGTGTTTTTTGCTGCAAATTTTTTTTGACTGTTCAAAAAGTGTTCCTCACACACGTAACCACTGAGCAGCCTACCTGGATACGTCCCAATTTATTCCCATCCCCCCCTCCCGTACCCTCCACTCCTTACCACACCCCCTCTCCTTTACCCATGTAGTAACGGTACTTTTATCTTTTTATGTGAGCCACCCCACTGGCGCCCAAATCTTTACATCTCTTAGATAACCTGGATGTGTATCCAAGTTTCAAGAAGGTTATTTTAACCCCTCTTTTTTTGAATCACCCTTTTGTAGAAGCAGAGGATCCCATGGAGAACTGTTAATCTTTGGATTCCTGAAGCTAGAGGCCTGAGAAGAGGAGCACGTAATATCTGCTCCTTACCCCCTTCAAGCTCTCCCTAAAACTGCCTAGAACTCTCTAGAGATAGGGATTGAACCAACCACCACCTAGCAACCTCCTAAGAGGGCTGGGACAAGATAATTAACCCTACCTTACATTAGTGTACAGTACATTGCCAAACAATTGCAAATATCCCTGTACAGTACCTTGAAAAAGTATTCACACCCCTTGAACTTTTCAACAGTTTTTCACTTTAACAAACTTAAATTATTGGGATTTTATGTGATAGACCAACACAAAGTAGCAAGTACGTGTGAAGTGAAGAGAAAATGATACATGGTTTTCAATGAGTTTAATAAATAAAAGTCTGAAAAGTGTGGTGTGCATTTGTATTCAAACCCCTAAATAAAATCCAGTGTGACCAATTGCCTTCAGAAGTCACCTAATTAGTAAACAGAGTCCACCTGTGTGTAATTTATTCTCAGTATAACTACAGCTGTTCTGTGAAGTTCTCAGAAGTATGTTAGAGAACATTAGTGATCAAACTTTAGTAGGGAACTACAGTAAATTAGTTTCTTATCACTGCAATCTATTGTATTTAGTATGTGTTCCATTATTGACAGCGCAGTCCAGTGCACATCTTGCCTAATGTATGCAGTCCTGGAACAGCTGTTTAAAGGGTTTCTACCACTTGCTTCTGACACATTTGGTTTTCAGACACTAGCGATCCGCTAGTGTCTGATGTACCATACAAGCTAATTATTATATTAATCCGTTCGGCCGTTTGGTTAAAAAAAGGACTTTTATATTTATGCAAATGAGCCTCTAGGTGCTATGCGGGCGTTTTTCCAGCACCTAGAGGCTCCGTCTACCTTGCTAAACTGCCGCCCAGCTCCTCGCTCCAGCACGCCCATCTTCAACTCAAATCGATCCTCCCCATGCCTCTGCCTTCCGAAATCTCGCGCCTGCGCCGTTCGTCGCGGCATTCGGAGGCATTCGGCGCAGGCGCAGTCAATGTCTGACCGCTCCGTGGTCAGACATTTCCACTGCGCCTGCGCCGATGACGTCATCGGCGCAGGCGCAGTGGAAATGTCTGAGCACGGAGCGGTCAGACATTGACTGCGCCGAATGCCTCCGAATGCCGCGACGAACGGCGCAGGCGCGAGATTTCGGAAGGCAGAGGCAGGGGGAGGATCGATTTGAGTTGAAGATGGGCGTGCTGGAGCGAGGAGCTGGGCGGCAGTTTAGCAAGGTAGACGGAGCCTCTAGGTGCTGGAAAAACGCCCGCATAGCACCTAGAGGCTCATTTGCATAAATATAAAAGTCCTTTTTTTAACCAAACGGCCGAACGGATTAATATAATAATTAGCTTGTATGGTACATCAGACACTAGCGGATCGCTAGTGTCTGAAAACCAAATGTGTCAGAAGCAAGTGGTAGAAACCCTTTAAGGGTGCATATCTTTGTTCAAAATGTGAGCAAATTGCCCGTTTGGAATCGCACATCATGTATCTAACCGGGCGAGTTTCAACACTGAGAAGCGTTAACAATTTGGAATAGAGTTTGCTGCTCACTGAGCAAGTACAAGTAGCATGGAGGCTCCGGAACGTGAGGTAGGTAGCTGGATAACCATTAGAAAGCAGGGTAAAGGGAAGAGTGCACGGGAGGCCAGCCCTGATATGACACACCCCAACAAGTTTGCACGGTTGGCAGATGAGGGGGATGTCAGTTCAGGGAGAGGAATGCTGCAGCTGACACTTCCCCTGTCAATCAGGGGAATGTCAGCTCCAGTAATCAGGGGACCAGGAGGGCAGGGCAGGCCAGACAGGTGCTGATAGTGGGAGACTTAATTATTAGGGGTACAGATAGGGCGATCTGTTACAAAGACCAAACGGTGTGTTGTCTTCCTGGCGATCGAGTTCGACACATCGGGGATTGGGTTGACAGATTACTGGGAGGGGCTGGAGAAGATCCAGCCGTCATGGTCTATATTGGAACCAATGACAAAGTAAGAGGTAGGTGGAGCGTCCTTAAAAATGATTTTAGGGATTTAGGTCGCAAGCTTAGGGCAAGGACCTCAAAGGTGGTGTTTTCCGAAATACTCGTTGTACCACGAGCCACACCAGAAAGGCAGCGGGAGATTAGGGAGGTTAACAAGTGGCTCAAGAACTGGTGTATGAAGGAGGGGCTTGGGTTCCTGTAGAACTGAGCTGACTTCTCTCAATGGGGAAGGGGCAGCTGTTTTGGGGGAGAAAATGGCTAGAAGGTTGGAGGAGTGTTTAAACTAGGGACTGTGGGGGAGAAAATTTACATTATGGGAGCGGAAGATAGTGCAGATAGAGATCTAGGGTGAGGTAATGGGACTGGGGGAGGAATGGAAGGAGGGACTAGAACAGTTCAGAAGAAAAAGTGTAGGGTAAAAAATATATAAACCTTAATTATATGTCTACTAATGCCAGAATCCAGTCTAATAAAACTGGGGAACTGGAATTAGTGATGTGTGAGGAGGACTATGATATAGTGGTTGGATGATGGCTATGACTGGGCGGTTAACGTACAGGGTTACAGCCTGTTTAGAAAGGATCGTCAAAACCGGAGAGGGGGAGGGGTCTGCCTTTATGTAAAGTCCTGTCTAAAGCCCACACTTCAGGAAGATATTTGTGAGGGACATGAACATGTGGAGTCACTGTGGGTAGAAATACCTGGAGGTAAAAACAATAATAAAATACTAATACGAGTTTATTATAAGCCACCTAATATACCAGAGTCCACAGAAAATCTACCTCTAAGGCTACATGCACACGACTGTATGTGTTTTGCGGTCCGCAAAAAAAAAAGGATGACATCCGTATGCCATCAATTTTTTTTTGCAGATCCATTGTAACAATGCCTGAAACGGACAAGAATAGGACATGTTCTATTTCTTTTTTGCAGGGCTACGGAACGGACATACTGATGCAGACAGCACACGGTGTGCTGTCTGCATTTTTTGCGGACCCATTGAAATGAATGGGTCTGCATCATATCCGCAAAAAAAAAACGGAACAGACACGGAAACAAACAACATCCGTGTGTATGTAGCCTAAACAAAACAGACAAGGCAGCAAATCATAATGAGGTCGTTATTATGGGGGACTTCAAGTACCCAGATATAGACTGGGAAACTGAAACCTGTACATCTCATAAAGGAAACAGGTTCTTGGCAATAACTAAAGACAATTACCTCTCCCAACTGGTTCAGGACCCGACTAGAGGGACGGCCATACTAGACTTAGTATTAACCAATAGACCTGACAGAACAAGAGATGTGCAGGTTTGGGGACACCTGGGAAATAGTGACCAGAAAGTAATAACCTTCCAATTGTCATTCAAAAGAGTGTTTCTTCAGGGAGGAATAAAAATACCAAACTTCAAAAAAAGCTAAATTTAGCCAACTAAGAGAGGCCATAGGCCTAACTAACTGGGAAAATGTCCTCAAAAATAAAAATAAATAAGAATAAAAGGTTAAGGAACAAGAAAAAGATAAATAGAAATGTAAAGAAAGCAATAATTGACAAAATGAAAGCATTTAAATCTCTAAAACAGGAGGGTAGCGTGGAAGCATTGAAAAACTATAAGGAAAATAATAGAATATGCAAAAGACAAAAAAAAGCAGCCAAGCTAGAGACCAAAAGGTTAATTGTCAAAGATAGCAAAACTAACCCTAAAATGTTCTTCAATTATATAAATGGTAAAAAGTATAAATCTAAAGGTGTCGGCCCTTTACAGAGTAATTAGGGGGGAGTTGCAGAGAGCGGTGAGGAGAAAGCAAAGCGATTCAATATTTTTTTTCTCCACTGTATTTACTGAGGAGAATAAACTGTCAGATGAAATGCAGAATGCAAAAGTAAATTCCCCATTAAAAGTGCCCTATCTGACCCAAGAAGAAGTACAGCGGCATCTTAAAAAGATTAAAATAGACAAATCGCCGGGACCAGATGGCACACCCCCCGTATTCTAAGAGAATTAATTAATGTCATAGCAAGATCCATATTTCTGATATTTAAGGGCTCTATACTGACAGAAGTGTGCTACAGGATTGCCGAATAGAAAATGTGGTGCCAATATTCAAAAAGGGTCCAAAAACAGAGCCGGAAAACTATAGGCCAGTAAGTTTAACATCTGTGGTGGGTAAACTGTTTGAAGGATTTCTAAGAGATTCTATCTTGGAGTACCTCAATGAAAATAAGCAAATAACGCCATATCAGCATGTGTTAGAATGGCGTGGTCAAAGTCCAGACCTATGTAATGCCTATTGAGAATCTGTGGCAAGACTTGAAAATTGTTGTTCACAGATATTCTCCATTTAATCTGACTGAGCTTGAGCTATTGTGCAAAGAAGAATGGGCAAACATTTCAACCTCTAGATGTGAAAAGCTGGTAGAGACATACTCCAAAAGACTTCCAGCTCTAATTTCTGCTAAAGGTAGTCCTACAAAGTATTTACTCAGGGGGGCTGAATACGGTACAATAGCACACACTTTCCAGATTTTTATTTATAAAAATCTTTTGAAAACCATGTAACATTTTCACACATACCGTATTTTTCGCCCTATAAGACGCACCGGCCCATAAGACGCACTTAGGTTTTTGGGGAGGAAAATAAGAAAAAAATTATTTTGAACCAAAAGGTGTGCTTTTGGTGGTTTTTGAACTAATTGTGGTCTGTGGGTGACGCACTGTTATGGAGGATCTGTGGGTGACACACTGTTATGGGGGATCTGTGAGTGACGAACTGTTATGGGGGATCTGTGGATGACGCACTGTTATGGGGGATCTGTGAGTGACGCACTGTTATGGGGATCTGTGGATGGCGCACTGTTATGGGGGATCTGTGGGTGACGCACTGTTATGGGGGATCTGTGGGTGACGCACTGTTATGGGGGATCTGTGAGTGACGGACTGTTATGGGGGATCTGTGGGTGACGCACTGTTATGGGGATCTGTGAGTGACGCACTGTTATGGGGATCTGTGGATGACGCACTGTTATGGGGGATCTGTGGGTGACGCACTGTTATGGGGGATCTGTGAGTGATGGACTGTTATGGGGATCTGTGGATGACGCACTGTTATGGGGGATCTGTGGGTGACGCACTGTTATGGGGGATCTGTGGGTGACAGTTATGGGGGGATCTGTGGATGACACATATATAGCATCTTATGCTATGTGTCATCCACAGATCCCCTCCATAAGTGTGGGGGTCGCATCTGCTTTTATAATGGGGGTGGGGGTCGCATCTGCTTTAATAATGACAGCGGGGCCCGTGCAGTGACTATTCTACTACACGGGCCCCGCTTACTGTAGCAGAGAGGAGGGAGGAGGGAGGCCGGGAGGACGGGCGCTGGCAGTGTGAGTCATACGTCATGCGCCCACGCCGCCTGCTTCATTCATAAAGTGGGCGGCACAGGCGCGTGACGAATGACTCACGTTGCCAGCGCCCGTCCTCCCGGCCTGCCTCCTCCCTCCTCTCTCCTCTCTGCTCCGAACGGCGAGCGCTTCTAATTGTAAGTAATACACAGCGCTCATTAACGCTCATTATGCTTTTACATGCATACAACGATTAACTATTAGGGATATGATTATACAGTAAGCAGGGCCCGTGTAGTAGAATACAGTCACTGCACGGGCCCCGCTGTCATTATAAATGCAGATGCCGCCCCCAGCCCCTCCTCCCTCACAGCTGATACACCCGCCGCACGGCATCGCGGCGGGTGTATCATTGAAAACTGGGCAAAATAAGCTACATTCGCCGTATAAGACGCACTGCTATTTCCCCCCCACTTTTGGGGGGGGAAAAAGTGTGTCTTATACGGCGAAAAATACGGTACTTACTACTTTGTGTTGGTCTATCACATAAAATCCTTAGGTTTGTGGGTGTAACGTGAAAATGTGTAAAAGTTCAAGGGGTTTGAATACTTTGTCAAGGCACTGTACTGGGGTACTGCACATGGGCCTGCAGGGCTACACATGGACTGCACTACAGATTTGTAAGACAGACAGGCTGGGGCAAATTTACTAATTCTGTCTAATATTAACATTGAATATTAAGTGCAAACTTACACTAGTGAGTCTAAAAGTGAGCCAATTTATCTCCGTGGCTCATGCTGGATAATACATTTGGTGCACCTTTATACACTTTTACTGTACAATTGGCTAGCTTCCTTTTTGCACTAAACCACCAATAATTAATGTGGTGTAAAGCCATGTATGTCAGGTTTTAGGCACAAATTAAATGGGTTGTCTCACTTCAGCAAACAGCATTTATCATGTAGAGAAAGTTAATACAAGGCACTTACTAATGTATTGTGATTGTCCATATTGCTTCCTTTGCTGGCTGGACTCATTTTTTCATCACATTATACACTGCTCGTTCCCATGGTTATGGCCACCTTGAAATCCAGCCCGTGTCCGTGCTTGTATACTATAGGACAAAGTATCAGCCTAGGTGTGCTTCCATGGTCCTGGCCACCAGAGAGACTGGAGCTTTTTCATATATAGTTAAAGCATGTCCACTGCTGCTGAATTACAGGGTGGTCGTAACCATGGATACAGCAGTGTATAATGTGATGGAAAAATGAAAAATAACAAATGCCACTTGCTGAAGTGAGACAACCCTTTTAAGCCTAAATTATTTTAGCTTAAAGGGGTTCTCCGGGAATAATTTAAAATGACTACAGATGAGCGACGTTTTGAACAATTCGATTCGGCTGATTCACCGAAGTTCACCAAGAGATTAGATTTGTTCCTAATTAATTAGTCACAAATTGTTATCAATTAGGTATACCCACGCCACTCTGCCTAATCATATTCTCCCCACTCAGTGGCCCAATCTCAGTGTAAAGGCTTGGAAGTTAACCTTTTCCTGACCACAAACAGTAAATAAATGTTGGGTCTGGGCATTTAAAAATGGCGCCCGCTAGCGCATGCAGCGAGTACCATGGTCACCAGTTGTCTGCTGTTTTAAAGAGCAGACCCCCAGCACTAATGTCCAGCACTGGCGGTAATGCTGGTTGTGGACTTTTAACCCTTCAGATGCCGTGGTCGTCTGGGTGTGCTCCGGCTCCTCATGCCATGGTTCAAGGGAGCTGCATCGCCTGTCCTCCTGTGTGGGGGATTCACAACAGGGATGACCATAATTCCATTTGGATCCCTCCTTAAGGTCCGTGATCCCTCCTTACTATGAACCTAGTAGAACTTCACTTTTAAAATTATTAGGGTTAAAACCAGATGCGGAACATGGTGGATGGATCAAACATGGCCGCTGAATTACTGCAGCAACACTGTCCCTAGTGCATGAGCGCTTGCCACATCTCTCTCTATGCTCAGCTCACAGGACAATGGCGGAGAACACGCAGTATGAGGGTTTTATAGGGCTGCAACATTATAGGGGAGGATTACCTGCAGATTGGATGGCTGCCCAGCATTATGGGTGATCTCGTGTTCCCGGGCTTCTTACTTTCCCTTTGTAACACGTGCAGCCGCCATTTTAGAAAAACCTGATTTGTTACCACGCTTTGTTGCAAATCAAAGTTTTCCTAAACTTTAGACCGAATTCGGTATGCTTCACTCGCACAACACTAAAAATTACTACCAACAACCTGTCCTGGTTTAAGTAGGACTAGTTGCCACCACTTGCAGAGCTGCCTAGGGGTGGTGCCTCACTCCACTGCCCTACATGTGATCCTGCCTATGATGCGCCATCATGGCTGGGCAGCCTGACAGCACTCACCAATGTGTAGTATATGCAAGTGCCAGTGTAGTGTGTAGTTAGTCCAAGCACTATCACCCAACTAGGCAGCTCTGCAAGTGGTGGAAACAATTCCTACTCAAACTATTGTTGGCTGCCATTTTAGATCATCATTCCCAGAGAGCCTCTTTAATAAATCTCCCTAGTGTGTCATCATTACTTCTCTTTGTGAGACACTATATTTCCTCCTTAAAGGCAATTCTTTAATTTACATGTGAATACCTCAATAATTTAGCTTATGGAATCTGTAGGGGAAAAAAATGCATTAGTGCCCCAATATAATATCAGTATGGGTACAATATGTATATGAATATACAGTATAAATATGGTCATATGTATGAGGCCTAAAACTGTGATTGCAAAATGGAGAGGGGGAGGGGTTCTTCTCATCCAGTAAGTAGTAGCATTATATAAAAATACAGCTCATATGGCGTGTGAGCTACAACCGGTGACAATGAACTCAATTCTATATATTTTACGTGCTATAATTCCAGCACAGGATCACTGCTTAATTGGTTTGTCTTTATTGTTCATGTTGCGCATTACATGTTCAGGACATCACCTCCCACCACCACCGGATGACATGTTTCGAACTGAAGCGTTCTTAGTCGTAACCTTGCGGTGTGTCCAGCCTCAGTGATTCAAATAGATTGATCCCTCCAATAGAAAAGATCAATTAAATCTAGGAGGAACGGGAAAAAGAAGAGAGGGAAGGGGGTAAAGGAGAACAGGTGGAAAAAATATCAGGAGGAATCACCCTCATTAGGTCAGACACACCACATTCAAGCTTAAACCGCATCCCACACATGAATATGAGCAAACATTTAAATTCACACAGCTCCTACAAAATTGTGCATATATTATAAAAAGTCCTTTAAAAATATACTAGATTATATCGGAACAAAATTACTTATTTATATAAAAACGCATATGCGAGGTAAATGGGTTTAGTATCAGTTCACATGGAAGAAGGAAAGAAAGAAGCAGAGACCACTCTGCAGAGTTGTTTCCTCAGATTATGTGTGGTGTTAACATGGTCCTTTGTAGTAATAAATATTCGCGATCTACACTACTCGTGAATAGCGCCATCTATTGGTTTCATAGTCTTATGACAAGACTATTAGACTATGTGTCTTATGACACACAAAGTGTAGCACTCAGCATTTTGCATGGAAAACCTATTTTGTTCTGATATAATCTAGTCTAACTGTACAATTGGCTAGTTTCCTTTTTGCACTAAACCACCGATAATAAATGTGGTGTAAAGCCATGTATTTCAGGTTTTAGGCACAAATTAAAGGGGTTGTCTCACTTTAGCAAACAGCATTTATCATGTAGAGAAAGTTAATACAAGGCACTTACTAATGTATTGTTATTGTCCATATTGCCTCCTTTGCTGGCTGGACTCATTTTTTCATCACATTATACACTGCTCGTTCCCATGGTTATGGCCACCTTGCAATCCAGCAGCAGTGGCCGTGCTTGCACACTATAGGACAAAGTATCAGCCTATGTGTGCTTCCATGGTCCTTGCCACCAGAGAGACTGGAGCTTTTTCCTATATAGTTAAAGCATGTCCACTGCTGCTGAAATGCAGGGTGGTCATAACCATGGATACAGCAGTGTATAATGTGATGTAAAAATGAATCCAGCCAGCAAAGTAAGCAATATGGATAATAGCAATACATTAGTAAGTGGCTTGTATGAACTTTCTGTACATAACAAATGCCACTTGCTGAAGTGAGACAACCCATTTAAACCTAAATTCTTTTAGCTTAAAGGGGATCTCCGGGAATGATTTAAAATGACTACAGATGAGTGACATTTTGAACAATTCGATTCGGCTGATTCACAGAAGTTCACCAAGAGATTAGATTTGTTCCAAATTAATTAGTAACAAATTGTTATAAATCAGGTATACCCAGGTTACTCTGCCTAATCATCTTCTCCCCACTCAGTGGCCCAATCTCAGTGTAAAGGCTTGGAAGTTAACACAAACAGTAAATTCATGTTGTGGACTGGGCATTTAAAAATAGCCATGGTCACCGGGTGTCTGCTGTTTTAAAGAGCAGACCCCCAGGACTGGCGGTAATGCTGGTCGTGGACTTTTAACCCTTCAGATGCCGTGGTCGTCCGGGTGTACTCCGACTCCTCGTGCCGTGAATCAAAGGAGCTGCATCGCCTGTCCTCCTGTGTGGGGGATTCACAACAGGAATGACCATAATCCCATTTGGATCCCTCCTTAAGGTCCATGATGCCTCCCTACTATGAACCTAGTAGAACTTCACTTTTAAAATTATTAGGGTTAAAACCAGATGCCGAACATGGTGGATGGATCAAACATGGCCGCTGAATTATTGCAGCAACACTGTCCCTAGTGCATGAGCGCTTGCCACATCTCTCCCTATGCTCAGCTCACAGGACAATGGCGGAGAACACGCAGTATGACGGTTTTATAGGGCTGTAACATCATCTCGTGTTCCCGGGCTTCTTACTTTCACTTTGTAACACGTGCAGCCGCCATTTTAGAATAACCCGATTTGTTACCACTAGGGATGAGCGAACTCGAACTGTATAGTTCGGGTTCGTACCGAATTTTGGGGTGTCCGTGACACGGACCCGAACCCGGACATTTTCGTAAAAGTCCGGGTTCGGGTTCGGTGTTCGTCGCTTTCTTCGCGCTTTTGTGACGCTTTCTTGGCGCTTTTTGAAAGGCTGCAAAGCAGCCAATCAACAAGCGTCATACTACTTGCCCCAAGAGGCCATCACAGCCATGCCTACTATTGGCATGGCTGTGATTGGCCAGAGCACCATGTGACCCAGCCTCTATTTAAGCTGGAGTCACATAGCGCCGCCCGTCACTCTGCTCTGATTAGCGTAGGGAGAGGTTGCGGCTGCGACAGTAGGGCGAGATTAGGCAGATTAACTCCTCCAAAGGACTTGATTAACTGATCGATCTGCAGCTGTGGATCATTGAGCTGCTGATCCTCAATTGCTCACTGTTTTTAGGCTGCACAGACCGTTTGTCAGTCTCATTTTTCTGGGGTGATCGGCGGCCATTTTGTGTCTTGTGGTGCGCCAGCACAAGCTGCGACCAAGTGCATTTAACCCTCAATGGTGTGGTTGTTTTTTGGCTAAAGCCTACATCAGGGTGAAGCTGTCACACCAAGTGCATTTATCCAGCAATAGTCTGTTCATTTTTTGGCCATATACAAAATCAGGGGCAAGCTGCGCCTGTCACCAAGTGCATTTAACCCTCAATGGTGTGGTTGTTTTTTGGCTAAAGCCTACATCAGGGTGAAGCTGTCACACCAAGTGCATTTAACCAGCAATAGTCTGTTTATTTTTTGGCCATATACTACATCAGGGGCAAGCTGCGCCCGTCACCAAGTGCATTTAACCCTCAGTAGTGTGGTTGGTCAAGCTGTGACACCAAGTGCATTTAACCAGCAATAGTCTGTTCATTTTTTGGCCATATACAAAATCAGGGGCAAGCTGCGCCTGTCACCAAGTGCATTTAACCCTCAATGGTGTGGTTGTTTTTTGGCTAAAGCCTACATCAGGGTGAAGCTGTCACACCAAGTGCATTTAACCAGCAATAGTCTGTTTATTTTTTGGCCATATCCCAGTCTAATTCTGTCACTAAATCCATACCGGTCACCCAGCGCCTAAATACTAGGCCTCAAATTTATATCCAGCTAAATCTGTCCCTAGTGCTGTAGCTGGGCGAGTTATTTAGTGTCCGTTCAAGCACATTTCTTGTTCTGGGTTGAAATACAATTCCCAATTTAGCAATTTCATAATTTAGTGGTTCCTGCTATATCAGAGCTATTTGAAATCTATCCCAAAAAGGGTATATAATATTGAAGGTGCACATTGGGTCATTCAGAATAACTTCACACACACCCGCTACTGTGTATTTCCAAGTCTAATTCTGTCACTAAACCCATACCTGTCACCCAGCGCCTAAATACTAGGCCTCAAATTTAAATCCCTCTAAATCTCTCGTTACCCACCGCTGTACTGTTGTTGCTGGGCAAGATATTTAGTGTCCGTCAAAGCACATTTTTTGTTCTGGGTTGAAGTACAATTCCCAATTTAGCAATTTCATAATTTAGTGGTTTCTGCTATATCAGAGCTATTTGAAATCTATCCCTAAAAGGGTATATAATATTGAAGGTGCACATAGGGTCATTCAGAATAACTTCACACACACGCTTCTGTGCATTTCCAAGTCTAATTCTGTCACTAAATCCATACCGGTGACCCAGCGCCTAAATACTAGGCCTCAAATTTAAATCCCTCTAAATCTCTCGTTACCCACCGCTGTACTGTTGTTGCTGGGCAAGATATTTAGTGTCCGTCAAAGCACATTTTTTGTTCTGGGTTGAAGTACAATTCCCAATTTAGCAATTTCATAATTTAGTGGTTTCTGCTATATCAGAGCTATTTGAAATCTATCCCTAAAAGGGTATATAATATTGAAGGTGCACATAGGGTCATTCAGAATAACTTCACACACACGCTTCTGTGCATTTCCAAGTCTAATTCTGTCACTAAATCCATACCGGTGACCCAGCGCCTAAATACTAGGCCTCAAATTTAAATCCCTCTAAATCTCTCGTTACCCACCGCTGTACTGTTGTTGCTGGGCAAGATATTTAGTGTCCGTCAAAGCACATTTTTTGTTCTGGGTTGAAGTACAATTCCCAATTTAGCAATTTCATAATTTAGTGGTTTCTGCTATATCAGAGCTATTTGAAATCTATCCCTAAAAGGGTATATAATATTGAAGGTGCACATAGGGTCATTCAGAATAACTTCACACACACGCTTCTGTGCATTTCCAAGTCTAATTCTGTCACTAAATCCATACCGGTGACCCAGCGCCTAAATACTAGGCCTCAAATTTAAATCCCTCTAAATCTCTCGTTACCCACCGCTGTACTGTTGTTGCTGGGCAAGATATTTAGTGTCCGTCAAAGCACATTTTTTGTTCTGGGTTGAAGTACAATTCCCAATTTAGCAATTTCATAATTTAGTGGTTTCTGCTATATCAGAGCTATTTGAAATCTATCCCTAAAAGGGTATATAATATTGAAGGTGCACATAGGGTCATTCAGAATAACTTCACACACACGCTTCTGTGCATTTCCAAGTCTAATTCTGTCACTAAATCCATACCGGTGACCCAGCGCCTAAATACTAGGCCTCAAATTTAAATCCCTCTAAATCTCTCGTTACCCACCGCTGTACTGTTGTTGCTGGGCAAGATATTTAGTGTCCGTCAAAGCACATTTTTTGTTCTGGGTTGAAGTACAATTCCCAATTTAGCAATTTCATAATTTAGTGGTTTCTGCTATATCAGAGCTATTTGAAATCTATCCCTAAAAGGGTATATAATATTGAAGGTGCACATAGGGTCATTCAGAATAACTTCACACACACGCTTCTGTGCATTTCCAAGTCTAATTCTGTCACTAAATCCATACCGGTGACCCAGCGCCTAAATACTAGGCCTCAAATTTAAATCCCTCTAAATCTCTCGTTACCCACCGCTGTACTGTTGTTGCTGGGCAAGATATTTAGTGTCCGTCAAAGCACATTTTTTGTTCTGGGTTGAAGTACAATTCCCAATTTAGCAATTTCATAATTTAGTGGTTTCTGCTATATCAGAGCTATTTGAAATCTATCCCTAAAAGGGTATATAATATTGAAGGTGCACATTGGGTCATTCAGAATAACTTCACACACACCCGCTACTGTGTATTTCCAAGTCTAATTCTGTCACTAAACCCATACCTGTCACCCAGCGCCTAAATACTAGGCCTCAAATTTAAATCCCTCTAAATCTCTCGTTACCCACCGCTGTACTGTTGTTGCTGGGCAAGATATTTAGTGTCCGTCAAAGCACATTTTTTGTTCTGGGTTGAAGTACAATTCCCAATTTAGCAATTTCATAATTTAGTGGTTTCTGCTATATCAGAGCTATTTGAAATCTATCCCTAAAAGGGTATATAATATTGAAGGTGCACATAGGGTCATTCAGAATAACTTCACACACACGCTTCTGTGCATTTCCAAGTCTAATTCTGTCACTAAATCCATACCGGTCACCCAGCGCCTAAATACTAGGCCTCAAATTTATATCCCGCTGAATTTGAATACAATACATTGGGCCAAATAATATATTTGTTGTTGTGGTGAACCATAACAATGAGAAAAACATCTAGTAAGGGACGCGGACGTGGACATGGTCGTGGTGGTGTTAGTGGACCCTCTGGTGCTGGGAGAGGACGTGGCCGTTCTGCCACATCCACACGTCCTAGTGTACCAACTACCTCAGGTCCCAGTAGCCGCCAGAATTTACAGCGATATATGGTGGGGCCCAATGCCGTTCTAAGGATGGTAAGGCCTGAGCAGGTACAGGCATTAGTCAATTGGGTGGCCGACAGTGGATCCAGCACGTTCACATTATCTCCCACCCAGTCTTCTGCAGAAAGCGCACAGATGGCGCCTGAAAACCAACCCCATCAGTCTGTCACATCACCCCCATGCATACCAGGGAAACTGTCTCAGCCTCAAGTTATGCAGCAGTCTCTTATGCTGTTTGAAGACTCCGCTGGCAGGGTTTCCCAAGGGCATCCACCTAGCCCTTCCCCAGCGGTGAAAGACATAGAATGCACTGACGCACAACCACTTATGTTTCCTGATGATGAGGACATGGGAATACCACCTCAGCATGTCTCTGATGATGACGAAACACAGGTGCCAACTGCTGCGTCTTTCTGCAGTGTGCAGACTGAACAGGAGGTCAGGGATCAAGACTGGGTGGAAGACGATGCAGGGGACGATGAGGTCCTAGACCCCACATGGAATGAAGGTCGTGCCACTGACTTTCACAGTTCGGAGGAAGAGGCAGTGGTGAGACCGAGCCAACAGCGTAGCAAAAGAGGGAGCAGTGGGCAAAAGCAGAACACCCGCCGCCAAGAGACTCCGCCTGCTACTGACCGCCGCCATCTGGGACCGAGCACCCCAAAGGCAGCTTCAAGGAGTTCCCTGGCATGGCACTTCTTCAAACAATGTGCTGACGACAAGACCCGAGTGGTTTGCACGCTGTGCCATCAGAGCCTGAAGCGAGGCATTAACGTTCTGAACCTGAGCACAACCTGCATGACCAGGCACCTGCATGCAAAGCATGAACTGCAGTGGAGTAAACACCTTAAAACCAAGGAAGTCACTCAGGCTCCCCCTGCTACCTCTTCTGCTGCTGCCGCCTCGGCCTATTCTGCTGCTGCCGCCTCGGCCTCTTCCTCCGCCTCTGGAGGAACGTTGGCACCTGCCGCCCAGCAAACAGGGGATGTACCACCAACACCACCACCACCACCTCCGTCACCAAGCGTCTCAACCATGTCACACGCCAGCGTTCAGCTCTCCATCTCACAAACATTTGATAGAAAGCGTAAATTCCCACCTAGCCACCCTCGATCCCTGGCCCTGAATGCCAGCATTTCTAAACTACTGGCCTATGAAATGCTGTCATTTAGGCTGGTGGACACAGACAGCTTCAAACAGCTCATGTCGCTTGCTGTCCCACAGTATGTTGTTCCCAGCCGGCACTACTTCTCCAAGAGAGCCGTGCCTTCCCTGCACAACCAAGTATCCGATAAAATCAAGTGTGCACTGCGCAACGCCATCTGTGGCAAGGTCCACCTAACCACAGATACGTGGACCAGTAAGCACGGCCAGGGACGCTATATCTCCCTAACTGCACACTGGGTAAATGTAGTGGCAGCTGGGCCCCAGGCGGAGAGCTGTTTGGCGCACGTCCTTCCGCCGCCAAGGATCGCAGGGCAACATTCTTTGCCTCCTGTTGCCACCTCCTCCTTCTCGGCTTCCTCCTCCTCTTCTTCCACCTGCTCATCCAGTCAGCCACACACCTTCACCACCAACTTCAGCACAGCCCGGGGTAAACGTCAGCAGGCCATTCTGAAACTCATATGTTTGGGGGACAGGCCCCACACCGCACAGGAGTTGTGGCGGGGTATAGAACAACAGACCGACGAGTGGTTGCTGCCGGTGAGCCTCAAGCCCGGCCTGGTGGTGTGTGATAATGGGCGAAATCTCGTTGCAGCTCTGGGACTAGCCAATTTGACGCACATCCCTTGCTTGGCGCATGTGCTGAATTTGGTGGTGCAGAAGTTCATTCACAACTACCCCGACATGTCAGAGCTGCTGCATAAAGTGCGGGCCGTCTGTTCGCGCTTCCGGCGTTCACATCCTGCCGCTGCTCGCCTGTCTGCGCTACAGCGTAACTTCGGCCTTCCCGCTCACCGCCTCATATGCGACGTGCCCACCAGGTGGAACTCCACCTTGCACATGCTGGACAGACTGTGCGAGCAGCAGCAGGCCATAGTGGAGTTTCAGCTGCAGCACGCACGGGTCAGTCGCACTACAGAACAGCACCACTTCACCACCAATGACTGGGCCTCCATGCGAGACCTGTGTGCCCTGTTGCGCTGTTTCGAGTACTCCACCAACATGGCCAGTGGCGATGACACCGTTATCAGCGTTACAATACCACTTCTATGTCTCCTTGAGAAAACACTTAGGGCGATGATGGAACAGGAGGTGGCCCAGGAGGAGGAGGAGGAGGATGAGGAAGAGGGGTCATTTTTAGCACTTTCAGGCCAGTCTCTTCGAAGTGACTCAGAGGGAGGTTTTTTGCAACAGCAGAGGCCAGGTACAAATGTGGCCAGCCAGGGCCCACTACTGGAGGACGAGGAGGACGAGGATGAGGAGGAGGTGGAGGAGGATGAGGATGAAGCATGGTCACAGCGGGGTGGCACCCAACGCAGCTCGGGTCCATCACTGGTGCGTGGCTGGGGGGAAAGGCAGGACGATGACGATACGCCTCCCACAGAGGACAGCTTGTCCTTACCCCTGGGCAGCCTGGCACACATGAGCGACTACATGCTGCAGTGCCTGCGCAACGACAGCAGAGTTGCCCACATTTTAACCTGTGCGGACTACTGGGTTGCCACCCTGCTGGATCCACGCTACAAAGACAATGTGCCCACCTTACTTCCTGCACTGGAGCGTGATAGGAAGATGCGCGAGTACAAGCGCACGTTGGTAGACGCGCTACTGAGAGCATTCCCAAATGTCACAGGGGAACAAGTGGAAGCCCAAGGCCAAGGCAGAGGAGGAGCAAGAGGTCGCCAAGGCAGCTGTGTCACGGCCAGCTCCTCTGAGGGCAGGGTTAGCATGGCAGAGATGTGGAAAACTTTTGTCAACACGCCACAGCTAACTGCACCACCACCTGATACGCAACGTGTTAGCAGGAGGCAACATTTCACTAACATGGTGGAACAGTACGTGTGCACACCCCTCCACGTACTGACTGATGGTTCGGCCCCATTCAACTTCTGGGTCTCTAAATTGTCCACGTGGCCAGAGCTAGCCTTTTATGCCTTGGAGGTGCTGGCCTGCCCGGCAGCCAGCGTTTTGTCTGAACGTGTATTCAGCACGGCAGGGGGCGTCATTACAGACAAACGCAGCCGCCTGTCTACAGCCAATGTGGACAAGCTGACGTTCATAAAAATGAACCAGGCATGGATCCCACAGGACCTGTCCGTCCCTTGTCCAGATTAGACATTAACTACCTCCCCATAACCATATATTATTGGACTCCAGGGCACTTCCTCATTCAATCCTATTTTTATTTTCATTTTACCATTATATTGCGATGCTACCCAAAGTTGAATGAACCTCTCCTCTGCCTGTGTGCTAGGCCTAAATATATGCCAATGGACTGTTGCAGTGGTGGCTGACATGAAGCCTGATTCTCTGCTATGACATGCAGACTAATTCTCTGCTGACATGAAGCCAGATTGTCTGTTACGGGACCTCTCTCCTCTGCCTGGGTGCTGGGCCTAAATTTATGACAATGGACTGTTGCAGTGGTGGCTGACGTGAAGCCTGATTCTCTGCTATGACATGCAGACTGATTCTCTGCTGACATGAAGCCAGATCCTCTGTTACGGGACCTCTCTCCTCTGCCTGGGTGCTGGGCCTAAATTTATGACAATGGACTGTTGCAGTGGTGGCTGACGTGAAGCCTGATTCTCTGCTATGACATGCAGACTGATTCTCTGCTGACATGAAGCCAGATCCTCTGTTACGGGACCTCTCTCCTCTGCCTGGGTGCTGGGCCTGAATATATGCCAATGGACTGTTGCAGTGGTGGGTGACGTGAAGCCTCATTCTCTGCTATGACATGCAGACTAATTCTCTGCTGACATGAAGCCAGATTGTCTGTTACGGGACCTTTCTCCTCTGCCTGGGTTCTGGGCCTAAATTTATGAAAATTGACTCTTACAGTGGTGGGTGACGTGAAGCCTGATTCTCTGCTATGATATGAAGACTGATTCTCTGCTGACATGAAGCCAGATTGTCTGTTACGGGACCTTTCTCCTCTGCCTGGGTTCTGGGCCTAAATTTATGAAAATTGACTCTTACAGTGGTGGGTGACGTGAAGCCTGATTCTCTGCTATGATATGAAGACTGATTCTCTGCTGACATGAAGCCAGATTGTCTGTTACGGGACCTTTCTCCTCTGCCTGGGTTCTGGGCCTAAATTTATGAAAATTGACTCTTACAGTGGTGGGTGACGTGAAGCCTGATTCTCTGCTATGATATGAAGACTGATTCTCTGCTGACATGAAGCCAGATTGTCTGTTACGGGACCTTTCTCCTCTGCCTGGGTTCTGGGCCTAAATTTATGAAAATTGACTCTTACAGTGGTGGGTGACGTGAAGCCTGATTCTCTGCTATGATATGAAGACTGATTCTCTGCTGACATGAAGCCAGATTGTCTGTTACGGGACCTTTCTCCTCTGCCTGGGTTCTGGGCCTAAATTTATGAAAATTGACTCTTACAGTGGTGGGTGACGTGAAGCCTGATTCTCTGCTATGATATGAAGACTGATTCTCTGCTGACATGAAGACAGATTCTCTGTTACGGGACCTCTCTCCTCTGCCTGTGTGTGTGCTGGGCCTAAATATATGCCAATGGACTGTTGCAGTGGTGGCTGACGTGAAGCCTCATTCTCTGCTATGACATGCAGACTAATTCTCTGCTGACATGAAGACAGATTCTCTGTTACGGGACCTCTCTCCTCTGCCTGTGTGTGTGCTGGGCCTAAATATATGCCAATGGACTGTTGCAGTGGTGGCTGACGTGAAGCCTCATTCTCTGCTATGACATGCAGACTAATTCTCTGCTGACATGAAGCCAGATTGTCTGTTACGGGACCTCTCTCCTCTGCCTGTGTGTGTGCTGGGCCTAAATATATGCCAATGGACTGTTGCAGTGGTGGCTGACGTGAAGCCTCATTCTCTGCTATGACATGCAGACTAATTCTCTGCTGACATGAAGACAGATTCTCTGTTACGGGACCTCCCTCCTCTGCCTGGGTGCTGGGCCTAAATATATGCCAATGGACTGTTGCAGTGGTGGCTGACGTGAAGCCTCATTCTCTGCTATGACATGCAGACTAATTCTCTGCTGACATGAAGACAGATTCTCTGTTACGGGACCTCTCTCCTCTGCCTGGGTGCCGGGGCCTAAATATCTGAGAATGGACTGTTCCAGTGGTGGGTGACGGGAAGCCAGATTCTCTGCTATGGAACCTCTCTCCAATTGATTTTGGTTAATTTTTATTTATTTAATTTTTATTTTAATTCATTTCCCTATCCACATTTGTTTGCAGGGGATTTACCTACATGTTGCTGCCTTTTGCAGCCCTCTAGCTCTTTCCTGGGCTGTTTTACAGCCTTTTTAGTGCCGAAAAGTTCGGGTCCCCATTGACTTCAATGGGGTTCGGGTTCGGGACGAAGTTCGGATCGGGTTCGGATCCCGAACCCGAACATTTCCGGGATGTTCGGCCGAACTTCTCGAACCCGAACATCCAGGTGTTCGCTCAACTCTAGTTACCACGCTTTGTTGCAAATCAAAGTTTTCCTAACCTTTAGACCGAATTCGGTATGCTTCACTCGCACAACACTAAAAATTACTACCAACAACCTGTCCTGGTTTAAGTAGGACTAGTTGCCACCACTTGCAGAGCTGCCTAGGGGTGGTGCCTCACTCCTCTGCCCTACATGTGATCCTGCCTATGATGCGCCATCATGGCTGGGCAGCCTGACAGCACTCACCAATGTGTAGTATATGCTAGTGCCAGTGTAGTGTGTAGTGAGTCCAAGCACTATCACCCAACTAGGCAGCTCTGCAAGTGGTGGAAACCATTCCTAC
Organism: Bufo gargarizans; assembly: GCF_014858855.1. Taxonomy (NCBI): domain Eukaryota; kingdom Metazoa; phylum Chordata; class Amphibia; order Anura; family Bufonidae; genus Bufo; species Bufo gargarizans. The sequence continues at coordinate 675,133,636 of NC_058080.1, forward strand.
TCAAACTATTGCTGGCTGCCATTTTAGATCATCATTCCCAGAGAGCCCCTTTAATAAATCTCCCTAGTGTCATCATTACTTCTCTTTGTGAGACACTATATTTCCTCATGAAAGCAATTCTTTAATTTACATGTGAATACCTCAATAATTTAGCTTATGGAATCTGTAGGGGAAAAAAATGTATCAGTGCCCCAATATAATATCAGTATGGGTACAATATGTATATGAATATACAGTATAAATATGGTCATACGTATGAGGCCTAAAACTGTGATTGCAAAATGGAGGGGGGGGGGGGGGTTCTTCTCATCCAGTAAGTAGTAGCATTATATAAAAATACAGCTCATATGGCGTGTGAGCTACAACCGGTGACAATGAACTCAATTCTATATATTTTACGTGCTATAATTCAGCTCATCTATGTAAACTACAACAATGCAGCAAGAATGAAACATTCATGGCCAGAATATGTTTATCAGGTTGGAAACTAGCCAAAATACTAGAAATGAATAAAATATCGCTCAGTATTAGCAGTCCAAATAAAAAGAAAATATCCAGCTCACCCACAGCTCGCAGTGAACGGAAAAAAGGACCAAGGCAGGTTCTTCGCATAGCAATGTATTAAGAAAAATTCCAGCACAGGATCACTGCTTAATTGGTTTGTCTTTATTGTTCATGTTGCGCATTACATGTTCAGGACATCACCTCCCACCACCACCGGTTGACATGTTTCGAACTGAAGCGTTCTTAGTCGTAACCTTGCGGTGTGTCCAGCCTCAGTGATTCAAATAGATCGATCCCTCCAATAGAAAAGATAAATGAAATCTAGGAGGAACGGGAAAAAGAAGAGAGGGAAGGGGGTAAAGGAGAACAGGTGGAAAAAATATCAGGAGGAATCACCCTCATTAGGTCAGACACACCGCATTCAAGCTTAAACCGCATCCCACACATGAATATGAGCAAACATTTAAATTCACTAACCCACACAGATCCAACAAAATTGTGCATATATTATAAAAAGTCCTTTAAAATATACTAGATTATATCAGAACAAAATTACTTATATAAAAACGCATATGCGAGGTAAATGGGTTTAGTATCAGTTCACATGGAAGAAGAAAAGAAAGAAGCAGAGACCACTCTGCAGAGTTGTTTCCTCAGATTATGTGTGGTGTTAACATGGTCCTTTGTAGTAATAAATATTCACGATCTACACTACTCATGAATAGCGCCATCTATTGGATTCATAGTCTTATGACAAGACTATTAGACTATGAGTCTTATGACACACACAGTGTAGCAATCAGCATTTTGCATGGAAAACCGATTTTGTTCTGATATAATCTAGTATATTTTTGAAGGGCTTTTTATGATATATGCACAATTTTGTAGGATCAGTGTGGGTTAGTGATTTTAAATGTTTGTTCATATTTATTTGTGGGATGTGGTTTAAGCTTGAATGTGGTGTGTCCGACCTAATGAGGGTGATTCCTCTCCTGATATTTTTTCCACCTGTCCCCCCCCCTTTCCCTCTTCTTTTTCCCGGTCCCTCCCAGATTGAATTTATCTTTTCTATTGGAGGGGTCGATCTATTTGAATCACTGAGGCTGGACACACTGCAATGTTACGACTAAGAACGCTTCAGTTGAAAACATGTCAACCGGTGGTGGTGGGAGGTGATATTGTGAACATGTAATGTGCAACACGAACAGTAAAGACAAACCAATTAAGAAGTGATCCTGTCCTTGTTGTCAAGAGAACACATACCACTTTACAAAACATTCAATGAGAATAAACAATCAAATATACACTACTCACAAAAAGAGGAATATTAGGCTTTCAGGTAAAATTTATGGAAAATATAAAAAGTTCACAGTACAGTGATATTATATCATGAAAGTAGGGCATGTAATTAGAAGCAGCAATGGCGATTTCCTCATCTCAAACAATGTATTGAAACAAAAGCCGTGGTGGGTATACACCCACAAAATGTCAGTGCCTCAGGAACTTGTCGTGTGGCCTTGAGCATCAAACACAGCTTGACAATGACATCTTATGCTGTTCACAACAAGTTGACTGCTGAGGCTTGGCATTCCACTCTTCTTGAAGGGCGGCCCTCAGGTCATTGAGGTTCTGGGGTACAGAGTTACGAGCCTCTACAAGGCGACTCAGCTGATCCCATAGGTTTTTAATGGGATTCAGTTCTGGAGACAGTGCAGGCCACTCTATTTGAGGTACCCCAGTCTCCAGCAGACGTTCCTTAATGATGCAACCTCAATGAACTGGCGCATTGTCATCCATCAAGATGAAATTAGGCCTGTGTTGTTCATGCAGAGGCACAGTAACTGGATTAATGATGTTATTCAAGTAGTATGGGCTTGTCACTGGACCATTCACAAAGTGTAGGGCAGTTCTGTACTGACTAGACACCTGCCCACACTGTAACACCACCACCACCAAAGGTTCATCTGGTGACAACAGTGCCTGGTGCATGGTGCTCTCCTTAATGTCTCCAACATCGTTGGCGGCCATCATTCCTGCTTAGTGTGAATCAACTTTCATCAGTGAACAGCACTGAGGCCCACTGGTCCCTAATCTAGCGTAGATGCTCCCTGACTCCCTAGGACATCTTGGTTTCTAGTTGTATCTTCTCCCATTTGAATTTCTATGACTATGTAGTGAATTCTACATCTGAAGGATGAGAATCTATCAACAGTTCTGAGCCAAGGAAACCTTGGTGTCTTCTCTTATTGTACGTTGCTGCCATCATACCAGTGCTTAAGTGATTCTTCCAATATAATAGGGTTTGTCATTAAACCCCTCAATGTTCTCATAACAGCGCAGCCAGAAAACGTCACTTCCTCTTTAAAGTTCTGTCCTCCCCTCGGCTAAGCGGAAATGACCCCCTCTTCTGGAGGAAGTGTTCAAATAACTCTGGGACATCCAACTACCTCCACTGTCTTCCACTGGGGGGATCTGAGATCTCTGGGTGCTTGGTGGACTCATGTTCTCTTTACAGTGTTGTGAAAACATCTAATATATATAGCTGAGTGTGTGTGTGTGTGTCTGTGTATGTCTGCTAAAGGAATCCGCACCGTCTCATTTACAATCACTAAATTTGGCACACAGGTACATCAGGTAGCCGGGAAGGTTTTAGAGCAGGTCTCAGCTCTCTAGGACGTATCGTTCCTGAGATATTCCCAAAAAATGCATTAGCCAATAGAAGCTTGGTCACATGACCCTCATCAGCCAATAGAAGCTCTCAGGTCCTTCAGCCTCCACACACAGTTTTACTTCAGGTTTCCAGAACAACCCAGCCATTTATCTTTACTGCTATAGATGAGTTTTAAAGGAAATCTGTCACCAGGATAATCGCTATTGAAGTAAAGCCATGGCCTAATAGCACTTGGTACCTTATTCCAGATGTGCCTTTGTTCCAGCAATAGATGTTTTTATCCCCTGGAAATCCAGTTTATTTGATATGCAAATCAGCCAGTAAGGTGCCCAGAGGGGCGTCACTCTTGCAGGAAGGAGCCCAGACACGCCCCCTGCCACAATGTGTCCACCCTCAAAAGACTTAAAATCCCCCCCAGGCCCCGATAAACCACGCCCCTGATTTGGTTAGACCACACCCCCTCCCACTCCTGAGGAGACCGAGATTGAAAAAATGAAGGTAAAAATCAACTTCTGTCAGCTGCAGGAGTGGGAGGGAGGGTGACTTTCTCCCTGCAGCTCACACTCCCTTAGGCTCCACTACACTTAGACTCCATTTAGACGTCCGTAGTGAATTACGCATCCGCAAATTGAAGATCCGTAATACACCCAGCTGGCACCCCATAGAAATGCCTATTCTTGTCCAAATTGCGGAAAAGAATAGGACATGCTCGATTTTTTTTTCCAGAGCTGCAGACTGGAATAACGGGTCCGCTCTTCGGAAATGCGAATGCGGACAGCACACTGTGTGCTAAATTTCAACGAGGGTCAGCCGGCACTCCGTTTGTAGGCGTGGTGCACGTGTCCAGGGCCGAAGTCCAAGTACAAGTGAACAAAAGAAAAGACCGGCACTCACTTTATCTTCAAAAATTTCTTTCTTTTTATTCGCCACGCATTGAAATATTCGGTGACGCGCGTTTCGGCTCTATAGCGAGCCTTTCTCAAACCAATGGCATATATGCCATTGGTTTGAGAAAGGCTCGCTATAGAGCCGAAACGCGCGTCACCGAATATTTCAATGCGTGGCGAATAAAAAGAAAGAAATTTTTGAAGATAAAGTGAGTGCCGGTCTTTTCTTTTGTTCACTAGCACACTGTGTGCTGTCCGCTTCTCTTCCGGACTCAAAGAATGAATGGGTGCGGAACGGATGCGGACCCATTCTACGGATGTGTGAATGGACCCTTAGAGTGAGCTATTCAAAAGGACAAGCCCCCGATTCGGTTAGGCCATGCCCCCTCCCACTCCTCAGCCGACTGAGATTGTAAAAATGTAGTTAAAAATCAACTTCTAGGCCCCGCTAAGCCACGCCCATATCTGGTTAGGCCACGCCCCTCCACTTCTTAGCTGACAGGGATTAAAAAAATAAAGGTAAAAATCAACTTCTGTCAGCTGCAGAGGTGGGAGGGAGAGTGACTTTCTCCCTGCAGCTCACACTCAGACAGTACAGTGCTGCTGTCTTAGAGTGAGCTGTTCAAAAGGACACGCCCCCGAACCAGTAAAGGCCACTGTTAAGGGGGCGGGCCCCTGTGGAAGTCACTGTCAAGGGGGTGGTATGCTGTGAAAGTCACTGTTAAAGGGGAAGGCTGCTGTAAAGGTCAAAGGTAAGGGGGTGGGCTGCTGTGGAGGTCCAATTTTAAGGGACGGGGCACTGTGGGGGGGTCAGTGCTAAGGGGTGGGGGGCTGTGGAGGTCACTGTTTTGGGGGTGGGGTGCTGTAGATGTCACTGTTATAGTGGATAGTGTTCATATCTTTTAACGACACACACAAACATTAAATGAAATAGATTAAATATACCCGAGCGAAGCCGAGTCCTTCAGCTAGTGTTCAATATATTCATTACAACTAAACCCTTGGTTTCTTAATTTCATACAAGAATTTTTGCAGCATGGCGAAATGTCCTGAGCTAGGCACAATGCAATGCCACTGTGCGCTCATTGTTTGAGGAGTGGGCACACAATGTGCAGTATCAGCTGAACCCTAGATGATTGGCTGAATTGTCCTACATTTGGCCAGATAAAGCCCTATGTTACTTTCCACTCGAAGACTTTGAGCTCACTTGAAATTTATCGCAATGAACACTGTAATATGGAAAGGCAGAAGTATATTATATAGATTGCTTACATTTGTACAGAATGTTCTGAATGCAGATCATTTATAGGTTTACAAGTTGACTTTATTGACATTGTAAATATGTTTCTAATCTCCGAGATGTGTCACTGTATCACAAATACAGAAATTAAAATCACTCCACCCATAATTATATAATAGGAAATGTGAACTGCTCATAGGCGACCATTATTTTCCAAATGTTAAACATGTTCCAGATGTGAAATATGAGAGTAAGGGTTTTATTGGAAAAGCCCCAAGTAGAGAGACCCAAAAGTCCTTTAAAGGGTTTTATTTCCAAGACAAAATGAATGCTCTATCCTTAGGATAGGTAATCAATATAAGATCGGTGAGCCTCTGACTCTAAGCACCCCTGCCAATCACCTGTTGGAAAACACAAAGTCCAAAGACTACTTTAACAAAAAGGAGTATCCAAGATAACATGTAGTTTCTAATCCATGCACACCAAGGGCTGAAATTTGTACTTTCAAGATGCAAACCATATCTAACCTTAATTGCTAGAAATTTGAATTTTGGAATTGCCAGTATCACTTCTCATATCCTGTATACTGGGTATAATTCTCAGTATTTGCTCTTATTCTATATACGGTATATTGACATTGCACAGTACTACTTCTCTTGCCCTGCATAATGAGTGTAATCCTGGATATATGGACACTGCACAGAACCACTTCTCCCATCCTGTATACTGGGTATAGTTCTCAGTATCTGCTCTTATTCTGTATATATGGACACTGCACAGTACTGCTTCTCCTGTCCTGTACACTGGGTGTAGTTCTCAGTATCTGTTCTTATCCTGTATATATGGACACTGCACAAAACCACTTCTCCCATCCTGTATACTGGGTCCAATCTTCAGTATCAGCTCTTATTCTGTATATATGGACACTGCACAGTACTGCTTCTCCTGTCCTGTACACTGGGTGTAATCCTCAGTATCAGCTCTTATTCTGTATATATGGACACTGCACAGAACCACTTCTCCTGTCCTGTATACCGGGTGTAATTCTCAGTATCTGCTTTTATTCTGTATATATTTACACGGTACAGTACCACTTCTCCTGTCCTGTATACTGGGTGTAATTCTCAGTATCTGCTTTTATTCTGTATATGTTTACACGGTACAGTACTACTTCTCTTTTCCTGTATACAGGGTGTAATTCTCAGTATCTGCTCTTATCCTGTATAAAGTGACACTTCACACTACCACTACTCCTATCCTGTATACTGGGTCCAATCTTCAGTATCTGCTCCTATTCTGTATATATGGACACTGCACAGTACTACTTCTCCTGTCCTGTATACTGGGTGTAATTCTCATTATCTGCTCTTATTCTGTATATATGGACATTATACAGTACCACTTCTCCTGTCCTGTATACTGGATGTAATCATCAGTATCTGCTCTTATTCTGTATTTCCCCAGTCATATCCATGACAGCAAATCCTAAGACTGACTTTCCTCTGATAGAACAGGAAAAGTGTTTTTTTCTGTCCTGCCAGAGGAAGGAAGGTCAGAGAGGTGTCGGGACACCCTCTGGGTTTTCTGGCAGAACCTTTTTTTTTATATCCTTTTTTTCTTTAACAATGGATTCCAGGCTGGGGGTCGGATCCAGGGTCTGGCTCTCCATCCCTCAACTAAGGCCTGTGCCCAGGACCCATCTTGGGGGGTCCCCAGTGAAGCTCCATGTTGCGGCAGCCTAGGCGGATTATATGCACAGAGGTATGGGCGGCCGGAGGGATGCTATTACTCGATTTCCCCCGGCCGCCAGGTGGTGACGTCCGATGTGGGACGGGGGGGCGTGGCCAAGCATACTGACATCCCAGGCCCTGGCGCAGGCCACATGGGGAAAGATGGCGTCCAGCAGAAAACACCCTGCTTTCGAAGAGGAGTGGCAGCAGCGAAGACAGCGTGGACAAGACTACCACCATGAGCACCCCTACATGCCGAGATCAGGACAGAAGCCTGCCACTGTACAGTGAACAGTGAGTAGCCTGACTTCAGGCCCCTCTTGTGTTGTAATACCCTACTGTGGCTGACCCTTCTCTCCCTCGTACCTTTTAGGGAGAAAAGGAGTCATCCTCCTCTGCTAAACTTAAGTCTAGAAAATGTGGGATATGCTCTAAACGTTTACCTTCATCTGGGTCCAAGCCCCTCTATAAGGAATGTACAGCTAAAGTAGTTAAAGGGAAATCTTCTAGTTTCCTGGAAGATATTAGACTTCTGGTCATTGAAGAAGTACAGTCCTCTCTATCTTCAGACTCCCCCAGACCGACCCCCCTCCGCCAGTTTATAGAGAAACCTTAACCATGGATAGTGACTCTGATTCTGTGTACCCGGATCAGTCGGATCCTGAGATTTCAAAAACGCTTGACTCAGATGAAGATAATGAGATTCCTATATTATCCATATAACATTGAAGAGCTTATCAAATAAATCAGAGCAACTATTCAGATGGAAACCTAAATCCGTACAGGAAGAAATTTATGGGGGGCTGGGGAAGAGACCTAGATCAATATTCCCAGTGCCTGATAATGTGCAAAAGTTAATTAAGACAGAATGGCAGAAACCAGAGAAGGGTTTCTTTATCCCCCGGGGGATTAAAAGACGCTACCTATTTGACGAGGAAGATTGTGCAGATTGGGAAACCATCCCTAAGGTGGACGCACCTGTAGGTAAAGTAACAAAGCGCACAGTGCTTCCTTCTGAAGATGCGGCCCAACTAAAATACCCCATGGACAGGAAAGCAAAATGCCTCCTAAAAAGAACCTGGGAGGCCACGGCAGCATTATTAAAACCTGGGGTAGCTGCGACATCAGTAGCTCGCACCTTAAATGTTTGGCTGGAGCAGTTGGAGCTCCATCTAGTAAATAAGACCCCAAGAGATCAGATATAAGGTAGCCTTCCACTCCTTAAGATGGCAAATAGTTTTTTAGCAGGCGCCTCAGCGGAATCTGTTTATCGTTCTGCCCGCACTGCAGTACTGTCCAACACTATTCAGAGGGTACTGTGCTTAAAAGTCTGGTCAGGTGACATGGCATCTAAAAATACATTTATTTTTCTACCCTTTCACGGTCAATATGGGTTTGGCCCAGACCTTGACAAAATCTTAGAAAATGCCACGGACAAAAAAAACTCACTTTTTTCATAGCAAACAATATCAGCATGATCAGAAACAGGGAAAAGTTAAGACAGGAAGGTGGAGTTATGCAAAGGGAGAAGGGGCCGAAGTTTCTTCTTTAATCCCAACAAGGGGGGGATTTTCTTCTGCCCAAAGACAATGACGCAATCCAAGTGGGGGATGGGGACTAAGCTCCTTTGTAGACATCTGGGAGCAAATAATATCAAACCCTTGGATAACATAATAAGAGAAGAGTACCAAATAGAACTACAGTCTCCTCCCCCTCAAAAGTTTGTAAAAACTTTTCTTCCTCCTGATCAACAATCCTACCTAACTTTAAGCATTACAGAGCTTCTTAAAGTTAGCAATAGAACCCATACCTTTTACAGAACAGGGCAAGGGTCATTATTCCAGGCTCTTGATTATAAGGAAACCAAATGGGAAATTCAGAACTATAATAAATTTAAAACCTCTAAACAAATTTATTGTATACCAAAGATTAAAGATGGAGACAATGAAGTCAGCAGTAAAATGAATCATAAAAGCCTGTCTAGATTATAAGAGACACCTATCACCACATTCCAATCCATCCCAGCTCCAGGCATCTCCAGTGGTCTGCAACCCCACTAAAGAATCACACCCATCATTTTTAATTCACTTGTCTCCCCTTTGGAATCTCATCAGCCCCCAGGGTTTTCACCAAAGTAACAGCAGAAGTGGTAATAGGCTTCAGACAACAGAATATTATAATAATCCCATACCTGGACAACCTTTTAATAGTGGCGGACAACAAAGAGCTTCTCCAGTTTCATCTTCACATTGTCACGTCACATTTTCAGACCCTGTGATGGATAATAAATTGGGAAAAATCCAATCTGTTACCAGAAAGCCGAAAACTATTTCTAGGGATTTTGCTGGATTCTCATCTCCAGAGATCGTTTCTGCCTGCTCAAAAGATTCAAGAACTCAAAGACAAGATACACCAATTCCAGAGAAAACAAGGTGCACAATCAGGAAGAGCATGGAAATCTTAAGAACCCTGTCCTCATGTATACCGGCAGTGGCTTGGGCCCAGTTTCATATCAGACCCCTTCAGCAATTTGTTCTCAGGAGTTGGAACAGATCTCAAATGACTCTGGAACAGAGATTTATCTTGACCAGGGAAGTAAAAAACTCTCTAGATTGGTGGTGTCGGGACAAGAACTTGGAAAACTGAATATTCTAAGAACAAAAGTCAGCAATTTCCCTGACAACAGACAGAAGCGCTTGGTGCTGGGGAGCTCACATAGACCAGAAAGTATTTCAGGGAGTCTGGACGAACGCCATAAGACCTCTCTCATCCAATTACAAAGGAACTAAGAGCAATATGAGAAACCTTGAAAGTGGCGCAGGATCACTTAAAAAACCGACATGTCCTAATCGATTCAGACAATTCAACTGCAGTAGCATTCATTTAGAATCAAGGGGGGACAAGACACAGTCCCTTACAAAACTTGGAGTAAAAGATTTTCAAGTGGGCAGAGAGAAATGTATTATCCCTCTCAGCTGTACACCTAAAGGAATTACTGAATTCAAAGGCAGATTTTCTCAGCCGGTAGAGTCTCGATCTGGTCAAATGGTCCCTCTCTCAGGAGGCCTTCCAAAAGACCACAGATCAATGGGGAATCCCGACTCTGAACTTATTTGCCTTAAATAAAAAATCAGTAAGTACCTTTATTTTTCTCCCTCAATCCCAGGGATTGTCCCACAGCAGTGGATGCCTTTAGTCACTGTAACATCATCCTCTGTGCGACGCTGTCCCCCTGCTTACCGGCGCGGTTCCGGGCACCGTGCTCATCTTTAACTTTTCCTGGCTCTCCTGCAGGTACTTTAGTAGCTCAGCCCTCTAGCCAGACGCCTCAGTGTCAAGGAGCTAATCTTGTGCTAAAGAGCTTGCTTACCACTCATGTTCCTGACTTTGTGCTTCGTTCCTGCTTCGTTTATCTCCTATCCCAGCCTGCTTGCATCGCCTCTCCTGTTGGCGACCTGGATTGTCTGACCTTGCTCCTGTGCCGCCTGCCTTGACCCTTTGCTCATCCTGACTATATCTCTGCATCATACTCTGGTTCCTGTCTTGTTGCTCCTGGTCACGACCCTGCCTGGTTTACTACGTCTGTACTGTCGGTACTTTTGCAGGTACGTCCTGGTCTGCCTGGACCAGCTGTCACTGACTGGTTTACGCTCCAGAGTAGCCCCTGGCAACTACCAACAGTCAAGCCTATCCTCACCATCTGAGGCTATAGTGAAATCCGGGAAGTTGCTTAGTCATGCCCTTCTGGAGTATTGTTAGTCAGTGGCACAGTGGGTTCACATCCGCGGTTCCGTGGTAGTCACCATTAGTCTGTGAATATGGTGTACGCGTTCCCTCCATTTCCACCTATCCCCAGAGTCTTGCAGAAATTCCAATCAGAAAAATGTACCTTAATTCTAGTAGTGCCCTATTGGCACAGATGGGGCTGGTTCAGGCTTCTGAGATCCCTATGCCAGGAGGATCCTATTCTTCTGCCCCAGAGCCAGAACCTGCTGACTCAAGGTTCAATTTGCCATCCACATCTCAAAATACTAAGATTGTCAGCATGGATTCTGAGGAATCCATCTTATTCAGATTAGGCTTATCTGAATAGGTAGTGAAGAGTAGTGAAGAGTAGTGAAGACCTTACTACTGCAGAAAAACGAATACCTCAAAGGCTTACTTAAAAGTATGGAAAATGTTTGCTTCTTAGAGTGGGGATAAATTCTGTCAGTCATCTCCAAATATCCCTCTCATCCTGGAATTTCTGCAAGATGGTATGGACTTGGCCCTAGCACCAAATACCCTTATAGTCCAGGCCTCAGGCCTGGGAGCATTGTACAATACCTGTCTCACCAATGTACCCTAGATAGACAGATTTTAAAAGCAGCAGATAGAATTAAGAAAGAATTAAGAAATCTGGTAGCCCCTTGGAATTTGAATACAGTTCTATTAGTAATCATATCTTCCCCATTCAAGTCTTTAGAATCACTATCCATAAAATGGCTCACACTCAAGACCATCTCTTTGGTAGCCATATTGTCAGCTAGACGGGTTTGTGAGTTTCAAGTCCTTTCCATCCAGTAATCTTTTTTTAGGAATCTTTGAAGACAAGTTAGGCCTCTTTCACACGAGCGTGTCCGGATAAGGTCCGGATGCATTGTGGCAAACACGCATGAGTAGGTATGCAATTGCAGTCAGTTTTGACTGCGATTTCGTTCCGTTGTTCAGTTTTTATCGCGCGGGTGCAATGCGTTTTGCACTCGCGTGATAAAAAACTGAATGTGGTACCCAGACCCGAACTTCTTCACAGAAGTTCAGGTTTGGGTTCAAGGTTGTGTAGATTGTATTATTTTCCCTTATAACATGGTTATAAGGGAAAATAATAGCATTCTGAATACAGAATGCTAAGTAAAATAGGGCTGGAGGGGTTAAAAAAAAATATATAATTTAACTCACCTTAATCCACTTGTTTGCGCAGCCGGCATCTCTTCTGTCTTCATCTGTGAGGAATAGGACCTTTGATGACGTCACTGCATTCATCACATGGTCCATCAAATGATCCGTCACGTTGTGACGTCATCAAAGGTCCTATTTCTCACAGATGAAGACAGAAGAGATGTCAGCTGCTCGAACAAGTGGATTAAAGGGATTTTGTTATCAAGATTTTTGATATGGAGCTGTTCATATCATCCTCTCAGCCTCCATTATCTAAATTAAAAATATACTAGTTTTACCCCCACCTGTCCTTTCATTTTGGATAAAAATCGGTTTTATTAATATGCTAATTACCTTACTAGCGTGCCCAAGGGGCTGTCCCTCCGGCCGCTTGTGCCCAGCCGCGCCCCTTATCTCGTAGCCCAGCGCCGCTAATTTTGCACTCCTCTCATCGCCGATGGTGCGCCGTAATCTCGCGCATCTGCCCTAAATCCACTGGCCGGAAGGAAAGCCCCTTGGGCATGTTAGTAAGGTAATTAGCATAATAATAAAACCGATTTTTATCCAAAATGAAAGGACAGGTGGGGGTAAAACTAGTATATTTTAATTAGATAATGGAGACTGAGAGGATGATATGAACAGCTCCATATCGAAAATCTTGATGACAGAATCCCTTTAAGGTGAGTTAAATTATTATTATTATTATTGAACCCCTCCAGCCCTATTTTACTTAGCATTCTGTATTCAGAATGCTATTATTTTCCCTTATAACCATGTTATAAGGAAAAATAATAATGATCGGGTCCCCACCCCGATCGTCTCCTAGCAACCATGCGTGAAAATCGCACCGTATCCGTACTTGCTTGTGGATGTTTGCGATTTTCACGAAGCCCCATTCACCTCTACAGGGCCTGCGTTGTGGGAAAAACGCACAAAATAGAGCTTGCTGCGATTTTCACGCAACGCACAAGTGACGCATGAAAATCACCGCTCAAGTGAACAGCCCCATAGAAATGAATGGGTCCGGATTCAGTGCAGGTGCAATGCTTTTAACTCAAGCATTGTCCCCCGCGCGGAAAACTCGCCCCGTGTGAAAGGGGCCTTAGTCTTCAAACTAGATCCCAGTTTTTTACCTAAAGTAGTCACTACTTTTCACAGGGCCCTGGACATTGTGATACCGTCATTTTGTGCCAACCTAAAAATGACCAGGAAGCATCATATCATAATTTGGATGTTAGACGTTCAGTTTTACACTATCTAGAGGCCACAAAAGATTGGAGAGTAGATAACAACCTTTTTGTGTCACGGTGTGGAGTGGGGGAACTCCCCTTCGTATAGTGGGAACGGTTACTAGGCCAGACTACAGTAAAGGGAGCAGACCACAACCTACAGCCGCCCTAATCCTGACCCTGATCTCCTGACCGCATGAGTAAACCCTCAAGGTGGAAGGGCTCATGCACTGGAACCTGGATCCTGCTGACCCCGACGGTCCCTGGCATAGGGGTCAGGAATTGGAGACAACCAGTTCCTCAGGGAATCAGATGAACCGGAGTCTCCAGCTGCTTAGTAACAGGTGGAGGGAAAAGACCATATGCAGCAACTGAACAGCAGGTAAGTAAACGGTGTAACAACAGAACACTAGCAACAACCAACACTTACCTGTCACAGCGGAGATGGAAAGACGGCACCAAACATCTAATCAAACACTAGATGCATGTAAGATCCAGGCAGCGCTGCATACAGCCTTATGGTTCCCCCTCTGGGAAAACAGCCCCCTCGCGGAGGTACAACACACACAGGGAAAACGTCTTGCACATATGGAGGGACAAACACCAACAACAGCCCAGACATGTAACAACAAACAAGACTGACAAACCCTGAATATAAACCCACACCAAACATACAACAAGTGAGGTTGGGTACATAGAGGATACAAGGGAGAAACTGGGAAGACCTTGATGACCACAAGGGTGGCCCTCACTGGACAGATGGTAAAGCCAGGAGCAGTGAACCACCAGCACACACCAAGCCTGGAGGAACACTGAGCTACAGGCTTCCAGCAGAAGGTAAATAGCCAAAAGCGACCACACCCAATCGGAGGGTTAACCCTTACAGCCCCAGACAGGGGAAGGCTACAACTTAAAGGGAAAGTGCACACACCAGCAACCATGTTGCCACCGGCAACAGCATGCGTGGCAACCATGTCACGGCGCACAAAGCCGAGACACTGCCAGCACATGCCATAACAGCAACACGTTGCCACCGGCAACTGCAAGCATGGCACAAGTGTCACGGCGCACACAGCAAAGGCCGTGAAATTTTGTCCAGTTCTGTGGGCCAAATAAGAGAAAGCGAGCAGCTTATGTCTAAGTAACTGAAACGTATAAGGCTGCTGGAAATTAGGCAGCCATAGTAGGCCCCAATTCTACTATGGCTGTGGCTACTTCTTGGGCGCAAAAATCTGAACCTTCCTTAGAACAGATTTCTAGAGCCACTAGCTGGAAGAGAGCCCATATTTTCACAAAACATTACAAATTAGATGTATTTGCGAATGAGGATATGGCCTTTTGACGGAAAGTTCTATGTGCTGTAGTCCCTCCCTAAAAGAAATGGAGACGACTGGGGAAAATTAGCATTACACTCACCGGTAATCCAGTTACCTGGAAGTCTCCATGACAGCACATATATCCGACATAAAATGTATTTATCTAAATTTTCTTTTCTATGTAAGTTACTTCTTATCCTGGTGTCCGTTTAAAATACACTGGTGGTGGAGGGAAGGGGAGGAAATTTAAACCACTGTGTTTTTCCTGTCCTATCAGAGGAAAGCCAGTCTCAGGATGTGCTGTCATAGAGACTTCCAGGAAACTGGATTACCGGTGAGTGTAATACTCATTATATGGACACTGCACAGTACCATTTCTTTTGTCCTGTATACTGGGTGAAATTATCAGAAACTACTTTTATTTTGTTTGTATTGGCTCTAGACCACTGGTGGCGAACCTATGGCACGGGTGCCAGAGGCGGCACTCCGAGCCCTCTCTGTGGGCACCCACCCCTGGAAAAAGTCTGTGGTGTACCAATATGCCTCAGACTTTTCCTGGCATTCATCAGCACAGGGCGCATTATGAACAGCACAGGCAGCACATGGAATGTAGGCAGGCTATTGCAGAAAAGTGATAAAGTACATGGAAGATATACTATTGGACTGTAGTATTCTGGTTAAATTGCTGTGTTGGCACTTTGGAATAAATAAGTGGGTTTTGGGTTGCAGTTTGGGCACTCGGTCTCTAAAAGGTTTGACATCACTGCTCTAGACAGTACCACTTCTCTTGTCCTGTATACTTGGTGTACTCTTTAGTATCTGCTCTTATTCTGTGTATATGGACACTGCACAGTACCTCTCCTCTTGTGCTGCATACTGGGTGTAATCCTTAGTATCTTCTCTTATTATGTATATATAGACATTGCACAGTACCACTTCTCCTGCCCTGTATACTGGGTGCAATTATCAGTGTTCTGCCCAGCAGGGTTAGAAAATGATTCCAGTTCATTCTGCCAGAGTCTTGGTATTTCTCAAGTGGTTAGTGTGGTCATAGCATCATCTAGCGGTGTTAAGTTGTATAACACTTTGTTTTTCTGTTAAAAAGACTACTGCATTGTGGGTGGTGCACTGCATTGCGGGAGTGAAAAGCATCCTGGGAAAAAGAAGAAGTCTCCAGAACACATCAGCAGAGCTGTCCTTTTGCATATCTCCTTCTTAAACTCCACCATCCTTGTATAAGTATATCTAGTGAGAGATCTACCTTTGTTTCAGGGACATGATGTTATGTAGAGCTGTTCAGGTAGTTGTAATTGTTACTCAGGGAGTTGTTACTACTGTTAGCTAGACATGTAATCCTATGTATAGGCAGCCATTTTACCATATGCTTTCAGTATTAATGCAAATGTTATAGTACATGCTATCTATACTTTATACTTATACTTTATATTTGTATTCTTGCAGTTTTACTAAACAATCCTGTTTTACCAATAAACAAGTTAAACTACAAAGAACAGTCCTCTTATTTGGAAGACAGGAATGGTTTATGCTGAATGTCAGACGTGTGAACGTGTATGAAGAGAGAACATTCAGTATATGTTCTATAGGTTCTTATTCTGCATATATAGACACTGCACAGTACCCCTTCTCATTTCCTGTATACTGGGTGTAATCCTCAATATCTGCTATTATTCTGTATATATGGACTTTGCACAGTACCGCTTGTCCTATCCTTTATACTGGATTTAATCCAATATACACTCACCTGAAGAATTATTAGGAACACCATACTAAAACTATGTTGGACCCCCTTTTGCCTTCAGAACTGCCTTAATTCTATGTGGCATTAATTCAACAAGGTGCTGATAGCATTCTTTAGAAATGTTGGCCCATATTGATAGGATAGCATCTTGCAGTTGATGGAGATTTGAGGGATGCACATCCAGGGCACAAAGCTCCCGTTCCACCACATCCCAAAGATGCTCTATTGGGTTGAGATCTGGTGACTGTGGGGGCCATTTTAGTACAGTGAACTCATTGTCATGTTCAAGAAACCAATTTGAAATTATTTGAGCTTTGTGACATGGTGCATTATCCTGCTGGAAGTAGCCATCAGAGGATGGGTACATGGTGGTCATGAAGGGATTGACATGGTCAGAAACAATGCTCAGGTAGCCCGTGGCATTTAAACGATGGCCAATTGGCACTAAGGGGCCTAAAGTGTGCCCAGAAAACATCCCCCACACCATTACACCACCACCACCAGCCTGCACAGTTGTAACAAGGCATGATGGATACATGTTCTCATTCTGTTTACGCCAAATTCTGACTTTACCATTTGAATGTCTCAACAGAAATCGAGACTCATCAGACCAGGCAACATTTTTCCAGTCTTCAACAGTCCAATTTTGGTGAGCTCGTACAAATTGTAGCCTCTTTTTCCTATTTGCAGTGGAGATGAGTGGTACCCGGTGGGGTCTTCTGCTGTTGTAGCCCACCTTTCTTTCCCATTCTGACATTCAGTTTGGAGTTCAGGAGATTGTCTTGACCAGGACCACAACCCTACATGCATTGAAGCAACTGCCATGTGATTGCTTGACTAGATAATTGCATTAATGAGATATAGAACAGGTGTTCCTAATAATTCTTTAGGTGAGTGTATGTTCTATATGTTCTTATTCTGTATATATGGACATTGCACAGTACAATTTCTCATTTCCTGTACACTGGGTATAATCCTCAGTATCTGTTTTTATTCTGTATATATGGATACTGCAGAGTAGCACTTCTCTTGTCCTGTATGCTTGATGTCCTGTATGCTTCTATATGTTCTTATTCTGTATATTTGGACATTGCACAGTACCACTTCTCTTGCCCTGCACACTGTGTGTAATCCTCAGTATCTGCTTTTATCCTGGATATATGGACACTGCACAGTATCACATCTCCCGTCCTGTATACTGGGTGTAATTCTCAGTATCTGCTCTTATTCTATATACATAGACACTGCACACTACCTCTTCCCCCGTCCTGTATACTGGGTGTAATTCTCAGTAACATAGTAACATAGTTTATAAGGCCGAAAAGAGACATCTGTCCATCCAGGGGGTGTATGTCATCTGGTCCTGGCGATTTTTCTATTTTAATCTTTTTAAGATGCCGCTGTACTTTTTTTTGCTTCAGACAGGGCACTTTTAATGGGGAATTTACTGTCACATTCAGTAATTCATCCAACAGTTTATTTTCCTCAGTGAATACAGTGGAGAAAATTTTTTTTAATAGCTTTGCTTTCTCCT
Organism: Bufo gargarizans; assembly: GCF_014858855.1. NCBI lineage: Eukaryota > Metazoa > Chordata > Amphibia > Anura > Bufonidae > Bufo > Bufo gargarizans. The sequence goes on from NC_058080.1 coordinate 675,151,423, forward strand.
CATCGCTCTCTGCAACCCCCCCCCCCCCCCCCATTACTCTGTAAAGGGCCGACTGCTTCAGATTTTTACTTTTTACCATTTATATAATTGAAGAACACTTTAGGGTTAGTTTTGCTCTCTTTGGCAATTCATCTCTCGGTCTCTAGTTTGACTGCTTTTTTTTTTTTTTTTTACATATTCTATTTGTATTTCTGCTCTTGTCCTGTATATATGGACATTGCACAGAACCACTTCTCCCATCCTGTATACTCAGTATAATCCTCAGTATCTGCTCTTATTCTGTATATATGGACACTGCACAGTACTACTTCTCCTGTCCTGTATACTGGGTGTAATCCTCAATATCTGCTCTTAGTCGGTATATATGGACACTGCACAGTACCACTTCTCCTGTACTGTATACTGAGTGCAATCCTCTGTATCTGCTCTTATCCTGTATATACTGACACTGCACAGTATCATTTCTCCTGCCCTGTACACTGGGTGTAATCTTCAGTATCTGCTCTTATTCTGTATATATGGACACTGCACAGTACTACTTCTCCTGCCATGTATGCTGGGTGTAATCTTCAGCATCTGCTCTTATTCTGTATATCTAGACACTGCACAGTACCTCTTCTCTTATGCAGCATACTGGGTGTAATCCTCAGTATATGTTCTTATTCTGTATATATGGACACTGCACAGTATCACTTCTCCTGTCCTGTATACTGGGTGTAATCCTCAGTATCTGCTCTTATTTTGTATATATGGGCACTGTACATTATCACTTTTTCTGTCCTGTATACTGGGTGCAATCCTCATATATGTTTGTATATGTGTGTCTATATATTCTGTATATACATGTGTATATGCTATGTGTGTGTACTTGTCACAGGTGTACGCCTGTCCTTGACTGTCAGTATGAACCTTAGGGTTCATGCACACTACCGTAGCCTGTTTTGCTGTCCACAAATTCCGGACCAGCAAAACACAGATACTGGCCATGTGCACGCCGCACTTTGCAGAGCAGAACAACCTGACCTCTTTATACCTGTTCCATCCTTATCCGTAAAATGAACAAGAATAAGAAGTTACATTTTTTGTGCGTGCCACAGAACAGACATACGGATGTGGACACATGATGTATTTACTGCATCTTTTGCAGTCCCATTGAAGTAAATGGGTCCACATCCAATTCCAAAAAATGAGGATCTGATGTGGAAAAAAATACGTTTGTGTGCATGAGCTCTAAGCCCTTAGTAATCACACACCTATTCATTTATGTCTATATCGCAGGATTCATGGATTTATCTTATGCTGCAGTGACCCACTGGTTAACTGCTAAAGGGTTAATGCTATGGTTCACTTACTTCACATTGAAAGGTAATCCAATGACTCACTGATAAAGTTATTAGCATGTTTACTAAAAAGTTAACTTTGCACCATCTGTGATACAGATGATTAATTTAACTTTGTTATGCAGTGTATATTCTAATATACTGTATAACATACAATAATCCTTCTCCATGAAGCCACCATTCCTGTGAGTGAAAATCAACTTTACTGGTAACTGACCTCTGAGGAAAGAAGCACTGAATTATTGCAGAAGTTTCAGGACCATTTAAGGGCCATGCTTGGACTCAGTCAGTAAAGGTAGCACCTGCATACAGCTTTAGACTTAACTGTCTGTGGTGTGGGTTAAATTGCTTCTGGCACCCACCACACTACTGAGACAGACTGGCCAGCCAATCTAGGACTGCGCCCTGCAGTTGAGCATTGCAGAGAAACACTGAGAAATTGCATGCCTTTGTCATGCCATGTCAATTGAGAAGATTGCTAGCTATGAACAGAGAAATTCAGGGAATACCACCATTATAATAGACAACTCCTATACACAGCCTTTGGGGAAAAACTACTCTGTGAAGTACTCGAGAACTATACTTTAATTGCAATCACCTATTCAGTAAAGAAGAAACTTAATTTTATTAAAATCAAGACGGCCTGATCCAGGTTGTTCTTCCTGGTTCTTCTGCCTTGCAGTCCAGCCACCACCAGGCACAAGACCCCAAAAGTTCAGGATCCGCTTCAAGGGGAGGAAGGGTTGAGCCCCTCCCCATCACTGCATGCATGGCCTGTTACAGCTCTGAAGCAAGGAATAGCCACCATGAGGTCTATGACCACCATCATTGTCCTTGCCACTGATTCCATCCTCTCCATCCGCCATGCCTCCCCTGTGGTATGGCACTTTAGCACTGCCAGCTCATTTGTGGACCAATGACTGGAGCAGTAGACAGCACTGGAGCCTGAGTTGGTGAGTAACCACTTGACACCAGGTACCTGACTGATTCACTTACATAGACCATTAACTCCTTCACAAACTAACCACAATAGATAGTATGCATTGAAAGTTGCTGAGGACAAGCCCTAAAAATGTGCAGCAAAAGCTGAATGTTCTACCTTGCGTTTTGGCTGAATTTGGACATAACCATGGATATCACCCTATGGACAAATCTACTGCAAAATTCAGTGAACGATAGTGTGATAAGACAGGGGATAAAGTGTAATTTAACATTTTATTTCAGGCAGCAGAAAAGGGCTTAGTGCATCCGTGTCCTGCAGACTTAGAAAGGGATATGATCCAGCCTGAGTCAATGAACTCATGACAGTTTCTAGGTCTTTCAGTGTAGCTGGCCAGCTAAGACCTGTCCTATGTTGCTAGTACAGCTTATATGTGTATACAGCTAAACCTGCCAATAGCCTTAATACATTTCCTATGTTTATATGTGAAAAACAAAAACAGAGTTATTTACTGTGACATTGTGTTTTGGATGTCGTATAACTGTTATATTTTGTGTTCACAGAAGCAGAAGAGATAATATGCCTTTAAGATTCATTTTGTAATTTAAGGTAAACTCAGTGACACAGCAGAAACAACAGAAAGCATAGTGTTAATCTGCTGTTACTGGGAAAAAGTCTAGACCAATCATAGCCAGCTTCTCATACAGCAACAGTTTTCACCAATCACAGCCAGCCTCACAGACAGCCTGTCTGGGAATTCCCCCAGTTCCTGCTGTTAGACTCATTATTCACCAGAGACAGGAGCTGAAGAGACATTCACTCCACTGAGAGCTGAGTTTTATGGGAACAAGAGGCCAATATAGGTATTTAAAACAAGTTATATAATGTTCATATTGTTAATATTGTGTTTAGAACTGTATACTGAACTAGATATATATGGGTTTACTTACAGTTCCACCAATTGCAACCATACAAATTCAATTACAAATACAAATTGCAAGCTAGTTGCAAACTGCGAACTACTACAAATGCCATACAAACATATTGCAATACAAATTGCATACAACCATACCAGATCATACTCAACTAATCTGCAAATAGTCACTGCTAACTGCATATTGCAAGTGAACTATTAGTTAGACCTCAGATATACCTCTCAAAGAAATCATAAATTGCTTAAATAACTTAAAGTGAGAGTACAGATACTCAAGAGAGAAATATATCCACCATTTTATGTTAAAATGACAAGATTGAACAGTTGAACCACCATCTTATGCATACCGCCATTTTGTGATATCTTTTCAACACATGTTATGTACATGGACTATCTGCTGCTGAGGCAGCAGTGTTATACATGAAGAAAAGTTGAAGTTAATAAAAAAAAGTTATTTAAAGCATTTGGTGTGCTCTTTAAACCTACTGTTTCCATATAACGACGCTAGAGGAATTACAGAGTAATAGACAATCTGGTTAGACTAAAAGTCAGAGATATCAAAGTTCTTCTAATGCCACAGCGCAAAAGGCACATTATAGTGCTGCGCCTGCCACAGTGGAACTAGAACCCGTAGAGGGCGTAGCGATAGCGCTCCTCAACTTGCACAGTAAAGAGTGGATTAGAGCAGCAGAGTGCCAGCATATACCGCCGTGCAGCAACTGTTCCCTGAGTGAGCAAGAAAAGACAACTCAGCGGAGCTACCATAAAGGCAATAGAAGTGTGCATTAGTCAAACTGCAGCTGACTCTTAAAGTGGCAGAACGGCAAGGGCAAGATAGTCAGAGAAAGAGCCCCAACTCTCCTGCAATCCCTATAGAGATAAATAAATGCATGGTGGGAGGCCAAAGTCCAGTAGCAGTCAGCTAGTTTCCTGCCACTAGGCCCAAGGCCTGCAGAACCGTATCCAAGCCAGTGCATCGCAAGTCATTACAGATCATGGCAAGTCATCACAAAGCATTGCAAGTCTGCACGGAGCATCTCAACTCAGCGCAGAGAATCGCAAGTCATCACAGAGCATCTCAAGTCAGCGCAGCGCAGAGCATCGCATCGCATTGCAAGTCTCCATTAAGACATTTGTTCCAGCAACCTTCAGATTGCAGTATCCTGCTCTTAAGAATAAGGTCAGAGCTTTCGTTTTATTACTTATCATTGCATATAGGCTTTGGCATAAAGAGAATTTTTTTTTGTGTTCAGAAATAAGAGACTTTAAATAAAAAGACAGTTTGTAGTAAACGGACTCTAAAGCATTTAAAGTGAAATTCATTTATTGTCTGCATTTATCGCTGTTGTATTTAGAGTGAAAGTCATTTATTTTGCATTTGTCAGTATTCTGACAAAATGTATACTCTTAACCACCTCCGGACCGCCTAACGCAGATGTGCGGTCCGGAGGTGGCAGCGCTGCGCACAGTCACGCATATACGCGTCATCTCGCGAGACGCGAGATGACGCGAGTATGCGCACGCGCGTGCGCAGTTCGCGCCGGCATTTCGTCGAGAAGTATTTCGTCAGCAACCTGCCAGCCAATGATCGTGGCTGGCAGGTTGCTGATTTTTAAAAAAGCCAATCAAAGTGCCAGATATCAGATCATATTAGTAAATATGATCTGATATATGGCTGCCTGCTCCTCTGCTGGTTCTTTTCGTCGGTTGGATCCAGCAGAGGAGCAGGCTTCACAGTGAGTACACCAAACACTACACTTTAGCCCCTGATCACCCCCCTGAACCCCAATTAACCCTTTGTTCACCCCTTTGATCACCCCTGTCAATCACAAGTGAAAAGAAAAAAGTGATCAGTGCAAACTGTCACTTTTTTTTTTCACTGTTATTGACCGTTAGGTTTTAGGTATAGTTTAGGTCCCTTGGTTAGGTAGTTAGCGATCAGTTAGCGCCCAGCCCACCGCACCGCAGTCCGTTATTCGCTGATTAGCGTATCGCTAATCAGCATTTGTACTTTTATAGTATCTGGAAGTGATCAAAACTGATCACGGTCAGATCTATAATAGTACTAGTGTCACTTTAGTTCGCCCTCCACCCAAAACGCAGTGTTTGCCCGATCAGGCCTGATCGGTCGCCCACACGTGCGTTCACCCACACCTGCCCCACTGCAGTGACAAAAAAAAAATTTTTTTTGATCACTGCACATTCACTTTACACTTGCACTGCGGCGATAAAAAAATCAGTTTTGATATTTTTTATCAACCGCAGCGGCCTCCGGTACTTCGCTAGCCTCCCCTTTGTAAGACAGGCTTGCTTTTTTTTTCTTGGGTAGTCTCAGGGAATACCCCTAAATTTAGTTGCCCACATGTCTAACAGGGGGTATTCTTCTGAAGAGGCCTACAGGCTTCTGACCCAGTCGGATGAGGAGTGGGAACCCTCATCTGATGAATCCAGCGGGTCAGAATACGAACCTGTAGAAAGCAGTGGCTCTCTGACCCAAAGTTCGGACGAGGAGGCTGAGGTCCCTGATACCACCAGGCGTACCCGGCCCCGTGTCGCTAGACCGCAGGTTGCGCAGGATCTGCTTCAAGAGCAGCAGAGTGGGGCTGGTGCTGTCGGATTACGTGGTGAGGCATACACCAGCAGCCCAGCCCTCCCTGGACCTAGTACCAGCACTGCCATACAACCTGGTGAAGTAGCGAGCACCAGAAGGGCAGTTGAAGCTGGTACGGTGGCACGTGCAGTAGTGACCCCGTCGCAGCCACCGCAAAGACGTGCCCGTAGAGCCCCTAGAATCCCAGAGGTGCTGGCAAACCCTGATTGGCAGTCCCCAACTTCAGCCGCACCTGTAGTTTTCCCTTTCACCGCCCAGTCTGGAGTTCGGGTTGAGGCAGCTCAGATCGGTTCGGCCCTGGGATTTTTTGAGCTGTTCTTGACTGCGGAGCTTTTAGACATAGTTGTGGCCGAAACAAACAGGTATGCCACACAATTTATCACCGCTAACCCGGGAAGCTTTTATGTCCAGCCTTTCCGGTGGAAACCAGTCCAAGTTTCCGAACTTAAAACTTTTCTGGGCCTCCTCCTCAACATGGGCCTGACAAAAAAGCATGAATTGCGGTCATATTGGTCCACGAACCCGATTCATCACATGCCCATGTTCTCTGCTGCCATGTCCAGGGCACGTTTTGAGGCCATCCTGCGGTTCCTGCACTTTAGTGACAACACCGCCTCCCGTCCCAGGGGCCACCCTGCTTTTGACCGGCTCCACAAAATTCGGCCCCTCATAGACCATTTCAACCAGAAATTTGCAGATATTTATACCCCAGAGCAAAACATCTGCATAGACGAGTCCCTGATACATTTTACCGGGCGCCTTGGCTTCAAACAATACATCCCAAGCAAGCGCGCCCGGTATGGGGTCAAATTGTATAAGCTCTGTGAAAGGGCCACAGGCTATACCCACAAATTTCGTGTCTATGAGGGAAAAGATCAGACCCTGGAGCCGGTCGGTTGCCCTGACTACCTGGGGAGCAGTGGGAAGACAGTTTGGGACTTGGTGTCACCCTTATTCGGCAAGGGGTACCATCTTTATGTGGACAATTTTTACACAAGTGTGGCCCTCTTTAGGCATTTGTTTCTAGAACGGATTGGCGCCTGTGGTACCGCGCGAACTAGTCGCACGGGCTTCCCCCAACGGCTCGTTACCACCCGTCTTGCAAGGGGGCAGAGGGCCGCACTGTGTAACGAAGAACTGCTCGCGGTGAAATGGAGAGACAAGCGTGACGTTTACATGCTCTCCTCCATCCACGCAGACACGACAATCCAAATTGAGCGAGCAACCCGTGTCATTGAAAAGCCCCTCTCAGTCCACGACTATAACCTCCACATGGGAGGGGTGGACTTCAATGACCAGATGTTGTCTCCGTATTTAGTTTCCCGACGCACCAGACGCTGGTATAAGAAGGTGTCTGTATATTTAATTCAATTGGCTCTGTACAATAGTTTTGTTCTCTACAGTAAGGCTGGGAGAACTGGATCCTTCCTCAAATTTCAGGAAGAGATCATCGAGAACCTCCTGTATCCAGGAGGTTCCGTGGCCCCAACCACCAGTGTAGTTAGCCGTCTACACGAGCGACATTTCCCCAATGTCGTTCCTGGTACCTCAACCCAACAGTCACCCCGAAAAAGATGTTGTGTCTGTAGCAGGAGTGGAATAAGGCGTGACACCCGCTATTTCTGTCCTGACTGTCCGGACCACCCTGCCCTATGCTTTGGAGAGTGTTTCCGGAAGTACCACTCACAGGTACACTATTAGCATAGGGATCATCTCACCAGGACAGGCACACAGGGCTATTAGGGCCTATTCACTCACTGCTGCTGCAAACGTCTCCTTTCACCTGGGACAAAGTGCATAACGCACTTCGCCACATCTTTGGGCGATTTGCGCTTTGCACATTGACCCATGGGGAAGGAGAGGTTTGTTCTATAAAGGTAAAAAAACAAAACAAAAAAAACACACCAGTAAGCAAACACGTTAATGTTCAGTTAAAAAAGTTAAAGTTTATATGTTCTGTTGCAAAGTTAATAAAATTATTGCGTTGCGGCCTGGTTTTTTCTTTTTTACTTTTTTTTCTTTTTTTACCTTCCAGGTGGACCAACCGATTGACTAGCTGCAGCACCGATGTGCATTCTGACAGAAGCATTGCGCTGCTGTCAGATTACACGCAAGTCGGTGTTAGCGGCGCTGCAAGACGGGATTTTCTCCTCTGCAGTGACAGATACGTTTGCCAAGGCATACGAGCTGAGGAGGAGGCGGCGTTCCTATGCTTTGGCAAACACTTTGTATATATATATAAAAAAAAATAAAAAAATCCCGGCAATGATTTATTCATCCACATCGATTGATGTGAATGGAGAAATCTGGTTTGCCAGGGCATACGAGCTAAGTGGGTATGGATGTAGGGCGGAGCTCCTATGTCCTGGCAGACGCCTTTCCCCTCCAATTTTTTTTTTTGGCAGAGATTTTTTCATCCACATTGATCGATGCGGATGAAGAAATCTGTGCCGTTCATTTTTTTCTTTCAGCCCAGAGGCTGAACGGAAAAAAAAATCTCATTACCTGTATGCTCAATATAAGGAGAATAGCAGAAACTCCTAATGCTGGCCATACATGTAATGATTGCGGAGACCCTCAAATGCCAGGGCAGTACAAACACCCCACAACTGACCCCATTTTGGAAAGAAGACACCCCAAGGTATTTGCTGAGGGGCATATTGAGTCCATGAAAGATTTAAATTTTTGTCCTAAGTTAGCGGAAAGTGAGACTTTGTGAGAAAAAATAAAAATAAAATCAATTTCCGCTAACTTATGCAAAAAAAAAAAAATTTCTATGAACTTGCCAGGCCCCTCATTGGATACCTTGGGGTGTCTTCTTTCCAAAGTGGGGTCACATGTGGGGTATTTATACTGCCCTGGCTTTTTAGGGGCCCTAAAGCATGAGAAGAAGTCTGGGATCCAAATGTCTAAAAATGCCCTCCTAAAAGGAATTTGGGCCCCTTTGCGCATCTAGGCTGCAAAAAAGTGTCACACATCTGGTATCGCCGTACTCAGGAGAAGTTGGGCAATGTGTTTTGGGGTGTCATTTTACATATACCCATGCTGGGTGAGATAAACATCTTGATCAAATGCCAACTTTGTATAAAAAAATTGGAAAAGTTGTCTTTTGCCAGGATATTTCTCTCACCCAGCATGGGTATATGTAAAATGACACCCCAAAACACATTCCCCAACTTCTCCTGAGTACAGCGATACCAGATGTGTGACACTTTTTTGCAGACAAGGTGGGCAAAGGGGCACATATTCCAAAGTGCACCTTTCGGATTTCGCAGGCCATTTTTTACACATTTTGATTGCAAAGTACTTCTCACACATTTGGGCCCCTAAATTGCCAGGGCAGTATAACTACCCCACAAGTGACCCCATTTTGGAAAGAAGACACCCCAAGGTATTCCGTGAGGGGCATGGCGAGTTCCTAGAATTTTTTATTTTTTGTTGCAAGTTAGTGGAATATGAGACTTTGTAAGGAAAAAAGAGAAAAAAGAAATCATCATTTTCCGCTAACTTGTGACAAAAAAAAAAAAATTCTAGGAACTCGCAGTGCCCCTCACGGAATACCTTGGGGTGTCTTCTTTCCAAAATGGGGTCACTTGTGGCGTAGTTATACTGCCCTGGCAATTTAGGGGCCCAAATGTGTGAGAAGTACCTTGCAATCAAAATGTGTAAAAAATGGCCTGCAAAATCCGAAAGGTGCACTTTGGAATATGTGCCCCTTTGCCCACCTTGGCAGCAAAAAAGTGCGACACATCTGGTATCGCCGTACTCAGGAGAAGTTGGGGAATGTGTTTCGGGGTGTCATTTTACATATACCCATGCTGGGTGAGAAAAATATCTTGGTCAAATGCCAACTTTGTATAAAAAAATGGGAAAAGTTGTCTTTTGCCAAGATATTTCTCTCACCCAGCATGGGTATATGTAAAATGACACCCCAAAACACATTCCCCAACTTCTCCTGAGTACGGCAATACCAGATGTGTCACACTTTTTTGCTGCCAAGGTGGGCAAAGGGGCACATATTCCAAAGTGCACCTTTTGGATTTCACCGGTCATTTTTTACACATTTTGATTGCAAAGTTCTTCTCACACATTTGGGCCCCTAAATTGCCAGGGCAGTATAACTACCCCACAAGTGACCCCATTTTGGAAAGAAGACACCCCAAGGTATTCTGTGAGGGGCATGGTGAGTTCCTAGAATTTTTTATTTTTTGTCGCAAGTTAGTGGAATATGAGACTTTGTAAGAAAAAATAAAAAAAATAAAATCATCATCATTTTCCGCTAACTTGTGACAAAAAATAAAAAGTTCTATGAACTCACTATGCCCATCAGCGAATACCTTAGGGTGTCTACTTTCCGAAATGGGGTCATTTGTGGGGGTTTTCTACTGTTTGGGCATTGTAGAACCTCAGGAATCATGACAGGTGCTCAGAAAGTCAGAGCTGTTTCAAAAAGCGGAAATTCACATTTTTATACCATAGTTTGTAAATGCTATAACTTTTACCCAAACCATTTTTTTTTTTTTGCCCAAACATTTTTTTTTTTATCAAAGACATGTAGAACAATAAATTTGGCTTAAAATTTATATATGGATGTCGTTTTTTTTGCAAAATTTTACAGCTGAAAGTGAAAAATGTCATTTTTTTGCAAAAAAATCGTTACATTTTGATTAATAACAAAAAAAGTAAAAATGCCAGCAGCAATGAAACACCACCAAATGAAAGCTCTATTAGTGAGAAGAAAAGGAGGTAAAATTCATTTGTATGGTAAGTTGCATGACCGAGCGATAAACGGTGAAAGTAGTGTAGTGCCGAAGTGTGAAAAGTGCTCTGGTCATGAAGGGGGTTTCACCTAGCGGGGCTGAAGTGGTTAATATTCGTATTGATTGTTATAGCATTTAAACTAAAATGTCTGAATCTAGTATTAACATGCCACTGTTAGAGGATACAAAGATAGAGTAGAGGGGGAAGAGCAAGGGAACCTGTCTGAGATAGAAGAGTCTGATGCAGCATTAGTCTTGCTTCAAACAAATATAGGCCAAACAGATGAACTAAGACGTTTATCACGTGCCAGAAAACCGACCCCAAAGATACGGGAAAATTTGGAGCAAGAAGCAGCATTAAAAGGAAAAAAGTTTGCCAGAATGTATGAGAAGTGGAAATTGTACATTAGAGGCATTCGTGGAAAGTAAAAACAAGAAAGTATAAAAGGGAACTTGAGTCATATGGTAGAGACGGTAGAAGAATTTGAATCAGACCTAATGGCAGCATATGTCAACCTGTGGTCGCTTACGACACCTTCCCAGGACATTGTAAGGAACATGGACACATGTACTACGGTCACTAAAGATTTAGTAAAGTTCATGAGAGAACTATCATCTGCAGAAAACTATGATGAAGTTAAAGCAAGAAGTAGAATGAATGAGCTTTTTATGAGAGACTATGCTAGGTCCTTAGGGGGAACCACAATCTCAAGTGTGACTTCCTTCGCTAGCAGAAGTGCCACCCATATATCAGAGTCCTCAAATACTTCAGCCAAACTAAAGGAATTAGCTGAACAACTTGCTGTCAAAAAAGCAGAAATTGAGATGGAAGCTACCATTGAGGTGCAGCGACAATAGATAGGTGAAAGGGATGCACAACGCTATCAGATGGAAGCTGAAATTGAGGCACAGCGCCATCAAATGGAAGCTGAAATCGAGGCACAGCGCCAACAGATAAAAAGTCTTGAAAGGCAGAAAGAAGTTAAGATCATAGAAGCCAGACTCAGAGTACATGAGGAGGATATGAGTCAGAGTAGTCATAGGTTCAAATCTGTACTAAGTAAAGAAAAAGACTCCTACTTTCCTTCATATGCTCAGAAGAATGGAAGGAAATCTCCAGCATGTAGTGAAGAAATAAGTTATTATCCTTCCATCCCTGCTCATTAAAACAAAGAGAGGCCTAGTCCAGTGTTAGGAAAAAGGTGTGTGAATTTACCCTCTATCTCTACTGGCAAAGATAAAGAAAAGAACTCACCTAATTCAGAAGTAAGTGAGAAAATAGAACCGGATGATTCTATTCCTAGATGCCATGGCAATGCTCAGGAGAGTGTTACAACCATTGTCCCTGCAAGACCACAGAGAACAGTCCTAGCTAGACTTCCCGTTCCGGAACCTACTGTATTTTCAGGAGATGTACTGAAGTTCATAGAGTGGAAGGCACGTTTTGAAATGATCATTGAGCATCATTTCTTCAGTCCATTTGACAAGTTATTCTATCTTCAGAGATATGTTGGTGGAGAAGCCAAGGAAGTTCTTGAAGGTAACTTCTATAGAAAAGACGAAGAAGGCTACAAATAAGCTTGGGAAAAATTGAATACAAGATATGGTTATCCTTTCTTAGTACAAAGAGCCTTCAGAGAGAAACTGAATAACTAGCCTAAAAACAGTCCTAAAGAACACTTCAGACTCCAAAAGTATGGTGACTTCCTGCAAGCATGCAGCAATGCCATCCCACATGTACGAGGACTAGAAGTACTGAACGATTATCTGGAAAACCACAGGATGCTAACAAAGCTACCTGAAGAAGTGGCTTCTAGACGGAATCGCTATGTGACTGAACAGTTAGATCAGGATAAGGGCTTCCCAAGTTTTAAAGAGTTCTCTGAGTTCATCAATAAGGAAGCACGGATAGCATGTAATCCCGTAACAGCATCTTACGTCTTAAAATCCTTAGAAGAAAGATACAGTATAAGATGCGCAAGAGCAAATAGCTTTGCAACAAACACCTCAGCTAAAGGTCCAGATACCTATGAGAGCAAGTCCAAAGTCACTACTGGGATCAGTAGAGAGACAGAACCGACAAATCTTTAGTCTAACTTCAAGTGTATGTTCTGTGGAGAGAACCACTCCATACATAAGTGCCAACAATTGAAGGAGAAGTCCCCAGATGAAAAGAAAAAATTTGTACTGGATAACCAACTGTGTTTTGGATGTCTAATAAAAGGCCATGTTACTAAAGAGTGTAAGAAAAAGGCCACATGCAGTGTTTGCAAAGGACGCCATCCTACACCACTACTCAAAGAACGTCCAAAGACAGATAAATCCTCAATACCTAAAGATACTGAGGAAGGAAAAATAGTATCGGTATTCTCTTGCAGAGTGAGGGAAGGAGAAAGCAATGGCATATCAATGGTTGTACCAGTGTGCATATTAAATCCTAAAAGGAGGAACAAGAAGGTATACGCCTATGCGCTACTGGATGCCCAGAGTGATGTCACCTTCATTGATCAAGAAATCTGCAAGAAATTACAAGTGGCTAAAGAGCCAGTAAAGCTCAAACTCACCACAATGACGGGGAGAGACACATTAGTGAACAGTCATTCATTCAAACTGCACATTAGATCTACCTCCAGCTTATACAAAAGACGATATACCTCTAGATCGAGATGGCATACCTACCTGTGAAACAGCCAATGAATGGGAGCACCCATCTGTCATATCTCATGAAATGTCCCCGCTGAAGGAGTTCGGTGTTGGACTGTTGATAGGCTACGATTGTCCCGAAGCCGTGGTACCACGAAAGGTAATCACAGGAGGGAAGGGTGAACCCTACGCTGTTCAAACTGATCTAGGATAGGGTGTTGTTGGAGAAAAACAGCAGATCGTAAAGACAGGTGTCAGGATTGTGTCATTGAATATCTGTTGAAGAGTTACCAACTGTAAGTCCAGCGAAAGTAATCAAGATCCTTGAATCCGACTTTGCAGACATAAGTTCTAAAGAAAAGAGTGTATCCCAAGAAGACATAAAGTTCATACTGTCATGCCCTGCTCAGGTTATGTGCGGAGGTCTGTCAGGTTAGCAGCATGTGTGTAGTTTTTTATTTTGGGTTTGGATTTGAGCTGTATCCGCCTCCCTTCTGGTGTGCCTCTCTTCAGGTGGGGTTGTTTGTATGAGTTTAAATTACGCCCCTTTCCAGTGTCCTGTGCGGGTTATAGCTTCTATCTTGCTCTGAGGAAGAAAGGAAGCAATTTCTGTTTCTGCTCAGCTACAAGATAAGTTGGTTTTGTTTTCTTTTTGTGTTCTGTCTAGGCTGTTAGAGAGACACCTGCCCACTCCAGGCATGAGGAAGCAGGCTGTCTCTTTCCCCCTTTCCACTATCTTAGGGATTTTAGGGTATCTTCAGCCTTAGGCACGGGGGCACGTTGATTCCCACCTTTAGGGTCTGAACATGGGCACAGAAGTCCAGGGAGAGCTGGTTGGGATTTGTCAGGAGGTGACCTTTATCCCCAGCTTCTGGCCTAGACGCTTGTTTTGTGGTTTTCTGTGTGACTATTGTATCTTGTATCCTACCCAGTGTGACATTATAACCCGCCGATACCTAGACTGCGATTTATCAGCTGCTTTGAGATGGAGTCAATTGATGCGCTAGTTGATCGCATGCAGTGATTATCCATAGAGGTTGCTGATCTGCATAATTCTGTCGCACGGTGTCAGAATGCTCTGGCATCAGGTGCAATAGGAGGAAGTCAAATTTATGGGGAGCCTAGAGTCGCTCTCCCTGATAGATTTTCAGGGGGTGTGGATGACTTTATCCGCTTTAGAGAGTCATGCAAGCTGTATTTTCGGCTGCGTCCATCTTTATCTGGTGATGAGAGTCAGAGAGTAGGGATAATCATATCCCTGCTTAAAGGGGATGCGCAGTTCTGGGCTTTTTCACTGCCGACCGGTTCTCTGGCCCTCCGGTCGGTGGATGCATTTTTTAAAGCCTTGGGATTAATTTATGATGACCCAGATCGGGTCTCGGTGGCGGAAACTAAATTGCGTAATTTATTACAAGGAGAACATACTGCGTCTCACCTGTTCCCCAGGGTAATATGACATGTAATTCTTGGGTAGAGGAGGAACCCATGCAGCTGGGTCAGGTGTCTTTCCGTTGTGGTAATAGGAAAATAGGAACTTTAGGAGGTTGCATAAGCCATGTTATTACTGTGGAGAAAGTGGTCATTTTATTTTTGCTTGTCCATTTGTTAAACCGCATGTTGATGATAAAGACTCAAGAAAATTTTATTTTGAAGTATTCATTGACTGTGGTGCTGGGGTAAACCTTATTGATTTTCTTTTTCTTAAAAATCTGGGCCTAAGTACTTGCACCTTAGAAAGAAAGATTCCAGTTTTCGCAATTGATTCTTCCTCTCTTTCTCAAAGGAGTCTCACTCATATTGCTCATGGTATTCAGTTAAGGGTGGGTGATTCACATGTTGAGATCATTTCTTGTTTTGTCATGAAGGACTTGCCCGCTCCTATGATCTTAGGTTTACCGTGGTTGACAAAACATAACCCAATTATAGATTGACAGGCAAGGCAGATCATTGGTTGGAGTGAATTTTGTTCGGACAATTGTCTTGGAGCTTCTATCTCAGGTGTGTCTACTACAGTTTTACCTCAGTATCTCTCAGATTTTGCGGATGTCTTTTCGGAGGGTGGGGCTCAGGAATTGCCTCCTCATCGTGAATATGATTGTCCGGTTAATCTCGTCCCAGGGGCTAAGTTGCCAAAGTCTCGGCTATACAATTTTTCTCAACCTGAAAGAGAGGAAATGCGGAAGTATATTGCCGAGAGTTTGGCAAAGGGTCATATTAGGCCATCTAAGTCTCTGGGCGCAGTTGGTTTATTCTTTTTAAAGAAAAAGGATGGCTCGCTTAGACCTTGTTTGGATTTCCGGGAATTGAACCGCATTACGGTCCGTAATCCGTATGCCCTTCCTTTGATCTTTGACCTTTTTGATCAAATTGTTGGAGCCAAGGTGTTCTCCAAGTTAGATTTAAGAGGGGCCTACTGATCAGAATCAAGGAGGGGGATGAGTGGAAAACGGCCTTCAACATGCATGAGGGTCATTTCGAGAATCTGGTTATGCCTTTTGGATTAACTAACGCGCCAGCGGTGTTTCAGCGATTTGTCAATGGCATTTTCCATCATTTTGTGGGAAGGTTCATTGTAATTTACTTGGATGATATACTCATTTACTCTCCTGATCTATAGACCCATCACGATCACGTGAGACAGGTTTTGTCGATCCTTCGGGAGAATGGAGAAATGCTAAATTGGAGAAATGTGTGTTTTCTGTTCAGGAGCTTCCGTTTCTGGGATATCTGCTATCTGACTCTGGTTTTCGTATGGACCCCGAAAAGGTCCGGGCGGTTCTGGAATGGGACCGACCAGAGAATCAGTAAGCTTTGATGCGGTTTTTTGGGTTTACCAATTATTATAGAAAATGTATCTTGAACTACTCTCCCATTGTAAAACCTCTGACCGATATGACTAAGAAGGGCGTTGACTTCTCTGTCTGGTCGGATGAGGCATTGCAGGTCTTTTCGGCTATTAAGGAATGTTTTGCTTCTGCTCCCATTCTGATGCAGCCCGATGTGTCTCAGCCATTCCTGGTGGAGGTGGATGCATCAGAGGTGGGGGTTGCAGGAGTGTTGTCGCAGGGTTCATCTCCTGGTAAATGGTGTCCGTGTGCCTTCTTTTTCCAAGAAGCTCTCGGTAGTCGAGAGGAATTATGATGTAGGAGATAGGGAATTGCTGGCCTTTGAGGAATGGCGTCACTGGTTGGAAGGGGCGTCTTATCCCTTTACGGTATATACTTATCATAAGAGTTTGGCTTACCTGCAATCTGCCAAGCGTCTGAATCCTAGATAGGCTAGATGGTCATTGTTCTTTACTAGGTTCAATTTTGTGGTTACTTTTCGCCCGGGGGTTAAAAACGTCAAGGCAGATGCATTGTCTTGTAGTTTTCCTGGGGGAGGTGATTCAGAGGATCCTGTTCTGATTTTGGCTGATGGGGTGGTGGTCTACGCTCTGTACCCCGAATTGGAGATGGAGGTGTTGGGAGCCCAGGAGGGGGCTCCTGATTCTTGTCCCCCAGGGAGGTTGTTTGTTCCTGCTGGACTGCGAAACAAGGTATTCAAGGAACATCATGATACTGTCCTTGCTGGACTTCCTGGTGGCAAGTCCACCTTTAATCTTATTTCCCGGAGGTTCTGGTGGCCCGGGTTACGTAAGAGTGTTGAGGATTACGTAGCAGCTTGTGAGACCTGTGCATGGTCAAAGGTCGCTCACACTCGACCTTCTGGTTGACTTCTTCCTTTGTCTATTCCATCTCGTCCTTGGACGCCCTTGTCTATGGACTTTATTACTGATCTGCCGAGTACCTCTGGAAAAACTGTGATTTTGGTGGTTGTTTACCGTTTTAGTAAAATGGCTCACTTTGTATCGTTAGCTAGTCTGCCCAATGCTAAGACTCTTGCTCAGGTTTTTGTTGATAACATCGTGAAATTACATGGCATTCCCTTGGGTGTGGTTTCTGATGGGCAGACAGAGCATACTAATCAAAACCTGAAGACCTACTTAAGGTGCTTTGTGGCTGAGAACCAGGAGGACTGGTCCTCATTCTTATCCCTAGCAGAGTTTGCTTTGAATAACCGTAGGCAGGAGTCCACAGGTAAGTCGCTATTATTTGGCGCATACGGTTTTCATCCTCAGTTTGGTACCTTTTCTGGGACTACTGTAGTTCCTTTGGGATGCCAGAGGAGGAGAGATTTTCTTCTGCCTTGCCTTCTTTCTGGCGTAGGATCCAAGTGAATTTGGAGAAGATGGGTGAGAGGTATAAGCGAATGGCTGAAAAAAGACGTATTACTGGTCCGGACATCTGTGTGGGTGATCTGGTGTGGTTATCAACTAAAAATATTAAACTGAGAGTACCATCTTGGAAATGGGGTCCAAGATTTATTGGACCTTACAAAATATCTGCGGTTGTCAATCCAGTGGCGTTTCGTTGGGATCTTCCGCAGATCTGGAGGATCCATGATGTTTTCCACAGGTCTTTACTGAAGAAATATGTGAAACCGGTGGAACCATCGCCATTGCCTCCTCCCCCTGTTCCGGTTGATGGAAATTTAGTGTTTGAGATCTCTAGAGTTCTCGACTCAAGTGTTTTTCGGGGTTCCCTTCAGTACCTGGTACACTGGAGGGGATACGGCCCCGAGGAGAGGATGTGTGTTCTGGCTGTGGATGTTAGTGCCAGTCGACTGGTGAGGGCCTTTCACAGGGCCCACCCAGATAAAGTTGGGCTGGGGTGTCCAGAAAAGATAATATGCCTTTAAGATTCAATTTGTAATGTAAGGTAAACTCAGTGACACAGCAGAAACAACAGAAAGCATAGTGTTAATCTGTTCTTACTGGGCATAAGTATAAACCAATCACAGCCATCTTCTCATACAGGAAGAGTTTTCACCAATCACAGCCAGCCTCACAGACAGCCTGTCTGGGAATTCCCCCAGCTCCTGCTGTTAGAATCATTATTCACCAGAGACAGGAGCTGGAGAGACATTCACTCCACTGAGAGCTGAGTTTTATGGGAACAAGAGGCCAATATAGGTATTTAAAACAAGTTATATAATGTTCATATTGTTAGTATTGTGTTTAGAACTGTATAATGGACTAGATATATATTTGTTTACTTACAGTTCCACCAATTGCAACCATACAAATTTAATTGCAAAGTAGAAATACAAATTGGAAGCTACAACTACTACAAATACCATACAAACATATTGCAATCCAAATTGCATACAACCATACCAGATCATACTCAACCAATCTGCAAATAGTCAGTGCTAACTGCATATTGCAAGTGAACTATTAGTTAGACCTCAGATATACCTCTCAGAGAGATCATAAATTGCTTAAATAACTTAAAGTGAGAGTACAAATACTCAAGAGAGAAATATATCCACCATTTTATGTTGAATGACAAGATTGAACAGTTGAACCACCATCTTATGCATACCGCCATTTTGTGATATCTTTTCAACACGTGTTATGTACATGGACTATCTGCTGTGGAGGCGGCAGTGTTATATATTTATTAACTTCAAGTTAATAAATAAGTTATTTGAAGCATTTGGTGTGCTCTTTAAACCTACTGTTTCCATAGAACGACGCCAGAGGAATTACAGAGTAATAGACAGTCTGGTTAGACTAAAAGTCAGAGATATCAAAGTTCTTCTAATGCCACGCGCAAAAGACACTTTATAGTGCTGCCCCTGGTACATTCAGGTTTCCCCACATTTCTTTCCCTTATAGCAGCTCAGGAAACAATTTAACTCCTACAAGATATTAACACATAGTTTGCATAGTATAATACTATGGTACAAAACTTCCCTCCTGCCTCCATTTGACTTGTTTTTTCTGTCCTGCTCTAAAGAATGGATGAAGGGGTGTTGGTGACGACATATTCTATTAGTTGGCTTTCTCATCCCCTTGTACTTTCTACTGCCAGGCTGCTCTCTGCATAGTTGGCTAGGGATCAGCTCTGTGCACTTACATGATCTCACAGGCAAACAGGAAATTCAGTGTAGGGGCATAAAGGGGTTGTCTCACTTCAGTAAGTGGCATTTATTATGTAGAGCAAAGTTAATACAATCCACTTACTAATGTATTGTTATTATCTATATTGCTTCCTTTGCTGGCTGAATTAATTTTTCCATCACATTATACACTGCTCGTTTCCATGGCTACAGACCACCCTTCAATCCCTCAGTGGTGGTCGTGCTTGCACAATATAGGAAAAAGCAGTAGCCTATGTGAACTCCTATGGTCCCAGCCACCAGAGAGGCTATAGTGTGCAAGCATGACCACCACTGAGTAAGTGAAGGAATGAAAAAAGGTGAATTTTAACTTTTTTTCTGTTAGGCCATTCGCTTTGTCGGATAAGAATTTTTGTATTTTAATAGTACAGGCGTTTTCAGAAGCAGCAATTCCGAGGATTTTTTTTATTGTTTATGTATTTATTTTTCTATTCTAGAGAAAGGGGGGTGATTTAAATTTTTATTTCTTTATTTTTTATAATAAAAAAAACTACATTTGCTTTTTTTTCCCCTGTAGGAAGCTAAAATGTTCAGTAGTTAGATTTATTTTAGCTTATACTGTAGTTCGATAGGAGCTGCAGCTGTAATACACTGGGTCTCTTCAGAGTGTAACGCACCAAGTTGATTAGTTAGGATCTCAACTGCAGAGTCAATGGACATCAACTATTTACCACACTGCCTAAGTGCTGGCTGTGTGTTTTGCGGCTGCTCAATTTGAACCCCAGGCGGCTCTCTCAGTCTTAGGCGGAGAGGTTGGGGTTACCAAAATCATGTACCGCAATACACATAAACAGATTAATTAATGGGGAGGAAGATCTCCTCTTAGTTGCAAAGGTCAGGAGGTATTTTTATAGCAATTCCTCAGGAATATATATAACTGCAATATCAACTCTCACCACCGGGTGGCAACAACTCTTCAGATTAGTATGTAACTGCAATATCAACTCTCACCACTGTGTGGCAGCAATTCTTCAGATTAGTATGTAACTGCAATATCAACTCTCACCACTGTGTGGCAGCAATTCTTCAGATTAGTATGTAACTGCAATATCAACTCTCACCACTGTGTGGCAGCAATTCTTCAGATTAGTTTGTAACTGCAATATCAACTCTCACCACTGTGTGGCAGCAATTCTTCAGATTAGTTTGTAACTGCAATATCAACTCTCACCACTGTGTGGCAGCAATTCTTCAGATTAGTATGTAACTTCCACATAACCAGCGGAGCCTGTTAGCAGGCATGTACTTGCGATTTAGGAGTCCTCCAAGAGGAAGGCAGCAGTGTGGAAGTCCGTAGCAGATGGTGGTGAATCCTCCAAGAGGAAGGCAGCAGTGTGGAAGTCCGTAGCAGATGGTGGTGAGTCCTCCCTGAGCTGCAGGGTTCCAGACCCGCATCAACGATTCTGTCCTCTTGTGCAAATGGAGCTGACAGGGTGCGCACTCCATTAGTGGAACACCATGTACAGCCCCTGACTCCTATTTATTGGCCAGAGCGTGAGTGGGCGGCGCCTTTAGACAGCCCAGCGGCAGGTGTGTTCCATCACAGTACCCCCCCCCCCCTAAGGGGACCCCTCCGGGGTACCCCAATAGGGGAGGGTCGGTCGGGGAACCTCCGGTGGAACAACTTTTGGAGCCTGGGAGCATGAACGTCTTGCACATCTTCCCAAGAGTCATCCTGGAAGCCATACCCCTTCCATCTAACGAGGTACTGGATCCTCCCCCGTCTTCTCCTGGAATCGAGGAGCTGTTCGACTTCAAATTCCTCTTCACCTTGGACGTCTATCGGGGGCGAGGGGCGAGGATCCCGTGATGGGAACGGGCTAGGTCTAAACGGCTTCAACAGTGACACATGGAATGTGGGATGTACCTGTAGTCGAGGGGGAAGGGTGAGTCTCACCGTGTTGGGGTTGATAACCCTTTCAATCGGAAAGGGACCCAAGAATTGTTTTCCCAATTTCTTGGAAGGTACCTCCAACCGAAGGTTTCTCGTCGACAGCCATACCGAGTCCCCGACCTGGTAGGAAGGATTTCCTCTTCTGCGGCGGTCGTAGTAGGTCTTTTGTCTTTCCTTTGCCCGTTGGAGGTTGTCTTTCAGCGTCTTGAGGGTAGTTTGCAGAGTAGTTAGATAATCGTCTGTGGCTGGAACATTTGTGGGAAGACTGGTTTGAGGAAAAGACCTGGGGTGGAATCCATAATTAGCAAAAAATGGACTATGTAAAGTGGAGGAATTCATGGAATTGTTATAGGCGAATTCGGCGAGGGGAAGTAGGCCTTCCCAGTCATCTTGGAGAAATGAGCAGTGACATCTGAGGAACTGTTCCAGGCACTGATTCACCCTTTCTGTCTGCCCGTTCGTTTGGGGGTGATAGGCGCTAGACATCCTGTGGTCAATTTGGAGTCTGGAACAGAGCGCTCTCCAGAATTTGGATATAGATTGCGAACCCCTGTCTGATATGACCTGGCAAGGAACTCCATGTAACTTTATGATATTGGACAGGAAGGCCTCGGCTGTTTCCCTGGAGGAGGGTAACTTTTTGAGGGCCACGAAGTGTGCCATCTTAGTCAGCATATCTACTACCACCATGATGGTGTTGTTTCCTCTGGAAAGGGGGAGTTCTACGATGAAGTCCATCGAAACCCATTCCCAGGGTCTGTTGGCGATGGGAAGACTCATTAGTAGACCATATGGTCGATTCCTGTCACTTTTGCATGAGGCACAGGTCTCGCAGGTGGAAACGTATACCTCAATCTCTTTGGACATTTTTGGCCACCAGAAGTTCCTGCGTATCAAGTTTATGGTTTTGGCTATGCCAGGGTGCCCCGCGAGGGGTGAGTCATGGCAGAGTTTGATCACCTGGGTGGTGAGGGAGGGTGGTATGTACAGTTGGTTATCCTTGTAGAGGAAACCTTGTTGGTTCTGTAGAAGACCTGGGGGAGTGTTGGCATGGTCCATATTCAAAGCATCCTTAAGCTGGGTTTCCAACCCGACAGTGGCGAGGACGAGTTTCTTAGGCGGTATGATCCATGTGGGGGCTGTGTCCGCAGCGCAAAATTCAGCTAGGCGTGATAGGGCGTCGGCCTTCCCATTTTTTGAGCCTGGTCGGTATGTAATTTGAAAATTGAATCTGTCAAAAAAGAAACTCCACCGTACTTGACGGCTTGACAGTGTTTTACTGGTTTTCAGATACTGTAAGTTACGGTAATCCGTGTATATTGTGATGGGGTGTGTTGAACCTTCAAGTAAATGCCTCCAGTTTTCCAGAGAACATTTTATGGCGAGGAGTTCCTTTTCCCCTATGGGGTAGTTAAGTTCGGCGTTATTTAGCGTCCGGGAGTAGAACCCGATAGGATGTAACGGGGATGAGAAGGAGCTTCGCTGGGACAGGACCGCTCCTATGGCTGCCTGGGAAGCGTCTACTTCCAGCACGTAATGATGGTTCGGATTCGGAAGGGTCAGTATCGGTGCCGTAGTAAATCTGTTCTTTAGTAAATCAAACGCTGATTGTGCCTCGATGGACCAAACAAATTTAGTGTTGACACTAGTTAACCGGGTTAGCGGTTTAGTGGTAGCGGAGAAATCCTTGATAAATTTCCTATAGAAGTTTGAGAACCCCAGGAATCGCTGAAGGGCTTTCCTGGAGGTCGGGATCGGCCAGTTTTGAATGCAAGTGATCTTTGAGTGATCCATCTGGATACCCTGAGGAGAGATTATGTATCCGAGGAACGGAAGGGAAGTAGTCTCAAATATGCATTTTTCCGGTTTGACGTATAAGCGATGAGCGCTTAATCGTGCAAGTACCCAACGGACATGTCTCTGGTGGTCGTATAAGGTGTCGGAGTACACTAGTATATCATCTAGATAGATGATTACGCATACGTCCAGTAGGTCCCTAAAGATGTCATTTATAAAGTTTTGGAATGTGGCAGGAGCGTTGCACAATCCGAAGGGCATCACAGTATACTCGAAGAGTCCGTACCGGGTGCGGAAAGCTGTCTTCCATTCGTCGCCCTTCCTGATCCTAATCAAGTTGTATGCACCTCTTAGGTCCAACTTGGTGTAGATTGTGGATGTTTGAAGTCTTTATATGAGTTCGGATATTAGCGGCAGGGGGTACCGATTTTTGATTGTTACTTTGTTCAACGCTCTGTAATCGATGATGGGCCTTAGGCTTGAATCTTTGTTTCTTACGAAGAACATCCCTGCGGCTGCCGGGGAGGTTGAAGGCCGAATGAAACCCTTCCGTAAGTTTTCTTCCAGGTACTGTTTAAGGTGAACAAGTTCTGGTTGTGCCAAGGGGTAGATTCTTCCTGTGGGTATCTCACTGCCCGGCAACAAGTCAATGGGGCAATCGTAAGATCTATGGGGCGGAAGGGATTCCGCCTTCTTTGCACAAAATACCTCCGCAAACTCTGCGTATTGGGTGGGGACCTGATTCACTCCCACATGCATGAGGGTCTTGAGAGGGAAGCAGGTCTCCACGCAGTAGGGCGAGGTAAACCCAACTCTCCCCTGTTCCCACAGGATGGCCGGCTGATGTAACCGCAGCCATGGCAACCCTAAAATCACGGGGAACAAAGGAGAGTGTATGATATCAAAGGATAAGAATTCTGTGTGGTTATTTTCGCATGTCACCAGGAGGGGTTGAGTCTGACTGTGGACAAGTCTAGAAGTGGTACCGTCAATGAAACTCACGGATATCGGAACGTTTTTTCTCGTGTGGGGAATTTTATTTCGCTCTATCAGATGCATATCGATAAAATTCCCACAAGCTCCCGTGTCCACCATGGCTTCAACGATAATTCGGTTTTGGTCCCACTGTAAGGTGAGAGACGTGTAGATGTAAGCACCTGTGCTATTATTCCTATTGCCTAAGGTACAAGACGTCAACCTCTTACCTTCGTGTTTCTTTCGTATGAGGGGACATCCATCAACTGTATGGTCGGCAGACGCACAGTATAAACAGAGGTTGAGGTTACGTCTCCTGGCTTTCTCCCTCTCAGTCAGAGGACCCCGAATCGCCCCGATCTCCATCATCTCTGCTGCAGGACCCGGACTGGACTGTCTCGGGGTGGGTATGAACCCTGAGAGTCTCTCGGCCCTGCGTTCCCTCAAACGTCTGTCAATGGTGGTAGCCTTACGCATCAAGGCGTCAAGAGTAGAGTTGAGCGAACACCTGGATGTTCGGGTTCGAGAAGTTCGGCCGAACATCCCGGAAATGTTCGGGTTCGGGATCCGAACCCGATCCGAACTTCGTCCCGAACCCGAACCCCATTGAAGTCAATGGGGACCCGAACTTTTCGGCACTAAAAAGGCTGTAAAACAGCCCAGGAAAGAGCTAGAGGGCTGCAAAAGGCAGCAACATGTAGGTAAATCCCCTGCAAACAAATGTGGATAGGGAAATGAATTAAAATTAAAATTAAATAAATAAAAATTAACCAAAATCAATTGGAGAGAGGTTCCATAGCAGAGAATCTGGCTTCCCGTCACCCACCACTGGAACAGTCCATTCTCAGATATTTAGGCCCCGGCACCCAGGCAGAGGAGAGAGGTCCCGTAACAGAGAATCTGTCTTCATGTCAGCAGAGAATTAGTCTGCATGTCATAGCAGAGAATGAGGCTTCACGTCAGCCACCACTGCAACAGTCCATTGGCATATATTTAGGCCCAGCACCCAGGCAGAGGAGGGAGGTCCCGTAACAGAGAATCTGTCTTCATGTCAGCAGAGAATTAGTCTGCATGTCATAGCAGAGAATGAGGCTTCACGTCAGCCACCACTGCAACAGTCCATTGGCATATATTTAGGCCCAGCACACACACAGGCAGAGGAGAGAGGTCCCGTAACAGAGAATCTGGCTTCATGTCAGCAGAGAATCAGTCTGCATGTCATAGCAGAGAATGAGGCTTCACGTCAGCCACCACTGCAACAGTCCATTGGCATATATTTAGGCCCAGCACACACACAGGCAGAGGAGAGAGGTCCCGTAACAGAGAATCTGGCTTCATGTCAGCAGAGAATCAGTCTGCATGTCATAGCAGAGAATGAGGCTTCACGTCAGCCACCACTGCAACAGTCCATTGGCATATATTTAGGCCCAGCACCCAGGCAGAGGAGGGAGGTCCCGTAACAGAGAATCTGTCTTCATGTCAGCAGAGAATTAGTCTGCATGTCATAGCAGAGAATGAGGCTTCACGTCAGCCACCACTGCAACAGTCCATTGGCATATATTTAGGCCCAGCACCCAGGCAGAGGAGGGAGGTCCCGTAACAGAGAATCTGTCTTCATGTCAGCAGAGAATTAGTCTGCATGTCATAGCAGAGAATGAGGCTTCACGTCAGCCACCACTGGAACAGTCCATTCTCAGATATTTAGGCCCCGGCACCCAGGCAGAGGAGAGAGGTCCCGTAACAGAGAATCTGTCTTCATGTCAGCAGAGAATTAGTCTGCATGTCATAGCAGAGAATGAGGCTTCACGTCAGCCACCACTGCAACAGTCCATTGGCATATATTTAGGCCCAGCACCCAGGCAGAGGAGAGAGGTCCCGTAACAGACAATCTGGCTTCATGTCAGCAGAGAATCAGTCTTCATATCATAGCAGAGAATCAGGCTTCACGTCACCCACCACTGTAAGAGTCAATTTTCATAAATTTAGGCCCAGAACCCAGGCAGAGGAGAAAGGTCCCGTAACAGACAATCTGGCTTCATGTCAGCAGAGAATCAGTCTTCATATCATAGCAGAGAATCAGGCTTCACGTCACCCACCACTGTAAGAGTCAATTTTCATAAATTTAGGCCCAGAACCCAGGCAGAGGAGAAAGGTCCCGTAACAGACAATCTGGCTTCATGTCAGCAGAGAATCAGTCTTCATATCATAGCAGAGAATCAGGCTTCACGTCACCCACCACTGTAAGAGTCAATTTTCATAAATTTAGGCCCAGAACCCAGGCAGAGGAGAAAGGTCCCGTAACAGACAATCTGGCTTCATGTCAGCAGAGAATCAGTCTTCATATCATAGCAGAGAATCAGGCTTCACGTCACCCACCACTGTAAGAGTCAATTTTCATAAATTTAGGCCCAGAACCCAGGCAGAGGAGAAAGGTCCCGTAACAGACAATCTGGCTTCATGTCAGCAGAGAATCAGTCTTCATATCATAGCAGAGAATCAGGCTTCACGTCACCCACCACTGTAAGAGTCAATTTTCATAAATTTAGGCCCAGAACCCAGGCAGAGGAGAAAGGTCCCGTAACAGACAATCTGGCTTCATGTCAGCAGAGAATCAGTCTTCATATCATAGCAGAGAATCAGGCTTCACGTCACCCACCACTGTAAGAGTCAATTTTCATAAATTTAGGCCCAGAACCCAGGTAGAGGAGAAAGGTCCCGTAACAGACAATCTGGCTTCATGACAGCAGAGAATCAGTCTGCATGTCATAGCAGAGAATCAGGCTTCACGTCAGCCACCACTGCAACAGTCCATTGTCATAAATTTAGGCCCAGCACCCAGGCAGAGGAGAGAGGTCCCGTAACAGACAATCTGGCTTCATGTCAGCAGAGAATTAGTCTGCATGTCATAGCAGAGAATCAGGCTTCATGTCAGCCACCACTGCAACAGTCCATTGGCATATATTTAGGCCTAGCACACAGGCAGAGGAGAGGTTCATTCAACTTTGGGTAGCATCGCAATATAATGGTAAAATGAAAATAAAAATAGGATTGAATGAGGAAGTGCCCTGGAGTCCAATAATATATGGTTATGGGGAGGTAGTTAATGTCTAATCTGGACAAGGGACGGACAGGTCCTGTGGGATCCATGCCTGGTTCATTTTTATGAACGTCAGCTTGTCCACATTGGCTGTAGACAGGCGGCTGCGTTTGTCTGTAATGACGCCCCCTGCCGTGCTGAATACACGTTCAGACAAAACGCTGGCTGCCGGGCAGGCCAGCACCTCCAAGGCATAAAAGGCTAGCTCTGGCCACGTGGACAATTTAGAGACCCAGAAGTTGAATGGGGCCGAACCATCAGTCAGTACGTGGAGGGGTGTGCACACGTACTGTTCCACCATGTTAGTAAAATGTTGCCTCCTGCTAACACGTTGCGTATCAGGTGGTGGTGCAGTTAGCTGTGGCGTGTTGACAAAAGTTTTCCACATCTCTGCCATGCTAACCCTGCCCTCAGAGGAGCTGGCCGTGACACAGCTGCCTTGGCGACCTCTTGCTCCTCCTCTGCCTTGGCCTTGGGCTTCCACTTGTTCCCCTGTGACATTTGGGAATGCTCTCAGTAGCGCGTCTACCAACGTGCGCTTGTACTCGCGCATCTTCCTATCACGCTCCAGTGCAGGAAGTAAGGTGGGCACATTGTCTTTGTAGCGTGGATCCAGCAGGGTGGCAACCCAGTAGTCCGCACAGGTTAAAATGTGGGCAACTCTGCTGTCGTTGCGCAGGCACTGCAGCATGTAGTCGCTCATGTGTGCCAGGCTGCCCAGGGGTAAGGACAAGCTGTCCTCTGTGGGAGGCGTATCGTCATCGTCCTGCCTTTCCCCCCAGCCACGCACCAGTGATGGACCCGAGCTGCGTTGGGTGCCACCCCGCTGTGACCATGCTTCATCCTCATCCTCCTCCACCTCCTCCTCATCCTCGTCCTCCTCGTCCTCCAGTAGTGGGCCCTGGCTGGCCACATTTGTACCTGGCCTCTGCTGTTGCAAAAAACCTCCCTCTGAGTCACTTCGAAGAGACTGGCCTGAAAGTGCTAAAAATGACCCCTCTTCCTCATCCTCCTCCTCCTCCTCCTGGGCCACCTCCTGTTCCATCATCGCCCTAAGTGTTTTCTCAAGGAGACATAGAAGTGGTATTGTAACGCTGATAACGGTGTCATCGCCACTGGCCATGTTGGTGGAGTACTCGAAACAGCGCAACAGGGCACACAGGTCTCGCATGGAGGCCCAGTCATTGGTGGTGAAGTGGTGCTGTTCTGTAGTGCGACTGACCCGTGCGTGCTGCAGCTGAAACTCCACTATGGCCTGCTGCTGCTCGCACAGTCTGTCCAGCATGTGCAAGGTGGAGTTCCACCTGGTGGGCACGTCG
Organism: Bufo gargarizans; assembly: GCF_014858855.1. Lineage (NCBI taxonomy): Eukaryota > Metazoa > Chordata > Amphibia > Anura > Bufonidae > Bufo > Bufo gargarizans. Next base: position 675,179,739 of record NC_058080.1, read on the forward strand.
CATATGAGGCGGTGAGCGGGAAGGCCGAAGTTACGCTGTAGCGCAGACAGGCGAGCAGCAGCAGGATGTGAACGCCGGAAGCGCGAACAGACGGCCCGCACTTTATGCAGCAGCTCTGACATGTCGGGGTAGTTGTGAATGAACTTCTGCACCACCAAATTCAGCACATGCGCCAAGCAAGGGATGTGCGTCAAATTGGCTAGTCCCAGAGCTGCAACGAGATTTCGCCCATTATCACACACCACCAGGCCGGGCTTGAGGCTCACCGGCAGCAACCACTCGTCGGTCTGTTGTTCTATACCCCGCCACAACTCCTGTGCGGTGTGGGGCCTGTCCCCCAAACATATGAGTTTCAGAATGGCCTGCTGACGTTTACCCCGGGCTGTGCTGAAGTTGGTGGTGAAGGTGTGTGGCTGACTGGATGAGCAGGTGGAAGAAGAGGAGGAGGAAGCCGAGAAGGAGGAGGTGGCAACAGGAGGCAAAGAATGTTGCCCTGCGATCCTTGGCGGCGGCAGGACGTGCGCCAAACAGCTCTCCGCCTGGGGCCCAGCTGCCACTACATTTACCCAGTGTGCAGTTAGGGAGATATAGCGTCCCTGGCCGTGCTTACTGGTCCACGTATCTGTGGTTAGGTGGACCTTGCTACAGATGGCGTTGCGCAGTGCACACTTGATTTTATCGGATACTTGGTTGTGCAGGGAAGGCACGGCTCTCTTGGAGAAGTAGTGCCGGCTGGGAACAACATACTGTGGGACAGCAAGCGACATGAGCTGTTTGAAGCTGTCTGTGTCCACCAGCCTAAATGACAGCATTTCATAGGCCAGTAGTTTAGAAATGCTGGCATTCAGGGCCAGGGATCGAGGGTGGCTAGGTGGGAATTTACGCTTTCTATCAAATGTTTGTGAGATGGAGAGCTGAACGCTGGCGTGTGACATGGTTGAGACGCTTGGTGACGGAGGTGGTGGTGGTGGTGTTGGTGGTACATCCCCTGTTTGCTGGGCGGCAGGTGCCAACGTTCCTCCAGAGGCGGAGGAAGAGGCCGAGGCGGCAGCAGCAGAATAGGCCGAGGCGGCAGCAGCAGAAGAGGTAGCAGGGGGAGCCTGAGTGACTTCCTTGGTTTTAAGGTGTTTACTCCACTGCAGTTCATGCTTTGCATGCAGGTGCCTGGTCATGCAGGTTGTGCTCAGGTTCAGAACGTTAATGCCTCGCTTCAGGCTCTGATGGCACAGCGTGCAAACCACTCGGGTCTTGTCGTCAGCACATTGTTTGAAGAAGTGCCATGCCAGGGAACTCCTTGAAGCTGCCTTTGGGGTGCTCGGTCCCAGATGGCGGCGGTCAGTAGCAGGCGGAGTCTCTTGGCGGCGGGTGTTCTGCTTTTGCCCACTGCTCCCTCTTTTGCTACGCTGTTGGCTCGGTCTCACCACTGCCTCTTCCTCCGAACTGTGAAAGTCAGTGGCACGACCTTCATTCCATGTGGGGTCTAGGACCTCATCGTCCCCTGCATCGTCTTCCACCCAGTCTTGATCCCTGACCTCCTGTTCAGTCTGCACACTGCAGAAAGACGCAGCAGTTGGCACCTGTGTTTCGTCATCATCAGAGACATGCTGAGGTGGTATTCCCATGTCCTCATCATCAGGAAACATAAGTGGTTGTGCGTCAGTGCATTCTATGTCTTTCACCGCTGGGGAAGGGCTAGGTGGATGCCCTTGGGAAACCCTGCCAGCGGAGTCTTCAAACAGCATAAGAGACTGCTGCATAACTTGAGGCTGAGACAGTTTCCCTGGTATGCATGGGGGTGATGTGACAGACTGATGGGGTTGGTTTTCAGGCGCCATCTGTGCGCTTTCTGCAGAAGACTGGGTGGGAGATAATGTGAACGTGCTGGATCCACTGTCGGCCACCCAATTGACTAATGCCTGTACCTGCTCAGGCCTTACCATCCTTAGAACGGCATTGGGCCCCACCATATATCGCTGTAAATTCTGGCGGCTACTGGGACCTGAAGTAGTTGGTACACTAGGACGTGTGGATGTGGCAGAACGGCCACGTCCTCTCCCAGCACCAGAGGGTCCACTAACACCACCACGACCATGTCCACGTCCGCGTCCCTTACTAGATGTTTTTCTCATTGTTATGGTTCACCACAACAACAAATATATTATTTGGCCCAATGTATTGTATTCAAATTCAGCGGGATATAAATTTGAGGCCTAGTATTTAGGCGCTGGGTGACCGGTATGGATTTAGTGACAGAATTAGACTTGGAAATGCACAGAAGCGTGTGTGTGTGAAGTTATTCTGAATGACCCAATGTGCACCTTGAATATTATATACCCTTTTAGGGATAGATTTCAAATAGCTCTGATATAGCAGAAACCACTAAATTATGAAATTGCTAAATTGGGAATTGTACTTCAACCCAGAACAAAAAATGTGCTTTGACGGACACTAAATATCTTGCCCAGCAACAACAGTACAACGGTGGGTAACGAGAGATTTAGAGGGAATTAAATTTGAGGCCTAGTATTTAGGCGCTGGGTCACCGGTATGGATTTAGTGACAGAATTAGACTTGGAAATACACAGTAGCGGGTGTGTGTGAAGTTATTCTGAATGACCCTATGTGCACCTTCAATATTATATACCCTTTTAGGGATAGATTTCAAATAGCTCTGATATAGCAGAAACCACTAAATTATGAAATTGCTAAATTGGGAATTGTACTTCAACCCAGAACAAAAAATGTGCTTTGACGGACACTAAATATCTTGCCCAGCAACAACAGTACAGCGGTGGGTAACGAGAGATTTAGAGGGAATTAAATTTGAGGCCTAGTATTTAGGCGCTGGGTCACCGGTATGGATTTAGTGACAGAATTAGACTTGGAAATGCACAGAAGCGTGTGTGTGAAGTTATTCTGAATGACCCAATGTGCACCTTCAATATTATATACCCTTTTTGGGATAGATTTCAAATAGCTCTGATATAGCAGGAACCACTAAATTATGAAATTGCTAAATTGGGAATTGTACTTCAACCCAGAACAAAAAATGTGCTTTGACGGGCACTAAATAACTTTCCCAGCTACAACAGGACAACGGTAACGAGAGATTTAGAGGGATTTAAATTTGAGGCCTAGTATTTAGGCGCTGGGTGACAGGTATGGGTTTAGTGACAGAATTAGACTTGGAAATACACAGTAGCGGGTGTGTGTGAAGTTATTCTGAATGACCCTATGTGCACCTTCAATATTATATACCCTTTTAGGGATAGATTTCAAATAGCTCTGATATAGCAGAAACCACTAAATTATGAAATTGCTAAATTGGGAATTGTACTTCAACCCAGAACAAAAAATGTGCTTTGACGGACACTAAATATCTTGCCCAGCAACAACAGTACACCGGTGGGTAACGAGAGATTTAGAGGGAATTAAATTTGAGGCCTAGTATTTAGGCGCTGGGTCACCGGTATGGATTTAGTGACAGAATTAGACTTGGAAATACACAGTAGCGGGTGTGTGTGAAGTTATTCTGAATGACCCTATGTGCACCTTCAATATTATATACCCTTTTTGGGATAGATTTCAAATAGCTCTGATATAGCAGGAACCACTAAATTATGAAATTGCTAAATTGGGAATTGTACTTCAACCCAGAACAAAAAATGTGCTTTGACGGGCACTAAATAACTTTCCCAGCTACAACAGGACAACGGTAACGAGAGATTTAGAGGGATTTAAATTTGAGGCCTAGTATTTAGGCGCTGGGTGACAGGTATGGGTTTAGTGACAGAATTAGACTTGGAAATACACAGTAGCGGGTGTGTGTGAAGTTATTCTGAATGACCCTATGTGCACCTTCAATATTATATACCCTTTTTGGGATAGATTTCAAATAGCTCTGATATAGCAGAAACCACTAAATTATGAAATTGCTAAATTGGGAATTGTACTTCAACCCAGAACAAAAAATGTGCTTTGACGGACACTAAATATCTTGCCCAGCAACAACAGTACAGCGGTGGGTAACGAGAGATTTAGAGGGAATTAAATTTGAGGCCTAGTATTTAGGCGCTGGGTCACCGGTATGGATTTAGTGACAGAATTAGACTTGGAAATACACAGTAGCGGGTGTGTGTGAAGTTACTCTGAATGACCCTATGTGCACCTTCAATATTATATACCCTTTTTGGGATAGATTTCAAAGAGCTCTGATATAGCAGGAACCACTAAATTATGAAATTGCTAAATTGGGAATTGTATTTCAACCCAGAACAAGAAATGTGCTTGAACGGACACTAAATAACTCGCCCAGCTACAGCACTAGGGACAGATTTAGCTGGATATAAATTTGAGGCCTAGTATTTAGGCGCTGGGTGACAGGTATGGGTTTAGTGACAGAATTAGACTTGGAAATACACAGTAGCGGGTGTGTGTGAAGTTATTCTGAATGACCCTATGTGCACCTTCAATATTATATACCCTTTTAGGGATAGATTTCAAATAGCTCTGATATAGCAGAAACCACTAAATTATGAAATTGCTAAATTGGGAATTGTACTTCAACCCAGAACAAAAAATGTGCTTTGACGGACACTAAATATCTTGCCCAGCAACAACAGTACAGCGGTGGGTAACGAGAGATTTAGAGGGAATTAAATTTGAGGCCTAGTATTTAGGCGCTGGGTCACCGGTATGGATTTAGTGACAGAATTAGACTTGGAAATACACAGTAGCGGGTGTGTGTGAAGTTATTCTGAATGACCCTATGTGCACCTTCAATATTATATACCCTTTTTGGGATAGATTTCAAATAGCTCTGATATAGCAGGAACCACTAAATTATGAAATTGCTAAATTGGGAATTGTACTTCAACCCAGAACAAAAAATGTGCTTTGACGGGCACTAAATAACTTTCCCAGCTACAACAGGACAACGGTAACGAGAGATTTAGAGGGATTTAAATTTGAGGCCTAGTATTTAGGCGCTGGGTGACAGGTATGGGTTTAGTGACAGAATTAGACTTGGAAATACACAGTAGCGGGTGTGTGTGAAGTTATTCTGAATGACCCTATGTGCACCTTCAATATTATATACCCTTTTTGGGATAGATTTCAAATAGCTCTGATATAGCAGAAACCACTAAATTATGAAATTGCTAAATTGGGAATTGTACTTCAACCCAGAACAAAAAATGTGCTTTGACGGACACTAAATATCTTGCCCAGCAACAACAGTACACCGGTGGGTAACGAGAGATTTAGAGGGAATTAAATTTGAGGCCTAGTATTTAGGCGCTGGGTCACCGGTATGGATTTAGTGACAGAATTAGACTTGGAAATACACAGTAGCGGGTGTGTGTGAAGTTATTCTGAATGACCCTATGTGCACCTTCAATATTATATACCCTTTTTGGGATAGATTTCAAATAGCTCTGATATAGCAGGAACCACTAAATTATGAAATTGCTAAATTGGGAATTGTACTTCAACCCAGAACAAAAAATGTGCTTTGACGGGCACTAAATAACTTTCCCAGCTACAACAGGACAACGGTAACGAGAGATTTAGAGGGATTTAAATTTGAGGCCTAGTATTTAGGCGCTGGGTGACAGGTATGGGTTTAGTGACAGAATTAGACTTGGAAATACACAGTAGCGGGTGTGTGTGAAGTTATTCTGAATGACCCTATGTGCACCTTCAATATTATATACCCTTTTTGGGATAGATTTCAAATAGCTCTGATATAGCAGAAACCACTAAATTATGAAATTGCTAAATTGGGAATTGTACTTCAACCCAGAACAAAAAATGTGCTTTGACGGACACTAAATATCTTGCCCAGCAACAACAGTACAGCGGTGGGTAACGAGAGATTTAGAGGGAATTAAATTTGAGGCCTAGTATTTAGGCGCTGGGTCACCGGTATGGATTTAGTGACAGAATTAGACTTGGAAATACACAGTAGCGGGTGTGTGTGAAGTTACTCTGAATGACCCTATGTGCACCTTCAATATTATATACCCTTTTTGGGATAGATTTCAAAGAGCTCTGATATAGCAGGAACCACTAAATTATGAAATTGCTAAATTGGGAATTGTATTTCAACCCAGAACAAGAAATGTGCTTGAACGGACACTAAATAACTCGCCCAGCTACAGCACTAGGGACAGATTTAGCTGGATATAAATTTGAGGCCTAGTATTTAGGCGCTGGGTGACCGGTATGGATTTAGTGACAGAATTAGACTGGGATATGGCCAAAAAATGAACAGACTATTGCTGGTTAAATGCACTTGGTGTCACAGCTTCACCCTGATGTAGGCTTTAGCCAAAAAACAACCACACCATTGAGGGTTAAATGCACTTGGTCGCAGCTTGTGCTGGCGCACCACAAGACACAAAATGGCCGCCGATCACCCCAGAAAAATGAGACTGACAAACGGTCTGTGCAGCCTAAAAACAGTGAGCAATTGAGGATCAGCAGCTCAATGATCCACAGCTGCAGATCGATCAGTTAATCAAGTCCTTTGGAGGAGTTAATCTGCCTAATCTCGCCCTACTGTCGCAGCCGCAACCTCTCCCTACGCTAATCAGAGCAGAGTGACGGGCGGCGCTATGTGACTCCAGCTTAAATAGAGGCTGGGTCACATGGTGCTCTGGCCAATCACAGCCATGCCAATAGTAGGCATGGCTGTGATGGCCTCTTGGGGCAAGTAGTATGACGCTTGTTGATTGGCTGCTTTGCAGCCTTTCAAAAAGCGCCAAGAAAGCGTCACAAAAGCGCGAAGAAAGCGACGAACACCGAACCCGAACCCGGACTTTTACGAAAATGTCCGGGTTCGGGTCCGTGTCACGGACACCCCAAAATTCGGTACGAACCCGAACTATACAGTTCGAGTTCGCTCATCCCTAGTCAAGAGTATGTGGTAACTCTCCTCGGGCTAATTCGTCCTTCAGGGCCTCAGAGAGACCGAGACGAAACTGATTCCTAAGAGTGAGATCATTCCATTCAGTCTCTCGGGCCCAACGAGTGTATTCCGCAATGAAGTCTTCTACGGGTCGTCTTCCTTGCTTTAGACTGCGGATGGCGGTCTCTGCGGTCAGCTGTTTGCTATGGTCCTCGTAGAGGAGGGCCATTGTTTCAAGGAACAGGGGAAAGGAATCCAGGACTGGGTCTTCTTTTTCTAAATATGTATTGGCCCATGCTCTGGGCTCCCCCCTGAGGTACGAGATCATTGTAAGTACTTTTGTTCTGTCTGTTGGATAGGTCCGGGGCCGTAATTCAAACATTAGTTTGCACGCATTTAGGAAATCACGGAACTGCTTCCGGTCTCCCGAGAATATTTCAGGTGGGCTGACCTTGGGTTCTGGTCCATCTCGGGGGTGACCCGTGCCGTGAGTGACGAGTTCCCGTAGGGTCTGATTTTCCAACTGGAGGGTTTGTACGGTCTCATTGAGGGTCCCCACTCTCTCTGTGAGGGCGACCAGGTGTCCAGCGAGCTCTGCTGGATCCATTAGGGTTCCACTAATATGTAACGCACCAAGTTGATTAGTTAGGATCTCAACTGCAGAGTCAATGGACATCAACTATTTACCACACTGCCTAAGTGCTGGCTGTGTGTTTTGCGGCTGCTCAATTTGAACCCCAGGCGGCTCTCTCAGTCTTAGGCCTCATGCACACGACCGTTGTGTGCATCCGTGGCCGTTGTGCCGCTTTCCGTTTTTTTTCACGGACCCATTGACTTTCAATGGGTCCGTGGAAAAATCGGAAAATGCACCGTTTGGCAGCCGCATCCGTGAGCCGTGTTTCCTGGCCGTGAAAAAAATATGACCTGTCCTATTTTTTTCACGGCCAACGGTTCACGGGCCCATTCAAGTCAATGGGTCCGTGAAAGAACACGGATGCACACAAGATTGGCATCCGTGTCCGTGATCCGTGGCCGTAGGTTTTAGTTTCATACAGACGGATCCGAAGATCCGTCTGCATAAAAGCTTTTTCAGAGCTGAGTTTTCACTTCGTGAAAACTCAGATCCGACAGTATATTCTAACACAGAGGCGTTCCCATGGTGATGGGACGCTTCTAGTTAGAATACACTACAAACTGTGTACAAGACTGCCCCCTGCTGCCTGGCAGCACCCGATCTCTTACAGGGGGATATGATAGTACAATTAACCCCATCAGGTGCGGCACCTGAAGGGGTTAATTGTACTATCATATCCCCCTGTAAGAGATCAGGGCTGCCAGGCAGCAGGGGGCAGACCCCCCCCCCCCCTCCCCAGTTTGAATATCATTGTGCGGCCCCCCCCCTCCCCTGTGCACACTGGCCCCAATGCTATTATTACAATAGAGGGAGGGAGGGAGGGGGGTGCGCACACTGGCCACCAACGAGTTAACAACAGGGGAGGGGGGGCCCACTGGCCACCAATGAGTTAAAAACAGGGGGGGGGGGTCTGCCCCCTGCTGCCTGGCAGCACCTGCCAGGCAGCAGGGGACAGTCATGTACACAGTTTTTTTGTATATTCTAACCTGAAGCGTCTCCATCACCATGGGAACGCCTCTGTGTTAGAATATACTGTCGGAAATGAGTTTCACGATGTAGCTCATATCCGACAGTATATTCTAACATAGAGGCGTTCCCATGGTGATGGGGACGCTACAAGTTAAAATATACCATCGGATTGGAGAAAACTCCAATCCGATGGTATAACAGAACTCCAGACTTTACATTGAAAGTCAATGGGGACGGATCCGTTTGAAATGGCACCATATTGTGTCAACATCAAACGGATCCGTCCCCATTGACTTGCATTGTAATTCAGGACGGATCCGTTTGGCTCCGCACGGCCAGGCGGACACCAAAATGACTTTTTTTTCATGTCCGTGGATCCTCCAAAAATCAAGGAAGACCCACGGACGGAAAAACGGTCACGGATCACGGACCCACGGACCCCGTTTTTGCGGGCCGTGAAAAAAAACTGTCGTGTGCATGAGGCCTTAGGCGGAGAGGTTGGGGTTACCAAAATCATGTACCGCAATACACAAACAGATTAATTAATGGGGAGGAAGATCTCCTCTTAGTTGCAAAGGTCAGGAGGTATTTTTATAGCAATTCCTCAGGAATATATATAACTGCAATATCAACTCTCACCACCGGGTGGCAACAACTCTTCAGATTAGTATGTAACTGCAATATCAACTCTCACCACTGTGTGGCAGCAATTCTTCAGATTAGTATGTAACTGCAATATCAACTCTCACCACTGTGTGGCAGCAATTCTTCAGATTAGTTTGTAACTGCAATATCAACTCTCACCACTGTGTGGCAGCAATTCTTCAGATTAGTTTGTAACTGCAATATCAACTCTCACCACTGTGTGGCAGCAATTCTTCAGATTAGTATGTAACTTCCACATAACCAGCGGAGCCTGTTAGCAGGCATGTACTTGCGATTTAGGAGTCCTCCAAGAGGAAGGCAGCAGTGTGGAAGTCCGTAGCAGATGGTGGTGAATCCTCCAAGAGGAAGGCAGCAGTGTGGAAGTCCGTAGCAGATGGTGGTGAGTCCTCCCTGAGCTGCAGGGTTCCAGACCTGCATCAACGATTCTGTCCTCTTGTGCAAATGGAGCTGACAGGGTGCGCACTCCATTAGTGGAACACCCTGTACAGCCCCTGACTCCTATTTATTGGCCAGAGCGTGAGTGGGCGGCGCCTTTAGACAGCCCAGCGGCAGGTGTGTTCCATCACACAGAGCGACTCAGTGTATTAGAATGAAGGACTGGCTTGAGAAAGATCCCAGGAGGTGGATCGAAACGTTGCGGTCTGGTGAATAAAGCCTAATATTATTTTACGCCTTGGATGTGCCGTGGAATTTTTCCTGCTAGAGAAAGGGGGGTGATTAAAATTTTTATTTCTTTATTTTTTATAATAAAAAAACTACTTTTGTTTTCACTTTTTTTGCCCCTGTAGGAAGCTAAAATGTTCAGTAGTTAGATTTATTTTAGCTTATACTGTAGTTCGATAGGAGCTGCAGCTGTAATACACTGGGTCTCTTCAGAGAGACTCAGTGTATTAGAATGAAGGACTGGCTTCCTAGATCACTGTCAGGGGCAGCCGGTCCTCACTTTTCACTATTTAGATGCCATTGTCACAATTGACCATGGCATCTAGAGGGTTTAATGACTGTGATCAGCATTATTGCCGGTCGCAGACATTATCCACCGGCTGTACACACTGATCAGATCATGTTATTCTTAAATTGTTCAAGAGTGAGGTAGGGGATTTTGATCTTGGTAGATTTAGTATTCTGAAGTCTATTATAGCTCCACATGGTGGAAACCTAGCTCTCCCAGGATCCAAATCTCCCTAGCTGTGGCACTATTTAGGAGTGAGGAGGGGGATTTATCATAGTAGACTTAGTAATCTGAAGACTCTATTACAGCTCCATGTGGTTTCAGCTTTCCCAGGACCCTTAATATGTGAGGATTTATTTAGGTAAACTTATTACTTAGCGGCAGTGGCGTACCGCCCATAGAGGCAGACCACGCCACTGCTATGGGGCCCGCGGCACTGGGGGGCCCGTAGCGCAGATAAGGCCCCGCCCACTCATGACCTGCAGCCGGCTATGCGGCTGCTTTTCTCCCCAGGGCCCCCCCCATGTTTAGCTGAATCGCCTCCCAGAGGCGCGGCTAAGGCCCTAGACACCCGCCCCCCTCCTCAGCGCCGCGCTCTGCAAACACCCGATCTTCCTCTCGTCGGCGTCCCAAATCCCGCGCAGGCGCAGTGCCGGCGATTGCCTGCGCCTGCGCTCTGATAATACGGCTGAGGGCAACAGCTTCAACATCGTCACTGGGCATGCGCCAAGCCCAGTGACGATGTTGAAGCTGTTGCCCTCAGCCGTATTATCAGAGCGCAGGCGCAGGCAATCGCCGGCACTGCGCCTGCGCGGGATTTGGGACACCGACGAGAGGAGGATCGGGTGTTTGCAGAGCGCAGCGCTGAGGAGGGGGGCGGGTGTTGAGGACTTAGCCGCGCCTCTGGGAGGGGATTCAGCTAAACATGGAGGTGTTAGAGTTTTCATATTTAGGCGGGCACGGCACTTCAGAGGGGCACCGTTCCTGGGCACCGTGGAGAAAGAAAAATGCCCCTCTGGGCTCCAGTCCTTACAGCGTCATTTGCATGTCCTAAGAATCGATTTTTAGAAGAAAGGACAAGACTGACATGGAAAAGAAGAACACAGATGGAAAAAAGGTACTTTATTAAACATGGATCCATGAGTACCTTTTTTCCATCTGTCTTGTTCCTTTGATTGTGAGTCTTGTCATTTCTTCAAAAAATCGATTCTTATGATATGTAAATGACGCTGTAAGGAGCCAGAGGGGCGTTATTCTTTCTCCACGGTGCCCAGGAACGCCCCTCTGAAGTGCCGTGCCCGGCTAAATTTGAAAACTAATAACGCCTCCAAGTTCATCTAAATCGCCTCCCAAATCCGATCCTCCTCTCGCTGGCATCCCAAATCCCGCGCATGCGCAGTGCCGGCGATTGCCTGCGCTATGATAAGATGACTGACGGCACTGCACCTGCGCGGGATTTGGGATGCCGGCGAGAGGAGGATCGGGGTGTTTGCCGCAGAGCGCGGCATTGAGGAGGGGGGGTGTTGAGCACTTAGCCGCGCCTCTGGGAGGCGATTTAGATGAACTTGGAGGCGTTATTAGTTTTCAAACTTAGCCGGGCACGGCATTTCAGAGGGGCACCGTTCCTGGGCACCGTGGAGAAAGAATAACGCCCCTCTGGGCTCCTTACAGCTTCATTTACATATCATAAGAATCAATTTTTTGAAGAAATGACAAGACTCACAATCAAAAGAACAAGACAGATGGAAAACAGGTACTCTGTTAAACATGGATTCATGAAAAAAAAATTGGGGGTAAATTGCTAGTGACAGATTCCCTTTAAGGCTACTTTCACACTTGCGTTCAGAGCGGATCCGTCTGGTGTCTGCACAGACGGATCCGCACCTATAATGCAAACGCTTAGATCCGTTCAGAACGGATCCGTTTGCATTAACATGAACAAAAAAAAATAAAAAAAATTTTTTTTTGTTCATGATAGTGCAAACGGATCCGTTTTGACTTTACATTGAAAGTCAATGGGGGACGGATCCGTTTGAAAATTGAGCCATACTGTGTCAACTTCAAACGGATCCGTCCCCATTGACTTACATTGTAAGTCTGGACGGATCCGTTTGCCTCCGCACGGCCAGGCGGACACCCGAACGCTGCAAGCAGCGTTCAAGTGTCCGCCTGCTGAGCGGAGGACAGATGGAGCCATACTGATGCATTCTGAGCGGATCCGCATCCACTCAGAATGCATTAGGGCTGGACGGATCCGTTCGGTGCCACTTGTGAGAGCCTTCAAACGGAACTCACAAGCGGAGACCCGAACGCAAGTGTGAAAGTAGCCTAACATGGCACCCCAAATAAGGAGACCTGCAGGCTGCAGCAGATATCCCATGTGACAGGTCACCCCCAGGAAACCCCTAACAGTTTCTGTAGGTCATGTATAAATTTATTTAATGGGGGTGTGGCATGGGAGGAGCAAAGTCAGGAAGTGGGAGGGGCCATGGTGGGTAGTGGGCGGGGTTAAGGGGCCCAATTCAGATTTTTGCTATGGGGCCCAGTGATTCCTATGTACGCCTCTGCTTAGCGGTCCCTACTACAGAGCCATATAGTTTATTTTACAATACTGGGGATAAACCAACTCATAAACAGGCTGATCTGGCACTCTGCAGTATTGGAAAGCTGGGTAATAATTTCTATGGGAGATATTGGTTATATAATAAAATATATAGAATATACACATTGCTGCCCTGGTATGCTGTGTACATCTATCATATGGTACCAGGGCAACATAATCTGTTGTCACCAGTGCAGCTCTACAATGCTGTCACCCAGCTGTACCAGAACCCTGAATAGCAAGTTGTTCTAGCTATATGAATGGATTTATCACTACACAAATAGGCAAATATGGAACTCAGCAGTCAGGGAAAGCTGGGTAACAACCTCTGCAGATATATAATGGAGGCCACACTTGGAACATACATTGTTTATACAATATGGGGTTCATTTACTATCCAGAAATACACCTACAGTACAGACCAAAAGTTTGGACACACCTTCTCATTCAAAGAGTTTTCTTTATTTTCATGACTATGAAAGTTGTAGATTCACACTGAAGACATCAAAACTATGAATTAACACATGTGGAATTATATACATAACAAAAAAGTGTGAAACAACTGAAAATATGTCATATTCTAGGTTCTTCAAAGAAGCCACCTTTTGCTTTGATTACTGCTTTGGCATTCTCTTTATGAGCTTTAAGAGGTAGTCACCTGAAAGGGTCTTCCAACAGTCTTAAAGGAGTTCCCAGAGATGCTTAGCACTTGTTGGCCCTTTTGCCTTCACTCTGCGGTCCAGCTCACCCCAAACCATCTCGATTGGGTTCAGGTCCGGTGACTGTGGAGGCCAGTTCATCTGGTGCAGCACCCCATCACTCTCCTTCATGGTCAAATAGCCCTTACACTGCCTGGAGGTGTGTTTGGGGTCATTGTCCTGTTGAAAAATAAATAATGGTCCAACTAAACGCAAACCGGATGGAATAGCATGCCGCTGCAAGATGCTGTGGTAGCCATGCTGGTTCAGTATGCCTTCAATTTTGAATAAATCCCCAACAGTGTCACCAGCAAAGCACCCCCACACCATCACACCTCCTCCTCCATGCTTCACGGTGGGAACCAGGCATGTAGAGTCCATCCGTTCACCTTTTCTGCGTCGCACAAAGACACAGTGGTGTAACCAAAGATCTCAAATTTGGATTCATCAGACCAAATCACAGATTTCCACTGGTCTAATGTCCATTCCTTGTGTTCTTTAGCCCAAACAAGTCTCTTCTGCTTGTTGTCTGTCCTTAGCAGTGGTTTCCTAGCAGATATTCTACCATGAAGGCCTGATTCACACAGTCTCCTCTTAACAGTTGTTCTAGAGATGTGTCTGCTGCTAGAACTCTGTGTGGCATTTACCTGGTCTCTAATCTGAGCTGCTGTTAACCTGCGATTTCTGAGGCTGGTGACTCGGATGAACTTATCCTCCGCAGCAGAGGTGACTCTTGGTCTTCCTTTCCTGGGGCGGTCCGCACGTGAGCCAGTTTCTTTGTAGCGCTTGATGGTTTTTGTGACTGCACTTGGGGACACTTTCAAAGTTTTCCCAATTTTTCGGACTGACTGACCTTCATTTCTTAAAGTAATGATGGCCACTTGTTTTTCTTTACTTAGCTGCTTTTTTCTTGCCATAATACAAATTCTAACAGTCTATTCAGTAGGACTATCAGCTGTGTATCCACCTGACTTTTCCACAACGCAACTGATGGTCCCAACCCCATTTATAAGGCAAGAAATCCCACTTATTAAACCTGACAGGGCACACCTGTGAAGTGAAAACCATTTCAGGTGACTACCTCTTGAAGCTCATCAAGAGAATGCCAAGAGTGTGCAAAGCAGTAATCAAAGCAAAAGGTGGCTACTTTGAAGAACCTAGAATATGACATATTTTCAGTTGTTTCACACTTTTTTGTTATGTATATAATTCCACATGTGTTAATTCATAGTTTTGATGCCTTCAGTGTGAATCTACAATTTTCATAGTCATGAAAATAAAGAAAACTCTTTGAATGAGAAGGTGTGTCCAAACTTTTGGTCTGTACTGTACACTACACACACATACCACCCAACTTTCAAAAAGCCCAAGTAGCTAAACTATCAGAGGTGTGCAAAGCTTGTCCCACAACTCTAACTCCACAAAATGTCTCCATTGTGCCCCCCACACAGTAGTTATGCCAGATCTGGGATGGTTGGGAGGTATGCATATCTAAACAGACTACATAGACACTACACTCACATAATCACATATACAATATACACCCATATAGGGTGCACTTACAGTAGATTTACCTACACCATATATATTTCATACACATTTGTACCTAGCACTAAAGACATATTTGCATACATATTATATTCTGTGCTATCCAGAATACAGCGCCACATACCTCTTACATCCAGTGACTTCTCCTCTGATGTAGATGTTCTCTTTCCTCATCTTCTCCTTTCAGACCAGACCGCCATGATAATTTCACCCATCTCTTGTCTCTGCAGTTTGACTAAAAAAATCTTAGGTTACTACTTTTCCATCCTCCTACCTTCTGAACAACTCATCCTGCCACATTTAATACTGTGCCTACTGTGCTCCCCAATACTATACTACAGAAACTGTACACCTGAAAATGCCAGTACCACACAGATAGTGCCCCCAGTACTATGCCCGCTGTGCTCCCCAATACTAAACAGCAGAAACAGATAAACCCCCTGATAACACTAGTACCACACAGATAGTGCCCATCAATAATTATTGGCAGACACTGCCCTGCAAATAACTGCCCCCAACAAGTGTAAAACATTATGTCCCCTGTTACTACTGGGGGACTATAGGGAACATGGTTACTATTATGGGTACTATGGGAGCATTATTACTTCTGGGGCACAGTGGGAACATTATTACTACTAAGTGCACTCTGGCAGAGAATTATTTCTATTGGTAAAACTTTGGAGCAGTATTACTGTGGGGGGCAAACTGGCCTCTTAAAATGAGCACCAGTACAAAGAATGTCCCTTGTAATGTGCCCCAGTACAAAAAATGTCCCCTAATAATGTGCACTAGTTCAAAAATGCTCCCGTTCTGTGTGCCAGTACAAAAAATCCTCCTCTTAGTGCTCCCTGTTGAGCTAATATCCCTATAGTGTCCCCCATAATGTGTGCAAGTATAAAATACCCCTATAGAATGCTCACATAGTGCTCCTCTCCTCTTACCCATAGTGTCCCCCATAATGTGCCAGTATAAAATGCCCCTATATAGTTCCCCAAGTAGATGCCACCATAGTGCTCCTTCCTTTTTCCCATAGTGCCCCCATAATGTGCCTATATAGTATGCCCCCATAGTGTTCTCCCCCTTCCAACCCCATAGTTCTTCCATAATGTTCCAGTATAAGATTCCTTCATAGTGTCCCCAATGATGTGCCAGTATAAATGCCCCCAGTAGATGCCTCTATAGTGTCCCCCATGATGTGCCAGTAGATGCCCCCATAGTGTCCCCCATGAAGTGCCAGTATAAATACCCCCATATTGTCACTCATGATGTGCCAGTATAGCTGCCCCCATGTGCCAGTATAAATTCCCCCGAGTAGATAGCCCAGATGTGCCAGTATAAATGCCCCCAATAGATGTCCCCATGATGTGCCAGTGTAAATGCCCCCATAGTCCCCATTATGTGCCAGTATAATTGCCCCCATAGTGCCCCATGATGTGCCAGTATAAATGCCTCCAGTGTCCCTGATGTGCCAGTAATGCCCCTATGTGTCCCCCATGATGTGCCGGTAATGCCCCTATAGTGTCCCCCATGATGTGCCAGTAGATGCCCCCATAATGTCCCCATGATGTGCAACTTGCAAGTAATGCCCCTATAGGTTCCCCCATGATGTGCCAGTAATGCTCCCATAGTGTCCCTCATGATCTGCCAGTAGATGCCCCCATAGTGTCCACCAGGATGTGCCAGTAATTCCCCCAGTTGATGCCCCCATAGTGTCCACCAGGATGTGCCAGTAATTCCCCCAGTTGATGCCCCCATAGCGCGCCACATAAAAGAAAAAAAAAAACACTAATACTTCTGGCCTGTGTCCCGCGCAGTACAAATCTCGGTTCAGACGGACGCGATAATGTCATCGCTCTGCCTGCGCCAGCCTCTGCACCTGCACAGCCAATCAGAGGCTGGCGCAGGCAGAGCGATGATGTCATTGCTGACTGCCGAGCTGCACTGGTAATTACATTTCTCGGGGGGGATTGCATGTGCAGGGAGGGGACTTGAGCTGGCCATTAATTTGCTGATTTATGCTGCAGGACCGGGTCGGGATTCCTGCTTCTCACTGGTCCTGCGAACCTGCTGTAATTTTAACAAACGGTTCAGCAGAACCGGAGAGAACTGGCTGGATCCCATGCCTGCATATAATGTTTTTCAGGGTCAGCTCACCTACTGGCCCTCGCATATAATTTTTTAGAGGGTCAGCTCACCAGAAGTCCCTCACCTGCTATCTTTAACAGGGTCAGCTCACCTGCAGGCCCTTGCATATAATGTTTTACAGGGTCAGCTCACATACAGGCCCGCAACTCAAATCTTTTACAGGGTCAGCTCACCTGCAGGCCCGAAACTCAATGTGAATGAGGCCCTCCTTTATGTGATATACAGGTTGTATCGGAGTGCCTCTTCCTTGTAATTTTTGTCAGCACTTGCACTTTATATCCAAGTAAATATACAGGAAAGAATATTTCCTAACAATTTTTCCTCTAAAATCGATTTTATCTTTGGTTTTGTGCATAATATTGTCAGTCTGTAAAAGTGTCGTACTACTCGGACAACATCATTCCCAGCAGCGACCTTGGAGTCCAAGATGCATCCAGACATCCCCCCATGCTGTTCCTGAACCATTTCAGTGGTGTTTCCATCAATTTCTGACCTTTTCATGTGAACCAGACACCCTCCCCTCTTCAGAGCAGGGAGTGCCTGGTTTAATGCTCGGGTTCTCCCATTGACTTCCATTGTCCCGAGCACCCGAGCACTTTGGTGCTCGATCAACACTACCACATAGCTGTTCAGGGAGCTATGACTTTTTTAAGGCGATTACCCATCTGGGACAGTTTTACCATATCACTAGGATGTGCTATCAATGTCAGAGGGAACCTGAAATGAACAGTTTTACAGCTTGAAATGTTCATAGTAAACATATTAATGTGAACTCATGCTGTAATAAAAATACATACACATACTGCCCATGAAACATACTTGTACCTGGAAATATACACAGAGAGCATGCAATTACTTCATTTCACACTAGATGGCGACAAAGTGTTGAAAAGGACATCTATGGTGAGCTTACAGGCATTATTTTTGTAGGCACTGAAGCAAGCAGTTATAGTGCTTTACACTGAACAGGCCATTTATGTGAATTTAAGCTTATCATTAGCAAGGGGGCAGGATTGACAGCATTGTGATAAGCCCTGTGGGTATTTCAGGGTTTGCGGTCGTATTATATCTCCATATACTGTAAGTAACATACAGGTCCACCTGTACTGAACTGTAATACCAATAGTAAACCCCTTAGTGACTGCCAAAAGTCCTTTTAATGGTGGTCACTAAGGAGCCGTCCAAAGGTAGTGGCCTAGACTAAGCGCTGCACTGCAGAAGCTGATCTGGGCCATAGCGACCGTGGCATCTAAGTGGTTTCAAGAGAGAGGGCTCCCTCTCTCAGGCATCGGCACCACTACAAATGAGATTGTGGATACCATTGTCTTAGTATGTCAGCCGATGGCCTAATAAACTTCCCCAGGTCTGCCTGCAGCCTAATAGTGTCTGTCAGTATCCCACTGACAGTATACATACACTGTACTGCATGAAAAGTACAGTACATTATAGAAGCAATGAGGAGATCGCCCTTATGGGACTTATAAATAGTGAAAGTAAAGATTAAATAAAGTTTTATTAAATAAAAAAAATCCTCAAGTTAAAAAATACATATTTTCCCACTGAAAAAATATTTTTAATAGAAAACATTTAAAAAATAAAAGCGATCAAAAAGTATATACCCCAAAATGGTAACAATAAATAACCACTAAAGGTACAGTATAGTGCAGTGTAGAATGGAAATATAAGTCTTGGGAATTTCACAGTTATTAGAATGTTGTTTTGGAAACATTTTTATTATCTGATTTGAGTTCTGCATTCAGAGAAGTCATTATTTCTTGTCTTGGTAGTAACCATAATGATTATAATTATTTTTGCTGCATCCATTATTATAATTGTTGTATTTTTTTTTTTGTTTTCTATTTTCTTCTTTTCCCTAATAACATTAACCTTTCATTATTATCTGGATGTACTTTGTTAGGCCTTGTTCACAGCATGGTTTAATGTCCACTTAGCATGTACAATAGGAAAAATTTCCAGGGTACAAACCAAGCTAATATCAATAGGGCTCCATTAGCAGGACATAGGCCAAAAGTGTGCTTTTAGCCTGAAAATACATTGGTATGAAAGGTATGAAAAATGCATCAAGCTATTCCATACAACAGAATACAATTTAAAAAATCATATTGTACAGTCTTTTTACATGAGAACATACATCTGACAGATACCACTATATGGCATCCGACATGGGCCTCCAAGGGACATATACATTGGGTGCTTTCTCAGCATATACTGTTCAACAAACTCAGGTCAGTGCTTTACCTGGGCAGATATACCATGAATGCAACCTGTGCAGCTGCACATAAACCATGCAGAACAGCCGAAGTGACTGACTGCTATCTCAGTGTACAATCTTACAAACAGAATGCTATCAACACTGATAACACCTTCCCCTGTACAGCTATTAGTGACTGACAGCTATCTTGGTATACACACTTACACAGAGAATGCTATCAATCACTGATAACACTTCCCCGTGTACAGCTATTTGTGACTGACAGCTATATCTGTATAGACACTTACACAGAGAATGCTATTAAACACTGATAACACCTTCCCCTGTACAGCTATCAGTGACTGACAGCTATCTTGGTATACACACTTACACAGAGAATATCAATCATTGATAACACCTCCCCGTGTACAGCTATTTGTGACTGACAGCTATCTTGGTATACACACTTACACAGAGAATATCAATCATTAATAACACCTCCCCGTGTACAGCTATTTGTGACTGACAGCTATATCTGTATACACACTTACTAGTGTTGACCGAGGTACCCCCTGCTCTGTAGAGGGGAGGGTGCCTGGTTCATAGGAAAATGTCAGAAATTGTTGGTAACACCACCAAAATGGTTCAGGAACAGCATGGGGAGGATGTCTGGATACATCTTGGACTCCCAGGTCGCTGCTGGAAATTATGTTGTCCGATTAGTACGCCACTTTTACAGACTGACAATAATACGCACAAAACCGAAGATTAAATCAATTTTAGAGGAAAATTTTTTAGGAAACATTCTTTCCTGTATATTTACTTGTATATAAAGTGCAAGTTCAGCCAAAAATGTTGTTGATTTTCGGAACTGGGGCCATGATTAAGAGGGCCGGCCGGTGGCATCGGTATTGCGCCGCTAGAGGTGACATTTGTGGATTGGCGCAAGACGAACCACAGTGAAAGAATTTGCCAAGAATGTTTTCATTAATCAGCAACGAAAGTCGTTGGTTCGAAGATGATCCGACAGGCGATCCAGCGGCTTTATTCCCATGACAAGCAGCTTCCGGGAAACCAAAGTCTTTGGGTTCCGGGGTGAGTATGGTTGCAAAGCTGGAATTGACGGAAGGGCACCACCAGGAGTGGAGCCTGCGCCTTAATTTGACTCAACACAGCAAACCTGGTTGCGGATAATTTAACTGTCCGCAGCGGACACCGTCTACAGAAAAAGTGTACTGGATGTCACTGATATTTTAGGGATGCGCACAATTTAAACAGGAGATGTGGCGCGGATAATAACTGTCCACAGCGGACACCATCTACGGAAAAACTGCACTGGATGTCACTGATATTTTAGAGATGCGCACACTTTACACAGGAGCTGTGGCGCGGATAATTTAACTGTCCGCAGGGGACACCGTCTACGGAAAAAGTGCACTGGATGTCATTGATATTTTAGGGATACGCACAATTTAAATAGGAGATGTAGCGCGAATAATGTAACTGTCCGCAGCAGCCTATTACATGGTATTTTGCGCAGGATGCGCTAAAAATATATATTGCTGCTGTCACACACAATAGTCCTTAAAAGAACTTTTGGGTCTCTGAAAAGTTTTTGTATAAAAATCTTCCTATTACACTGCCTACACTGTCTGTCCCTTCCTATGCACTGCTCTCCCTAACACTGAGCAATTTAGCGCAGGTTGCGCTACAAACATATATTGCTGCTGTCACACACAATAGTCCTTACAAGGACTTTTGGAGCTCTGAAACGTTTTTGTACAGAAATAATATTCAATTACACTCCCTACACTGTCTGTCCCTTCCTACGCTCACCTCTCCCTGATTTTGAATGAGCTGAACACTATATAGCACCCGATGACGCGTTCCGGCCAGCCAATCACTGTAACATGGCTACTGGCATTACAGTGAGGGCAGTAATTACCTGCATGCTTATTGGCTGCTTAGCAGCCGCAAAACGTGCAGGGAGGAGACTCGAGCACATGCGGTATTCGGCCGAGTACCGCCATGTGCCTAGCATAGCTGTCTGAAATTTCTGGGCCCCATGTCGGCTGCCTGTGATTGTTGTAAAATTATTTGTATTTATGTCTAGTATTACATTGTTTCTCCATAATAATCAATTCTTCCTAGAAAACAAACCCTTCCAGCTAATTCTATATTAATGATCCGAAAATTAGTGGTGTATTAAATTAAGTGAGATGAGGCGTAACATGTGATAAGAGAGATGAGTAATTATACTAGTGCTAATGTGACACAATCTATTACAGGGATAAAGTGAACATTCACATCTGCATTTATCTCTAACATCTATTTGTCTATAACAGTCGGAAAGCGGCAAATGTTATATAAGGAACGCCGCTTGTTTACTGACTTAAAATAGAGCTGGTATGGGAATAAAGACACAAGGAAATTGTTATAGTTACAGCATATTTCTGATATAATTGTGTGCATCAAAGTAGAAATAGTAATCTACCCTGACACTTATGTCTTGGCGCGAGGCGCAGGGACTTAACTATTAAAATGATTGTTATGCTTGGGGCTCGCAGTTTTACAATGAATTTGGAAAGTTTTCAGACTCTTTCACTATTTTTACATTTTGTCACTAAAATTAAATAAAAAATTAAAAAAACACGTTTTCTCCCAGCAATGTGCAATACCCCATAATGGCAAAATGAAATGTGCACCCAATACCCCATAATGGCAAAATGAAAAGGAACATTTATTAGAAAGGAAAAAAAATGTATTTGGTATGGACATAAAGTATTCAAACCCTTTGCTATGACACACAATTTAGCTCTGGGGCCCTCCTATTTCTCTTGAAGATACACCTTCTGTCCATATAACGACAAGGCATATTAGAGCCAAAACCATGCTATGAGGAAGAAAAAACTGCCTGTAGAGCTTAGAGACAGGATTATGTGGAGGCACAGATCTGGAGAAGGTACAAAAAAAATCTGATGCACTGAAGTTTCCAAAAAGCACAGTGACCTCCATAATTCTTAAATGGAAGAAATCTCTAACAACCAGGAATCTTCTTGGAGTTGGTTGCCCCACCAAACTAAGTAATTGGGGTAGAAGGCCCTTGGTATAAGAGGTGACCAAGAACTCAATGACCACTCTTGCTGAGTTCCAAAGATCCTGTGTGCAGATGGTATAAACTTCCAGAAGGTCAACCATCACTGTAGCACTCCACCAATCTGGATTATAAAAGCCCACTTGTAGTTTTCTAAAAGGCACCTAAAGGACTCTGATGACCAGATTCTCTGGTCTAATGTAACAAAGACTGAACTTTTTGATCTTAATTAGAGATGAGCAAATTTCATGTTATAAAATTTGTTCACGCTTCGTTTGATGGTAAAAGCCGAATTGTGTAATGGATTCCGTTACCACGGACCATAACGCACTTCTATGACGGAATGCATAACAAAATGCCTTTACAGGCCTTTCCGTTATTCATTCTGTCATAATAGGAGTCTACGGCCTGCATAACGGATCCGTCCCGTTTTCGTTATGCAGGAGAGAACTCCCCTGCATAACAGAAATGGGACGGATCTGTTTTGCAGCCCATAGAATTCTATAATGACGGAATAAATAACGGAATGCCTCTAAAGGCATTCCGTTATGCATTCCGTCATAGAATTGCGTTATGGTTCGTTCCATAATGCGATTCTGCTTTTACCACCAAAGCGTGAATGAATTTCAAAATATACTTCGCTCATCTCTAATCCTAATTCTATGAGTCATGTCTGGAGGAAACCAGGCACTGTTTATCACCTGCCCAATATCAGCCGTACAGCGAAGCAGCATCATGCTGTGGGAGTGTTTTTCAGCGTCTGGTACAAGGAAACAGGGTTGAGGACAAGCTGAATGGAACAAAGTAAAAAGAGATATTCTGAATGAAAACCAGATCCAGAGTGCTCTGGACCTCACTGGGCCAAAGGTTAACCTTCCAATAAGACAATGATCCTAAGCACAAAGCCAAGGCAACACATGAGTGGATTAAGGGCAACTCTGTGAATGTCCTTGAGTGGCCCAGCCAGAGGCCTGACTTGAACCCAATCAAATATATCTGAGGAGACCTGAAAATAGCTGTTCTGCGATGGTCCCCAACCAACCTGACAGAGCTTAAAGGGGAATTCCCATCACAATGATCACTGTTAAATCTGTTAATGATTTGACAGTGATCATTTTTGTAAATACATTTTATTACCCAATTCCCACACTTTTTGAGAAAATAAGTCCCCTTTTACCTGATTGTTGTCTTTCATCTCCCCTGGTTACGGCCACCTCTCGCCTGTCGAATCCTGTGGCTTGCGCGGAAGACTGAAGATTTTCTCCCGGCCGGGCCACGCAATGTCATGAACGCACATGCCGCTGCGCATGCGCCATGATGACTTCTTCCTGGCCAGTATAGTACAGAGCCGCGAACGCGCACTCTGGCTCTGTACTATACAGGCCAGGAATAAGTCACTATGGCGCATGCGCGGCAGCGTGCGCATTGAAGACAGCGCGCGGCCTGGCCGGGAGAAGACGTCAATTAAGCTGACTGACCCGTCCAGCCGAATCCAGGAAGTGAACGTCACGCTCGCCACAGGTAAGTATGAAAACTGTTGATGGGAATACCCCTTTAAGAGGATCTACAGAGATGAATGACTAAAAAAATCCTAAATCTGGGTGTGCATACCTTATGGCATGATACCCAAGAAGATTGAAGACTGTACTCGCTGCCAAAGGTGCAAAATGTTCTCTTTTTTAAAAATAAGCAAAAATCTCCAGAATTATTTTTTCCTGTTTGGACTCTGTCATATAGTGTATTAAGTACAGAATGATGGGGAAAAGCGTGATTTTTTTTTTGTTTATTTTAGCATAAGGCCGCAATATAACAAAATGTGAAAAAAGTGAAAGGGTCTGAAGACTTTCCTAATGCATTGTATACTGACAGCCCAGGGGCAAATTAAGGCCCCCAAAGGTGTCCTGTCATAATAACCAAGAGCTTTACAATGCCTGTTACCTAACATATGCCCTAGTAGATGTCTGTGCATCGTTTTATACAGATGTACTAATACATTATAATAACAAAGCTAAATAAAATTATTTAAATTAAATTGTAGGAAAATATTAAAAAAGGCATTTTTAAAATAAATGTCATAAAACTTAAAAAATATATTATGTATCCTTATATAAACTTGTGCAAGGAAAACCTAACATATCGTCCATAAAACAATAGTCATATTGCTGTAGCTACATGTAATAAACCGCTTGTAATGGCCAGCAGATCATTGTAGATGCATTCTAGGCATACCTTTTACTCTTTTGGCAATCCTACCGATAATGGCTCCAAAGTGCCCCAGCGGGACGGGCTCCAGTTTTCAAAGTGCCCAAGCCTGCCGCCCCTTCTCTTGTTGCGTTCTGTTCCTAAAATAAAAATGTTTCCTCCCATCACCAAGAACGTTACACTTATGCAGCGCTTCACTCGAGCTTCCTCCCCCTCCGCCCTGACGTCACTGAGATGGGGGAGAAGAAAGCCGGAGTGAAGCACTTCATAAGCGTAACCAGTGGCGTACCTACCATATAGGCAGACCACGCAGCTGCTATGGGGCCCGTGAGAAAGGGGGGCCCGCAGTGGAGGAGAGTCCCCGCCCCATCTATCTTCCTAACTGTCTCCCGTCTGCTAGCCCCGCCTCCTAGCTCCGCCTCCCGTCGGCTAGCTCCGCCTCCCGCCTGTTAGCTCCATTATGCCTGACTCCTATTTCCTCTGGATTGCCCTACCCCACCACTTGTAGGTGAGGACAGTGCAGAGGTGTGTGTGTCACTCAGCTTTGCCAGGCTATTCCTCTGCACATATGCCATTCAGAACAGGAGGAAAGCTGGGTGCTATTATGTAACGTGACTCAGCTTTCCTGATGTCCTGCATTGCACAAGTGCAGAGCCATGAGAAGATATGAGGGTAGGTGGGAGTGTGTTACTCAGCTTTCTCAGACTATTCTCATGTCTCTCCACATGTGCCATGCAGGACAGCTGAAAAGCTGGGTGCTATTACATCATGTGATGTCCCTCAGATTTCCTGCTATCCTGCAAGGCATAAATGCAGATAATAAGAACATGGAAAGGCAGGGGGAGGGGTTCACCCAGCTTTCCCAGAGACTCCTGTCTCTGCACATGTGTCATGCAGGATAGCAAGTAATGACTGTGTCTCTCAGCTGTCCTGATTGACACAGACGATGGGGGAGGGGCGCACTCGCTTCCTCAAACTTTTCTCATGTCTATTCGCATGTGCCATGCTGGACAGCAGGAAAGTTGGGTGGTATCACATCATGTAATGCCCCAGATTCTTGTCAATATATGCTGAACACCGCCGGGACCTATCAGATCCCATTCTCTATAAGGCTACTTTCACACTTGCGGCAGGACGGATCCGACAGGCTGTTCACCATGTCGGATCCGTCCTGCGGCTATTTTGCCGTGCCGCCGCTCCGTCCCCATTGACTATAACGGGGGCGGAGCTCTGGCGCAGAATGGCGGTGCACGGCGAAAGCCACCGGACTAAAAGGTACTGCATGTCTGACTTTTTAGTCCGGCGACTTTCGCCGTGCACTGCCGTGCTGCGCCGGAGCTCCACGCCCGTCCCTATTATAGTCAATGGGGACGGAGCGGCGGTCCGGCGGCACTGCGAAATAGCCGCAGGATGGATCCTAAATGGTGAACAGCATGTCGGATCCGTCCTGCCGCAAGTGTGAAAGTAGCCTAATGGGTCTGTTGGGTTCCGGCATGAGTACTGCCATTTTGTAGAACAAAATACTTCTGCATGAGGTGGGGCAGGGGAGAAGTTAGGGAGGGTAGTGAGAGGAGCCAGGGCGCATAGTAGGAGGGACTAGGAACTGGCATGGGGGCCCAATTTAAATTCTTGCTATGGGGCCCAATGATTTCTGTGTACGCCCCTGAGCGTAACGTTCTTGGTGTATGGAGGGAATGTTTTAATCTTAGGGGCGGAACTCAGCAAGAGAAAGGGCGTCAGACTTGGGCACTTTGAAAACTGAAGCACGCCCCACTGAGTATTTTGGAGCCGTTACCGGGAAGAAAGAGTAAAAGGTATGTCTCGAATACATCTACAACAATCTGCCTGCCAGTACAAGTGGTTTAAAATGTAAAAAGTAGGTGACAGACTCCCTTTAAAAATTAAGGCAATTGGAATGATTTCTAAAATTCATAGCAGTGATCTTCTGGTCTGGACTGAAGTGTTCTACAGTCGGGGGCATAACTGCGCACACCTAGGCTCTAAGGCCTTTAGCCAATAGTATCAAGCTGGCTGGTAAGTTGATTAAATGATATTCATGCTTAATCGTAACACTCAGAGTTTAGTCTGTAATATACAAACCGGATTCAAAAAAAGTTGGGACACTATACAAATCGTGAATAAAAACTGAATGCAATGATGTGGAGGTGCCAACTTCTAATATTTTATTCAGAATAGAACATAAATCACGGAACAAAAGTTTAAACTGAGAAAATGTACCATTTTAAGGGAAAAATATGTTGAATCAGAATTTCATGGTGTCAACAAATCCCCAAAAAGTTGGGACAAGGCCATTTTCACCACTGTGTGGCATCTCCCCTTCTTCTTACAACACTCAACAGACGTCTGGGGACCGAGGAGACCAGTTTCTCAAGTTTAGAAATAGGAATGCTCTCCCATTCTTGTCTAATACAGGCCTCTAACTGTTCAATCGTCTTGGGCCTTCTTTGTTGCACCTTCCTCTTTATGATGCGCCAAATGTTCTCTATAGGTAAAAGATCTGGACTGCAGACTGGCCATTTCAGTACCCGGATCCTTCTACGCAGCCATGATGTTGTGATTGATGCAGAATGTGGTCTGGCATTATCTTGTTGAAAAATGCAGGGTCTTCCCTGAAAGAGATGACGTCTGGATGGGAGCATATGTTGTTCTAGAACCTGAATATATTTTTCTGCATTGATGGTGCCTTTCCAGACATGCAAACTGCCCATGCCACACGCACTCATGCAACCTCATACCATCAGAGATGCAGGCTTCTGAACTGAGCGTTGATAACAACTTGGGTTGTCCTTGTCCTCTTTGGTCCGGATGACATGGCGTCCCAGATTTTCAAAAAGAACTTTGAATTGTGACTCGTCTGACCACAGAACAGTCTTCCACTTTGCCACACTCCATTTTACATGATCCCTGGCCCAGTGAAAACGCCTAAGCTTGTGGATCTTGCTTAGAAATGGCTTCTTCTTTGCACTGTAGAGTTTCAGCTGGCAACGGCGGATGGCACGGTGGATTATGTTCACTGACAATGGTTTCTGGAAGTATTCCTGAGCCCATTCTGTGATTTCCTTTACAGTAGCATTCCTGTTTGTGGTGCAGTGTCGTTTAAGGGCTCGGAGATCACGGGCATCCAGTATGGTTTTACGGCCTTCACCCTTACGCAGAGTTTGTTCCAGATTCTCTGAATCTTCGGATGATGTTATGCACAGTTGATGATAATAGATGCAAAGTCTTTGCAATCTTTCGCTGGGTAACACCTTTCTGATATTGCTCCACTATCTTTCTGTGCAACATTGTGGGAATTGGTGATCCTCTACCCATCTTGGCTTCTGAGAGACACTGCCACTCTGAGAAGTTCTTTTTATACCCAATCATGTTGCCAATTGACCTAATTAGTGTTAATTGGTCTTCTTCCAGCTCTTCGTTATGCTCAAATTTACTTTTTCCAGCCTCTTATTGCTACTTGTCCCAACTTTTTTTTAGATTTGTTGACACCGTGAAAATTTGAATCAATATATTTTTCCTTTAAAATGATACATTTACTCGGATTAAACGTTTGATCTGTCATCTACGTTCTATTACAAATAAAATATTGACATTTGCCATCTCCACATCATTGCATTCAGTTTATATTCACAATTTGTTTAGTGTCCCAACTTTTTGGGAATCCGGTTTGAAATATACAATACTGATCAGACAGTCATAGGCAAAATTAACATCAATTCCAACGTTGGATGCATAAGTGACATCTTCTCTGATTGGAGTTGAACTTTTTTAAATCTCCATCCAGCCCAGACTGACATGATAACTTTTCTCCCAAGTACTGCAGACTATGGAGCCCAGAAATATTTGGCCCTTTGATTCTGCAGGCTACCTCCAACCTCTGGAATAACACAACTAAATTAAGACCTCAAAACAAAACTCTAAAATAAATCCAGACAAAGAAATACACCAAAAATGTATCCTGACCTGAGACCCAGGGACGACCGTGGAGGTGTGCGACCCGTGCAAGTGCACAATGCTTACTATCCCCGTTCACTCAAAGGGATGCCTTCCACTATTAGCAGTGTGGAGCCAATTGAGGTTACATCATAGGACTCCTAAAGACACCTTGACCTTCACAAACCCTTTCTGCTTACAAAATAAGAGCTGCCAGCAGAGTTCAGATGCTGGTTCACAGCACTTTGCAGGATGAGCTCAACTGATATCATCTACACCCCCACCTTCTCCTTTCTCCTCGTTTACTCTCCATCCTTCATTTACCCCTCCCCTCCTACCTTTCATGTGTAGCCCAGGATCCACTCTTCCCCTCCCCCCATTCAAAATCAAAGGGAGTCCTCAGAATATGTTCTAAACCTCAAGTCATCCCCAACAACGTGTAAGTATGCATGAATATTTGTATGTGTATTATATACATTTATTTATTTTTATTCATCTATTTAAACACTATATTGTCTATTGGGACACCTACCGTAGCTTTTGATATTCCATTCTAAATCCATAGGCACTGATATGGAGTTGGTCCACCATTGCATCTAAAATAGTTTCCACTCTTCTAGTAAGACTTTCTACAAGATTTTAGAGTGTGTCTGTGGGATTTTTTGACCATTCATCCAGAAGAGCATTTGTGAAGTCAGGCATTGATGTTGGATGAGAGGGCCTGGCTCACAATCTCCATTCATCCCAAAGGTGTTGGATGGAGAGGAGGTCAGGGCTCTGTGCCACACACCAAACTAACCCGCCTATGCCTTTAGAGACCTTGCATTGTGCACTGGGGCACAGTCATGTTGGAACAGAAAACGGTTTCCACAAACTGTTCCCACAAAGTTGGAAGCATACAATTGTCGAAAATGCCTTGGTACGCTGAAGCATTAAGATTTCCCTTCTGGGATAAAGGGGTCTAGGTCAAATTTTGAAAAACACCCCCATATATTATCCCTCCTCCACCAAGCTTTACAGTTGGCAGAATGCAGTCAAGCAAGGTAACACTCTCTTGACATTTTTCCAACCCAGACACATCCATCGAACTACCAGATACAGAAGTGATTTGTCACTCCACAGAACACATTTCCACTACTCCAGAGTCCAGTAGCACTGTGTTTTACACCACTCCATACAATGCTTGGCATTATGCTTTTTGATGTAAGGCTTACATGCAGCTGATCGGCCATAGAAACCCATGCCATGAAGCTCCAGGTGCACAATTTTTATGCTGATGTTAATACCAGAGGAGGTTTGAAACTGTGCAGTCATTGAGTCAGCAGAAAGTTGGTTGGTTTTATGCACTATGGTGGTCGTTTATTAAGACCAGTGGTTTATACGCCAGTCTTAATAACCCCTGTGCTGGCGGTGGATCTGCCGAAGCTATGTAAAGGCGCTGCCGTCTACATAACTTTAGTGCATCCTTCCTTGTTGGGGTATATTTAGAACATTTTCTACGCCTAAAGCAAGCATAGAAAATAATAAAGTAGACGGTTCTGGCACCCTTCCTTCGCTGTCCACACTAACCCCCCCTTTTTAGACCTGGTGTGAGCAGGGAAAAGTCACTGACTGCGGCACAGATAAACATCCCGGCTTACTTCATGGCTTACTGCCCGGCAGAAGGTAGGAGCTGTGGGGCTGAAACAGAGAGACTTTCGAAAGATAAAGAGGTTTTTTTTTTTGTTTTTTTTTTGCTTACACCATATCCTGTCTCCCATTAATCTTTAATTTTGGTTGCACAACCCCTTTAATTTTTGGGCCACTGTGTTACTCCAGTAAAGCCAACATAGACATCATGGGCGTCATTACAGGCAGTGCACAGTTTGCAGTTGCAACAAGGCCCTGATAGAGGCCTACAAACCCCAGTGTCAGAAAATAAGGCTGCAGTCCTGATATGCGAGAGTTGAGGGCCCTGCTACAGATTAGTTATTGGGCCCAGAAGCTTGTAGTTACACCTCTGAAGGACATGTTCATAGTCAGAAACTGCTTGATGCTTGAATGTACCAATAGTACAATGTGCATTTTATTCTGAAAAGGTTTCTACATCATTGCCGTACTTTGTTCAGATTTTATATATTGCCATGTTTACAGGAGCATCACTGCCATTCAAGGTTAGGTAATGAGTGAACATCACATTAACATGCATCCTCCGTCCGCCCGATGAATTGCTAGGATAAAATTACTTTGCGATGCCGGCATCTTCTGCTTAGACAGCGAACAAGTCATTTTCATCAGTTATCCGGACCCTGATGTTCTTTTGCCAAACACTGTCACAATAAGTAATCTCAAAATGCCCGGAATGAAAAATTACAAACATATATGATTTCTCCTTTTTCCTTTGGAGGAATAGCAGATAACGTTAAATCTACAATTATTTGTGTCTGTGGTTCCTCCTCAGGGCATTAATTTTAGCTCCCTGTACCAGTCCTGTACTGATGGACCAATGACAGTAATAAATAGATGGAAGTTATGGGTAATTTTTGAAATAATTATGGAATCTTTCATTATTCTTATGGTGATACTCCGGTAATCCATCTTGTAGGCTTGACATGCAAACCTAGAGGAGTAACAATGATTGATTGTACAAGAATATTAAAGTGCATGGTCAATATTCAGCAAATGCTTCTCCTCTGTCCTTTCTCTCACTTAATGCATGGATAATTCTGCCTGATTTGTTTTTTTCAAACTCTGTAGGTGTGAAATTTCAGGTCATTCAGTGACTTAATCGCCCTGGTAATTTGGTGTCCAGCATTCATTCATTACTGGGGTAAACCTTCCTTCTTCATAAAGGCCTGTGTTACTATAAGGTTTTATCTTAATTATTGCCAATAGAGATAAACCAATAAATCAAATAACATCTGAATATAATCTGTATATCATACAAGGGGAGTCTTTTCCCTCCTCTTTAGGGTGCATTCATGTGACCATTTTTTCGGTCCACGTCTAATAAATATTTTTGGGGTCATTTATCAAACCGGTGTGAAGTAGAACTGGCTTAGTTGTCCAGAACAACCAATCAGATTCCACCTTTCATTTTTGACAACTCTTTTGGAAAATAAAAGGTGGGATCTGATTGGTTGCTATGGGTAACTAAGCCAGTTCTACTATACACCAGTTTGATAAATGACCCCATTTATGCGTATTGCATGCAGACCCATTTATTTCTATGGGGCAGCAAATAATGCAGACAGCACACCGATTTCAACTGTGCACCCTTGCGCCTCGCGTTTTCTCTGACAACCCCCCTCTCCTTCTTGATAGACAGGGCCAGATTCCTGTATAGTCATCTTACCTTGCCCTGTTAATCAAGTAAAAGAGGGAGGCATTGGCAGAGGAAGTAGGAGCAGCAATGGGTGCACAAAGTGGCTTGGGCCTGCCCCCAGTGCACTGAACTGCTCTTTTGCATGTGGATCAAAAGTTCTTTTTCCTCAGAATGAAGTAATGGATCACAAAGTGAGAGGTAACGTAACATTATGCCTACAAGGCATTGCAACTGGTTTATTAGTGAATTTTCTGGTGACAGATTCTAGTTTAATCAGGACAAATTGCAGCTAACTAGCAGTATCTCTCAATCTGCCAGATTCGGATGGTCCATGTATTACATGGAAACCCATTGGCCCAGATTAATTAATCCTAAAGATGGCGTAAGCTGAGACAGGCTGCCTAGACCTGCACCAGATGCTAAGCACTGCCCCTTTGGTAAGCATTTCAGAAAAAAGTTTACAAAACCTAGATGCGCCAATTTCAATAGATCTTTATAAAAATGTTAAGCCCCTTTCTCTGTACAGCCTTGAGATTCTCTAGTAGCAGGCTCTGTATTTTTAATGTTTCCTATCAGGCAGCTTAGCTGATGGTTCCTTATCTCTGACCTCCTAAACACTCATTATAGCTGAATAAATATGACTTAAATAAGTGTTTATGACCTGTTAGTAATTTGGAGATAAGGTTTATTAGATGACTGGCACAAAGTGAAAGTACTATTCACACAGCTAGAAAGTTAACCCTTTGTGATGGAATGGCTAAATATTTGTAACATTTAGGATATCAGTGTTTTTTTTTTTGTGTTTTCGTTTTTCTTCCCTATCTTCCTTGTGTCATAACTTTTTTATATTTCCATTCAAATTGCTGTATAGGGCTTATTTTTTTGCAGAACTAGTTGTACTTTCTAATGCCACCATTTAAAATGGCATACAATGTAATGGGGTAAAAAATTCCAAATGGGGTGGAATTGGAAAAAAAATGCTATTCTTTCACCGTGTTATAGGTTTTGTTTTGACGGCGTTCTGTTAGTGGCAAAACTAATCCATTCTATCTCTGGGTCAGTACAATTACAACAATACCCCATAT
Source organism: Bufo gargarizans (assembly GCF_014858855.1). Lineage (NCBI taxonomy): Eukaryota > Metazoa > Chordata > Amphibia > Anura > Bufonidae > Bufo > Bufo gargarizans. Next base: position 675,212,711 of record NC_058080.1, read on the forward strand.
GTATAGCTTTTTTATGTCTAAATGTATGTCTAAATAAATTGAAACTTAAAAAAAAATAATAATAATTTTACCTTCATATTCTGACCCCGATAACTTTTTTATAGTTATATCTACAGAGCTGTGTGGGGCTCATTTCTTGCAGTGCAATCTGTAGTTTTTATTGATACCATTTTGGAGTGTGTGTGACTTTTTGATCACATTTTATTACTTTTTTTGGGTAAGAGAAGCAGTGAAAAAATTGCAAATTGGCCATTTTGAGCCTTTTTCCGTTGCGCCATTCTCTGTATTGGAAAAATATTTTTATATTTTAATAGTATGGGTGTTTTTGGTCGTGGTGATACCCATAATGTTTACATTTTTTATATATTTTTTTAATTTTTAATTTTTTTTTTGTAATGATTGTGAAGCTCATATTTGAGCGTACAAAATCCAATTTTTTTTTAACTCTTAACAATCATGGATTTTTAGAATCCAGTTATTGCTCAAGGTTGCTGATTTCTTATGTTTGCCTGCCACCTGGTGGCCAAAATAGGAATTGTAGCTTCAATGCCCGAGGCTGAGTGTATTGAAATCAATTACCGGCATCCTCATTGGCCATAGAGTATGCTGGGAAGTTTTTTACCCTTTAGAACCTGGGATCTCAAATGATCATGGCATCTAAAGGCTTAAATTACCGCGATCGGCATTATTGCCGATCGAGGTAATTAGCTGCAGATCTCTGCTACTTGAAACGGGGGAGACCACAGGCCATGACTCCCACTCGCACATGCAGTAGGCGCCATGTTTGCCTATCGCTCCAGCGCTGTACATGTATGGCGCTAATAAAGACCAGCAGTCGCATCTGTCTGCCAGCCCTGTGCTCTGGTGAAATCTCACGCCGTTCAGTATTCTGCGCATGCTGAACGGCGCAAGATTTTACCAGAGCACAAGGCTGGCAGACAAATGCGAGTGCTGGTCTTTATTAGCGTCATACATGTACAGCGCTGGAGCGATAGGCAAACATGGCGCCCACTGCATGTGCTGCCTGGCCCGTCAATCAGGACTTGGAGGGAGGCGACAAAGGTGGGAGAACAGAGCCTCTAGAAGCAGGAACAACGCCCCCCTTCCCCGCTCCTAGAGGAGATTTCTGGCGTAATGGGGGCATAGATAAAAGTAGGGATAGGCTAGTTAGGTTTAGCTGATATTAGCACATCGCTAACATCAGCTAGCTTAATAGGGTTAACTCTGGTGACAGAATCCCTTTAAATAAATGTCCTTTAAAAATCAGATACCATAAATCGGTTGCGCCTTTACATGTGTTTTGAAACTGCAACTCCCAACATGGAATGCATTTGTATCAAACCAGGAAGATGAGATCGTACCCTAGCATGGTGCTGTCCATCACAACTTCAAGCTAGATTTTTCCCATCCAGGCAATAGCACCAGGATGAAACAGGCCACATGCGCTTCAGACCTGGCACTGATTGGTCAGACATCGACTCTGCCAGGAAACGTTCAGGAAAGCAACACTTCAACACCGACTTGTCTTCCGCATGGCAGTTTATGCTTCCTCTACAAAGAGAAATCAGACCTGCTCTCCAACTTCTCCTTTCTGACAATGACTTTTACTCTTTGCTTTGTTTTTATGCTTGCATGTTATCCGGGGCTCTCAAAAGAAACTGAGCAATCAGAAGACATGGTCTGTTCTGAGGTAGGTACCGTACAGCATGGAACAACTTCATCAGATAAGTGAAGCACAATCAGTATTATTGCAATGCAGGGTATGGGGATTGCATAATAGACGACAGTATAGGGCACTGTATATTGCTCTCTCAGTGACTGCATATGGCTGATAGCCTAAGAAGTAATTTTCCTAGAATTTTTGAGGGGGGGGGGGGGGGAGACAGAGTTTCTTGTGGGATTATCGATCTGCATGGATTTGTTCCTACAACACATTTGCTTACTAAATACATGTCCTTTAGATCTGAACTGTGACTCTCCGGCTGGTATACAACTACAACTCCCATCATAGGAGTTGTAGCTTCACGCAGGTTGGAGACCACTGCCACATACAACAATCCCATAAAGCACAGTAAAGCAGGTATACAGTACAACATGATGTATGTCATCTGTAGTCATTAGACCTTAGAGAGCACACATGCATGACAACCACCTGTCACACACAGATCCCTCAACGCACGGAAGAAACGCACATCATCAATCAAAGACAGATGTTTCATTAAGTTTTTTTTCCCCTAAGTGTTATTAATATCTTAATATAATTAAACTGTACCCAAGATTAATGAGTAATCATGATCCAAGGGGGAAAACGTCACCTAGGAGGGGTTTTCAAAATGGAGATAGTGGAACAAGCTTGCAAATATCACATCCATATACTGTATACAGCGTTTATCACGTCTGTGTAAAAATGGGACACGGCAGTCTAGACCACAATCAAAAAAAAAATCTATTTCTCGTTTATTCAGCAACAACACGTGATAATAGCTCCACACGTTATTAGAGGTCAGCTTTCAGATTGCAGTGTACGGTTTTATTCCTCATTGTGTCAGAAAGGGTTGTTGAAGGGGTTGTCTAGATTAGGAAACTCATCAGCAAATATCCTAATCGGGAACTCTGGATTAACCAGAAGGAATTCATATGACCACACATCGTCATGTGAGGAGGGATGAGAGATGAGGGTTCGTACCGCACTTTGCAAGTTCGGGTACCCGGACTTTTTCACTGAAGTCCGGGTTCTTGTTCGGTGTTCGGGTGATTTATTATTTTTCATATAACATGGTTATATTGGGAAATAATAGCATTCCTAAGACAGAATGCAAAACAATATGGCCATTTAGGGGTTAAAAAAACTAAAACAACTCACCTCATCCACTTGATTGCGCTGCAGCAGTCTCTGCTGTCTTCACTGAACAGGACCTACCAAAGGACGGGCGATGTGTGCGATGACATCACTGCACTCTCCCACATGGTGACGTCATCACGCATATCACAGGTCCTTTGGCAGGTCCTGTTCTAGAAGATAGAAGAGACTGCTGCAGCGCGATCAAGAGGATGAGGTGAGTTGTTTTTGTAACCCCTAAATGGCAATATTGTTTTGCATTCTGTCTTAAGAATGCTATTATTTTCCGATATAACCATGTTATAACAGAAAATAATAAAGTGAAGGTCGGGTCCCTGTTGACTTCAATGGGGTTCGGGTTTGGGGTCAAGTTCAGGTCCCGAACTTCGACCTGAAGTTCGGCCGAACCCGGCGAACGCAAACTTCCATGGGTTTGCTCATCCCTACATGTGAGGACAGAACTGCAGGGTGTTCTGGACAGGACACAGCTGGAATGCTGTCCAGCCCCATTAACTATAATGGGGTCCAGCTGAGATCCGGCCAAAACCCAGCTAGACCTATGCTAGAACAGCCTGCTAGAAGGCTGTACCTGTAGTGTGAAACATGACTTACAATAAACTGTAACCTTTTGCACTTATGTTCCAATGCTATGGGTTACCGCTGACCATTTTACAGTGGCGATACCCCCAATGCTGACTGTTACGTGACTGATTACTGTGAAAACTGCCAGTAATTTGATTATGTGACGCGCTACCTCATGTATATGTGACACTGTGAAATGCTATATTGAATACGCCATATGATTGTAGTTTACACCGCTCTAAGATGCCAGCGTGATACTAATATATGCAACAACTGTGTGTAAAACATCCTGATACTTATGCTGACATATATTGTAAGAGGTGATATCACAGGTGGCCTGTGAAACAGGGATAACGCCCATGCAAGCCATATACCCTCAGACTGAAAGACGATGAGCGCTGCAGACAGTGCCACACTGTATAATGATGGCATGTAATGGGGTTGTTCGCATCTGCAGTGCAGTGCTGGGCAGAGTCAAAGGTCATTGCCTAAGGGTTACACATGCTGTGTAGTATATTCTTATAGTTAAAGAGGTTGTGCCAAGTTATACCCTGTCCACAGGATCTCTGGGGCTACAATTGAGGGACCCCCGTTCTCCTGATCTGATGGACCAGCAGGATGGGCATGCACCCTGCTGCTTCCCTCATTATCAATGGGACCATGGGAAATAGGCGAGTGCTGTACTGTACCCTAGAGAATAAATGGAGTAGCAGGGCACATGCTTGACCTGCTGCTCCATCAGATTGGGGGAACAATTATGCCCTATTATGTGGATAGGGCACAATTTGCAAACTTGATAAAACTCCCTTAATAAATTGAGGTGCCAAGAGGAATGTGTAGTCTGAATGCTGGGAGAATGGCACAGCCATTGATATAGAGAGGACCAGCCAGCTTACCGCAGTATGAAAAGTCTGTGTAGAGAGTGGAGTACTGGACTGTGCTACAGAGAGACAGACCGCATTAGCAGTGACTGTGCCACACCTAAGGTCTGTCAGCAGCTATGTGCCTTTGGCCACTCCTAATAAAGAGCGCTAACCTTGTGAAAGTGGTTGAGGCCTAAAAAGCAGCAAAGATCTAGCTACCTAGTTAGCTTACAAAAATGAGTAGTTCAAGGGAGAACCTTCAAGGCAGGGACGGACTGACCATAGACCCTACAGGGAAATTTCCCTGTGGTCCAATGCCCATGGGGCCACTTAGGCCCTCTTCAGGCCACTGGATATGTAACAATCTTACTCTCAACATTAACAATGGGAGCATCAGGTACTTTTGTACCTATAAGGGTACCACATGTGTCCTCCTGAATTCAACTATATTACTATTATTAGGATGATTATACAGTTGAATACTGTGGTGGGCATAGGAGGCTATGACTTCCTGCTCCATCGTTCAGCCCAGCTGTGGCCTGCATTGCATATGGTATGGCTGCGCCCACCTACTTTCGTTGCTCCCACCTTCTGTCAATCTGAATGGGCCACTTTAAAGGGGTTCTCGGGGAATTAAGAAAATGAAAATATGTAAATATTACTTTATTATAAATATATTCCCAAATACCTTTCATTAGTTATAATGGCTCATTTTGTCTAGGGAGTAATGATTAGGAGAAACAAAATGGCCGCTGTCCTATTAGTGCACACAAAGCCTTTCCTAATCACACAGGAGGACAAGTTACTTCACAACACTGAGGTAAAGAGCTGCCTCATCCTCCTCTCCTACTTGTCAGGTATTATGACCCTGAATACGGCTGATAAGATCTGCAGCTGAATCTCTGTGGGAATGGAGTTCATGAGGAGACATGAAGTGCAGAGAGGACAGACAGGACAGACTGTGGTAATGTGGGGCTGTGGTAATGGAGACTGCATACAAGTGCTGCTGCTCATGAACTCCATTCCTACAGAGATTCAGCTGATGACCATATTAAACTGTATTCAGGATCATAATCCCTGACAAGTAGAGCAGAGAGGAGGAAGAGGCAGCTCTTTAGCTCAGTGTTGTGAAGTAACTTTTCCTCCTATGTGATTAGGACAGGTTTTGTGTGTACTAATAGGACAGCGGCTATTTTATTTTTCCTAATGATTGCTCCCCAGAAAAAACGAGCGATTATATCTAATGTAAGGTATTTGGGAATCGTACATAATAAAATCCCTGTGTAAATGCGCTGTGTCCACGTGTGTTCTCTGTTTGTTATACAGGGCATGCGCGCTGACCATTGGGCAGAAGGCGCTACACATGCCCCCCCCCCGCACCGCCAACACCAGCGTGCTGACCACTCACAAGCCCCGTCCAGCCCCTTTGCTATGGCACTTACAGCCCAGCAACTTCCATTCCTCGCAGACTCTGTGAAGAGAAGAGTGGCATCTGGGGGCAGCTCCCTGGTCTGGCTCTCAGTGCTGGAGCGGCTGCTTCATTAGAGAGATGCCGGCAGTCAGCAAATCAGACTGACTTCACAGATGCCGGTGTCCTGTCAGAATACAATACCTTATCAGAATGCTATACCCTCGTCACTTCCGGTGACGCAACCGCACCGGAAGTGACGAGAATCAGCTGGAGGAGGGGGTGTGCGGCGCTGCGCAAGCGCAGATCCACGGGCAAGTCAAAATTATAGCACCGCCGTGGGAGAAGCACCCACTTAATGTCCATGAGCAAAACCGGCCGGGACACACTGCGCCTGCACGCTCAGCAGTAGGGAGATTTGATGAAACATTTTGCACTGACAAATCTACCTACCCCTGAGTGCGCACACGCGGTGTAATCCTGATGGGTGTGTGGCCGACGGGAGTATATAGCCACGCATGCGCACCCTCTCCTACCCAGCTGTGGCTCCGGGTGCAGGCGCAATGTGCCATGGCCAGTTTCGCGGATGCGCATTAAGTGGGCGCTTCTCCCGCGGCGGTGCTATAATTTTGACTTACCCATGGATCTGCGCTTGCGCAGCGCCACACCCCCCTCCTCCAGCTGATTCTCGTCACTTCCGATGCAGCCGCGTCACCGGAAGTGACGAGGGTATAGCATTCTGATACGGTATGGTATTCTGACAGAACACCTGGAATGTGTTACTGTGTAAGAAGCTTCTCCCACATCTCATCCAGCATTAGTAGAGAGCCCTGCTCTACTCCTGCTGAGACCACTGCGCCCTCCCCCGCCTCACAGCATCTACTTTCCCAGTACCACAGTGTAAGTATCACCTCCTGTAAGTAGTATCATTGTACCTCCTGTCTTACATGAATGTATGCCCTGCATCTTCCCTGCACATTATATGTGTGTGTATATATAAATATATATATATATATATATATATATATATACACAGGTCCTTCTAAAAAAATTAGCATATTGTGATAAAGTTCATTATTTTCTGTAATGTACTGATAAACATTAGACTTTCATATATTTTAGATTCATTACACACCAACTGAAGTAGTTCAAGCCTTTTATTGTTTTAATATTGATGATTTTGGCATACAGCTCATGAAAACCGAAAATTCCTATCTCAAAAAATTAGCATATAATGAAAAGGTTCTCTAAACGAGCTATTAACCTAATCATCTGAATCAACTAATTAACTCTAAACACCTGCAAAAGATTCCTGAGGCTTTTAAAAACTCCCAGCCTGGTTCATTACTCAAAACCGCAATCATGGGTAAGACTGCCGACCTGACTGCTGTCCAGAAGGCCATCATTGACACCCTCAAGCAAGAGGGTAAGACACAGAAAGAAATTTCTGAACGAATAGGCTGTTCCCAGAGTGCTGTATCAAGGCACCTCAGTGGGAAGTCTGTGGGAAGGAAAAAGTGTGGCAGAAAACGCTGCACAACGAGAAGAGGTGACCGGACCCTGAGGAAGATTGTGGAGAAGGACCGATTCCAGACCTTGGGGGACCTGCAGAAGCAGTGGACTGAGTCTGGAGTAGCAACATCCAGAGCCACCGTGTACAGGCGTGTGCAGGAAATGGGCTACAGGTGCCGCATTCCCCAGGTCAAGCCACTTTTGAACCAGAAACAGCGGCAGAAGCGCCTGACCTGGGCTACAGAGAAGCAGCACTGGACTGTTGCATGTCATTTGGAAATCAAGGTGCCAGAATCTGGAGGAAGACTGGGGAGAGGGAAATGCCAAAATGCCTGAAGTCCAGTGTCAAGTACCCACAGTCAGCGATGGTCTGGGGTGCCATGTCAGCTGCTGGTGTTGGTCCACTGTGTTTTATAAAGGGCAGGGTCAATGCAGCTAGCTATCAGGAGATTTTGGAGCACTTCATGCTTCCATCTGCTGAAAAGCTTTATGGAGATGAAGATTTCATTTTTCAGCACGACCTGGCACCTGCTCACAGTGCCAAAACCACTGGTAAATGGTTTACTGACCATGGTATTACTGTGCTCAATTGGCCTGCCAACTCTCCTGACCTGAACCCCATAGAGAATCTGTGGGATATTGGGAAGAGAAAGTTGAGAGACGCAAGACCCAACACTCTGGATGAGCTTAAGGCCGCTATCGAAGCATCCTGGGCCTCCATAACACCTCAGCAGTGCCACAGGCTGATTGCCTCCATGCCACGCCACATTGAAGCAGTGATTTCTGCAAAAGGATTCCCGACCAAGTATTGAGTGCATAACTGAACATAATTATTTGAAGGTTGACTTTTTTTGTATTAAAAACACTTTTCTTTTATTGGTCGGATGAAATATGCTAATTTTTTGAGATAGGAAATTTGGGTTTTCATGAGCTGTATGCCAAAATCATCAATATTAAAACAATAAAAAGCTTGAACTACTTCAGTTGGTGTGTAATGAATCTAAAATATATGAAAGTCTAATGTTTATCAGTACATTACAGAAAATAATGAACTTTATCACAATATGCTAATTTTTTTAGAAGGACCTGTATATATGCCCTGAACATGATACACACACATTTATCTGTCTTTTCCCTGCACTACTTAGTGTATAGATAGACAGATGTGAGTGTCATTTTTAGGGCTTATTTCCCTGGTGTCCCTCAGCAGCACAATATGGGGGTGTCTCCGCCCCTGTGAACCGAATAGGACCAGGAATATTTTAATGAAAAAATTTAACAATTAAGCAAGCACCTATATAGGGTCTAACCCACACAAGGACATTGAGTTTTTTGCTGTCCTTGTGTGAGCCGGATTTTTGCTCCATCCTTACCTTATGTTTATTTTTCTTTCTTGTAGGGTTTTGACTGACGGCGTCTGCGTGCAGCTCCGTTGAGTCAGCGGAGCTCCGGTCAGCTGATCATGACGCACTTCCGCTGCCTCCTCTGCTGGATGGAGCGACCTAGAGTGGGGAAGTTTTTTTTCGGATCTCCCTACACTCTAGAGCAGGCATGCTCAACCTGCGGCCCTCCAGCTGTTGTAAAAATACAACTCCCACAATGCCCTGCTGTAGGCTGATAGCTGTAGGCTGTTCGGGCATGCTGGGAGTTGTAGTTTTGCAACATCTGGAGGGCCGCAGGTTGAGCATGCCTGCTCTAGAGTATTAGTATACTTCTTTGTTATAAAGATTTTTTTCTTGCTTACTATGCCCTGGGTGGGCGGAGTCTTTTTTGGGCGGGAGTTCCGCCTATTTAAGGGAGGCAGTGCTTTCACTCTGTCTCTTGGCGTCAGAACTGCTTTTGTGGTTGCCAGAGTTCTGATATTCCTTTGCTGGTTATCAGTATCCCTTGTTGTTTAACTGTGCTTGGAAGCTTCAGCTATGTTTTTTTCCCCTTCTCCTCATTGATTATGCTTTGTGTTTTTTTCTTGCTATAAAACATATTTAAATTTTGACTATGAGTCAAGGGAATATTTGGAGACTTCCCCCCATGCAGAATCTCATGGCCCAGGGCACGCAGATCTGCCACAATCTAAAGGCACTCAACCTTACAGCCTGGAGATTGACAGGTCCTTATTAAAAGCCATGGGTTTTTCGGACTGTATATTAGACACCTTTCTCACTCTAGGAGTGAGGCGACTAATAGGACTTATGCCAGGGTCAAGAAGATTTTCTACAACTGGTGTTCTTCTAAGAAAATAGATCCTTTTACACCATCCTTACCTCAAATCCTGGATTTTCTACTAGACAGTTTTGATAGAGGTCTTGCTCCAAATTTCTTAAAGGTTCAGATTGCAGCACTTTCTGCTTTTCTTCACAGGAAGTACTTTCAAGAGCAGGTGGTCAAGTCTTTTGTTAAAGCCATTTCAAGAATGTGCCCTAGGTTAACAAGACCTATTGCTTCATGGCATCTGGCGTTAGTCCTTAAATGGCTTGCCAGCCATCCGTTTGAACCTTTAGAGGATGTGGAACTTAGGTTCCTCACTCTTAAGAAGGTACTACTTTTGGCAGTTACCTCTGCAAAGCGAGTAGGAGAGATTCAAGCCTTCTCTTCTGCTGAACATTACACTACCTTCCTACCTGGGAAGGTCCTTTTAAGGTTTCTTCCTTCTTTTTCCCCAAAGGTGGCTTCCTTTGCGAATATCAATCAGGTCATATCTTTACCATCTTACTCTCCTTCTTCAGAGATGGAAGAGGATAGGAGCCTGGCTAACCTGGATCTGGGTAGGTGTCTTAGGATTTACATCAACAGAACTGCCTCCTTTCGGAAGGATGAAAATCTCTTGATCATCCTACAAGGTAGGAAGAGAGGACACAAAGCTTCTAAACCAACTATATCCAGATGGATTACGGAATGTATCATGTTTTGTTACTTAGAAGAGGGATTGGCTCCCCCATCTTTTACTAATGTCCATACCACCAGGTCTGTGTCTACCTCCTGGGCTGAAAGACAATCTGTGTCGTTGGAGCATATCTGCCAGAGTGCTACTTGAAGCACACCACTTACATTCCTTAATCACTATAGGGTAGATTCTTTCCTATCTAGTGAAATGATTTTGCTAGATTCTGCTAAGCAGGTAATCCCTCCTGGTGGGGGTAATGCTTGCTAAATCACCATATTGTGCTGCTGAGGGACACCAGGGAAGACTAAATTTAAGTAGTTAATTTGTTTTTCCTTAGTCTCCTCAGCAGCACAAGCTTCCCTCCCTTTAGTTTGTTTATTATTACTATATAAATACTCAATGTCCTGTGGGTTAGACCCTATATAGGCACTTGGGGAGGTGCTTGCTTAATTTTCTCATTAAAATATTCCCGGTCCTATTCGGTTCACAAGGGCGGAGACACCCCCATATTGTGCTGCTGAGGAGACTAAGGGAAAACTAATTAACTACTTAAATTTAGTTATCTATCTATCTCTCATGTGCAGTGCAAAGATAGATAAATGTGTGTGTATTATGTTTAGGGTATATCCTACATTATAAAATACCTGTGTGAATGCGCTGTGTCTGTGTGTCTACTTTACACCAGTTTGATAAATGACCCCATAGGTTCATGTTTAAAACTATATGGGTAATTTCAATTCATCGCCTGCTCAAGTCGGCACAGTGGATTTATCCCTAGAGTTTTGGCTTCTATTTGTGATCTTCATATGGAATCGTTTTAGCTAGGTGACATTACTGTCCTTATGTATGAACATACAAAGTGATTGATAGAAGGTACTGATAGGAAAATATTTATTACAAGCAAAACCACTTCTGCTCCCTTCTTAGACATGTCAGGGATCGATCCTAGAATTTGCTGAATTAATAGATATTAACACTCCACTGTAAAGCTGGGGATTGGCTTTCTAAAGCTGCCTCCATCACAGCATCATGGTGGAAAAGAGCTCATCTACTTCCTAAGATGAATCTGGGATATGAGTCAGGTGGCTATGGAGGCATGTGCATTGTGCAGAAGACATTGTAGTCCTCTCTTCATTGTGCAAGTTCTGAAGATATCTAACATCTCTGGTAATAGAGGAGTTCTTTTACTGCATAAGGCCTGGTTCACATTTCCATTTTTCACATCACGGACGTGTGCTGTCCGCATTTTTCATGGACAACATACAGTATAGACCAAAAGTTTGGACACACCTTCTCATTCAAAGAGTTTTCTTTCTTTTCATGACTATGAAAATTGTAGATTCACACTGAAGGCATCAAAACTATGAATTAACACATGTGGAATTATATGCATAACAAAAAAGTGTGAAACAACTGAAAATATGTCATATGCTAGGTTCTTCAAAGTAGCCACCTTTTGCTTTGATTACTGCTTTGCACACTCTTGGCATTCTCTTGATGAGCTTCAAGAGGTAGTCACCTGAAATGGTTTTCACTTCACAGGTGTGCCCAGTCAGGTTTAATAAGTGGGATTTCTTGCCTTATAAATAGGGTTGGGACCATCAGTACCGTTGTGGAGAAGTCAGGTGGATACACAGCTGATAGTCCTACTGAATAGACTGTTAGAATTTGTATTATGGCAAGAAAAAAGCAGCTAAGTAAAGAAAAATTAGTGGCCATCATTACTTTAAGAAATGAAGGTCAGTCAGTCAGAAAAATTGGGAAAACTTTGAAAGTGTCCCCAAGTGCAGTCACAAAAACCATCAAGCGCTACAAAAAAAACTGGCTCACATGCGGACCGCCCCAGGAAAGGAAGACCAAGAGTCACAGGCAACAAGCAGAAGAGACTTGTTTGGGCTAAAGAACACAAGGAATGTACATTAGACCAGTGGAAATCTGTGATTTGGTCTGATGAATCCAAATTTGAGATCTTTGGTTCCAACCACCGTGTCTTTGTGCGACGCAGAAAAGGTGAACGGATGGACTCTACATGCCTGGTTCCCACCGTCAATCATGGAGGAGGAGGTGTGATGGTGTGGGGGTGCTTTGCTGGTGACACTGTTGGGGATTTATTCAAAATTGAAGGCATACTGAACCAGCATGGCTACCACAGCATCTTGCATCTAGTTGGACCATCATTTATTTTTCAACAGGACAATGACCCCAAACACACATCCAGGCTGTGTAAGGGCTATTTGACCATGAAGGAGAGTGATGGGGTGCTGCGCCAGATGACCTGGCCTCCACAGTCACCGGACCTGAAGCCAATCGAGATGGTTTGGGGTGAGCTGGACTGCAGAGTAAAGGCAAAAGGGCCTGACTTCTCCACAACGGTACTGATGGTCCCAACCCCATTTATAAGGCAAGAAATCCCACTTATTAAACCTGACTGGGCACACCTGTGAAGTGAAAACCATTTCCGGTGACTACCTCTTGAAGCTCATCAAGAGAATGCCAAGAGTGTGCAAAGCAGTAATCAAAGCAAAAGGTGGCTACTTTGAAGAACCTAGAATATGACATATTTTCAGTTGTTTCACACTTTCTTGTTATGCATATAATTCCACATGTGTTAATTCATAGTTTTGATGCCTTCAGTGTGAATCTACAATTTTCATAAAATGTCATGAAAATAAAGAAAACTCTTTGAATGAGAAGGTGTGTCCAAACTTTTGGTCTGTACTGTATGTTGTCCATGAAAAATGCGGACAGCACACGTCCGTGATGTGAAAAATGGAAATGTGAACCAGGCCTTATGCAGTAATCCTGCCTGTGATGATTATGTGATGGCAACTCAAAAGTAACCTTTACAGAACAGGATGTCTCAGCATATTGTTAGAGATATCCCGCAGCGCAAAGAACCATAGATGGTTCTTTGCACCGCAGGATCTCTCTCTTCTGATCTACTTGCTTTCCGGGGGACTCCTGGCATCCCCTGCTAGAAGCACCTGCATCCTTGGCCACATAACTTCCACCACAGGGGGCATTCAACACTCCTCGATAGGTCTACACTAGAGTTGTGCCTACGTTTAGCACAACCCCTACAAGGTGAGCCTAAATTTTTGAGACATTTCTTTACCTTGACTGTATGTTATCACCTTACGGTGCGCCTATTTAGTGTTTCTTAGCTAAACACTGCCTGCACAATCGACTGATCAACATATTATTAGACCTAGTGGCCAGTGCAAAAATTGCAGGATTTTAGGTACTTTTTGGTAAAGACATTGACAATTAAAACATAACTCTCCAAAAATTCTGAAGAATGTATCCTTAAGAGTAGTTTCACACTGAGAACTTTCTGGATTCATAATTGCCAGAGGCTGCCTGATGGCCCTATGGCCCTATTAACTGTAATAGCGACCGACGGAGATTTCGGCAAGCCGACAAATGTGACGAGAATTGGCCTGACAAATACCACTGCAGCATACTTGCCGGGTTGCGAGCGGATCTCTGCTGGACTCCATTATAGTTAATGGGGCCATAGGGCCGTCAGGCAGCTTCCGGCAATTTTATTCCAGAGAGCTCCGGCAGCCTGCTCCCTGCCGAAACAGCCTGCCGGAGCTCTCAAACGCTAGTGTAAAAGTATAAGAAAGTTATATAGCGGCTCAACTGTCTTGATTTCTAGTTATAGGTGCACTGTTATAGGCTTACCCCACAGCCTTTAAGTGATAAATGTCTAAGATCAAGAAGGTTAACAGGCACTCAATTACCCGGACTGTATTAAGAATTCATATATTTAATAACCAATACGCAATACAACAATTAATAATAAAAAGAAATATATATAAAAAGATATATTAAAAAGATTAAAAACACTATGAAGGCATTCTCGCAGCAGAAATGATTATTCAGTTATCGTATATATCTAGGCACATTTACCAATCAAGATAGTTTCTTGTCTAAACACATTCCCCAGTGAATTATATATCATCATGATTTGCATTATGAAATATACCATAAATAAAATGCAAAAAATATAAAAATATACAAAAATATTATCTAATTCAAATGTTCAATACTTAGTAATAACAGAGGAAATGAATCATGTTAGTTGGATTAAATGACACTATTAACCATTTATTGTTATTCCAATTTTGAACATTAATTACCGTAATCATGTTAGTTGATCCAGATACTGAATACATTTCAGTATCTGGATCAACTAACATGATTACGGTAATTTCCTCTGTTATTACTAATTATTGAACCTTTGGATTAGTTAATATTTTTGTATATTTTTATATTTTTTGCATTTTATTTATGGTATATTTCATAATACAAATCATGATGATATATAATTCACTGGCGAATGTGTTTAGACAAGAAACTATCTTGATTGGTAAATGTGCCTAGATACAGTCCTGATCAAAATTTAAGACCACTTGAAAAATGGCAAAAAAATCATATATTTTACATTGTTGGGTCTTAACAAGGTTCCAAGTAGAGCTTCAACATGCAACAAGAAGAAATGAGAGTGAGACAAAACAATTTTTGAGCATTCACTTAATTAAAAATAACGATTAAACTAAAACAGGCTGTTTTTCAGCTGATCCAAATTTTAGGACCACATGCCTTTAAATGGCCAAATCTGTGCAAAGATGTGGATTCATTGTCATTTTCTGTCAGGTAGTCACACGTTGTGATGGCAAAGGCAAAAAAACTCTCCCTTTTTGAACGTGGTCAGGTTGTTGAACTGCATAAGCAGGGTCTCTCACAGCACGCCATCACTGCTAAGGGTTATGGAACAAAAAAGTCAAGTGGAAGAGCCCAAAAAGTTTCATCAGCACTGAGCCAGAGGATCCAATTGGCTGTCCGTCAAGACACTGGACGATACTCGATCCAAATTAAGGCCCTTACTGGTGCTGACTGCATCCCTATAACCATCAGACTGAAGGGCTTCAAAAACAAAAAACGTCTTCAAAGACCTCGTCTCCTTGAACGCCACAGAACTGCTCGTTTGGACTTTGCAAGAGAGCACCAAACATGGGACATTCAAAGGTGGAAGAAAGTTTTATTCTCTGATGAGATGTTTTCTACGCGCCACAGTGGAGGGGGCGCCATAATGGTCTGGGGTGATTTTTCCTTCAGTGGAACAATGGAGCTTCAGGAAGTGCAGGGGCGTCAAATGGCCGCTGGCTATGTCCAGATGTTGCAGAGAGCATTCCTCACGACTGAGGGCCCTCGTCTGGTTTTTCAACAGGACAACGCTACAGTACACAATGCCCGCAGGACAAGTGACTTCTTCCAGGAGGATAACATCACTCTTTTGGTACATCATGCGTGTTCCCCTGATCTAAATCCAATTGCGAACCTTTGGGGATGGACGGCAAGGGAAGTTTACAAAAAAGGACAACAGTTCCAGACAGTAGATGGCCTTCTCTAGGCCGTCTTCACCACTTGGAGAAATGTTCCCACTCACCCCATGGAAACGCTTGCATCAAGCATGCTGAAACGAATTTTGGAAGTGATAAACAATAATTACGGAGCTACTCATTACTGAGTTCATGTTTGGAAGTTGGATTTCTGTTTTGGGGGGGTTTAGTTTTTTTTTTGGAGGTGTGGTCCTAAATTTTTGATCAGCTAAAAAACAGCCTGTTTCAGTTTATTCGTTGTTTTCATTAAATTGAATGCTCAAAAAATGTTTTGTCTCACTCCCATTTCTTCTTGTTGCATGTTGAAGCTCTACTTGGAACCTTGTTAAGATACAGCCATGCTAAATATGATTTTTTGCCATTTTTCAAGTGGTCTTAAACTTTTGATCAGGACTGTATATACGATACCTGAATAATCATTTCTGCTGCGAGAATGCCTTCATAGTGTTTTTAATCTTTTTCTATATCTTTTTATTATTGATTGTTATATTGTACTGTATATTGGATATTAAATATATGAATCCTTAATACAGTTCTGGGTGATTGAGTGCCTGTTAACCTTCTTATTCTTAGACTAGTGTAAAACTAACCTAACCATTTAACATAAAAACATTATTTAAACAATAGGTCACTTTCTGACACATTCGGTTTAAGTGGCTCCAAGCCTAGTAGTGATAGGTCCCTTTAAGGGGTTTTAGCCATTTTATAAAAAAAATACTTCAGGCCAACTGCTTATTAGAAGGCTACAGGCTATGTAAACAGCGTAAGGGAGCATTCACCCTACCATAGAAATCAAGATGGCAGTGGTCATGTGACTTCCCCATGTGACTACTCCTGGCCGCATCCTTCTGTACAGTTACTGGATGTGTTCAATGTAAGGCCGCAGAATCTCCTGTATCGGCACACTAGTTTGGGGTATGAAGCCATAGACAGCTAGGAGCGCGCTCACATGAGTAAATCACGATGGCCACATGATCTTGCTTCCTATGGAAGGGCAGGGGGCCTGACTCTACACTGTATACATATCACATAGATGGGCAAACAATTACGATCAGATGGGGCAAAGTGTAAGGAGCTTTGCAGCTTATTTTACAGTGTTGGTTCAGAGACTTTTTCACAAAACTCTTTGTAAAGTGGCTTGAAGGTCTTATCCCTTCTAATCCCAACTTCTAAGACTAGATCTACACTGCCATATTGTATTTATATTGCTCTTATAAGCTTTACTGGATATTCGATTTCTGTTGTGTTTGTTATTTGTCTTCTACTTTTTGTGCATCATTTCTTTTATTTGATGTAACTTCCAGGTTATTGCCAATAAAAGCTACAGCTGTGAGGGGCTGGGACTGCAGGAGGTACCAGATGTGATACCCCCCAGCACAGAGACACTGGATTTCAGCTTTAACTCGCTGCTTGCCCTTTATTACTGGGTCTTCAGTCGTCTAACAAACCTGGAATATTTAGATTTAACACGGTAAGTCATTTAGTAAATTTGCTTAGAATGCAATTTTATTGTTTATTAGTAACAGTTTTGTGGTAAAATGTATTGACCCAGATTTACTAACCCTATGGATGGTGTAAGCTTAGACAGGTGGCCTAGACCTGCACCAGATGTATCACAGGGGCTCAGGCTGGATGGTAAATCTGCTGCAGGAACCAACACTTTTCTCTGACTCTATATCAACTATTGGTTGGCTTACACTCAGAAAAAAAAGTGTAGTAACCCTAGATGCACCAAATTGTGACACTTTCTAGACAGATTTTGGACGAATTAGTAAGTCTGGGCCCTTGTCTCATCAAGATAGCCAACTCCCATATGCCCTGATACAACATATAGACCCCACTCTAATAGCCAGAGCATGGAGGCACTAAAATAAACTCTGGTGTTTCTAGGTAGAGACAAGCAAAGTTTAGAAAAATTAAAATTTGGCTGCTTTGCTGAATTTCACAAAGAAATTCACTTTGTGACGAATTACTTCATCAAGTTGAAAGGATCAGACAGTATGCTCATAGCTCATATGTAGTACGTAAGATCTCTTTAAACAGTCATCATATTGCTCTTTGTGGCCAGGTTCACACAAGTCGATTCGGTTTGCATTCTGTGTTGTGGATGTGTAACCGGACGCGAAGATAGGCTCAAATGGGTGATGCCATGCATAATGCAAAAAAATTTTTTTTTTTATCATACACAATCTACTACATGACAATCTCTTTATAACAAAGCTAGAACCAGCCCTGCACTTCACATGGGTCCAGAGATCTCCACATTCATAGCTTCAATTGTTTTGCTTTATTTATTTCAGGCTGTCAGCTCAGGGGATGTGTCCTTTCTGCTGTAGCTCTTTTCCTGTAATGGCCACAGCTTCTAACAAAACATATGGCTGGTGGCAGTTGAAGATTTAAAGGGATTGTCTCACTTGGCATTCACCATGTACACAAGGCACTTACTAATGTATTGTGATTGTCCATATTGCTTCCTTTGCTGGATTCATTTTTCCATTGCATTATGCACTGCTCATTTCTAGGGGATATGGCCTCGGCTGCAGTGAGTGTGCTTGCACACTACAGGAAAAAGCTCTGAACTCTCTGGTTGCTTGGACTGTGTTAGGCACACATGCACAGAAGCTACAGTCCAAGGCACTTCATATCTGCGCTGTGGCCGTAACCCATGGAAACTAGTTTTTGACAACCCCTTTAACTGACAAACTCACAGCATCGTAGATGTCTATGATGCTTTGAGTTTGAGTCTGTAAATCCACTGTTGAGTTGGGTCACACATCCAGAATAAGAACACAAAATGCATCCGGTTTATACCTGTGTGAACCTGACCCCACACACAACACTTCATTGTGTAAAGATAAGTCGTGTTATTTTCAAAAATATTTGCTATTATCAATCCCTTGTCTCTTGGGTTGGTGTCACTAACTGACATTGTAGTTGTAGTTTACATTAAGACACTGAAAATCTCCCCCGATCAGGTTATGCTCACACCGAAGCATAATTCATTTTATTATACATATCAGATGTTCAGCTTTTGAATTTAAACAAAGAATTTTTTTTTTATAAACGTTACTGCAAGCAGAGATCTTGCAAGTATAGAAGACCCTTTAATAAGTATAGTATATTACCAAATTGCAGAATGTTTCATTTACACAATGGAGAAATCTTTATTTTCTGACACTGGAAACCCTTTTAGAGCTCACGGGATACACACGGGGCATTGGGCCACCATTTCCTTAAGAATCACTGAACAAATGTTGGAATTGTATCAGGTTTGCTGCTTTTCTTCACCCAAGTCTCTCAATTTCTTTACTATGTTACAGATGCGGGATTAACTGGATATACAATGATGCCTTTGGGAACAAAGCGAGGCTTAATACAGTTAAACTTACTGGAAATCCGATATTGTACATTGCAGACACCGCATTTCTAGGAGCAACCTCCCTTCAGCATTTACACTTACAGGAAACCTCTATAGTAGACATATCGTTCATTCCCTTAACAAGCTTAAAAGACCTGGTGAGTTTGCATTTGGGAAGTAACTTCATCTCCTCCATAAGATTTCCTCAAGACATTACTTTGGACAACTTGACGTTGGTAAACTTTGCATTAAACCAAATAAACACAATTTCTGTCAAAGATTCTGAATACTTCAAGAAAATTCAAAATCTGACTTTAATTCTAAAGGGAAACAATATTGACTACATTGAGCCAAATGCATTCAACCATAGTTACTTCCATCAATTGGACCTCACTGGCTGTGGCTGGAATACAAACCTATCTTCTCTTTTAAATGGTCTTAATGGACTAACCACAAACGCCCTTGGAATTGGCACATTTTACGACATTAGTACAGATTTTGATATATTCCCATGGAGTCTGAATGGACTCTGTAATATATCCGTGAAGGAGCTCAGCCTACAGTACAGGCACATATCTGAAGGATCACAGGAAACCTTTTCCTGTTTGACAAAGATTCAAAAACTGGACCTGACGGGCACAAACCTTAAATTTCTGCAACATCTGAGTCAACCCAGTTATATAAAAGAACTCATTCTAGATGGCAACAGTTTTTCCAGTCTTTGTAGTATAAACTCAGGCAGTTTCCCACTAATCACACATTTACAGATAGTTGGAAACAGAGACACTTGGGATTGGGGGACCAAATGCTTGGAGAATTTATCAAATCTAAAATACTTGGACCTGAGTCACAATGACTTTCGGAAAGCTAAATGTTGTGGGGCTCAGTTCAGCGGTCTGCATAACCTCTCTCACCTGAATCTCAGTTATGGTTCACCACTCCCATTAGACAGCCTGGCATTTCCAGAGAACGTGCAGCTAGAAATTCTAGATTTTTCAAATGTCCATTTGTTAATGGATGAATCTTTAAGTCCTTTTAGTAATTTAGCTGATCTGAGGATCCTGAACCTGTCTTATAGTCATGTAAACACCAGCCATATGCAGCTTCTTGAGGGTCTGACAAGTGTGGTTTTCCTAAACATGGAAGGAAATTCAGTTCATAATGGGATTCTGAAAAGTGAAAATATGTTTTCCAAAGTTCTACAGCTGGAAACCCTAATACTATCTAACTGTGACCTAGAAGTATTAGAGAAACAAACTTTCCAGAAGCTGAAGAACTTGAAATGTGTCGACCTTAGACACAACAAACTAACTACATTTGCTACAAATGCTTTTGGGAACCTAACGGACGTTTCCTTAAATTTTGCTTTTAACATGATCTCGACTATTCCTATTGTTTTGGTGCAGAATATATCAGATAAAAGCATAATCAATTTAAGCTACAATCCCATTGACTGTTCATGCTCAAACCTAGAATTTCTAACCTGGTTCAAGCAGCATGAAAAGGTCTTTCTAGATAAGTCAAATACCATGTGTGGATCACCACCATCACTAGCTGGTACAGAGCTGACTAAAGTAGCAATAACATGTGGAATTTCTCTTACACATGTATTATTAATTGTCATAATTACATTTATCTGCATAATCGTTATAATATGGCTTATACAGTATTATAGGAGGCGGATTTATGCTGCCATTTAGAAACAAATTAATCCCCCCCATCACCCTCCCCCAAAAAAGAAACCAGAAGATAAATACATTGTGTAAAATAATACAATCCCATATTTTTTAATTACATTTATTTTCAGATTGCGTATATTTTTATTATTTTTTCTTATCATTGTGGAGGCAGCCATCTTGACTGAGCTGCTACAACAGAGATTTGGGTTACAGTTGCCACCTGGACCTAAGAGAATAAAGTAAAAAAAAATCACCAATGCTCTGTGCCAAGGTCATTGTACAGGGAGGGGCAGGCTGAGCTGTATCATTCGCTTTCTGCACTATCAGCAGTGGATCCTGTGATATCTGCCTCAAAATTTATGACAGAGGTGTTGTCTGTCTTTGTAATCCTTCCCCATGGGTATGCAGTAACAAGTAGAGATACTTGCTTCCTAACAAGACTGAGACTAAAGGTGGCCATAGACATTAGATGAAATATCTTTTGTGCAAAGAAAGATCATTCGTGAATGAAAGGTCTTTCTTTGAAAGAACGTTCCAAGAAAGATCTTTCATCCATAACCCGGTTTCATCGGATGTATATGGGCAGTTTGATCAACTGTAACAGCCAATAAAGACTAAAGTGTGTGTGTCTGAAATGAATGCCAGACGTTTGTTCAGCTGCTGTTTAATAATCAACCAACTTCTAGTGTGTAGAACCTTCCTCATTTCCTCTTGAATTGCTTTACTAAAAATTATATAATTTAACTCGTCTTTGAAATCTAGTATTTAAGACTTTTGTGCTTCTCGTCAAGGATGCCTCTGCAATCTTCGGTTGTACAAACACTCCCTTAAATGTCACGGTGATCAATGACTTAAATGGGTTCTGATGGGGAACTGATAAAATTACTGAAAATACTTAAATATTGCGGCATTATAAATATATTCCGAAAAAACCTTCATTAGTTATAATGGCTTGTTTTTGTATAGGGAGCAATCATCAGGGGAAATAAAATGGCTGCTGTCTTAATCACACAGCAGGACAAGTTACTTCACAATACTGAGCTAAAGAGTGGCCTCATCCTCCTCTCTGCTCTGCTTGTCAGGGATTATTATCTTGAACACAGATAAGTTCTTCAGCTGAAACTCTGGAGTTCATGAGGAGACATGAAGTACAGACGGAATGGACAGGACAGACTGTGGTAATGGAGACTGCATACAAGTGCTGCTGCTCATTAGCCACAATCCCACCTCCTCTCTGTAGTTCATGTCTCCTCATGAACTCCATTCCTACAGAGACTCATCTGAAGATCTTATCAGCTGTATTCAGGATCATAATCCCTGATAAGCAGAGCAGAGAGGAGTATTAGGCAGCTCTTTACCTCAGTGCTGTGAAGTAACTTGCACTTCTGTGTGAATAGTACATGTTTTGTGTGTACTAATAGGACGGTGGCCATTTTGTTCCCCCTGGTGATTGCTTCCTAGACCAGGCATGCTCAACCTGCAGTCCTCCAGCTGTTGCAAAACTACAACTCCCAGCATGCCTAAACAACCTACAGCTATCAGCCTACAGCAGGGCATTGTGGGAGTTGTAGTTTTACAACAGCTAGAAAGCTGCAGGTTGAGCATGCCTGCCCTAGACAAAACAAGCCATTATAACTAATGAAAGGTATTTGGGAACATATTTATAACTAAGTAATATTTAAGTGTTTTCAGTAATTTTATTTTATTAATTCCCAGAGAACCCCATTAATCTACTGTATATAAAACATTTGCCTGAATGTTTAAAACTTTGACTGCAAAATATATGGTTCCCCTAATGCGACGTCAAACCCACATTTCCGATTACTCAATACTACAGCAATTCACAATGTTGGCTTCAGAATTTTTAGAATAATTGCTTTGTTGAAATGACAAAGTGGAATAGTAAATTAAAGGGGTAGTCTAAGATTAGAAAAAAACAAGGCTTCTTTTTTCCAAAAACAATTCCATGCCTGCCTATAGTTTTTGTCCTGTATTGCAACTCAGCGCCATTAACGAGAATGGGTATTAGCTGCAAAACTGCGCACAACCTCTTTAATATAAGAACGTTCTAGATATAAACAAAACAACCACCAGGGATTCTGGTAAGTCAAGAATAGGCAAGTATTTAGCACTGTCCCTGCTGTCAAAAATGCTTCCGCTGTTCAACATTATAAATGAATGAGATTTATCAGGATTAATTGAAATCTGTTTGAAAATGGATTTAGTCCAGCTGTCATGGCCACACTAACAACAGAAGCAATGATGCTAATGTGAACCAAGCCCAATTGAAGTTTACATGCTTAAGAGAATAAACATGTAATTAAAAAAGTTGACATGAAATGAACAGCTAGTGGGAGAATGATGGCTTTAAGGAATAATCCAAGAAAGGTATAAGAGAGACAAGTGTGGCTTGAATATATCCAAAAGAGGAACGAGAAACAAAATTGAGGAAGTAAAAACCTCCAGTTCAACTAAAGTGCTCAAACAAAACTAAAAAGGAGAAGCAAGAAAAGTATCATTACATTTCCATAGGAACCACTCAGCGTATGATTCTTATAGACTGTACCACACCTGTATCCAAGCCTAGATGATATTTTGTAAACCAAATAAACAGATTGAACCATCTGTTTATTTGGTTTACAAAATATCAACCATTGTACTCCGCCTTAGAGGGGAGGTGTAGGAGATGGTCCTCAAGCCAGATACAAGTAGTAAGACAACTCCTAGGGCTGTTGCCTTGTACACTAGAGCCATTTTCTGGGGCTGTTAGCCCTTCTATCAGCATCTACTCCTAGGGTAACTGCCTTAACATCCCCTTTTCACAGTGCAGCACTTATGTATCCTATGAAGGCCTTTTTGGTCAAAATTTTTTATATTTATATTGGGAGTCCTCACAGTAAAAAGATGTGTATCACATTTTATGTTGAGCGCAAGATTCTTCTTACTAATATGTAAACTAAGGATACCTGCTGCAGAAATGTATCTTGTCCTGAGGGGGGTTGTTAACTTGCTACAATGTATCCGTGTTGGTAAAATGTATCAGGCTTATATATATATATATATATATATATATATATATATATATACACACACACACACACACACACACACACAGTATATATATATATATTTGTTTTTTGAAAAACTGTGTAAGCCAGTCTTGTGGCATATGGATATTGCAAAGTTTGAAATTTTTCCCCCTTACACTTTTACAAAAAGTAGGTAGGGTGTGGGCAGGAGAGGATGGGCGAACAAATATGTGCACCAGATTATCTCTGAAATCTAATTTAATTTTTTGCCACAAGGAACCACTCTGGGGTATCGTATGCCAGCCAGGTTTGTGATGACTGGTGTAAGAAATGACATTAGCCATGGAGCCTAAATTTTGTTATACAGTGAGGAACTGAAATTCTGCATAAAATTATGAGCTACGTGGTAACAGTTAGAGGATCTTGTGAAATACATTACTTATTTTGCTAGTTTTTTACTTGACTGCTTAGTGAATGCACAAATCGGAATCGCAGGCACCACAACTAGTGTTGATCGAGCACGTTAGTGCACATGGGATGCTCGGGTTCTCTACCCGAGTATAATGGAAGTCAATGGGAGGACCTGAACATTAAACCAGGCACCTCCTGCTCTGAAAGGGGGGGGGGGGGGTGCCTGGTTCATAGAAAATGTCAGAAATTGATGGAAACACCACCGAAATGGTTTGGGAACAGCATGGGAAGGATGTCTGGATGCATCTTGGACTCCAAGGTCACTGCTGGGAATGATATTGTCCGAGTAGTAAGCCACTTTTACAGACTGACAATAATATGCACAAAACCAAAGATAAAATCGATTTTTTAGGAAAATTTTTTAGGAAACATACTTTCCTGTATATTTACGTGTATATAAAGTGCAACAGGGAATCAGGGTTTGATTCCGGAGAGGGAGCCTTAGAAACAGCTACGGCTACCACCTCCAAGCAAGGCAGCATGCGGGCAAATTACCTATTAGGTATGCTCAACCTGCGGACCTCCAGCTGTTGCAAACCTACAACTACCAGCATGCCCGAACAGCCTACAGCAGGGCATTGTGGGAGTTGTAGTTTTACAACAGCTGGAGGGCCGCAGGTTGAGCATGCCTGCTCTAAAAGATTGTAGACGAGGGTCAGCAGGTGAGCTGACCCTCTAAAACATTATATGCGAGGGCCTGCAGGTGAGCCGCCCCTCTAAAACATTATATGCAAAGGCCTGCAGGTGAGCTGACCCTGTAAAAATTTGTAGGTGAGGGTCTGAAGGTGACCTGACCCTCTAAAATATGATGGTTGAGGGCCTGCTGCTGAGATTACCATTTAAAAAAATATGGGAGAGTGCCTGCTGCTTAGCTGACCATTCAAAAAATTTACAGTGTTCAAAGCAGGCCAGGTCGCCTGAATACTTCAGCTAGGAATAATGGAATAGGACTCCGGTTCTATTTTGTTGGTTTTCAGAACTGGGGCCATGACTAAGAGAGACGGCCATTCATATTGCGCCGCTAGAGGTGAAATTCTTGGACCGGCGCAAGACCAACCAAAGGGAAAGCATTTGCCAAGAATGTTTTCATTAATCAAAAACGAAAGCCGGAGGTTCGAAGACTATCAGATACCATACCAGTGATCCGGCGGCGTTATTCCCATAACCTGCCGAGCAGCTTCCGGGAAACCAAAGTCTTTGGGTTGCGGGGGGAGTATGGTTGCAAAGCAGAAATATAAACTAATTGACGGAAGGGCACCACCAAGCCTGCGGTCTAGTTTGACTCAACACAGAAAAACCTCATCCAGCCCAGAAATGGAAAGGATTAACAGATTGATAGCTCTCTCTCGATTCTGTGAGTGGTGGTACATGGACATTCTTAGTTAGTGGAGCAATTTGTCTGGTTAATTCCGATAATGAACGAGACTCCTCCGTGATCACTAATTACGCGACTCCCGGCGGTGAGGATTGTGTTGACCAGACTTGGATAGTGAGACTGGACTTGTAGGTGAGGGCCTGTAGGTAAGCTGACTCTGTAAAAGAGTTTAGGTGAGGGTCTGCTGGTGAGCTGACCCTGTAAAAGATTTTCATTGCGGGCCTATAGGTGAGCTTACCCTATAAAACATTATATGCGAGGGCCTGCTGGTGAGCTGACCCTGTAAAAGATTTTAGGTGAGGGCCTGCTGGTGAGCTGACCCTGTAAAAGATTTTATGTGCAGCCCTGCTGGTGAGCTGACCCTGTAAAACATTATATGCGAGGGCCTGCTGGTGAGCTGACCCTGTAAAAAATTATACAGTGTTCAAAAAGGAGGAGGAGGATAAGAGGAGGATGAGAAAAGGGAGATTAAACCATATACCCTTGTTTGTGGTGGAAGGGGTGCATGGGAATACAGTGTATTCAGTACATTATAAGTGCCTTTATGTTCATCAGCTTTCCTCTAGTGGAGTCGAGAAGTCATGGTCAATCCAGGCCTTGTTCATTTTTATAAGAGTCAACCTGTCAGCATTTTCAGTTGACAGGCGGATACGCTTATCTGTTATAATGCCACCAGAAGCACTAAATACCCGCTCAGAGAGAACACTGGCGGCAGGGAAGGCTAGCACCTCCAAAGCATAGAGCGCCAGTGTGTGCCACGTGTCCAGCTTGCACACCCAGTAGTTGTAAGGCTTGAGAGATCATTGAGGACGCTGACACGGTTTGCTATGTACTCCTTCTGGTATTCCATTACTGCCCTCTGCTGCTCATAAACCTGGCCAACATGTGGAATGTGGAGTTCCAGCGTGTGCTCACGATGCACAACAGCCAGTGAGATGGCAATTTCAAGCGCTGCTGCAGCGTTGACAGACAGGCTGAAGCTGTCGATGGCTTGTGGAAATGTGCGGCACACCTTCTTCACCAGTAGCTCAGGCAAATTGGGGTAGGTTTTGAGCAACCGCTGAACCACTAAGTTTTAGACTTGGGCTAAGCATGGGATGTGTCTGAGCTTGCTAAGCTCTAAAGCCGCCACTAAGTTACGGCCATTTTCAGACACAACCATGCTTGGTTCTAGGTTGAGTGACGAGATCCACAGCTCAGTCTGGTCTATTATCCCCTGCCACAGCTCTGCTGTGGTGTGCTGTTTTGTCCCCTAAGCATATCAGCTTCAGCACGGCCTGTTGCCTCTTCCCCACTGCAGTGCTACACTGCTTCCAGCTACCAACTGATGACTGACTAGTGCTGCACGTGGATAATTCGGAGGTGGAAGTGGAGGAGGGGCCGAAGGAGAAGAAGTGGGGGTTGGAGCCTCTAACATAGGTGCTGGCGGAAACTCTGATCCACGTAGGGTCCGCAATCCTTGGCGTTGGTAGCACCTGTGCCATCCCAGGGTACGACTCGCTCCCAGCCTCAACAACATTCACCCAGTGTGCGTTAGGAAAATTTTGCGTCCCTGGCCGAATGCACTTGTCCATGTGTCCGTGGTTAAGTGGACCTTCCCAGTAACTGCATTGGTCAGGGCACGTGTGATATTACGGGACAAATGTTGGTGTAAGGCGGGCACGGCACACCTTGAAAAATAGTGGCGGCTGGGGACTGCATAACGCAGGAAAGCCGCTAACATCAGGCTGCGGAATGCCTCAGTGTCCACAAGCCTAAATGGCAACATTTCCAGGGCCAGTAATTTGGAAAGCTGTGCATTAAGGGCTATGGCCTGTGGGTGGGTGGCTGGGTATTTGGGTTTGCGTTCAAATGGCAAGGGTAAGAACATTTGTATGCTGCGCTGGGACACGGAAGTCGATGTGGTCGCTGATGGTGCTTGTGAAGGTCCAGGTGCAGAGCCTGCGTCTTGGACAGGGGATTGGCCAGCATATAACACAGGGGAAGAAGAGGCAATGGTGTGACCCGCAGACACAGGGTGGTGCTTAACCGACTGGAAGCATTATCTGCTGCAATCCAACCAACCATCTAGTCACACTGGTCTGACTTCAAGAGTGGTGTCATGCGTCACCCTGCAAACTGGGACATGAAGCTAGGTATCTTGGATGATTGTTTTTCTTGTGCTCTGGCAGCAGGCACAGTTTCACTGCACCCAGGGCCACGGCCTTTGCATGCACCATCACGGCCACTTTCCCGCCCCTTACTGCTTGCTTTCTTCATTTCAAATGTGATATATGCTTGAAAGTACGTCACACGTACAGTAGTTTAGGATTTGGAAGTGTATGCACCAAAAAATTTAAAAAGGTATTTGGGATGTGGAAACGTCACACAGGAGATATCCTTCAGATTATGTCAATGCGGTCACTAGCGGCTAATAAAAAATTACAGGGAATGTCACAGGTATTTGGGATGAGGAAATGTTAGACAGGAGAGGTACCATTGTTAATGTCACTGTCCAAAAAGTCTACGTAAAAAGTACACTATGTCACAGATAAAAATTTTAGTCGCACACGTCACACTGAAGATGTGGCACTGGTAATGTCACTGTCCGCAGCGGACACAGTCTATTGAAAAAGTACACTGGATGTCACAGCTATTTTTTGGATGCACACACACTACACTGGAGATGTGGCGCAGCTAATCTCACTGTCCGCAGAGGACACAGTCTATTGAAAAAGTACACTGGATGTCATATATTTTTTGGATGTGCACACTTTACACAGAAGATGTGGCGCAGATAATTTAACTGTCCGCAGCAGCCTATTAGATGCTATTTAGCGCAGGATGCGCAAAAAAGACCGGAATTAGACTTACCGGTAATTCTGTTTCCATGAGATCATCACGACGGCATACAAGGAGATTGACCCCTGACCTCTGTAGGGGCAGGAACAGAGAAAGGTTAAATACCCTCCTCCCACCACCAACACCAGTGTTTCCAAAATCACACAGAGCAACCCGGTGGTGGAGAACAGTAAAAAACAAGAAAAAAGGTATTACTCCATACCTTCTAGAGACCTGGGTAGGTCAAATAATTTGAATCAAGGGAGGGAATAACGTGCCGTCGTGATGATCTCATGGAAACAGAATTACCGGTAAGTCTAATTCCGGTCTTTCCATAGCATCATCACGACGGCATACAAGGAGATATAAAAAATATATCAGTCAAGGGGGGGCTACAGCCTGGAGGACTTTCCGCCCAAAGGACAGATCAGATGATCTGGAAAGATCCAGGCGATAGTGCTTTATAAAGGTATGAATGCTGGACCAAGTGGCAGCACGACAGATTTCCTCCAGGGAAGCCCCAGCTCTCTCAGCCTGAGAGGAGGACATGGCCCGGGTGGAATGGGCCCTAATGTGGACTGGACATGTAAGATTTTGTAATTGATAACAAAAACTAATAGTTTCTTTGAGCCATCTGGCTATAGATGACCGGGAGGCTTTCTGGCCCTTAAGTCTTCCTCCGAAGAGAACTAGTAGGCTGTCCGACTTCCTAAACTTTTCCGTCACAGTGATATAGTTTAAGACTGCCCGTCTAACATCCAGAGAGTGAAATGTGGCTTCTTTGTCATTAGCAGGGTGTTGACAGAAGGAAGGTAGGGTAACTTCCTGGCTCCGATGAAAATTTGATACCACTTTGGGGAGAAAACCAGGATCCAGACGGAGAATTAATCTATCATCTAGAATACGGAGGTAGGGTTCCCTGATCGATAGGGCTTGCAATTCTCCTACTCTGCGGGCCGAAGTTATCGCAATCAAGAAGGCAGTTTTCAAGGACCATAATTTTATAGGACAGTCAGACATGGGTTCAAAGGGCGGTAAGGTAAGGCCTGTAAGAACGATGTTCAGATCCCAGGAAGGGACGCGAGCGGTGATCGTTGGGCGGAGCCTCGTCGCTGCCTTGATGAATCTTTTGATCCAACGATGACCGGCTATATCTTGGTCAAAAAAACAAGCCAGGGCTGAGATCTGGACCTTCAAGGTAGAGGGCCTAAGTCCCAGATCTAGACCTCGCTGTAGGAAGTCCAGTATTCTTTGGATGTTAGGTTTATGTAAATGTGGCGATTCATCCCCACTCCAAGAACAAAAACGTCTCCAGATCTTAAGGTAGATTGCTGACGTTACCTTCTTCCTGGAAGCTTTCAGAGTAGCAATAACTTCGTTTGATAGTCCCTGAAGTTTCAGGGTTTGGGACTCAGGATCCAAGCTGCTAATTTCAGAAACTGCGGGTTTGGGTGCAGAACTGGGCCCTGCTGGAGTAGGTCCTCCCGTACCGGAAGGGGCCATGGATCCTGTAGAGAAAGTCTCTGGAGAGATGAGAACCAACTTCTCTTTGGCCACAGGGGAGCGATCACAATCACCGTGGCCTTGTCCTGGAGAACTTTCTGCACCACCTTCGGGATTAGAGGAAGTGGAGGGAAGGCATAGCATAGATTCCAATGCCAACGGATGGCGAAGGCGTCTAATGTATGAGGCCTGTCCCTGGGGTTTAGGGAACAGAATGTTTCCACTTTTGAGTTGGCCCTGGTGGCGAACAGATCTACGTCGGGCAACCCCCATTTCCTTACCACTAACCTGAAGACTTCTGGACTTAGAGACCACTCTGTGTGATCGATCCTGTGGCGGCTGAGAAAATCTGCTTCTTGATTTAGTATCCCCCTCAGGTGAACTGCCGATACAGAGGCCACCTTCTGTTCTGCCCAGGCAAAGATCTTTGTTGCCAGCGCCTGAAGGGTTACGGACCGGGTTCCCCCCTGATGGGAGAGGTAGGCAATGGCTGTAGTGTTGTCCGATAGCACCTTTATATGATGATGACACAACATCTCCTCTGCCGCCCTCAATGCTTCCCAGACTGCTCTCAGCTCCCTGAAATTCGATGATTGGGATCTGATCGAATCTGGCCAAGTGCCCTGAAATATACGGTCCCCGACCTTTGCGCCCCAGCCGGACAGACTTGCGTCTGTTATTACCTGCAACTGGGGAGTCTTCTGCCAGGGATTTCCCCGGGATAGGTTCTCGTGGTTTTTCCACCAATTTAGGGACTGCAGAATCCGAGATGGAGGATTTACTTGGCGATCTAGAGAGGATTGGCACCTGTTCCAGACACTCAGTATCCAGGACTGAAGGGGTCTGAAGTGTATTTGACACCAGGGGACTGCCGGAATACAAGATGTCAGCAGACCCAGCATGCTCATCGCCTCTCTGATAGAGCAAGATCTTCTCTTTTGAAAGGACCTGACCTTTTGTTGGAGAACTGATATTTTGTCCCGAGGTAGGAACACTGCTTGCTTTCGGGAGTCCAGGATCATACCTAAGAAACGAACTTCCCTTGAGGGGGTGAGGACGGACTTTTCCTCGTTTACGATCCACCCCAGGTCGTCTAGGATGGAGAGAAAGACCTTCAGATTTGAATTGGTTTGGTTGCGACTTTCGCTGACCAGAAGGAAATCGTCCAAATAGGGGATTATCATGAGTCCCTGTCTTCGGGCGAAGGCAACCATGTCTACCACCACTTTGGTAAATATTCTCGGGGCAGACGAAATCCCGAAGGGAAGGGCTCTGAACTGGTAGTGATGGACGTTTCCTGATATATCCTGGATTGCAAACCGGAGAAAACACTGGGAGCTGGCGTGAATGGGAATATGGTAATAAGCGTCTCGCAGGTCTATAGTGCACATGAAGACGTCTTTGCTTAATAGAGGGATTGTAGATGTTAGGGTCTCCATCCTGAATTTCTGATAACGG
Organism: Bufo gargarizans; assembly: GCF_014858855.1. Taxonomy (NCBI): domain Eukaryota; kingdom Metazoa; phylum Chordata; class Amphibia; order Anura; family Bufonidae; genus Bufo; species Bufo gargarizans. Next base: position 675,243,897 of record NC_058080.1, read on the forward strand.
ATGAACTTGTTTAGAGGTTTCAGGTTTATGATCGTCCGAAAGGTACCTTCTTTTTTTCTGATTAAAAATAAAGTTGAATAAAACCCCTTGCCTCTTTCTAGAGGTGGGACCGGAGAGATTACATTCATCTGAAGAAGTTTCTGGACTCCTTGCCAAAGGTTCGTTTGGAACCGTGTCAGAGAAAATTTGTTTGGGGGTCTTGAAGACCACTCTATCTGATAGCCTGTACCGACTACCTTGGAAATCCAGGGGTTCTGGGAGATGGATTCCCATGATCCCAGGAATCTTGAGAGTCTTCCCCCCACTCCGGCGTCATTGCTTATCTGAAGGTTTCTGCTGGGAGAAGGACTGACCTCTTCCTCTTCCTCCTTTTGGGTAACTCCAACGCCCTGATTTCCCTTTTCCCCTGTAGCTCCTTTCTTGACCCGAGGGGGGGCGAAAAGGATACCGACGTTTGGAAGGGCGATCTTCCGGAAACCCCTTCTTCTTATCCGCGGCCTTCTCTAGGATCTTATCTAGCACCGGGCCAAACACGTATTCTCCGGAAAAGGGGATGGAGCAAAGCTTTAACTTAGATGTCTTATCCCCCGACCAACACTTCATCCAGAGGGCTCTCCTAGCTGCATTGGAGAGTGCTGCATCTCTGGCGGAGAACCGAACTGATTCGGCAGAGGCATCCGCCAGGAAAGCCGTGGCCGACTTTAAAAGGGGGAGAGACTCCAGAATCTGCTCCCTAGACGCTCTGTCTTTAATATGAGTTTCCAACTCTCCCAACCAAAGATACATGGACCGGGCGACTGAAGTAGCCGCAATATTGGTTTTAACGTTAAACATGGCCGCCTCCCAGGATTTCCTGAGGAGACTGTCCGCCTTACGATCCATTGAATCTTTGAGTTGGGAGGCATCCTCGAATGGAAGGGACGTCTTTTTGTTCACTTTGGCCACCTGTACATCAATCTTGGGAATTTCATTGAAAATTTTAGATTCCTCCGGATCAAATAGCAACCTATTTTTGAACGTTGCCGGGACTCCCAGTCGTTTTTCTGGGTCTGTCCACTCATCAAGGATCATATCCCTAATGCTTTCATTGATGGGAAACACACGGGTCTTCTTAACCCTCAGGCCCCCAAACATCTCCTCTTGTACCGAATGGGTACGTTGTACCTCCTCCACACCCATGGTCGACCTTACAGCCTTCAGAAGGTCGGACATTTCTTCCGTAGAAAAATAATATCTACGTCCATCGTCTTCTGAGTCAGAGACTCTCTCCCCCTCCTCCCAAGATTTAACAGAGTGGGCACTTTCCTCCGCAACGACTTCTATATCAGAGGGGGATGGGGATCTAGCCCGCTTCTTCTTTGGTTGCGGCAAATCGGGGGGATTAGCGGACAGGTGGGCCAGGGATGAACGGATCTCCTCCTGAATCATAGTTTTTAACTCCTCTTTTAGGGAGGGTGCCTCATCCCGTACGATATTTGAGATACAAGGCTTGCACAGTTTTTTGGGGTAGCCGTCAGGGAGTCTACTAGAGCAGGAGACACATTTGAGTGACTTCCCCATCTTTTTCGGGGTTTCTTTTGCCTAAAAGAGATGAAACGGCAAGTATAAGGGATATGGCCCACCAAGAGGAGGGTGGGGGGAGGGGGGGGGCGGGGTGGATGTAGGAGCCTGCGCCCTGCCGTAGCTGCACTGAGCATGTAGCAAGAGCCCGCTCCTCCTCCCCCCCCCTAATATCATCGTGGGAGAGGGGGATCAACAGACTCCCTGACCCATTCATAAATACCCCCGAAGGGGACTCACAGTTAGAAGTGCTGGCGGCGGCTCAGCTCTGGGGGACCGCTCCGGTACCGACATGGTCGCCTCTTCCGAAAGGTAAGGGTTCCGCACAGTGGGGGACCGATCCTGGGAGCGTTTGTCCGGAGCAGGCCTCGGTTTTTAAATTAAGCTCCACGCTGCCGCCACTGACGTCACTTCCGGGTCGCCGGCCGTGACGTCAAACATATGCGCCCAATGCGCCGGCGCGCACCCAGCTGCCGCGATGATGCCGGAAGGGAGACTGCGCCAGGGAACAGGCCCCGAAAATCGGGACGAGGTAGAGCCCCACACCCCTGCCCAGCGTTAGTACTGGACCGCGGGAGGGCAGGGGGACGCCATGCAGGATGCCGGCGATTTCTTAAGGTATCCACGCTGAATTCCAAGCTTCATCTCCCTGCATACAGGGAGACCTTTCTCTGCCCTGTCCTCTGTAGGGACAGGAAACACTGGTGTTGGTGGTGGGAGGAGGGTATTTAACCTTTCTCTGTTCCTGCCCCTACAGAGGTCAGGGGTCAATCTCCTTGTATGCCGTCGTGATGATGCTATGGAAAAACGTAATTAGTCTTACCGGTAATTCCGTTTCCTTAAATCCACCATGACGGCCACAATGAGATTGACCCTTCACCTCTGTAGGGGCAGGAACACACAGAGAGAATTTAAATTCCCCCCCCCCACCCCTCCACCCCCTCAGTGTTTAACAAATTATCAAGGTAGGTGAACAGAAAAAATTTGGATATTACTTCATACCCCAAATAAGCAGGGTTCTTTCCTTACCCTCTTAAAAAAAAAATGGGTTTAGTATGGGCCGTCATGGTGGAGTCAAGGAAACAGAATTACCGGTAAGACTAAGTACAGTTTTTCCACCTCATCCACCATGACTGCCACAATGAGAACTATCAAATAACTAACCTGGGTGGGAAATCGCCTGTATTTCCGTAGAATCAGGCAGACTAAGGCGATAGTGTCTGATGAAAGAATTTGCACTTGACCAAGTTGCGGCCCTACAGATCTGATCTAGGGGCACTCCACCTTTTTCTGCCCAGGAGGAGGCGCTGACTCTAGTAGAATGAACTTTAACTACCCCCGGGCAGGACTTGTTTTCGATGGAATAACAGCATTTAATAGTGGATCTGATCTATCTGGCTAAGGAGGATCTAGTAAGTTTCTTCCCCTTATTTCTACCTGCGAATTGGACTAGCAAGTTATCGTCCTTCCTAAATGCTCTGCTGGCTTCTAGATACTGAATAACTGTCTCTCCAACATCTAAGAGTCTCGTTTTGTCTTCCATGACCCCTTCCTGGTGAAAGGGAATGGAAGCCAAGAATACAGACGTGGACAAAATTGTTGGTACCCTTTGGTCAATGAAAGAAAAAGTCACAATGGTCACAGAAATAACTTTAATCTGACAAAAGTAATAATAAATTAAAATTCTATAAATGTTAACCAATGAAAGTCAGACATTGTTTTTCAACCATGCTTCAACAGAATTATGTAAAAAAATAAACTCATGAAACAGGCATGGACAAAAATGATGGTACCCCTAACTTAATATTTTGTTGCGCAACCTTTTGAGGCAATCACTGCAATCAAACGCTTCCTGTAACTGTCAATGAGACATCTGCACCTCTCAGCAGGTATTTTGGCCCACTCGTCATGAGCAAACTGCTCCAGTTGTGTCCGGTTTGAAGGGTGCCTTTTCCAGACTGCATGTTTCAGCTCCTTCCAAAGATGCTCAATAGGATTGAGGTCAGGGCTCATAGAAGGCCACTTTAGAATAGTCCAATTTTTTCCTCTTAGCCATTCTTGGGTGTTTTTAGCGGTGTGTTTTGGGTCATTGTCCTGTTGCAAGACCCATGACCTGCGACTGAGACCAAGCTTTCTGACACTGGCTAGTACATTTCTCTCTAGAATTCCTTGATAGTCTTGAGATTTCATTGTACCCTGCACAGATTCAAGACACCCTGTGCCAGACGCAGCAAAGCAGCCCCAGAACATAACAGAGCCTCCTCCATGTTTCACAGTAGGGACAGTGTTCTTTTCTTGATATGCTTCATTTTTTCGTCTGTGAACATACAGCTGATGTGCCTTGGCAAAAACTTCGATTTTTGTCTCATCTGTCCACAGGACATTCTCCCAGAAGCTTTGTGGCTTGTCAACATGTAGTTTGGCATATTCCAGTCTTGCTTTTTTATGATTCGTTTTCAACAATGGTGTCCTCCTTGGTCGTCTCCCATGTAGTCCACTTTGGCTCAAACAACGACGGATGGTGCGATCTGACACTGATGTTCCTTGAGCATGAAGTTCACCTTGAATCTCTTTAGAAGTCTTTCTAGGCTCTTTTGTTACCATTCGGATTATCCGTCTCTTAGATTTGTCATCAATTTTCCTCCTGCGGCCACGTCCAGGGAGGTTGGCTACAGTCCCATGGATCTTAAACTTATGAATAATATGTGCAACTGTACTCACAGGAACATCTAGTTGCTTGGAGATGGTCTTATAGCCTTTACCTTTAACATGCTTGTCTATAATTTTCTTTCTGATCTCTTGAGACAGCTCTTTCCTTTGCTTCCTCTGGTCCATGTCGAGTGTGGTACACACCATATCACCAAACAACACAGTGATTACCTGGAGCCATATATATAGGCCCAATGGCTGATTACAAGGTTGTAGACACCTGTGATGCTAATTAGTGGACACACCTTGAATTAACATGTCCCTTTGGTCACATTATGTTCTGTGTTTTCTAGGGGTACCATCATTTTTGTCCATGCCTGTTTCATGAGTTTATTTTTTTACATAATTCTGTTGAAGCATGGTTGAAAAACAATGTCTGACTTTCATTGGTTAACATTTATAGAATTTTAATTTATTATTACTTTTGTCAGATTAAAGTTATTTCTGTGACCATTGTGACTTTTTCTTTCATTGACCAAAGGGTACCAACAATTTTGTCCACGTCTGTATCTCCTTGTCTCGGTGGAAGGAAGAGACCACCTTTAGCAAGAAACCTGGATCTAGTCTCAGATGAATATGGTCCTCCAGAATCTGAAGATATGGCTCTCTACAAGAGAGAGCCTGTAACTCTCCAATGCGCCTAGCCTTCTTAATATAGCTATTAAGAAGGCCGTTTTCAGGGATAGATGTTTTAACGATATGTTGGATAAAGGAAAGAAGGGGGGCATCGTTAATCCCTCAAGCACTGTGTTCAGATCCCACGTGGGAACTCAGGATCTTAGGGTAGGTCTTAATCTAACCACAGCTTTGATGAATCTTCTTATCCATCTATGTTCAGCTAGGCTAGTATCAAAAAAGGTGCTCAGGGATGATATTTGCATCTTAAAAGTACTGGGTCTTAGCCCAAGTTCTAGACCATTCTGTAAAAAATCTAGAATTTTGCTAATGGAGGGGGGGGGGGGGTGAATTAGGGATTTCCCATGGGTCCGCCAGTGCTAAATGGTTTAAACTGGGGAACTAGCTCCTCTTGGTCCAGAGAGGAGTTATCAGGATTATTGTGGTGGTCTCTCTTTGGATCTTCTGAATGATCCGGGGGATAAGGGGTATTGGAGGGAACGCGTATGCTAGCTTCCAATTCCAACTTATTGAAAAAGCATCTACTGCCCAAGGCTTGACCCTTGGATTTAGGGAACAAAAGAGATCTACTTGGGCATTTTCCTTTGAAGCAAATAGATCTATTTCTGGGCGGCCCCATCGGGTGACTATCTTCCGGAACATGCCTTTGTTTAGAGACCACTCTATTGCCTCTATTCTTCTCCTGCTGAGGTAGTTTGCCTCTATGTTCTCCGAACCTTTTAAGTGGATTGTGGATAACGATAGGGAATTTTCTTCTGCCCAGGTGAAAATCTTCCTTGCTATTTCTTCTAGAGAGGTAGATCTTGTTCCCCCCTTGGTGTTTTAGATAAGCTACTGTTGTTACATTGTCGGACAGAACTTTCAGATGCTGAAATCTTAAAAGCCAATCCTGTTTCCTTAGAGACATGACGACCGCGTATAACTCTGTGAAGTTGGAAGAACTTCTCTTTATGTTTTCTGGCCAGGTGCCGATCTTTGCACCCCAGCCTAGGGTGCTGGCGTCTGTTATCAATTGAATTTCTGGCTGTCTTAACCAGCTCACTCCCTGGAGAAGGTTCCTTCTAAGTTTCCACCAATCGAGATCGGACTTCACCTGCTGAGGTATCTAGATTTTCCTGTCCAAATCCATCTGGCTCCTGCTCCATTCTTTCAGGATCCAACTTTGAGTTACAGGCCATTAAATTCCCTAGCAGACTCATTGCTTCTCTTATGGAACATTTGTGAGCTCTTTGAAATCTCAATTTCTTTTGGGATAAGACCTTCTGATTTGTCCTGTGGTAGGATGTTTTTTTGAGAGTCTGAATTTAGTTTTAATCCTATGAATCTTATCCTTTTTGATGGAGTGAGGAAAGACTTCTTTAGGTTTATAATCCAACCCAATTTTGAAAGGATGTTTAGGAATTTTTGGGTTGCTGTGATATTTTCTTCCTTTGACCGGGCTATAATCAGGAAGTCGTCGAGGTAGGGAATAATGATTAAACCTTCTTTGCGAAGGTAAGCGACCATTTCTACGACTAGTTTCGTGGATATTCTGGGAGCGGAGGAGATGCCGAATGGAAGTGCAACATACTGGAAGTGATGTAAGGTGCCTCTTGGATCCTTTATTGTAAAACTGAGCAATTTTCGTGAGAGATGGTGGATGGGATTGTGATAGTAGGCATCTTTGAGGTCTATTGAAGACATGAATGCCCCTTTCAGAATGAGTGATATTGTGGATCTGATGGATTCCATTTTGAATCTTCTGTACAGAACAGATCAGTTAAGTGGTTTTAGGTTTATAATGGTACGATAGGACTGGTCTGGCTTTTTTTTTTTTACTAGGAAAAGGTTTGAATAGAACCCATCGCCTTTTTCTAGATCTGGAACTCTTTGAACTACGCCTGAGCTCAAAAGCTCCTGAACCCCCTTGCATAACTTGGGTAAGTCTGACCTGCCCCGAGGCGAGGTAAGGAATCTTCTGGGGGGAACTGAAGAGAATTCTATCTTGTATCCCCGTGCAATAATGTTTAATACCCAGGGATTTGCTGTGATCTGCTCCCATGAAGATAGAAACCCCAACAGTCTGCCCCCACCTTGGCGTCATTGCTTATTAGGCTGTCTGTTTTGAGGGTTAAGGATGAAACCCCTACCTCTTACCCCTTTGGAGTAACTCCATCTGCCCTCTTTACCTTTTCCCCTATATGATCTCTGATTGAGTTGAAACTGACAAAAGGGCTTTTTCTTTTGATCCCTATCTTCCGGAAAAGCTTTTTTCTTGTCCGCTGCCTTCGCCAATATTTTGTCTAAGGTAGGGCCAAAAACAAACTTTCCTGAGAAGGGGATTAAACACAACTTAGCTTTAGAAGCCTTGTCACCGGACCAGGCTTTCATCCATAAAGCCCTACAGGTGGCATTTGATAGTGCCCCCTCTTTAGTGGAGAAACGAATGGTTTCTGCAGAGGCGTCAGCTAAGAAGGCAGTAGCAGATCTAAGTAAAGGGATGGTATCTCTTCTCTTGGGGTTTTGTTTTTAAGATGTTCATCCAGCTCCCCTAACCAGATATACATGGCCCTAGCAATAGATGTTTCAGCTATGTTGGCCTTTACGCTAAAAATAGATGATTCCCAGGCCTTTTTTAACCCCTTAGTGACCAAGCCTGTTTGGGCCTTTATGACCAAGCGTTTTTCTTCCTTTTTTCATGGTCTCGTTCCAAGAGCTATAACTTTTTATTTTTTTGTCTATATAGCTTTATGAGGGCTTGTTTTTTACGGGACAAGTTGTAGTTTTTAATGGAACCATTTTGGGGTACACATAACTTTCTGATTAACTTTTATTAACTCTTTCTGGGAGGGAGATGGGGGAAAATAGCAATACTGCCACTGCGTTTTTACATTATAAATTTTACGGCGTTCATTTTTCGGTACAAATAAAATAATATCTTTATTCTCTGGGTCAGTATGATTACAGTGATACTAAATACTTATAATTTTTTTTACGTTTTACTACTTTTTTTTCCAATAAAACCCCTTTTATTAACCCAAAAAATTATTTTGCATTGCCACTTCACAAGACCCATAACTTTTTTTTTTCTTTTTCTATGGAGTTGTGTGAGGGCTTGATTTTTGAGGGACAACTTGTATTTTTCATTGGTATCATTTTGGAGTAAATGGCGCTTTTTGATCGCTTGTTATTACGTTTTTTTCGGTGGAAACTAAGAATAAATTAGAAATTCTGTCTTTTTTTTATTTTTATTTTTTACGGCGTTCACCATAGGGGATAATTTATGTAATATTTATGTAGTCCGGGTCGTTACGGACGCAGCAATACCAAACATGGGGGATATTTTCTTTTTGCAATTTTTTTCATTGAAAAGCGTATTTTCAATGAAAAAAAAAGCATATTTTTTTATTTTATGGAATTTTTTTTATTTAATAAATGTGTATTTATTTATTTATTTTTTTACTACTTAAAAGTCCCACAAGGGGACTATAATATACAGTATTTTGATTGCTTTTAAAATGTAATGCATTATCTCTATAAGGCATTACATTTCAATAGCATTTCAATAGCAATGCTATTCAAACCTTTACCAGCAGGTGGCGCCAGAGAGGCACAGCCTGCTGGAAATAACTGAAGACAGGCTCGGGGCCCTGAACGGAAGCAAGGTAAGCTTCCGAACACATCAGCACCCCGCGATCTTATTTTCGGGGTGCTGATGGGAGACAGAGGGAGTCCGCTCCCTCTGTCACCACTTTACATGCAGCGGGCGCCATTGCGCCCGGCATGTAAAGGGTTAAACAGCCTCCTGCCGGTCCGGGCTGTTAGAGCAGGGTCCCGGCTCTCATGTGAGAGCCGGGTCCGTGCTCCCCGCTGCACGGGGGAGCCGTGCAGCGCTTAGACCGGGCCGCCGTAAAAACGCGGCGGCCCAGCCTAAGGCCCCTTAGTGACCGCCGTAAAAACACGTATGGGTGGTCACTAAGGGGTTAATAAGCCATCAGCTTTGCGGTCCATGGGATGGCTTATTCCTGTGCCTACAGAGGTCAAGGGTCAATCTCATTGTGGCCGTTATGGTGGATGAGGTGGAAATATATATTGCTTAAAAAGACCTTTGGGTATCTAAAAAGTTTTTCTAATAAAAACACTCCCTACACTGTCTTTCCCTTCCTATGCTCAGCTCTCCCTGACTAACACTGAGCTTTATAACACCCATTGACAGGTGTTCGGCTGAGCATGCTCGATCATCACCAACCACAACAAGGCCACATTCCTCACCAATCATCATAAGATCTGCACGATTATGCTTTTCATTTTTCACCCTGCAGTGATTCCGGTGCAGCAGCACATCCCTTGGAGACATTTCAAAGTTCATTTGCTACTTTGAATTTACATTCATCTGGGTCAGAGGAGCCGAGCACAGAACCAGTGTACACATTATTGATATCTGTTAGAGGTGCATCAGATTAATTAAATCATTCTAAAAATCTCCTTATACGCCCATTCATTTTTCCTATGGCAGGTTGTGAGCTGGCAATTAGTATATCAAACAGATTTCCCTTTCTGCGGCTTATTTGACCATGTATGTTTGTGTGTCCAATGCCTGACAATTTTCTCTCATTGATAGCTTTCATTCATTCTTCTGTTGCCAAAACGAATATTAACATTCCATGCACTGGCCTTCTGGTGTGCGTGTACATAGCAGAAAATCTGCTGTAGTATAAAGCATGGTAGAGTAACAGAAGCTGGGAATAAGACAGTGGGAGGAGTTCAGACTAGTTCTAATTTTTTTTAAAAAAGACAAAAAAAGCCAACACTGAAGAAAACATATAGCAACTCAAAAGAAGTGACACACGTAATTTTTAATGACTATAACTGGACACCTGTACAGAGTTAGGCCCTCATGCACACGGCCATGTCTCGGCCGCATGGGCACTATCCATGTGGCTGCCGCGGCGGATCCAGGCCCATTCAACTTGAATGGGTCAGTGATCTGTCCGCACCGCAAAAAATAGAACGTTCCATTTTAGTAGTGCAGAGGCGCAGAGAGAAACCCCACAGTTTCACGCCGAAACTTCAGTTTTGTGGACTCATTCAAGTAAATGGGTCCCCATCCGTGGTGCGGTAAGCACATGGCCGCTTCTTGCGTATTGTGGACCCATTGTTTACGGGCCGCAATACAGCCACACCCGTGTACATGAGGCCTTAGGAAAACATGGCTGCTTTTCTTCCAGAAAAATGCATCACACTGGTCCATATGTTGTGTTTGGTATTACAGTTCAGCTCCATTGCAGTAAATAGGACTAAGCTGCAATACCACACGCAACCTGTGGACAGGCGTGGCACTGTTTATGGAAGAAAGCTGCCATGTTTTTTTACCCCTGGACAAACCCTTTAAGAAAATAACATCGTAAAAATGTGTCTTTCAGTATTCCCAAATAATATCCAGTGAAATTATTACTGAATATATATTGGGCCTGAATGACCAGTTGTGTTTTTGTCTTCAGCTCCTGCGGGTTACACAGATTTCACTTTATTAGACCAATAAAGTGATTTTCTTATTTGTCATGATAGATACAATTTCATTTTCATACCATATACACAAAGAATATCTTCATTTTTTTTTAACATAACTGGGGTTTTAGTTTCTGAAACTAATCGTAAAAATATTGTTTCAAGTTAAAATACTTTAGTCACAGAGCGAAACTGTAAAAAGGAAGTTTATTTGTCCATTATCTTCTTGCTGGTCACAGTCATACTGTAGAACCATAGGGGGAGGGGGGTAGCAGCTTTCTTAAGGGGTTGCACCTAACAAATATCGCTGTTATATCACTTTCCCCAAATACCATCATTTAGCCTACCTGCACCCTGTGGCAAACCTGTTTTGATATTCAGTTCCTGCAGATTACATCCTACATTGTAATGCAGGAAGTCATTAGTAAGAATAAGGGGCGTGGTTAGTGTCACATGATCTGCTGATGTCCACACACATCTCACTGCCATAAGGCATGATGGGACAGTAGTCACATGACAAACCAGAAAGTAGGATTCAAGCATGGGGGGATAAAAGAAAACAGATAAATTATGTAAATAAAAAAATAAAAAATATTATATATATATATATATATATATATATATATATATATATATATCCAAGGAGGAATAGTAGCTAGAGTAATAGATTAAAATAAACTTTTGAGTGAATAGTAGTTCATGGCACAACCCCTTTAAACTTGTTACCCTATGATTAAAGTTTTTTTTTTTTTATATTGATACCTTAGAATAGGTGATCAATATCAGACTGGCGCCAATCAGCTGGTTGAAGAGAAAGCAGTACTCATGCAAGCGCTGCCTTCTCTATGTTACTATGAATGGGATGGCTTAGATGTAATTACACCTGCTCCCCACTGTAATGTTGACGGAGGGCAGGTAAACAGAGAATGGAAGGCAGCACTCGCACGAGTGGAGCCTTCTCTTTAAACAGCTGTTCTATGGAGGTATCAGGAGTCAGACCCCCACGGATCTGATATTGATGACCTATCCTGAGAATAAGTCATCAATATTAAAAAAACGGACACACCCTTTAATGTAAAAAATGAAAATCAGATATCATGGTAATAGATAAAAATCTCATGGAGAGATAACCAGCACTGCATGGAGATCCAGATAAAATCTCTTTGTCCCATACGATAAAACATACAATACATTGGTCTTTTGGATGCTTTATCATATCAAAGAGATTTGATCTGGATCCCTGTGCCATGCTGTATTTCTCTCCATGAGTTTGACACCTATTTTAGTACATGACCGTCTCAGACACAGCTAGAGGCTGCCTGTTCATTGATAGAGAATTTTGGGGGCACTATCTCTCCTTGGGGAGAGAGCACCTTAATCGGCATGAGGAGAGTTATAGGCCATTCATGCTCCTCTGGAATTCTGGGAAGAAAGGGATGCAAATGAGCTCCTAACAAGCTCTGCCCCTAATGCCACCAGATGTAAAGCAGCTATCCTATAAGTCAATGTTCGACCCTTTAAGGAAAGCCTTGAGACATAACTCAGGTAATTATGTCTGCAGACAGCTGTTTTAGGGTGATTGTCCATCATCAGTGCAGAGCAGAGAGTACTGGCTTAACTGGAAGAGAGGCCTAAGTCAGGATTTGGGGGGGTAAAAGCTCTCGAGACGTTATGGAGAAGTTTCTCTACTAAAGGTCTGATGACCATTTACCAGCCTTCACAACCAATGCATCTATTGCTCCAATGCATCTAAAAGGGAAGCAACTCTGCAAACGGTACAGTAGAATTCTTATCTTTTTCATTCTACAGCTATTAGGCAGATCTGTGTCTCCATGGTAACAGACTACAAACTCTGTAGTCTGATCCTGCAGTCCTATGCATACAAAAGTCTTGAATGAATAACGCCTGTTGTTCTGTCTCTTTGTAGAGAACCCCAATAGAGAAGATAAATGAAATGACAAACCATAAAGCCTCAGCGTTCATGCCGTCTTTTTATTTCAATTGTAGCATTGCAGCTGATGTATAAATACTTGTCCAGTATACAACAAATACAACATTCATAAAGTTGTGGGATATTTTTTTTTGACTTGTGTACTGTGTTTTATATAAAGTTAAGACAACAAACACTTTATTGCACAGATACTAAGCTGGTAATTCTACAGCAGAAAAGACTAGAAAAGGAGCACAGATCTTAGTTACATAGAAGAGACTAATCAGTAACACAAATATCTTACATCAGTAGTAAGGATAGCACATACAAACAAGTAGGAACGTGAACACACCAGGAACTTTAAGACTACAAAATGATTGACGGGTGTGAATATCGACTCCACGACACATACATTTGTAAACACTGAATCAACAAGGGGATAAGGAGAACTCAAAAGGCAAAAAATGAACAGCGTCTCAATGCATCATGGGCAGGTGCTTTCATATTTGGTATCTCGTAGATTTGCCATGAACCCTACAAGCTTCATATCTTATGTATTCTGAACACTCTGCATCAATTATTCAGGGAAGCGGCAAGTAATTAAATGCCCCAGGAAAAACAGATTAATGTATGGTAATAATGTTCATATAGAACATGAAGATTGCAGAGCTGCTGATGAACATGTTGTCTGGACTTCTCATCATGTCTGTACTTTGGGGGGCAACAGAAAACATGTTGTAGACTAAGGGTACTTTCACACTAGCGTTTTTATTTTCCAGCAAAGAGTTCCGTCCTAGGGGCTCTATACCGGAAAAGAACTGATCAGTTTTATCCCCATGTATCAGGAAAATACCGGATCCGAAAGGTGAAAAAAATAAATGCCGGATCCATTTTTCCGGATGACACCGGAAAGACGGATCCAGCATTTCAATGCATTTGTAAGACGGATCAGGACTACAAATGCCATCAGTTGGCATACGTTTTGATGGATCCGGCAGGAAGCTACGGCAATGGAACTGCCTGCCGAATCACTCTGCAGCAAGTGTGAAAGTACCCTAAGCAGAACAATCACAAGAACAGATTTGAAGCTGGTACAAAGTTACTAAGGAAGGCAATTAAAGGGGAGTATGGTTGATGGAAGACCCTGCAACCTTTTTTTTGTCTCATTTTTTACAATGCTAAACTGCCATGTGCTAGGTAGGTGCTGTGGAGAACACAAAACGTTTTAAAGGCAGGAGTAGTGTGAATATGAACTTTTATTCAGCCAGGCCCCTATAAGTGCGATGGAGGTGGAACCTCACTGCGCAGTGCTCTCTGTATTGAACTTACCTTCAACCCCTCACCTGTGCTCTGAGTGACAGCTGTAGAAAACAACCAGGAAACCAGTATATCTGTCATTCAGAGGGGAGGGTTTGTGAAGCCGCTAAATGCAGAGAGTGCTTCACAGTGAAGTTCCATCTCCAGGGCACTTAATGAGGATAACCTGGCAGAAAAAAAGTTCATATTCATGCTACTCCTGTTAATAAAAGCTTTACAAAAGGTTAGAAATGTTGCTCCAAAATATATATTTACTAAAAACAGACACTAGGGAACCCGATAGTTCCTCTTTATGTCTTCAAGTAGCTTCCTTGATGCATCTTATTTGTAGAAAGCCATTTATGATAGGAAGCACTATGGAGATTTATCAAATTCCAGTGTAAAGCAAAACTGCTTTGCTGCCCCTAGCAACCAATCAGGTTCATCCTTTTATTTTTTTCAGACCTCCTTAGGAAAATAAAAGGTAGAATCTGATTGGTTGCTATGGGCAACTTCACCAGTTTTCCTTTACACCAGCTTTGATAAATCTTTCCCAATGTGTTTATGGCCACAGTGCTCCAAGATAGGCATTGCAGAGACATGCAGAGATGTGGCCGACATGGACACAGCAAACAATATTGTAATATACACCCTACCATGCAGTTCCACCAGAGATATGAAGTTTGTTCTGGGTCAAGCACTTATTATTGGTACTCTCAAAACTAGGCACTTACATCCAATGAGTCTGCAAAGGAGGTGCCTGTCTAGAAAACGGCAATATGTCAAGGTCCTACAGTTCTCTCCAGGAGGTATGAGGTTCCAGAGGAACCCTATTATTCCGGCTTTGTAGACCACACTGTGCAGTGGAGCAATCTCTGGAGTGGAGCAAAGTCATCCATTGAACCTATAGGACATCAAGTATTTCAATATCACTGTAACAATGTAGCAGCGACATATTACATGATGTGGACACAAACTGAGCGCTGTCACTCTGAGTGAGGGTTTATCCCCAGTGCATTTCTCTTAGGTCATCTTAGGGTTAGGGTCCTCATTCTACAGCTGTGGATTAACAAATACATGTGGTGGGGAGTGTGCATATAAAATATAAATAAGGCTTTACAAAAAGATAGAAAGTAAAGTTACCCTCTAAAGCACCAAATAGCTCTACCATGGCCCAATGTCACACAAAACCCCTTTATTTTACACTATTCACATATTTATAATACAGAAAACGAGATGCTATGAAATGTATGGAGCTATTTAATGCGCTTACAAAAGAAACAAAAAGTTGAGAATGCTAGCACAGCTAAACCTCTGCATTTTAAGGCCCCAGCTACACATGAATACCCACATGTTTTTGAACAAAAAAAATATATTTTAGCAAAACAGGTTTCCCTTTCAAGCCTATGTAGTAAACAGAAATATACATACATTCAAGAACCACAACAAAATGTCTCTTTCCCACAAAAAATTAAGATATTTGCACTTGTGAAATGGAGGTTAAGAATAGGACAGCATCGAAAGTCTAAATGAAGGATCAGTGCTTTGAGAATAATAGTAGTAGTAATGTGCTATGTATATGGATACTAAAGGCTCTAGGTGTTATTAAAGTATAGATTACATAGAGAATTTTACAAAGCCATATTACTCGTGACTTGCTAGATGAGGTTGTCATTATAGATATTAACTATTTGGCACAACAAGGGTCTCTTAACAGTCCAGCATTATTGTACAACCCTTCCCACAAATCAGCATACTGCAACACTTTACACTTGGCCTCTTGATGAGAAGACAACATGCTGAGACACTTCTAGACGTTCATGTGGTATAACCATAGACCAGCGATTAATACTTTCTGGATGAAGTTAAAGGGATTCTGTCATCAGATTTTACCCCTATAACCTAAAGATATCCTCATGTCCGGACTAAGAAGAAGAATCCTAAACTGGCCTTATTAAACCTCACTGAGGCTCTATTTGTCCAAAAAACAGGTTTTTATAACCTGCCAATCACTTACTTAAGGTGCCCAAGGGGAGGTCCATTAATACAGGGTGCCCGTCCGCACCCCTTGCCGTCCGGTGCCCAGCGCCACCTTCCGTCTTCATCGCCGCCTTCTACAGTTCAGCACCGCCTCCGCAATCCAACCCGTCCCTCTGCCAGATCCCGCGCCTGCGCACTAAGCTCAGACAATCTGCAGGTCTTATTAGGGTTGAGCGAAGTGCGCATCGCGCCTGCGCATGCGCACTTCGCTCAATGAAGCCACTGCCAGGAGTCCGCACGGGTGCATCAGGCCGAGCCTAGTGCGCAGGCGCGGGATCTGGCAAAGGGACGGGAGGATTGCAGAGGCGGCGCTGAGCTGTAGAAGGCAGGGATGAAGACGGAAGGCGGCGCTGGGCACCGGACGGCGAGGGGTGCGGACGGGCACCCTGTATTAATGGACCTCCCCTTGGGCACCTTAAGTAAGTGATTGGCAGGTTATAAAAACCTGTTTTTTGGACAAATAGAGCCTCAGTGAGGTTTAATAAGGCCAGTTTAGGATTCTTCTTCTTAGTCCGGACATGAGGCTATCTTTAGGTTATAAGGGTAAAATCTGATGACAGAATCCCTTTAATTATTTCAAAGATTCCTAGAAATACCACTGTTGAAAAGTAGCCATCAACTTTTATCACATTTTTTTTGTTCTTCTCAGGGTTTTGAAGCTCCACAAAAAAATAAAAATAAATTCCAAACCATATATATATATTTTTTTTACAGAAATAAAAAAGTAAACAGTGAAATTGAGCAGCAAACTGTACATTCTACATTCAACACAAAATACATCAGTGTAAATTGCAGACCTTTTCTCCAATAGCCCTTTCCCATGTCTTTTGACTAGGTACATCTTCCTGTCAGTAACTGCATCCAGCTACCAAAAAACTTATCGCTGGGACTGAAAGTTTCAACAAACACCCCTCTACTAAACGGGTTACGAATAGATATGGAAACACAACACAGTGCTGGTTTTGAAAGAAGTTTCAGATTAGCAGCTACTACAGTAAAGAGGTCTTGGTGAAGGTGCTGGCAGATTATGTCTTTTTGTAAGGACTATTCTGGGGAAGTGTATCCTTTCCTCTTTTTTGCCCTTTCAAGTCTTTGTCTGAAGAAAGGCTACTAGAATTCTCCAGAGTTGCAGCTGGTGGCTTCGCGAAATTTTTCACAACAGTCTTTTTGTTTGGAGACGAAGGTGGCTCTCTCCGCGTGGTCACAGGGGCTGCAGTATTCGTAAGGACACCTTGTTGTTTATCAGTGGCAGATTTACTGGAAACACTGCCCTCCCTTAATACAGTGCAAGTCTTACCGTAGGATGTTTGGGTGTCTTTCTTAACCTTGACATTTGCAGCATTCAAGTTTGGAATTTGCTCACTTTTCTCCTTACAGCCACTGACAGTTAAGTGCGTTTTACTCAAAAGGACATCTGAAAATGCAGCTTTGGATAAAGAACTACTGCTAATGTTCTTGGCATCATTCAGTGTCTTCCTTGGATCTCCTTCTTTCCCTACTATGTTTTGAGAAATACTAGGCTTACTTTTTTCAGTTACCTCTTTACTATCTTGATTTGTAACAGGCAGGATTTTAGTTTTACCTTTGTCACTAAGGACATAAAGTGCTTCAGTGCTTTTCTGATCTTGACGATTAACCGATAAGGGAACCCTTGGTTCCACTGTTTCAGGTTTTGCCTGGATGCAGATTTTGGCAGCAGTCAGTGTGTTTAATTTGGGATGTGCACTTGTTTTTTCTTTGAGATGAGATTTCGCAGAACATTCTTTAAGGTTTAGAGCGGCCACTGTTTCAGAACTAACGGTAAACTCTTTGTTAAATGAAAGTTTGGAGGTGGACACATTTATGTTGGTCTTTGTGTTTATATCGGTAGATGTGACACTGGCTTCTGTTCTAGTGGTGGCTTTGTGGTGAGTAAGACTACCATCACTGGCACTCAAGACGGTAACAGCTTTTAATGTGGATTCAGATCTCTGAACTGTTTGACTACCTGTTTGGTCAGGCAGCCTTGAAGTTGGCTTTTGTGAGGATACAGTTTTAGCAGAAAGGGATATCTTAAGTGAATCGACTTTAGGCTCTGTTACCGCTTTTGACTTGTTGATGCAGCTGACAAGCTTTGTCTGTGCAGAATTCTGCTCCTCTCTAATGGACGTGAGGTTTTTAATACTGGCTCCAGATTGGATATCCAAGGCCACAGGTGTCTGCTGAATATTAGGACAGGGGGCCTCTCTTCTCAAAACTGGAACTTCAGCATTGTGTTTACCTTTGTTCTGTGTAGTGCTTTTTTGTGGAGCATCTTGTTGTTTTTTTTTACTTTGGCTATCACAGCTCAGGTCAGTGGATTTAGTTTGTGCAATAGACAAAGTTTTGTTAGCAGACACAAGTTCAACTAGAAAAGAAGAGTCAACATTCTTTACCACAGATATGTGATGATTAGATTCTATCTGGGGAACAGATGCATGCTGATTTTTTTCCTCTATACATCCAAGTGCTGAGATGTACTTTTCGGAGTTGCTAGATTGTGTCAAGCTCGTAGTAGGAGTATTCTCATAGGACTCTCTGAATGTACAAGTCCTTTCAGAGTATGATGTACTATGTCTTTGCTCCAGTGAACATTTGACAGAGGACATATCTTGAGTTGCCATTTCTCGTCTATTAGCTTTCACGGAAGAAGACAATCCTTCTGTCACTGGACCTCTCAATGCTGGCTGCAGTGTGCTTATCCTTTGACTTTTAACTGAATTAGTCACGTCTACAACATTTTCCTTTGTTCCGAGGTCTGATGGCTCTTTGTTCTGATGAATATTAACAGTGTGACATTCATCTTGTAGACACTCATTCTGATTCTCTCTAATAGGTCCCTTGTGCACGGCATGAATATTAGAGTAATTAGAGTTTGTTTTTGTAAATAATAATGCATTTCCATTGTCTGCAACCTCGATCTTTGACTTTCGGCTTTGATCATCAGGTTTGATAGCATTATTGCAAGCAACATCAGACTCTACTTTTGCAACCTTTGGTCCAGACAGTAATGCTATGTCTAATGTGCCTTCGATTGGCTTCAAGGAAGATACAGCCCTTGTTTCGAGTTTATATTCAGAAGGGCTTTTCCGTACAGGGGCCTCAGTAGTGGCAACAGATGATTTGTCTGCAGTAGTTTCACATCTACTGTTACTAGTTTTTAGTGGAGGAAAAGAGAGAGTGTTGCTTTGAACATTTAAAGTCCTGTTATCCAGCAGGGTCAGAGAGTCAGTCTGCATGTGTCCAGGTTTTGTTTGCATACATTCATGAGACACTGGAACCATTTTTGACTTTAGGACTTGGCACAAACTGCTATCTTTCTCTTCAAATGATTTTTTCTTCCTAAAATAATCAACGTTTGTTGGTGCTGTCTTATCTAAATTGTCCTCTTTCACAAACTTCTCTGAAGGATAGTTGAGTTTCTCTTGTAGGGTGCATGAAGCAGGAGCTTTTTTGAGTTCATAAGATATGTGAGCACTTTCTGCAACAGTTGAGCTATGACAAAAAGACTGGTTGTCGACAGATATACCAGCACCATTTGGCCAAGAATTCTTACAATGAGCGTCTTTAAATGTAACACCTCCAGAACGAGGTTCATACATAGGAAATTTATTCTCAGATAAGTTTGATCTCTTAATTAGAATTTGATGTGGTTTTTCTTCCTTCTCTACATCTAAAGCTAGGATTCCCATTTCACTGTGCAAATCCTGCATTATGTTCTGTTTTAGAAGGAAGTCTGGTCTTTCAGAAACATCTTTTTTCTTCATAACTAATTTGACCTTTAGTTTCTCTTTATCAAGCTCATCCAAGGACTCCTGCCTCCCCAGCTTCCGTGATGTTGGACGCTTCAAACAACCTTGCTCGACAGGCCGAACTCGAGTTGATGCAGGGATGTCACATGTGTTCGCCTCCAGACACTGTAATGCTAGGTCACGTTGTGTTGACTGCTTATGACTTTCTTCCTTAGTAACTTCCAAATTGTGCTTGCGAGGACATAAGTGCTTTTTCTCACAGCAGTATGACGGTGAAAGCTTTTCCTCCGACTGTACTCTCTTTAAAAGTGGAGACCTTGGAGGCTCAGCACTCTTGGGCCTGACAACATGCCTAACAATTGTTGGTGGAGAGTGCATTTTTGCAGACAAAGTAGTTGTGATCTTAGAGTTCCCCACAGCATGGCCATGTATAGGAGATGGAGATCGTTGTGGGGAAGGAGGCTGAGGAGTTGGCGACGGTGTTCTTGCAAGTGGTGACAAAGGAATACTGCCAGCAGATTTACGTCTCCCAGACCGGTATCTCTGTCCACCCAGCTTGGGGCCCAAACCATGAAGAGTGCTTGGTCTTATATGCCCAGAACCTGCTGGAGAATTTGGAGCACTTGAACTTGGAGAACTGCTCTGTGAAGAGTTAGTACCTTTGAAAAAAATAAAAATATATATATTATAAATGTTTAATGTAAACAATATAAGTATTTCAGGGGTACATATATCAATGCAGAAAGCACAAATTAGATCTACTAGACCTGTTCACACAATAACTTCCAAATATTAATCTAATATCTCTCCGAGTCCTGGTTATAGCCAACACTATTTGCATCATATGTGAGCCAAATATATACATATCACATGTAAGTCAAACAGATATGCTATGGGTGGATAGTTAAATAAAACCAAAGTACTTTTTGTTAATACTCTATATGAAACACACAATTAAAATTGAAGATGACAATTTGCAAGTATAATGAAACCTGTTCAACATCTTTGCAAACTCCCGAACCCAGTCCAAAGTCTCCCTGCTTCACAGATATCTGCCCACTTCTACAGAAGTACAATTTTCACAAAGACCTGCAGCATTGAGTTAGTTCTAAGCCAACACTTAAGTCTCTAGATAACTCACCAGATGGGAAGTCTGGAGTGGAGCGGCAGCTTGGTGTAGGTGACCTTGGTGAAAGGCTATGAGTGGGTGATGCGGGCAAGCTTTCCCCTGATGACAGTGACCTAGTTAAACAGGAAAAGCTTCGACTTGTGTGGAGAAGAGGAGATGGCTGTTTGGCCAACTTTTTGAAAAAAGATCTTCTCCTAAAAAACAAAGAACATTAAAAATGAAGAGCAACAATAACATGGAACCATTAAAAGCAGTGTAACCTGCCAGCAGCAGGAGGAGCTGAGCAGATTGATATGTAGATTTGTGGGAAAAGATTCTGTAACATTTGCATCTTATTCATGTAAAATCCTGCTCACTCTGGGCTTTGAAGTCAATGAGGTGGTCCTGTTCATGATTGACAGCTGTCTATATATGTACAGTCAGAGAGGGAAGGATGCCAATCATTGATAGGACAGTCTCCTTGACTTCAAAGCCCAGAATGACCAGGAATTTAATTGAATAAGATACAAATTTTACTGAATCTTTTTCCACAAAATTATATCTTTCAGCTTCCCCTGCTGAGGTTGCCGTCAAATGAGGCAGAAAAAGACGCCAGAAAATACGCTACAAAAACTTCCTCCATGTAATCCTATGGCGTTTGAAAAGTGTTACTCCCTGCCATGTGTTTCACTGCAGAAAAGCATTCCACAGCATAAATAATTAGAATGTCTCCATTTATTTCAATGGGGGATGTAATCTGCACAGAAATCGAAATTAGCAACAAAATCTGAACCCTAATTTGTGCATAAAAATCTCCACTTGCACATTTTCTGGAGACTTTTTCTGCCACGTGTGGAGGTACCCTGCCTGCAGTTCAAATACCATGCTCCGTGTGACAGGCTCCCTTTAAAGGGAACCTGTCACCAGGATTTTGTGTATAGAGCTGAGGACATGGGTTGCTAGAAGGCCGCTAGCACATCCGCAATACACAGTCCCCATAGCTCTCTGTGTGCTTTTATTGTGTCAAAAAACTGATTTGATACATATGCAAATTACCCTGAGATGAGTCCTGTCCCTGAGGGTTATTTCCAACCAACAATCGCTAGGATATACTATCACTTTGTGATCCTTACAATGAAGGCGTTGCGGGGCCAGTATAGACTTAAGTCCTGCTTAGCCACCTCCTGGCCACCCACTGTGCAGTGTAAAAAAGGTCCCCCTCCATTCAAGTAAATGGAGACAGACTGCAGCTCCCAGAACAGTCAGTGGTCATGGGGCAGCACCAGTTGGGAAGAAGTTTTAAAGAACACGGTGGTTCTGGCTATAAAACTGCTACCAATCCATAGCAGGAATATGCCATCACTTTGTTTGATGGGGTTACTTCACTTCTGAAGATGTGGTCCCACATCTATTAGACATTTATTGCATATCCTGTGTATAAATCATAAGTGTCTAAGATAGGAACATGCCTTGGAGATGAATACTAAATTGGCATTGATCCAAAAGAAAATATGGAGCAGGAAGGTGTGGCAAGACTCAAACCAAGTGTTCCTTATAACTACCATATTGATCTGTAAAAATAAGTTCTGAAGAACTCTTAGATGTTTCATGTATTTTTAAACACAGTTGTATCTTTCATTTGATGGAAGAAAAAAATTCAATTTAAGCAAACACTGATTTAATTAGACGGTGTCTGGAATACATCTTCAGTTATTGCAGTGATGGGATTTTTATGAAGACACAACATAAAAATTGATTTATGCTAATAACACAATATTCGTGGAGTTTAGCAAGTGTACGTAAACAACCAACCTTTCTATATTTTCCTTCTTCTTGCTTTTCTTATTGCGTCTCACCATTCGGCTTCTGTAGCTGTTTCTCCTTGCAGGGCCTGTTTTTATTGATGTATTCTCAAATGCTGTTGTTGTTATTGCCACCTTGTTTCCACTCTGTGAGGAAATAGAAATGTTTAGGGGGGTAGAATGGAGAGGAAACATCTACAAGCGTTATTTATACAGGGATATCCCCATGTTCTTCAGTTTAGAAACCTAGTCTACTTTTGTCTTATTTCCCGCCCTGAAACTCATGTACATTGTTTATATTGGCCTTTTGGGATTATGACCTTTTGCTGGCAGAATCACACATCTTATGGCTAACCTCCAGCTGTGGTAAAACTACGACTCCCAAGATGCTTGCTTGGCTGCTCTCAGAACTCCATAGAAATGAATGGAGCATGCTGGGAGTTGTAGTTTCACCACAGCTGGAGCGCCGGAGGGCTCTCTTTGCAGAACAACTTTTTGAACCCTGGCAATCTAATAGACATCCTGATCATAATCTTTACTTACCTTAAGCAGAAGCTCAATCACCTCTGTATGAACAAGGCCATGAACGGGCTCATCATTTATATGGGTAATAAGATCTCCCGCTTTGAGACCAGCTCGATAGGCAGGACTTTCTTCTTCAACACTCTACAGTAAGAAAATAAAGAAATAAGACTACACAAGCCAAAAAAAAAAAAAAAAACACAATATGACCACAACACCCAATATTAAAGCCTTACCCAGACGATATGGTGCACGGTGTATACATCGCTGTCACCTACAAATACCCTGATTGCCTGGAGAGTGAAGCCAAATTTTTTGCCAGAACTCTGAATGATGATCGGTTGCCTTGGACTGAAGGATGAGAGAGAGGAATCCCGGCTGGGAGAGGAGTCTCTAGAGGATGGGTCTGAAGACAAGGAGAGGGGGGATACTGGACTTCCAAGAGGGGACACACTGTAGACATCTAGAATGAAAAACCACCAGTATACAATTCATGTTTGTTGGAATACCATTAATTTCACGAACACACAGCCAAGCGATGGATGAATAAGCAAGTTACCAAGCAAATCAATGACAGATACAAACCATGCAGGTAAATATGTCATGGGGGGATATCAGAATAGATGTCCTTTTACTATTCAAAATCTCAAACCCCATCCCTGAATCCTTTTGACTTTCCTAAACAATAATTCAAGGCAAATCAAATTTTGTATGAAGTACCATGGAATGACAGTGCTATTTCCTACACGGCTCAGACTGATCTACTCTGCTAATACTAATTAGAGAAAATTATACGCATTTCTTAATTGTGAAGCCCAGCAGGCAAGAATGCATTTAGATGAATCTATAAACAGCTAATGACAATACTGACTGAGGGAACCTTTATTAAACCAGTAAGTCAAGCAATCACGATGATCAAAAACTATCAATTCGACATTGTAACAACAACAAAATTGGAATAAATATGTTTAGCACATTCTATGGCAGTGATGCGCCTGCTGCTTTTGCAGCCTGTCAAGGGTCATAAATTCTAAACCTGACACAATGGCGTCTCTGTACACAGGTATGTGATAGATCCCTCAACTTCTAGCAGATCCTGACCGCTATTGTGGGAAGGAAATGATGTCTTATAATGTACAATATAAGTTATTTATTTTCTTCCTAGCTATACACAGAAAAGTTATGTGTCACATTCATGCAGTAAGGTATTCCCATCTTATAATATGATGGTATATGGCTAGGTTGGAATCCTGAGAATGAAGGGCCACGGCTCTAATGTAGTGCCGCAGGCCCTTCACACTCTTACCGTGCACGGCAGCGCACCAGCCACTGGAGTAGTACAGCACAGCTCCACTTAATGAAGTCGGCAATAGTTTCATGGACATCTGGGTGGCCGGGTGCAAAGAGAGGCAGAGAAACACTTAATTCGCACTTTGGCCCCCTCAGTCTAAATGGGGGGTGCCAAAGGTGGGCTTCAACCAAAACAGCTATTTTCACTACAGCCACAGTAGGTGATTCCATGCATAACTCACCAACACATAGAAACCAGAAGCCTGTGATTCATACTGCAACATATAGTAATAATGCTGAACAGAAGTAACTACTAATTAGGGGTAAGTAATGGTGGATTTTGGGTGGTGTTTGTTGCCCCCAGGACTGAACTTGTTGTATAATATTCTCTCTATTTATAGGGTATTTAATCAGTATTATTTAAGGATGGTGCCTATATTTCTGCCAGCCAACGAATGGCTTGACTAGGTATCACTATATCAGGGATGTCCAACCTGCGGCTCTCCAGCTACTGTAAAACTAAAACTCCCACCATGCCCTGCTGTGGGCAGACTGGGCAATGCCGGGAGTTGTAGTTTTGCAACAACTGGAGAGCCGCAGGTTGGCCATCCATGCACAAAAAAGATATAGTTGTTAGGCTGCATTCCCTACTCCGTCCGAGATGATTCAGCTGCCCAATCTGGCATAAATATTGGCTGTAGAGACCACCAGAGAACAACTGCTGCACGCAACGGTATTTGTCCGTCCGAAACCGGGCATTTATGTCGGAAAGTGGGTGGATCAGTGCCAGACCTCATTACAGTGAATGGGGACCTAGCAGTGAACTAGAGAATCTGGCAATGGGGATCAGGTGAACTTCGGTAGGCTGTCCTGGCAGAGAAATGGGGTCTTACAAGTTGCACCAACCAATGCTTAACTATGAATTAACAGTATAGAACCACTAATCAACTGAATTTTTGTGTTCCCGTACAGCTATTACTTAAAAGATCTATTTAACTGTCCATAAACATCAAGTTTTAGAAAAAAAAAATTACTCAGCAAAACATCTTGAAAGTACATAGATAGAAATAGCAGATTACTGGATAGAATCTATCTGGCAGGATGGTTCATGGATGCCCTGAATGACTAGATCAGATCATTCAGCTTCTAATTTACTCTGAAATTGGATTGTAACGAGGAAAGTAAGTGATTTATTTCTAGAGATCTTAAAGGGAACCTGTCACCAGTTTTATGGTGTCCTAACTAAGGGCAACATAAATAAGTGACTGATTCTCTTAGCAAAATGCTGGGTCACTTTCTTTAATTGACCCAGTCAATCTGCCAACATCTTGTATTAAAAAGCTCCAGCTGATAATGATGAGTCATGAATATTCATGAGCTCCTGACTCTCCCCCCCCTACCTGCTGCTGAATGACAGTTTTTTTCCATATGAATCAGCAGCAGGTGGGCAGGGGAGTGGCTATAGCTCTGAATTAAATATACGCTGGACTCAATGACACCACGCTGGACTCCAATCAGCTCATTAGCATGCGGCATCTTTGTGTGTATATTATGAGGTAACCATCTGTCACACCAGTAAGTGAATACATCTAAGGTACTTTTTAGTAGTTAATAATTGTATATAATTAGTTAGATTATAATCAAATATCCACATGACAGGTTCCCTTTAAAAAAGGCATCCTTGAACTATAACGACTAGTATATATATTTTTTTAACATCTATGATAATGATCCAAAGACTTTGGAATATTGTAAGTTCCAACAAAAATACAGGAATTGTAAGAAAACTCGGATGCCACCATTGTAATGGTTCAAAAACACGCTATGGTTCCCATTGGTCTCCAAACAGATCTGAAATTGGTTAGGGTATTTTTGAAAAATATTTTATCTTGAAACTTTGTGTCCTCCAAAAAACGTAAACAGGATGCTGTCACGATGATCTTGGACTATTATTTGAAGTACTATACGAGTAGTATTACAGGGAAGGAGTCCATATAGCAATTTTTTATTTGTCTACTGCCCTCTGTTCACCAATCAGAACTCAAAGCTGTGCTGAAATAAATCATCAGGACTGCCGTGCACAGGAGTCCTCTCTATTATGTTGGCACAGCACTGCAGCTCTGGGAGAACAGGTAGGGAGGCTCGTCCCTGTCTGCCATTGGCTGCTCCAACCCCCCTCCCCCGAATGTTTTCATCCGCGCACAGCAAGAAGCAGCAGCGGCAGTGTGGAGACCAGGAGCAGGGAGTAAGGAGCGGGGTAAGTATATTCGCTATGAGGGGCCGGGCACATGGGGGGCAGCTTATGATACTGGATAACCCCTTTAAAAAAATGTGTTCTGGGCTCCTTATCTGCAGCGCCACTCATGCAATACTGCAAATAAAAGTCCAAGATACATGGTGACAGATTCCCTTCAACGGAAAAGAGAGTGATGGGGAATGAATATCCACTACAGCCAGAATGTTGGACCTCTCTCCCAATTGAAGAGGCCAAACAAGTGCGGTCACCTCTCCATTCATTCTTCACTTGCATGTGGTGGACATTGGCTGCCAGCCATATGGGGGAGATTGGGGAACCCTTATTCTGGAGATTGATGTGGCTCTCAGAGGTGAGACCCACATGTGTCGGACATTTATGGCATATCCCATGTCTAATTTAGAGAGTGTCATATACACACACACACACACACACACACACACAGTATAATAGTAGAATTAAAATATCTAAGATGCAAAGTTACACCAAGCTTCCTTCCTCAGCACCATAAATTCCATAAAACTGTATGCAGTTACAAGAGAAAGATGCGCTATGCAATAATGGATGGCAGATGGTAAGAGAAGGACATGCAAGTCACAAGATTTCATGCGTAGGGTTTATAGCACTACCTCCAGGGATCATGAGAGACAGAGCACTAGCAGAGATGGACTTAGTCACTTTCCCAGTCAATTTCTGCTTTTCTGTGTTTTCTAATCGCTGACGAGCCATATGAGAAGAGGTTTCATTGGAGAGCTTTGAGGAATTATCTGTGCTGTCCACACTCTCGCTCCTTCCATTTATCTGATCTAAGTTTTCTGAAAAACTACTCACTGTTCAAAGAAGAAAGGACAGAGATATTACAACAACCATGGCTAAATGGCTGAACTCTATCCCTACCATCCAGATCTGAGGAATGGGCTGCAGGGATTCATTACACAGGAGGCTTTCATACCATTAAACATTACAGATCTAGGAGTGGTCATTGTAGGCATACGGCATGTTATGGGAAGACCCAAAATACAGATTTAGTAAAAAATGATTAATTCTCTGAGGAATAGACTAAAAAGCCAGCAGATTGGTTTAGCCAATTTTGCATTGGAGGATTGTAAATTGGTATAACCATATGGACCATTGCTCCCCATGTAAAATGTATGCAGAATGCACAGGGATCCTGAAAACCATCAGTCCCAAGACGGTGTCTGTGGCACTGGGAAGCAATAACAGAAGGAGGTTTCCATCCTGACTGCTATGGGATCCCCAGGATCCTGAGAATAGGCCCATCCATCCCTGCCCAGCAGAATTCTAGTTTTGGAAATGGACCTGACTTTCTACAAGAGCTGGCGAAACAGGCCAAGCATAAATCTTCTTTAAAGTGATTTATATGCTTTGAAAATCAAATACTCAAAGTGCTAAAATTCCACCAAAAAAGCAAATAGTACAGGACTGTCTACAAGATAACCAACAGCTCATCTGTATTAATTGAATTAATAGGCAACGCAGGCAATGATCAGGAACGAGCATTCAGAGGAAAGTCGCTCCCCACCACTGCCCGCTCTCTCGCCGTTACTGGTTGCTACACTTGTTGAGATTTCGTTATTTGTTCACACTTTGGTTTGAGCTTTTTTTTGCATGCATACCCTATACTTCATTGGACAGGGCTGACTTGATCAGGACGCCCACCTTTTCTCTTTTATGCGCTGATCCAATGTTATTATCTATGCAGTATTGTGCCCTGAATGAATAAAAATGTTTCCTCTTCAATTCAGTCCTGCACTATTTACGGTACTTTTTGGGTGTTTTTGACGGATGTACAATATTGGCACAATATAGATACAAATAATGTAAAATTTAAGAAAATATATCACATAAAACATTTTGGGAAGGGCAGACTACAAAGTTAGCTAAAGATGACCGGGGCAATTATTTTGTCAGTAGCTGTATACACCATGTGATTTTCATATTTGCTCCTACGTAGAGTTTT
Organism: Bufo gargarizans; assembly: GCF_014858855.1. Lineage (NCBI taxonomy): Eukaryota > Metazoa > Chordata > Amphibia > Anura > Bufonidae > Bufo > Bufo gargarizans. The sequence continues at coordinate 675,272,282 of NC_058080.1, forward strand.
TTTTTCTACCATGTTACAGTATACTCAGTGGTCGATATAAACTATAAACGTATACATCATTTTCACTTGACAGAAATGAAAGAGCATGGAAAATACATTCATTTGACAAGGATATAATAGCAGGACAATCATTGTGAAGAATCTTTTCATATAACTCTTTGTCCTGCCACTCCTCTATTATTCCTGCTATAAGTTTATGAATGAATGCCCAGCAGTCGGCAATAAAAGTCCAGATCGGTGTTACCAATTGGGGTGTGTCCCTTACACTAATCCATCAGTGCTGACAGTGTCAGTATGAAGGGACAACCCCCAACTGGTAACACCCCTCTGGACCTTCATTGCAAACTGCTAGCATTTCATTCATAAAAGTTTAATAAGAATAACAGAGGAAGTGCACACCATGGCGTTATAAGACTAGAAGCTCCAGCATTTTTTTAATTTTGGGGAGTTACTAAAGCAGGCATGTCAGTCCCCTTTTAATTGTACTTATTAAATATTGCGATTTATAACCTATGTAACTGAGAGAATAGCGATTAAATTAACGCCCATTATGAAAGGGTCAAATTTTACCACCTAGAATTTTTGGTATTTACATATACATTCCAATTTGTTTCCAACTCTCATGCTCAATATTCACTACTTGCCCAGACTATATAATGAATACACAAGAGAATACTGGCCACATAGTAACACAATTACTGCATCAACGGATACTGAGACTTAGCCCAGTATGAGTCTCCTTTAGGCTACTTTCACACTGGCGCTTTGGCTTTCCGTTTGTGAGATCCATTCAGGGCTCTCCCAAGTGGTCCAAAACGGATCAGTTTAGCCCCAATGCATTCTGAATGGAAAAGGATCCGCTCTGAATGCATCAGTTCAGCCTCCATTCCACTCTGGAGGCGGACACCAAAATGCAGCTTCCAAACGGATCCGTCCTGACACACAATGTAAGTCAATGGGGACGGATCCGTTTTCACTGACACAATAGAAAACGGATCCGGAGACAGATCCGTTTTGGCAATGTTACAGATGATACAAACTGATCTGTTCTGAACCGATGCATGCGGTTGTATTATCGGTGCGGATCCGTCTGTGCAGATCCATACCAAACGCGAGTGTGAAAGTAGCCTAATTGTGACTCCTTGTGCCTATCCACGGTACATTGCGTATTGGGCTGTCGGGCCAGGCTAACTGATATAATGCGAGCTGAAACTCAGCTGCTTGGCTTGGGCTGGGAACCAAATAGGCATAGTATATGTTATAGGATCAGGTTTATCAGCTAAAAGATGCATTCTGGTTTATTCATGAACCCTGTAATAAAGTCTAATTGCCAGTCTCAAGACTTGCTTGCAGTCAATGAATGGAAACAACAAAATAATATATCACTGAAGGCTATCCTTTGTGAAAGTTGCTATATTGATACATCCCTATCTGCTGGGTGAGCAGGATGTGCTTTATTTAGTCTGAATTTAACAAAGCAAATATCTTGGAAAAACAATATATGAATGTTCTTCATAGGGTTAGGGGTTCTTTACATAAAACTGGACAATCCCTTTAAGTGATGACTATCAAGCACTTGTTGTAAAGCCCTAATGAGATTTGTGCTCTTCTCCCTTCCAGTATATAGATGAGGTTTCTGAAACACTGGCATCACTATCTCAATGATCAATTACCCAATGTTATTTCAGTCCTTACACAAGTAAGAACCACGCATTCCCGATATACTTCATGATTGGGAGTAGTAGTAGTCCTGTCTGATACACACCTGACACTGTGGAGCTGCTGATGCTGACCGGTGTCGAGAGATCGGGATCTTCCTGAGGAGAATCCTCTGACACAAGAGCAGACTTATCTCCCTCTTCCTGGGATTCCCCGGCACCAGAATCATCTCGCTCCAGGTCAGATGAGATGGCAAACTTTGGCAGGAGGTTGGCATTGTGCCGCTGCTTGAGACTTTCCGCATCAGAAGACGTTGTAGATATAGACAGCTGCTGCCTGTTTGGTCAAAGAAAACAAATTGTGACTCGTCTCTGACCATACGTCTGTCCTTCTACTCATCCACTTTCTCTACTTGTACAACAAAGTAGAAGCTGTTAGGGGTTGTGGAGTTGGTGGAAATTAATTAACAAAATCAATATCAAAATATAAATATTAAAGGAAATGTGTCATCAGAAAATGACCTTTCATGGGTCCAGACTTTATAAACTAAGTATCAGGGTATGTAGGGCATAGTGCAGGGATCTAATAGCGCTTACTATTTTTTCTGAGCGCCGCTCCGTTCGCCCGCTGTGCCCCTGTTCACTTCTCCCGCCTGGCATGCTAATGAATAGCATCAGTACAGGGAGGAGGAGACTGCCCCGTTTCTCAATGGGCGCCTCCTTCTCCCTGGCTGTAACGCCGTCCAGTCACAGCGGAGAGTGTCACAGCCAGTGAGAAATAAAAACCTCACCTTCTCCCTGGCTGTGACGCTCTGCGCGACTGGACCGCGCTATAGCCAGGGAGAAGGAGACGCCCATTGAGAAACAGGACAGTCTCCTCCTCCCTGTACTGATGTAAAAATAAGCATACTAGGTGGGAGAATTTAACGGGGGACAGAAAAAATAGTAAGCGCTATTAGATCCCTGCACTATGGCCTACATACCCTGATACTTAGTTTATAAAGTCTGGATCCATGAAAGGTCCTCTTTAAACATAGTTTTAAAGAATTTTTGGTGATATTTTTAATTTTCCATGTCAATATCTGTATAAAAAACACAAAATCCTGCAGTTTTCGCACTGGCCAAAAAGTTCAATGATCGCTAACACATCTTGGTCTATGTAGAGCCCTTTTTTTTGCAGTTACCTGCTCATCACAGTAAGGATTATAAGGATATATGTGATAACTGTCGTTGTAATCCTTACTGTATATATAACATTATATAGGTAACACATGGTCTAACATTTATAATACGCGATATCACAGCTTATCTACTCCCTCCTGATCTCTGCGCAGGTCACAGATCATGAAGAGAAAACTCTCCCATAGAAGTCAATGGGGTCCCCTCCAGACCATTGTGTCTATAGACCATGGTGGCTAATGTAAAGCATATCTATAAATGCTATTAACCCCTTCACTGCCAGCACATAAATGTACGTCGCTGGAGCAATAGGCAAACACATGCGAGCGGGCGTCATGGCCGACAGGTCTCTGCTGTTTCAAACAGCAGAGACCTGCGGCTAATTACCGCGACCTGCAATAATGCCGATCGCTGTAATTAAAGGCTTTAGATGCCATGATCAAATGAGATCACTGCATCTAAATGTGCCAAAACCGGAAGCTTGCGCTTGGCCACAGGGGACGCCGGTAATTGATTTGAATGGGCTCAGCCTCGCTGAAGAGGCTGAGAACATTCAAAGTGCAATTCTTATTTTGGCCACCAGATGGCAGGCCAACATGAGAAATGAGCAATTCTCAATAATAAATGCAGTTTAAAAATACACGATTGTTCAAAATGAAAAGTAAAAAAATAGATTTTGTAGGCTCATATATGAGCTTCAAAATCATTACCAAAATAAATAAATATATATTAAAAAAAAAATATACAAGTTTAAAATCACCCCCCTTTCCATATAATGAAAATATAAATACCTAAATAACAAAAAATATAAACATCATGGGTATCACCGCTACCGAAAAAGCCTGTACAATTAAAATATAAAAATATTTTTCCAATACGGCAAACGGCGTAACAGAAAAAAGGGTCAAAATAGCCAATTTGCCATTTTTTCATTGCTTCTCTTACTAAAAAAATGTAATAAAATATGATCAAAAAGTCACACACACACCAAAAGGGTATAAAAAACTACAGATTGTCCTGCAAAAAATTAGCCCAGACACAGCTCAATAGATGATGATGTAAAAATAAAAATAAAAAAATTTCCCCAACGTTAAAATTTATGTTTACACTATTTAGATATAAAAAACCTATACATATGGGATATCATCATAATTGGGCTGATAAGGAAGGGCATGAGTCAGTTTTGCCATGAACGGAATGCCGTGCGAACAAAACCAGTAAAATGGTGGAGGAATTGTGGTTATTTTCCAATTTCACCCCATTTGGAATTTTTTCCGCTTCCCACTACATTGTATGCCATAATTAATGGTGGCATTAGAAAGTACAACTCATACAGCTATGTGAACGGAAATATATAAAAAATGAAAACGCAAAAACTAAAAAATCTCCGGTATCCTAAGGGTTAAAGGGTATGACTCCCCTCATGGCCCTTATATTGCTTAACATTTTTATATAAGTGACTTACTAATGTAATCCATTTTTCCAAATTGCCTACTTGTCAATGTTTATTCCATTTTTCCATCCATTTATAGATTGCTTGTTGTCAGGGGTTCCGGCCACTGCTGCAATGCAACAGCGGTGGCCGCGCGTGCTCACTGTAGAAGATTGATCTGGCCTCTTTGGTGGATGGGATAGCGGAAGCGTGCATAGGTACTCATGCGCAGCAGCTCCCATCCCGGTCACCTGCAACTGAGCTTGTAGCTAGTGTGGAACAGCTCCAGGGCATGCGCAGTAGCCCTGGAGCTGTTGTACACAGCTGCTTCATGTCTCGGGAACGCGCTTCCATGCCTTCAAGTTTCCTAGATACAATCTTTCTTGTTCCTGCCTGTTATCACCTTTAGATTGTATACATGTATATCATTGTAAGCAGACAGACATGTCTATGACCTCTGCTTATAAATGCATTAACAAATATGGTGGCCACCCAAGCAGAAAGTCAAAGGACGTATCATAGACCTACAGAAAGAGACTAAGGTGGGGTGGGAAAAAAATAGAATTTCAAATATAGCGTGTGCATTGCAGAGAGATTGGCTGGACATTTACTCATTAGACCGAGGTAAACTGCTTCTAGCTTTGCTTCATGCATTCTTTGCTTTATTCCAAGCACAACGGCATCGGAGACACAAATCACTCCACGCGAGCCATGAATCCTTGTGCTATTCTTCTATCATTTCTAAATACATGTGCAATGGGAGTTCCTAGTTGGGGGGGGGGGGGGGGGTGTCCCTACAAAGGCTGACATTGGCAGCACAGATTGGATTGTGATAGATTGTGCAGGGACATACCCCCAACTATTAACACCCTGTTGTACATTTAGTTATAAACTTCTAGCAGGAATAATAAAGGAATGGCATAAGAGAGTTAAAACAACAGATGTGCCATATTCTAGACCTGAGGGGTATGTGTGTTTTACATGTATTATGTATTTTATGTATATGTTATGCATTTTCCAGTCCAGATACTGAAGGGAGAGGAAGCACATGCTAGAGCTCCTATTCCTAAGAGCCCTGTCTAATTGACCTGTGAGACCAACACTCCAGGGAGATCATCAAAATCCAGAAAGCATCAATGTCAAGACAGCAGAGTGATCGGCGAAAGTACAGCTTTACAGTCGCTGCTGCTGGTGAGGGACTATGGCTGAGATACCCATCACCTAGAACAACCACTAAGTCAGACTAACATCAAGCCTGAATCTCACAGTTAACACCTATACCCACAGAAAAAGCCATTAAACTGCGATCAAACCAGCCGCCATACCTCCTTATCTGGTGCCAGTAACTGCACTTTGTACTTAATACTGCTAAATGTGTCACAAGTTATATTTAGCAATATGAAAATAAACTTTTATGCGTTTACTTCTGGCCTGATTCTTTAAACCAGTGTTTCCCAACCAGTGTGCCTCCAGCTGTTGCAAAACTTCAACTCCCAGCATGCCCAGGCAGCCTTTGGCTGTGCGGGCATGCTGGGAGTTGTAGTTTTGCAACAGCTGGAGGCACACTGGTTGGGAAACACTGTTTAAACTACCTTTCCACTGCACTGATCCCCAGGGAACAACAGCCCGAGGGAGAACACCGGGACACAACATCTCATTAGGGCCACTACCACTACTATCCTCTGCACTGGCTCCTCAGGTGCTCGCTGAAGATGGTCCAGAATGGTCATTTAATGTGGAATACAATTATTTACTAAAACAGACAAGTCAGTACAAAACCTTATAACATTGTGAAGTCCCGTTACAAGAGCAGAGCTCAGGTTGGGAAATCATGCTCCCGCGCAGATTGTGTTTCCCGCTGTCAACTCGCTCATCTGAGACTGGCCTCAAGAAAAAAAAAAGTATCGGATATGTTAAAATCAAACATGTTTAACCCATCTTCATGAACATCTGCCACATCTGACTGTGTGAAAGAGGAGTAAAATGGTTGTCTGGTCCTGCCAAAAACAGCAGGTTTGGCTCCCATTGATCTAATGTGTGTGGTGACCTATAATGCATCTGTAGCTATGCACATACTATTTATCCTCAGTCCTAATGATGCCCACAAGTCTAATGGTGGATTAACACTGCATAATTGTCAGGAATGAACGTGACTACAAATGCGCATTCCCGATAATCCGCTGGTGTGAATTTGCTGCTCATCACCCGTTTATCAGGTGAAATGATCTTTTATGTGGAACATTAAATCACAATGGATCTGTATGAGGATGAGAGATAGCAGTAGCCATTGCTCGTCCCCATAGGAGGTGATAGCTGCATGGAAATGCAGTTCTTCACTTCCACTGATGAGCAGGCAGTTATCAGGAAGGAACGGGCCCTTTCCAATAACTGCCTGCTCACTCGGCGCGTGTAAATGCACCTAAAGGGCATCTGTCAGCAGATTTGTGCCTATGACACTGGCTGACCATGTCCATATGTGCCCGCATTGCTGAGAAAAATGATGTTTTAATATATGCAAATGAGCCTCTAGGGGCAACAGGGGCGTTGCCTTTACACCTAGAGGCTCTGCTCTCTCTGCAACTGCTGCACCTTCTGCACTTTGATTGACAGGGCCAGGTACAATGACTTTCACTGCCTGGTCCATTCAAAGTGCAGGGGGCGCGGCAGTTGCAGAGAGAGCAAAGCCTGTAGGTGTAACGGCAACGCCCCTGTTGCTTTTAGAGGCTCATTTACATATATATAAAGCTCAATTTTTCTCAGCAATGCGGACACATATGAAAATGGGACCAACATAGATGCCTTCAGCGGCCAAGCGCACGTGTAACAGATCAGCCAGTTTCATAGGTACAGATCTGCTGACAGATGCCCTTTAAAAGGGTATTCCGGTAACGTTACTTAATTTTTTTTAAACTGCATTAACGCTGCAAGCTGTGACCCAACCAGAACCCATACCTATACTTATAACCAGAGCTTCATTTTACAGTACCTTGCAATCCATTTGTCTAGCTCCTGTGTGAGCCTGCAACACACTAAGAGTATCATGGCGCCTGATCTTCCCTCACAAAACTACAATCCCCACAATCCCTAGCTTTCCTGCTGTGAGTGTTGATGGTTACTGATTGGCTGTCTGATATACAGTCCGGTCACGCCCCCTCTAGTCAGTAATCACCAGCACACTGACACGCCCTTTGTTTCACAAGACATTTAGCTAGAGAATTGATAGCAACACACTGAGCATGCTCGACCTAACAAAGGCTCAGAACTACAGGTCGATGTCACAGTAATTTATGAGGAAACACAGAGGGTAGCAGAGGAAGAAAACTACTTTTATAACTACCAAACGGTAAATATGTGAAATATACATTATATTAGGTAATTATTGATGATAAATTAGTCTAAAACATAACCCCTTTAAGAAAGACTGCAGCGTTAACAAAACTTTGATGTTTCTTCCAAATCTGCAACCATTGCAATAACAGTGGTCACACACATTTATATGCTCGCTTGGCTGACGGCCAACCCCCCCGATCTCCCTAGACGCATGCACACTCGGTTGGGCCGATCACGCACATGTTCTGAATAGGAAGATGAAATAACCTGCTGCCAGACCCCTCTGGCAGTGGCTTATCTCCATTGGATCAGCAAGTAGAAACTGGCTGTTGCAGCCAACCATAAACTGATGTGTACGGCCACCACAAGTTTGCGACTGCGGCATTTTGTGCACAGCAACAGTCCAATATTCGACTCACATCTCAGAGTACTCGGAGCTCCAGCTGAGAGATTCCACTGGAGGTAAATTCAGGCTCTTTGACTTCTCGCTGGTATCGTCCTTTTCATCCAGTTTGTTCTGCATCATTTGGTCAACGCTGCTGAATACCTAAAACAGCCAGAAAGAAATTGAAAAATAATTGTAGAAAAGACAAAAAAAAAAAGTTAAACATTCATTCTTATAATATAAATATCTAAAATCTTACATCTTGTGAAACATGTTTCAATATTCACTGGATGTGACTACTAATGCATGTGCTTGACTAAACTAATAATACTAATACGAGATAAGGTCTGAACTGGGTACACAGCCCTGCTTTATCCCCTTGTGACCATGGAGAAGGCCAGACGTTGTATGAGATTAGAAAAACATGGCTACTTTTTCTAGATACAGCGCCACTCTTCCCCATAGGCTGTGTCAGGCACTGCATCTGGAAGAAGGAAGCTACGGTATGTTACGTATATAATCTCTATTTCAGTTAACATGGCCGATAAAATGGCTAGATGGCCGTATATTTTATATGTTGTCCCAGAAATAGTAAAATGGATCTAAGATTAAAAAAAACGTAATGAGATTACTCAGTGGTTGATTGCTTTTAACTGAAAAGATGATGACAAAATTGCAAGCTTTCAAGGCTACTTAATATCATCAGGCATCTCTTGAGGCTCCATTCACACATCCGTAATTCCGCTCGGCATTTTGCGGAACGGAATTGCGGACACATTCATTTCAATGGGGCTGAACGATGTGCTGCCCGGATCCGGAATTGCGGATCCGCACTTCCGGGTCCGCAATTCCGTTCCCCCAAAAAATAGAACATGTCCTATTCTTGTCTACGGACAAGATTAGGCATTTTCTATTAAGTGCTGCCGCGGATCCGCTATGCCCACACGGACGTGTGAATGGAGCCTAAGGCAGTATCTGAAGAGTCACATATTTATACAGCAAAGTACATAGAAATAATTAGAAGACTAGGCATTTCTATCATAGTGCCGGCCATGTGCGGTCCGCAAATTGCAGAACACACACGAGCCGGTATCCGTGTTTTGCGGATCTGCTGTTTACAGACCGTAAAACACCACGGTCGTCTGAATGTAGCCTTAATAGTACATATACTTACTTTAGAGAACCTATGTGAGCTTGAGGAAAACTGTCTAATTTCCATACTGAAATCCTCATCATTAGTATCATCCTCCTCCTCTGTTTCCATATGATGGTATTTTTCAGACCGGGCTAAAAAGTAAAAATAATCATTCATTAGAAAAGATATATAGTTTACACTTTATCGCAGGGGGCTGGAAAAAAAAAAAAAGATCCTTTTATAAAAATAAAAATTATATTAAAGGGGTTGTCTCATGAACAAGGACGGAGAATCCCTCTGTAAAAGCAGTACTCGATCGGGTGGATTGAAGCAGGTCTTGTAATACAAAGAGTGTCATTCATTTAAATGACCTCCCTACTGCTGCAGGGAAAATTCCAGGCTGGTTGTGGCTTCTCCGGGCAATATTAGCTGCTTGCCAGTCTTGGGATCAGGACTTGGTGGGGTTGAGAAGTCTCTTGTCTCTGCTGAGACCACCTTTAATAAGTGTGTTCTATCACAAGGTAGGATGTGACCATCCAATTAAAGAGGCCCTGTCACCCGGTTAAAGTCTACCCTACCAGGCACATAGCCTGGTAGGGCTGATGACACAGCCAAAAACCTTTCCCTTAATTTCTCATGTAGTAGGTTTTGTATGGCCGAAAAATGAGGAATTTGAGCACTCGGAGGTGGGCTTATGCCTTCCGAGCAATGTACTTACTGTCAAAGTAACTTGTGTCATCTTCAGATTCAAGTTGAGGGATGAACTCTGCTTTCTGTCTTAATAAACTGTTCCAGTCTAAGGCACGAAAGAAGGGATGTTGCTTCACCTCATAAGCTCCTCCTGGGGAAGAAACAGGCAGAAAAAGTTAAGAATGACACCAGTCAATTCCATATCTTTGTGGTAGAGCTTATATGTCAAGATCAGTCCTTTAGGTCTCTATATTTAAAGGGATTGTCCCATCTTGGACTCTCATGGCCGAGGTGGGAATAATCACACTCTGTACCTGCCAGGAGAGATGGAGTTATGGACACGGCTGAACACTGAAATGGGATTTTTCACAACATTCTGTACTATTATGTCAAATCATTCAACAGAATAACACATATTCCAATAACATATTAGCATGCCATTGCAAAACATCTTAAATATGCGGTACTTGTACTTGAAATCATACGGCTCCATAGCCATAATAGGCGCAATCCCTAATTATGTGCAGATTCATTTCAGAAATGGAAAAAGTTAAAAATTTAAACTGAAAAAGTTAAAGGTTGAACCATATTAATTTTAATACATGCACAGTGCTTCTTTTGTAAAGGGTGTCCGTCAGCAGTTGTCAATGAAAAACTGCTGACAGACATAAGTGGAAACAGGGGACAGGAGCTGATACATACTCCTGTTCCTGGCTTTTAGGGAGTGATGTAAATTGCCATGGCTGTCGATCTAGCAGGTGCACCAGAAGTGCACTTGGGGATGGCCCTCAGGCTGCAGTACTCAGTGTATGACACAGCGCCTCCCTTCTGCTGTGAGCGATGGCTGTATCGTCCAGACACGAGACTGCTACAGCCACCACTAACAGCAGAGGAGAGGCATGTAGAGTGGCTCACAGCACTGCAGCCTGTGCGCCCACCCGGTACACTTCTGGGGGCGGCGCACGCAGCAATCAAAGCTCATTTTTAGAGCTGGACGTACTTGTGTTTTGCAAGTTCGGTGTTCGGGTTCTATTACAATTCCGATATGGATTCAGTAACCATGGCCCATAATGGGATTCTATGAAAAAAGGAATCCCATTATGACAGAATGCAAAACGGGAATGCCTCTTAAATGCATTCCGTCATAGAATTCCGTTATGGCACGTGGTAATGGAATCCATATCGGAATTGTAATAAAACCCAACCACGATCTTGTAAAACACAAGTTCGCTCATCCCTATTCATTTTCCATCACTCACTACATTATAAGCAGAGACGGAGGTATGTATGAGCTCCTGTCCCCTGCCTCTACCTGTGTCTGTCAGCAGCTTTGCATTGAAAAAAAATAATTGCTGACAAACCCCCTTTAAAGGCTCTGAACACCTTCAAAGTCAAAATCTTTCTACTTTGAATTATGTCACAACTCTGCAGCAGGTCTTCCTTTTTTATCATTTTGTTTCTACAGCTCCTATGCAGACTAAGCAACACAACAAATTCTGCTTAGTGTAGGTAGTGGTCGGAACACAAAACATTGGAACATTTTCTAATATTAAAAAAGATATTATAAAATAAAAAATTAAATAGTGAACCCCAGAATACAGAGCAAATGAAGGGCTGAGAATAATCCAATTATGGATATACGGTGTAATTTAAGTCACGCATAAACGTGAATCTGAATTGGAGCGGCAGACACCTTGTTAAGCACAATTATACTGAAATATGAGAGATGGGCATGCTATCTCATTACCGCTAATAAGGCAGCAGGAAAGTCCTCTAATGTTGGAAAAGTCAAGGAAACACGAATGCTGCCAGACCACACCTGACCGGAGATACAGGCAATGACCGACAATAACAAGGCAAGAAGAACAAGGACCATGACCACCAACATGCAGGTTTCATACATTAATCAGAATCCAGTAATTAGGGCTGACAAGTAGTGTGACCATGGACATAAGAACAACCAATGGCATGCAAATGAATATTAAAAAAATTCCTTTAGAATCAATGTCATCAGAATTTTGGAGACACCATTTCAATTAGATAATGAATAGGATCATTTAAAAGGGTTGTCACAAGAATATTCTACAGTTTTCAAATCAGCACCTGGAACTGAATATTTTTGTAATAGCACGTAATTAAAAATGTTGTATAGCCACTGAGTAATGCAATAAAATGTATATGTACAGCGCCACCTGCTTGTTTGTTTTTTCTTATCCCCCCCCCCCCCCCCCCCCCGATTCACTGAGATGGTCACACATGCTCAGTTTCATCCTTCAACTGCCTCCTGAGCTGTGATAGGGACAGATCTGCAGCAGAAAGGAGACTCCCCTCGAGCTGACAGTGTGATATAAATCTAGCAGAGCAATGAGTGGAGAGATCTCTGGATCCATGAGAGGTACAGGGCTGGTTCTAGCTTGGTTAGAAAGATATCGTCATTTACTATATGATGTCTGGTTTTCATTTTTTACATTAAATCATGAGATAACCCTTTTAAATAATCCATAATAATAAGGTTTATGGGAATACATTGTATTAAGTGTTTCTTCACTTAACAGCTTTACCCCCTTTCTGTCCACCATACATAAAATCATGGCTAACTCCATGATCCTCCTGCCATTAGCTAGTTCATTTACATGCTTTGTTTGATGGCCTAACGCACTCTTGAACACAGCGCCATCATCAGGATGGGGATGATAGTACGACCCTCTACTTTGATAGGGAACTGAAATTTTATCGACAATTCTAGGGAAACTCTGCAGCAGATGGGTTATAGGAAATGCAGGGAGGACACCACAAGCTCCTGTATACAGATCAAGTAACCATGGGGCCCAATAGCAAAACTGGGAATGGGGCCCCATTTCACCATCACCACTTTCAGCAATATATTCCGAAACACTTATGGTTGGTCTCCAAAATGCTAAAGGCTAAGACACATAGTGATGTCACAGTATAGAGATACTGCTCACATGGATGTCACAATATTGGCATAATACACACAGTGATGTCACAGTACAGGGATGATAAAGACACTGATGTCACAGTACAGGGATAATCTACTTAGTAACTGGAATTATACAAAACAGTGATGTCACGTGCAATTATAATGCGCATAGGGTGTCACAGTACAGGAATAATGCAGTGATGTCACAGCACAAGAAAATGCAAAAAGTAATGTAGTACCAGAAGGCATAATGCAAAGAGAAGAAGCACCCATGAGACAGCATAGAACAAATGAGAATTGGGACGGTATCACATTTTCAGTGGCCCTTTATAGACATTTTACCACTAACTGCACCTTATGTCTGAGTCGATATGGACCCCCTTAGTTTTTGGGCCCCATAGCAGCTGCTTTGCGTTCTACCCTGGTAGTTACGCCCATGCCGAGGTCTAATGGGTTGCAATGACTATACCAATGCATAGTTGCCAACAGTTCCAAATTTGCAGGGACAGACATTAATTTTCAGAGACCGTCCTGGCAAGTTCAAGCTGCCCCTGGCTAAAGAATAGGTGGGGATTATGCAAGTCCACTCATAAATTGGTAGTCTCACGGGTTTGTTCATTCCAGAGGCGGGGCTTACTATAATATCGTTAACTATGCCAGAGTTACCAGTGGATCTGTATACGGAGGACGTAGCGAACACCACAAGTCATGTGTTCCCTGCTAGCTTGTTATTTGATGGGCAAAAGTAAACTAATCAATTTATGAATTTAGTGAAATGTAAAGTATAAATACTAGATTTTTTTTTTTTTTTAAACATCCCAAAATTAAAGTGGACATATCTCCAAACCAATAAAGATCCTTCCTATCAAACAGAAGGTACCTCAAGCACACAATAATTTCCCCAGTATGTTGCACCCCTGCCCTAACTGGTTTGCAAAAAAATGTCTGTAACTGGATCATTATTATGTGCAAAGGTAGCATATAAAGCTACAGGAGGTAGATAGATGTAAAAGAACATCAGGGCTTTGATCTTGGTGCTATAGCGTTGTGATGCAGACATATCACTATGCACCAGAGAATTAGCGGATTCATCTTCAGGATTATTGTTATTGATTAAACCAACAACCTTATAAATGAAACTGAGGGGGAAAAAAATGAAAACTGTCTCAAATTGAAAACTAATAATAAAACCCCATGTGGCCCATTTAAATAAAGAGTAGAATAAGGGGGAGCACCTCGTCAAATCGTTCTCTGAGCATCGAAACACCCGTGGTTATAAAGGGGTTAACTGAATATTCACTTTACAAAAGTTAGGGAACAGACTTATAGCCCAAAAGTAGTCACAGCTGAGGGCAATGACATTAGCATGGCTGTCTGGGCAGGACACAGAAGCTACGTGTCTACGGTTTAGCGGTGGAGTAATGGCTATACTCCCCTGCTTAGATCTGACATTATTAATGCTAAAACTGAAATGCCAATCAATACCAGGGCACTTCTTCTCATCCACTTTCCAACACATGCAGAGTGAGAACCTTTAAACAAAAAACTCATGGCTGAGAACTCCTCTTAACAAACAACAGAGCTTGCAATGAAAGAGAACGGATGACTAGTCTCAAATGGCGATGGATCACCATCGCGGAAATTATCTGTATTTATTCAAACTTAAAGGGACACTTAAAGGGACAGAAAAATCACATAATAGCTTATTTGTGAATATTCTATGCATTTTTTTTTTATTAAAAAAAAATATGGGGACCATCCTCATCAATTTTAAAGTCCTGGAAAGTATAAATGCTTGCGGTGGCCATGACAATTTTTGATTATTATATCAAAGCCAAAGTTTGAGGTTTCTAAAGGGCAACATGAAAAAGGGCTAATGATAAAGTTTGGCAATGCGACACCAAATATTAACAGGTCAAATTCCATGGATCCACTAGTGTCCACATCAGTCACTCGCTACTATCCGTTAAATATTAAGAAGGAACATGCCGCCATACACAGTAATACGTTAGAATATACCCTGTTACCACATAAATATATAGAGGGCCACATTCATTTTTAGGAGTCTTCTGAGGCACTTCACAATGTCATACATCGTTGCCTCCAAAAAAGGAAGAGAAACCTGGCCCACCTAATGTGGACACGTCTACAGAAGATCTGCTCTGTATTTCAGATATGACTGCACAGTAGATAGATGCAAATTCTTTGCACTGGATGTCTTCTTTAGATAAAGTATGAAAAGTATTAAACAAGAAAACTAGTTGTAGGTAAGTATATATACAGTACTTATGGCAAAACATTTTACCTGTCCCAAGTCTTTCTAGAGGATTTTGCCTGAGCAGTAAAGTAATGAGGTCCTGAGAATCAGGTGGAGGAGCTTCTTCTTTATTTTCAGGCCAAATAATTTCATCTGTTACAAATAAAAGAAAATGTTATAGGGCAAAGAATGACTTGCTTGGATAAGACATCTATACAAAACAGCTTACAGAGGCATTATACCAAAACCAGGGGACAATGCCCAGATTATATTAATTTCAGGCATATTCATTAATGCAAGAATGGAAAGATATTGCTGAGCAAATACAGAGGTTTTCATCAAAAATTCCCTCAAATGAAAATTTGGGTCAGGAAAGAGCAGTTAAATTAACCGTGTAAGAAGGTATATATTAAAAGTCTGTTACTTACAGTTAGTTACTTATTAGTTACTAACTAGTTATTAACAGAGATTATCCAGAATGAACAGATTACGTATTTCTGAATAGACCAGTGGTCCAAAATGTTCAAGGAAATGAGCGCGCTAACAGCGTACACACATTAGGTAGAAGTAGAATGATCCTTTGGTGAACAATTCTCACCAATGCCGCCATATACATTCTAGTCCATATTGAGAATCCCTAAAGTGATTGTCCTTCAGAAACATTTTCTGGTAGAAGTTAAAACATTTCATTAAGTGAGAAAACATGCATGTCATTGATAGAATTTAGATAAAATGTAAAAGTCATGGTAATAGACATAGTTTGAGACGCCTTTTAACCATGGAAGGATCTTGGATTTAATAAAGATTATGGTCACATGGGATTATGGTCATCGCAGTTGTGGACCCCCCTTTTTGGATGTTTGATAGTGTCAGGCATTTCAAGCTGTAAGTGCTTTGAATAGCAACTTTTTTTGGTTTGGTCAAGATGGTTGCCATCCTGTGGGTAGAATTTGCCTAAAATGTATTGGTTAATTGGTATGGCCAATCGATTTCTGGGGTCAGCGGTAGGTTTTTGTCTGCCCCAGCAACAGGCTGTCCATAGGTTAGGGAGTCCTTGGGACATGGCTATGTGGGCTATAAATTTGGGCAGGTAGGGTCTTCACCCATCTTACTGCTGCCAGATTCCTCGATTTTCAACTCCCCCCAATCATCCTCATTTCTTGTGTCCGTTGCAGCCTTTTTTGTTAACCTGGGGTAAATTGCCTTTATACTGAAGAGTTTTGCTACAGCTCAAGCCGATGGCTGAGCTCATGTTTATTATCAGAATTACATTATAAGTATTAATTTTGATATTTATTGCTAGACTTTTTGGTTCGTTTTGAAGTTCTGAGTTTATTGGTTTACAATAGAACAGTACAGGTTAACTAATAAAGGCCATGGCAAATTGATGCCCCTGAAGATTTGTGAGTGTGTCTTATTTTCTACGGTTAGGGTTATTTGATGGGTATGACCTATAATCCCATTATCAGTATAGTAGATGATGAATTTTTATATCAGTTGTGTAAGACTGGGTTCAGATGCATCAGTTTCCCTGTGGCGTTTCTGAACCATCCCAGAGGAAAACTACATGGAAATCTGGCCCAACAAACAGGCTCTTCT
Source organism: Bufo gargarizans (assembly GCF_014858855.1). NCBI lineage: Eukaryota > Metazoa > Chordata > Amphibia > Anura > Bufonidae > Bufo > Bufo gargarizans. The sequence continues at coordinate 675,288,888 of NC_058080.1, forward strand.
TTGGCCTTAGCCACACTAACATATGATACTTCGCACCTTCTGGTTTATATCATGTATGTGTAAGCAAAAGACAGATTCTAGATGGGAGGTACATTATATCTGCCATGATTTTATCAAGATATAGAGATAGCAAGGACAATTTATTTTTATTTTACTTTCTGACATTGTCCTTATCAAGAAGGACACGCTGGAGCTCGAATTCACACATAAACCATAGTTTGTACCGATGGGGAGAATAACAGAGAATTTATTTAACGAGTGCACAGAGCAGTGTAATGATTAGCGCACACAGGCAGACCACTGGTATACGCTTCATTCCTAAACATCCTTTTTATTATACACAGAGGCCAGTTCATGATGCACATAATTAAAACCCACTACTGCTACTTATTTCTAATTAGCGCAAAAAGTTAAATGTAATTTCCAGCTGCAGAAAAACACACAGCAAAGGCATCAAGATGGGGAGAATAAAAGGGGAAGATTTACTAATCATGTTTAATATTCAGACAGCATTAACTAATGCTTGTATTACAGACACAGATAATCGTTTAGATCTTCGCTAACAAGCGCTCGTATGAATGCTCGTTAGAGATGATCTGGCAGTGTAATACTACCACAGATTACCCGATGAACTAGTAAACGCTCGTTCATCGGGCAATTGGAATCTTTCAGGAGGTTGAAAAATGATTGTTTGCCGGCAGCAGATCGAGTTGTGTAATCACGATCTGATGCCGGCAATCAGTGATTCTGTATGGGGACGAGCCATGGCATTAGTGATCGCTCCTCCCCATACTGTGGTGGAGATTGCGGAATGTATTAGCAGTGGTTTCCTCCACTACCGAGCAAGCGATTGCCGGGAAAGAACGCTTCCCTCCTGACAATCGCCTGTGTGATCTACTAATCTAATAATAAGCCTTAGGGCTCATGCACATGAACGTGGTCTATATGCGGAACCATTCACTTCAATAGGGCCACAAAAAAACTGTGCATTCCTTTTCAATATGTCCGTTCTGCAAAAGAATAGAACATCTTATTATTGTCCGCGTTACAGACGAAGATAGGGCTGTTCCGTTCCGCAAAATACGGAATGCACATGGACATGATCTCTATTTTTGCGGACCACAAAATACATAAGGTTGTGTACATGAGCACTTTTTAGATGCACTTAATTTGTCACAGTGATAGTTCTGTGTAAAGCACATACCCTTGTCTACCAGAAGAAATTACTCATGCACATAAAAGTATTGTCTTTTCATGTCCGTCCCATTTTTTTTTTTTGCGGATCGTATGCGGAAACATTAATTTTAATGTGTCCGCAAAAAAAAATAAAAAAATGGAAGTTACTCCATGTTTCCAAAAAATAGAACATGTCCTATTATCAGCATCATGTGTATGAGCACTAAGCACCATAATACTCTGGCCGATATTCAGGCAGGAAGAGTTCTGATGGACGATAAACACATCTATCGGCGCTCGTTTGCACCGACCTGATTAAACAGGCCAATGCAAAGTGAATGTGGGAGGATCGCTACTGCAGTCATTCTTCTCCATGCAGTTCTAATGATTACCGGCTGCAGCACCAGGGAGATACGCTGCCAATTATCAGACATCTTTCATCCTGATGAACAATACCAATCTGCCGACAATCAGCTGCATGATTATACATGCCACTTATCATAAATGAGTGTTCCTGTGAATGCTTGTTCCCGATGATTGGCCTGAATATCACACCACAATTTTCAGAATGGAACGGGACGCCCTTAATAGAAATACCTATTCCTGTCCTTAAAATGGACAAGAATAGGACAAGTTCTATTTTTTTCTTTTGCGGGGCCACGGAACAGAGTAACAGATGCGGATGGCACACAGAGTCCAAACAATGTATCCGAACCCAAACAACGGTCGTGTAAATGAGGTCTAATAGTGCCCTAAGGGTACAGCCAGACATTTAGGTTTTTTAATACTTTCTCCTTTTATGATCCACTTCTGATTTTGGCTTCATAAACTATATCAGAAAACCCAGTACCCTCAAGGCCCACCTTCTACCTATACAGATCATCTGCATGCCCACTTACAATTGTATAAGGACATATCAATAAGCTCAAATCACTCGAAACTCAACAATAAGAAATGGACTCTAGTGACAAATGTTTGATTTTGTTATAAAAGTCATTGGGGAGATTTATCAAAACTGGCGTAAAGGAAAATTGACTAAGTTGCCCATAGCAACCAATCAGATTCCACCTTTTATTTTTCAGAGCACCTTTGCAAAATGAAAGGTGGAATCTGATTGGTTGCTATGGGCAGTTTTTCTTTACACCAGTTTTGATAAATCTCTCACTGTCTTCACTAGGGTCCATTATTGGCCCACTAAGATCCTCTAGTACACCGATGGGCCAAGTCCAACATGCACCAACAATCCTGTTTGCTTTTTTTTCTGGCCATGATCCACAAAGGACGGAAACTGTTTAGTTGGGACTACATGAGAAGAATATTTTTTATATCAGTCTAAATGGCTTGTCTACTTTTACTATAGATCCTTGGACTTGGAAATGGACAGCATAGAAGAATGGATCTGGAATTTTGGATGTTTTAAATGCCTTTACCAATTGTCAGTGCACAAAGCTTCAAATAGTCTATAAAAATACAATTCCTCTAGTAAGCATACTATATTACCTAACTGGCCCTATAGCTATTATTCCTCCCTTATTTCTTCTCATACCTTCCCGATTTCAGGAATCCAGTATCAAACAGATGTGTCCACCCTTAACTTTTTCTTAATTAGGTTAAGGTCTCCAATAGAGATTGGAGACCTTAAGCCTCATGCAGACGTCCGTGGAACACGGTCCATGAGATACCGAACTGGCATTGCAGGAGCTCACAGCGTCATTGGTTGCTATGACGCCGTGTGCTCCTGCAATGCCAGTCCGGTATCTCACGGACCGTGTTCCACGGACGTCTGCATGAGGCTTAAGTCTTCAAAGGTTCTTAATTAGGTTGTTTTGTTTCAAGTTTTCTGAATTTTGGAAAAAAAATTCTACCCAAACCAAAGTTAGAGAGAGAGAGAGACTAGAGGCTAGTATAAAAATGTGGGTTTTTCAGCAATACATATGCATTGTCTGAGGTGGGGGTACCCTCTCATCATGAAGAGTGACTAGTAGGCACAGTACGTGTGTGGAGTACTGTAGGCCAGGCAATGCCCCTCTGGAGTGTCTGGAAAATATATTCAAATTAGCTTTCCAAAACCTATCTGATGCCAGCAGATGTAAGGTAATTTTTAATATTTTCCCCAGACACTAAGAGGAACGTTGACTAGGTTACGATACTCCTCATGCATACTCGGCACTTTCCAGAAATAAAAATAGTACCCCAATCAAGGTCTCTCCGGCAGCCAAAACTGTTTCTTTGGTCAGTTCTGTTAAAGGGTAGTTGCCCCAGAAAGAGTTCCCCCGGGACAACACATGAAACCTACAGTAGCATACTAGTCTCTCTCATCCTTAGTCTCCAACTTCTCCTGAAACAAAATCAATATTTCATCATCACAGGCAAGCAAAACCCATGGCAAGTTGCAATTCACAACACAACCACTAGGTGGCCATACAGACTTAGGGCTCATTTACAAAACAGTATATTCGCCGTATCCGTGTTCATGGGCACCAGCCGTGTGAATCCCGTATTGCAGTGTGGACCAATGGGTCCGCAAGCGACAAAATACGGCAAAAGATAGGACATAACTTATCTTTTGCCATGTGGAAGCACGGACCCAAAAGCCCATGGAAGCACTTACGAGTGTTTCCGTGGGCTTCTGATTCGCACCTCTATTCTGCAAAAGATAGGATATGTCCAATCTTTTGCATTCAAATCAATGGGTCTGCATACGCAGCATGGAGTTCACATGGCCAGTGCCTGTGTATTGTGAACCGCAATTTGCAGTCCGCAATACGGGCACCACGGCCATACGATTGTGTGATCGAGCCCTTATACAGGATTGACATCTTGTGACAGGTAATTTCACGCCATACATCTCAGGTTGATCAATGGTAAGGATGGACATATCTAAGTATAGACAGCTGATGTGTACACAGACATGAGGAGGCCTCATAGTAAAGATGAAAAGTGGGCATCCTTCTGCAGTTGGCTGGCACCATTACACCTATAACCACCTGATGCTTATTACTGCTCACCTACTCTGCATTATCCTTGAGTTAATCACCCACACCTACGTTTGCCAACACTTAAGGACCAGTGGAAAGAGTCTGGTGAACATTAGTGTTGAGAAAATCGAAGTCATCAGTGATGACGTCAACGTGCCCGGCTAGAGGACGTCATCGTGATGATGTGGTTTCTTCAATTAAAATGGCTGTGACGGCCTCTCCGGGAGCAATTGGATTAACCCCTGAAAGGCATCGATGTTAATGTCATATGTCGCAATCAGAGATGAATGCAGCATCTGAGGGGTTCAATGACGGGAAGGTGAAATCGCTGTGAAATCTGCATCAATGCGTCTGCAACATACAATGGAATGCGATTTGTGACAAAGTAATTTGTAACAAATCAAATTTCTTTGCGAAAGCAACCGAATTAAATTTTTGATAACTTTCCTCATCTTTAGTGAGCATGCATGTCATTTCTGTAGTGGAAGCAGTCCCCCTGGGGAAGCCGCAGCATCCAGTTTGTAGTGACAAAATGTCTTATCCCTGTTTTCCCCAAAGTAGAGGAGAAGATACATATAAAGCCTCATTCACCCGTCAGTGTTCCATGGACGTGTGCTGTATCTGTTCTCCACGGACAGCACACGTCCCCATTAATTTTAATCAGTGTTTTAGCTCGGTCCGTGTTTTTAGCACAGATGCATGATCTTCGTCCGTGTTCACGGATACATCCTGCCCTTTATAGTCTATGGGTCTGTGAAAACCACAGATGCAACACGTATGGATGGGCACAAGGACAGCAAAAAACGCAAGGACCCAACACGGATCTTTCATGGATGCATCACTGACCACCATCTCACGGATTTGAGCACGGATACGGACGCGTGAATGAGGCTTAACATTCTCAGAAAAAGTTAAGGAATGAGGGAATGAAAGAAATGCCGGAGAAAGGACTAAGCAGGGAGAACACTGCTACGCAGCTCCCTGTAGTAGTATCATCTCTAATTATTTGCATTACATCTTTCATAACAGAAAATATGAATAATATGCAAATTACCTTCGGCTCATGTGTGTAATTTGTGTGTGCGGGGGCGGAAATCACAGATCGTAAAGGGCAGAAGAGTTCTATAACAAAAACAGCTATCATGCCAACTTGGATGCTTTATCTAAGATTAGGTTAAACTAAACGCAGAGTGCAAGCTACTGTATGAATATGCATCCCAGCTGCAAGGCATTTTGAGCCAGAACAGTGTGTTACTGCGTGCTTTAATTAAAACAGGTTGATTCCCCAAGCTCCTGGTGTCTCCGATTATAACCTCTGAAAACCATATCATTTTACTACAGGAGTTATGTTTTTTTTTTTTGCTTGTTTTTTATGGAAACCTTTCCTTCAAGTCCAATAAAAAGAAATATAAAGCCAAAGACATGTGCTTGTGTGCATACACACACCCCTACACAGTCGAGTCACAATATTATGACCATTAGCTAATATCCAGAGTTGCTGTGTGCCGATATGCTGGGAGTGGCTCAGTAAGGTCCTAGTAGGTTCCAGTCAAAGTTGCAAGAGATTTCGGAGAATGAATTTGGCAATCACTTCTGTGTCTCTAAAAACATTTTAAAACAGCAATCTGAAGTCGAGTTTGGTACTGAGGTACCAAACCCAGATCTACGATCCAAAGCTCAATTCGCTCAAGCCTAATCATCACGGTCGAGGTGGTCCTACAGATGCTCAATTGGCTTCAAGTCTGAAAAATTATGAGGGCAGGGTAGTACTTGGAAGACTTGGCCATGCTCTTCCAACCAATGTCTGATATTTCTAGCCGTGTGACATGTCACACTGTCTTGCTGGAAGATTCCATCCGCCCCAGGGAAGACAATCAGCAGGTATGGGTGTACGTGATCTGCAAGGATGGATTCATACCCAAATTGGTTGAGTGCCATCCACTCGGATGAGTAGGCAGAGAGAATGCCACGAAAACATTCCCCAGACCATAATGCTGCCATCAGCTTGTGTTCTTCCAGTAATGGTTTCAGGGGGTTAGTTCTCCAATGGTGTTGTTTTAGACACACGTCTGGTTGCCAGCTGGTTAATTTCGGCAGTGAGCTGTTCCTCTGTAGCGCCTCGGGCCACCATCGCTCACCTTCATAGCCGAACTTCACCTCCCACATCAATGGCATGTGGTGCTCCGTAGTTTCCACATCACTTATTCACAATGGTGCCATTCTCGAAAACAGTTCACAAACTGCGCAGTTTCAGAAATACCGCCACCCTTGGCCTGAAAGCCACTAATCATCCCTTTTTGCAACTGATTGACCATGACAGCAACAGGGATATGTGTGCAAACCTTATATACCCACCAGCCAGCTCACCACACGTGACTTCTTTGTGTAGCAACACGTTGCCGGCGTTGAAACCACTAAGTGGTCATAATAATAATGTGACTCAAATGTGGTATGTACACACACACACACACACATATATATACAGTGGCGGAAATAATTATTTGACCCCTCACTGATTTTGTAAGTTTGTCCAATGACAAAGAAATGAAAAGTCTCAGAACAGTATCATTTCAATGGTAGGTTTATTGTAACAGTGGCAGATAGCACATCAAAAGGAAAATCGAAAAAATAACTTTAAATAAAAGATAGCAACTGATTTGCATTTCATTGAGTGAAATAAGTATTTGAACCCCTACCAACCATTAAGAGTTCTGGCTCCCACAGAGTGGTTAGACACTTCTACTCAATTAGTCACCCTCATTAAGGACACCTGTCTTAACTAGTCACCTGTATAAAAGACACCTGTCCACAGAATCAATCAATCAAGCAGACTCCAAACTCTCCAACATGGGAAAGACCAAAGAGCTGTCCAAGGATGTCAGAGACAAAATTGTAGACCTGCACAAGGCTGGAATGGGCTACAAAACCATTAGCAAGAAGCTGGGAGAGAAGGTGACAACTGTTGGTGCGATTGTTCGAAAATGGAAGGAGCACAAAATGACCATCAATCGACCTCGCTCTGGGGCTCCACGCAAGATCTCACCTCGTGGGGTGTCAATGGTTCTGAGAAAGGTGAAAAAGCATCCTAGAACTACACGGGAGGAGTTAGTTAATGACCTCAAATTAGCAGGGACCACAGTCACCAAGAAAACCATTGGAAACACATTACACCGCAATGGATTAAAATCCTGCAGGGCTCGCAAGGTCCCCCTGCTCAGGAAGGCACATGTGCAGGCCCGTCTGAAGTTTGCCAATGAACACCTGAATGATTCAGAGAGTGATTGGGAGAAGGTGCTGTGGTCTGATGAGACCAAAATAGAGCTCTTTGGCATTAACTCAACTCGCTGTGTTTGGAGGAAGAAAAATGCTGCCTATGACCCCCAAAACACCGTCCCCACCGTCAAGCATGGGGGTGGAAACATTTTGCTTTGGGGGTGTTTTTCTGCTAAGGGCACAGGACAACTTATTCGCATAAACGGGAAAATGGACGGAGCCATGTATCGTGAAATCCTGAGCGACAACCTCCTTCCCTCTGCCAGGAAACTGAAAATGGGTCGTGGATGGGTGTTCCAGCACGACAATGACCCAAAACATACAGCAAAGGCAACAAAGGAGTGGCTCAAGAAGAAGCACATTAAGGTCATGGAGTGGCCTAGTCAGTCTCCGGACCTTAATCCAATCGAAAACCTATGGAGGGAGCTCAAGCTCAGAGTTGCACAGAGACAGCCTCGAAACCTTAGGGATTTAGGCTGGGTTCACACTTGAGCGTTGCGCAAACGCGCGTTTTACGCGCGTTTTTGACGCGCATTTTTATGCGCGTTTTTGTAATAGTAAACGCGCGTTTGACGCGCGTTTGTGTGATTCACTACAGTGTCCTATGGCCACAAACGCCCCAAAAGTCGCTCATGTACTTTTTGGAGCGTCGGGCGTTTTACAGCGCGATCGTACGCGCTGTAAAACGCCCAAGTGTGAACCATTCCCATAGGGAATCATTGGTTTCTCCTTGTTGAGCGTTTTACAGCGCGTAGGAACGCACTGTAAAACGCTCAGGTGTGAACCCAGCCTTAGAGATGATCTGCAAAGAGGAGTGGACCAACATTCCTCCTAAAATGTGCGCAAACTTGGTCATCAATTACAAGAAACGTTTGACCTCTGTGCTTGCAAACAAGGGTTTTTCCACCAAGTATTAAGTCTTTTTTTGTTACAGGGTTCAAATACTTATTTCACTCAATGAAATGCAAATCAGTTGCTATCTTTTATTTAAAGTTATTTTTTCGATTTTCCTTTTGATGTGCTATCTGCCACTGTTACAATAAACCTACCATTGAAATGATACTGTTCTGAGACTTTTCATTTCTTTGTCATTGGACAAACTTACAAAATCAGTGAGGGGTCAAATAATTATTTCCTCCACTGTATATATATATATATATATATATATATATATATATATATATAAAACAAATATATATTTACACTGTATACACTAGAAATTATTGTGTATAATTCTGCAGTATATTATGCAAAATAAAATGTCATTATGATCATAGTGCTGGCATACCCTTAGCCTTTTAATGCATCAGGGAAATTTGTGGAAACAGCAGGTAGGGAAATAAGGGATTTTGTTTAATTATCATTTAGTTTTGCCACAAGCTGTGTAATGGCACTCGGGGTCAGCCTGCAGGTTCACACCGAAAAGGTTATTGAATTTTAAATGAAAGCAGAACAGCTGTTATATAAATAACATTACATTGTAATAACCCTCAGTGAACTCATTAACAATCTGTGAATTTCTTTTTGTTTGCCTTTTGCGTTGCATTATTGACTACGAGAGCCCCCCAGTTAGTCACATTACAGCTTATTTGGCTATTTGTTTTACTTGCATAGACAGCACTTGGTGGTTGGCGAGCCAGGCAGCTACATATCCCTAACCGGAGTTGGCCCTGTTTTACCATTTGCAAATAATGAACTTATTTTGTAAGCCATAGACCAATTACGCTCCGAGACAACACATTCAATTAGAAAATTAGCTCCAGAGATGAGCTGATTTTTTCCCTATATCGCACCATGAGAACTGGCTAATTGGGTAATATACTGATTGAATGGATAATGCTGTTAGTACAGCAGTGTATCTCGCAAGACACAATTACTAAATTATAAAAATGGAGAATGGACCCTTAATGCAGATAAACAGGATATGTAAACTGTAAACCAAGAAAAGAGCTTCATTGCCATCAGTAGACAGTTTAGGTGACTATTCAGCAGATAATACATGGACCTCCATAAATTAAAAAGCACCATTTTTTTACATGGCTCCCTTTAAAGTGCTCGAGTGCATTGTAAATTCCTGAGGACATGGCATGACCAAAAAAAAAATTAGATTAAATCATCTACTCAAGTTGCAGAACATGATGAATTCCAGGGTTGTAGTGTTTCCCTGGACCTCCATGACAATTATCACCTTCAGCCAATTAAAATGTAAATGTAAAGTTGGTATCAATCTTCTTCTTGGTTCTTCATGGCAATTAACGTTCTTCTAAGGGTCCATTCACACGTCCGTTTTTTCTTTCCTGATCTGTTCCGTTTTTTGCGGAACAGATCAGGACCAGATCTGGACCCATTCATTTTCAATGGGTCCTGGAAAAAATCGGTCAGCACAATGTGTGCTGTCCGTTTCCGTTGTTCCGTTCCGCATGTCCGTTTAAATATAAAACATGTCCTATTCTTGTCCGCAAAATTCGGATCCTGGTACAATACAAAGTCAATGGATCCGCAAAAAACGGAAGACATTCGGATGTCATTCCGTATGTCATCCGTTTTATGCGGATTCCGTTCCTGGAAACACATAAATTATTAATTTTTTTTTTTTTCAATTTTTTTTCAAAGAAATCCAAACAACTTTATTTGATTATTGAAATTTATACATGTTTCCGTTTTTTGCGGATCCGCAAAAAACGGATGACATACGGAAACATTTTCAGGAACAACGGATCCGCAAAAAACGGACCGAAAATCGGGATATAGGAAAATACTGACGTGTGAATGTAGCCTTACTCTTAGGTGAGCTAAAGTTCTGGACTATGGCACAATCCCAGAATAAGGCCTCATGAACATGGCAGGTGGAAAGACATACAACCTCTGTGGCTCTGTACAGTGTTTGCATCTGGGCAGGGGCAGACTTGGCATTCCTAGGACCCCAAGCAAAGTTATGTCTGGAGGCTCCCGCTAACGCTGCCCCCATAAACCCAAGTTCTACCCACATCATATGGCTGAGCCCCACTGTTAGCCAAGTAGTGCAGCCTACGCTTGTCTGTCACTGCTCTGCAGCTTTCCCTCTCTGAGGCAGAACTGGCTGCACATGCGCATGTCTGTCCCTATAGTCAGTTTTTTCAGCCAACTGCTTGTAGCCAGCAGGGGACCCCCTGATCTCTGGGGCCCCTAGCATTTGCTAGGATTGTGTAAATCTCCGCCACTGCTCTTGGTGGGCAACTGATGGAGGTTTTTTTTTATATCTGTGTAAAGAGAGGGAAACTGTAGTGCAATATGACCCCACATCAAGGCCCTATTATGGCCGCATAAAATTCTGAAATACTGTACTGTAGTTAATGTTGTCCCTACGATTAAATATTACATTTCTCTGTTAGCTCATGCAAATAAAAAAAAATAAAAAAGAAAGGAAATTGGGGGTCATTTAAAAAACTAAAATGTTCAATTCCAGATATTGTTACTTTTGCATACTTGTTATGACCCTGAAGTTCTGGAGTTCTTTTGATTTGCTCTTACAAGGTCCACCTAATGTGTCCCAGTGGTGATGAATGTTAGTATCATCTAGTGTGCGGATTCTTATTGGCTGGTCCACACAAGGGGAATCAGATCCAATAGGAATATCCACTACACACTGCAGCATTTTTTAAATGACCCCAATTAATTATAATCCCAAAAAGTAAATGGATTATTTTTTTGAAGGACATCCCCCTTTAATCTTCTGCGTCTGTATACAGTGCTCCACTAGGGGCCTGGATGTATTTCTGGAGTGTAATAATATTACAGGCTATAGCTACTAGAGAGGGATCGTTGATCCAGGGAGTTATTCTGATTGGCTGATTGGAGTCGGGAAGGAATTTTTTTTATCCCCCTAAAGTGGGGAAAATTGGCTTCTACCTCACAGGGTTTTTTTTTTGGCCTTCCTCTGGATCAACTTGCAGGATAACAGGCCGAACTGGATGGACAAATGTATTTTTTCGGCCATATATACTATGTTACTATTACCCAGAATTTATTGGACCCTATAAGCAGCCCAATATGTTTCTATGAAGTGAAATAAGCATGCATAATACTTACCACTGATAACCTGCCCAAACAAGTCCTCTGGTGTATCCCCAAAGAATGGGACACATCCAACCAGGAATTCATACAAGATGATGCCCATCGCCCACCAGTCCACAGGCTTCCCATATCCTTGTCTCAAAATCACTTCTGGTGCAATGTATTCTGGGGTTCCACAGACCTAAAGCCAATGGGTCAAATACAGGGCAATCAATGAAAGTATACTTTATATAAAGAAGTGTGAAAAAGGCAAAAGACATAAAACAAAACAAAAAATAATAATAATCCCCAAAAAAAAGATTCTGTGTGGATTTTAGAGGTGGCATATTGAGCCACTGCAGAGACAACATTTTCTTAAAGCTGAGCCATAAGGTTTACAGCACCGGGTATTCTGTCACCAACTGCTTTATTATTTACAAAGTCACTGTACTGCCACACAATTTTATTTGATAGAGATTGGTGTAACTCCAAATTACTAAATCACTTCATTTAAAAAATCTGCCTGCAACCACCGGAAAAAAAGCTGTAAAATCATAACCACTAGGGGTCTCACTTCCACCTAACTTGCAGTCCTCTGCCGTTGTCAGGCAAGATCCGTCCCTAGTAACAGAGACATGGAACAAGACTCACAGGAAAGGGAGGTGTGTCAGAGCTAGCCAGGATCGTAAGCCTGACAGAAGAAATGCTTCTACACTGCTTCTGAAGTGCACAGAAGCTCCTGTGTGTCTGTAAGTCTGATCTACCCCTCCTTATCCGCTTTCTGTGCTCCCCAGAAGAAAATAAACATAGGGGGAAGTAAGGCAAGTGAGGTCACAGCTGGCAGATTCCATAGAAGGGAGACACCTACTGCTTGTTAGAGAAATGCATCTAGATGTGCAGCTGAAAGAGGGAGTAATATAGCTGAGGAAGACATTAGGGAAACCCAAAAAAGACCTGATCCATTATTGTTATGATTCTACAATGAAGCACAACCATTATAAAAAAAAATTGAAAACTCGGGTATGCTTTAAGTATTTTATAGTGGTATTTTTAGGCATTATACGGCAGTAATATGTAGGAAATATATTTCAATATTACATGAACACTTGACAGTAATATTTGTATACTGTATGCAGATATTACCGTACGTAGCCATTCGAGGGTGGTATTATATTGGCATTGTATGGAATTATTATTCGGCATTCACAAACAAACTTTTGATTATAAAACACGTTTATTTTTTTTTATTTTTCATATTTCAGGGGAGATTGATAGTAAAGGGCAACAACACCATTTGTTTTAGCTTGAAATATCAGTGCTTCCTTCTTGTGCACTGTGTATATACAAACATGGAGCACAGTCTACCTTACGAGTGATGGATGAGACACAGATGCTTAATTACCGCCAGCATACACTGCAGCAATAGAACGTTATACATGAGCTGAGCACTTTAAAACTAATAAACATCAATTTTCTGCATATTCTGCATTTATTCACAACCATTTTTTATATCCCCCCAACTACATTTCAAGACACCAGGGATAAACGCACAATGGAAGACATCCTGCTGGTAATTCATTTTAAATGTGGTGTATGTTTGAACTAGCAAAGAAAAATAATCTCTCTCCAGTTTATAAAGTATTAAATTAAGAAGAATGATCCAGACCATTTATATTGCAGCAGGAAAGTGAAGGGAACATACAATCAGCCAAGCTATTGTTCAGACGGATTTTCCTCCAAGACGCTTTAGAATAAACAGATTGTGGACAACTAGTAATGAGGCGTGAAAAAAAGCAAATGGACCACAGCTAAGATTTTAGCACCTTTAATTGTACAATGCATCATAAGCCCCAAAAGTAGTCTACAGAGATTAACAGACTTCCTTTAGTGTCTCATTTCGCTGTCTTAAATATTACGACAGCGCAATCATATTCCTAATTTTATGGGCAGACTTGTAAAGGATATGGAAACGCAAAGATTAGGCTTAATGTGAAAATTATATAATATGGTAGAGGACATATTAAATACTCTTAGGAAAGTCTGAGTTAATAGATGAAGGGAGAAAGAATCAACATTTAACAAATGGTCCATACAAGAAATGATGGTGAAAAGCTGTTCCATGTAATATCCCCTCAAAAGACAAGGGGGCACTGCCTCCATCTGGATAGTGATGAGCGGGAGGTGCCATATTCGATTTTGCAATATTTCGCGAATATTCGATAGAATTAAATATTTGTCATTAAATATTCGTCATTATTCTATTTATCGCGAATAACATGCGATTTAATTATTTGCGTATTGCGATTTTCTTTTAACTGTATAAGGCAACTTTCCTATTGGTTGACTATGGCTATGGCCAATATGTATATTTTACGAATATTCGCTATAGTGCTATATATTCTTGTTTTAGAATATGACGAATATTCTAAAAAGCAAAGTTATAGCAATTATAGCGAATATTCGTAAAATACACATATAGACTGCAATGTAGCTAATATAGCGCTATAATCTTTTTTTTTTTATAGTCAAATTTTTTTGGTCTCTTCTGAACTTCAGATTTGGAAAAAATTGACACTATTAAAAAAAATACTATAGCACTATCTTAGCTAAATTGCAGTCTATATGTGTATTTTACGAATATTCGCTATAGTGCTATAACTTCGATTTTTAGAATATTACATATAGACTGTAATTTAGCTAATATAGTGCTATAATCTTTTTTTATAGTCTAATTTTTTTTGTCTCTTCTGAACTTAAGATTTGGAAAAAATGTACACTATTAAAAAAAATATACTAGAGCACTATATTAGCTAAATTGCAGTCTATATGTGTATTTCACGAATATTTGCTATATATTCTTGTTTTAGAATATGACGAATATTCTAAAAAAACAAAGTTATAGCATTATAGCGAATATATTCGTTATTTAGAATATTCGTCTTTTTTTTTTTTCAATCTGTACTGTTATTCCACTTTGGCATACTCCTCCCTGACAAGCGTCCCCGTCACCATGGGAATGCCTGTGAGTTAGAATATACCATCGGATCTGAGTTTTCACGATCTAAGGGAAAACTCAGATCCGATGGTATTTTCTAACCCACAGGTGTTCCCATGGTGACGGGGACGCTTGTCGGGGAGGAGTATGCGAACAACTGTACAGATTGAGGAAATAAAGGCGAATATTCTAAATAACAAATATATTTCCTATATTGCTATATATTAGTTTTTTAGAATATTCGTAATTTTTTTTCCATATGAAAACATGATTCCTTCCTGCTTAAGTTGCTTGTGGGCCAATGACTCATTGACCAACAAGAAAGAAGCAGGAAGGAATCATGTTTTCAGATGTAAAAAAATTACGAATATTCGATATAGCGAATATATAGCACTATATTCAAAATATTCGCGAATTAGCGAAGTTGTGATATTCGCGATTAATATTCGCTATTCGAATATTCGCGCTCAACACTACATCTGGAGAAGAAAAAGTTCAGTCTCCAGAGGAGTCAAGGCTGTGACTGTCTGGAATAGTCATCACTTTAGAAGCTGGTCATAGCAGGAACCGATGATGGGGTCATAAAAAAAGCTTAGATGATTTCTTAGAAAAAAAATGAAATATATAGAATTACAGTGCCTTGAAAAAGTATTCAAACTTAAATGTATTTTATTGGGCTTTTATGTTCTAGACCAACACAAAGTAGCAAGTATGTGTAAAGTGAAAATAAAATGGTACCCGTTTTTTAAAAGTTTTAATAAATAAAAATCTGGAACATGTGTTGTGCATTTGTATTCATCCCCTTGTACTCTGATACCCCAAAATAAAATCCAGTGTGACCAATTGCCTTCAGCTGTCCCCTAATTAGTAAATAGAGTTCACCTGTGTGTAATTTATTCTCAGTATAACTACAGCTGTTCTGTGAAGGCCTCAGAGGTTTTTAGAGAACATTAGTAATCAAACAGAGTCATGAAAACCAAGGAACACACCAGACAGGTCAGGGATAAACTTGTGGAGAAGAGTAAAGCAGGGTTAAGTTATAAAATAAATATCCCTGTTGCTGTTCTCCATCCAATCTGACTGAGCTTGAGCTATTTTGCATAGAAGAATGGGCATAACTGGTAAAGACATATCCCAAAAGACCTGCAGCTGTAATTGCAGCGAAAAGTGGTCTTACAAAAGTATTGACTCAGGCGGACTGAATACAAATGTATGCCACACTTTCCAAATTTTTATTTATTAAACATTTTAAAAATAATGTATCATTTTCTTTTCACTTAACACATACTTGCTACTTTGTGTTGGTCTATCACATAAAATCTCAATAAAATAAATTTAAGTTTGTGCGTGAAATGTGAAAAAATGTGGAAAAGTTCAAAGTATGAATACTTTTTCAAGGTACTGTAACTGAATTCTGAACGATCTGCTCAGCTCCTCCTGCTCTGTAACATGCTGCCTGCAGCTCATACTGCATTTTAATGGTGACAAGTACCCTTTAACCCTGGGTTCAGACCTGAGCGTTTCTGAGACTCGCGTTTTACGCGCGTATTTGTTGCGCGTTTTTATGCGCGTTTTTTGCAATAGTAAACGCGCGTTTGTGTGATTGACTGCAGTGTTGTCCAATGAGTCTATGGGCCAAAACGCGCGACAAACGCCCAAGAAAAAGCTCAAGAACTTGTTTATGCGTCAGGCGTTTTACAGCGCGTTCAAACGCGCTGTAAAACGCTCAAGTGTGAACCAGGGCCATAGGGAAGCATTGGTTTTCACGTGTTGAGTGTTTTACAGCGCGTTTGACCGCGCTGTAAAACGCTCAGGTGTGAACTTAGGGTAAGCGTTTTCTATGTACTCAATGAAAGGATTGTTTAGAATTAGAAAAAAAATCCTTGTCTATAAGTTGTGCCAACTACTGTAGATCAATCGTTAAAAAAACATAGCAGAAACGTTTTCAACACTGAAGACTGAGACATGGAATAAAAAAATATTAGTTAAGCAGACCTGCTTGTCCAGGAACTCTCGGGCATCCTTCTCAATGTGACCCTCATAGAGGTTGGTCGTCATGCTCATTAGGCCTACTTTGGAAAGTCCAAAATCTGTAAGCTTAATGTGTCCCATTGAGGTGACAAGCAAGCTGTAAAAGAAAGACAAAGTTTAACTCATGTTTCAACAGAGCATGGTTTTTATTTCCTGTGCATAAACAAAAATAAGTTGTCAGGTTCATTATATATGAAGAATACATTATACAAACATAGTCCTGGAAACTAATCTCTGGATCTAAAAAAAAAAACACATTTCTTGTAGGTTGTAACCCAGGAGTTTTTATGGGAGTTGAAAAGTAGACAAGTATTCTATCAGATTCCTAAAATACTTTTGAGAAGTTGTGGACAGCCTGGATTAGGTCAGAAGTGTTCTGGTTACTCATATGAAAAATATATATGTACCAGGAATGTAGCTTCTAAGTCCTCACAGGCAGGGTCCTCTCTCCCTTTGTAAGTTATTTGCTCAGGTTTATGGCACTCGTTTTTGTATTATATTATGTATGTGTACCATCAGAATAATCTACAATGCAAAATAATTTCTTAACAGTTCATTGTGGTTCTCTATTTTTACAGCCTTTTAACAACAGACTCAGGGGAGAGATGGATTTCTGGTAGACAGAGATGGTGGTCCTCAAACCAAAGAAGCCAGTCTTAACTTCCTTAGGGCTCATGCACACGACCGTGTGCTGGCCGGGCCCGTGCTGCGGACCACAAATTGCAGTCCGCAATGCACGGGCACTGACCGTGTTGCAGCCGCATGCAGATTGAGGACCCATTCGCTTGAATGGGGTTCATGATTTGCATCCGACGGTCCACACCGCAAATAATGTAGTGCATGCACTACTTTATTGAGGTGCGGAGGCACGGACAGAAAACCCACAGAAGCACTCCGTAGTGCTTCCGATCCGTGCCATCTTTCGGCACCGCATCTTCCGGGTTGCAGACCTATTCAAGTGAATGGGTCCGCATCCATGACGCGGGGTGTACACGGCCAGTGCCCGTGTATTGCGGACTGGCTGCATGCGAGCCAGGGAATGGCCGTGTGCCTGTGCCCTTAAACGTAGAGACATCATTTCAATGTAAAAAAAGACTTCCATCTTGCACTTTGTTGTCCCGTCTCAGAGGACCTTTAGACATCGGGACAGGTTAAAGATGTTCAGAGTAAAGGTCAATAATTTGGGAAATTACTGGGATAAAGCATTCCTAGAATGTTTGTTCCCCATAACTGCCTTCTGTAATGTGCCACTGATCACCCAACTGACAAACACATTGTTAATACGAATAGCAAAATTATTGTTTTTGGACAGCAATCTTCTGCCCAGAAACAATAACTAGTGCCGATTCATGGAGGTGACTGCTGCATAAATGCAGATTCACCTCCACTTATGATCAGGCAACTACTGGGAATGGTTTTTTCCCCCAATAATTGCCAGCACGGTTGTTCCGTTTAACAAGATGTTCCGGGAATCCTGAGACACCACTGAGGCACTTATACAACTGATGGGGTTTATAATCTTGTTCCAGACATAGCTTACTCAAGTGATATACGGTATGCCTTGCTAGGTGAGAACCTAACCATTTTGCGAAACAGGTTTGCATTGTCTGTTCACCTCTTTATTACCTTGAGGACATGACTACTGAAGACCTATATAGTCTATGTAGTTTTAAAAAAAGTATAAGTTGTGTTTTCTATACTGCTCAATTTTGCTGTAATATATACAATTTGCACTTCACAATCATTACAAAACTTGAGAACAATTGCAGCTGCTAAGAAGTCATCAGAACACCCACACTACACTTTACTTGACTTGTGCACTGAGTCTTCTTACAATGCCAAATGAGATCATCTATTATCAGAAACACTACACAAACCACTATTCACTTTCACCATGGCAGTCATCAGCGCCTCTAATTAGAAGTAGCAGAGCTAATTTGATAACACATTACAGATTTTGTTTCCCCATTCTCATCAGTAACTGGGGGAACCATGCTAGTCTGTCCATCTGAAATTTCATCTAGTTAAGCTTCTCAGTCACAATGAGGCAGCTAATCCACGCTGACATCATCCCATTGCCCATCCAACACACATGCTTTGCATGCAGATAGAGTTCTGTGGTCAATGCAAATGCCAAAAGAGGGGAATTGTTTTCTTTTGTAAAAAAATATTCAATGGCTATTCCCTCTGAGCTTTGTGCACCCCAGGCAGGCTATTAATAAATGATTATGTACATGCCCAAAGAAGCACGAAAGGCACATGTCAGCATACTGATCATCTATGACTAAGGTCTTCATTTATAGAGATACTGCTCCGGAAGGCTTCTATGGCTACATTCACATGACGGTGAAAAACGACCCTTCAGAACCAATTGAAGTCAATTCAGATTTTTTTTTTTTTTATGGCCAGTTAAATGGGTTCCTCTTTAAGTCCTACAACCACAGATAACCATTGATAAAGATACATAACCTAAACGTTCAGAACTATAAAAGTGGCTACGAAAAAAGGTTTATACTCACCTGGATATGAATTACCCTATATCTGCATAATACATTGGACTTAATAAAGCATTGTATTACATACATGACTAATTTTTGTGTCCAGCACACAACCAAAATAGATGAGCAATATTGCAACAAGTTTTCATCCTTTCCTATACATATATTCACATTTTATGGTGGTTTATGAGGTACTCTGCCTATTTTATTTTATTTGTACTTTTCTAGCGCCTGTCTAGTCACTGAAGTACTCACTTGTCAGGTTTCAAGTCTCTATGCACAATTCCATAGTTATGAAGATACTCCAGGGCAAGTACTGTTTCAGCAAAATACATTTGAGCCATGTCTACAGGCAAAGGACCCATGTTCTTCAGTAGTGTTGCACAGTCTCCTCCTAAAGCAAAGAGCAAATTCCACTGGGGATTAATTTATAGCATTTTTAGCTTTAAAAATCTACTTTTAATAAATACTACTAAAATACCATAAATGTGTCCATACATCAAAAACACCATACACTTAGGTCAACAATATACTCATAACCACAATGGGGTCACTGCCAATGGCAACCAAAACTGAAAACTGGTCACCTCCAAAAAGTGTGATATGTATTATACTAGCTCTTGTAGACCTACTTTTGTGTTCCCTTCCTACTGCATTGCTTTACTTATTTCACCCCTAGAAGCCCATAGTCCCACAGCGTAAAAAAAGGACATCTTGCCAGAAAACGGTGTCCCTGGAGAAAACCTATTCCTAAAGGTACCCTGATATGTTCTAATATAACAGCACATCAAACAAAAACAAAAAATTGATTCTGGACACAAAAAAAATGTGGTGTATTGGTTCAACATATGTCCTACTCATGATGCTGGGCACAAGATGAATGAAGAGATATGCTGGTTGTGATATTTGGTTCCCATACCATAACTGTGGTACTGAGGTTAGCGTGAAGTAGAAGCAAATTTCACAACCAATAAATCTCTACATCCATCATGTGCCTAGGATTACAAGCGGGACCCATTTTGGGCCAACATACCTCATTTTTTTAGTCTTGAATTTAGATCTAATGCACTCCTTGTTTCCATAGATACGACCACCCTACAATCCATCAGTGGTGGCCGTGCTTGCACACTATAGGAAAAAGCATTGCTTATGTGTGCTCCCACAGTCCCGGCCACCAGAGAAGCCAATGCTTTTCCCTATAGTGTGAAAGCAGAACCCCCACTGATGAACATATGGACAATCACAATACATTAGTAAGTGCCTTGTATTAACTTTCTCTACATGATAAATGGCACTTGCTGAAGTGAGACAACCCCTTTAATGCTGAATTGTGTAAACGAATGACCTTATGATTTTACTGAATCCTTCAGTGTGAAAAAGTTCACACACAATGTTTTTCATTTAATTATACCCGAGTGCATAAGCCCTTAGTATTGAATACACAACACATACTGCCGAGCTTCTCCAATAGTTAATCTTCTTGCATGTTTGGTGGGCGTATTATGTACTGTGTTGGTGGTAGCCATAGGAACACAAGATCCCATAACCATAGAATACAAGGCAAGAATTGTTCTTATCGGGAGCAGAACAATGGCTGACTACTACAGTACAAATATGTCAGAAGTTAAAATAATAAAATGCAATTGTTGGTCCATCTCTGCAAAGATACTGCGTGTTTCCAAGTACTGCTAACAGCAATTTTCTTAATCTTCATTTCTTACGTTTTTCGGTAATTGTTCCCCAAAAAAACTGATAAAACTACAAAAATATTCAAAGAGGAAACGCCACCTAGCAAAACAATGATTATTTATTACAATGTTTCAGCTTCATACCACCATCATGTCAGTTCACCTCCTGTGATGGCTAACCTCCGGCACTCCAGCTGTGGTGAAATTATAACTCCCAGCATGCTCCATTCATTTCTATGGAGTTCTGAGAACAGCCAAACAAGTGTACATCTTGGGAGTCATGGTTTTACCACAGCTGGAGTGCTGAAGGTTAGCCATCACAGAGGTCCTACACACTGTAGTAAACAGTGCCAACATTTGGTGCGTTTTTGACACAATTTGGCTTCTTGAGAATTCCTCTGCACCATGATCCTCTGCTACAAAATTGCATGATAAATCTGGCTTAAACTTCTATCTCAAAGTAAGCCAACCAATAGTTGATGTAAGGATAGATAAAGGTGTCTGTCCCTGCACCACATTTGTCATCGGGCCTGAGCCTCTGTGATAAATCTGGTGTAGGCCTAGACAGCCCATCTACGTTAATGCCATCAACAGGATTAGTAAATCTGGGCAACAGAGCTCATTAGATCAGCCCATGAAAGAGGACCCTTACTGTTGATGTCCAAACAGATGAGTAACAAAAACAAAAAATGGTTTGATAAATAGATATACATTGAAGCATATCCTCCAGCTGTACAACATTCATCATGACCTCACAGCAACAGGCAGTCAGGACATGCTGAGAGTTGTAGCTTTTCAACATCTGGAGAACTAAAGCTTGATGAAGACTATACTGAAGAAAGAAAATTTGTCATTCTACTTCATAAATCTTACTGCAGAATATGAGGATAGAAAATACCCATATGGACAAAATAAGTGTATATAAGACTGCAACATGAATGGGAAAATAGCATCAATTGACCTTTTTCCTGAATTTTTGCATTCTAATAGGTGAATTTTTAGCTAAAAAGGCATTTGTTCAACCCATCTTAATGAAATCACATACATAAAAATCAGGGGTGCACCTAGCCTTTCTGCTGCCTGAGGAAAATATTGAAATGGTGCCCAACCCCTCCAGCTCTACTGTTGAAGGCATACTGTGATACAGTTGAATAGAGAGAGAGATTCCCACAGCGCCCACTTGTCTCTAGGTCTTACCACCAGAGGCAATCTCCTCACCAGGCCTCATTGGTGGTACACCCCTGATGAAAATCATCTATGGCGATTGTCATTGTCTTTTTATTTTATGTTCCACAAAGATCCAACTACTGCCCTTAGGACCTGTTCACACTAGAGTCGTGGCTTTCATTCATAAAGGATCCAAGACAATTATGACAGATCCATTACCAAACACTCATGGCTCATGTTGTCTTATAATGTGGTCCATCAGATTTCTTTAAGATTCAGGCATCTTTAGGGGGAAAAAAAATTTCGGCAGATTATGTTCTTCCTGACATTAAAATGACAGCTGGAGGGCCGCAGGTTGAGCATGCCTGCAACAGAGAATCTCAATACCGGGAAAAAGAAATTCAGTTTAGTCAGCATTCTGAAAGGAAAGAAATCCATTCAGGATGCATCAGGATGTCTTCCGTTCTGGCAACATTCCGTTGTGACCGGACACAAAAGATGCTGCGGTTTTGTGTCCAGTCATAAAAACGGATCCAGCACTGAAAACCATGTAAGTCAATAGTGTCGGATCAGTCTTTTTAGGACCCTAAAAAACTGGATCCGTCACCAAATGACTTTCAATGTATTCTGTTTTTTTCAGTTTTGATTTCACACAACGGCATCCCAACTGAACGGATCTGTTTCATTCCAGTATTGAGATCCTCTGTCGGATCTCAACACCGGAATTGACAAAGCAAGTGTGAAAGTAGCTTTAGTTGGGTTTACAAGCATAACCGAACTGTGCCATTCTTGCTCAAATACATGAAACACCGGAAAGTGGAACAGAGCCTTGGCTGAATATACAAGAATAGAAGACTCATAACATTCAGTGGCTAAAAATGCAGGAACTTCAAAAGTACATTTCGAAATTTCAAATAATGAGCAAGTCTCAGAGTAAACAGAATCTCATAACGGCAATAGAAAAACCATGTCTTACCTTCGACATACTCCATGACCATACATAAATGACGTCTCGTCTCAAAGGAACAGTACATGCTGACCACGAATGGATTCTCTGCAAATGTTAGGATGTCCCTCTCCACAAAGGCTTGTTGAATCTGATTTCGAAGGACTAGGTTCTGCTTATTGATTTTCTTCATTGCAAATCTCTGACGGGTTTCTTTATGTCGAACTAAGTAAACAGCTCTGGAGAGAAGGGAAAGAAAATCCATGAGTTATAATGAAGTTTAGTTAACACTTATTGATAGAAAGCGCTCCGTGATAAAAAGTCAAAAGTTAGCAGGGAAAATCTTTGTAACGAGCTTAAATAATTTAAGACCTTTAAATTAAACCTAAAGGCTTCAAACATTTGGTAACTAGGACAAGTATTTGCTCCTTCACACAAACGGGATTAAGTGATCAGATGGAGATCAATTTCTCTTAAAAGAAAAAGTAACAACAAAAACATCAATGGAAACTTCATCTCCTCCTTGTATACTTCTCGGTCTACATGACTGAGCTAACAAGCGGGAACCTTTGCTGATCTTCTTGATTTTTTTGTTGGTATCTACCGAACATGATCCAGTAGAGAGCAGTGTTGATCTGTATCACCCCTGTCCAGTTCTAGGATGTCCTGCTCAACAAGAATCAATAAGAACATCCCCTCCCCCTTAAAAACCCTTCCAACATGAGGCCTCACATTAGCGCTCTGAGGACAGCACGTGTGTGTTCTCCCCAAATGGACATTTTTAGCTAATTATTAAACTATGCTGTAGTAAAAAAAAAAAACAACCAAAAAAACATATAGTCAACTATGCCGTAGTAAAAAAAAAACATAACCATAAAGCATATAGTCAGCTCTTTTTAAGAAACTGTGGGTCTCATCCATAGAATTAGCAATGAAGGGCTAGTAAACATTCTCTCTACTTTCATGGCAAATTTCCAGCAGAGCTCGGTGAACAGATGCTGCTTTCAACATCCAAAGGAAATAAATCATTTTGAAAAAGTATCAAGTCATTGTGAGCCCTTTTTTCTGTAAGTGTATGTTCCCTTCAGATGAAGAAAGCTATATAAGGCTATTTAAGAAGTCCATCAATACGGAATAGATGAGGCTCTCATCATAGGACACTTGATTTAAAGAGAACCCATCACCTCTCCTGACGTGTCTGCTTTAGTAATTACTCGCATCTCCCTTGTAAAAACTATTTTGGAGCATCTATCCTTATGACTATGTTGTGCCATTCCTTTATTATTCCTGTTAGGAGTTACGACTCATTTGTCAGAAGGTGCAGATGGGTGTTACCAGTTAGGGGTGTGTCCCTGCACAGTCTGACACTGGCAGCTCTGATTGGATAATTTCAGACTGTGCAGGGACACCCCCACCAACAGGTAACACCCAACTGGACCTTTATGGCAAACTGCTAGCAATTAATTCACAACTTCTATCAGAAATAATAACGGAATGGCACATCATAGAGAAAGAAGAATAGATGCTGCAGAATTATTATGTGCGGAGTGTAAGTAGTTACTATAACAGACATGTCAGGAGAAGGGAACCTATCACTTGATTTTTCTACCATAAAGCACCATAAAAAACTCTATACGTCTGTGCCATAACTTTTTCAACAGCCTGTTGTATAGCCTGTCCATTTTCGCACCATGTAAAAAATGAATTTTAACACTATGCGCCTGACATTATTGATGACCCTCAGGACAGGATAAGTATAGAGGAGCGATTTGGCTGCCTCGCTGAACTTCGACAAGAAATGCGATTCATTAAGAATTACTTAATCACAAATACTTTCCATTGTATGGATCGGGTGCAATGACGGGGAACGGCGATCATGCCACCGCCCATCATTTAACCCCTCAGATGCCGCATTCAACGCTGATCGCGGAATCTGACTCACATTCAGCTGCTCAGAGGTTAATGAAAAAAAAAATTATACACACCTCATCCACTTGACTGCTAAGAAGCCGTCCGCTTTTATCTTGATTGAAGAAAACCTGCCAAAGGACCTGCGGTGAGCATGATGACAACACCACCTGATCCCCCTGGGCGCACGTGGTGAAGTTATTAGTGATGACATCACCACGTGCGCCCAGTGTAATCATGTGGTGGGGTCATCATGCTCGCGCAGGCCCCTTGGCAGGTTTTCTTCAAACTAGATGGGAGCGGACGGCCTCTCCACAATCAAGTGGATGAGGAAAGTATAATTTTTTCTTACTTTCAGCCATCATTTTACGAAAAATTGCTAAAATTCGTATCGAAGTCCACTTTAGATATCTTTAGTATTAAGCAAATAAAAGTAAGTCATTACAAGCCACTTCTGTCAGCATCTGACACATGCGCAGGAAAGGGAGGTGTACTGGCCTCAGCTTCATCAGCACAATGTGCATGTAGCCACTAAACTATATCTTCACTACTAATACCAAAAAGGAGTAGACCACTTGACTCACTGAAACAAAATAGTGCATGGTGACGCCGTGCGCTCCTGCACTCAGAAGAAATCCAGGCCGGTATCACACGGTCCGTGGTCCACGGACGTGCGCAGGAGGCTTAAAACTGTCTCAGTGACGAGAAAATGTCATATAAGATGTAAGAATGCTGCACATCTCCCATAGACATAATGACATGAGGGGATATAGCAAATTTCTGCAACACTTACTGTGTTTTCTCTTACAATGGCAAACATTATTTAGTTATTTTAGAGCGCCATTAATTCACAGGCGCTCTACATGCATAATACATACATACATACATTAAAAAAAGTGAAGAATGGACTAACGATGACAGACAACTTGCTCAACAAGTGGTGTCTCTCCACAGGAAAAGGGTGAGGCTTAAAATGTGCCAAAATATCACCCTACACTTAGCCAATCGGTAATATAAAGCTAGACAAAAGAATCTAAAGATGCGCCAAAAGTATTATCCAGCATCAGCCTCTGTGATTAATCATTTTTAGACTGCCTTGCCCAATTTTACTCGGTTAAACGTTAGATGGTAAATCTGCTCCAGTAACTTCTAGTTAGCAGTGCGAGCTCATGATGCATCAAACCTTCATGCAAGTAGAACAGAGCTATCTCTCTAGTAATAAAAGATACATAATAACCCCTTCTGCAAAATATTACAATTTTTATTTTGTTGGGGTCACTGTACTTTAAATGGTTTTCCGAGATTTAAATACTGATGACTTATCCTGTGGATAGGTCATCCGTATCTGATCGGAGGGGGTCCGACACCCTGGACCCCCACTGGTCAGCTGTTTGAGAAGGCACTGGTGCTCCTGTGAGCGCCGCTGCCTTCCTGCAGCAAACTGTGCACAGCGACATACGTTTTATAGCACCTGTGCTTGGTATTACAGCTTGGCCCCATCACTTCTATGGGGCTGAGCTGCACCTGGGAAAAGCTGAGAGATGGCTCGGCGCTACAGCCTTCTCAAGCAGCTGATCGCTGGGAGGTCCCAGGTGTCGGACCCCCACAGATCAGATACTGATGACCTATCTAGATGATAGGTCATCAGTATTTAAAACTCAGGAAAATACTTTTAATTTCATTTAATAGAGAATGGTATACATAGTAAATTTTTAAATCACTTCATTTAAAAAGTATGCCTGCATCCACCTGAAAGTCATGGCCACTAGGGTTTTCTGTTCCACCTAATTTGCAATAACTACTCGTTGTCAGGCAAAATCCATCCCTAGTAACAAATGGCAGAGAGGAAGGGGGGGGCATGTCAGAGCTAGCTGAGATCCTAAACCTGAGAAAAGAACTGTTTCCATACTGCTTTTGAATTCACAGGAGCCTCCTGCCTTTCTGTAAGTGTGATCTCCTCGTCCTTATCTGTTCTGTCAGCTCTTGGGCTGAAAGTAAACATAAGGGGAAGTAAGGGAAATGACATCACAGCAATACAGTGCTTGTAGAAAACCACATAATTCCCCCATACTTGTGAGAGAAATGCATCTATCAGTGCAGCTGACGAGGGGCTAATTAGGCAAAAAAAGACATTAGGGACGCCACAAAAAAAAAAAACCTCTCCCTTCATACTTACGATTGTACAAAAAAGCAAAGCCATTATGCATCTCAGGTACACTTTCAATATTTTCATAACTAGCCTTGGAAAGTCTGGCGGGAACTGGGCAATGGAGGCCCTCTGCAATTGTCCCTTCTGTCCTCCCTATAATTCCACCTTGCTTGCCACAACATGTCTCTGTCTAGCATTATAAACCTGTTTTCGCCATCATTTAGAGATGTTATGAGAAACGCTACCTGAGGCAATAGAGGAAGTGTGGGGTTTACATTGGATACCTTTTACTCTTATGCAAGAACTGAACTTCACTGCTACTTTAGCAAGACTGGGCAGCGTGCAAAGACAAAAGGATGAGATGCCTTCCTCGAGATGAACTGTACAATGTTGGTGACTCGGGCATTGGCTCTTTAGTGACAAAGCAGCAACCATTAAGCATGCAAATTGTATATGCAAATCAAATATCTATTGTATCCGAGAGCCAGAATTTTTGCAGATGCCTTGTACCTTCTGATCCCCACAGGATCTGTTCCACTTGTGATTTCTGACTAAATTACACTGGCAGCTCTGTCTGCATTTTTTAATTGTGAGCAATGGAAGTTTGGATGGAAAGCTTTACTTTTTCCATGCAGGCTGTACTGTCTTCAAAGCTGCTTTTCCACGGCATACAATATCAGTGACACAATGCTTTATTTACAGGCATCTGAACAGAACAATACATGGCACAGTGTGCGTTTTAAATGCTGGTTTTTGTATTTAGCACCTGGACATGGTGTTCTACGGAGTTCAGTTTCAAGATCAACAATCATCTTTGCTTTGAATTAAACATTGCTACCAGGTTTGATCAGTGTATCCTGTGATATCATATCCCTGGCAGAAGCCTTCTGGTCCATTGAATCTTTAAAGTAAGATTAATACTGTTTTGCCTGCGTGCTCTTGACCCTGTTCTGTTACAGGATGTTCCTACAGTGGCTTAAAAGGCTTTACACTGGGAACCATCATTTTCAGCAAGTACTCCACATGGCATAACAACCTAATGACTGACTTCACTAATTTGTATCAGATAATGCGAAAGAGATGGAAACAATAAAGGCCACTTTACCCAGGGGACAATGAGAGGCTGCTCAGAAATGAAATGACAATTGATAAAACGCTTGTTGTTGCTTATCGCATCCTCTACGTCAGCATAAAAATAATCATTTGTCGGCAGCAAATCCCATCATGTAAATAGTGCATGTGCTGCCAACACTAATTGCGAATTGCACATTGCCGGTGTCCGTGTTTTGCGGATCCGCAAAACACATACGGACGTGTGAATGGTCCCTCATAGTAACATTATTAAAGGTTACGTTTTATCTTTATGTATATTCTAATGGATTGCCTTCCTTGTACAATGTTATAATATACTTTCTATGTTAGAAAGTATATTATAGTGCATTTGTATTGTGCGGCAGTTGTGTGCGGTTCTGCTGCGATACTGCAGGTATATAGAGGGACAAGCGCTATTGGAACAAATCATTTCTACTGGTGTGATATACCAGTTGTCCCCCCAAAAAACAGTTTGAAGCGGGGTGTTATATACCAATATACTTTCTTTATAGTGCATTTGGGTACTGTATAGTGCATTTGCGCATACGCAAAAATTATATTGCCGATATTTCACATTGAAAAAAATAATGAATGGAGATCGCAAATTTGAATAATACATCTGGTATGTCACTGTCCATGTTGTGGGACTATTTGTGCACTTCTAGTAATTATTTCTTGGCTGCAAATATGAGCTGAAGGTTTTTCAGGTTCGCCTGCCATTAAAATGAATGGGACCCGCCGCAAACTTGCGGTTCATGAACATTTGATCGCGTTTGCGAACCGGCCCGGCAGATGTTCGTCCATTACTAAATATCATAATAAATATTTGGATAATATGAAAGTTTAGAATTAGGACGGCTGGAAAAGTCATGTGGATGGTTTACAAGGCATCATCACTGTAGGGCCCCATGACACGTATTTTCTGCGCCAGGAAAATGCACAAGGAAATACAGTACCAGCCAAGTAGAGGAGATTCGAAAAATCTCATCCACTGTACGGGTTACCGAAATTGACCTAGGGTGCAGATTTTGAAGTCTGCAGCATGTAAATGCTTTCTGAAGATTTTCATTGCGGCTTTTACTTTTTGCATTGCTTAGAGTGAAATCTAATATAAATAGGTATCCCCTATCCTATGGATAGTGGATAACGTTACTTACCCGGAATACCCCTTTAATATTCTAGGCATTTACAAATGTTGACAATAATACTTCTTCTCTGTACGCCCACGGCTATTTGTACTACAGTCTATGTCTGTGCTTGTATGTACATATATACTCAAACAAGCTCCAAGTTACTGCCCTAGCCCGTATCTAAACACCCAGGCTAAGGTAGAGGAGATGGCTGGTACCCAGTACCTGGGGCACATAACCGAACAGCAAACCACCTTCCCCACGCCCATACCCCATCTTTCCATTTAAACACCATGACAATCATCTTTAACTGTATATATATATATATATATATATATCATGTTATATGTAAGCTTTACTTTACAGTTGCTGTAATACAGGAGAAGGATTTGTAAACCGGTCGCTCTGCTCTAGAATGGACTTGCATTGCGAGTTCATTTGGCATGAAACAACACTGATTCATCATTTCACTTGGTGTATACCATCAACCACTATTTCCAAACTACAAATCAAACTCACCATGACTCACACGAGCAGACAAACTAGAAGGAAGATGACATGCCTGCCACACCTATGGGTTATGTGACCTTTTGCATTGATTAAATCTGAATGCAATACATACATTGCAGATAAACATTTATAGGATTGAAAGCCTAAGTTTCTCACTCGCCAACCCAGCCGCCCCTCCCAGGTCCATTGTGCAGAAGAAATAATATTTTTCAAAAATATGCAAATTAATAATTAAGGGAACAGAGTTCTGGCTATAGACATTCTGGGGGCACTTAAGGAATAATTAGCATACTGGGGGAAAAATAATATTTCCCCAGAATATTGCAACAGATCGGGGGGGTAGAGAGATGGGCTTTAACTCAGCTGGGGAAGCCCTACTTGGCATGGTGCTGATGATCCTAATGACTGGCGTCCTTTAAATAACAATGTCACACAGCTGACTATATAACACTGCCCAGTCAATAAACTAGGGAATGAAAAGCACCCTGTGCATGCGACATTTTATTTTGGGGTTGGGCAGCTTCGGTGGGCTCTGAAGTGCAAGCAATAGTGCCGAGAGGTTAGCCTTGACCCTTTCAGTAAAAACATTTCCGACCACAAAGGTTAAACATTCCTAAGGTGTGAACCTAATAGTAATACATGTCCATGCTTTAAGAATATATTGGCATATATTTATTATGTGTTGAACTCAATAGCTATGCTGAACTAGAGATACCATGGATAGCAGTGATATCATCCTTCCAACAGGCCCTTTGAGCTGTATACATCTGGGGCATACAGGTAAAACTCGAAAAATTAGAATATCGTACAAAGTTTATTTATTTCAGTAATGCAACTTAAAAAGGTGAAACTAACATATGAGACAGACTCATTACATGCAAAGCGAGACATTTCAAGCCTTTATTTGTTATAATTTGGATGATTATGGCTTACAGCTTATGAGACCCCAAAGTCACAATCTCAGGTACCCTTTGCTCCGGGGGTATGGACTAATTTGCTGACTAGAGGGTGACACTTTGAACCTAGAATATTAAACATTTTCCAATATTCTAATTTTAAGTTCCATTACTGAAATAAATGAACTTTCGCACGATATTCTAATTTTTCGAGTTTCACCTGTATGTCTGGTGGCATTTTTCCTGTAAGCCTTAATGCAGTATCAACAAAGCCCCATTGGATGCAAAACTACCAAGTGTGGTCTGAGGTGTCTGTAACAAGAGAGTATCGGCCTTCCAAACTCAAATCAGCTGCTATTTTCGTAATTACAAGATCTGTCCTCTCAATACAAACATTATTGTGTTCTCATGTGCTCTTAATACACCATGACTCACTGTTTCTTTATACTCCAAATCTCATTAAAAGCGCCTCAGAGTTTATGGAAACCATCCTGCAATGAGGTCACCAACACAGCCTGGCTGGTTAAATATCATGGCCAGGATAGCCTCATTCTACATGTACCTGTAGGCTGTTTGGTCTGTTTTGGTCACAGGTGACTGAGATCAAAGAGTAAGCATGGCCTGACACTAGTAGGTGACTGCACGGCATGTAGATGATGACTATGTATTGAAAACAAGGACTTTGGTTTGGGTGGATATAGGTCTATGGTTTAGGAATATAGGGAACTTTTACCATGCTGGCCATAAAAACCATGTCTATTAAAGGGTTCATGTGGGACTAAGCTTAATATTTTACCCAACAGAAAATATTTGTCTTTGTCTTTGTCTCTACCTTGTGTCCCAAGACTATGTTGAGTAATAGATGTAGCAGTGCACAAGTGCAGAGCTGTATGGTCCTTGCTATGATTGTGCTGGACCATGATAACAGCGCTGTGAGGGAGAAGAGTCCGATGAGGCACGCTGCCTCTTCCTCCATATGATGACTGACGAATAGGAAAGAAACCTGTCAGTCATCAACTGGTGGAACGGGAGGACGGGGACTCTTCTCCCTCTCACCGCTGGGGCATGCTGCAAGGCTTGCAATGTCAGTACTCTAATCTACTCACTGCAATCTAAAATGTGACAGACTGCTGAAATCAGCGGGTCTGTCACTATACTAGGCTTCCCTTAGTGAGGTAGGCATAGTATAGGTTCCCTTTAAGTGGAATTTGTCATAATAAATTAGTGACAACGTTTATTATTTCTTATCACTTTTCTAACTTAAGGAGTTTTCTCTGACTTTAATATTGATAGCCTATCCTTGGGATAGGTCAATATCAGCTGATTGAAAGAGTACTGCCTCTTCTTAATAGTTTACAAGGCACAGCGCCATACATTTCTTAGTGGCTGTGATTAGTACTGCAGCTCATTCCTATAACGTGAAAGGAACGGAGCTGGAACACAAGGCACAGCCACTACAAAATGTACAGAATTTTGCCTGGTAAACAGATAAGGAGATGCAACACTTACCAGTGTGCCGATGCCCCATCAACTAACTGATTAGCAGGGATCTGATCCCCAACAATCTGACATTGAAAAAGTTTCAGAAAACCCCTTTACATAGCTTAATAATAATTTTCCAAGAATTCTCCACATATATCAAATTATTATCTTTCTTTATATGTCTACAGACCAAACTCTAGAAATCAATCTGTTCTCTGTAGTTATTGTGAAGCTATTTGAAGTCAATTTTCAAACACAACAAACAGCAAATGAAGGAGCAGAAAATCTTCATCCAGAAGCAATAATGGGCGAGTGCTGTAAACTTAAATATTGTGCAGGACCTTACAATGCATGTAAGCTTATCTTTAGCCAACACAAATCTCACCCATAAGCTCCATTGCTGATTAGTTTCATTGTTTCAAAGTCAATCTCGCAAGGCTTTCTTCTCAGTTTTAATGATCGATTTGAGCTCTAAAAAGAATAAGAAATTAGGGTAAGAAATTTAAAACATAGAAGTGAAATGGAAATAGAAATGTCCTTTTACAGTGGCTTCTAAATTCCACACCACAGTATATGACTATGATGCAAATGGGACTCTTCACAGATTGCTTTCCTGAACAGAATAA
This sequence comes from Bufo gargarizans, assembly GCF_014858855.1. Lineage (NCBI taxonomy): Eukaryota > Metazoa > Chordata > Amphibia > Anura > Bufonidae > Bufo > Bufo gargarizans. Next base: position 675,321,465 of record NC_058080.1, read on the forward strand.
GCTTGGTTATATCTACCATATAGATGTATATATCTGACCAATGGGTATGTCCACATTAGACGTTTATAGCATTCCCACCTCTGGAACCTGCACCTGTCCAGAGTATGATGATCCATCAACCCCCATGTCTACTGGTAAAGCAACCACCGGCCACCACATCCAGGTGGAGCATAAATGCAGAAGTGTGTTCAGCTGCTTCAGTGACCTCTAAAGAAGTGGCTGGAAAGAGCTACAGACATGCAGGACCACCTCTCCATTCATTCAACACCTCGATGCAGTGGCCACTTTATCAGACAGGACATGGGTCAAGAAACCCCCTTTATCAAAACAGGTGCAGTTCTCATCTATCAGACACTTAGGCTAGGGCTACACGGCGACATGATAGTGAATGGTGTCACACTGCGTCATGCTACAACTGCGACACAACAGCCGCAAAAAAGCCATCCAAGTTGGATTTCTCTGTGATTGTTGCCTCGCAGTCACAGCATGTCGCAGTGTGACACCATTGACTATCATTACAAAAAATGTCGCACGACACATGTTGCAGTTTAGTCATCATACCCTTTTTGTTGCACGACCTATTGTCACGCAACACATGTCGCCGTGTAGCCCTAGCCTTATGGCAAATCCATACATATGGTGGGAATACCTCTTTAAATGTACGGTATTTAGTCTTGAGAAGAGAAACCTACAAAGAGAATACATTGAACAAATACAAAACAAACTGAGAGCTGATCACCTCAAAAGACAAGAGGACACCATATATTTAGATAAAAACGATCCAGCACTCCTGAAATTTTTGAGATGTCGGTTCTTTTATTGTGGTGATAAAAAATTTCAGGAGTGCTGGATCGTTTTTCGCTTTGTTTCTTGCCTCAAGAGGTCTCACCATGGTTTCCTGTGCACCCAAGGACTGCAATACATGTGGCAGGTGAGCTGGTTTACCTTACAAGTCCACCATACATTTAGTTTGTAATATAACCTTTTTCCGGAAAAAATAAATAAATAAAAGCAATGTATGATACTTACACTGGCAGATTCGTCAGTCTCTGGTGTTTCTGCTGTTCCACTGTCGTAATTTGCCAACAAAGCGATTTCTAAAATTGTAACCAAAAACTTTTTAAGCCATGAGCCATAAAAAAAAAAAATTATACTATGATTAAAACTTTCAAAAGTAGTTCCAAGTTAAGTCTTTAATTGTAAAAACACACAAGGCTAGTTTCACAATAACACTAAACTGTTCTGTCACAGTCGGAAACTGGCGCAGTACCTCCAGGCCCCATTGACTATAATGGGATCTGGTCCGTTTCCGGCATTAGTGCAAAGATTCAGAAAGACAAATACAGCTTCAAGCAGCGGTTTTTGTCTGGCCTAGTCCCGGCACTAACAGGTCAGATTCCCTCTGGGTCTCAGTATGGACTCTGAAAGGTAGCATCCAGCTATGCCAGATACGATGAACTCAGACGGGCTCTTCCTCTACCGCAACAGCCGGTCGGAACAATTTAGCGCTAGTGTGAAACTAGCCTAACTCCATAAGGCTAAGTACATAACATATACTATGGTAAATAAGACATAATCATTGATATTACTCACTGAGATGTTGTTTTTTTTAGAAACACAAAATCTTTGTAATTAAATTTTTTTGAAAAATTAAGGTTTAAAAAAAAAAAATGCTAAAATGTGTTGTACTGTTGTAAGTGGAAAAAAAATGGGTCCTGCTCTAGCAGATCCTGCCAGCACATCTTTTACATGGTCAGCTATTTATCTGAATCACCAGCATGTAATACCACATGTACCCTGCAGGAGGAGTTGTATGGCCAGGCAGAGATCCCACCGATCGGCTGATCACAGGAAGGTAAGCAATAAAAAATAAAAAAAAAAAATCTGTTGTCTTTTTTTTATGAAAGCTCTTAAAATTACATAAACTAGAACCAGAAGATAATGATCTGACCTTACATGGTCTATCCAGGTGTAAGAATAAAATAATGTATTTATTGCCAGTAATACTCAAATCAGGCAGAGGTAATAATAAATGGACCATGCACCGCAAGTTCCGCATTTCTCTTTTAATGTATCGACCTACCTCTCTGATTACTTCACTATAAGGAGGCCTTCTTCAATCTCATGAACTCTTTTATGTCTCCTTCAAATATCTCAAAATCCGCCTGAAAATTCTTCCTAAAGTGGCTAATGTCACGGCGAACAAGGCAAAAAGCACAATTCCATTTCAAAAGAAGCCTTGCCCAACAGCAGTTATCTTGGAGGCACATAATATCTGCTAACAGTGGGTATTAATGGAATGAATCCCAGAGTCAGCACTTAAAGCGAGAATCCCGGGAACTATTTTGAAATGCCTGAAGAGATTTTTAAAACTCATCTAAATACCATTAAACATCTGCCTATTTTATGTCATTGATTGAATCCACTTCTGTAGACTGGCGTTTACAGAAAGAGAGAAAAAAGAAGGTAAAGACGGCAATTTAAAAACCACAGGGGAAGAAGGGAAAAAAATAAAAAAGAATCTCCCTCTAGGGAAAAGTTGAGAAATGCACCGGTATCTAGCAGATGATGAATCTGCTGTGGTCCAGCTTTCAAAGCACCGTCTATTCATGTGCCATTATCAACCAGTAATTCATGCGTGACTACTCTATTAGGAATATTTGGTCATCATGAAGGCAGCTGCTGCTGGGTTCAGATCCTGTGCTACCAGCGTGGATACCCTTCAACTTGTGTGTTTGCAAACATTATTAAAAGGTAACAGTTTGGCAGATAAGAGATGAAGCTTTGCTCTTTCCAGCGTGCGGCTGAAGGTAATACTGCTCAGCTGCTGACAAAAGGAGATCACTTTAAAGTCATTCTGTTTGACGGCAAACGTGGAATCTTAATGCTGCTCATAAAATATCCATGTCTCCAGGAACAAGATGAGGTACTGGTACCAGCTACTTAATAACGTCTGCTCTCCTCATTGCATTACAAAGTGATCTCTATTGATCATGTTTAAAGTTCGATGAAACCTCTGTAGAAAACTTTCCATTTCGCTGTACTTATTTTTTTTTTTTAAAGACACCAACATAGCTAAACTAATAGACGGAGGACTAGGAATCCCACCAAATCAAATATTCTTTTAGTCTGGGCACAGTAATAGTTAAAAGGAAAATGCCATTAAAAAACGGCATTATTAAAATCTGTTCTTCATTACAAATATATTTTTGGTATTAAAAAAAATAAATCATTAATAAATCATTGGTATTAAAAAAAAAAAAATTAAAATCATAATTTTTACACTGGACACCTGAGCAGTCACAAATAGGCTGACATTTTGTGTTTTCTTATTTGTCATCTTTGCTGTATAGACTGGGACAGAGTCATCTTATTATCAAAAGAGGCTGCGGAGTTTAAATTTGTGGATCTGTAACTAAAAAAAGATGCAAAGGAGGCATCAGGTAAGGAGGGGTTCACATCTACGTTGTGAACTCAGGCACTCTTCCAGCTTTCAGCCAGACAAGAAATACTACACGCAGCATATTTTTGTCCAGCTGGAAGTCAGCATATATGCCGGAAAGAGGCCAGATCCCATTATAGTGAATGGGGATCCAGCAGTGCGCAGTGGTATCCGGCTATGCTGGATAAAGTGAACTCCGGTAGGCTGTTCCTCTGCTGGAACAGACTACCAGAGTTCACAATGCAGATGAGAACTTGGCCTTAGGCTCCATTTACGGATCCGCAATACACAGGCAGCATTCAGTGTGCAGTCCGCATCAGGGATGGGTCCGCAAATCCGGAGATGCGGAATGGATTGGAACGGAAGCAAGGAACGGAACCCTACGGGAGCACTACGGAGTGCTTCCGTGGGGTTCGTGCCGTACTTCCGTTCCGCAAAAAGATAGAACATGTCCTATCTTTTTCCGAAACGGCCGGATCGCGGACCCATTAAAGTGAATGGGTCAGCGATCCGCTGCCCCATGGACGGTGTTCGTGCATTGCGGCCTGCATTTTGCGGGCCACAGCACGACCACGGGGCGCACACGTTCGTGTGCAGGAGGCCTTAGCGTCCTGTTTGTTTCCTAGTTGTGAACTTGAATTTATTTTCTTGAACCGGAGGGTCGCTTTAATAGCAGCTCTATGGTCCTGCTTGAGGCAGAGACAAGGCAGGACAACAATTCTATACATACAGATAAGACTATGTATGCATCTTGCAACCTCCCAGCCTCCAGGGGCTGCACGCCATCATTTCTTAGAGACAGGATTAGGGTCCTTTTGCACCCCAACTCCAACTCCATAACACGCGCCAAACCAGTGCTTTTGTGCTTATTTAAAAGGCCACAGAGGCCGATGGAAAGCGCATGGGAGATGAAAAATCACTACTATGATTGCTCATCCCCCCCATACTTGTACATTGCACTGGGAGATGTGCTGCCAACCAGCAAGCATTTTCATGCCAACATAAACAATACGATCAGCCAACAAACGAGTGTTTGCTCATAACATTCACACAAGAAAATTATTGTGACCGGGTGCTCAAATGTTCCTTCCCTTCATAAATATGACAGGACTGCTCTGTTTTCTTAGGAACTTAAGCATGGGTGTGACTACAATATCTCCGCCTCATGAGCGCTTATCTACACTTACCGATTTTTCAGCTTTTTCTAAAATGTCAACAGACTCAAAAATTATGAACAATCTGATTGATGGATTGTTAGCAATAATTGTAGCATCTATTAAAACAAAAATTACCAATTCCAAGTGAGCTCTCAGTCCATATACTGATCTTTCCTACTGCCAGTAGTAATAAATGCTAGCCTTTAGCTCACTAGCGTCCAAGATAATGCATACGAGCAAAAGAGATTGTATCACGAGGAGAAGAACTTAATGCTGAGTAGGACCTTCATTTCTAAATGGACCAGTTACCATCACATAAAGAAAAACTTCAGGTAGCTTTTTATTAAGTGTAGTTGTCTTAATCGAAAAAAACATGACTCTTACCTTCAAGGGGATCTTTGTTCAGTCCTAGCTGGCTGATAATATACCTAGGTATGTCAGTTTTAATACCTTGACCCTCTTTGGCATGGCCTTCCGCTGCTTCCAAAAGGTAGTAAAATTCTTCAGGGTCAAATTCCTGAGTTATACAAATGATATAATGCACAATTAGAAAATGTCCCCAGTGGTTTAGAAATCATACAGGGCTTATTGAGTGGTGGTCTGTGGCAGTCAATATACATTTAATAGATCAAATTCACTTTTTTGTTCGGAAAACAACTTTTAAGCACATCATATTGGATGACTGGAGCAGTATTCAAAGGTCTTTTTATTGGTGGTCACCTTTACCTATTGCTTACGGTGTTGTTTACCTGTCTAACATTAAAAATCAAAGGCTAAGCTTTTTTATTCTCACCAGGCATTCCAACAGGCGGGCCGGCCGAGCAATTACGATCAGTATTTTCTGGGCCAGTTGTTTGATAAAGGCCAGTTCTCCACTTTCTGACCTTTCTTGAGCCTATGAAGATCAAAAAGAAACAGAAATGGTAAAATGTACGAGCTAAGAATGTGCAATATGACAGCTATCATAGACACTACGAGACTGGGTCAACTGGGTTTTTGGAGTGTGTGAGAAAGTTAGAGAACCATGAGCAAAAACCACAGAAGCATAGAAACTCCATGCCATGTAGAGAAGAAGCAGCAATCCAGGGAGATAAAGAAAAGCAGCTTTTTCCATCCATGTTTACAGAATGCAACATGGGTATAGGACTGCTGCAGCCAATCACTGACCTCAGCGGTTTACAGCATGACTTTACTGAGGTGGGTACATTGGCCCATCACTGCTAATCGAAGACTGCTGAGGAATGCCGGAGCAGCTGCTGATTTATCAGGTAATTTTCTTTTATGGTCCCTCTCCTTTTCCAAATTTTTCCTGATCTCAGAAAACCCCTTACAATCTCCCACACTCGTATCCCCCTACAATTTCCCAGACTCTTGAGCAACAAATCTGCCTAGTTTTGCCAAGCTACGCGATGTGTTAATTTACACACACAAGTGTATGCTTTAAATGGCGTCTCCAAAAAGGATGCAGGAGGCCATTGACTAATAGAGGATGAATTAGGTTTATATTTGAAGATATTGTAGCCGCTTATGCCTTTTCTTGTTTTCCTCTCCAATATTCAGGGACTGGTCGGCAGAAAGTACACAGCTATGAATTATAGTTTCCTTGCTTCTTGCAGGAGGCAGCAGAAAGCATTTATCTTTATTATTATGTATGAGATGTCAGAACCAAACTAAGTATCTGTCTTCGGTGGTCAGCGACTAGAGAATGTTCCAATTGCCTTTAGCTTTCAAACCATGAAACCAAAACAGACAAAGTATAACCCAAGGGAGTCGGGCAGATCCATTTAATTAAATACACAAGTGTCTGCAGTGACTAATGTAGATGGACGAGCAATGCACTTGGCTTTAACCAAACGCTGTGAATTATGCTTTCTTATCTCTAATTGCTTGTTAAGTCTCAAGACTTCGGTTTATAAACTCTTGAGACAGACCACAACGCTCGCATAATGAATAATACAACTCGCGCACAGCATGCTTCTGCCAGGACTGAGATATAGCCTCAAAAACATACAGGGTACTTCACAAGTGGTGCAAAAATAACCTAAAATATAGATCATTATTATTACCATTTGGAAGGTAGACCTACTAGGAAGAACATTGTTTCCGGGGTAGATTCTGTCAAACCAACTCTTATGCAGCACAGGGCATTTATAGGATTACTTTGACCAGGGGATATTCTTATATACATTGAGTCCATATAATCTTTCATATATCTACTTTAGTTCATGTTTTCCTACAGACCAGGTCATGGATAAAATATTCATTAAAGGCCTCATGCACGCGGCCGTTGCTCAGCGGTTCCGTGCATTGGGGACTGCGATTTGCCGTCCCCAATGCTCGGGCAACATCCATGCAGATTCCACTGACTGATCCAGACCCATTCAACTTGAATCAATCCATGATCCGTCTGCACCCCGGGGAACAAGTGTTTATCTTCCCTGCAGCGCCACCAATGGTGAAATGAAGCATTACAAAGGTCCTCCAGAGCAAGTAGTGGTAGGGCCTCCGACAGACGCATAGGACAAAGACATTTACAAACCTGTCCTCTGATTTATGCTGTAGTCTGCACTTTAATAGAAGCCTAACTCACAAACAGTCGCCCTCATCCTCCCTTTGCAGCAAACACATCCATTCATGTTCAATGCCAGACTCACAATTAGTAGTTACGGGACAATATTTGAAATGATAATAGTTTCACCCATGTTCCACCCATTTGATTTCACATTCGTAAAAAAATTTCTGTCACTAAAACGTGTACGTTGAAGGCAGTTATTACATTAGGACAGTAACTCAGCAATGTGACCTTGCACTTGCTAGTAATTACCGTGACCCAAAACATAACTTTAATTATAAGATAGACTCGTTATGGTTTATCTACCCCTTCAGTTAATTTTTAAAATCCATCAGTCTGTGTTGACTAAAGGCCAATTTACATGGCCGACTTTGCAGGCAATTATCAGGAATGAATTATTCATCCCCATAATTGCCGGCTCATCAGAGGTGGTGAGAGCTGCATTTACATGCAGCAATCATCTCCTCTGTGTGGGGACAAGTGAACACTACTGAGATCACTCGTCCCCATTCATAGTTCTTATTTCCGGGGAGCAGATGGCTGTTTATAGACGACATCCTGCTGCCCTCAAACGATGATTATGGGGGCTGTATCAACGCTGCTTTCACCTGATGAATGAGCAGCCAGTTATTGGGATCTAGTGTTTTTACATTTATTCTTGATATGCAGTTCAATAATCCCTCTGTGTGAAAGGACTTCAATTTAGAATAAATCTTCAAAGCAGTCAGAACCCCATTCATCCCAGAGGTCCAAATCCTCCACTACTAAGGGTTACTTTACAGTATACTGTTGGATTGAGTTTAAAGGGTTTCTGTCACCAGAATGAACCCTCTTAAACTGTCTGACATTAGCGATGTGCTAATGTCAGCAGAATCCAACGCTGCTATTTTTTATGTCTATTGATGCCCCCCTTACGGCGCAATTCTTACATTTGTAATATGCAAATTAGCCTTTAGGAGCAGGGGGGGGGGCGTTGCTCCTGCTCCTAGAGGCTCTGTTCTCCCACCTCATTCCACTCCCTGCCGTCCTTGATTGACAGGCCAGCGTTCGTCTTCTCCTGCCGATTTAACCTGTGTGCTGGTTAAACAGCACTGCACAGGCGCGAGACTTACCCAGCACACAGGGCCAGCAGGAGAAGAAGAACGCTGGCCTGTCAATCAAGGACGGCAGGGAGTGGACAAAGGTGGGAGAACAGAGCTTCTAGGAGCAGGAGCAACGCCCCCTCCCCCCCTCTGCTCCTAGAGGCTAATTTGCATATTACAAACGTAAGAATTGTGCCGTGAGGGGGGCATCAATAAACATAAAAATAGCAGAGTTGGATTCTGCTGACATTCGCACATCGCTAACGTCAGACAGTTTAAGAGGGTTCATTCTGGTGTCAGAATCCCTTTAACGGATATATTATTTACACTCCCCCTAGTGGCAGCCAGAATTATCATTTAGGGTGGTTTGACACACACTTCCCTCTTTGGAGAAGTTTTTTGACCCCAAAAAACTGTAGTAGTGTCTTTCCAAAAAACTGTATTGTGTGTAACCACCCTAAAGTGTACATGTTTTTGTAAATCAATAACGTAGGCAAAGATGATACACTTTATTATATTGCTGATAAAAAAAAAACCTCCCACTTATCAGATGCCTGTTTCCACTATCCTTACAGTTCAGAAACTCTGCATTCACTGAAAAACTAGGTCACAGTTTCCAGTTTTAAGGATCACATTACAGCAGAGCTGCAGAGATCTTGAACACTTGAGTAAATGACACCGGAAATATAATGGAAAAATATAATAGGCAGATTTAGTAAGATTGGCATTTAAATATTTTTAAGTGAATTGCACCAAATTTATTATAGATGTTTGGTGCATTTTGGACTATCCTAAAGTCATAACACGAAATCTACATCCTCCTTAAATCATTTATCTGAATGGTTTAGGCAATGTCCTTTTCGATACACCACACCCATATTTCCAACATTCGGTGAACACATCAATAAAAGTAAATTTCTTTCTAATTTTGTGTCTAAATTGCAATACTTTAGGTCTCACTATGCTCCACAAACTGGCTAAGGCTACTTTCACATCACCGGTTTTGCTGGATCAGTCATTGATAATACAACCGTCTGCATCCGTTATGAACGATCCGTTGTATTATCTCTAAAATAGCCTGAATGGATCAGTCTCTAAAACCATTGTAAGTCAATGGGGGACGGATCAGTTTTCTTTTGTGTCAGAGAAAACGGATCCGTCACCATTGACTTACATTGTGAGTCATGACGGATCAGTCTTGCTCCGCATCCCAGGACGCACTGAAAAACGCTAACTGATTAATAAATGTCAGCCTATAACATGCAGACGCTTTAATACCCCTTTAATAACAGAATTATTTCTCTCTTCTACATAGGATTCCCCTGAGGATAGCGTTCTCTGTTGGCAAGGCTTGTGTCAGCACTTCTGCTGCTTTTTTGTCAATTTATCCTGATGATCTTGGGACAGATTATGCTTGTTAGTATTAATATCATCAACCGTAGGCTTATTATACAGGCAAATTTTATTCTGGTCTTTCAGGTGCCCACAACTTTAATTAAGGCACAGCCTGGCAAACAATCTGAAAAAAATCCATATATCCACATCTCTCCTTAGATTTAGCTATGTTAAATTGAGGTAGGAGCTTCAGGTAATTGGATAGAACCTATTTAGACTGTGTTTCCATAATGAACAGAAAAATCACAGAGCTCAGGGTTCATTATTCCATTTTTATTCAATGTATCTCCTTAAAAAAAATCATATCAGTATCTCAAGATGTTCTTTTTTTTATTGCAAAATTATTTTTTTCTCTTTAAAGGATTATGGTATACGCAGGTCTTAAGATGCCCACACACGCTTAATAGCTGATGGCCAAAAGCCATCTCTCCCAAGAGAGGGAAAAGCCCTTATCAGACACCTCGCCAGGTGGGTTATTTCCCAGGAGAACAAAAGGATTGGGTATTTAACTTTAACACACCTGGTCCTTTCCGCCCTCAATATAATCTGGTCAGGAGGCTCCATGCACATTAGATTGTCAGTCCCACCGTATAGGGTAGCTTCAGATGACAATAATCTAATGTACATGGGGGCCGTTACTCTATCACCTAAAGATGTTAAAGTGTTTTTCCAATATTTTGATACTGATATCAACATAGGTCATCAGAATCTGATTGTTGGCTGTCCAACACCCCTGCCGATCAGCTGTTTGAGAAGGCACCAGTGCTTCTGTGAGCACCACGTCCTTCTAGTGCTTACCGTACATTGTATAGTGGCCGTGCTTGGTATCGCGCTTAATCCTATTGAAGAGAATTGGGCTGAGTGCGATACCATGTATGGCGTTGTGCTTACGGAGAAGGCCACAGTGCTCACAGGAGCGCCGATGCTTTCTTAAACAGCTGAACGGCAGGAGTCCTAGTTGTCGGACCCCCAACGATCAGATAGTGATGACCTATCCTGAGGATAGGTCATCAGTATCAAAATCTCATAAAACCTCTTTAACCATGGGAAATGTATGTTTCCTTTGTATCGTTCTTTTGATCTGTATACTGTATAATAAAATCTATTTTGCAGGATAAACCAAGATTACTCACAGACATTTCAAATTAAGATATAAACGTAGGTATAACAAATATCTGGTGAGTGAGACTGTGATTTACCTCTTGTAATAACTTTTCTAATTTTTGCTGCAGCTCCAAAAAATATCTTGAGGTTATGAGACCTTGGTGGGATTTGTCCAGGCAGTCTCGTGCCAGCTCCACGATCTGATGGTGAGTGAAGCTGAGCACGCCATCTGGCAGCGGAAGCACACTGTCGGGGGAATAGTTGGTGATAATGTCCTGAAGTCGCTCTTCCATCTGAGCCGTGGCCTGAAGAGATATGGGCATTGAAAACAAAAGTCGTAAGTTACCTTTCAGAACCTTGCAACAAAACAAAAAACAACAAAAGTATCAAACAGAATGAATACAAAGAAGTTTAGACAAACATTTAATAAAGACTTCAAAAAAATAATCAAATACCATTTATACAGCTTACACATCAATTCTTCGTTGTTGTTATAAAACAGCACCTGTCAGGAGATTCTATCTGTCCGAACCATGGGTAGCATGAAATCCAGAAAGGCTCCCTTATTACAAACAGCTATGTTTTACTCTGAAACACTGCTGTGTTGTAGAGAAAACAGGTTGAAAATGAGCCGGATTTGGTGATAAGGCAAGGGAAAGCATTGTGAAGCTGCATCTCAGAAATACACTGGAGATTCTGCACACAGCACACACAGATAGTATAGATAGTGAGTCATCTACTATATCACTTCTCTCCTAGACATACACATTAAGGAGCCCACCCACATTAGGGTATTTGTGGCCGAACTGTCCAAGAATGGCAGATTTAAGTGAAAGTTTAATGTGCATTGGGAGCTCCTGACTATCAGATGTTGAGAGAGATAGATTGGGTGAAATTAATATTTTCACCCGATCCGTTTGTTCTCTAGGGAGATAAGCTCCCCCCCCCCCCCCCGCCCCCAGTGTCTGAGCTGAACATGAATGTGTATGATGCAGTTGTGAAGGAGTTGAGAGAGATAGCTGTTGGGCGCACGATCGTTCGGCTAACAGCTATTGAAAGTGTATGGCTGCCCTTTGATGGAAGATGGTTGATCGAACAACCATCTGGTGAATGATCATTACAGGTGAACAACCATACACATTTCAGTCCATATTCGGTGGCCACTGGCCAATAACGATGGGCACAAGACTAATGTGGAAGTGCTTTTGTGGAACTATCGTTCATGTAATGGTCAACTGCACCATAAACAATCAAGTACCAGTAACCATGACCAACTTATTTTGAGATGGTGATTTTCTAAAAAGATCGCTCATTGATAAATTTTACCTGATTAAATTATTTTGTTTGAAATCATCTGTTTTGATCAACTTTAGACTGTGTCACCTTTAAATAGGGCAGACATTATATTTTCTTCAGCACTATGCCTGGAGCTGTTTTAGAGCTGCCAGGATAGATTACGAAGATGACAAAGTAATCAAGTAGTTCACAGGAAGCCAGCCCCAGAGGACAGACTGACATCCTGTCTATACAGGAGAGCAAGCACAGCTGGCCATAGTGTATACACATCTATGGATGCAAATGAGCTGCCAAAAAATAAATAAATAAATAAATAAAAATAAAATAAAATAATGGATTGGAGGGATTTCCGAGATTTTACTATTGATGACCTATCCTTTAGATAGGCCCTCAGTGTCTGATCAATGGGGGTCTGACACCCAGGGCCCCCACGATCAGCTGTTTGAGAAGGCATTGGCACTCCTGTGACATCTGGGGCCCCGACCGATCAAATACTGATAACCTAACATGAGGATAGGACATCAGTAGTAAAATCTCAGAAAACCCCTCTAAGGGTACTTTCATACTAGCAATAAAGTTTTCCAGTATTGAGTTCCGTAACACGGGCTCAATACCGGAAAAAAAAAACGCTTTAGTTTTATCCTAATGCATTCTGAATGGAAAGCAATCTGTTCAGTATGCATCAGGATGTATTTAGTTCAGTCCCTCTTACGGAATTTTGCCAGAGAAAATACTGCAGCATGCTGCGGTATTTTCTCCAGCCAACATTCCGGAACACTTGCCGGAATTCCGGAACCGGCATTAATTTCCATTGAAATGTATTAATGCTGGATCCGGTACCAAGGTACCAAATGCGCAGACCTTTAAATCTGAGAAAAATTAATACCGGATCTGTTTTTCCGGATGACACCGGAGAGAAGGATCCGGTATTTCAATTCATTTTTCGGCCAGATGCGAATCCAGAAACAAATGCTACCCGTTTGCATACGGATTTCCGGATCCGGCAGGCAGTTCCGGCGACGGAACTGCCTGCCGGAATCCTCTAACACAAGTGTGAAGGTACCCTAAAAAGGACCTTTCATTGGTTTGTAGTAAGTGAGATAAATATCTGTACCTGCCACCCTGCCTGTTTATTTAAAATAGCGCTTCTGCGCCTAGTTATGGCGCCCCGCAAATTTCGCGCCCAGTATGCTTATACTGAGCATCGGAGCAATGGGGAGGATACACAGTCTTTCTCTGTGGGTGTCTCCTTCTCCCCTGGCTGTAGCGCTGTCCAATCGCAGCGCAGAGCGTCACAGCCAGGGAGGTTTTTCTCCCTGGCTGTGACGCTCTGCGCTGCGATTGGACAGCGCTACAGCCAGGGGAGAAGGAGACGCCCACAGAGAAAGACTGTCTCCTCCCCATTGCTCCGATGCTCAGTATTAGAATACTGAGAGCGAAATTTGTGGGGGGCAATAACGGGGCGCAAGAGCGCCTATTTTAAAAAACCAGGCAGGGTGGCAGCAGGTACATATATTTATCTCACTTACTACAAACCAACAAAAGGTTCTCTGCAACATTGCAGGCCCCCTGGAGAAGGAAGTCCAGTGCAAAGTGTGTGGGACCATCCAAGGCCAGGCCCCACAGTATGGACTGCCTCTGTGGTATGTACATTCCAGAATGATGAAAGAAATAATCAGCAGAGAGGCAGTTCGCTATGACTGTAGCATCATTTTCATAATTTCTCCTCACTAATGTATGAAATACTGTTGTATCACAGTTGGACTTGTGCAATTATTGTACAGCATGAAATTTGTAGGCCTTATTAAGACAAATACAGACCCATTTGCAGCATGACAGAGGAATAAGGAATTCTACATACAAAGCAAAGAGTTTGTACGAAACTGAAAATTGCCTAAAATTACCTTAGGGAATCTCTCCTTGTACACATGGTTCATCATAATTATCTCATGGTCACAGCAGGCGGGTGTACGTCCAGGGCTGAAAAAAACCCAAATGGTATTTTAATTTACTTTGCATTAAAAGCAGTTCATACATCAACACAATTACTTCCAACAACAGAAGTAACACTACAAGCACAGTTAGATCATATGTATGTCTTGGGACTCAAGCACACAACCGCGGGTTTTTGTTTTTGTCACATTCGATCAGATGCGGACTTATTCACACTGTGTGCTGCCCGCATCCACATGTCAGTTCCATAGCCCCGCAAAAAACTAAAACATGTCCTATTCCTATCCGTTTTGTGGACAAGGGCAGGACGTTCTGCAAAATGCGGAATGTAAAACTGGCAGGTATCCGTGTTGGCAGATCCGCAATTTGCAGAACCGCAAAAACGGCAATGGCCATGTGCATGAGCCCTCATAAAGGAGAAGTAGCAAACTGAAGAACGCCAGCCTAGGAGGACTCGGTATCCTGATCTACAGCAGCACATAGAAGAACGATTCACAATAAGACCCTTGGTGCTTACAGGATATACACTCAACTGAATCCTACCCCACCCTTCGTGCTACCCTGGAAGAGGTTCATAGGTTTTACCACCAGAAACCGCCCCCACACAAACGTATTATAAAATAAAGTGTTTCAAGCAAATGTTAAAATACAAGTGTTTTGATAAATATTTAAAAGGGAACATATGATCAGAAAATGACATTAAAAGCTCACATGAAAGTTAAAAAAAAACATATGCAGACGTACATCTAATTAGTGAAACCAAAATGTAATTATTGAACATTTCCCCACTAATAATGTGACATAGTATAATATAGTAGTATACGCTAGAGGACGCATTGTCGGGGTACAGTTGAGCCTACTTGCCCTTTTCTCCTCACTCAGCATAATAAAAATTACTCCTGGAGCCGAGAACCTACAGGCCAACATATACTGGCCAATTATTTTCGCAATTTGCTTGTTTGTAAGTGATCGTAACAATACTTGGCCGATAAAAAAAAAGATCAACAGAGCAATAAAACTTGTGCGTTTTTTGTTTATCTCCATCGATCGGCACTCTGTAAAAAATTATTGTCAAAGGTGGCACGATTTTTAAGTGGAAATGTCACAGCATCATTTAGGCCCCTTTCACGCGAAAGATATGGGATTGGCTTCGGATGCGTTCAGGACGCATTCAGTGAAACTTGCATCATTTTACAAGACAGTTCAGTCAGTTTTGTCTGCGATTGTGTTAAATTTTTTTCCAGTGCGGGTGCAGTGCGTTTTGATGCGCTTTTCATGCGCGTGATATAAAAACTGAAGGTTTACAAACAACATCTCCTAGCAACCATCAGTGAAAAACGCACTGGATCCGCACTTGCTCCCGGATGCGATGCGTTTTTCACTGAAGCCCCATTCACTTCTATGGGGCCAGGGCTGCGTGAAAAACGCAGAATATAGAACATGCTGCGTTTTTTTATACAATGCAGAACTTATGCGTGAGACAAAAAACCCTCATGTACACAGACCCGTTGAAATGAATGGGTCAGGATTCAGTGCGGGTGCTATGTGTCCACGTCACGCATTGCACTCCTGCGGAAAAATCGCTCGTGTGAAAGGGGCCTTATTGACTTGTGTGTGGCTTAAAGGGTTTTCTGGCATTATTATGGTTTTATATATGCTCATGTAGTTGCTTACCTCATGTACATCTTCCAACTGTTTCTTTTTTTTTTTTTTAACTCTCCTGACCAATTTTCCCCATGTAAACAAATCCCTCTGGTTGGTTTCCATCCTATACGGAGCGCTTCCAGTTGCTGCATCCAACCAAACCCATGGTGCTGTTCTCCTTTTTCTGCCACAGCTCTGTTCCAACAACACCCCACCTCCTCCCACCAAGCTATTTACATAGACACTTCCTGCCTAGACACATAACATCACAGGAAAAAAGAAATGGCTTCATAGACGTTGTCATTTGACCACAGCCCAGAAGATAGGAGCAAATAAATAAGGGAAAAGAAATAGATTACAAAAAGGATGGCAATGCAAAGCAGAAAACCCCATTTAAAAGAAGCTCGTGAGAATAGTCGCTACTCGCTATGGAAGATAGGCACCCTTCATCAGGATGGGAGGAGTTTCCCCGATACTGGTGAGAGGATCAAGTCCTTGACCAAGACTTTCCAAGCCACTAATCGTTCATTGATTATTTGTAAAATCTTGGCATGCAAATTCATCTTTAGACATACTCATTTCTAGGAACTCCCTCCAAGGTCATACGGCTATAGATGATATATTGGTGAATCCATGACAATCAGCCTGAGATGCATAATTCTAATCGGCATATGAGTTGACAGGAGTTTAGCATAATATTCCCCACATACACCCGCAGCATTAATCAATATACAGTGAGGTCCATAGCAGGGGTCTATGATAAAGGAAGAATATTCCTTGAAGAGTCAGATCATACCCTTCGTACCTTGCTTCTGATGGCTTTGAATTCATCACTACTTGGGTGGGTTTACTCCTAGGCTTGAGGTTCTCCTATCTTACTAATAGATGAAATTCCAGTTTTGGTTATTTGATATGGAGGTTCAATTACTTCTATTCTACGCACTCCAAGCATTTCGAATTCAAGACTATCTGCAAGGTGGTTGAAAATGAACATTATTTAATGGAAATAAAAGGGGTTCAGAATGTCTTTAAATGGGATTTGTCACCCAATTATTAATTTCTGCTAGTTAAAACCATATAGGGTCACGTCCTATTTATTCTATTTTCTGAACTCTTTATAAGGGCTGCCATCTTGTGTTTAGAGATATGCTTTACAGCAGCCACCATAAGCCATAGACACAATGAACAAGGGAGGGCCTCTTGGACGGGAGAGTTTTCTAGGCATGCTCTGTGACCTGTACTGAGGTCAGGAGGGAGCAGATAAGCTGTGATATCACCTATTGTGAATAGTGGATCTTACGTCTCTCTATATAGGTGATATCTGTTATACTAGTCCTGCCTGTAATAATAAGCAGATAACTACAAAAGTGATCTGTTCAGACCAAGAAGTGGAGAGGATTATTAAGTCTAGTGGCCAATGCAATAACGCAGGATTTTTATTTATTTTTTAATCTAGACATGGAAAATTAAAAAGAACATCACCTTAATTTCTTTAAAAAATTATTAAAGGGGCTGTCCAGTTTCCAATATTGATGATCTATCCTCAATATCAGATTGGCGGTGGTCTGACTCCCAGCATCCCCCTTCTCTGATAAAATGATTGAGGAGACCACAGCGCTCATATTAGTGCTGCATTCTCTTCACAGTTTACCTGCTCGCAGAACGAGTTACACCTGTAAACGGTGAAGAGCCTACACAAGTGCAATGGTCTTTATAAACAGCTGATTGGAGGGGGTGCCCAAATTCGGACCCCCTCAGTTGTGATATTGATTGCCTATCCTGAGGAGACCATCAATATCGGACCACGGACAACCCCTTTAAAAAAAAAAATTTTTTTTTAAACAATAGCTTTTTTTCTGATGACACATTCCCTTTCAATAAAGAGACTTTGCACTGAGCACAACCTAATACTTGGAGTAGTAGTCACTTGATTATCTCATACACTAGTTAGATGGGGGAATGTCAAGCCCAGGCGTAAACCCAGCCAGGCAAGCATGAATGTCACCGCCATCAGAAGGGACATCTTCTATAAGACTGATCACGTTCTCATAAACCATTTGTATTCAGAGCTTGACTATCGGATGATCACATTTCACGTTTAGAACAAGACTAAATGCAATTCTGATTGATTATTTCTTTCTGTGACAGTACCAGACTTCACACACACCTGAGACTCCTGGAGCGAGGGCGCAGCGGTGTGTTCCGGCATCTGTCATCGCTGGCGATGCTCTCCGTGCAGAAATGTTTGGACAGAAAATGTAGTTCATCGGGTGTTGGTTGATATGGTAACTGGTGTAGCTTCTCCTGGGATGAACAGGATGACTGTGGAAGACAGGAAAGGGTTAACATACAGGTGGAAGACCTTCACAGACGTTCTTGAGAAGTCATTGCCGATTTTGCAGAGCCTACAAAAATTAGCAGTGATCACCATCAAAGGCCGGTTATTGTTTGTATGTCTGCATCTGTCTCAGTGTAGGGGAATCATGTCTCCAAAGCACAACTGTCTATTTCAGATTGTAGAAATCTGTTTTAAATGTCAGGCCAGAAGGTTAGTTGGAGGAGAATGTAAAATGGATGATATCAGCAATAAGGATATTTTTGTGTTGACAGGCAAAAGGGAAATTGGACAATGACAAGTCATTACTGGCTGGTTCTCTACCGAATGCCCAAATCTCATTGCAGCCTAAAAGAAAATCTTTGATGATGTATCATGAGATAAAAGGTCACCCCCAGCAATAAAGTATGCATTATTCACAGACCTACAGGCAACAGCACATGCAACTCCAAAATTCATATAATTTACTATTCTAAAACCAATTGAAATTGGGACAAAAAGCACAGACATGTTAGATGAACCCAAAAATTGTCCAGCA
Source organism: Bufo gargarizans (assembly GCF_014858855.1). Taxonomy (NCBI): domain Eukaryota; kingdom Metazoa; phylum Chordata; class Amphibia; order Anura; family Bufonidae; genus Bufo; species Bufo gargarizans. The sequence goes on from NC_058080.1 coordinate 675,339,983, forward strand.
GGGAGCAGACCACAATAAGTACATGGTCGAGACCAGAAACATCCAAACATCAGAATAAATAGTCAGCAAACATAAAATAATGGTTCTGCATCTTCATCAACGTTTCTGCTATTGTTTAGTATGTTTTATTCTGTCCAGTCAATGTATAAAGCAATATGCAACTGCATGGAAACCATCAACGGGTTTCTAATGGCAAAACGGTTATTCGTGTTACGTATCTCTACTTAGTGATTTCTGTGCATAGTATTGCTCGGCTATGGGTCGAATTGGTGAAGTACATGGGCTGATGATAGGAAATAAACATTCCTACATACGTTTCTTCGCCTGACCACTGCTGCATGTACTTATTTGACTGTATTGTTTATGTAGCATTAAAGGGACTCTGTCCCCTAGAACCAGCCCTATTAACTACACTAATGAGTGACTAGTACACCAGGCCCTGAGCTCAGGTCAGTCATTTTTATCTCTTTACTCTCTGTATCCACAAACCGGCCATGTGATGCATAGAGGACGCCTCCTGGAGTCTCTTTCATTATGTATGTACTTTCAGAAGTCTTCTCCTATAAGGTCGGTTTGCAGACGCATGGCAGGAGAACGGAGGTGAGTATTGAGATAAGAATTATTGATCTGATCTCAGCGTCAGCTGTACTATCCATGCATTAGTGTAGTTATTAGGACTTATTTGAGGTGACAGAGTTTTGTTTTTAAGAATCCTCAGTTGTTGGCAGGGGCGTAGCTAAAGGCTGGTGCAAGAGTTCAGCTTGGCCCCCCTTCCCTCAGTGTTTTGTGGCCAGTCAAGCACATAGCTTTCCTGGTGCTTGAGGCAAAAATTAAAAAGGCACCCCCTCATGCCAAATTCTTGACCTTACCCCTTCCCTCCAGCCAGAGGTGTAACTTGACCAGCATGCACTTTCTATAATAACAGTGTCTTCATATGCAGCACAAGGGTCGTTTGCCCCCGCTCAGGCTCCTGGGCCCGGTAGCAACTGGTACCTCTGCACCCCTATAGCTAAGCCACTGGTTTTTGGCCCTGCACAGCTTGTGTAGACAGAAATTCAACTGTATGTGCCTTTATTATTGCACTGACAATCGTTTGTGCAAATATAGTGTCGATTATGAGCTAATCAATCAATGCGCTACATAAATCGACTTTTAATGTGGTTAAAAGAAAAAATGGACTTGAGTCTTGATTTTTAAGGTGAGTTTTCAATTTCATACTCCGCGAGTCAAACTCAGTGAGTGGATAATCTGCAAAACCCTTTGGACAGACATATTATTAATTCCAGTGCCAGTCTGAAAAGCAGCCGGTCAAATATATGGTTAGGCAAGACGCTGCAGCCAGAAGTGTGATACAAAACATGGTCCATAGAAAGCTGGAGTTAGGTGTATCCTGCAGAGTCTTGGCCTCAACTTAACAGAATAAAAAAATAAAAAATAAAATCAGGCCTCAGTGTCTGACCTCATGGAGCCATCTCTTCCATCAACCCTCTACTTTTCAGTTATCTAGATTTAAGAGGATAGCTCAGGGTTTGTTTGCAGTCTGTTACCGTGGAGAGACATAACTCTGCAGTGTGGACTCAAAATAATAGAAATATTTTAATTAAAACTATATGCAAAATAGCTTCTTTTTCATATTAGATGCATTGGCATAGTAAAATAAATGGATGCAAAGCCAGATATAGCAATTATGCTTTCAAAAAAAGAGTGAAGGCTGTAGTAGCAGAATAAGACAGAACAATTTCAAAGTGAATATATATATATATTTTGTAAGGTATTGCCTTCTTTCGGGGGGTCACAATCACAGATATCTTCACGGACACTAGGATTAAAGTCCAAATGACGGTTTAATGACGGTCTAACTAATCCATATAATGGTTTCCCTGTCTCACCTATAATCACAGCTTTATGCACAGGGTCTCAGGCTCCAAGCCTTAGGCTACTTTCACACTTGCGTTCGGAGCGGATCCGTCTGGTATTTGTACAGACGGATCTGCTCCTATAATGCAAACGATGGTATCCGTTCAGACGGAACTGTCTGCATTATATTTTACTAAAAAAGTCTAAGTACAATTTGTATTCAGACGGATCCGTCCAGACTTTACATTGAAAGTCAATGGGGACGGATCCGTTTGAAAAATGCACCATATTGTGTCACCTTCGAACGGATCCACCCCCATTGACTTCCATTGTAACTCTAGACGGATCCATTTGCCTCCACATGGCCAGGCGGACACCCGAATGCCATGACTGATGCATTCTGAGCGGATCCGCATCCACTCAGAATGCATTAGGGCTGGACGGATCCGTTCGGGGCCGCTTGTGAGAGCCTTTAAACGGAACTCACAAGCGGAGCCCCGAACGCTAGTGTGAAAGTAGCCTAGTCGGTCTGCTCACCAACCCACAGTCCACACCGGGAAGAGATCAGGCTTCCGATAGCCCCATGGCCCCTCAGTCCTCATGGCTGAGACCACTCAGAGCCTCTGCAGGTCTCTGTTCCAAATCGCTCTCTCCCCCAGATTGACATACTGGGAGGTGCTTTATGCCAGCCTAATTACAGCAGGCCTCACCTGCGATCACCTCAGGTAGAAGGGAATACCCGTCCTGGAAGGGTGTGGATTGGCAGATACCACTTCCAGTCCTATCTGCCAATCCAACTAAAATCCAGCCCAGAATTAATAAACAAAACTGTCTTAGCAAACTATGCTTTGCTGAGACGACTGCCGCTCTCTGGATTTTAGCTGTCTCACCCATCACATACACACCTTCCAGCACTGTTCCCATTACCACTATATATATATACATATATATATATATATATGTATAACTCTACACACACAACAGTATATTTGAAGTCCTGGGTATTACTATACTTAATGCCACGGCTTACAATGTTGAGAAGATTAGTGTGGATGGCACATGCTTCCTAACACTCCACATATACTGTATGTAAGAGGCCATTTATTTTCTGCACAGATGGCATAAAACAAATGAATGACCTTCAGAGGTTCTCCCTGATAATGGGAATGACCTCGGCTTCACGGCAGTGCAGGAACGCTCTTCATCTGGGCTCACTACATATACACATGTTTATCAGATACCTTTGTTTGGATGGTGGCAGAGTTCATTGCAGGGAGCGTGCTGCCACTGATTGCTTATATATTACTGGGCGACTCGCTGCCTCTACATCAAATATTTTATTACTGTATAGACAGGCAGTGTTGACAGTTTCTGATTAGCTACAGGATTTGATTGTCAGAAACAAATCTCCTTTCTTGGTATCCGGACATCTCAAGGATCTCAAGTCCTTGAAACTGAAGTGGGCAACAGGACCTTTAAAATGAGGTTAGCAGGCAGACAGCAAATAAAGTGAACCCCCTGAATGCAGGGGACGAATGATGAGGACACTGGGAATACTAAGCAGCCAACTAAATTCTGTGGAGCACTTAGAAACTTTACTATCCTCTATAGTATAAGAATGACAAATGAAGGGCACGTGCCCTTAAAATAAAAGGAAAATCAATACACGAGATTTCAGGTGGACATTTTCTGAATATTTCATCATTCATGGTTGGCCTATGAAGAATGACATTCAAGTTGCTAGCCAATCTCTGCTTTGACCAGTGACCTCCTATTGATGCGGTAAACATTAGGGCCTTTTTACTTGGTTCAATACTTAGGGCAATTATCGGGAATGACATGTTTGTTCCTTATTACTGCCAGCACTTTGGCTGCATTTACATGCAGCGATCATCTCCTCTGCATGCATCTCCATACAGATTCATTTCGAGTCGGCAGCACATCCATCCCTGTTTACACAGGGTGATGTGATGCCCACAAACAGCAAATTTAGATGCCACGAAAGACGTGATTACCCAGAAAAGGAGTATTTGATTGTTCACTAAGTGAATGGAGGAACCTATACACAAGGCAATGCCCGGCCCATGTAAAAGGGCCCTTCTCTTTGGACCCACAACAACCGAAAAATGACTTTATCAGTTACCAGTCTTCAGAGTTTGCTATGGTCTTTTATTTCATGAAAAATGGCAACTGATGGCTAAAAGTGGTCAGAATCTGATGTCCTAGATAAAATAAAACAGTAAGTACCCGTATATTATAGACCAAGTGGCGTTAATGTGCTTGCAACTATCCAATCTTCCATTTGTAGACCAGGTAGTTTCCAAACAAGTCATGCAACTTAACCTTTATCATAATGGCCTCAAAGGGGATGCTTGTTTAGAAAACCCATTTCAAATACCATTTTAGGGTATTCTCATTTAGGATTGAGGATTTCTTCACTTTGCACCTACCTAATTTGGCCATAAAAGAGGACATCTACTAACAGCAACTCTTTCTCTTACGACATGATGTGCTCACGAATTATACAAATAGTCAATTACCATGATTTCTCCTATAGAGGTGCTGTTGGGGAATTAAAAACTAATTTCCAGGTTCTTCCACAAATTATAACGGATCACATCATTTTAAGGGGATACTTTTATGTGTGAAAGAACCCTTTGATTATCTTATAAGATTACATTAGACGTTTAGTCACAAGAAGTTAAGCAATATAAAATTACAGGGAGTCAGTGGTTCTAGAGATAAGCACAATGAAGCAACATATAGTCCAGTAATTGACTTACACAATGCAAAAGAAGGATGTGACCTACTCTGCTGTCACCGCTCACCACTTGTGGTTTGTAAAATCACAGTTTGCGTCATACATTTGAGGCAATACATTTGTACATTTGTATCTACACCCATAAGGCTGCTTTCACACTGGCGTTTTGGCTTTCAGTTTGTGAGATCCGTTCAGGGCTCTCACAAGCGGTCAAAAACGAATCGGTTTGCATTCTAATGCATTCTGAATGGAAAAGGATCCGCTCAGAATGCATCAGTTCAGTCTCCATTCCGCTTTGGAGACGGACACCAAAACGCTGACTGCAGAGTTTTGGTGTCCGTCTGATGAAACTGAGCCAAAGGGATCCGTCCTGACACAATGTAAGTCAATGGGGACGGATCCGTTTTCACAATCTGGCACAATAGAAAATGGATCCGTCCTCCATTGACTTTCAATGGTGTTCAAGACGGATCCGTCTTCGCTATGTTAAACATAATGCAACCTCCAGCCCTATTGTACTATGAATTCTGTATTAAGAATGCTATTATTTTCCCTTATAACCATGTTATAAGGGAAAATAATAAAGATCGGGTCTCCATCCCGATCGTCACCTAGCAACTGTGCGTGAAAATCGTACCGCATCCGCACTTGCTTGCGATTTTCACGCAGCCCAATTAACTTCTATGGGGCCTGCGTTGCGTGAAAAACGCACAATGTAGAGCTTGCTGCGATTTTCACGCAAAGCAGAAGTGATGTGTGAAAATCACTGCTCATGTGCACAGCCCCATAGAAATGAATGGGTCCGGATCCAGTGAGGGTGCAATGCGTTCACCTCACGCATTGCACCCGCGTGGAAAACTTGCCCGTGTGAAAGAGGCCTAAGGGTCTTATTAAATAGGCAGATATATATATATTTTTTTTTTATTAATGAGTAGCAAGCGACAATTTTGCAAGCCATTTGTGTTCAAGAACACAAAAATGAATAGCCAAATATTTTTTGCTGTTTGGTTGTTATTTCCATCATTGCTCTTCACCCCTAGAGCATTTACACTGCTAATGACTGGCAGATTTCTGATTACACGAGGGGATGTGGTGGAGACAAACAGAAGATTCGTCCAAACCAGGGAAATTGAACTCTCACACATCATTTGATAATTGCACGCTATTACAAGTGACAATAACTGCTTAAATTATACAAAAAGTTCAAACGCTAATCACTTACTCTAACAGGCCCTTAAAGCAGACCATACATGAGATAAAATTTGGCCAATCGTTTGAAAAAAGAGCAAAGTTTGAAAATTTCAGCTTTAGGGCTCATGAACACGTATTGTATACAGGGGGTCCGCAATACACGGGCATCAGCGGGCATTCATTTCAATGGGTCCGCAATCACAGAGATCCTCCCATGGTATTTCTGGCCATGCCTCCGCAGCGCAAAAAAGGAGGGAATGCAAGTGAATGTGTCCGCAATCCACACTCAGCTTCCCCACGGTCATGCCGGTGCATTGCGGACTGCAATTTGCGGTCTGCAGCACGGGCACTGATCGCTTACGCTCGTGGGCATGAGCCCTTAATCACATGTGTATAGCATGATCAGCAAAATTAGACCAATCATTTGCCAATGTGCTGAAGGAGCAGGGAGTCATTTAAGAAAAATAACTTCCTGGTCAGCCATGTTAGTCTGGCATGTTGCTGGCGGGATCCTTTGAACAAACAATCCCACGGACGACTGGCCGGATGAATCTCTCATGTGTATGCCTGGCTTTAGAACTTGGCTGTTGTATTTCGGGTCCGAGAGAATTGGCCTTAGCATTAGCAGTGTTTCAATGCATCACAAAAGGTTTTGACATCATCTGAGAACTACCGTATATAACATATTTCACATCAACTATTTCTAAAAACCATTATTTTCACGAGGTTCCTCTGAGTGACAGCCTAGAATTTATGATTGCTGTAATGGGTCAGGCCATGGTCCTGTTCTGGGAGCAGATGTGCTCTTCTACTATGTGGCTGAGCAGGTGTTTCCAGTTCACATTTATACATTTATAACACATTCGAGGGTTGCCTAAATATCTAATATATGGGTATCACTTCTATAGCATATGGATGTCACAGGGACCCTTCTCTAATAAACCACAATGCAGCAGGACCATCAATGCATTACAAATCCATTTATTTACTTATGTTGGTAAAGTTAAGAAATTCTACCAACACATTGGGTCAAATCTTTCTGGATTAAAATATTTGGAAAAAATAATTTGGCTAAAAAAAAAAAAAATGTGTGACTTTTTAAAGCTTTCCAGTTTCCACCATTCCAATTACTTTTACAAAACAAAAAGTGAGCATGGCTTGGCTGAGGTGGTGGTGACTCCACAACACATTTAAGGTAATTTAGACCAGAAAACTGGCTTAAATTATAATGGAAATGTACACAGGCCCATTACTGCCTAATGAAACACCAGTCTTAACTAAACATGCCCCACTGAGCAGACCACAGTGTCAAAAGCAGTTCAAGGTGAAATCCTAAAGGTGACCATACACATTAGATAGGAGTTGGTTGATGGTTTAACTGCCTAGCCATGTTCAATAAAGCTGGGCGACAGATTAAAGATCTTTCTGGGAACATTCTATCAAAGAAAGATCTTTCCCCTCAGAAATTATATTTCTTGGAATGAAAGATCTTTTGTCCAACTACTGGAAGAAAACTTGAAACACAGATGACTTTTTTTCAAACAATAATGGTCGTCATCGGCCAGCTAAAACAATTATGTTTTGTTAGATATGAACCAACGAACTCTTGTTTTGATGAAATTGTCAGTTTTGATCAACTTTAGACTAGTGTGTATGGCCACCTTAAGGGTATGTTCACATGTGCTGGAATTGCCTATGTTAACACAGATTATTCTCTGGAGCAGCTGAACAGGGTTACAAAAACCCCATTACCCCAATCAGGGTACTTGGAGAACATCAAGAAATCAGATTGTGCAGTAAACATGGTGGCCACCAAGCATACTCCCAGGATCTGTACCAACACCACAAATGTATGTAATGTATCTGTGTATGTTTTATAAGGTGTAAGTGGATAAGATATGAACAATGATCGGTGAATAAGATGTCAAACATCACACATCGAAAAGACTAACTTAACATTAAAGGCAAACTTTACACATCCTTGTAATCATGAAGCTACCGCTATCTAAATTTTCTTTGTAAAATATGTACCTTGCATCAGAAGCTATATTTCATGAGCAAATCCTTACTACACTGACATCTTTATAGCAGTGGTGTAAAAAAATCATTTTAGACTGCATAAAAAAGAGACACCAGAGAGAAACCAAACAACCAGAGGCTGCAGCGATAAACTATGACCTGTCTTCTCAGATATAGGTCAAGAATAATTTAAGAGATCTATGCTGAAGAGCAAATGTAAAGTGGAATTCCCTCGATGGACAAAGGATGGGAGTAAGGATAGTATATAGTGTAGAGTGACAAACGCTGTCAACTTCTATTTAGGTGATTGGTATAGTCACAACAGAAGCTACCCTGACACTAATGGAGAAAGAGTAACCTGATTTTACAAGGACAAGTCATGCATCAAGTTGATGAGACTCACATCCTAGGCCACTGGCTATCAGGGGAGGTAAGGAAATCAAGTTGTTTCTCTCAGGTCACAACTTTGTTGTGACTTAAAATTGTCTACTTGGCAAAAGTCTTACATTTCTGAGATGTCAGCAATTCACAGCACAGGAGAATGTCTAAGATGTTGGATCATTTATAAGAAAAACAATGCATGTAAACCCAAAAGAAGATTACAATAGAAGACATTAAATACATCAGATTTCTCAAGTCCATTCCTTCCTGGACTGTACTTTGAAAAGATAAAAAAAAAAAACTAACAGTAAGAGGTGTCAAAACATTATGGCGAGTGGTGGGCCTAGTAAGGTCCATGAAAAGAACATCTAGTTATAAAATAAAAGTTTGAATCTCCAACAGGTATTGGGCTGTCTGTCTTATATCCGTAATCGTCAGACTGAAGACTTATGCGGTACCAGGCATCAAGTATAGATGTGGCACACCCATGCACAACATTTCAACATCAGTCATTTCACAAGAATAATTGATCAGAAAGGAGATACACCTTGACATTATTGACCTTGGCACAATGCTTTCTTATTACAAAAATTGTTTTTTCAGATGTAAGTTCAAGTCCTGGTACGTGTATGTATGATCTGCCCATGCAAAAGCAGTCTTTTAGAGAACGTCGCAAGTGATTTGGTCTCCTTGTAAATGCTCCTAAGATATGTACCTCATTGCTATCCCATAAACCAATATTAACCTTCTCAGATTAAGGGTAGAAAGATCTCAGAACAAACCAGCAGCAACCAAGTGCGTAAAACATACTCCAGCTCTGGATATATCATTTCCTTACCAGTACGGTCCATAAAATTATAACTTCTACTCATACAGTTCACTAATAAAATATCGGTAGCTGTATGCCTATATACACTGTATTGCTGCACTGCTATTACTCTGCTATTAATTGCTACCAAAACAGTTCACTGATGAAAGCAGGTTCTGCCTTGGTACTAATGATGGTCACATCAGAGTTCGCAGGAGGGTTGGAGAACTGACACCTACTGCCATCATGCACAATGTGGAAACGTACAAGACTAGCTACCATGCCAGTTCCCATTAGGTATTGGTGGAGGGAACATTGACCGGCCTTCGTTATGTCCAGGACACTGTAGGACTCTACAGGTCAATACTGTAAGAGCTTGCAATGATATACTGTATCTGTATTAATGAACCATGCCAGAGTGGCAGCCAGTATCACAGCAAGAGGAGATGCCACACAGTATTAAATGTAACCCCCCTGCCTCAACATTGATCCTGCTACAGAACCCAAAATAAAGGGCGCAGCATTTTGGTTGTGTGATCATTGACCAAGCACCACTAGCAGTTGAACTCAGTCACATTAAGTTTGCCAGTTATTGTTTTTTGAAGAGAGAGAGGCAGTGTGTGTATACACTATATATACTGTACATATACACACACACTAGAGACGAGCAAAGTTCTCAAAAATTCAATTTGGCTGCTTTGCCCAATTTGACAAAAAAAAATTACTTTGTGAAGAATTAGGCCCCATGCACACGGCCGTGTTTCACAGCCGTGTGCGGGCCGTGGAACCGCGGCCTGGATCCCTCCTGAGAGCAGGAGCGCACGGCGTCACTGGTTGCTATGACGCCGTGCGCTCCCTGCTGCCGCCGCAATACAGTAATACACTGGTATGATCTATACCAGTGTATTACTGTATTGCGGCGGCAGAAGGGAGCGCACGGCGTCATAGCAACCAGTGACGCCGTGCGCTCCTGCTCTCAGGAGGGATCCAGGCCGCGGTTCCATGGCCCGCACACGGCCTTACTATGTCACGAAGAGCATTTATTTTTAAATAGTTGGTGTAGTGACAGGGAACGGCGATTATGCCGCTCCCCATCATTGTACCCTTCAGATGCCGTGTTCATTGCTGATTGCGGCATCTGAGATCCATATTAAAGCATTTTACTGTTTGCAAATTAAAAAAACAAATTAAAATACTACTTACCTCATCCATTTGATTGTGAAGAGGCCGCCGCAGCCATCTTGCTTGAAGATCCAGTGGGAAATCTCATGTGGCGACATCATACATCACCGCATACGAGATTTCGACCAGGATCTTCAAGCTAGATGGCCGTGGCGGGCTCTTCGCGCTTAAATGGATGAGGCAGGTATGATTTTTTGATTTTTTTTTTACCACCATTTCAGGGGAAATTAATTCCATACCACAAGGAAATTTGGCTTCACGGCATATCGATTTTTTAAATTAAATTCGGATCAAAGTCCACTTCGTGAACTTTGATTCACTCAACACTAGTATACACACACCCACGTCCAGGATAGCAGTACTTCCAATAGATAAGGCAGCCAGGTGACAGCAAAAAGGTCCTAGATAGAGAGGTCCACTTAAATAAACAAGGAAAAAAAAAAATCGCAGCGCTCCAACTTGAGATACAAAACAGTGAAGTGATTATTACTCCATTGGCATGCAATGTTTGAGCTCTGTCCTCAGAGCCTTTCATCAAGTATTGTGAAAGACTCAGAGAACAAAGCTGAAACGCCGCATGGAAATGGAGCAATAAACACCACTATTTTTTATCTTATTGTCGCCATTGGGGCTCACAATCTAAATTCTATATTAAAGAGGTATTCTTAATGCACAAAATAGGGGATAACTATCAGATTGGTAGCAGTCCTACTGCTTAAACCCCCATCAATCATGAGAAGGGGGCCCTGTACCCTGTGGAGCCCACCTAAAATGGACAGAGCAGCTGGTGGGAAATGCGCGCCGCCGCTTTGTAACTAAGTAATTTGTCACCAATCAAATTTCTTTGCGAAATCCAGCGAAGCAGGCGAATGTAACTTTTCATAAATTTTCACATCTGTAGCGCTGACCACGGTGATGATAAAAGTAAGTCGGTACAGATGAGTGTCGCTGTGCCTCGTACTGCAGATCAGCTCTTTATACTAAGCACAGGGGTTCGAATGAAAATCTTGGACAACCCATCTAAATCTTACAGCAATTTATCATGGTAACTACTCAGAACTGGCAATTCCCCGGGTTAAGGAAACTATACATGAACTCTGTCTCATTCTGAATGCACCAGAGTATAATTGTCTAAAACAAAGAAGCGTATCGTTCTCATTTCCCCTCCGTTAACTAGCTATGATCAATGAGGAGATAGACGTGCAGCCTAGGAAGGACAAGCCGGCATGAGGCAGTGAGAGCTGGAAGCAGCAGCCAGGGCCATCGCAATTACGAGGTGTGGTGATTAAAATGCAGATCTTGTTGCTTTTCCTGTTCCCTGAGCAAGTGTGCACGTGGGCCCATCATTCATGTAACAGACAGGAAAGGAGTGGCTGGGCCGCAACAGGGTAAATCCACACCATACGCAGTCAGAAAACTGCTCAAACCAAGAAGAATCACAGCGTGTAGAAGTAGCAGGACTGGTTATGTAAGTAATACGTGGACAGCAATGTAAGAGATACACAAAGAAAGGTGACGGGGACTCCAGCGTGCATGTCACCCCAGTAACAAAGTGCTGTGCCAACAGCACCCAACTAGACGTGTTCATTTACACTGTAGGCAGAGGGGACATTAATTATTGTGTGGTAGGACCTTTCACACAGGAACAAAAACCACTCGTTTCTGATCCCTGCCTTATGTAAAAACTTCACCAATTACCCGATCGCATCATTTACGCTGCACGGCAAATGCCTATTTTCTGCAGCACATCGCACCATGTAAACAGGGGATTTGCTGCTGACAATATACAAATTAAATGCGGGGCAAAATCGTTCTAATTATCCTTCACCCCCCTAATTTACATATCGGGTCTAATTTGGTAATACTACAAAAAGTCTGTTGCTCATACTGGTTTAACAGTTTATTTTTTCCTCGAAACAAGGGCAGACTGGACATAGACTCCAAACTTCTTAGTGTGCCGATGCCTCATTGCCGCCAACCAGTCAAGCAGTGATTTGGCATTCTCAGAGTTAACATTGGGAAAGCATCCCAGTTAGAAAGTTGGAGCATATGTTATACATTATTTACCTGTTTAAAGGGAAGACGTCATGTTTAAACTGTTAAACATTATTTTTAGAATTTTCCCCATCTATTCTGAAGTTTTCACACTAACCACTAGGCCTAAAATGTCAGGACTTGCTGTCGCATAGTCCAAAAATACAATAGCGGTCGCCTAGGCCAGTGGTCAGCAAACTGCGGCTCTAGAGCCACATGCGGCTCTTTAGCCCCATGATATTGGCTCTTCCAGGTGCGGGCTCACACATGTACAGTGCGATAGCATTTTCGTTGCCCGTAGCAAAAATAGGCAGGAGGGTGAAGACCAGGAAGCGGTGAAGGCTCTGTTCTCACCGCTTTCTGGTCCTCGGTTGTAGGCTGTGCAGGGCTGCGCACAGTGTGAGGTGCTCTGTGACGTCACGCTGTGCACGACAGTTCACAGCACAGCCGACAGCAGGAGGAACACAGAGCGCGGGTGGTGAGGAGCAGCGGCATCCAGGAGCCGGAGAGGTAAGTGCTTTTTTATTTTATGAAACTTGGGGCTGATTTGAGGCAATGGGGTGATGAGAATCATAATGGGAGATTTGAGAGGCATCATGGATGATGAGAGGCATCATGGATGATAATGGGGATGATGAGAGGCATGGGGCTCTTATCTGAGGTCTGATTGAGGGGGTCATTTACTTTGGGGTCTGAGCTGACGTCTGATCTCAGAGAGGTCTTATTAACATTGGGGTTCTGATTAGTGGTCTGACCTGAGGTGTAATGAAAAATATTTTTTTCCATATTGTCCTCCTCTGAAACCTACGTGCGTCTTATAGGGTGAAACGTTGTGAAGTGAAAGAAGATGTAGTGTCGAGGATTGAGAAAGGTATGTTCAGATGGTTGAGAATACCCTTATGAAGTAAATAACAATGTACCTTCCTATATACTTGAAGTTTAAAAAATTTGCCTCTCAAAAAAAAAATAATAATAAAAAAAAAAAAATCGCTGTTTTGTCGATATTTGGCTCATTTTACTAATAAGTTTGCCCACCACTGGCCTAGGCCATAGACACAATAGTCAGGAGGGGACCTCACTGACTTCTATGGCAGAATTTTCTAGGCATCCTCTGTGACCTGTGCAGAAGTCAGGAGGGAGCAGATAAGCTGTGATATTTTCTATTGTGAATGGAGGTGATACCTGTCATTGTAATCCTGCCTTTGACGACATTGTGATGGCTATTCAAACATTACCTCTGCAGAAGGGGAAGTCTCAACATATTATTAGGCCTAGTGGCCAGTGCAAAATCTGCAAGATTTTAAGTATTTCAATATTTTGTATGTTTAACCTAAAATGTGATTTAAACAGTAAGTCACTTATAGCACATTCCCTTTTTCTCAGCCTGCCAAACTTTGCAATAATTATAAATATAAAGGCAGCGGAATGAATAAAACAACTTACAGATACAGTGGAGCTTGGTGTATTCGTTCCATATCCAGATGAGGGCAGAGATGCCAAAGACCAACGGCGTCCATCTGTCCTGTGGTTCAAGAGAAAGAATGTAATGATCAGGGCTCTGGACACAAAAGCACATATATTTTATGCAGTGGTCACTCTAGATGGCAATACACACTTAGGATTTACAGAATACCCCATAAAATATAACTAAACAGTTGTACTGAAGGCCAAGTAAGAAAATGAATGAAATCATAAGTGTAAATTGTTCTGATATTAGTTAAACAGCATTACGGCCAGGAACCTAAATGCAGTCATGTAGGAGGTATTTGTAGTTGTGTTCCTTCCATGATTATTTAGTTTTTTTAAAGTAACACACCCATATTGTGAGAAAATCAAATAAATAATAGAACAATGTATCCATCATGACTATCTATATGGCCGGATAAGTCTACCTGCCCATTGCAATTGACCTTCATGACTCTACCAGGCAGTAATTTTTATATGATATAAAAAACGGATATAAAACAGGGTATTTTTTATTTTTTTTTGCAGCAGTTAAATGCTGCAAAAAAGTACCCACAACACGGCTGTCCTATGACATACAAATATCTAGTAGCTTAAAGAGAATTTTCTAAAATATTTTCTAAACCTCTTTGTGCCAGAGTGAAATCAGAGGTACAGCAGGCGCCCAAAGCAAGATACGGCTCTGAGTTCGGCCTGTGTTTATGACAGCCATGCGCACGAGGCTTAAATGGAGAAATGAATGACCTCATGACTGGTCCTTTTGTTTCACTGCCAAATATAAAATAAAGCAAATAATCCACAGTTAAGAAATTACACACACCAAGAGACACCCATCTGTAGACAGCTGTTCCCTCTTTAGTACAGAGCAGTGTACTGGTTCCCTGGACAACATGCCTTCCACACAGACAGCTCTGTGGGGTGGACACGGGTTATCACTGAAGAGATCCAGCTGCTTTATGGGGACTTACATACAGGCAATGCTCCATGGAAAAAATGTATGCAAATTTGCTCTCCTCAAGGGGGACAATAACTATTTCATAGCAGCCAACCAGAGACTGCTCCAAAAGCAAGATATACACATGTGTAGACGGCCGTTTCTTGGTACTTGTCCCCTAGTTGGGCCAAAGTTTTCTTTCATCTGGAGAGAAGCTAATTTGCATATTTTTCATCCATGGACTACTGCTTGTACAGTATGTAAGGCTAATTTCATACAAGCGTATTCAGTCCGTGAAATGCGCTTTCTGTATCAGAGGCATTTCCCAGGCTGAACGCTGCTCCTGTCAAGTGAACTCAAGGGCAGATTGGCCATAGACCCTACAGAGAAATTTCCAGATGAGCTGATGCCCAGGAGCCACCCAAGTTCCACTTTAAGTTGCCAGTCTCACTGTCGATCTGCTGAACTGTAATCACAGCATTATGTGATACCAGTTCAGTAGATCGGCGGTGAGACTGGTATGCCCAGGGGCCACTTTAATGTCCTAGTCTGCCCCTGAATGAACTCTCAACACTGTAATGATTTAAGAAGTTGTGAATTCCAGTCTCGCCGCCAATCTACTGAACTGTAGTCACAGCATTATTTGTATACCAGTTCAGTAGATCGGCAGTAAGACTGGTATGCCCAGGGGGCCACTTTAATGTCCTAGTCCGCCCCTGAGTGAACTCTCAACACTGTAATGATTTAAGATGTTGTGAATTCCAGTCTCACCAAAGATCTACTGAACTGTAGTCACAGCATTAGGTGATAACCACTCATTAGATTTGCGGTGAGACTGGTATGCCCAGGGGGCCACCCAAAGGTCACTTTAAGTTCCCAGTCTGCCCCTGAGTTAACTGTCAACACTGTAATGATTTAAGATGTTGTGAATTCCACTCTCACCAAAGATCTACTGAACTGTAGTCACAGCATTATGGGATAACAGTTTAGTAGATCGGCGGTGAGACTGGAATTCACAACATCAAAAATCATTACAATGTTGCGAGTTCACTTCACAGGAGCAGTGTTCCACGGACTGAATACACTTGTGTGAAATTAGCCTAAGTCTCCATGAGCCAGCTGATCTCGTCCATGACATCCCCCTACAATACAATAAAGTAAAAATACAAATATCTCCTGAAATGTCCTATTGTCTTATGACAATGTTCTCAGCTTTATAACCACGAAAGAACAGAATATTTGTGCGGCAGCATTATGATAATGTGATAAGTGTCATATGAACGGATGGGCGATAGAAATGGATTGACATGTTGTGTTTATTTAAAACCAGCGCCTACTGTGAGAATGTGCACAATAAACTAGGCAGGCAAATTAATAATCATGAAGAATGTGTTATTTTCCAGCCACCAAACATTAGAAAGCAATTAGACAAGATTAGGATGCTAATTACGCTCTATTGGAAGAAAAATGGTGCCCCATGTACTTTGGGACTAAGCCTCTACCTTCGTGCAAATGAAAAATGAGCGGATGCGCTGGGGGAGAAGTTCCTCGGGCTGTCTTGTGGGCTGCTTCCTATGGGGAATGGTGGAGAGAAAAGAATACATATTAAAATATAGTATAAAGGTCACAAATGTAAAAAAAAAAACTGCAAAAACAAAAAAACAGAGGTTGCATTATCTTGTACAACACTGACAGTGTATATTCTAGCACGGCTGATGATACTGTTTTACCTGGAAGAAAAAACAATTACGGTAGGTCTTATTTTGATCACGAAGATCACTGAGAATAATTTTTTCATAATCTCAATTGATCATTGATTTTCTGGTAAATACAATAAAAATCTGCTAATCCACAATCCTCAGGCCACCATGATGTGATATACTTTTGCAACTTTACCACGTCCGTCTTATTTTATAGCATGGGGCCCATGAAGGGCCAGATTCTCATCATTTCCAGACTGTGATATAAACATACATACATACACATATATAGCCTTCCATACTATCTGTTTAAACAGCATACTAGTAATACTGGCAGCACGGTGGCTCAGTAGTTAGCACTGGGGTCCTAGGTTTGAATCCGACCTAGGACAACATCTGCATGGAGTTTGTATGTTCTCCCCGTCTTTGAGTGGGTTTCCTCCGGGTACTCTGGTAGTGCTTACTACCAAGGGGTCTACAGATGCACAAAAACACACTTTACCAAATACTCCTAGAAGACCCCTGGGCCCTGACTAGTTGCAGATCATCAAGGCAATGTATCTGATAATCCAGTATGGAACAATTTACTGCATTTCATGCCAGATTATGAGGATCTCTGGACCACTGGTTGGCAGGTTATAAGAAATGTTATTATAATGGATGCTGTGCTTGTTGGCAGGCACCAGTTTGTGCTGGCATCATGCTAAGAGCGTACATTTGGTTAGGAACACTACTTCAGGAAAAGCGTCTGGTGTATACGCCAAAGGCATCCATATCGCTACATTCACCCAAAGGGCAATCTTTTATCCACTGCAGATACATCTGTATCGCTTTTAATGTGTGGTTATAATATAGTTGCATAGGCACAAAGATATCCAGTTAAAAAAATAAAAAGTAACATGCACTATATATAACTATATATATATATATATATATATATATATATATATATTTTACTGAAATATCCCAATGTATGTCTATATAATGGGATACGTCACAGTCATGCATCCAGATATCCTGCCAAAGAATACCTCCAATGTAGTATCTTAACATGATGTGAACAGAGGCCAATATATGTCGGCATGCATGTGTATATAAACCCTGTTTTACATCAGGTAAAGAAGTGTGACCGAATAGAAACCAAATCATTATATACAAGCTTTTTAATTGAATGTATAGGTGAATGTATAGATGTATACTGGTAATGTGGAAATCTGTAGAGTTCCAACACATAAATTCACAGTGGCAAATCCGCAATGGTTACGCCCTGTGTAAGCATACCCTAGAAATGAATGTATCATGTACATTTTTCTATAGTAATTCAAACCTTTTACTTTTATTTTCTGTAGAGGATCATGGGGGCAACCATCCAGCCTTAGCTGCTGTGCTTGCAGCAGCCACATGAACCACAGGTACAATGGACAGGAGATCACTCTGACATCTAAGGGAGAGCTTTCTAGACATGTTCTGTGACCTATGCAGAGGTCCTTGTACAGGGAGGGGCAGTAAACAAGCAGTCATCATCATTTATTGTGAATAGTGGATCCTAAATTATGCATACAGATGCTTTATCTGCTATTATAATCCTGCCTGTGATGACAAGGGGATGACTGCTGAGAAGTGATCTCTAGAAAACAAGGATTGCCAGCCAATTATTAGGCTCAATAAGCAGCGTGAGAAGTAAAGGAATTAAAGATGTCTTTAAAATATAGATAATGGAATTAAAAACATTAAATATGTTCAAGATGAAAACTTGATTTAAACAATAGGTCATTTTCTGACAAGTATTTCTATTTTAAGAAAAAATAAAACCGTAGGCATATTTTTGTTATTACAATACCAACCATGATTCAAAAGTTAAAAAATACTATGTTCCCCAATCATCTAGCAGTGGTGTTCATTAATTAAGATACTTTAGCACATTTGATTAATGCACGAGACCATCCCTGGGCTCTAATGATTCCTGTTACTTGGTGTCCAGTCATACATCTATTTATCACCATCTGTTGGAAGCAGATCACCTGTGTCCTGTACTTTTGCAATGACTTTGTAAAGAGACATAATTGTGAATGGATGAACACCATCCAGTGAAAGTCATCTGTGTCATCCCAAGGAGGTTACCAACTAGACCCCTGCTGACTGCAAAAAAATAAAAAACACCTCAAACTCTTCTGAACAATATCCTGCTGATGAGAAAAAGCACTAAATATAGAAAATACTGCAATGTCAGAGAACCTAAAGACCACCACCAAAAACAGTGATATATTATGGGGTGCCCAACATATGCATAATGATAGGAGCTAGGACCAAAGCCATAGGGGCTTGGCATGCTTTGAAAATGGAGCTTCTACTTAGTAAATGTCCACCAAGATTTCCCATTTATTTAAATTAAGATATAATGTTGGTTGCCTGCAGCCACCACTAGAGGGAGCTAACTGATACTTGTCAACAGTCAAGATTCTGCTAAGACAATCCTGCAAATCAGGCTGTAAAGTGGTGGGGCTTACGCAATACTCTACCAAAGTGGGAATGTTGTGGGTGGTCCAAGGGTCGGGGCTTAAATGTCATTATTGCATATATTCATACATTAAAAATAATACTACAACAGCAGTAGTAGAAAGTGGCAACTGTAGACCTAAGCAAACTTGACTGATTTCTAGGTGTAGGAAATAAAGGGACCCTTAACGTGCCCATACACATTCAATAGCTGTCAACCAGACACTCACTTGGCCGACCACCATCTCTCCTGACTCCTCCTATACATACAGTACATGCTCTGTTTGGCTGAGCATGCATGTGTTTCTAATGGGGAGAGAGGAGAAAGCTACTGTCAGACACCTCTGAAGGCAGCTCATCTCCCAACCAGGCACAGAAATTCAATGTTCCTGATATTTCTTTCTCCTGACCTCATCTGTTCAGGAAGAGTTGGGAGCTCCTCATATATATTATATTGTTGCCAGATCCCACTGAAAATGTGTATGGTGGACAATGTTATCTTCATTTGCACTGCAGTTAAAAGCAATATATTATTCCTCCATTTAACATGCTTCATATATCTCTGCAGGAGCTCTTCTTCAAGTTTGGACCCACCATGACATAATATGCTTATCTTCCTTTTTTAAATACATTAAATCTCAGCTCAATAAAAATGTAAAGATTTATTTTCTAAATTCAATCTATTTGGATTTAACTTAAAAGAGGAAGGCAAAAATGATAATGGAAACAAATACTGTAATTATGTTTACTTCCATAGCCGGAAGCTAAATACCATCCTAACCTAATATTGCCTGACAGTGCTAGCATCATTTGTCTGGAGAAGACTTGTTAACTTACGTTGGGGGAAGGCAAAGAAAAGCATGTAAGGATCAGCGAAGCATAAACAAAAAAAATTGCAAAAACTTCTGTGTTCATACTTTGGCATAAACGCATCTGCAGATGGGGCCAATTTATATTTACCGGTACTTAAAGGGATTCTGTCATCAGGTTTCACTCCTGTCAGCTAAACATATGCTGATGTTCAGGGCCTCATCAGGATTCCTAATGTGGGCTTCTAAATCCCTTTAAAGGACTACTCCAGAAAAAAAATTATACACTGTGCCTCACCTAGAGCAGGGGCTGAAGGCGGAGTCCATAACCTCCATCTTCGTGTTCTTAGAAGCTCTAGGCTTTACGCTTTCCCTTCAAAGATGCCTTTAAAATCTATCAGTAGCGCTACAAAAAGTTGCAGTGTATCCCAAGTCTAAAGGTGCTCAAGATTTATCATCTAGCATCAACCACTGTGATAAATCTGCCAATCTATTAGGGACCCAACCCACATGAACCACATTTTAACCAGCAAAAAACTGTCAGAATACAGCTCAAATCGTTTTCTTTTGCAACAATTTCAGTGCAATTCTGGCATAAATCGGTCTCAAAGTAAGCAAACAATAGTTGGTATAGAGTTCGGACTCATGCACGGGCATTGGGACTGCAAATTGTCCGTGTGGCCTGCGCTGACGCATGCAGAACCATTTAACTTGAAAGGATCTGCCCTTCATCTCCACCGCAAAAAAAACAGAGCATAGTCTATTTATTTCGGATTGTGGACCAATGCAAGTGAATGGGCTCTTATCTGTGGTACCATGTGCGCACGGCCGGTGCCCATATGTTGCGGTCCTGCTGTTTGCGGGCCGCAATACAGACACAGCCTTTAAAGGGAACCTGTCACCGGGATTTTGTGCCGCTAGCACATCCGCAATACCCAGTCCCCATAGCTCTGTGTGCTTTTATTGTGTAAAAAAAAACAAAACGATTTGATACATATGCAAATTAACCTGAGATGAGTCCTGTCCCTGACTTATCTCATGTATAGGACTCATCTCAGGTTAATTTGCATATGTATCAAATTGTTTTTTTACCCAATAAAAGCACACAGAGCTATGGGGACTGGGTATTGCGGATATGCTAGGAGCCATCTAGCAACCCATGTCCTCAGCTCTATACCCAAAATCCCGGTGACAGGTTCCCTTTAAGTAGAAGTGTCTATCCCTGCACCAAATTCATCATCCAGGCTGAGCGCTTCTATGACCGATCTAGTGCAGGTCTAGACAGCCTGTTTAAGCTTATGCCATCTTTAAGATTACTAGATCTGAGGGAAAAATCTGGAAATAAGGATAGATCACTATGGTTATGGATTTACTAGGACTGAGGATCTGGTGAGCACATGCAAATAAAATAAACCAAAATGTCTTGGTTTAAGATATTCGTCTTAAATAGTGCATCCATTTAAATAATTTACTTCTCCCCCGAATGAAATACTATATATATATATACACACACACATACACACATACATATATACACAATTATTAAATGTATTAAAAAAAATCATCAAAGGAAAAAATGCACAATAAAGCTGCACATACCTATACACATACAAAGCCCATGTCAGATAAGAGAAAAAAAAGTCTGATATGTGACCTTCATCTTCCAGCATTTTGCGCTCCGCATTCATCCACCCATCTGCAAGTTAATACCCCAGAGACTTTTAAATGAAAACTGGAGCCAGTGAATTCCCTGCCCATATGTGCTAGGCTCGCTTATTACTTAAATCCTGCTGTTCCCAGGGATTTTTTTTGGCTGTTGAATGTATTCAGTTGTGCGATAATGTCGATATACTGCAGGGATTACGGTTAATATTTGTGACCCGCTAAAGTAACACTAAGTGGCGGGCAGGTAATTAACTCAGTCTTCCTGGGGGAGAAGTGGCGAAATGAATAGGTAATCAGCATAGCAAACTGGCGCTCCCCACCATTGCCACACACAGGGTGCCTCATTTGGGAAGTCGTTATTGTTAAGAAATGGATATCTAGATTAATTAAACGGTTTCATTGTTTGGTAATTAGATGAGCAAAGTAGTACATCTTCACTTTAGAGGGAAGAAATGCAAATCTTTTTGAAAAGACATATGTTGATCTCACTCCGTTCATTATTAATGCACTTTTAATAGCTGTCTACGGTGGGGGAAAAAACAAGTGTTTGCGATGCACCGAATGCACATTAGCACCAAGGGAATAAGAGGATTAATTATAATTGATATTGTAAACTGCTGGCAACTACGACGGTGGAAATTCTAAATAATGAGAGGTGGCCGAACCCACTTCAAATGATACCAAAATCAGCCCCTTGCAGGTATAACATGCCAGGAAATGGCACGGTCATACACATATCTCCCATGCAGAGGATGTCAATGAATGTGTGCTCCGTTTATGATGACCGGCAGTAATCCAGCACTGTCAATGGCAGCATGTTCCAGTAGGTTCTACAAGGGAAGGGGAACCTATTGTGTTCATTCTTCAGCTGGCGATGGACATGGCTGCAAGATTGTCAGTTGTCATCCTCAATTCCTCCATTAAAGGAGTATCCTCAAAGGATATTTATGGCATATTGATAGGACATGTTGTAAATGTCCAATAGGTGTGGGTACCATTTCTGGGACCTGCTTGTAACTCAAGAACAAGGCCACAAAGTAAGTGGTGAGAAAGCCACGCATGCATGGCCACCCCTCCCCTTCACTGCAATGGCTCGAGTCCCATAGCAGTGAATAAAGATGTGGCCACACATGCATGGCTTGCTCTCCATTCGTTGCTATGAGATTTCCAAAAATAGCCAAGCACACTGGCTTAGCTATTTTTGGAAGTCCCAAAGCAATGAATAGGGAGGACACCACGCATGTGTGGCGTTCTCTCCATTCGCAGCGGGGCCCGCGTTCTTGAGATATGAGCAAGCCCCAGAGGTCCAATCTATATGCCATAAAAGGTAAAAGCTGGCACTGGCCATATTCTTTAGAAGGCTCTCCCCCATTCACATGCATACTTGGCTGAGTGTGCCTGCGTTATGAATGAGCATAGGGTAGTAAGCCGTTGTCAGACACTACTTTTTAAACAAAATCTGGCCTAGAAATCAGCTGATCTTCTGGCCCCTTCTATGGGTGATCAGCGTGGGTACCAGAAGTCAGATTCCCACCGATCAGATATTATAGGGTCATCAATATTTAAGTCCTGGAAAACCGCTTTAATATACATCCTCTTTAACTACATACATGGGTCTCGCTGTACGACAGCTTCACTGAAAAGACAAAAGGTCTGTAACTTGAAACTTTTGCAAAACTCCCAGCATGGCCTGACAGTCGTACTAATCAGAGTATTGATTTGATCTATTTTCCCTGCAGAGAAGAAAAACATTCCTAGAGAAAAGCTTGGGGAACGCTTTCTTTCTTCTCCCTGGGATATGCACATAAAAAAACTACAGAAAACAAACAAAAGGTTAAAAAAGACACAAGACACACAAATAGGAACAGTATATGGAAATGTGTAAGTTTCTCATTTCTAGCAGTAAATCATAAAACAGACACATGGCCGATGCAGACGGAATCATGGATGCATTTTATGAGAAGTGACAGAGGAAGCTCCACCGCAGTAACTGCATATGAGCATATGGTTGTGAGGGAGACACGATAATAGCACAGTGATATATGCATTATATAAGAAGCAATAAAGAGGGCAGCATAATGTAATATATAACAGACTGAGATACAAGCACTGACGAACACTGAGGAGCACACAATGATTCAGTATGTAACAGCAAACATCTAGCTAGAAGCTTTTGAGCTCCGGTTGTCATTTGTCATCTATAATACTTCTGATCTCTTGAAGGACGTTTGTAGCATCTCATGCACAAAAGCCCAAGTACGACTGCAACCTAACATCCAGCGTGGAGAAAGCAATTTATTATCTATAAAAAATAAAAGACTGCAACCACAAGGAGCCCTTAAAGAGCATCTGTCAGCATAATCAACCTTATTAAACCAGGCATACAGCCGGCTTGTGTTGATCATGCTGATAAAAACTATACCCTGATTATGACAGTACATTGAGTTTTTATTCATATGCAAATAAGCTTACTGGAGCATTGAGGGGCTGGCCAGAGCACTCGGAGCACCAGATTGTTACACTTCCTGCATTTAAGTCCTTCCCTCCTTCCCCTGGATTGACAAGGCTAGACTTCTGGTCTAGCCCAGTCTTCTTATGCCTGAGCCATGTGCCCCAGCCTTGGTGCTTGCGCAGTGGATCTTCTGCTGCTCTCCAAGCAGCACTGAGACCAGAAGGCAGCACAGGCGCAAGATGGCAGGTTGCTCAGTTGGAGAGCACTAGAAGATGCACTGCGTAAGTGCTGACACTGGGATGCACGGTGCGGGCATAAGACTAGGTTATACCGTCTTTGCCCAATTTTCTAAACGCGATTGTGCTAATTTGAATTTTTTTTGCAGGTACTGCCCCTAATTTTGAGAGACAGTCCTGGCAAATTTGGTGCGTGCTGTAAATGGGCAGAGCTTAGGGTGATCACATCCAGAATTTCGGACGTTGCCAGGTCAGAGGTTACATGTCCAAAATTTACCAACTACAGTGTTTGAAATTATGTTTTTTTTTTGCCCTTCTGAAAAACCATAGTAATCTCTGCCTATTCACATATGAATTTTTTTACAGCTCTTGTGCTGAGTGTTGTGAGGTCCTAAGTCCTCCATCAGCCTTAGTTTACTAGGCAGCAGTAATAAAGTGCAATACTCCATGCAACCAAACTCTGGCCTCTTACCCTCCAGTAAAGATAGAACATTTTATGCATGGTTATGTTTCATAATTAGTATGGTCCAAAAAAGGCATAAGTCCACCCTGTTCAACCACGGTAGTGATTCTATCACAAATCCTGTAGAAATCTACCAGTATGTCTTTAACTTAAAGGGGTTTTAATATTGATGGACTATCCTCAGGATGGGTCATCAATATCTGATCGGTGGGGGTCTAACTCCTGGCACCCATGCCAATCAGCTGTTTGAAGAGGCCATAGTGCTCTGTGAAGCCTTAGACCTCTTCCATTCCAGTGACGTCATGTCACATGTCCTATGTGCAGCTCAGTCCCATTTAATTAAACGGGCCTTAGCTGCAATACCAAGCACAGCCTCTATCCAATGTACAGCGCTGTACTTTGAAAAACTGTGAGGAGACCAGAGCACCCACTGGAGTTCTGGTCAGCGCAGTGGCCTCTTCAAACAATTTATCACTGGGGAGTGCTGGGTGTCAGACCCCCCGCTGATCTGATATAGATGACCTATCCTGAGGATAGGCCATCAATATCAAAATTCTGGATAACTCCTAAAGGGAGTGTGTCATCTCCAAAAATCGGTTTTCCGGTCTGCATACGGTCACCTAGGGTAGGTGCCCTGAAAAATAACCACAAAATGTGTTCACTAAATCCTAAGAAATACTTTTTCTTTTTATGCAAATAACTTTTGAGGTGCAGGGAGGGTGAGGCTGCTTTTTTGGGTGCACCACTGCTCTGCCAGCAATGCCACCCAGTTCCTCCCTATTTTTGATTGACAATCCCTGAGATATCAAGGTCGGTAGCAATGACACAGGAAAAGCCAGGTGGCTCCACCCATGGTGCACAAAACCCTTATGGATCAAGTGAAGATGACGTCCCCTGGATTTAATTTCATAATGACATAAATCAAGCAATAAACTATGTAAAACACCTATCAAATTAACCTCCCTTAATTAAAATTATTTTAATTAAGGGAAGTTAATTTGGTAGTCGTTTGGCTTTTTACTCCTGATGAGTATCTAATATGAATTGTGGCAATATACTATGTATATCAATCATTAATTATTTGTCATCACTAAAAATATTGGCAGATGTTGTGAAATAAAATAAAACCAGGGGGACATCATCTCCACTGGATCTAACCTTAGGAAATCATCCTCAGGATTAGGGTATTGGATTATCACATGAAAGGTGTGGTTATGGTTTGGGGCACCCACCCTACATGGAGGGTTGCTTACTTTGAAAGTGATTTTGGACATGACAGACTCCCTTTTAAAAGGAAACTGGTATAAATGTTCTGTACAGGTAACTTTTCAGTAGCCATTACCATTATCATGCAGGCAGAATTACAGTGACAAGTAACACCTCTGTATAGATAACACAGGATCCACCATTCACAATAGGTGATATCACAGCTCAAGTCAATGGGGTCAGCTCCTGTCCATTGTGTCTTAAAAAATTAAATCAGATATCGCATAGTACACGGCAATCTCGTTCTAAAAAACAGAGCTAGTCCTGTAACTAAGGGTCCATTCACATGTCCGCAAAAGGGTCCGCACCCGTTCCACAATTTTGCGGAATGGGTGCGGACCCATTCATTCTCTACGGGCCCGGACGTGAAGCGGAGAGCACACTATGTGCTCTACGCTTCCGCATTTGCGGAGCGCGGCCCCGAACTTCCGGGTTTCGGCCCCGAACTTCCGGTACGCAGCTCCGCAAAAGATAGAACATGTCCTATTCTTGTCCGCAGCTGCGGACAAGAATAGACATTTCTATAGCGGGTGCCGGCCGGGTGTGTTGCGGATCCGCAACACACCACAGACATGTGAATGGACCCTAACATGGATCCAGAGATCTCCCCATTCATTGCTCCAATTGTTCTTCTACATTTATTTCAAGCTGACAGCTCAGGGGGCATGCACTCTCAGGGGGGTATCCTTTCTACTGCAGCTGGTGACAGCTGAAGGATGAAACTGAGCATGTGCTTCCGTCTTAATGAGCAGGACAGAGAAATTTGAAAAAGAGCCAACAGCAGATGGCGCTATACAGATGCATTTTATTGAATAACTTAGTGGCTATACATCATTTTTAATTATATGCAATCACAAAAGTATTCCGATCCAGGTGCTGGCTTGAAAACTGTAGAATATTTTTTATGGGACATCCCCTTTAACATATTTTAGGCCTAGTGGTCAAACTGCAGGATTATATACAATTTTACATAAAAATGTGATTTAAACAATAGGTCATTTTCTGATGGCACATTCCCTTTAAGTCATAATATGGCCATTTGCATGAGGCCTTCTCTATATAATCCTTGCCTACAGGGAAGGTGGTTAAAACTAAAGCACTAATTTCCCAAGGAAAATGAATGTTCTGTTTCCTAAAACGTTTGTTTAAATATTATAAATCGCGGCCTGGTAAGGGATGGGATACAGCAAGGGTGATTGACCCTTTTCATATGGGTGAGCTCTAGACCCCAGCAATAAAATGCAAGTCAGGCTTATTTAGAAATGTGAATTTTGTTTAAATGAAGGGCAATAACTCGTTCTATTTAGATCGTAAGAGGGAAGGCCCAGTAATGAGACAGAGCGAGCTCTACATCTTATAACAGAATTATCAGCTCTCCATATATGAGGAGTGATTCAAGACAATTCTCCGGCTGTGCCGCTGATCACGATGAATAGCTTAAAGCAAGATGAAAGTAATTAGGAGTCTGATTGGGTATGAGCTGTCTTATTATAGCGCCTTCTCAACAGAAAGTTTCACTGAAGGATTTCTTCTACAGTGCATATGATATAAAGGGATGTAGAAAAGAATACAGCAGGGCAGAGAGATCATAGCAATCAACGCAGAAAATATAGTTGTACAAAAAAAAAAAATTAAAATTTTTGGGGGGGGAGGCTCGAGGATTTTTAATTTTCTGCTAAATTCAGAATTCTGCAGGTTCCAGAGAACAGCGCTTTGTGGAAGCAGATTACCAGTGATACAAATCTTAAAGGGGGTGTGCCAAGATAATTAAAAAGTAAACAATCGCGGGGGCCCACCGCGATCCAGAGAACAGAGGTACCGTTCCCCCATTCTGGCATGTGTCCTACCACTCCATTCACACTCTATGGATCCGCCAGAAATAGAGTACAACACTAGGCTATTTCCGGCAGTCCCATAGAGAGAGAATGGAGCGCCAGGGCTTATGCCTGACCTGCTACTATATCAGATTGGGGAAAAGGGTCCCCCCACTCTCAGGATAAACGGGGGTCCCTATGGTCAGACCCCCAAGGTCAGTTAGTTATTCCCTATCATGAACTTGGCACTACCCGTTGAAAGGAACCATTTAGATGCTAACCACCACTGGTAGCTCACTGTTCAGCTGCTGAGCTTTCTATCAGTGTCCATATTAGCCAAAATGGATGCTGGTCTGCGGTCAAGGATTGGAGACACTTTAGAGAAATCAAGCTGGTCCTATTATCTCACCGACCTGAGCTCTTGCAATATGCCACTGCCTCAAAGTTTCAGGGCTGAAAAGCAGGGTACACTTGGCCTTGCTTCATTGGAGCACTGAGTGCGCCAGAACTCAGTGGTGAATCGGAAGAGGGTTGCTTGAAGACAACAATGCATCACGAAATTTCCAGCAGGCTGGGATTATTGTTCCTTGTCCTCCTCACACTGATGTGACAGACTGTATGACAACTGACTGGAGCAACAGCCTCCCCACCTCTGTAGCCACGCAAAAAGATCACTACGTCCTGCCCACCCAGCGGAGACCCACCCCTTCATCTAGCCGCTAGGCAAATTACCAGGAGATTAAGGGTCCATTCACACGTCTGCATGTGTTTTGCAAAACACGAACAACGGCAATGTACGTTCCGCATTTTGTGGACCGCACATCGCCGGAACTCTCTCAGAAAATGCCTTTTCTTGTCCGCAATTGGGGACAAGAATAGGACATGTTCTATTTTTTTGCGGAACGGAAGTGCGGATCCGCAAATCCGGATGTGGACAGCACATTCCAGATTCATTGTAGATGAATGGAAGAAAACGGAAGGCAGGAGCAGCACACAAAAGGCTTTCAAGAGCTGTAGTTGTAGGAATGCAGCAGCTGAGCTGAAGACCCCAGATCCAAGGCGGTCAAGATGAAGGCAATAGAAAACGTAGGCTACAGCAGCATCTCCAAATGAGTTACCTCTTTATTCAGAATTCCATGGCACGGTGTACAAATAAATGCAACATTTCAGCTACATCTAGCCTTTGTCAAGCATGCTTGACAAAGGCTAGATGTAGCCGAAACGTTGCATTTATTTGTACACCGTGGCATGGAATTCTGAATAAAGAGGTAACTCGTTTAGAGATGCTGCTGTAGCCTACGTTTTCTATTGAAAATGAATGGGTCCACGCCTGTTCCGCAAAATTGCGGAACGGATGCGGACCCATTTTGCGGACGTGTGAATAGACCCTAAAAGGGTTTTCTGAGATTTTATTTTTTTACGTATGACTTATCCTCTAGATAGGTCATCAGTATATGATCGGTGGGGGTCCGACACCCGGGACCCCTGCCAATCAGCTGTTTGAAAAGGCACCAGCGCTCCAGTGAGTGCCATGGCGTTCTCTCTTCTCACCAAGCACAGCGTCGTACATTGTATATCGGCTGTGTTTGGTATCGCAGCTCAGCTCCATTCACTTCTATGGGGCTGAGCTGCTCCTAGGCCACTTGATTGATTGAGGTGTTGTCACTCTGCCTAGGAAAAGCAGATAAAAGGCAGTGGCATTCACAGGAGCGCCCGTGCCTTCTGAAACAGCTGATCGGCGGGGTCCTGGATGTTGGACCAGAGGATAGGTCCGTGGTATAATAATCCCA
Organism: Bufo gargarizans; assembly: GCF_014858855.1. Taxonomy (NCBI): domain Eukaryota; kingdom Metazoa; phylum Chordata; class Amphibia; order Anura; family Bufonidae; genus Bufo; species Bufo gargarizans. Next base: position 675,369,305 of record NC_058080.1, read on the forward strand.
GAAAACCACTTAAACGCCTATCATGCCTGCACGATTTCTATAGGACTGTCGGACTGCAGCGTTTTATGGATGATCCTGAAGAAAACAGTAGAGCATAGTTGTAGGTCTAATGTTTCTTTAATGCCTCTTTCACACTACCGTATGGCTATTTCAGTGTTTTGCGGTCCGTTTTTCATGGATCCGTTATTCAGTTTTTTTTGTTTCCGTTGTGTTTCAGTTTCCGTTTTTCCGTTTAACGAAAATTAAAAAACCGGTAGTGTGAAAGAGGCCTAAAACAAATAGCAGTAAGAAATAGTAAGGCAAACTTCAATAAATGAGGCCCAATCAGTGTGAAGCTCACCCACTTTTTCTAACACACACATATATGTTGGAAACAGTGGCACAAATGCCTCAAATATGCATTTGGCCTTAACAGTCTATGGGGGAGATACTACAAAGGAAAACTGGCTTAGTTGCCCATAGAAATCAGATTCCACCTTTCATTCTTCAGAGCTCCTTTTGGAAGGTTTTCTTTGCACCAGTTTTGATAAATCTCCCCCTATGTATTTACCTCAGAAGAACATGATAAATCTGCCCCTTCTTGCATATTCTTACTTTTACATCTGATTTTGAATATCCACAACAATAAGTCCTTGAAATGAGTGACCACAGAGAATTTTCTCTATTTTTTTAGGTGGATCTAGAAAACTTTCCACTGCCAAGAAAGTTGATGGCACTGGAACAGATACCGTAATCTGCCACTATTTCTCAAGTGTTCTGTGCCAGTTTGCAGAAATATGTTCCCGATCAGATTAGATTCACATCCGTCAGAGCTCAACCCCAAGCCACTAGCGTTGCGAGAGCTTTGTTTACTACTAAATTGATTGTAGCCCCAGAAATGCCAAGCGGTCTGGTTACGGATCATAAACTCTGAATTGAAAATCTGTTATTTTATCTTTGCTGTCCAAAAGGTAAAGTTTGCCAAAAACTCCAGCATCCATAAACATCATTAACATTATAATGTGAAATCTAGAGCATGGCTATGGGAAACTACAGCTTGTATGAGTTTGAAGCCTTACAGTACAGCTTGTATTACATCGGCAGATTTTCTGTCAGATAATCAATAAAGAGCATCTGTAGTAACGCTCGTTAGTGATCATGTGGCAGTCTAATACTGTCACCGATTACCCGATAAACGAGAAAACAATCATTCATGGGGCACTTGTGACCTTTCAGCATGTTGAAAGATCACGATTTGCTGGAGGCAGATTGTGCTGTCTAATCACTCTCTGCTGCCGGCAAATAACTAGACAGCATGGTGAGAGATGGCATAACGATCGCTCCTCCCAATGCTGTGGAGGAGATCGCTGCATGTAATAGCTGCGGTCTCCTCCCCTAGCGAGCAGGCAAGGAACGCTTTCTCTGCGACAATCACCTTTCCCAACTGGTTTAGGACCCTGACTAGAGGGACAGCCATACTGGACTTAATATTAAACAATAGACCTGACAGAACAGCAGATATGCAAGTTGGGGGACACCTGGGAAATAATGACCATAAAGTAATAACCTTCTAATTGTCATTCAAAAGAGCATTTCTTCAGGGAGGAACAAAAATACCAAACTTAAAACAAGCTAAATGTAGCCATAGGCCTAACTAACTGGGACAAAGTCTTCAAAAATAAAAATACAGCCACAAAATGGGATATTTTTAAAAGCATCCTAAAATCTAATTGTGAGAGGTACATACCTTATGGGAATAAAAGGTTAAGGAACAAGAAAAAAACAACGTGGATAAACAGAACTGTAAAGAAAGCAATAAATGACAAAAAGAAAGCATTTAAATCACTAAAACAGGAGGGTAGCGAGGAAGCACTGAAAAAGTATAAGGAAAAAAATAGAATATGTAAAAAACAAATAAAAGCAGCCAATCTAGAGACCGAGAGATTAATTGCTAAAGAGAGCAAAACTAACCCTAAAATGTTCTTAACTTATATAAATGGTAAAAAGTATAAATCTCGAAGTGTCGGCACAATACAGAGTAATGAAGGGGGAGTTGCAGACAGCAATGAGGAAAAAGAAAAGCTATTAAATATGTTTTTTCCACTGTATTCACTGAGATGAAATACAGAATGTAAAAGTAAATTCCCCATTAAAAGTGCCCTGTCTGACCCAGGAGAAGTACAGCGGCATCTTAAAAAGATTAAAATAGACAAATCGCCAGGACCAGATGACATACACCCCCGTATTCTAAGGGAATTAAGTAATGTCATAGCCAGACCCTTATTTCTGATATTTACAGACTCTATACTGATAGGGAGTGTTCCACAGGATTGGTGCATAGCAAATTTGGTGCAAATATTCAAAAAAGGTCCAAAAACAGAGCCCGGAAACTATAGGCCAGTAAGTTTAACGTCTGTTGTGGGTAAACTGTTTGAAGGTTTTCTAAGAGATGCTATCTTGAAGCACCTCAATGAAAAATAAGCAAATAACGCCATATCAGCATGGCTTCATGAGGGATCGGTTATGTCAAACTAATTTAATCAGTTTCTACGAGGAGGTAAGTTCTAGACTTGACAGTGGTGAATCAATGGATGTCATATATCTGGACTTCTCCAAAGCATTTGACACTGTACCGCATGAAAGGTTAGTATATAAAATGAGAATGCTTGGACTGGGAGAGAATGTCTGTATGTGGGTAAGTAACTGGCTCAGTGATAGAAAACAGAGGGTGGTTATTAATGGTACATACTCAGATTGGGTCACTGTCACTAGTGGAGCACCTCAGGGGTCAGTATTGGGCCCTATTCTTTTCAATATATTTATTAATGATATTGATAAATAGTCTTGCATAGTAAAATATCAATTTTCGCAGATGACACTAAACTGTGCAAAGTGATTAACACGGAAGAGGACAGTATACTACTACAGAGCGATCTGGATAAATTGGAGGCTTGGGCACAGAAGTGGCAGATGAGGTTTAACACTGACAAATGTAAGGTTATGCACATGGGAAGGAATAATGCAAGTCACCGTACATACTAAATTGTAAAACACTGGGTAATACTGACATGGAAAAGGACCTAGGAATTTTAGTTAACAGCTAACTAAGCTGTAGAAACCAGTGTCAGGCAGCTGCTGCCAAGGCCAATGAGATAATGGGTTAGATCAAAAGGGGCATAGATGCCTGTGTTGAGAACATAGTCCTACCACTTAACAAATCACTAGTCAGACCACACATGGAGTACTGTGTACAGTTCTGGGCTCCTGTGAACAAGGCAGACAGAGCTGGAGAGTGTTCAGAGGAGGGCAACTAAAGTAATAACTGGAATGGGGAGGACTACAGTACCCTGAAAGATGATCAAAATAAGGGTTATTCACTTTAGAAAAAAAGACGACTGAGAGGAGATCTAATAAGTATGTATAAATATATCAGGGGTCAGTACAGAGATCTCGCCCATCTTCTATTTATCCCCAGGACTGTGACGAGGGGGCTGCGTACATAGAAGAGGATTCTTTACAGTAAGAGACTATAGACTTCTCTGCCTGAGGAGGTGGTGATGGTGAGTTCACTAAAAGAGTTCAAGAGGGGCCTGGATGTATTTCTGGAGTGCAATAATATTACAGGATATAGCTACTAGAGAGGGGTCGTTGATCCAGGGAGTTATTCCGATTGTCCGATTGGAGTCTGGAAGAAATGTTTTTCCCCTTAAGTGGGAAACATTGGCTTCTACCTCACAGTTTTTTTTTTGCCTTCCTCTGAAACGACTTGCAGGATAACAGGCTGAACTGGATGGACAAATGTCCTTTTTCAGCCTTATATACTGTAACTATGAATCGGCTGGTGTGATACAGCCTTAAAAGGGTTATCCCATGAATAATTTTAAAAATCAGATCCTATAGTACATGACACGCTCTTTCTAACAAAGCTAGAACCAGCCCTGTACCTCACATGGATCCAGAGATCTCCCCATTTATTGCTCTGCTAAATTTATATCAAGCTAAAAGCTCAAGGGAGTGTCTTTTCTGCTGCAGCTTAGGGGGCGTGTCCATGCTCTGCCTATCACAGCTCAGGAGGAAGTTGAAGGATGAAACTGAGCATGTGCGGCCATTTCAGTGAACAGATCACAAGGAAGTAAGAAAAAACAAAAAAAACTAAGAGCAAGCGCTATACAGATATTTTTATTGAATAACTCAGTGGCTATGCTGAATTTCTAATTATATGCAATTGCAAAAGTATTCAGATCGAGGAGCCGATTTTAAAACTGTAGAATATAATTCATGGAACAATTAGTGCTTTACTGTCCCAGAAGAGCAACAGCCCTTTAGGGTCCTTTTACACAGGGCAATTTCAGCACCGAATGAGCATCGATTGACATTATGCTGGTCAATCAGCATTAATTTTTACATGCCCCAATACAAACTGAATGTGAGAAAAACGATCATTACTACGATCATTCCTCCCCTATACAGTTTGCAGCATAACCTCTGTTGACCGGTGATATGCTACCGAGAAAATAATTTTTATGTCCGCAGAAAGGATCCGACAAGCAACGTCAGTTGGCCCATCTGAGTACAAGAGGTGGGCCCAGGCTCTAACACAGCGATCAGCAACCTCCAGATATTGTGAAACTACAACTCCCAAGTATGCTCCACTAATTTCTATGGAAGAACAGTCAAGCAAGTGTGCATGCTGGAAATCGTAGTTTCACCGCAGCTTGACTGCCGAATGTTGCCGATTCCTGCTTTAACACCATAGTAGGCCTCAAAAGTCCTCGAGAAAAACCCATTTGGAGCTGCCTTTGGAGTCAACCACTTGCCACTAAAATCTATTTTGAATCAAAACCTATTAGACTTTATTAAAGATATGGGAGTTTGGCCCCGATAATTATTTCTTCTGGGTTCCGGGACCCCCGTCCAACGCTGCCTCCGAGCCAACAAATTAGCAAGTTATTTGTCAACTGATCGGCAAGCCTTTCACATAAGCCACCACACAGTCTTTTCAGGTAATTATGGGCCTATGTAAAAGGCCTCCTTTTTCTAAAAATGTTTTCATTAAAGTTGATTTTCAAGAAACCTTTGAAAATGATTATGTTATACATACCTGTATGAGCAGAAAGAGGAGAGTGGGGTCGGGGGTGAGCTGGAGATTGGTTGTTGCCAATTAAACTCTTCCTGTTACTTGTCCTACAACTGGGCAAAAAAAGACAAAACATAAGGGACTTGTTACATTAAACAGCACATTACAATGCTATAATTCTGTAAAAGATTATATAGAATTGACACATGGTCAACTTCATCACAAAACATAAAAAAAATACTCAATGAACATTATAAAGAAAAACAATACATTAAATTGACGAAAACAGCTGCCTTAGATTAGATACAAGGGAAACAGCGCCTCTCTTATCCATAGGTTTATTTATGGTACTGCAGCTCAGCTTTACACACATGCAAATAACTCATTTGCAATACCAGGCACATCCCATAGGCGAGAATAGTGTTGCTTATAGGAAAGAAAAGACTTTGTCTAGAGTCCACAAAACTCTAAGCAAGAATGCTAAAGATACAGAGCAATCGCCTGGTACGAGGTTATAATGTCCAAGCCTCATATCATGCAGGTACAAATTCAGACTATTTAGAGACCACATGCAACAAACAGATACCAAATGAGCCAATAACTTACTGGCAGCTGTATAGTTATAGGGGTGCAGAGGTGACAGTTGCACCCGGGCCCTGGTGTTTGCGGTTGCCCTAAGGCCCCTCTGCCACATAAGATGCCATATGAATGATAATGGCATGTAATGGTACTGGGTAAGTTTGTACAGTCGATAACGGCACGTATTGACCAACCAATGCTGCACATGTTGACATGCTTTCCAAATAATTACATCCAATCTGGCCTCGCACATTAACAATCATTAGAACCAATCTCTGCTCTCACATGCTGCCCGAGGACACATCTCCGATGAATGGCTGCAGATGGCAAAGTGACCATGGAAAGGACATTGTCACTTCAGGTCCACTGGGAACCAGAAGCAGCAAGATGGGAACCTTGGAGCTGGAATGGAGCAGATTTCCAGTGGTCAGATTATTTTTTATTTTTTTTGTAGGGGAGCCGGACAACCCCTTTAAGATTCAGGCATATCCCTTACATATTTATGTATTTTAAACATAATTTCAGCAAATAGCGTTTATCATGTAGAGAAAATTAATACAAGGCACTTACTAATGTATTGTGATTGTCCATATTGCTTCCTTTGCTGGCGTGACTTATTTTTTCATCACATTATACACTGCTAGTTTCCAGGGGTTATGACCACCCTGCAATCCAGGGGCGGACTGGGCCGGGGGGCAGGGGGGCAATTGCCCCCCGGGCCTCCCTGGCTTGCTGTCCCGGCCGGCCGGGCCGGAATAAACATCCGCTTTATGCCAGGGAGACGGGGAGCAGGGGAGCAGTGGAGGCGTGTTGCGGCAGCCTATCAGACAGGCCGCCGGACCGGCGCAGGCGGCGCGATGACGTCATCGGCGCGATGACGTCATCGCGCCGGTCCTGCGGCCTAACTGAGCCGCTGCCGTAAAGTGATTGCAGTATGCAGTGTGTGCTGGCGCCTGGCTGGACGCGGGACCGGAGTAGTCCAGAGAAGCAGGGAGGTAAGTATGTCTGACTGACATTTTTTTTTTTTTCTTTATTTCTGTCCCTATCTGGCTACTACTGGGCTGGCACTTTATGAGGGGGGTGGGGGGCAGGGGGCAAAATCTGGCTAGTGGTGGCTACTCCTGGCACATTATAGGGGGGCCCCCCCTAATCTGGCTACTACTGCCAGTAGTAGCCAGATTAGGGGGGGGGCCCCCTATAATGTGCCAGGAGTAGCCACCACTAGCCAGATTGTGCCCCCGTGCCCCCCTGCCCCCCACCCCCCTCATAAAGTGCCAGCCCAGTAGTCTACTGGGCTGGCACTTTATGAGGGGGGTGGGGGGCAGGGGGGCACGGGGGCACAATCTGGCTAGTGGTGGCTACTCCTGGCACATTATAGGGGGGCCCCCCCCTAATCTGGCTACTACTGGGCTGGCACTTTATGAGGGGGGTGGGGGGCACGGGGGCACAATCTGGCTAGTGGTGGCTACTCCTGGCACATTATAGGGGCCCCCCCCCCCTAATCTGGCTACTACTGGGCTGGCACTTTATGAGGGGGGTGGGGGGCAGGGGGGCACGGGGGCACAATCTGGCTAGTGGTGGCTACTCCTGGCACATTATAGGGGGGCCCCCCCCTAATCTGGCTACTACTGGGCTGGCACTTTATGAGGGGGTGGGGGGCACGGGGGCACAATCTGGCTAGTGGTGGCTACTCCTGGCACATTATAGGGGGGCCCCCCCTAATCTGGCTACTACTGGGCTGGCACTTTATGAGGGGCGTGGGGGGCATGGGGGCACAATCTGGCTAGTGGTGGCTACTCCTGGCACATTATAGGGGGCCCCCCCAATCTGGCTACTACTGGGCTGGCACTTTATGAGGGGGGTGGGGGGCAGGGGGCACAATCTGGCTAGTGGTGGCTACTCCTGGCACATTATAGGGGGGCCCCCCCTAATCTGGCTACTACTGGGCTGGCACTTTATGAGGGGGGGCAGGGGGGCACAATCTGGCTAGTGGCTACTCCTGGCACATTATAGGGGGGCCCCCCCTAATCTGGCTACTACTGGGCTGGCACTTTATGAGGGGGGTGAGGGGCAGGGGGGCACAATCTGGCTAGTGGTGGCTACTCCTGGCACATTATAGGGGGGCCCCCCTAATCTGGCTACTACTGGGCTGGCACTTTATGAGGGGGTGGGGGGCAGGGGGGCAGGGGGGCACAATCTGGCTAGTGGTGGCTACTCCTGGCACATTATAGGGGGACCCCCCCTAATCTGGCTACTGGGCTGGCACTTTATGAGGGGGGTGGGGGGTGGGGGGCAGGGGGGCACAATCTGGCTACTCCTGGCAAATTATAGAGGGGCCCCTATCTGGCTACTCCTGGCACATTAGTGGGGGGGCCCTATCTGGCTACTGGCACATTAGTGGGGGGCCTATGGCTACTGGCAGATTATAGGGGGGGCCTATGGCTACTGGCACATTATGGGGGACCTATGGCTACTGGCACATTATGGGGGACCTATGGCTACTGGCAGATTACAGGGGGGCTATGGCTACTGGAAGATTATAGGGGGGGCTATGGCTACTGGCAGATTATAGGGGGGCTATGGCTACTGGCAGATTATAGGGGGGGCTATGGCTACTGGCAGATTATAGGGGGGCTATGGCTACTGGCAGATTATAGGGGGGGCTATGGCTACTGGCAGATTATAGGGGGGCTATGGCTACTGGCAGATTATAGGGGACCTATGGCTACTGGCACATTATGGGGGACCTATGGCTACTGGCACATTACGGGGGGGCTATGGCTACTGGCAGATTATAGGGGGGCAATGGCTACTGGCAGATTATAGGGGGGGCTATGGCTACTGGCAGATTATAGGGGGGCTATGGCTACTGGCAGATTATAGGGGGGGCTATGGCTACTGGCAGATTATAGGGGGGGCTATGGCTACTGGCAGATTATAGGGGGGCTATGGCTACTGGCAGATTATAGGGGGGGCTATGGCTACTGGCAGATTATAGGGGACCTATGGCTACTGGCACATTATGGGGGGGCATATGGCTACAGGCACATTATAGGGGGGCCCTATGTGGCTACTGGCACATTATAGGGGGCCCTATCTGGCTACTGGCACATTATAGGGGGCACTATGGGGACATTAGCTCAACTGGGGATATTACAAGGGGGTATTTTGTGCACTGTCTATTATAAGGAGAATTATTTCTACTGGGGGGGTGGGGCATTATGGTGGGCTTTATTACTCCCCCATGGTATGACCCCCTAGTAGCAGCCCCAGCCTCTCCCTGCTCTGTGACCCCTCTGCCCCTTCTCCAAATCCTTATTATGAAATCTTTCTCATTAGGATAAAACACAACATCAGCTCCGCCGAGCCCCCGGCCAAAGCGTGGAAGTGGCGTCCGAGATCCCCAAGGGTCAAGTAACTGTAAGTTTTCAAATGAAATATGTTTATGTTATACACATATAGCCTACACTGTGCCACACAATATACAGTTTCTCCTGCAAAAGTCATCAAGTGTCATGGGGGGGACACAGAGCAGCGCCCAGCGGGGAGGAGAGAATACACGGATGCAACACTGTATCAGCCAGAAAATGACACTTTCGGCATTATACCAAAAATGCAATTTTCGGCTGATGTGTTTCGGCGGCCGATATATCGGAGCATGCCTAGTTTATTTTGTTTTACTGTGTTCTAATTTACATGGCTGACGAAAGTGGGGGGGGGGGGGGGCTCAGTGGGCCTCTGGGTGTTACTTGCCCCCTGGGCCAAAAGTTGCCAGTCAGCCCCTGCTGCAATCCATCAGCAGTGGTCGTGCTTGCATACCGCAGTAGTGTGCACAAGCCAGCACTTTTTCCTAGTGTGCAAGCACGATCACCGCTGCTGGATTGCATGGTGGTCATAACCCCTGGAAACGAGCAGTGTATAATGTGATGGAAAAATGAATCCAGCCAGCATGGAGACAATATGGACAATCACAGTACATCAGTAAGTGCCTTTTATTAACTTTTTAAATGCCATTTGCTGAAGTAAGACAACCCCTTTAAATCCTACTGAAATATCCCTGTTTGTGGGATTCTAAAACAATAATTCTGTTCAGGACAAATAAAGAAAAAAAAAAAAAAAGATCAGACTGGGACAAATTGGTGACCTTCAGTCTGGAAATAAGGGTACGAGAGTAATCAGACTGGCTTCATGCTACGTAGGAGACAATTCTGCCCAGACTATTTGCCTGGCCAGGATAGCTCTCCCCGAGCAGTCTATGCTTTCCCTTCATGTTTAATCAACAGCACCTTTCTCAGCAGAAGTGCCAAATCTGCAATAGGCAATGAAGACCAAGATATATTTTCAGTTGCCACTTCAGACCAGAGTATAAATATTTAATGGCCTATGCAAATCTTCACGCCGTTATACACATTGACGGCAACGAAGAGCGGCGACTTATGAGAAACGTGATGATCCAGTAATTACAGATTTAATTGTCGAGAAACATTTCACATCTGTGTCTTTTATTAACAGCAGAGACAATCTGTACCCGAACAAACATATCAAGTTCTCAAAAACATTGTATATGATCATTATCAGTGGGTGGCAGCTACCGGCTGTGCGTAGCACGATAGAACAAACTGAAGGATTGCACTGCTGCAAAAAGAGGGGTTCCTTCCACTTTATTCATAATTATTTTATAGCCCAACATTTCAATAAGAGGATTCTCTGGCTTAAAGGAAAACTAAAAATAGAAAATGCAAAAAAATTATCCAAGCTTTTCCTCCCTTAATCTCTCCATCTCGTTTGATCTCATGTTATCTTAAATGACAATTAAAAAAAATATATATATAATTTCATTTAGTTCCAGGAGATAAGCCACATTCCTCTTCTCCTCTGCACAATCCAATGTCTGACTGGAAGACAACTGGTTGTAGAAGGAGCCTCCTCTCCCTCTGTACTTTCCGTAGCAGAACACAAAGAAAGTCAGCCACAGCCCCTAAGACCTTCTTCTGCCAAAAATAGGATAGGCAATCAATGTTTTAGTCCTGCAGAAGCCTATTAAGATATACATATGTAGCCCCCAAACTCTCTGTATGTGACCTACAAACTATTAGTAGCTTCAATTATTAAGTATTAAAGAGGCCTAAATGACAATAAAAATATATATATATTCTCTTTAGTTCCAGGAGATCAGCCTTGCCCCCATTCCTCTTCCCCTCTGCACAACCCAATGTCTGGATGGAAGACAACTGGTTGTAGAAGGAGCCTCCCCCCTCTGTACTTTCTGTAGTAGAACACAAAGATTGTCAGCCACAGCCCCCAAGACCTTCTTCAGTCAAAAAATAGATTAGGCAGTCAATGTTTTAGTCCTGCAGAAGCCTATTAAGATACACCTATGTAGCCCTCAAATTCTTTGTATGTGACCCACAAATTAGTAGCTTCAAGTATTAAAGAGGGTTTCCAGACTTATACTGATGACCTATCCTCTGAATAGCTCATCAGTGTCTGATTGGTGGGGGTCTGACATCGCAGTAGCACAGCTTAGCCTTGGCCACATGACGTCACGTTCACCGGTCACATGGTCTAGGCGCAGCATTGAAAAGAATGGGGCTGAGATGCGCTACCAATCACAACCGCTATACAATGTGCAGTGCTGTGTTTTTGAGAAGAGCCAATTGGCAGGGGTTCCAAAGTGTCATCAGATACTGATGACCTATCCAGAGGATAGGTCATCAGTATAAAAGTCTCAGAAAACCCCTTTATCACCAGTAACGACAGGAATGTATGAAACCCTTGGCACTGGGTTTTAGAAGAATAGAAGAATATGGCGGAAATCTGACAGCAAGTACCAGGCATACGTCACTTGACATTTTAAGTATTCTCTTTTGGGTGTTATTTTTATGTGGTTGAATATTTGTGGTGGTTGAATTGGTGTCTGGATCTAAAAATGGAGCTCAGATGGGGCATGACTATGTGCTGACCATTCAGGTTCCATGCACTCAGCTTTGCCATGTGAGGCCTCATGTGAATCATGTATGAATATGAGAACCTATTCCCTACATATTCATACATGACATTTAGGTTGCCATGATAATGCTTCATGGAAAATGACCAATATACATTAAATATGGTGCATTATATTTTTGGTGCAGCAGACCATTCAGTTCTGAGGTAGTCTCTCCAACGAGGATATACATATAAGCTGCTACAATTTACAGTACATACAGAAATGTATACGAGGAAAAACAGGTTTTTCTTCTGTATGTGCAATATGCATGCCGTAGGCTTAATAATCAATGGTGCCACTTGCAATAAAGACAGATAGAGCCTGTAAATCTCCTAGGCTACTTTGAGAACAGCTTGCAGACATTAGATATACCCAGTAGACTTGGTCATGAAATGAATCTTTGTAAACCATATGGGTTCATATTAAAGAAAAGATTAAAAGCTATTCTTGTTTTCCCTTTAATGCAAGTCTAGTCTTACAAATAATACTAAAAAACACACACATGATAATATATATTTGTACACAGACAGCTATGAACTGGCATACAAAGCGTCATTGAAAGGGCAAACAAGTTGCAATTTTCATCTGAATTTTCATTTTCAAAAATCTGGATTCCTATGTAGGCACATTATACAGAATACAAAGAGAAAACAAAAACAAGACTGGACCTTGGTCTGAGGAAGACGCTGATCAAGACCTCGAAAAGCGTTACCACACAGACAGTGATCCAATAATGTATGGTCCACTCTCCTGATCCTGGTGGATCTCAAAGTAAACTACCGGTATGTATTATGGAACATAAACTCAAGCATTTAGTTATCATTTTGTTTTTCTTTGAACTATCACATTTTAGTGTACGTGTTTAAATATTTTTTGTTTGCTTCATTTTTGTTTGACTATGGCAATACTGCTCTGAACAATGCAGAGTACAATTGGGAATGTAACTGGAGAGCACATTGAGGTTACATTCCTGTGCTGGCAGAATTTGGCATGGTTCTGAGTGGCTACATGGCCGTGGTTTATGCCCGCGCAACCTTGCCAAGAAAGGACAAGTCCTTTCTTGGAACGCTTGAGGCAATGAACTGGGGCTGCATTAACGGCATGGAAAACAATGGGAGGCATATTCTGCGGCTTTTTGTGCACAGAATCCATGGCAAATTACGCCTGCACAAAGCAGTGTGAACGGCCCCTCAAAGCTGTTCCCAAGCTTACTAAAGGAATCTGATGTAGGCCTCATGTACTGTACAAGGCCATGTTATAGATTTAGGCAAGATCAGAGCTGTACGGAGACATAAATTGGCACGCGTATGGGGGTACATAGGCCCTTACTGTATTTCATATGCATCTCTTTTCACACAGGATTTGTTTTGTTAGCTTCTGTAGGAACTGTCGATAGGATTCTGTATTTCGGGGATATTTCCCCTCCCTTTTACATGGTATTTTATTAAAAAATAAAATAAAATTGGCCCAATTTCCTCTTAGACAGGTTTTTAGATCCCCTAAACCATAGCACATGGATTCTTTATCTTTGACATTTTATATACCTGCAGCTGCTCTCTACTATTACAGAATATCCTCTATATGTAAAGTATATGTAAGACTGATAGGGTTGTCCCCTGAAAAATATTCTACAATATTCAAACCAGCACCTGGATCTGAATATCTTTTGTAATTGCATGTAATAAAAAAATTTGTACAGCCACTGGGTTATTCAAAAGAAATATGTATCTGTATAGCGCCACCTGCTGTTTTTTTTTCTCATTTCTTTGACCTGCTCACTGAGATGGTCGCACATGCTCAGTTTCATCCTTTTCAACTGCCTCCTGAGCTGTGATAGGCAGAGCTGAGACACGCCCCCTGAGCTGCAGCAGAAAATACACTCCCCTGAGCTGTCGGCTTAATATAAATCTAGCAGAGCAATGAATGGGGAGATCTCTGGACCCATGTGAGGTACAGGGCTGGTCCTAGCTTTGTTAGAAACAGATTATTATGTATTATATGATATCTGATTTTAATTTATTACATTAGTCATGGGATGAGTCCTTTAACGGTGCTTCATCCATACAGTAGTTCTGTCTGATCCTGCAGTACAGTCCCAAACAGCAGTGCAAAAAGGGCTTCAGGTCTCTAGATTGGGAACCCATTCAACCTGTAAAGTGGTGGCGCTCTTCACATATATACCTCATATCAGAAGATCATTTCACTGGATTTCCCCTTTAAACTTGCATTTACGTGAGGGAAAAGCAGTGAATGCAGAGACATATGTCACTAAACACGACAAGAGTCAATAAAGAAAAAAAAAAAAGATTAACGCCCATTAGTCACCCGTCAGCCAACATGTCTGCTCTAAAATGTCATGAGGTCAGAGAAAGCCAATACCTCCAAAGATTGGAAAGGCAGAAAATCAGTGCCAACGTGTCAGGTCATTAAAGTATTCCCACATGTGGAATTAGCGCGGTTTACGTCATCTAGACATCTCACCGACTCACAGTAATTCTTATTCCTAATGCCACTTTACAGCAGGTTAGCTGATGACTGGTATAAATGGCAGCAGTACACAATGTCATGAATATTTATTAACCTGCATATCTCATACATCTCTCCCCTTATATTGGTCAAGGCCATATTAAGGATCAGTAATATGGAGCACGTAGACTGCAATGAGGCCACCTCTGTGTCCCTCCAAACCTATATGATGGGACATTGAGGGTTCATAGCATGTTCCATGGTATGCCATATTAGAGAGGTATTACCCTATAGAAGCATCGCTTCACGGGGAATATATACAGTGCCTCGCGTGGAGCTGTACAGGGGCTTTGCTATGTTCATGACTTCTTTTCCCTTTTTCTCGGTGCAGATCATAGGTGTGAAAGGCAGTTTTGTTTCTCAAACGACACACAGTACTGTACAGCAAATTTCAGTACAACACAGAATACCGCCAGGTTCTTCATCCTCGTCCTAAAAGTCTCTGACTGGTTAAAGAAGAGTTGTCACCACAAAATGCAATGCAATCTGGAAGTACCATGTTATGGAGCAGGAGGAGCCGAGCAGATTGATATATAGTTTTAAGGGAAAATATTTAGTAAACCCTGTAATTTATACATTTCTCTCTGCTTTTCTCTCTCTTGTGAACAGCTATCGGTACAAGAGACAGGTGCTATCAGTGATTGATAGCAGTGTGTGTGTAAAGGTGGATTTACACGGGCAGATGAGCAGCAGATTGTCAGGAAGGAAGCGTTCCTTCCCGACAGTCGACCGCTCATTAAGTGGAGGCGAAGCGTGGCATTTTACAAGATGCAATCACCTCCACTGTATGAAGATGAGGGATCAATATTGTGATCACGTGTCCTGATACATCTGCATTGTTTTTGGGCAGCAGATCGCTGTTTAGACTGAACGATCTGCTGCCTAGAAATGATAATTTACGCGCCTGCACTAACAATTATTTCACCCAATGAACGAGCAATTTAATTGTTCATCGGGTGATCTGTGGCACATTTAGACGGGCAGATTGCCAGGAACGATTTTCTGCCTGACTAAATCCATCTTAAGTGTGCATACCAAGATAGCTGTCAGTCACTGATAACACCTCCTCCCTGTACCGATAGCGGATAGAAAAAGCAAAGATATAATTTTTTTATTTTTTTTTATATAAAAAGTTTTACGGAATTATTCCGCTCAGCTGCCGAACTCATAGGTTGCCAAAGTTGAAGATAAATCTTGAGACTGGGCAGGAGAAGGAAGTGTTGCAATCTGGAGACATTCCTGGGCAAGCCTTGCCGTTTGTGGGTGAGCATTATCCTACTGAAAAATGCCAGCTGGAAGCCCTGCCACGAGAGGCAACACGTGTGGCCGCAGGAAGTCCTACACATATCGCTGAGCTGGTAGGGTGCTGACACACATTCATGCTTTTTGATGCAGTTTTTGAAGCCAAAATCAGGCGTGGATCGTAGGAGGAGAGAAAGTATTAAGGATAGATAAAACTTCTCCACTTTTTTCATTCCGGGTTTTGGCTTCAAGAACTGCATAGGAAAACCTGAACGTGTGGCAGCACCCTCAGTGTCCCTTGTCTCACTACTAGGGGCAACCGACTGTCATATGCGATGGCTTCCAGATCATCATGCCTGCAGTTGGGACAGTGTGTCACTCCACAGCAAAGGTACAATTGAAGTGCTCACAACCAGGTATCACAAATAGAACCTGCATTCATTGCTAAGGATTATATAGTTCTAGTCCAGGGATAAGCAACCTTCAGCACTCCAACTGCTATGAAACTAAACTACAACTCCCAGCATGCAAACGTTCTTGGCTGTTCTTGTAACTACCATGAAAGTGAAAGGAGGATTCTGGGAGTTGTAGTTTCATAACAGCTGGAGGGACAGAGGTTGCTGATCCCTGTTCTATCTAGTCCATAGCAATCCAAGTTTCTCGGTCACAACACCACCTCAAATGAAGGCAACAGTGGCTAGCTGTCAATGGCAGGAACACATAATGGACGCCTTGACACCAATTTCCTTTTAAGCACCTGGAAATGGTCCGAGCAGAGACAGTGTTGTGTAATGATGGTGCTACCTGTGTTTGAATGGTGGACAATGAAACTGTGGGAGCCACTTGTGCTTGTCAGTAGATCAAACAATCCTTTCTACTGGAGGTGCTCTGGGCCTTGCAGAGCCTGTCCGCCATGTGTGCATGCCCTCACGTAAACAATACTCGAAAATCTGCGCACGTAAAATGGTGTGAACTGTAGATACAATGTGAAGGGGCCCTGCTGAGGATGGTGGGGGGAGGGGAAAGTCTGTGGAATAGCCCGGGGTCTATGAAGTACTTCATCCACTGGTGCTTGGTTTGGCTCTTTGGGCCCCTACTGCATTTCTTCTCACAGACAGCAGGGGTTAAGAATTGTAAAGTAATGTGTATTTTTTTATTACCCAGGAATTCCTTAAACTATTAAGCAATATCGCTAAGATCTCCAAATATCTTCATAGTTTTCAATAGCTCACGTGGCCATAGAGGATCTCTGAACAATGCGGTAAGTGTCAAGCTGAAGATTGCAAGCACATGGACTCCTGCAAGCCCCATTCGGATGAATGTGACGGGTGCAAACATTTCAGCAATAAATATACTCTAAACTTGAAATGCCAGCAAAATGACCTTCTGATGTAGAGCACCAAGTGCAGCCACAAGACCACAAATTGTCACGTACAGCACAGTAGCAATTTTCACATTGATGTTAGCAGAGAGTAAAACGTGTCAGCAGCATGCAGGTTACGTGGCGTACATCGGACTAAACCTATGGGCACGTCAGACAAACTGTGTGCGTTGTGAGAATTTCCGTATGTATTCACTGCCTTAGGGCTCATGCCCACAAACGTAAGGGCTCCTTGCCCGTGCTGCAGACCCCAAATTGAATAGGGTCCGCGATCCGCATCCGACGGTCCGCACCGCCAAAAAGTAGTGCATGCGCTACTTTTTTGCGGTGCAGAGGCACGGCCAGAGCGGTGCAGAGGCACGGCCAGAAACATCACGGAAGCTTCGGATCCGTGCCTCCGTCTCGCATCTCCATTATTGTGGACCCATTCAAATGAAATGGGTCCACGATCCGTAATGCAGAATGCACACGGCCGCCGAAATACGGCCACGGGGGGCACACTGTCATGTGCATGAGCCCTTAGAAGGGGCCTTCACTCTTGCAGCGTATTTTAGCTTCCTATAGGAGACACTATTGGTATTATGGAGCTCAAAAAACAAAAAATATATTTATCAACTATAAATATTTTCTGTTAGTGGAAACTAGTGGCCAGTGCGAAAACTGCAGGATTTTTTTTTCTTCAATATTCAGTAGATATTGATATGGAAAAAAATAATAAAAAATAACCCAAAATTCTTAAAAATAGGTTTAGCATAAAAACTTGATTTAAACAGTTTGCCATTTTCTGATGACTCATTCCCTTTCATTACAGAGCGGCTTATTGTATGCTGTTTAAAACATCAAAACGTCACGACTTTTGGCGACTTACACCTTTTCCCTTGCTACTTTCTGATGCGGAGTGAGAAGTTGGTCAAGTTCTGCCCGTAGATTACTTTAAAGTCACATTTATGAAGTGTCAACGGCAGCTAACCCCCAGGCGTACTTTCACCGAAACAGGCGCCACAACATTATGTGCTGAATTTATAAAAACTTTGTTCCATATACATAAATTTGGCGTAAGTTAACACAGCAACTCCAATCTGAAAACTAACTTCAGATACACCTACAATGATAAATTGCAAAGTGAAGTGAAGAGACCGTACAAGTGACCACACGACAGACCCATTCTTTCCGTACAGCTCTCAGCTGACAGACGTGTTAAAACAAAGCAGCGTATCGACCAACGGGGGAGTGGGTGGGATGGGGAAACAACGCGCTTTATTTGCTAAATACACGAGAAACCATGTAATTAACAAAGGGGAACAATGGAGTCGGATCAAAAGGACTTCTCCAGTGCTTGGGGTTTGGAGAATTAACAACAGGCAGTGACGGCTTTCCTGAAGCATTAAACAATCACCGAGGAACAACTTTCTCAGACTGGTTGAGTGAGTAGAGCGGGAGACATTTACATTGGAATTCAGCCAATGCTTTATCATTAAACGGACATTGTCAGCAGGGGTCCAGTAGCTGGAAACTCGGCAGGTTTAATTGAATTTACCTGTTGCAATAAAAATAAAAAATAAAATAAGAAGTCCAGTAGATATTTGAAATGTGGTCACCAGTTTCTGTAAGGTTTTCTCCTGATAATATCCAAGCCACAGCCATACATTCTTAAAGGGGTTGTGCAGTGGTTTAATATCGATGACCTATCCTCAGGACTGCCAGCACCCGCACTGATCAGCTGTTTGAAGGGGTCATGGCGCTCGTCTGAGTGCTGCATCATCTGCTCAATGTAATAGCGTGTCGCCTCCCTTGTAGAGGCAGTGCACTGTAATTACAGCTTCTTCTCCCATTAACTTGAATGGGACGAGCAGTTGTAGTTACACTGTACACTACATTGTGCAGGGGGCGCCTCCCCCCAGGGCCCTTTAAGAGGAAAAAGTACTTGTTTTCGTGAGACCAGTTGAAGTGAAGCAACAAGCGCACAGGGCCCCTTTTTAGTGATGGAGTAGATGGTACCAAGGTGTAGGAATGCCAAAGTGGTGTAGGGTGGCCTAAATATCCCTTAATGTTGGTGCATGTGTCACGGTGCTCCTACCTGGATACTCTGGACCCCAGGCGTTGGCTCTGCAGCAATGGAAAGGGGGGTTGTTGATGAAGGGGATAGAGAAATAAATTGAGTCCAGACCTTGTGATTAAGTTGGAAAACAGCTTTACTCTGCATATATGTCTCTCCAAACGGTTTACAGACTATCTTGGTTCCCAGCAGGCGTTAGCATTAACTCTGGCAGGCAAATGAACTCAACTCTGCTACATCTGTTGCTATCAGGCTCTGCTGCCACTCAATCCTTGAGATAATCCTTGAGCTATTTCTACACCTAAAATGGAGTTCCCATAAGGTAAATCTGCAAGAATTTTATAAACAAATTGAAAACTAGGTATTACTGGTTTAGGAGGGGCTTGTCCAGTGATGATGGTATCAGACTTTGACAATAGTTATCAGTCCACATATATTTAAGAGAAATAATGTAGGAACAGCACAATGCAGAGTTATGAGAAAAGATGCTCCAGAATGGACATTGCAAGGGGAACGCAATAATGCGTAAGATAGACATGTCAGGAGGAATAATACCATTTTACAAGCAGGCTGTACTGCTACAACGCTCTGGACACAGTCTACCTCTAAACGTCCCTTTACACAGGACGACAACCGGTCCTAGCAGATTGTCGGGAAGGAAGCGTTCCTTCCAGACAATCTGCTGATCGCTAGAGGAGGAGACCGAGGCATGTACATGCAGTGATCTCCTCCAGAGTATGGGAGGAGTGATCGCTAAAGCCATCGCTCTTCGCCATACAGACCCATTGTTTCCCGGCAGCAGCACAACATCCGTCTTAATACCAAAGTGCATTAACAATAGGGGAAACATAATGGAGGAAGTATATTGTTAGGGTACACCGATTTTATGGCATAATAAAGGCCCAAACTTCGTAGCAAGGTCTGCTTTGTGCAAACATTTTATTACGAACCATGGCCGTTTCTCACTGCAACTTGAGTAGGTTTATAGTGTAAAATACTGGTATATCGCTTGTATAAAAAAATTGTTAGGTTTAAAAATGTGCTACATTTCGATAAATTTGGTACAGAGTTCTCCATGATAATTCCAAAAGTGACCCTCATGATAAATTCTCCCCATGGAATCAAACTAAAAGTTAGTACACGTATTATGAGAAAACAAAAAGCACTATATGGCCATTTTTTTTATAAACTAACATCATATGTGCACTTATAACGGCTTAACAGTGCAAAGATATTGATTACCTACCCTCAGGATAGGTCAATAATATCAGATCCACAAGGGTCTGAATCCTGGCACCCCTGGCGATCACCTGCCTGAAGGGGTAGGGGCACTTGTATAAGCGCTGCGTCCTCTTCAGAATTACCCAAGCACAGGGGTGAACCACCAATGAGGCGAAGTGAGGCGATTGCCTCAGGCAGCACCAGGTAAGGGCAAGAAGGGGGCAGCGGAAGGGCCTTCGGCAATGAACGCTTTCATTGTGGCAAAGGGGTTAATAAACTGGCATGGGGGGGCCTTGTTTCAGTTTTCGCCTCCGGCAGCAGAAAGGCTAGGTGCACCCCTGACTAAGCATAGTCTTGCTTGTAGAGGAGGCACAAGTAAATGGGATGGGAGGTTGTAATTACAGTGCGAAACCACTGGAAATGAGACTGGCGCACAGATCATTTTGAAGCAGAAGCACTAGTACCGATACCCCTTTAAACAGCTGATCAGCAAGGGTTCCTGGAGTCATCCTGCTGATCTGACATCAATGGCCTATATAATGAGGATAGGTTATCAAATATCTTTGCACTGTACAATCCCTTTAATAGCAGGATCACTTAGACCTTAGATTGTGAGCTCCATTGGGGACAGTTGGATGCTAATGTCTGTAAAGCGCTGTGGAATATAGTAGTGCTATATAAATGCATAAAATAAATAAATGTACTGAATAGAGAATTATATAAATCATCTAAACAGCAAATGCTCAGAAAGCCACCAGTGCCAGATAATAGCAGATGAAGAGACCACCTGAAGATCACTGTCCTCGCTATTAGAGACTTGGTCCTGAAGAAGGATGCTCTGGGAATCGTGCAGTAATTTCCAACAAATGTTATTTGCACATACAGCTCCTATAAACAGTCCATAAACATGAAACGGTTTGGAAGGTCTGACTAATGGATGCATTAGTCCTCCAAAAGGCCCCATGGTCACAGACATTCCATGTGTTCCTGATATCATATAAAAGCATGCATGCGTTTTGTGCTATGTATCATACGGCAGCAGGACCAAGAGAGATCCAGATTGATTCATAAAATCCTTTATTAAAAGGTTTATCCTGGTTAATATAATGTTGACCTATCCTCAGGATAGTCCGAGTCTTGAATACACGGAGCCGCCACGCTCACCAGAGCTCCTGGCGGCTCCCAAAGCACAGCGCTGGACACTGAATAGTGGCTGCACTTGGTATTGCAGCTCGGCCCCATTCACTTTAACAAGGCCATGTGACCAATGTACGGCGACATCACACGGCCTAAGAAGAGGTTGAGGTCCTTACGGAGCGCCGGCCTTTTCTGATAGCTGATCGGCCGATCTGATATTGATGACCCCTTTAAATAACGCCCATCAAAAATACATCTTTATGTAAATTGTTTATTCTTTTCAACTGACTGCAGCTTTCTTAGTCATATCAAAGGCAATCAAATGCAGAATCACGTGCAGAAGATGTATTTTTAGTGGATGTTATTTATCAAAGGATCAATGCTTTTATGAATCATGTTGGATCCCTCTTGGCCCCTATTCAGATTGCAGCTTGAACACCCTAGGATCCGTACAGTGGACTGAGCTATTATTACATGCGAGTGTGCCATTTTTTTATTGGGGACAATTTTTCGTATCACATGCGGCACACAGAAATGTAGTTTTGGCTATGCAGAAACCATGAGGAGTGTTTCATGGCACCGCGGCACAAGGCCTCCATTACCTCTAACTGGCCAGTTTGGCGTGGTCCTGTGCCCGGTTCCTGTCTGCTTGTTTAGCCTGGAAATAACTTTAGACGGAAATGAAATAACAAATCGAATAGATAAGCAAACAAACACACAAAATAAATCCAGACTCTTGTGTTTTAAGCACAGTTACACAGGGAGTGTCTCAGGAAATGAACGGACAAGCATACACCAGACACAGGGAACGCGCTGTACTGTAAGGAAGCCTCCTCAATCAGAAGGATTACCATCCAAGGGCATGATGAGACCAGTGCACCAAACTACCCAGCCCTGAGCTTAAGCCTTGAAGTAGACGTGTCACCTCTCCAGACGTGTCTGTTTCACTAACGATTTGCATTCCCCATGTAATACCAATTCTGGAACATCTTTCCTCTATTATTCCTACTGTTTCCAGTTGGGGTGGGTGACACTGGCAGCATTGACTGGATAGCGTCACACTGTGCAGGGGCACCCCCTCCCCACCACCCAGTTGAGGATTCTTTTATAAACTTCCAATTAGAATAATAGACTAATGGAAAAAGATGGAAGAATAGAGGCTCCAGAATTGGCATTTTAATGTGGAATAGAATGATTTCCAGAAACAGACATGTCTGGGAGGTGACAGTGATACCAAGGATAGATCTGTAAGAGGATAAGCTGAAAGCATGTATCTCATTACTCTGTGTAGAAAGTCGCATACGGTAATGATGCCGACCGCTCCAGATTACCATCATATACTGATCTTCTATCATAATGTCTAGAAATAGGAAAAGTGCTATATGCTCCAGAAATCATCTACAACCTGTGGCATCTAGTGGTATCTTTGAACAACTATAACTTGCAGCATGTCCTGACATCCTTTGGCTGTCATTGAATGGTAGGAGTTGTAGTTTGGCAAAAGCTGGGGAGCCAGTTTTTTAAGCCGGTCTAAGATACCCCCGTGGCTGCCGAAGTCCGCACCTTATTTAGGTCTCATGCACATGTCTGTATCAGTTTTGCGGTCTGCAAAACACGGCTTCGGGGTGGGTGCACGTCGACAATTTTTTTTTTCTTAACTCCTGTAGAAATACCTATCCCTGTCCGCAAAATAGACAAGAACAGGGCACGTTCAACTTTATTTCATTTTTTTGCAAGGCCGTGGAACGGACATACGGCATTGTCTGCATTGAAATGAATGGGTCCGCAACCGATCCAGATGCCTCATCATAAATTATGTGCAGCATCGGTCAGTCCCTGCGCCTAAACTGAAATCGAGGCCATCCTCGTAGATTTCAGTCTATTTTTAGGCCAGAAAACTGGCACTAATAGAAGATGTGTTCCTGGGCCGCGCTGGCGCCCCCATGCCCCCTATTCGGGCAAGTGGCAAGGACTGCAGAGAAATCACACTTGTGCAAAACAGTTTGCAACTTTTTTTTTTTTCTTCCAGAAAAATGGAATGGGAGGAATGATAAATATATTGTAACAGTGGAAGAAAGGTCAGGCATAGAGTAATCTCTCTATTATAGTATTTTCCAGGTGGTCTTCCCATCACGGGTCAGTTCTCAGATTGTGAGCCACGTGTCATTCGGTGCAGTGTAAATAGTTATAAAGCTTCTTTTATTGTGATGACAAACTGCTATTTTGCAGCTAAACAAATGAGGCAGTGGAAAGAGCAGGCAATGAAAGCTAATTATAATCCAGGGAGCCTGCCGTGGCCACGTCTGTTTAGATGGAGCCGCACTTTGCGGACAATTTGCTAAGTATAGCTATGACTAAACTATGGGCAGGGTATGTGGCTCCAGCTAGCCCAGTGATAATCACAACCCAACCTAAGTCTATAATAAGGGCAACGTTGACCCATGACTGTTGCCAGCATACATTCACCAGGGACTTCGGCTGAGGAATGTGTCCTCCATCTTCTGTAAAATCAAATTTTTCAGAGAACTGGACTCCTCATCGTATCTGACGGGTACAGATTTGTCAATATGGCAGTACTATAAATATACACCATATAATTGTGTTGTCTTACAAGAACTAGTCTTATTACAATTGCCCTATTCTCACTATGTAACCCCTTACAAGACTTCATTTAGTTACAAAATGACTTTACTGTAGTTTTGGCGTCCATTCTTCAGCATGTCTTCAACCATCCGACATGGTGGCTCAACAACTTGGTCTCCTTGTGAATAGCAGAAAAGGGAAGACATATCTAAAAGAAGTGTCCAAATAGGGGAACTTGGTTCTGTGAAACCTATCATTAGGGTTGCAAGACAGTGGGTTGTCAAGTATACCTAAGCTCAGATACAATAATGGACACAAAGGTCCATCAGAAGACAATCCAATTTGAAAATGACTTCAGAGCCAATCACTTGCTATTAAAGGGGTTTTTCAAGACTTCCATATCGATTGTCTATCTTCAGAACACCT
Source organism: Bufo gargarizans (assembly GCF_014858855.1). Taxonomy (NCBI): domain Eukaryota; kingdom Metazoa; phylum Chordata; class Amphibia; order Anura; family Bufonidae; genus Bufo; species Bufo gargarizans. The sequence goes on from NC_058080.1 coordinate 675,393,501, forward strand.
GGCAGCCCACCGATAGACTGTTTTGGGCAGTTGCCGCAAACTATATAGTGGCTTGATGGCCTTGTCCACTGTGGAGTTTCCAACGCTGGTGTACTGCAGATCAGAATAGGAGCTAAACTGCAGTAACCCAGCACGGCCACTACACAGTGAACATAACCTTGTGCTTCCTGCTTCGTCTACTTTATAGAATCCTGAGCCCACGAATGTCCAAAACAGTTGATTGGTGGGGGGTGGGGAATGTCAGACCCCTGTCGATCTGATATTGATGATCTATCCTCAAAATAGATCATCAATATCTAAGCACTGGAAAAAAAACCCTTTAAGGGTGTATTTCTGATGGGCTGATTCACAAACCTATCAAACTTTGATGATATTTCCTGTGTGTGGAATGATAACTATAAAGATTACAATGCCAGGGGATATGCACATGTATAGGTGGGAGGCATTTCCCAAAAACAAAAAACTGCTAGCATCTTGGTATATACAAAATGCAACTAGATCAAAGACAGGCAAAATATAATCACTTCGAAAATTCTTCTTCTTTTTCCTTTATCCAAGTATCCTGCTGGAACAGTGTCATATTTTATGAAAGACTAAATCAAAATTGATGCTTGAGCTTGTACTTATCTTGTTCTCAGCAATCTGGAGCTCAGTTCTTGACAATTATGTCATTACAATAAGTCGCGTAGCCACTTTAATCTCTTAAATTGCTGGCCCGATTAAAAATAATTAAGTTGAAAGAAATCTTAATTCTTAAAAAGCTAAGAAATTACAGGTATACTAGGAAAAAAAAAAAAAAGGAATATTAACAAAACATGACCCCATCTTCATTGTATATTCATTGGTACCCGCTAGGTAAAATAAAGAAAAATCCCTCCCCCCTTGGACCTTCTTCTTACCTAGAGTCTATGTCTATCTTGTGGTCCAGGGAAGGAAAACAGTAGTGCAATTGGTGATGTGGAGATGTGATCGGCACACAAGATTTTGCGTATACTGTGTTGCAGGTCAACTGAATGGCAGCCAGCAGTGACCCAGAAGCTTTCGAATAAACAAGATTGAAAAGATTGAGTTTTAATTAAAAGATTAGATGTGTTCCCCGCAGCTACAAATGGTATCAGTGATTAATCCAATTACTGAAAACAAAACAATTCACAGGGCCGGTGGGTGACTGTTCGTACCCTTTATTGAGCTTAGTTGTGTTTTTATGTTTGAATTACTGCTCTAATGGAAGGCAGAATCGGGAGAAGACAACACACCACGAGAATATTAATAGCAGGCCGCTTTTTACAAATGTCTGCTCAAATATTAGAGCTTATAGATGGCCAACAATCAAACAGGGCGTTGTACGGTCTTTCTTCTTCAAAGTTCTTTTGTCTTGCATGTAAGATGTGTGTATAGACATGACTGTTTAAGGGTAAACTAAGGTCAGAAGGTTGCACAATGTCATCAAGCAAACGCTTACATTATTTAGTGACTATAGGTCCCTTTACATGGACGACACTGAGTTTGTTCCTGATAATTGACTGCTCGTCAGAAGAATTGAGAGCTGAAGTTACATGCTGCAATTCACCTTCACTGTATAGGGATGAGGGATCGTTACTGTGATCACTAATCTCCATACGGAATCATGGTTTAAACAGCACGATCTGCTGCCTAGAAACAATTATATACTGGTAGGTGTCTGCTTCAGAGATACCGTCACTCGATGAACAAGCACTAGCTCGATCATCGAATGATCAGTTGCTTCTTCCCGATCATTGCCGGATTGTTGGCCTGGGGCCCTATAGGAGTTGTGAAATAATGGGCGGTTTATGGCAAATGCCCGCCTATTTGGCTGGACCTGTAAGGGAAAGATTACTTGCCTGCTTCCCGGCGCCGGCTCCCTACTCCTTCTCCAGGTCTGCAATGCTCCACTAGGCCCCCAATCACTTGGCCAAGGAGGTGACTGGTTCACCTTACTTCATGACAAATATTCACATGACACAAGAGGATCTGGTCTCCGCTGCAGCAAGTGATTGGCTGAAGCAATCTCAAACCAGATGCACTGCAGGCCTGGAGGTGACAGGGTGGGGAGCCAACGCCAGAAAGCAGTTAAGTAATCTTTGCTTTAGAGGTCCAGCCAAATGGGTAGCCCCCCTACTTACATAAAAGTAATCCCTAGGATCAAACACTGTGCTACTCCTAGTAAAACCAGCACACATGGACAGCGCGAGTACCATACAGAGATATGGACGGGGGAAATTATTTATTAAGACTGACATTTCTTACACCAGTCTTACTATAAACAATTAACTGGATTAAGATGTGCCAAATTTACTAAGAATTTAAGGCCTCTTAAAGGGGTTGCCCAGTTCCATCAAGAAACCAGATGACACTAGTTAAAGAACGGAGCAGTATTTTCCTAGCAGGTCCTGTGCCACCACCACAGGTCTCCAGGCTTGGCTCTATTTATCTGGCTGCAGCAGTGACGTCACGTCAATAACATGTGGCAGCCAAATCACTGGCCGCTTTGGTGCGCTGCAGGGCATAACCAAGTGGTACAAAAAGAATACCGCTCAACAACTGATCAAAGGATCAAAGCTCATATCAGAACATATATCTGGCCCCGCTAGAAAAATGGATGTAGTTATAATCCACACGTTTCCTACTTTCCCACAACATTGATTGTCCAAGCTGCTTAGCCGCATTAGCCCAGGTTTATACATGACAATTAACTTATTTTTCCCAGTTTATTAGTCTTTTCTTCCATCATTCTATCCTGATATAATGGAAATCACCTTTCTATCTACTGACTTCATGGTGAGCTTGTTATGGGCTTGCGCTAATAAACAGAAGCTAATCTGAATAGCTCAGTTGCAGTGGTGCAGAGAAAACAGTGCCCTGAACCAATTTTGAGACAGGTGTGTTTTAGACTATCTAGGACTCCCCTTAGACATGGTACCTAAGCTGTACACTCAGATAACGTTACTAAGATGAAATGAAAATAGTGAGGAAAATAAATATTTAGTCCGCTTCATCTACAGGTACTGACTCTAAAGTGGACATTACTTAAAGGGGTTGTCAAGAATTAGAAAAACATGGCTGCTTTATTTAGAAAAAAAAAAAAAACAGCCCCACACATAGGTTAAGTTCTTTCGGGTATTGCAGCTCAGAACCACTGAAGTGAATGCCATACACCAGACAGGTGTGGTGCTGTTTTTAGAAGAAAGCAGACATCTTTAACTAGTCCTAAACAAACCCTTTAAGTTGGGGTTGTAATTTGCTGCCTTAACACAGAATCGCTTAACGCATTATTGTCTTTTTATTTTTCTATCCTTGTTTAATTCTTTCTTCTTTGGGAAATAGGTTATTATAGATAGTTTCCATAGCATGGATTTTGTGTTATTTTTGGCACATTCATCAGTCTGTTCTGATCAAAAGAAGCTTCCCAAGATTGTAGAACTGGTATGTCATATATAATTACTTGTCTCTGACAGGGTCTTGGTTAAGGCAAAAAAAACAGAACTCTATTTCAATTCAGTTTTGTATATTCAATAGTAAGGGTCTTTTTACACAGGTAGACGTATTTCCCAAACAAGAGCGATTGGCGATACAGTTACTCGATCAGAATTAATTTTTACCTTCATTTTCAAATGACAATTATCGAGAGGGATTTAAATGAACCATGGGTCTTTCTATCGTTTGCTCAAACCCCTCCTCGCCGAATTACGTAGCTTGCCGGCAAGTACATCCTGTTAGCACAATGATTTTCATACCCACATAAACAGTCCGATCTATGACAATAGTATTTGCTAATTTCTTAGGTAATAGCCACGCTATTCATTGAAATGATCATTCAGCCAATCTTTGACCCGTGTAAAAGGGTCTTCACAAAGACGACTAATGAATATAAATACATTACATACATTGGTGGGAATTTATCAACCGATGTGCACCAGAAGAGTGGTATCAAAGAGTCACAAATCTTTGCAAAAGCCCCATATGCACAAAAATCTTGAAATTTTTGGCGGTTTTGCCCAATGCTAGCCTGGTAAATTTACTATATACTAGCGTAATTAAGGCTCAAATCGGAGTCAGTTAATAGTTGCTGCAGATTTGACTTTCTGGGGGCACAGAGGGCCAGAGATACACCTAACACATTAAGAGTAGTGATGGACAAACATCGGCCGGGACGGTTTGCAAACGCGATTGCGATCAAATGTTCACGAACCGCAAGTTTGCGGCGGGCCCCATTCACTTTAATGGCAGGCGAACCTGAAAAACCTTCAGCTCATATTTGCAGCCACCAAATACTTAGTAGAAGTACACAAATAGTCCCACAACATGGGCAGTGACATACTAGAGGGGGATCAATGACAAAATTCCAACAAAAAAATATGCATCTTAATCAGGGGACATTTTTATGCGTCTTAAAAAGGGAAATTCTCTGAAATGTGCCCTGTTGTAGCCTAGAAATGTTTTATTTTAGGCCACGGTAGTACGGGCCTTAAAAATTAGGCAGTCACCTGACATAAAAGAACTTCTGATTATGTGGCTCGAGGTACATTATGCGGTCAATAGATACAAATATTACTGCAGGCCAGTACAAATACATATGTTTAAAAAGAACTAAAAATATAAATTGGATTAAAAACATGGCTAACGAAATCTCCCCTCTTGAAAAAAACACCTAATGATAATAGTTGAAATTCCATAACACGTGGTTGTCACTGGTGTTGAATTCCTCCGAGGCCGCAACAATTATTCATTCAGCGTACATAAAAGAACAAGTAAGTATGTGGCTGGAGGTAGATTACAAGGTCATTGGATATCAATTTTCCAGCAGGCCAGTGTACTACAGAGGCCCCAAAAATTATGCATTTAGTGTACATAAAAGAACAAGTATTTGGCTGGAGGTCTATTGGGCTTACCGCGACTTATGCGATGACAGCACAGGCTGCAGATGGCAACACTATTGTCAGCAGTTGACATGTTAAAAAAAAAGCCCACACTGTGGAGCCATGTGCCGGTGTCCTGGGAGCACCAGATGTGACCGTGTATGGTGGATGGCTCGTTCCAGATACATTAGCAGTCTGCTTTTTGCCTCCTGTGCACTGTAAGTTCTGTCTGCTTCTCCTCCTTCTCCTCCCTATCTGCTGTTCTGTCTCTCCGTCTGAACTCCCCTCTTCCTCTCTTGTGGGCACCCACGCGACGTACATAGAAAAATCATCATCGTCCCCTTCACCACCACTGACATTAGAGATCTTGGAGTAGGCAGCAACAGGGGGACCACCCTCCTTGGGCTGATCTGGGTACTGTCGTCAGACTGCTGGGTGGCGACCGTTGATACCTCCTCTTCCTGATCTGATGCCAAGAATGGCTGAGCATCGGTAAGGTCTTGTAATGGATGTGAAAAAAATTCCTCTGACTCGAGCGGAGGGGATATGGTGGTGGTGGTGGTGTCTTTGGGGGTGCACAGAGCAGAGAGTGAAGAGGGTGCAGATAGGATAAGGAGGGTGCAGAAGCGGAAGGCTGAGTGAGCCACTCAACCAAGACTGGTGCATCCTTTGACATAATTGCACGCACCTTCTGAAACTTCCCACTTAGGCTCCGGCCTGGTGCACCTGCCTGACCCCTACCACCCCTGCAGAATGGCCTGCCTCTTCCTCTGCCTGTCATTTTCAAAATTACCCTGTGACAAAAGTCCCTATAAAAAGAGCAGTGAAGCTGCAGGATCGCAGCAGAACCGCACACAAATGCTCCACAATAAAAACGCACTATAATATACTTTCTATGTTAGAAAGTATATTATAAGTATATCACACCCCTCAATAAGTCACACCTATCGATAGCACACCTATACCAGTCCTTAAAAGGACTTTTGTGGCCCTATTAGCTAGCGTTTGGTGTCCCTAACCATCTGTCCCTGCTCCACACAGCAACCTCTCCCTACATTGGCAAAAGACTGAATGTAAAATGGCGGCCAGATCAGGTTTATTTATAAGGTGGGGGTATGTTCATGTGCTGAAATGTCTCAATTGGCTGTCCTGTCCCACCTGATGGGTCAAAGTTCTTCACAATGTAAAAGAATATGGCGCCGCCGGACATCTCCATATGTTCTATCGTCTGGCAAACCGCGAACTAGCAAAGTTTGCTGCAAAACAACCACCGGCGAACCGCGTGGCCATCTCTAATTAAGAGGCCTGCAACTTTTAATAAATTAGTGGATCTCACCCCAGCGCAAAATTAGATCAAGGCTGACGTATAAAACGCCAGACTTTATAAGCTTCCCCCATAGTCCTTTACTTTAGAACTTGCAGATGATGTGGTCTAATGTAAACAGAAGGCAGGAATGAGGTAACAGAAGTTCAGGCTCCACTGTTAAGAAAGCAGGAAATCATTACATAAGGGATCAGTCATTTACTAAACTGTAATATAAACAAACAATAAATGAGTGCACCGCCTACATGACCTGTACAAGGGACAGAGGAGTCACCAGCTAAAGACTAGGTACAGAAAAAGCAACTTTGGCTCTTCACAAGATATTGATGTTGCTTTCATGCCCCTGGCATTTATAACAGCCCCGTACACCGGCCCAAGCAGCTTGTCGCATTCTTCTTCCCTCCTAAAATTGTGACTTGACAAGTAGTGAACTTGCTGTCTGTGTCTGATGAATGCAGCATTTCAGGAAGGCTCCTCGGTGAGTACACACCCAAGGAGTAGTAGTTATGTCTGCCTGGTAACGTCTGTTGCAATCAATAGAAGAAACACAATGCACACAGTAAAGACTCCTCTAGACTCTTGAATGGGAAATTTGCCTAGTTACTCTAACAATATGGAAAAAGGGCCAACTGCGCAGGCAATTTTCAGAAAAACTGTTCATTCTCTATAATTACCTGCCTGTCAGAGGAGATGAGACCTGCACTTACACCTCCACTGCATGGGCATGATCGATCGCTACTGGGATCACTTGTCACCATAGACATTTATTGTTTCCATGTCAGACTGTGGTTCCTACTGTATACTACATGAAAATATTGTTAGCCTGCAAGGCACTACAAGATAATTATGGGGGTCCCTCCAGTGACTTCGAGAGGGCAGGTCCTTGACGAAAGAGGATACTGGCTGGCCTGCCTGTTTACCTAAAAGTCATCTCAGCCACCTGATGCATCTATAATAATAAACTAGTTTAACTAATGTATTTTTCGCCCTATAAGATGCTCTTTTTCCCCAAAAAAGTGGCGGCAAAATGGCAGTGTGTCTTATGGAGCGAATGCTGCAATTTACACTGATACACCGCTGCCGCGATGCTGCGAGGCCAGCGGGTGTATCAGCGGGGAGGGAGGAGGGGCTGGGGGCCGGCATCTGGTTTTGTAATTGCAGTGGGACCCGATACAGTCACTGAATTCTATTATACTGGGCCCCGCCCACTGTAGTAATCATATCTAACCTGTAGGCAATGTTAAACTATAGAAATAATGTGCAATCCAGCCTGTAGTACTTACTACAATCTTCCGTAGCAGGCAGAAGGCAAAGCAGGCGGGCGGCGTAACTCACTACGTCACGCACCTGCTCCTCCCACTTTATGAATGAAGCAGGCGGTGCAGGCGCGTGCCATAGTAAGTTACGCTGCCGCCACCCGCCCGGCTTACTGCCTGCTACGGAAGATTGTAGTAAGTACTACAGGCTGTATTGCACATCATTTTTATAGTTTAACATTGACTAGAGGTTAGATATGATTACTACAGTGAGCGGGGCCCGGTATAATAGAATACAGTGACTGCACCCCGCTGCCATTACAAAACCAGATGCCGACCCCCACCCCCTGTATTGGCGGTCATTCACTACACAGGGACACTTATGGGGGGGGGGGGGGGATCTGTGGATGACACATATATATCATCTTATGCTATGTGGATGGCAGTGTCATGCCATGCACAGATGCCCCATAACAGTGCCATCTACAGATGCCACCATAACAGTGCCATCCACAGATGCCCCCATAACAGTGCGTCATTCACAGATCCCCATAATAGTGTCATCCACAGACCACCATTAGTTCAAAACCCACCAAAAGCACACCTTTTGGTTCAAAATATTTTTTTTCTTATTTTCCTCCTCAAAAACCTAGGTGCGTCTTATGGGCCGGTGTGTCTTATAGGGTGAAAAATACGGTAATTTCTTACATAATCTGCCCAGTTTGGGAAGCTGAATACTGCATATCTACAGTTCATGGAAAGCAGTCAGTCTATTGTGCCATGTGTCACTTGGATGGAGTCTAGAGACCCACCTTGCTCAGGGGCCACCGGGGGATTCACCTGTTCCCCTGTGGACCACTATGACCCTGTGCATCATAAAGGGGGCAAATACTGGCTTCAACAAAATACAGAAGATCCAAGATACCCAGAGAGAACAGAATCTCTGTCCCAAATAGCTTACACCCACAGAGGTGGGAGAAAAGACTTGATAAAGTAAGTCTGGAGAAAAGCAGTAGCAGATGGTGGCCGATAGTGGTTTCCTGTTGGTGTATAATATGGCAAAAAGCTATATGGAGTCCTGACCAAGTTTTAACTTCCAGTAGAAGAAGAGATAATCCTAAGTAAGACTGAACCCCCCCCCCCCCCCTTGCCCTGGGCCCCATAGCAGTCACATGGTCTGCCACTATGGTAGTTACGCCCTTGCCAAGAGGAGTTTCAGGGACTGGTTACGCTTTTTGATGGTAGGAAAAGATTAGGGACAGAATTCCAGCAAGTAAGTACAGCTTCAGAGAAATCCTACAGTAAGGGCTGTAATACACCAACAGATTATCTGACCAATATCTGTTCAATCAGAGATCTGTGTGTGTAATAGGCCATCTGACCAATGATTCCACCGATATCTGTCAGATAATCTGTTAGTATAATACAGAGCTTATGCAATAGGAGGATGTGATAAAGAAACCTTGGTCATAAGCCTTGTGGGGCTATGACAACATATTTCTTGATAGCAGAGAATGTATGAGCAATACATAGGTGAGCAATATAGGTGTATGTGGGACACTTGTATGGTGGGTGGCCATATTGTGTGTGCCCTAAAGCCTCCATGTATTGGCATGGATCCATAATATGGTGTTCTTAGAATCCGTATGGTCCATAATGTACCTCTGTGTGCCCCATATTATATTACAGAGGGGTTTTCTCATGGACCCGATATGATTATTCTTCCATAGAAGCATTAGTTTGTCAGAGGCAAACCTTGAAGCTCCTTGGCTCTGTGCAAAAGCTGTGCTTGCTCCACCACTTGACCACCTATAATTATGTGTGGATAAAATTATACGATATACAAAAAGGAATTATAGTGTAATTACATGATTGTGCAATTACCGTACGTCCATAACTTGCGCCCCAGCACTGCTTACTTATGGTTTCAATGTTAGTAGAGTGGCCTATAGGCTGCCTCAAGCAATGGCTTCCAGTTGGTTCTGGAGAAGTAGTATACAAGCCAAATGTTATTATATACTTGGGTCCGATGCACTCCTTATTCAGGATGCTGGAAATAGCGCTCATAAGAGAGAAGAAATTGTGGTATGCTCCTATCTCAAACTATGTTCACGTTGGCATCACACAAAATGTCTGTGGTCCATATCATGGGTGTGTAAGTGCAGTCAGTGTATGAGCCTTTCGGCACCTGGATGACAGGGCACTTGACTAGGTTCTGACAATGAAACTTTTGCCATATTTGGTCCTCATCATAAGAGCTGGGTCATGGACTTGTCATGGTTTATCCTTGCCTGTAATTAGATGATGATGATGTAGAACTAGTCACAGAGCTTAGTACTGTTGGTCTATTAGTACTACATGCTGATCTCATACTGTGCAGCAAGCTACAAGCTCAAAGTTCAGCTGGATCTGAGGGCCACCTGTGCAGCCCCTGAAGTAGATCACGTTGCCAACCAAAGACCTCCTAGGATATCACATCAAAATTGAGAACTACAGAATGCCTATTATAGTGATACTAGTCATACACCCTGACAAGATTACACAGTACTCTACACTTATAAAACACCAAAAACCAGGTTAGAGAAACCACACTGCACTACGACCTTTTAGCTGAAAAACCTAGGAGTCAGGTCACGGCTAAAGTAAGAAAGTGTCCATTATATGTCCCGTTCCAGAACAAGCAGTATGAGAAACTTTTCACACATTCTGGCAAGTGCAAAGTCGGACAAAATCTATACAAACACAGGCAAAGACAGGAATGTGAAGCACGAAAGACAGAGGGGGTAAAGCCGAAACATTTCAGAAAACCGTCCATACTGAAAATCAGGCGGCTTTGTCGGCCAAAGTCATGACATTTTCTAACAAGCGCATACAAGTACAGACAGCAATAAAAAAATAAAAAAACGACCTAACTTTTTTACCTCTGCGTGCGTCGGAGCCTGTTCCTGTTTCTTAAGTGAGGCAGCGTAAAATTAGAAAGCACGGTCCAGAAATTGGAATCTGACATGTTGAAAGCTGACACCGAGTCGATCGTTTCAGCTCCGGCAAATGCTCGCCTCCATAATATGGAATAATAATGTCCAGGAGACTTTACAGCTGTGTGAAAGTCGCTTCCAAATCATCCAACGCAGGATGGGAAGACACCTTAAATGCAGCCAGCTCCAAGTATCTCTCCACGACCAGGCAGCTCCCTGTCCATACCGTTCCAGAGCTACAATGACACACTCACAACACTGCCCCGACCTCTCTGTGCATAAGGCGGATCCAGACTACAAACAATTAGTCTTGGTGCTTAGCTGGAGCCTGTACTCTGTAAGGTACCTTGTCATATGTTAGGCAGATACCATTCATGCATTCCCACAGGGGAGATACGTGTTCCTGTAATCAATCCACTGAGGGAGGGATCACTTTCGCAGTGATTTTAGCATTCGTTTCCTCCAGCAGAAAAGACGAGTGCACATAGAAGGAACAAGTACAGAGCCAGAAAAAAAGACGTATGGTCTAAAGCAGGCGAAAACCCACACTACTATCCCTACGTCGTGCCGTAAGCTGCTCGGAGAGACTTTCACAAGACTTAAAGTCACCTTTGATCTTCGCTCTCTCTAATAGAAAAAAAAAAGGACAATACGAATAAAAAAATAATAATTCTGATATAGACGAGAAAAAAAAAAAAAAAAAAAGGGAAATTGCAAAAGAAAGCTCCTTTCATGCACAAGGACTGAAAGGCATGTGTGTCGTGAGCAAATATAGCAGGCAAATGTTCCGGACTGGCAGCCTCGTGGGTAAAGTGCCACCCTGTAGCTCGTCTGTTACAGATATCAGTTGGTAAACACAATGCGGATTGTGGACACGGGTGTATTGTGTAGGGTCTGTTGAGTCAATAACAAACTAGTCTGTGCTCCCTGGCTACAGAGGAGGGGAGCTCTGCCTCATTTAAAGTCCAAATACCTTGCTGAAAAAGTGTCCACTAGAGGAGCTCCAATAGTCGTGATCGATGCAAAAATGTATTACAACGCACATTTAGGTTACAAATTGTACCAAGTATAAACTGGGCTCCTCATAGGGACAGCGGCTACAGAATGGACTGCACCGATATAATACAAGGTACAAAGCAATTCCAAACCATCCAGTTACCATTTCTGTGGATGTGACCGCCCTGCACGAACAGGATAGATATGTATATACGGTACATACAGCGAATTGAACTCCACAAAGTGAATTTGATCAGAATTTCAGGGGAAATATTATTCGCAGCAAATTTCCTTGTGCTTCGTGGTAGCAAAACAATTTTCCCTCAAATGGTGGTAAAAAATTATAATAATAATAAAAATAAAATTATACTTGCCTCATCCAGAACCAGCCACCGCCATGTTGATCTCACACGAAATCCCATGTGCGGTGACGTATGATGTCACCATGCCGGCCGACATGATGACGTCATAAGAGATTTCGCACAAGATCTTCAATCAAGATGGCAGCAGCTGGCTACTCAAGAAAATAATGATGATGAGGGGGTTATTATGATTTTATTTTTTATGTTACATTGTAATATTCCTGTCAGGTGCCGAGTTCATAGCCGAGGTGTTCAATGACTGGGGCGGCACAATTGCTGCTCCCTGTCACTGCACCACTACTTACAAAGAAATGCACTTTGTGACAAAATTCAGCCAATACGTCGCTCATCTCTATATATTATATAGCATGCACTGACAAGTTTGCACTGATGGCAATGACCCACATTTACATTTGTGATTGCGCTTGCATTTAGCACTTCTCATTTTAGACATATTTGTGAAGCAAGCCAAAAAGAACAATCCACCGCACCTCATCCGCCAAGGGGGCATGATTTTATGGAAAAGGGATGTGGCTTTGTGGGGAAAGGGGCTTGGTTTAATATGCAACATTTTACACCAAAATAAGGCAACCATAACTTTCTTAACCATGCACCAAATGTATCATCTCAGACTCCTTGCCCTGCCGCCGATCAGCTGTTGGAGGTGACCACGGTGCTCATACAAACGCTGCATTCTCTTCACGGTTTACCTGCACGTCGTCGACATTGCAGTGATAGTGTGGTGTAATTACAACTGCTCCAGTCCATTCGAGTAAGTACCCAGCCATTTTTTTTTTACTTTTAGAGCCTGATTGACAGGTCGTAAACTTTTATCGTGTGTAATTACACATCCGTGTTTTAGCATGGAAAGCCCGGTGGCTCAGTGGTTAGCACTGGTGCCTTGCAGCGCTGGGGTCCTAGGTTCAAATTAGGGTCTGCTCTGGAGCAGACCCTGTATATTCAAAGTCACAGATCCCTTGATAAAGGTCGACACCGACCGAAACGTTGGGGTTGTACTGCTTAACTAATTATATTGCTCGAATAATTGCTCTGGATGGAACAAAAAAAATTATGTATAAACTACTATGAATTAAAAACGATTAATTGATGAAATGCATTTGGTGTGCCGTGGATTTCTCCTGTGAATCTATTGACACCTGTCCTTTACGAGCACCCACCATCTAGGGTGTGCAGATCTCATATTTTCTCTGGCCTAGGTTCAAATTAGACCAAGGACACCATCTGGATGGAGTTTGTATGTTCTCCCCGTGTTTGCGTGGGTTTCCTCCAGGTTCTCCAGTTTCCTCCCACACGCGAAAGACATACTGATGGGGAACTTAGATTGTGAGCTCCACTGGGGACAGCAAGTGATGCTAATGTATGTAAAACGCTGCGGAATATGTCAGCACTATATAAGTGCATAAAATAAATAAAATGGTACGTGGGTCTGTGGCTTTAGCACGGATGTGTGCTCTATTTTGTCCTTGTTTACGGATCCATCACACCCATTATAGTCTATAGGTTGGTGGAAAACACGGGTGCCATCGTGTTTCATTTTTAGGAGATGCTCTGAAAATTCATTTTCAGCTGTGCAGTGTCAGTGGAACACGGATGACACATGGAGAGCAAAAAATGGACACACAGATCCTTCACGGAAATCTTCATGGATGAACCACTGACCACCTTTTCACAGACTTCATCCAAAACACGGACGTGCAAATATGGCCTAAGGGGGCCCTATCTTTAGGCAAAGGTGAGAGATAGTAATCACGGTGAATGAAGAAAGTTAAGGGTGGAAGAAAAGAAGGAAAATTGGGATGGAGAGCAAAATAACTAAGCTTTTTAAATAGTGAACTGCACAAGGAGGAGTGGGGCCCCACTGTCACTCTGCTGGCTCTTCCACCATCTCAAGGGATAAACATTCAGGAGGCATCTGATCAGTTATCCACGTGGACCAAAATAACAAATCTGCTCAGTTCTTGGTGGAAGTTTTATGACTTTTCATGCCTTTTAATTTTTTCTTCATCGGCCTGTGTTCCCTTCAAATGACTTTATCACATACACGAGACAGCAGCCCTATACTCCCCAAACTCTTTTCTGCACACAAAAAAAAGTGAAGACTGAATAAAGCTATGGACTCATTCCATACACCAAGCTTTATGTCTACATAAAATGTATTCTCTCAACTGCACTCACGAGCCACAACCAATAACTGCAGCGGAGTACTTAAAACCTGCAGCAATTGTAAAATTTAATTTACTGAACCCAAAGCACGTGCAGCGTTATTTATGTCATCCATCAATGTGACGGTCACTTCTCAGAACACAACTCTATAGCTACAAACATTGCCAAACACACTTTACTGCATGGGTAATGGTGGGTGCAGGCTGATCATCTGGACATTGCCCCAAGAGCCCATGCCCAGGGGAAGTCTACATATGAACTTATTAAAGGGGTTCTCAGAGAATTAAGAAAATTAAAATACAATTGTTAAATATTACTTTATTATAAATATATTCCCAAATACCTTTCAGTAGTTATTATGACATCGTTTTGTCTGGGGAGCAATCATTTGCAGAAATAAAATGGTCCCCATCCTATTAGTGCAGACAAAACCTGTCCTAATCATACAGGAGGATAAGTTACTCCAGAACACTGACGTGAAGAGCTGCCTCATCCTCCTCTACAACTAGTCAGAGATTATGATCCTGAATACAGTTTAATATAATCTTCAACTGAATCTCTGTAGGAATGAAGCTCATAAGGGAAACATGAGGTATAGAGAGGAGGCGAGGGTGTGCATAATGAGCAGCAGCACTTGTATGCAGTCTCCATTACCACAGTCTGTCCTGTCCATCCTCTCTGTACTTCATGTCTCCTCATGAGCTCCATTCCTACAGAGATTCAGCTAAAGATCATATTCAACTGTATTTGGGATTATAATCCCTGACAAGCAGAGCAGAGAGGAGGATGGGGCAGCTCTTTAGCTCTGTGTTGTGAAGTTACTTGTCCTGCTGTGAGATTAGGACAGGTTTTGTGTGTTTTAACAGGACGGTGGCCATTTTATTGCCCCTAATGATTGCTCCCAAGACAAAACGAGGCATTATAACTAATGAAAAGTATTTGGGAATATATTTATAATAAAGTTATATTTAAGTATTTTTATTTTCTTAATTCCCAGAGAACCCCTTTAAGTCCAAATGGAAATGTTTTAAGTCAAGGCCTGCAACCCCCCCCCCCCCCCTTCCCCATAAACTCCCAAAGTCCAAGATTACCATCAGTCCACACCTCATTATGGTATGAACTGAATTTCGTATGACAGGGATTTTCTAATTTAGTTACTCCTGTATCACACACTTTAGATAGCAGTAGGTTAAGTAGTTGCTTGGCCAAGAGCTATTTCTTCCGACCTCCTCGTAGGTTTGCAAGCTCGACTGGCCATGCATATATTTTGAAAGGGTAGACAGTTGGCAACAAAAGGATTAGACATGTTGAAATCCAACAGCCCAACCCTTTCGACAGACATCTGCCAATGGTGGAAAGTTACGAAAAACCCCCATACATATCAGATGGTTGCTGGGTTCAGCAAACATTGATCTAACGAGTATGGCCAGCATTTGTAAGGGTCCTCTTAAAGGGGTAGTCTTAATTCAGCAAATAGGATTTATTTTGTAGAGAAAGTTAATACAAGACACTTACTAATGTATTGGGATTGTCCATATTGCTCTCTTTGCTGACCGAATTAATTTTTCTATCACATAATATACTGCTTGTTTCCATGATTATGACCACCATGCAATCCAGCTGTGGTGGTCACACTTGCACACTAGAAGAAAAAGCCTTGGATTCACTGGTGGCTGGGACCGTGGGAGAGCACAAAGGCTACTGCTTTTTCCTATAGTGTGCAAGCACGACCACCAGAGCTTGCAGGGTGGTCGTAACCATAAACACGTGATGTGATGGAAAAATGAATCCAGCCATCAATCTGCAATATAGACAATCACAATACATTAGTAAGAATACTATTTGCTGAAGTGAGACACCTTTAAGGTGTGATCACACATATCAACAGCCCAATACAAAGTAAAAGGGGAGCAAACAACTGATTACGCAGGACGATGTGCCAACGGTAAATGATTTTACGCGCTGCATAAAAAGTCCAATCACCCGACAAATCAGCGTTTTGCTTGTTTTGATAGGTGGTTCTCTACACCTTATCAAGGACCAATTATAAGGGAAAAGCGTTTGTACTAATGTTTGTTCTGGGCAATGTAAGAGAGCCTAAGGTCACCATTATGTACAACTAGGATATAAAATTATTGGGCTAACCTTGTCGCCAGGCAGGATTCTTATCTCATTGACTAATGAACTACCAGTTAAGACAGGTTCACACTACTTATCTGATAGCTTGGCACTCGAGTGGCTCCTGACCTATCCTAGCACAAGTATGGCTCTCCTACCCACCCATCGTTTTGTGTAGGGTGTGTGTAGACAGTATAATGAACACCTGTCTGTCCCTTGCTCTGTTGTTGGGTGTGAATCCAACACTTGACATATTATCCTGCTGCAGAAAGCCTAAGGTGCTCATACAAGACACTTGCTAAACTTTAATACAATTTAAAAAATCAATTCCAACTAACAGAATCCACTCCATTGGACACAATACTTATCATACTAGAAAGTTTATGTTGTCTGCTGTCAAACACGTTTGGGGAGATTAATCCAGATTGGTGTGTGCTATGCCGGTCATGATACCCCTGTGCTTCCAGAGAACATGATTAATTTATGGCGAGGTGCAGGCCTAATCAAGTAAGGAACATCCTCTGGCACTTCCTACACCTAAACTGAAATCTCACAGCCCTGAGATGCCGTAGATTTAACTCTTAATTTACACCTGAAAACTGGCATAAAAAATTAATATCGGCCAAGCCTCGCCACACAGCCTTAGGCCGCATTCACACATACGTGGATTTTTATGGACCGTGCCTGCCAATCTGCTGGGTGCACGGCGTCATCGGTTGCTATGACGCCATGCGCTTCATGCCGCCACCGCTGTACAGTAATACACTCGTAAAGATCATATGAGTTTATTACTGTACAGCGGCACGAAGCGCACGGCGTCATAGCACCTGCACCTATCTTAGGAGCGCTTTCTCCCCCGCCCCCTTTCCAAAGCGAATGATAGCACACCGTGGATGCTCTCCATTCACTTCTACTGGATTTCCAAAACTAGCCAAGCAACCGCGCTCAGCTACTTTCCGAACCCCCACAGAAGGTCAATAAAAGCCCACAGTGGATGCACGTCAACTTCTCCATTTACCTCTATAGAACTGCTAGAAATAGCTGAGCCAGCGCAACTATTTTCGGAACTCCCATAGAAGTGAATAGATGGTGGCCGCGCTTGAACGGTGTGCTCTCATTGACTTTATGGGGCCCATTCTGGGGATAACAGGAGGGACCGACACCTATCGGATATTGGTGGCATTCTAGCGATATGCCACCAATGTATGAGATAACACAACCCCTTTGATTTAGTCGCAGTGGTATTTAGAAAGTTGCAAACAGAGGGCATAATATTTTTGTCCTACTGCAGACAGACACCACTTACAGCAGGAGTGGTTTGGCCATAGACCTTACAGGGAAATTTCCCTTGGGAAATTTATGGAGAGGGGGGTTTGCAGGTCTTGCCTTAAAATTTGGCCATTTGGACTAAATTAGTTCACATGTAGACTTCCCCTTGGTATGGACCCTGGGGAGGATTGGCCATAAACCTTACAGGGAAATTTTTCGGTAGCCCGATGCTCAGGGGGCCACCTGAGCCCTCCTCACAACTGGCCAGTGGAAGTTTTTGAGTATGTATTTTGTGCTGCTCGTGGCAGTATTTTGTGATGGACTGTGGTATAATGTGCCGCAATATGGTATTGCTGGCCCTGCCTTCCATCAGTTTGGACCAGACTACAAAACTGGGCCACTTTTAGTATTTTTTCCAGGGCTACTTTAAGTTCCCAGTCCAGAGGCTCCTGCTGCATCCACTTGTCTTGTAGCTGGACACAGGGCAGTGAGGAGGAGGTGGAGGGACATGGCTGAGCTTCTGGGATACAAAAGGAAACTTCTTCATACCTGGGAGGAAAAAAATGGTCCCGAAAAAAAGGAGATAAAGGGAGGATGTACTGGGATTTATTTTTGATTATTTTTTGAACCTTTTATGATGTACTCAGTACCACGGTCTGATCTGAGGAGAATTAATCTGCACATTTGCCTCAGTGTCTTGCTCCATTGTTCCTGATCATTATTATGAATGATCGGGAACAATGACTGGAGCAGAGTTAAACACTCCAGTGACGCCAGGAAACAAGACAATCGTGACCTATTTTAGCATGACCTGCTTTAAAAGCGTGAGGACATGTTAAAAACAGATTTATTGTTCTTTTGTTGCAATAATTTTTTTTAATGAACAGTTATTATGGCTTTTCTTTTGTAACTAAACAGATCTAGGATTGGAGCGGAGTGTGCCGCTCTATTATAACAGGTAAGTCAACACATATTCCAAAGAATTAGATGCTTATTTAGGTAACATGTCAAACTATAGAGGCTATTGTTAGTATTTAAATATTCCTTTGTGTGCTTTAAGCCTCATGAAAATAGCTGTATGATATATCCAAGCTGTACAGAGTCACAATATAGCACCTACAGAGGTGTACGGGACCCACAATATCAAATGGAGTCTTTATCTGTTTAATTCTGTAAATAAATTGGAACATGTATTGCTGCTAAGGGAGGATATCGCTGGGCCATACAGAGTGCCCACTAATCTGTAGAAAGGGGATGCTCTCTCTGCTTTCTCATGAAGTTTTGGTGTGTTTTTGAGGCCAAAGGGTACGTCTGCATGGGTCAGTTTCGATTCAGAATTTCCATTATGGAAAATCTCTCCCACATTCCATTAAAACCCTGCAGATTTGCATACAAATGTAAATCTAAGGCACCAAATCTGCAGCGCTTACATTCCTTGTAGATGTAGCTTATACGGAATATGTCAGGTCCAACACTCTACAAAGTAGAGTAAGCGGTGTATAGTGTGACGCAGAGTCTGGCTATGTAATTGTTATCGTCATACTGGCCTGTAGCTCGATGCTGTGCTCCCACAAACCAGCCGTAAAATGCATCGAGAGGACTCCCGTACTCACGCACAAAATGGAGAGGACTCAAAGAGGAGTCCTCTCGATGAATTTTAACTGCTGGCTTGTGGGTGCACAGCGTCGGCGTACAATCGAGCATGACATAATTGGACTCGCCGTCACTTACATCACTTTATCTTGAGGGGGAGGGTGTTTTGGAGCTTCCCTTTTAGGCCTCATTCACACTCCGTGTGTTAGCATGATTTCTCGTTATGGACATTGATCCTTTCTCAGGAGTGCCCAACATTACATTAATTTATAATGCTGTGTGTCTCTGCCAGACCTTGCATCTACTGAATTGTACTGACAGCATTATGTCCATATAATTCTGTAGAAGTAAGGTGATGCAGAGACACACAGCATTATAAATCATTATATTGCTGTATGCTCCTATAAAACGATCAATGTCCATAACGGAGAATCACACACACAAACAGAGCGCGATTCCTGCACAGAACACACTCATTTAAGAAATGCCTAAAGGAGGACTCCGAGGACTCTCAGTCTGTGCAGCTCTCAGTTTCATCCCTAGATTTTTACACTGCATAGTCAATATTCAGAATATTACTACATTAGTTTAACAGAAATATATCCAAATATAAAGCACAAATGAACAAACTATTCTACTGTACCAAGCAAAGTTCCTTTATAATTTTGTAACCTGAAACAGAAAAATTAAACAGGAATTCTGATTGGTTACTGTAAGGTCACGGCTACATGGGGCTCCGTGCTCTCAACTACATCTACTGTATTGCATTATTTGCTACGTCAGGTTGCTCGTCATTAATAAGCTCACAGTATTTGCTCTTCTCTTTTTCATGACGCCAGTGATCTTATCATTCAGTATCTGATCTGGTCAGCTCGAGAAAAACCACCTAGAAAATACAGGCACTAGAAACAGTATCTGTACACTGAAGACGGGGAAGGGCGCAGCAAGGAGCCTAATCCCCCATGTACAAGCAAATTAACACAATAACAAAATGGAGAATTTAATATAAGTTTAGGAAATGAGTATTCTGGAAAGATTGTAGTGTACACCAGCTGGTGGGTAGGGATGCAAGGAACTGCACGTTAGAGGGCCCTCAGCAATTGCTCCTTTTGCCCAACCTGTAATCTGGCCCTACTGCTGACATTATATAAACTGGAATATACTTTAGTTATATTTCCCACCATATCGGATTAAAGGGCACCTATCAGCAGGACCAATCCTATTAAGCCATACATAATATCTGGTAGGGCTGATACTGCTGATTAAAGCCATAAAAACAGCTGGAACAGCTGATCAGCGGGGGTGCCGGGATTCAGACCACCTGAGGATAGGTCATAGATAGATAGATATAGATAGATCATTATAATTTCCTGGATAACCCCTTTAACATAAGAGGACAAGCACATCACTCCCATAGACCTGCAATTATCGAAGTCCTTGATATGGTAACGTTTCCCAGTCTTTGAACTTGAACCTAATTAGTCTGCACAATTTAGTTACCCACAATATATATTCCACATTGGATCATGCCCTGCGCTTTGTTTTCCAACCTTGTGCCTATTCTAAGGGCTGGTGGACAGTATAATGATCACTAAGGAGGAGATCCTTCATGCTCTGACCCTTTCTAAAGGTTATTTGCAATTTATCTCCTAAAACTACAGCAAGATCTGTGTCTGCTCCGAGAACGGCCCAATATTTAGCTAGGATTTCTCTGACCTCCTAATGTGCCCTTTAAAAAAGGCCAATCATTCAGATCTTTCTAGTGGTGTCCTCCGATTGTTTGGGGATTAGGAAATCCGTGTAGATCCACAGGTAAGAGCCTCTGCAAGTCCCCCCCTTCCCCAAAGAATATGTTATAGATATTCGGGGGCTAGAAAACGTTCTTTAGGTCATCAGCCTGATGTTTAAATGATTACATATTTGAGCAATTCAAGTGTAAAAGGCAGACATTGCCTTTTGGGAACACCTTTCTTGAGGGCATATGTGTGTCCACTATCTCAATTCAGGAGGCTATTAGTGGCAGTACTCTTGTGGTATACCCCCTTCCCCCCCTATTTACCCTTTACTTTGTTTGACCAGTACATCAAGAAAAGCTAATTGGTGTTCATGGTTCTCACTCGTAAATCTAAAGCCTGTATTACATTTTTTGGCAGATAATTGCTAACGAGCGTTCGCATGAACGCTCATTAGTGATCATCTTGCAGTCTAATATTGCCCGTTGAACAAGCAAATGCTGGATCATCGGGCAATCCAAACGTTTTGACATTAGAAGATCGTGGTGTCTAAAAACGATCTGCCACCGGCAAACCACTATACAGCATTGGGACAAGTGATGGCATAACGATCGCTCCTCCCCATGCTGCAGAAGAGATTGTTGCATGTAATAGCAGCGAGTCTCCTCTGCAAACGAGCAGCCGTTTGCCGGGAGGGAATGCTTATCTTCCAACAATCATCAGCCACATCGGGCTGTGTAATACAGTCTTAAGGTCTAAATTATTCAGTCAGAAAATCACATTTGATACCAGCCCAGAGTACAAAGATATCATCAATGTACCTGGGCCAAAGACGGTTGGTTTTTGCCAGTGGTGCATGTCCTCTGAAAATACAACAGAGGTTTCCCACCAGCATAGGAACAAAATGCCATAAGTGGGGGAGCAAGGGCTCTCCATGGTCACACTCCTGGTGGTGAAAATGGCCATCAAATACAAATTCAGGTAATTTCAAGACAAACTCATTGTGTGCTTTTAAGTACATGTGTAATACTCCAGAGTAGCGGGATTACTATTGTTGCACTGATTTATTGTATTTCACATAATTTGGACGTAATGTATGTATGACATACTATGTATCTGGTTTACCAGCAGGTGGAGTATGGCTGGCAGTGCTCTATGCCAGGAATGCAACTTACCATTCCATTCCTCCCCCCTCTTTGGTAGACATGGGTTAGGCTGACTTCCTGCAAAGGGTGGGGGCTGAGAATGTTCAGTCAGTTGAGAGGAGAATGGGGTCGGAGAGAGGATGTGTTTGTGACCCTCTCCTGCCAGAGGGGGTGAGGAAGCAGCTCAAAGAGCACCCACTGCTTAGATATAAAGTGAGGAAAAATGGACCAAGGACACCCTCATGATCAGACCAGGCTTCCTAAGCCAGCGTTATCTAAGTGCAGAATCATCACCTGCCACCATACCTCCTGCTGGTACCAGAAGAGAATTTGCACTAAAGCCTACTGAAATCGTTTGTACTCTTACATTTGGTAAAAGAACTTTAGTACGTTTCAAGTCTGGCCTCATTCGTCTTCATCAACCCTTTCACTGCATTGAACCCTAGGGAGCAACGGACTGAGGTAGGACACCTTAACACAACCATACTACATCAGGACCACTACCACTCTCATACTCTTCACCGACTCCCACAGGGTCTCACTGCAGATATCTCTAAAAATGTGGCAGTTAACTTGGAGAGAGCAATAATATGTGGTCTTCCATGCATACACACTGAAATCCTGACAGTAGGTCTAATATATGAAGGTATAAGCAAAGGGCTAAATAACCTCCTCCTCATACTGACCAACATGATTTTTTGGGGGTCAAACAGCTCAAAAGGGTGCAAGGCTATATATAAAAGGGGCAGTGTCATTAAAGAAAAAAATTGCATGTCCATGCCCATAAAAGTTTTGGCAGTGGGATTTTCCAGAGAAAGACAACTCTGAAAAGGTAGCAAGTATGGTGCAAGCAGTAATTTCTGCCTACGTAGAATCTAATGGTGGAAATTAAAGACATTCTGGGACTTTCCAAAAGACCTCATAAATGAAACATATATCCTCTGTCTGGCTGCTGCACCTTCCTTATGACAGGTTCATATGGTCATTACAGCTCTATCACTACATCTAACTTTTCACAATTGCGTAAATCTGGATAAATCTGCAGCAATTCCACCAGAGGAGAAAATAGGAGCTTCATCTACCATATGCAAAAAAATTCCCAATTCTCTGCTGCCCCCTGCTGTTCCACACCTTCTAACCTTCTGATAGAAGCGAAAGATGCTCTCACCCCCACAGCTGTTTAATAAGATGTATGTGTCAGGTTACAGTATATGCTCCCCAAGGTATTAAAAATCTCATCTGCTTTTTTAATGCCTGTGACCTCTGGAGAGCCGGTTCTTGTACGCCACTGCTGCATTCACAAGATGACCTGTTAATATTTAAAAATATATCCGCTTTTGTAACATGATAATGGTCTCCATGCCCGCCCCAGCTATTGCTTATGTAGCTATTAAATCTAGGCTGCAGCACTCTGGACTCCCTGACACTGTGTTTGCGCCTCTGGGCTTTCTTTTGATAATTGAGCATTGTAATTAAATATCAGTGCTCCCCTGCTTTACCTAGAACTCCGCTCCGCAGCCTCCAGTAATTCACAGTGCAGCGCCGCTCTCTCACACTCAGCTGTCTCTTTAGTATTCTGCCTTCTGCTGCTCATAAACAAGCACGCAGAGCCGGCTCAGCTCTATTCATTTATGTAAAAAAGAACCATCAACATTTATTCACAAGCAATTCCAACAAAGAACATTATTTGGACAAAATTTAAAACATGCCATTTATTTTACAGACAAAGGATTATCCTCTGAATATAAAAGGAAATCCTTTCATTGAGTTTCCACAAGCATGGGTGTATAAAGCAGAGCAATTTATAGGTCTTGAGGTACTGAAAGAAAGCCATGGAGTGCGGTAGAACAGCTCCATCTAGTGGTCACACCATTGTGAAAAACTGTAGTATGTTTGCTTTTTAAAAAGAGCAGTAAAACTAAAACGCACTGAAAGCAACCTTAGATAATAACGCATTGATTAACCATAGCATACGTGTGATGTCCCAGGTCAAGGCTGCCTCGTGGCTTGGCCACAGCCAAAATTCTGCTAAAAGCTGTAGGTACTAATGGCTTGCAGACTAAAAGTTATAACTCGTTACTGTTTGTTGATAGTCAAAAGTGACTAAAATGACCCAGTCATAACAGTAACAAGTTGGCACTTCATTAGTAGACCTGGTGGACCTACAGCTTTTGGCCACATTGTGGCTACTACATGGAACATCATTCTGAAAACCACTGAGAGATGAAGGGAATAACACTGATCAAAAAGTAGGATATATGGGGGCAGCAAGGGATCACTAAAACGTAAGGGGCTGAAAAACCTTGACAAGGACCAAATTATGATTGCTAGATGACTGGGTCAGAACATCTCTAAACTTTGTGGGTTGTTCCGAGTATTCAGTAGAAAGTGCTTGTGGAAAGGTTGGTCAAACGATGGATAAGCAGCAAACTAGCAACAGGGACATGTGCAACTAACGGAGCATGCTAAGGCTAAACCATCTGGACCAGATAGAAGAAGAGCTGCTGTAGCACACATTGCAGATAAAAGGGTATTAGAAAACACTGTGCATCACAGCTGGCTGTGTATGGGGGCTGACACCAGCCAGACTGTCCATGGTGACCCCTGTCCACCACTAAACGCTACTACACATGAGCAACAGAACTGTACCATGGAGCAATGTAAATAAGTGGCTTAAACTGAATAATCGCATTTGCCTACACATCATGTGGGTGGCAAGGTGGGTGTGCATCGCTTAACTGGGGAAGAGATTGCACAAGGATAAACTGTGGGAAAAAAGTAAGCAAGCAGAGGAAGTGTGATACTATAAGCAATGTTCTGCTGGAAAACCATGGGCCCTAGTCCTGACATGTACCACCAACTTTAAAATAGTTGTAGACCATTGCCAACTGTATTCTCTAATGACAGTGCCCTCTGTCAAATTTATATACCCTGCCACTCTGCTAAATTGTCTAGGAATGGTTTGAGGAACACGAGAGCGTTCAATGTGTTGATCTAGCCTACTCTGTGGCTAACGTCCTGGTTTCCAACCAAACAATACACACATAACACAAAGAATAGAAAATAATATCCTGGGTATCTTCAGATGTCTTAAGGAGGCCATGCCTTTATAGGTTAGGGCTGTTTTGGCAGCACAAGTAGGACCTACACTACACAATATTACACACGTGGTTTTAATGTTATGACTGATCGATTTATAAACACAATACAAGAAAATTCTCATCTGGCAGAAATATCAGGTATCCTTTATATACCTGAATGTCATTTATTTTTTGGTTGTGAATTTTATAAGTATTTTATTTTCTATAATTTAGTTTCTACCTGATATCACCACCTTATAGACACTTTAAACCAGATATTGTGATGATAAACTAAAGTATACGCCTCATAAGCTGGTACAAAAGAGCTAAGAAACTCAGCTGATTTGACACGCAACAAAATCAGGTCCTACTAAGTGCCAATCAAGACTAAGTGTGGATCTGAACTCGATATTCTTGTTGGCAGTAGTTCAGTGGCAGGTCAATGGATAGCCGGCATTGAGGTGACCATCAAGTGCGTTAGAAACAGGCCAATGGTGTGCAGGCTATACTAGTGGTAAGTTGTCAAAATTAAGTCCATGTGAAATCTGCAGGTAATCTGGCACATAAACCATTCACATTAGGTCAGAGGAGAGAAGGTTTGGGTATGCTGAAATTCAACTTGAGGAGGTGTCTGCTAAGCCAGCTCAGAGATCAGGTTATCACAGGAATCCCCTGGCAATTAAATATTAACAGTGGGAAGGCTGGCGAAACATTTCCCACGTAGCGGATGTTGAAGGAAGATGTAGTATTACATGCCTGTGAAATGAATGGCCGTTCATGTACTATATTGGACTTCCCAGGTCCAACAGAACCGCCTGTTTAGAGCCCCTTCTATGACATCCTGTGACACCACCCTTTGGCAGGTAAGAGATTTATTTGCGGGATGATAGAAAAATGTTGACAATATCCTTCCAAATTGTAGAAGAATTGCAAATGTCTTGTCACTGGGACATATTTTTGAAAGCAGACCAAAAACTGTCTGAATTTCTGGATGTCTGGACTTTTATATACCAAAAAAAAAGTTACTAAAAACAATTTTTTCAATATGCAATTTACAGGCAGCATGTTGGGGACACAGCATACTGAAACTATGAGGAACCATATGTTACATGGCCAAACCTGCTTGATACTCACTTGGAAATGTCTCTACTGATGATACGTGTTCATTAGTAGATTAGTCAGAAACACAGAATTTAAAGCCCAATTCGGTCGGATTACTATTTATAGGAAAATATCACATAATTGCTTTTACTAATGGTTCCTTAAGCATGTTTCTGCTACACTCAGAGCTGAGCACAAGATGAATGGACAGTGCATTGATTTCTTCAATTACTGTGACTCCCATGCATCACCCCAAAACACTGTGCCGAGAACACGGCCTCTGAAGATAAAGTGTTCATTTTCAGACAAGACATCTCGCGCTCCCCAAAACAACAGCAATGACCTGTTTAATTCACCTTATCTGCAAGCCATCATTCATCTGGGAACACAATATATTTGGTACATCTGTCCTCCTCATTGCTCTTTAATAAAATACATTTTTCAAAGTCAGACATTTTCCAAAATCAGAGTTGCGCAATTATGTTATCCATAGGATATGGATATTTCTCTGATCTGGGGTCTGACTGTTGGGATCTCAAAGAACCATGAAAACAGAGGGTCCGTAGTCCTCCAGAAGCACGGAGCAGTGGTGCACATGTATGACCACCCCTCCATTTGTTCTGTGGGACTCCCAGAAGTTTCTTTTTCAGTATTAGAAAAAGGGGTCTGCTCCTCAACTCCCAGGAATGGCACCACTCTTTCATAAGCCTTTTACTATTGATGACCTATCCTTAGGATAGGTCATAAATATCCTGAGGACAGGTCATCCAGGTATACCCCAAGTTATAGCCACAGGGGCCCAGGAACTGTTGTACTTGCTCAGCTCTCGCTGTACCAAATTATGATGCAAAAAGAGTAGTCACATTTGAATTTCTTTCACAAAATTCTGGCTCTACGGAAACTTGTTTGTGAAAAGCTGATATTTTTTTTTGAATATGCAGATCTGATATTCTATAAGTTAGGGAAACTGGTATCACCGATGACAACCTGCCTACTTTCATATCAATTCTGAGCGTGCACATTTTTATGGGAAAAAAAAATACCTTTAGATGTATGAACCTGGAAAGGTTGAAGTTATTGTGAAGACCTGCTTTCTCTGGTGCTGCATGCACTGAGGTCGGTGGGTGTTACCTGGGAAGCTGCTAGCTTTCTTTCTCTACCTTTTATCAATGTTGTAGCCTGTGCGCCTTCATCTTCTTTTCCCTCTTACATGGACACGGTTGGCATGTACCTTCAGAGGTATATGTGTGGGAATAATAATGTCCTGCTTTGACCACAGATGTCTCTATGTGAGCAGGAGGCTGGGGAGCAATACATGACTTCAGGATCAGACTACTTGATGGGTTTTTTGTAGTCAGCAACCAGGTGCAGCAACTGCAGTCAATCTGGTACCCAAAAGTCTGCACATGGCCTGCATACATACAAACGTAGGTTATATTTAAGTTGATGATTGGAAAATGCAGGTGTCGCTAACTAGATTAAGGCCAGATTTGACATAGATATTCAGGTCAGATTATCCATCCTTGGACCATGTACAGTACGTTTCACTGATCGCAAACTGTGGATCTACAAAACACTACCATGTGCATCCCGCATTTTCACCTTCTGCAGTTCACACAATGTTACAATTGCCTATTCTAGTCCACAATAGGGCAATAGGACAAGTTTCATTTTTTATTTTTTATTTTTTTGCAGGCCGGACATTTTTTTTAAAATTTTTGACATACTGATTAGGCAGCACTTGGTGTCTTATGCTTCACCATTGAAATTAATGAATCCGCACCTGATGTGCATCGGATGCCCAACAAAAATACTTCTTGTGAATGGGGCCTTACTTGCATGTGTCAAAGTCGGAGCACAGGTTTACTTGACCTCTCGGCATTATACATCCCTGTGGATTTGGGTCAGTTAAAGTAACAGTTGAGCTCTGACAACGTGAGTAATACAGGTGAATAATACGTCCGTCACATACAAGTGTGGATCTGGCCTTAGTGTATAAGCCACAGTGATGCAGAAGAGTTGTGAATGGGTCAAACTTTTTGGATTCGGTACAGTATTTAAAGTGGATTGTTCACAAGTAAAAATTTTCAAAAAGCAGAATATGTAAATATGCAGATAAACACATTACTAGCTGCATGAGCAGTACCTACTGCCATTACCACTGTGGCCAGTGATTGGCCTCCGAGGTCATGTGTTGGCACAACAGGTCATAGCTGATACTATGAAAGTAAAGGCTGCAACATTAGAGGATCCGCCCAGGAGCAGGTAGAAATTTAAAGGGGTTTTTCAGGACTAAAATATTGATAACCTATGAACAGAATAGATAATCAATATTATTTTGATGGGTGTCCAATGCCCGACACCCCAACATCACAGCTCCATATACTGTGTATTGGTGATTCTTGGATGTTGAAGCTCAGCGCAGCAGAACCCAAAAACAAGATAGCACTTTCAGCTATGTTCATATATGGATTAAACCTTTTGTCCAGAAAGTCTAAATAGTTTATTATGTTTACATATTTTAACTTTATTGGTGTGATGAACAGAAGGTTGTTAAAGTCATAAAATGAAGGCTCAGGCTGCAGTGTTTCTCAGAGTGCAGAGCCTCCCGCACGCTCAGCCTCTGCACCTGTTTACAGCTTCCTTGCTGTGGGTGCCAAGACACAAATGTTGTGTAACCGGCAGCCGGCTTTTTAAGGAGACAAGCACTACCCAAATCTCTGCAGATTAAAGATCTGTTGTGAAGAGATGAAACACAGGTATGTCATTACACAAAGTTAGCAGCGAGGACTGAATCTCAGAAAACGAAGCCGGTAAAAACTTCCTGCGCTCCCTTACATGGGCCTAGCAAGACAGAAGAACCATCAAACCTCTTCCAAAAACAAATAAGATATTCTAAAAGACCGATTATCGTTATTTTATCAGAAGCGTGCTGGAGTAAGATGTGTGAAACGTATTAAGAAGTACCTTCTGACAGTCCATGCACCAGAAAAACAAATGGAAACATTTACCACCGTTCTACACAGAAAACTGGTATACAGTCTTTGATAAATTTCCTTAGCCAACAAGGAAGCAAAGGATTTTATTATGAAGGCAATGCGAGATATCAGTATTTCTTGAGTTTGCACTGGCATAATTTGCAGCAAACTAATCAAACGTTGCATGCTGTTTGATCAATTTGCTGCACTTTTAAACCTAACATTTTAGGCTAGAAAAGCTACTGCAGTTTTTGTATGTCACCCCTTACCGCAGTCAGATTGTACCTTTTTTTTGTGACTTTCAAAAAGTTGCAGTGATGAATCCGGAGTGAAGCTAATTGACATAGTTAACTGCACTCACTTTTCCACCCAATTTTTTTAAAACTGGAAGAAGTGCTGTAAAAATGCAAAAATGTTGCAGCATTTATGCACAAATAATCCCAAAAGATTGCAAAAGCCCTATTTTTGTGCCTTTTTAAAGTCCGAATTCCGGAGTGCAGGACATGATAAATTTCCCCCTATGTTCACAGTAGTTTTTGACCATAAGGATTAGTTCAACCACCTCTTAGAATTGTGTTGCGTTGCTTGTGCCAGTGTCCTTTTGAAAGTTAGATCCCTATAAATCCGTATTCTTTGCAAAAGCTGATATCCGCCCCAACTTTAAGCCTGCTGTGTTTTCGGTTTAAATTTATTACCCCAAATCCTCTTAACCAGCTTAAGAGCAGGCCATTTACCCCCCCCCCCCCCCCCCCCCTTCTTGACCAGGCACATTTAATATTTTTTTTAGCACATGCCGCTTTGAAAGCTTTAACTTTTTTCCATTTAGTTATGAAAATTATTTTTGTGCCTTTTTTTGGTGATACATGGGGCTTTACTTTGTCATTTTTATTTTAGTATTTTTTGTTTTTATTTTTTATAAAAGGAGAAATGTAAAAAAAAGGGGGAAAATTGTATATTTTTCGCTATTTAAATTTTTTCACTTAAAGGGGTATTCAGGGGTATACAGTTTTCATACTTACCTGCGGCGAGCGCGACGTTCACTTCCTGGATTCGGCTGGGCGGGCTCAGTCAGCTTGATTGACGTCTTCTCCTGGCCGGGCTGCGCGCTGTCTTCAATGCGCATGCCGCCGCGCATGCGCCATGGTGATTTATTCCTGGCCTGTATAGTACAGAGCCGGCGTGCACGTTAACGGCTCTGTGCTATACTGGCCAGGAATAAGTCATCATGGCGCATGCGCGGTGGCGTGCACGTTCAGGACATTGCACGGCCCGGCCGGGAGAAAATCTTCTGTGCAAGCGCGGCCACGGGATTCGACTGGCGAGAGGTGGCCGTAACCAGGGTAGACGAAAGACAACAATCAGGTAAGAGGGGACTTATTTCTCAAAAAGGGTGGGAATTGGGTAATAAAATGTATTTACAAAAATGATCACTGTCAAATCATTAACAGATTTAACAGTGATCATTGTGATGGGAATACCCCTTTAAGAGGACAATGTGCAACTAAAATATATTTATTATTGTTTACCCAATCCATAATGTTCATTTTGATACATGGGATGTAAGGGTTATGGTGGCTGGGGGGGTTGGGGTTAGAAGTTGTGCTGTGGCGTTTTTTTCTTTCATTTCACACTTTATGCCCCATAAGGTCATACAATTTAACTTTACATTACTTTTTTAATTGTTGATTTCTAACGTAACTGGGGCTAAAATAGCAACCCCATTTACAGGGTGAATACGGCACCAAGAGAGGTTATACAACCTCACTGCAGAACTTATTTGGGTCTGCTAAGACCCAGCCAGCTCTGCAGACTCCCGGGTGACACTGCACTTATTTAGTACACAGCGCTTGTTCAGTGATGTGTATAGGACGGTGGAGAAGGTGAACAATAGTTCCTGTCTTCTCTATGGTTAGCCCTGGGTTACAGAGGTTGTGCAGTGTCGGGATAGCTCATCAATATCAGATCAGCAGGGGTACAACTCCAATCATCCCTGCCGATCAGCTGTTTGAAGAGGCCACGGCCTTCGTGTGAGGTTTTCAGCCTCTGAAATAATGTTTTTATTCCCTGGCTGTAAGCATATATCTTCACATTTGCAAAAAACTGAAACAAAGTCACAGTTGTAATAATTCAATAATAAAGCTACATTTACATGAACCCATTATAATATAAAAGTGATAATGTCACTCACGTGTTCTCCTCACAACTGGGGTTTAAATTGTCTAACTAGAGCCAACCCCTTCAATATGGGAGATCCAGCTCCTTAGACACCCTGCAAAAATCTGAATTTGGGGAATCGTAGACTGCCAGACATTTCTCCAGCAATGGTCGCCTAGTAAGAAATGTAGAGTGACACAATGGCTGTACAGATGTATGGCTGTTCATGTAAAACCTGGAAAACAGAATGAGAAATGCTGCTCATTGAGCAGGTGCCCACTATGACATACTTCGGCCCCAAAAGAGCACATTTATAGGTTTGTTCAAATGAAAACCCCAGATACATTTTTTGCTGTCCGTGTCTCAAGTTGAGTTCACAGGTTAACCTAATAACATGAAGAAAAAAAGGGCACAAGATGGCAGCAGGGGGGGGGGGGGGGGATAAAATCTGAACTGTAAAATTAAACTGGAATAACAGTGATCAGAAGACAACAAATATATCTCCATACATGGAGCCACAATAAGCAGTGTTGGACTGGGGTGCCAGGGACCCACCAGTAAAATTCATTCTGGAGGCTCACTATACAACTACATGCCAACGTTACCTGAGCCCCCACCTCTTCACAAATCCCTAAAACAGTTCCAAATTTTTTTTTCTTCAGTAACCGCCCGCTGCCTCTGTGTCTTGAAGTCCTCTCAGAAACCTGATGAATCTAGAAGAATAAAAAACTGGGCAGTTTGTTAAATAAGCTACCCTGTTCTTTCTATGGTTGCACAGGCTGGCTGACATGCTGTATGTTGTCTATCTGTATGTAATGTAGTCCCTCGTCTGTGCCACGAGCCACTGCAGGGACTGGGGGCCTAGGGGCCCACCAGAGGATTCCCCCCCCCACCCCTCCCTGTGTGTATTATGAAATGCTGCATTTTTCAGACATATTCGATCTACTCGATTTATAGGACGCCTACCTTCTCATGGATGACTTCTTTATATCATCAAAATAACAATGTTGATCCGACGCCTAAAACAACCTTGTACTACCCCACTTACAAATAGAAATCAATAGAATATTGACAGAAACATTTCTCAATACTGGAAATGATGTTGTAAGTGAATGCACTCTCCAGATATGTTATGTGGGCAGTAAATATCAGTCCACAAGTTCAGATGTAGAGGTAGCCCACCATCCCATTATGGTGTC
This sequence comes from Bufo gargarizans, assembly GCF_014858855.1. Taxonomy (NCBI): domain Eukaryota; kingdom Metazoa; phylum Chordata; class Amphibia; order Anura; family Bufonidae; genus Bufo; species Bufo gargarizans. Next base: position 675,425,845 of record NC_058080.1, read on the forward strand.
CTGCACAATGTGTCACCTGGGCATTACTGAGGGATAGATATGGTTTCATGTTTCGTAGGAGGTCAGAATACACTGTTCTCTCACGTTACAATACACTGTATGGGGACAGTCATCTATTTTGAGGTGGGATCTCTTATACCACTAAAGTAAGTGATAACATACCATTATCACTTACTGGTTGACAGGGGTCTGACTGCAATCCTCTAGATGAGTGCGGTGGCTTCTTCAATGATCTTCCTTGCGCCACCTGGTGCCTGGCCCTTTGTCTCTGTATTCGCTTGATCAACAGGGTTCCTAGAGGCTTGATCCTACAGATCTTAATGTTATGGTATATCCTAGTGATACGACAATTTGAAACAATGGGTTATGCCTTTAACTTTTCCAAAGTTAAGTGGTTGTCTATGTTCATATCATAATGTTTCTGGCCAGCGGCCATGAGGAGGGCTCAGACAGCCCCTTGGACATCGGACCACCAGGAAATTTCCCTGTGGGGCTCTATGGCTAGTCCGCCCCTGGAAGGATGCTTGCAATGTTGTCTCCCAGCTACGTTGCACAGCTGGGAGACACAGCATTGAGCTGCAATAGCAGACACACTCCATGGTACAAGGATGGCGCTATTTCTATTATAAAAAAAGGAAAGAAAGAAAAAGGACCCTTGTTTGGACAGCCTCTAAAATGTCATAGAGCAGCCTATTGGTGTATAAGGAAATCAGCCTCACAGAAGCATTCAGCGTGTCAGCATGAACAAACCCATCTACACCTTTCACAGAGCTTCCCAAATAAGATATCAGCGAAGTGTATGCTTAGAAGAAAAGCACAAAAAAGGAACAAATATGATACTTAAAAGATAAGTAACTGGTAACGCGCATACAATAGAAAAACAGATTACTCCCTCTTGTGGATGATTTGTGTTTAACGCATGAAATAGTCAAGAGCTTGACCTTCAATGATACAGTCAGCAGCTGTAGAGTCCATCAACGTAACTGCTTTGTTATTTTTTATTTTTTTTAAACTTCATCCATCGAAGTCCAAAACAAGGAGGATATGCTTTCAAATACTGATAAAATACTGACCAAAACATGCAAGTGTGAATAAGGTCTAAGGCTCGGTTAACATCTGCATTGACTTGTCTCTTATGACTCATGCACACGACCGTATCGGTTTCGTGGTTCACAAAATATGATGGGTCTGTGGTCTTCATTTTGATGTCAAGATTAGGACATGTTCTTTTTGCAGAACGGACAAATGGATGAGGCATTTACACGGATCATCCATGTGCTGTCTGCACCCGTTCGTCCATTCCTCAAAAGAACATGTCCTAATCTTGGTCGCAAAATGCGGAAAGCTCCATTCAAAGTTCAGAAGTACTACTGTAAAATGTATGGCCTCCGTGGAGGTCTTTCTGAAGTTTCAGCACATATCGTGAGACTTACTTCTTCTTGCCTCTATCACGTGTCACTTCATTTATTCTAATAAGTTACTGATCAAAATACGAAGCTGAACGCTGCTTCATTAATGAGACACGAAGCCGAGTTCATCTTTGTATTTTGATACAGTAATTTATGCGACTAAACAAAGTGACACATGACAGAGGCGAGATGAAGTAAGTCTCACAACGTGCTGAAACTTCGGAAAGACCTCCAAGGCGGCAATACATTTTATAGTTGGACGGAGCCCATATTCTTAAAGTAGTTTTTAAAATAATTGAGTTTGGATACAGCAATCCAAACCAGATTCGCTCAACTCTACTCAAAAAGTACCAATTTAACCCCTTCCTGACATGCCAATTTTTTTTTTTTTGTGTTTTCACGTTTTACTCCCTGCCTTCCCAAAGCCATATTTTTTTCATTTATTATTATCATTTATATGGACATATGAGGGCTTGTTTTTTGCAGGATGAGTTGTGCTTTCTAATGACCACTTGTAATTTTGCATATGATGCTGGAAAAAAATCCAAATATGGTGAAGTTGGAAAAAACAAAAACTGCAATCTAGGTCAGTACAATTATGGCGATACCACATTTGTATAGTTTGTCTTGTGTTTTAATACTGAAAAAAAACTTTTTTTTATTTCATCGCCATATTCTGCCCCCCATAATTTTTTTTTTATAGTTATGTCCACAGAGCTGTGTGAGAGCTAATTTTTTGCGGGATGATCTGTAGTTTTTATTGATATTATTTGGGTGTGTATGACTTTTTTTGATCACTTAGGCTACTTTCACACTAGCGTTTTTGTTTTCCGGTATTGAGTTCCATCACAGAAGCTCAATACCGGAAAAAAACTGATCAGCTTTATCCTAATGCATTCTGAATGGAGAGCGTTCCGTTCAGGATGCATCAGTTCAGCCCCTCTTACATTTTTGGGACAGAGAAAATATTGCAGTATGCTGCAGATTTCTCTCCGGCCAAAAATACTGATCACTTGCCGGAATGCCGGACCTGGCATTAATTTACATTGAAGTGTATTAGTGCCGGATCCGGCATGTGCGCACTTTTAAAAATGCAAGAAAAATAATAATACCGGATCAATTATTACGGATGATGGTATTTTAATGCATTTGTCAGACGGATCTGCATCCGGATCCGTCCGACAAATGCAGTCAGTTTGCGTCCGGATTGACTAAATTCTCTGCCGCAAGTGTGAAAGTACCCTTATTATTCCATTTTTTGGGGAGGTAAAGTGATATTTTTCCATTATGCTATTCACAGTATGGGATATTTTTTTGTTTTTTAATAGTACGGGCGTTTACGAATGTAGCAATGCTTATGATGTTTATTTTTTATTATTTTCATTTCAATTTTAGAGAAGGGGGCAATTTTAAATACTTTTTTTTTTTTTACATATTTAAAAAAACATACTTTTTAAAAAACATTTTTAGGCCCCTTCCCCCAAGTGGAGCCTAACATGCAATCATTAGATTGCAATTTATGTCAAGTAATGGAGTTTTATCCATTACAATATCCAAAGATTGGTATACTTCAATACAGTGCTGCCACCCGCAGGCCTGAATTGGAATATTCCAGCAATAAGCCTAGTACAGGCTCTGGCTTATTGCTTCAATGGAACTTCCTCCGTGATCTAAGCCAAGGGGAGGCGTTCATGCCTGGAAAGATTTGCACCTGTTCTGCGTTTTTGACCCGCACCTAGTTTTGGCTCACAATAACTGATGGAGATCATGGACAGATGAACTAGGCCTTAGCTTGGATTCACACATGTGGTTCTCGAGTTAATTCTTGTTTAGCCAAAATTATAATCCACTTTTGGTTTTCAGTTTGAAAAAATAAATAAAAATTGTGACATTCTATGACATTTCATTATCTATCTTCACATGTGAAAACCCCTTTTATCTAGGACATATAACTAATGTATAAAACTCCACCTTACACTAAAATAATGTGAACAATAACGGGGAAAATAATAAAAAAGTTAATAAATGTAAACTTAACCAACCAAAGGGATGAAATGTGATCTTCTAATGTGGTTTTGACAGAATAAAAACGTATTTTGTAAAATATATTAATAAAATATATAATCCGGAATCTGAAGACAAGCCTACTCCACTGCACCGTAGTACACAGATGCTAAAAACTCCTTATTAAACCTGTTATTCAAATCATCAAATCCAAGGCGCTATGGGGAAAAAGATTATATATTTAGTATCCTTTAAAGCAATGTTTACTGCTACAAATAAAAGGCATTCAGGTAAAATAACAATATTCAGAACATGATTCAGAGTTGAAAAATGATCCCATAAAAAATGAGAATAAAATCCAAATGCATGCTTAATGCACAGGATAACAAGAGGATAAGGTCAACCATACATAATAAAATTCAGAGGAAGATCTCAGGGACTTTCTACAGGATCTTATGGATGCTCGGGGACAAATATAAACAAAAAGAAGCCATATGGGAAGACGGGACAAGGAAATAAAGCTGAGCACAGTTACCGAACCATCATTCCATAAATACTAATAATCTGCCTTATGAACAATCTGGGATAAATAATACCCTGATTTAAATGGCACGTTAAAAGTAGCAAGGATCAGCGTGCAAGTGGAAATAATTGTACACATTGTCATGCCGGCACTTTTACATTTAATTGCCCCAACAGGAATATAAACCATCTTAATTGGGAAAAAAATGTGCAAAAACATGAGTCGAAATTCTAATTTTATTAATATAATAAATACTGGGACATTTTATGGTTTGATCATAAAGACAGCGCTGGAATATTTTACTATCCTTCTATTGTGAAACCAAGCCTATGATAACAATGGCTGTTTATATTGTGGGACTGCACGGGGTAACAAATGGCGAGTATTTGGTTTATGGTCGCGGTATAATAATAATAATAATTACACCTGTTCACAGCAAAACAATGACTGACGGCATTCATTTGCAAAGGACATGTAAATTTACTGTCCATATTGCCATATTGAATGGGACAACAATCATACACATGAGATACCTCTTGGCTGAATCCTCCTTCACTCGATAGCCACATTTCCTGGCTTGGTCGAACATGCTTGCTTATCTCAATGTTATATATTTACAGATAGATAGATGGTGTGTACTGAGATACATCTACCTCACAGAGTCCTTTATCTCATCCATGCACTCCCGGTCCCAAGTTTACTATGTCTTTATCTGCCCCTTGGTGCAGGTGCTAATCTGTGCTGCTAGATGCAGACTCAAGACAGAATCAGACTCCTTCCCCTTCTGGCAGCTGACAATATACTCCCTTCCTACTTTCCCTGCAGGAGGAGACTTCTCACCTATACTGCTGTGCTACTGCAGAGACTGTTCCTTCCTGACAGCCAGGGCTGAAAGCTATTTCTATATGTGGCTCTGAAGTGAATAGAGGATCACTATGTAGGGATCTGGCTGTGGGGAGAGTAACTTCGCATATATGACCAGCAGCATTCAGCTTAGTAGAAGACATGCACATTGCGATACACTTTGGACACCAGGTAGCACCATACTATGTAAAAGGATACTACCATTACTGACCCGTTTTCTTCAATAGCATGTAAACGGCAAACATTGCTCATATTTATGATCTAAGCAATGATGAATATTACTCATAACCTTAAGTACAAAGCTGTGCAGCCTCCCTATGTATGCAGTCTGGTGGAGCACTCCATACAAATTCAGACGACAAAAAATTGGTGGCATATGGAAATACAGGTGAAACTCGAAAAATTTGAATATCGGGCAAAAGTTCATTTATTTCAGTAATGCAACTTAAAAGGTGAAACTAACATATGAGAGACTCATTACATGCAAAGCGAGATATTTCAAGCCTTTATTTGTTATAATTTGGATGATTATGGCTTATAGCTTATGAAAACCCCAAATTCAGTCTCAGAAAATTAGAATATTACATGAAATCAATATAAAAAAAAGGATGTTTAATAGAAAAATGTCGGACCTCTGAAAAGTATAATCATGCATATGTACTCAGTACTTGGTTTGGGCGCTTTAGCATCAATTACTGCCTCAATGTGGCGTGGCATGGATGCTAACAGCCTATGGCACTCCTGAGGTGTTATGGAAGACCAGGATGCTTCAATAGCAGCCTACAGCTCTTCTGCATTGTTCCGTCTCATGTCTCATCTTTCTCTTGGCAATGCCCATAGATTCTCTATGGGGTTCAGGTCAGGCGAGTTTGTTGGCCAATCAAGCACAGCAATCCCATGGTCATTGAACCAGGTTTTGGTACTTTTGGCGGTGTGGGCAGGTGCCAATTCCTGCTGGAAAATGAAGTCACTATCTCCATAAAGCTGGTCTGCGGAAGGAAGCATGAAGTGCTCCAAAATATCCTGGTAGACACCTGCGTTGACTCTGGACTTAATGAAGCACAGTGGACCAACACCAGCAGATGACATGGCTCACCAAATCAACACAGACTGTGGAAACTTCACACTGGACTTCAAGCATCTTGAATTGTGTGCCTCTCCATTCTTCCTCCAGACTCTGGGCCCTTGGCTTCCAAATGAGATGCAAAAGTTTCTCTCATCAGAAAAGAGGACTTTGGACCACTGAGCAACAGACCAGTTCTTTTTTTCTTTAGCCCAGGTAAGAAGCATCCAACGTTGTTTGTTGTTCAGTACGACAAGAGGAATACAACATTTGAAGCCCAAGTCCAGGATCCGTCTGTGTGTGGTGGCTCTTGATGCACTAACTCCAGCCTCAGTCCACTCCTTGTGAAAGTCCCCAACACTTTAGAATGACCTTTTCCTGACAATCCTCTCCAGGCTGTGGTCATCCCTGCTGCTTGTGCACATTTTTCTTCTACACTTGTCCCTTCCACATAACTTTCTATTAACGTGCTCTGATACAGCACTTTGGGAACATCCAACTTCTTTTACAATTACCTTTTGAGGCTTTCCCTCCTTATGGAGGGTGTCAATGATGGTCAGCAGTCTTTCCCATGATTGTGATTCCTACTGAACCAGAACGAGAGACAATTTAAAGGGTCAGGAACCCTTTGCAGGTGTTATGGATTAATTAGCTGACTAGAGTGTGACACTTTGAGCCGAGAATATTGAACCTTTTCACAATGTTCTAATTTTCGGAGATTGTGAATTTGGGGTTTTCATAAGCTGTAAGCCATAATCATCCAGATTATAACAAATAAAGGCTTGAAATAGCTCGCTTTGCATGTAATGAGTCTATCTCATATTAGTTTCACCTTTTAAGTTGCATTACTGAAATAAATGAACTTTTGAACAATATTCGAATTTTTTGAGTCTCACGTGTATAGTAGAAGCTCCTTTGGCAGCCCTAAGGTGGCTCAGTATAAAATGGAGCTGTAATTTGGCACATACATGATTCGTAATAAGAAAATCCTTTCCAGAATGGTGAACACTGTTATAACAGCAAGTGGAACCAAGCCAATCTTTATGCCTATGATATAAATGTTTCTGTTCGATTTTTGCTATATGATATAAATGTTAGTATGTAAATTCCACAGGGTGGATCCTCATGGCGGTAGCGTGCAGTTTTGCATAGCATACAGGTGGGTTCACTACTTCTTCATACACAATCATGAGAAACACAAAGTACAGCCTCTTTTAATACTTGAATACTGCAAATTTATGTATCAGGACATCATTTAAAAAAAAATCTAGTCCTTAGAAGGTCTTAAAATTAGGTAAATGCAACAATACATGATAAATGATACCATGTCATTTAATTGGAATACCCCTTCCAGTACACTCTTACAACATTAAGAAGGTAAGTGGTAGTCAGGAGCTGCTCATCAAATGCCCATGATTACCTGATCATCAGCAAGTATCATCACCTGTATAAAAGCAGAAGTTTTGTCAGTTTGCTGGTCTGGAGCATTCAAGCGTGTGTTAACACAATGCCAAGGAGGAAAGACATCAGCAGTGATTTTGGAGACACAACTGCTGCTGCCCACCAATCTGGGAAAGGTTAAATGCCATTGCCAAACAAACTGAAGTCCATCATTCTACAGTGAGAAAGATTATTCAAAACTGAAAAACATTCTTCCCAAGAGTGAATTTCCCTGCAAATTCACCACAACCTCAGACTGTGCAATGCTCATAGCAACTGCAAAAAAAATGCAATAACTACATCTAGGATTCAACAGGCATCGGCTAAAATGTTTTTGCAGAATGCACATGGACCCGTTCATTTCCATGTCATCTCTGTGTTGTCCCCATCTGCGCGTGCAAATTACAGAACATGTCCTATTTTTGTCCGTATTGCAAACAAGAATAGGTTCTGCATTTGTAGTAATTGGAGTGAGAAAAATGTGGATTGCACAAGGAAAGTGTCCGTATTTTGTAGATCCATGGTTTGCAGATTGCAATACAGATATGGCCGTGTGCATGAGGCCTAAGAAAGCTGTGCGTACGAATGCCCCTCAATGAACATTGTAACCTCAACATTTTCAAGAAGAGTAGGACAAACTTCCTCCATAATGATGTGAGAGATTGACCAAGTCCACTTTTCCATTTTGGCTTCATTTTTGAAGAATTTGTTGTGTGGTTGTCCCTAATTTTAAGACCTTCTAAGGACCAGATTTTTTTTTCTGTACAGACACAAAAAACTATAGAATTCAAAGAGGTCGTACTTTGTTTTTCTCATGACTTTTGTCTCATGATGTCTAATTTGGTTTGTACATGTACCCACTGAATTGTAAAGTGCTGTGGAATATGTTGGCGCTATATAAATAGGCACAGAAGATAGGCAATCAGCAATGGGATTTAGTCCCAGTGAAGCCCTTTATTCCCATAAGATGGACATTTCACACATGTCAAATACACGGGACCATGTTGTAAGATTCCACAATGTCTAAGCACAGATCCTTCCTCACAATGCTAAAGTTATTCAAAATTCCAGTATTGCAGGCAGCATGCTCTTAAGACCTACATCTATAACTCCCCCCCACCTTTTTGAATCTGCCCTCTGTTAGAACTGTCCACAAAAAATGGGCAAGAGGAGGAGATATTCCAATTTTTTTTGCAAGGCTGTGGAACGGACGTGCGAATGTGGACAGCACACAGTGTTGTTGTCCGCATCTATTGCAGCCCTATTGAAATGAATGTGTACACATCCGATGCGGACCAAAACCACAGTCGAGTTTATGAGGCCTAATGCATATTTATGCATGCATTGCCTGGCAGAGGGCAGATTTTTGAAGGGGCTATACATAGAGGGCAGGCAGTGGTCTTCTTGCATCTCATCCTCTCTTTTGCAGTGTGTCCATGTTATATTTGTTTATTCATTTGTAACAGTGAATTGATAAACCATATTACAGTATATATTTTTATATGATAGTGGACAATTGTCGACACTTTTTTTGGTATAGGTTTTTGTGGAGGTGTCCGATAACCCTTTCCTAGGTTACAGTATTTTTCAGACTATGAGATGCACTTTTTTCCCCAAAAAATTGGGAAAAGTGGCAGCGCATCTCATAGTCCGAATGCTATGGACTGCATCCATTATGGAAGCAGTCATCAGCATGCAGGAGGCATGGGGAGGTGAGGGCAGCTCTGTGCTGGTTGTACTCACCCTCCCTAGTCTTCTTCCGGGTCCTGTTGTGTACTGTGTCCTGATCTCGCATAGCTTCAGGACATAGTGCACATAGGTATGCACTATGACTTGATGCTGAGTGCCATCAGGTCACAGTAAAGAGCAGGACCCAGAAGAAGCAATGGAGCAGCGAGTCCTAGATCTGCTGCTCTGTCCAGAGGGAACAAGGGAAGTTTACTTTTTTCTTGTAATGTCTGATCTGGGGTCTGATGGGGGTCCGATTGGATCTGGGGGGGTCCGATCCGAGGCCGATTGGATCTGGGGGGGGTCCGATCCGAGGCCGATTGGATCTGGGGGGGGTCCGATCCGAGGCCGATTGGATCTGGGGAATCTGTGTTGGTCATGTTCATATGTGCCCGCATTGCTGAGAAAAATGATGCAACAAGCAAACACTCGTTTATAAAGTAATTGCAACTTTCATGCAGCACAGAAGATCATTATTGATGGGAGGAGATCGCACTGTATAAGCAAACAAGGAATCAGTACAGGGATTAGAGATGAGCCGATCCCTTCATTTATCCAAGTTCTTGAGCAGCAAAGTGCTATCCTTATTACTCAAGAAGCTCCTGACAACCTGATTTCTGCACCACTGCTTTCAGTATCGGCAGAATGGCATAGGCTCTACTTTGGAACCGGAGCAGCAAGTGTGCGTGCACCACCACACTCCCGGCAACTACTCGGAGTGGTGGCATAGGCAAGAAATGTCCAGCCCTCTCAATCAAGCTGCAAAGGAGAGCCTCTTGATCAACAGGGACAGCCCCTCACTGCTCAAGAGCTCTGAGCTCTGGTAATAGCGACTGCAGTAGCAATAGCCTTTTCCCATACAGAACAGGATGATTGCTACATGCGAGTGCCTCTTTACCCTCTTCTCAAAGATCAGACAATTATTGGAAACAAATGTTTAAATTTATGTTAATTGCCTGTCAATCAACTAGTGTAAATGGACCTTTACTGATGGATCTTGTGGCCAAAATATTCCAGTCTTGATGAAGACACTAATCAAGAGTAACATTGCAAACATCATTACACAAGGAGTGTGGTGAAAAGCAATGAAGTCTGAGGATGTGTCTAATGACGTATAGAACAGATTATTAATATGGAACATTGCATGAAAGAAAAAGTTTATGACATTTTTGCTGCAATTATACTGCATTAAAGGGGTTTTCCCATCTTGCTAATACATCCTCACCTGCAGCCAGCTCTGCCATTCACTTCCTGGATTCATCCTTCTAAGGCTGGGCGGGCTTAGGCAGTTTGAGTGAAGCCCTGCCACGCCTCTTTCTGATATCACACTCCTTGCATGCTCGTTCTTGTGTCTCCTATGGCCACCGTTTCTCTCCCAAACCCCTGGGCCGCGCTTGCGCAGAAGACTTTTTTTTTTCACCCAGCCGGCCGCTCATTGCAGTCTTGAGAGCTCACGCTGCCGCGCATGCGCAAAGCTCATTTCTTTAGTGACGAGTCTCACACAGAGCCGCGCTGCATACAGGGCATGCGCGGCTCTGTATGAGACGCGGCACTGAAGAAATAAGTCTTGCGCATGTGCGGCAGCATGCACGTTCAGGACTGGAATAAGCGGCTGGCTGGGTGAAAATAAAGTGCCTTCTGCGTAAGCACGGCCCATGAATTCGGGAGGCAAGCGGTGGCCGTATCTATGGAATACCATATGACAACAATGAGGTAGGAGGGAAATAATTTTATCAAGAAGGGTGGGAATTTGCCAATACAATATATATATATATATATATATATATATATATGTACAAAAATGATCACTGGCACATCATTAACAGATGAAATAGTGATCATTGTGATGGGAATACCCCCCTAAAGCAATATGATGCGGATAAAAAGTGTTATTAAACTTTAACTAGCCTGTTGAACTCCAGCAGTTGCAAAACTACCACTCCCTGCATACTATACGTGGACACCCAGCAATAAAATGCTAGGGGACCAGGGATTATACCACCTTGACTTGCTTTCTGAAAAAATGTGGCATTAAAATTTTGGTGCATGGCGTTGCATTTTAAGCCACATTCTTTCACACTAAGCCATACGAATTTCACCAAAGCTGTGAATATGATTGTGAGATGCTGAAGGATTATCATGGCAGCCAGGAGTATGTGTAAGGCCACATGGTCAGGTTTCTGCATCAAGTTTTGGAGGCCAAAATCAGAAGTGGATGATAGAAGGAGAGAAAAGGACAGATACTACTTTTCTTTTTTTAATTCACTTCTGATTTTGGCTTCCAAAACTGCATGAGGAAACCTGATGGTATGGCCATACCCCAACAGTGGACTAGGCCAGGTTTGCCATTGATGAACTCCCCATACTCGTGTAATCTACACACATTGAGCTTAATTTGCTCTTCTTTTTTGAATGCCTTCCTATTGTCTCACCTATGTAATTTATGCAAACTAAACAGGACTGGCTCTGCCATTTTATATGCCCTCTCACTTTCTTTTTACATATTAAATACCAACATACAACAACTGAGTACTCCTTGAGAAAGTGGACAGTGCACATTGGGTATTGAGGTAGTAGTCACTATCTACAATGGATCGTGTCACAACCGGGTTGGTAACTTGCATACTGTTTTCCATTTGAGTCTAAAATTGTCATTGCTTGGAATTTATATCAGGGACTAACGTGAGTGTAAATGGGCTTTCTGGGAGTCTAATGGGGTTCACCTATCCTCAGGATAGGTCATCTATTTCTAATTGGTGGGGGTCCGACACCTGGCCCGGCCCCCGATCAGCTGATTGAAGCTTCCTAACATACCAATCACAGCTCCATACATTGTATAGTGGCTGTGCTTGGTATTATAGTCAAGATCTATTGATTGAATGGGCCTGAACTGCACACAGGCCATGTAACCGATGAACGTGATGTCACATGGCCTAGAAAGAGGCTGCCGCACTCACTGAAGCTTTGAGACCTGTTCTGTCAGCTGACCAGCAGGGGTGACTGAAGCCAGACTCCCACAGATCAGATATTTAAGACCAGTCCTGGGGATAGGTTTTCAATATTCTAGTCCTTGGAAACCCTTTAAAACCTTTTTCTTGGTATATCCCCATACCACCACCTCTATAATTATCTTTTTATTGTAAAGAGACACAGTTCCAATAATAAAAATGAAGAAATGTCATGTAAACCCAACAGATCACATTGATTTCAAGGGATTCAATTATAATACATGAGAGAGTGCTTAGCAGCTTACTGTATATTCATCAAACTAACTAAACTTTGCACCATGTTCTATCTTTGTCCATTTTTCTTCAAGTCTCATTCATTAAAATGAAGGTCCAACTATGAACAATGAGGGCAAGAAAATGAGAAGCATGGAAGATGTTGCACAATTGCCTATAGTAAGTAGCCATAGAGAACAACTCTTATAAGGCCTCCAAAGAAAATGAAGTCTTCATGGTTGTTCTGTAAATAGATTTTTGGATGAGACCGGGTAATCCATCATAAATTATACTATGAAAAATTCTCCAAAGACTACTTCTTTAAGAGGACATACAAGGTCCCTCTTCTTTGTCAGGACTACCCTTCAGAAGGGCTGGTGTGTAATACACGGTAGACTTTCTTCGCTTCATTATTTATGAGCTTGACCAAACAATTTCCCAAACCTCATAACCCACATTGAATCTCAGGCTCAGTTTCAGAGACATTCTACAAATATCTTATAATTACTTTCATATAACTTATGATGCATTAACTCCATCCTTCATTAATATCTACAAAACATTTCCTTCCATAAAGAGATTATTTCTTTAACTAAACGGATTATTAAATATTAACCACAGGGTATGGTCTTCTTCATGAAGACATAATCCAGGTTTACATATGACTAACATAACATAATCTCCTGGCATTAAATTTAACAGAGCTCAGTGAATTGGGGAGAAGTATCATTTAGCCTCATTAATGTCTTGTTAAAAAGGAGACGCCAAGAAGCGAATGCAGGTAATGAAGACAGTGGTTAATATACTTTTATTTGGCCCTAGTGGAACTGGCAGGGATGCTAATAAGGCAACCCAAGCTTTAGCTAGTAAGGGGATGATATTCTGTATACATCTACAGGGCATTTTATCTTGATGAACTATACTCAAAATTACTTCCACATACAATAGCCATTCTGGAACATATATTCTTATGACTAATTATTAGAAATGTCAGTGGAGGTGACAGATTCTCTTTAATAATAATACCCTAACCCCTGACTTTTCCATCTTTCACAACACATATTGGAAATTAAAGAGGTATTCCAGATGTAGCAAGTTATCCCCTATCCACAGGATAGGGAATGGATCCAGAATATACCATTCACCAAGGGCACCCTGCGGACTCCGCTGACTATAATACGGTCTGCCAGCTTTCCATATTATCGTATTAGTCATTCTGCCTGTATTTTGTCCAGTTTTTTTTTCCTGGAACCTCCGGCACAGATCTGTACCTAGCCCAGGAGTCAGTAATACGACATTTGGTATTTTACAGCATTTGGCAACTGAGAACTTTCATATATGATCTTCTCAGAAACATCACACATCTAGGTAGGTTTACTCACTCATAACTCACTTGTGGAAGAAACCTTTGTCACTTATTGCTAATTAGATAAAACGAAGCACAAAAGATGAGCATTTCAGTTCTATTACGTGCTAGGCTTCTTTTATAGACCGAGGATGAGTCATAAACTACATAATGTATTTATCCCAGAAGCAATGATCTTAAGCTACAAAACTTAGGAGAGCAAGATATCCAATTATATCTCAGTGAATCATACAAAAAAACACCAGTTAACTGCTTACACATATTCATGAGAGCCCACGATATAGCAGTGATCTCTGCACATGATGCAGAAACCTGGGCACGACCACCATGATGGAGGCATGGATCATAGGGCTTTATTAAAGGGATATGCCACACTCAACATTGATCATTAAACAACAGGATAAGGTTGGGTTCACAGAGGAACAGACTCCTGGAGTTCACCGTATCTAGCATAGCCGAATACTACCGTGTACCACTGGATCCCCATCGATATGGACGGCTTTCGGCACAACAAAAAATGCTGCATGTTTTTCGTCCGGCATGTACACTGGATACACTGAATTCAGGCAGTCTGTTCTTCTTCTGCTGGAGCTCAAAGTACATATGTGAACATAGCCTAAGTGAAAACTATCTGATTGCCGGGAGCACTACGATCACTAGAATGGGATTCTGGGTTGCTTTCGCTTGTCTGCTACTCCATTCAAACACCTTCCTGCAGTCTTGCAGTGAGGAGGAATGAGGAACGGGCTTGGGATCCTCATTCTAGTGATCAGTGGGGGTCCCAGCAATAAGACATATAACCCATCCTATGCATAGGTGATGAGAGATCAGCAAACAAATTGGTTTTGACACAAATAAAAAAATTGAGTTACAAGCAAATCAGAAGTTTTGGCGATTGGGGTGAATTTTGGGGAAACAAGAGAGAAAAATGAGAGTTCTAGGAGACCTCAGAGTGTCTTAGACAAATACTCAATGTAATTAGTGCACATTTGATTCGGGTAGAATAAATTCGAACCTGAAAGAAATCGGTCAACCAATTTGACCGAACTGAATCCGAATCAAATCATCTCTAAATATACATTGATTGAGGTAAAAGCCCATCATTACATCACATGCATATATGACAAGAAGCAGTAAAAGTCCTAGAGAATATTCCAATGGAAGGTAGTTACTTCCAATACGTCTTGAGGTGTGTAGCAAGGATCACACTGGAAGGCTTATGTAACATATAATAATATATTTTGGCATCATTTGGTGCTCATTTGTGAAATGTGTACAAGTGAAAAATTCTCGACACCAATTTTTGCAGTAATCTTTTTATTATGATGCAGTGTTTACATCAATGTGGTCTTGAGCCTACAGTTGTGACACTGCTATGTTTGTTCCTGTTCAGTGCCACCTTTAGGGGACACCACCCTTGCTTACGACAGAACATAGTTTATTATGTATTCACTGTGTGCGAAATCACTTTGTGCATCTTATCTGTATAATGATACCCCTTGACCATGCTTACTGAATGGTGGCATCATTGTATGGAATAACCCTTTCCTACGACTTTACCGTGGTGGCGGTGATGATCATTCATGCATGGATGCATCACTGTGGCTATTAGACCTGTGCAGAGATATAACGCTGCATCATATTCCCTTCCCTATAATATTCTTCCATTAGGGATCACAGTTTGCATTCACCATGATCTTACTGTGTTCATTTCATAAGTATACTAGGTGGCGGGGTTGCAGTCTAGGAACTTGTGCCCGAGGGTGGTTTTACAGTTCTTCTGTGAAACAGTACTATAAAGTGCATGTAAAGCTCGGTTGCCATGTTGCATCAGGGTGCATGAACTTCAAATCACACCATGAACAAAAATTATTTGCAGCCCTTTTTAAAAACTGTATACCAACTTAGGCCTCATGCACACGACCATTGTTTTGGTCTGCATCCGAGCCGCAGTTTTTGCGGCTCTGATGCGGATCCATTTACTTTAATGGGGCTGCACACTCTGTGTGCTGTCCGCATCCGTTGCTCCGTTCCGTACCCCTGCAAAAAAAATATACCATGTCCTATTCTAGTCCGTTTTGCAGACAAGAATAGGCATTTCCACAATGGGCCGCCGGTTCCGTTCCGCAAATTGCGGAAGGCACACGGGCGGCTTCCGTTTTTTGCAGAACCGTGGTTTGTCGACCGCTAAAAATGGAAAGGTCGTGTGCATGAGGCCTTAAGGGGAAGAAAATTACTACAGCTAAATACAATTTAAAATATTAGCGGCGAAATTCAGAAACAAAACTGAAGTTTCCTTACCTCCAGAAATGGAAAGCATACAATGGACTACAAGGACTGCATGGGCTTGTTGGGGTTGGACTCAAGCTTCTCGGGGTGAGACTGCAAAGTTAAAATGTCACTAGCAGTGAGCATAAGCAAATGGAATGAATATAATATGATCACACTACAATGACGCACATTGTACAAGATGGCTCTTGATTAACAGGATTTCTATTGAAAGGTTACAAAAGCCATGTAGTCCAATTATGAACTGCAAACAACCAAAGGTAAGCATACAAGAAATGTCAAAGTGGGGGGATCCATCAGTCTCACCAGTTACAGGGGTTGTGCAGTGGTATAATATTGATGACCTATCCTCAGTATAGGTCATCACAATCAGATAGGCAGGTGTCCGACTACCGGCATCCCAGCAATCAGCTATCTGAAGAGGTCTTGGTGCTTGTGAAAGTGAGTCTTCTCCAAAATGTACGTGCATGCTGTCTCCCTTGTAGCAATGGTTCAGTGTAACTATAATTGCTGATCCCAGTGAACAGGATGAGACGGAGTCATTACACCGCTACAAGGAAGACGGTGTGCAGTTAAACTTTGATGAGGTAGGAGTGCTCACATAAGCGCCACCACCTCTTCAAACAATCGGTGGGTGTGTTAGGAATAGAACCCCTGTTGATCTGATTGTGATGACATACGGAGGACAGGTCATCAAGACTATACCACTGCACAACTCCTTTAACAAGTGTCCTAACTTTAGGGTAGACCCTTCCTATATCAAGCCTCGGTATGAAAATGCAAAACAGCTAAAGGGGTTGTCCGGTTTCAATAACTACTCAATTTCTCCCAGCTGGTAGCTATCTGGCCGCCGCGGTGACTTCATGGCAATAATATTGTATATAATCTCTGCAGCCAAAACAATGGGCTCTTTGGTTCACCACTGGGGTAATGTCATAGTTGCACCTGGTTAAACAGAGCCAGGCCTGGAGAACCAGAACAGGATCTGCTAAGTAAGGACTGCTTTATGCCCTTTGTTTTTGTTCTTTGCTGAAATAGGGCAACCCCTCTAAGACTATGTACTGGATGAAAATGTGTTAACATTTTGTGCACTCAGCTTCTATAAAGACTTATTCTAATGGTTGAAACTAAACCTAATTCTAGCATGTAGTCTGATCTTTCAAGTCATTTGTTACTCCCTCCAATCTAGCCCTCTGCTATGGTCTTGTAGCTTAGCAAGAATCTGGGGGTAGATTGAATATATGGGCTTAGATGGAATATAGTAACAAATAACTACAAGATCACACTACGCCAAGCATTTCATTGTAGTCTGTAACCATGGACACACAAAGGTCTGGATAAGAGTTGTATACACAAATCACTAAGATATTTTACTTGAATGGGTTCTCCAGGAATTAAGAAAATGAAAATACTTATATATTACTTTATTATAAATATATTCCCAAATACCTTTCACTAGTTATTATGGCTCGTTTAGTCTCTTGAGCAATCATTAGGAGAAATAAAATGGCCGCCGTCCTATTAGTACACACAAAGCCTGTCCTAGTCACACAGCAGCACAAGTTACATCAGAACACTGAGCTAAAGATCTGCCTCATCTTCCTCTGCTCTGCTTGTCAGGGATTAGGATCCTCAATACAGCTGATAAGATCTTCAGCTGAATCTCTGTAGGAATGAAGTTCAGGAGGAGACATGAAGTACAGAGAGGAGGTGGGGTGAGGCTGATGGGCAGCAGCACTTGTATACAGTCTCCATTATCACAACCCAACATTACCACAGTCTGTCCTCTCTGTACTTCATGTCTCCTCATGAACTCCGTTCTTACAGACATTCATCAGACATAGATCATATTAAACGGTGTTCATTATGATAATTCCTGACAAGTAGAGCAGAGAGGGGGATGAGGCGGCTCTTTCGCTAACTGCTCTGAAGTAACTTGTCCTCCTGTGTGTTTAGGACAGGTTTTGTGTTTACTAATCAGACGGCGGCCATTTTATTTCTCCTAATGATTGCACCCTAGACATAATGAGCCATTATAACTAATGAAAGGTATTTGGGAATATATTTATAATAAAGTAATATTTAGGTATTTTCATTTTCTTAATTCCCAGAGAACGCTTTTAAGTTAAATTTCCATACTGCTTTATTTTTGTTTAAGATGCATCAGTGTTAGTGGAGAACATGGCACAAGACGGATAATCTTATGGTGGCACAGTCCCTGTGGCTCTGCAGTAGTGGGTAGTATGCCACCATACAGCTTCCTGCACACAGTTCTTCCATGTGCATGAGGTATTATCTCTACAGTATAGAGATTTCCTAAAATCTTTATAAAAATGTCCTAAATTGCACATCCAAGTACAACTGATGCCAACTACCATGGGGATTTAGAGGCAAAACATTGGAAATTTAAGGAGACCCCCTCCTGTGCTAAAAAATACTGGGAATGTATGTGATGGTTTCTACAATCACAAATAAGGTATGATGAAAGATTATGAAAGTGTGATTCCTTGGTGCTATTTTATATATCTGTAAAGTTACACTATGTGCAGTGGATAAAACTAATGATAAAGTGATGTACAAGTACATTCATCTAGCTGAAAAAAATAAAAATAAAGTCACTCTTCATGGAAAAGGTGGTAAGAAACAACAACGACCAGGAGCAAAGGTGAAAGTCGAGAAGAAAAATAAAGACACAACGGATATACACATAAAAGACAACTGAGGTGGTTATGTAACCTACTTTCTAATTGAACCTACTGCTGGGTTTATGTGACCTGATGTTCAGGCCGATAAGGATAAGAATTTTTGGACCACATATTGCTGTTTCATTACCTATGATAACGTATGTGACTGTACAGATTTGTTTTGCAACAAAGTCTGTTAAAGGAATGTGTCATCAGAAAATGTCCTGCAGGTTTCCTACTGGCCACTAGACCTAAAGATGTCAAGACTTGCTGTTTTGGAAAGATCACTTTTTAGCAGACGTCACAGGTAGAATTAAAATGGTATACATCAGCTCTTTATAGATAATACAGGATGCACCAATCAATCACAGTGTATCTACTGTTACAATCAGTTGGTGTGAAACCACTGTGTCAACCAAACAGTTTGACTTTGAGCTAAACCAACCAGTCCCCTGTTATTTACCCTTTAACCCCTATGCAGAGATCTGGACTTCACTGCAGGGGAGACACCAGGAGCTACCTTCTGGTGTTGTTATCACTGAGCCACATGGGTCTGAGACACCGATGTGGGACACTGAGGGATCAGGCAAAACTCGTAGTCAGTAACAGACTAAGGTCATGGCAGGCAGAGTACATGCGAATCTGTGACACAAGTCCAGGGTCAGGGCAGATGGCAAATACGGTAATCAGGCACATGTCAGGTTAGGTAGTGGAGGGTCAGAGTCATAAATAAGGCAGAGGTCGGTACAAAGGCAGACAAATGGAACAGCACTCCTTATAAAGGGACTAGCAAGCTAGATCAACCTATTTCTCAGGCAGAGAATGAGAAACAACCCAGCAAATATAGCTGAAGGCAGTTAATACATTAGAAACAGCAGCTACACAAAAAAAAAAAAAAAAAATGCAATACTGCATAATAAGGTGATATTCAATTAAGAACATCCCCAAATAGACACACAGGACACTGGCGCCAGAGCCTGCTGCCGGAGGGCTGGACCTGCGACATACAGCGGCTGAATAAAGTGATGCCTGTGCCTGCCCGAAGTACCGGGGCAACAGTGGCCATTGGTGCCGACCGGGCGCCAACATAACAACTACTCCTTCCTGACCTCCACATAAGTCACAGGGCATAGAAAAATTTCCCATAAAATTCAAACGGGTAAGCTCTCTATTGTGTTTATGGTCCATGTAGCTGTTCTCGAAGACCAGGAAGTCTTGAAATATTTTAGGCCTAGTGGGAAAACTGATGGATTTTGGGATTTGTTTTTCAAAATTCAGATAGTTACAGAGAATAAAAAATAAATAAAAAAATAAACAATTCTAAAACTGTATGTAAAAACCTGATAGAAACAATAGGTCATTTTCTGATGACACATTCTCCTAAAGCATATGCTACATATGTTTTCTTACAGCATCTATGCAGATTTATGTGTCTCCACGATAACAGACTAAAGCCAGTGTTGTCAGATCATGCAGTAATAGTTTATTTTATCTTTCCGATACCTTTTTCTAGCCTTTCTAGAGAAGATCAGCAAGAAGTACAGGACAGGGAAAACAAAGTATGGCGGCAGGATCAGACTTCACAAGTGTGTCTGTGCTCTACCCAAGAAGACCTGTCTGTGTACTAGTTGTAGACACAGAATGGTAGGGTACACTATTTGCAAATGTACTTTATTTAAGATGCAGTTTAACAAATTGGTTGTATAGACGGACACAGGTACATGTATGAGTTTAGAACGTTTTGAACATATATGTTCGGTATGTGTGTGTGTAAAGTAGGCAAGACAGATGCCAACATGTCCACAAACCAGACAGATGGAAAGTAAAGACATTTCAGAATAGACTATGCACCAAATATTACAGCTATTCAATTCACACCATGCCATTAGAAGTGACACACACACATATATACATAACCCCAAAGGTGGGAGTCATAATGAGGTGGAACTAAAATACCAACAAATTCATCATGCACACAGTACAATACATGAACAGCGAGGCTGGGACTATACACAGACTTTTTATGACAGGCGCAAAAACAGAGGCCGTTGCCTGCAAGTTTGCAAAAAATAAAACAAACATTGCGGATGAATGCAACAAAAGCTACATACTGTACTTCTATAGTGGAGCACAGATCAGTGATGTACTAGATTTTATAAATGTGCTCCAACGGATTCCAAAGAATGGTAACAAAATAGAAATTGCTACAAAAAGTCTATGTGTAAGCGTTGCCTAAATAAACGGGCAAAGTTTGCTAATCAGAAAAAATAAAGCTATATGGAACCCTGAAAGTCATCCATGATATTGTTAAAAAACAAAAAAATTATTGTTTCTTTAAGCCAATCCTGTCGCTTGGATTTTGGTTGGTTGGATTTGATTTATTACATCAAGTGCATGCATTATTTTATTTTTTAATGGTGCTACATACTTTATCTTTAAAGGGAATGTCATCTGAAAACCTATTGCTTAAATCAAATGTTAATGATAAACTTTTTTTTGTGTGACTTATTTACATTTTTCATGCCACTTTCTACAAACCGGATTCCCAAAAAGTTGGGACACTATACAAATCGTGAAAAAATACTGAATGCAATGATGTGGAGGTGCCAACTTCTAATATTTTATTCAGAATAGAACATAAATCACGGAACAAAAGTTTAAACTGAGAAAATTTACCATTTTAAGGGGAAAATATGTTGAATCAGAATTTCATGGTGTCAACAAATCCCCAAAAAGTTGGGACAAGGCCATTTTCACCACTGTGTGGCATCTCCCCTTCTTCTTACAACACTCAACAGACGTCTGGGGACCGAGGAGACCAGTTTCTCAAGTTTAGAAATAGGAATGCTCTCCCATTCTTGTCTAATACAGGCCTCTAACTGTTCAATCGTCTTGGGCCTTCTTTGTTGCACCTTCCTCTTTATGATGCAGCAAATGTTCTCTATAGGTGAAAGATCTGGACTGCAGACTGGCCATTTCAGTACCTGGATCCTTCTCCTACGCAGCCATGATGTTGTGATTGATGCAGAATGTGGTCTGGCATTATCTTGTTGAAAAATGCAGGGTCTTCCCTGAAAGAGATGACGTCTGGATGGGAGCATATGTTGTTCTAGAACCTGAATATATTTTTCTGCATTGATGGTGCCTTTCCAGATATGCAAGCTGCCCATGCCACATGCACTCATGCAACCCCATACCATCAGAGATGCAGGCTTCTGAACTGAGCGTTGATAACAACTTGGGTTGTCCTTGTCCTCTTTGGTCCGGATGACATGGCGTCCCAGATTTCCAAAAAGAACTTTGAATCGTGACTCGTCTGACCACAGAACAGTCTTCCATTTTGCCACACTCCATTTTAAATGATCCCTGGCCCAGTGAAAACACCTGAGCTTGTGGATTTTGCTTAGAAATGGCTTCTTCTTTGCACTGTAGAGTTTCAGCTGGCAACGGCGGATGGCACGGTGGATTGTGTTCACTGACAATGGTTTCTGGAAGTATTCCTGAGCCCATTCTGTGATTTCCTTTACAGTAGCATTCCTGTTTGTGGTGCAGTGTCGTTTAAGGGCTCGGAGATCACGGGCATCCAGTATGGTTTTACGGCCTTGACCCTTACGCACAGAGATTGTTCCAGATTCTCTGAATCTTCGGATGATGTTATGCACAGTTGATGATGATAGATGCAAAGTCTTTGTAATTTTTCGCTGGGTAACACCTTTCTGATATTGCTCCACTATCTTTCTGCGCAACATTGTGGGAATTGGTGATCCTCTACCCATCTTGGCTTCTGAGAGACACTGCCACTCTGAGAAGCTCTTTTTATACCCAATCATGTTGCCAATTGACCTAATTAGTGTTAATTGGTCTTCCAGCTCTTCGTTATGCTCAAATTTACTTTTTCCAGCCTCTTATTGCTACTTGTCCCAACTTTTTGGGGATTTGTTGACACATTTACTCGGATTAAACGTTTGATCTGTCATCTACGTTCTATTACAAATAAAATATTGACATTTGCCATCTCCTTATCATTGCATTAAGTTTTTATTCACAATTTGTTTAGTGTCCCAACTTTTTTGGAATCCGGTTTGTATATAAAAAAAAACTAAAATCCTGCAGTTTTCATACTGACCACTAGACCTAATATGCTGAGGTGTCTATTTTCCAAAATATGGAAGTCTCAACATTCTTTACCTAGTGGCCAGTGGCAAAACTGCATGATTTTAGGAATAAAAAAATATAAAAAATTACCAAAAATTCTTTTAAAAAATCCTTCCTTTATTTATTGTGGCCAGCTTAAAGGGGTTTCTCAGAGATTTTGATACTGATGACCTATCCTCAAGAAAGGTCATCAATATCTGATCGTTGGGGGTCTGACAACCAGGAACCCTGCTGATCAGCTGTTTGTGTCTCGCAGCATGCCATATATTGTATAGCAGCTGTTTTTGATATAGCGCTCAGTCCCCTTGAACTGCGTTGTGCTTGCTAAGCTGCAAGAAGGCCAAGGCGCTCACAGAAGAGCCGCTGACTTCTCATACAGCTGATCAACGGGTTCCCGGGTGTCGGACCCCCACCAATCAGATACTGCTGACCTATCCTGAGGATAGGTCATCAGTATCAAAATCTTGGATAACCCCTTTAAGATATTAACCGGAAAAATAAAGCCAAGTAAAAGACTGTACTTTTCCTGGGTTAACTTCTGAAATTTAGTAGGTTTTCATCGGGTGACGACTAAGTCGAACATTATGTGTGACTCAATTATGTAAATAAGATGACCAATAAAAGTTGCAGGTCACTATAGATAGATCTGGCAGCCACCAGGCTCTACGGGGCGGATTTGGGAACTTTGAATGGTTCTGAAAAAATAAAAAAATAAGAGTGGCCCCATGTTGTAGGCGGGTCCAAATTGACAGAAGGCAGGGCCAATATAAGTAGTCAAGGCCAACAGATAAGACAGGACCATCAATACTGTAGTCCAGAACAAAATACTGCCCCTGCAGAACAAAAAACACAGTGCAGAATAAAATACTGCCACCCCTGTGGCAGCATTCAACTCTATCATCATCCTGCAGACGGCAATAAAGTTGAATTCAGGAAAGTCCAGAAAGTACCAGATGCTCCTAGCAATAATTAATGCTGAGAGTATCAGATCCCTATGTACCCATCCGACAGTCGGGAGGAGGGATTAAGCGGCTCCTTGGGCATCGGCCCAGTGGGAAATTTCCCTGTAGGGTCTATAGCTAGTCTACCCCTGGGAACACAAAAACTCTCCCCTTTGGCATGCAGTGGATCAAGGTAAGGTGTCACACAGAGCCCCTATGGAATCAGACAGAAAAACAAAACAAAAAGTTGCATGGAGGTACAGTAAAGGGTGTGGGTGTACAAAACAGACATAATACAGCTGTGTGAATGAGACCCAACACTGACTTTTAGTGATAGTATTAGATAAGTTTAGAATTTTCTAAATAGAATTCTATTCTATACTTGCTCGTAAAGAGACTTTTTTATGATCATGTTCACAACAGTCACACACTTAAAAATATAGCAAAAAATAACACAGGTAATCATTTTGTATATTTAGTTAAAATACACTGCCCTGCATACGCCATCCTGCAACTTTTACCAAATGTACTACTTCCACTGGTATTAGCGTTGATATGAAATATATTTTATCATTTTGGTCGTTCTCCATCAATTTTGCTTCTGTATATAAATATTTCTGGAGGTTCTCCGTAAGTAAGCCACTCAAGTTAAAGGGGATAGACATTTTTTTCAACTTAGTCATTCTATTCAATTCTTAAAAAGTTGCAAGGAGCCGCAGCAAATCAGTCTGTATCAAAAGTGAAAAATAATACACATGAACATACACTGAACAAACACAGGACACGTGCATCTAATAACCCACATAAACACCCATATACTCACATACAGATATACATACTGTATATACACCGCCACTTATGCTATTTTACATGCGATGAATATAATTCTAGTTCAATAATAATTAAACAGCCACATGTTCACAAACCATATAATGTACAAACAAGACAAACAGAATACTAAAGCCACCTACAATTACACACATCGTATGACTACCGGAGTAAACACGGACAAGGACACAAATTCACAGATAGGCCGAGGAACCAGAAACAAATACAATTCCCTTTTAAACAAACGACTATCAGCGCTCGCATTGGCGTATGAAAAATTGATTATGGCTAATACATTTTCATGAAGAGCGCTTCAATTATGCTTTAATCTGGCGTAGTGCTGCTCATCATTCAGGAGACACAGAGGCCTTATCTGAAAGGCAGTGCTGGGACAAACACAGAGGGGGAGGGGATACAGAAGGTGGAGAGTGGAATACACACAACACATAGACATCACGGCCTACAAAAAAAAAAATATATAATAATAATAATTCTACTGCAATTAAATGGCCAAGGCACCCGACGTCTACCGGGATCCTGCCTGTGTAAGGGAGGGGGGGGTCAGCATCCACAATACTGCAGCACGCATAAAGCATGCATACATCGAGCTGCAGAGCATCCGAGGCCGGCAGTAAACACACAACCTAGACGGCTATTGGTCACACTAAAGCTAATGCCATGCACAAACCATCGAAATATTAAAGCGAGAGAATACTTACTCCAAGGTCAAGCCTGGAATCCGCAGCCTTTCCCGCTGGGCTTTCATGACGGTTATATTTTACCACCATCTATTGAGAACGTGACACACATCCACTGGCAGCATCCTGGCGCTGACAGAGCCAAAATGAGCCACTATAAAGGAATGGACTAACAATCTCAGGGGGAGGGGGATTCTCCAAGTTTGGGTCCTTCCACCTCTAGCTGTAATAAAGAGATGTCAGCTGCTATATTCAGGTTAACACGATGAATACAGCACAGATTTTTTTTTCCCCCTTGCAAAGCAAAATGCACACTAACAGAATTGCAAATGAGGCTCCGAGCATTGCATATTAAGTGGCTCCCAGTCTCTGCCGGCTGCCAGGCTTTTCCTTCCTCAGCTCCGTCAAATGAAGTCTCCTCAAAAGACTGACAACAACACACACAAAAACCCTGCAATGCACATTAAAAGCGATTCACCTAAGGATACGTAATCATTAACCCTCAGTGAGCCTGCACTGGCTAGTCCAGCGAGGCACCACAGACAGATCACTAGACATAGCCTGCAGGCACGTGATGACTCTTAGATGCAAACAAAATGTATTTAAAAAAAAAGCTAATCATATTAACAGAAACAACTATAAATAGTCAATATGAGAACAGAGACGGATTTCTTTTACCTATTATTTTCAGAATTTCTAAGAATACTATACAAGCATGTAACGCTCGTCAAAAGACGTAAATGTAAATGCCAGAAACAGAATATTTTACGAAATTGCACCTGTAATTGAGCGTTGGTGAAAGAGAAGAAACATGTTCTCGTTGACAAGTGTACCTATTGTGATGCAGCAGTTGTATTATATAGCAAAACATCTGAGTTGTACGAATTGTGGTTGCATTGAGCTACACAACACCAAGTTGTGCCAAACTCTCTCCAGTCACCAAACCATCCCAAATCAATCATACTCCAGTGGGAACCATGGTAGCTTTGACAATATCATAAATATACGGATATAAGAAAAAAGTTGAGTTAAGGAAGGGGAGTCCTACCAATGTAGAGATGCAACCCATCTGTAGCAGGGATTGCTGCCACCGTCAAGGGCACAGCTAAGGGGCAGCTGGTGGGGCCCAGTGTCAGTACCACACTTTGACATTTAGAAAAGGGATATTCCTGATGGGGCAATCACTTTGATCCATCCCTAATATGCAATTACCCTCATCATAGACATACTTTCCTACACCTGGTGGAAGGATTCAGTCAATTGCCCTAGCTCAACTCCGACCAACACATTGTGGCTTGTTGGTGCTACTCATAACCTGGAGCGCATGAGACATGGACCAAATGCCCTGGACTCATTGGTCGCATGAAACTTGCCTAAGATTGGATACAAATGGTCTATGAGGTGGACCTGGTTGCAACTACTGTATGAACAAGTGGTCTTCCAGGGTGTGGTCTTCTCAAGGAAATATACCCAGTATCCATAATATATCATGAAACTGAAAATCTGTCACATAAAATCTAGTCTGGATAAGGGGATGGTGTTTTGTAATGGTTTGAGCTGATTAGATTCATAGTGTTCACTTTTCAAGAAGGTCAAAGGTTTCCAGAAGAAAGCAGCCCTCCATACTGTGGCTGGGGGATTTGCCAACTCTTGTGGTGGTCCTTGAGGTCTCTACTTTTTCCATGAGTTTCCGAGATGTCCCAGGAGGAGAGATGACAAGCATTCAATATACAAGTAGGACCAAAACATTTCCTGGAATAACCAAATTATTAATGCATTTTTTGTCATCTGTACCTATCCATACCACATGCAGCGTTATTCAATTGAGGTCTCTGATGGAAGAGTTTGGCCATGTGCCACTCGTGTGGCAGCCAAGTTAGGACCAGAAGGCTGTATAAACAGAGTTAACATAATACACTGCATAAGGGGTGGTGCGGCTCTCTGGGGGACTATGGTGCTGACGAGCTTATTACAGAACATTAATAAGTTGATCAAAGTGCTGTCTCCAGGACAATTGTAAAAAAGGGCATTAAGTGGCCTACCTCCTTTAACCTCTTCTCGCAGAACATTTTGCACTGTGTTCACTTTTCATGCAATATATAACAAATGTTTTATAATTATGACTGGATGACACCAGTGGTTCTTCCTTCCATACACATTGCTCTTCTTTGATATCCAGGTGATCATATAAGAGTATGTCCACATATGCAGTAATTGCGGTTGCCAGATCCGGCAGGCTGTTCTGGCAGGGAATAGCCTGCCAGAGTTTATCGGATCCGGAAATGCTGGATTCTGCTATTTACCACCAGATCCACATTGACTGTAATGGGATCTGATGGTGATCAGGCCACTTGACGGCATAAATGCCAGGTTTTGGACGGACAAATAACGCTGCATGCAGAGTATTTAGTCCGGCCTACAGCTGGCATTCATGCTATAGCAGGCTACCGGAAGAGCCTGTCGGATTTAGAAATACAACTGTGATACCTTAAGGCATATAGACAGGGGTGTTCTAATACCATCTTTAAAGGGGTACTACTAGAGAAACACAACCTCTGTCTACTAGCTTTGTCTGATATTGTAGCTTAGTTCCACTGCTGAGAATGGAGCAGAGTTGCAATATCAAATACAACCTGTGGACACTACTTTTGGAAAAGCAGACACTTATCTGTGTAATAAAATAAAAATACCTCAATTTAAGAAACACAATATGTTAGACGTAGTGTTGGAGAGATAAGAAGGTTTTCCACATTTTCTAACCTTTATTTCGCTTACAGAAATATGCAGAACGTTCACAGCTCTTCTAGGAATTTCATAGATTCTCAACTAAATATCATAGTGTCCAAAGAGTTCCCCATAGAGCCATGTCAATCACAGCACTTCCTACTGGTGCAGTAAACTAAACTAAACTTAACTTGGAATGCTACAGGCGCACAAAGAGAAGAAACACTGAATATTAACGGTGTGGTAAATGGCTTATACTAAAAATGTGGGCAAGTCCATAGAGAGCTATACCTGTACCCCATGGATCCCCCAGAGATTAATGGAGCAGCCGCTCTGTTCATTCTGTGGGGCTCCCTGTTTGGTGACGCGACAGCGATCAGAAGGGAAGGAGCGCTATCTGGATTTGTTAACATGAAATTTGATAAAATAGTTTTTAAAAACAATAACTTTTTTTTTTTTTCTTGACTGAGCTGTGCGAGGGCTTGTTTTTTTTTTGAGGGACAAGCTGTTTTTATTGGTAACATTTTGGGGTACATATGACTTTTTTATTCACTTTTTATTCCATTTTTGAGTTCACCATGTGGTATACAAGATAATAGATGACAAATGAATAATAGATTAGCTCACCTGTGCTGTATCTTGGGGGGTGGCACAGAGTGTGCTGGGAATGAAGCGCAGTAAATACAATGAAAAAAAGGGGGAAAAGTCCAGCTTCCAGAAAAACAGTTCAGACACCACGTCTATGCGTTTTGGATCTTACAACCATGATCCTTACTCATGATGAAGTGGTGTTAGCAACCCTGAGGTTATATATGTGATTTGACCAATCAGGTACAATTTTAAAAAGACACGCCCATGGGTGTGTACATATAAAAACATACAATACATATACATACAACACATACATATATAATAAAACATATCAATATGCAATATTAGATCGTGTCTACGATTCAAACTGGTTGATATACAACTGCCCGTTTGAAAAATCCAAAAGGATTCCCTGTTCGGGAGCTTGCGTTTATGGTCACCACCTATGCTGGGTGGAGTAACTCGTTCCAAGCCCTAAACAAGGAAAACCTGTTGTGTCTCCCTGGTGGACAACCGCATAGTGAAAACTGACAGCTGAAACATTCCTGTGTGGGGTATGTCAGAATCTGTAAAGATTTATCATACTTTTAGATCATTGGTTGTACATCCAACCTACTGCAGACGGCACAAAGAACAGGTAATCCAATAGCCAAAATAACTAGTGTTGCAATCGATATATTTCTGTATGCCAAAAGTGTGTCCATTAGCCATAGATTGGATAGACCAACCAAAATTCATGAACTGGCAACAAGTACAAATGCGATGTCCGCACTTGAAGTTGCCCTTGTACTGCAACCATGCAGTTTCCTACAACTTTTTTCAATAAACATAATAGGGCTGACTTTTTGTGCATTAGTGGGTGTACCAAGAGCTACGCATTTAAGACCTGTCTCAGTGGCCTGTGCCCATTGTTCATAAAAGCAAAAAGTTTGTTATTAATTTTACAGATTTGTGAAAATTCCAGACTAAGGCTCCATTCACAACGTCCGTGATGTGTTGCGGACACGCAAATTGCGGGTCCGCAACACACCAGCCCGGCACCCCCATAGAAATGCCTATTCTTGTCCGCAAGCTGCGGACAAGAATAGGACATGTTCTATCTTTTGCGGAGCTGCAGACCCGAAGATCAGGGCCGCACTCCGCAATTGCGGATGCAGACAGCACACTTTGTGCTGTCCGCATTCATTCCGTACCCATAGAGAATGAATAGGTCCGCACCCGTTGCGCAAAATTGCGGAATGGATGCGGACCCATTTGCGGACGTGTGAATGGAGCCTAAAGGTGGTAACAAAAACCGGAATGGAACCTGTAATATCACTAGAAGTTTAACCTTTTTTTGGAAAAATTAAGTCCGGTCTGGATCTGGACAGCGCTATATTTTTAGCACGAGTCGCGAGTCCATGTAGGATATTTTTGTAGGGATAATCTGTTGGTGAAAATCTCCACTTTCTTATTGAACAAGGCGTCATTCGAACAATTGCATTTAGCCCTTATCAATTCTCCCTTACGGATATTGTTATAACATGCGGAGGATAGCAAGATTTCGCCAACAGATTTGTATTACTAGCAGTATCTTTACGATACATGGTAGTCAGAACTCTCATGATTGATCCGATAAATCTTAGAGTCAAATCTAGAAAAGTGATGGAAGAAACATCACAATGCAATGTGAATTTGAGTTGACAAGTATTATCATCAAGGAACTCCCCAAAGGAAGGCACGGCCGCCACATTGCCCGATCAGATGAAGAGCAGGTCATCGATGTAGAGACCGTACCACCTCAGAGAGCTCCTATGTATATTAGTAACAGAATAAATAGTGATGTTCCCACCAGGCCATATAGATATTAGCCATGGAGGGTGAGAATTTTGCCCCAATGGACACACCCCATAACTGCAAAAAGTACTGTTGATAATCCTGAAAATCAAGTGAAAAGTCGGCATAAACGGACAAAAACCATTTTAAAGAAGCAATAGCTAGGTCATGGGGAATGACCTTATAAAGTCAAGTGACATCAGCTGTAACCCATACAAAATTCACTGACCAGGAAAAATTATACAGAGCCTGAAGAACTGCCCTAGTATCCTGCCACTATCTCGGGTTATGTTGAATAAGAGACTAATAAACTTCCTACCCACTCCCATAATCTTTCCAAAAATAAGCCAATTCCAGCAACTTTGCACTGCTCACGACAGGTCTAAAAAAGTGGGCGGGCCAGCAGGCCCCTCTCATTCACCATTTTCTACACCTGTTTTAGGCGTAGAAAAATATCTAAATGTAAGACAGCTAGGAAGCTGTCTTACATTTAGAACTTGTGCTGGATGCGCCAAAGTTATGGAGAGGCCTGCCCCTCTTCATAACTGCAGCAGAACTACCGCCAGTGCATGGTGATAAATTTATATAGTTTTTTTTTCATGTTTTACAACTTTTTTCATCATAATTTTTATTTATTTTATATCGGCATATTTCCATTAAAGCCGTGTGAGGGATTGTTTTTTTTTTTTTACGGGATTGGATGCAGTTGTTATTGGTGTCATTTTGGCATACATATAAAGGGGTGGATTTTGAACTCAATGTGGCACTGGGAAAAAAAAAAAAAATTTGAAGTGGCCCCATGTTGTAGGCAATCTGTAGTTTTTATTGATACCATTTAAGATAGATCACGATATCTGATTGGTGGCAGTCCTTACCAAACCGGGCGCCGTACATATGGAATTTATCAATTAGACTTCGGATAACCCCTTTAATATAAGGTACTTACTAATATATTGTGATAGTCCATATTGCTGCCTCTGCTAATTTGATTTATTTTTCCATTGCATTATATATAGAGATGAGTGAATTTAAAAAAAATTTGATTCAGCCGATTCGCCGAATTTTCCCCAAAAATTTGCTTCAATTCAAATAAATTTGCGGCGAATCGCAATAAAAAAAATAAAAGTATATTTTCAGGCTGCATAGAGCCTTTATATGGGTGTAGAACACCGTGTCTTGCAGTAACACGCATAGGGAGTCCGCTGTGGTAATAAAAAAAATACTGTGAGTCAGAATGACATGCAGATGACAGGCGTCGCTCTTAGAATCACACTGCACACTTCACTTATTTGGGCAGTCACAGGGCCAAAACTGACCAAATAACACAAGTATCAACTCAGCCTTACAGGTCGATGTTAGTGTAAAGAAGAAGCGCACTCCTTTACACAGTAGTCAGCTGATTCCACATAGATGTCTACAGAACATGTTCTATTAAACAGTTATACAAGTAGAGCCCCCCGACAGAGTGAAGAGGGTGTAAGCAGTAAGTTTGTGACGTCACCGATTACTTCGCCCTTCCTCTGATCCATCAGAACAATAACCCACAAAAAACGGATTCTGTCTGTGGAGCATACACCTTTACGCAGTCAGCATTTGCTCAATAATCCATCAGTATTGCCAATGCCAAAAAAGAAACAGGAATGGATCTAAAACAGAGATGATAAGTGAATGGAATATTTGCACGTCTTCTGTGTTTTGTACTCACTCCTGCTTTTGGCTACCAAATCATAAGCCAATTCTGATGTGACCATACAGGCCTTACAGCTGCTACTCAGACAGGATCCGTTGTGCATCTCATAAAAAAAAAAAATGATGTCAGCCAGGCCGAAAGCCAAAATAGTGGCCAGTCATGAAGTGGGGAGGTTGGGAACAGCATGAGAAGTCCACAGAGTGGACCTATGACATAGTGGTAAGGTGGAAGCAGCATGAGGAGACCACAGAGTGGCCCAATGATAGGGTCTGAAGGTGGAAGCAGTAGGAGGCGGCCACCGAGTGGCACAATGACAGAGTCTGAAGATGGCAGCAGTATGAGGAGGCCAGCGACTGGCAAGGTGACATAGTGTGGATATGGCAGCAGCATGAGGAGACCACAGTGTGGCAAGGTGACAGTGTGCAGATGGTAGCAGCAGTATCCCACAGAGTGGCAAAGTGACAGTGTGGAGATGGCGGCAACAGCATGAGGAGACCACAGAGTGGCAAAGTGACATATTGTAGAGATGGCAGCAGCAGGAGACCACAGAGTGGCAAAGTGACAGTTTGGAAAAGGCAGTAGCAGCAGCAGCATAAGGAGACCACAGAGTGGCAAGTTGACATAATGTGTAGATGGCAGCAGCAGCATGAGGAGACCACAGAGAAGCAAGTTGACATAGTGTGGAGATATCAGCAACATCAGGAGAATACCATAGAGTGGCAAGTTGACATAGTGTGGAGATGGCAGCAGCAGGAGGTGACCACTGAGTGACAAGGTGGCAGTTTGGAGATGGCAGCGGCAGCTGCATCAGGAGACCTGAAAGTGACCCGGTAGCAGAATGAGGTGGTGGGTGGAAATACCATTACCCGCTGACGAAGGTTAGTGAAATATGGAGCTCTTGGCATCAGATGTGTGGCATCAGGCGGGTTGCAGCATCAAAGTAGTAGCTTAGGCAGGTAGTCAGAATAAAACGGTCTCTTGTATCAAAGTGTTGGTGTGGCACCATGGATGATCTAGTCTGATGCATCAGGTATTAGTGGTTGGAAATACTGGCTGATCCACGACTGATTCATCCTTAAAAGGTCAGTATCTGCACAATTTGGGTGGACAGAAGAGTTCTCCTTGGGGTAAATATGGCCCCCGCCACACTAAATACCCGCTCTGATGCCACACTACTGGCCGGGCAGGACAGCATTTCCAGGGCAAACTCTGCTAGTTGCGGCCACAAATCCAGTGTTCCTACCTAGTAAGTCCAGCGGATCTTCAATGTGGGGTGGCAGGGTGCTGTCCATCTATGCCACCACCTGCTTCAGGTCTAGCTGCTGGTGAGTAGTTTCTTCACTATGCGGGTGAATAAAGCTTCTCATCAGCGACTCTAGACTCAGGCTGATGGAGCTGGTACTGCTCCTGCCACCCCACCTGTCCCTAGCAGCCATGGCAGTGGAACGTAAGAGCAGAAGGCACCCCTGGTAAGACCTGCGAGAGGATAGACGATGGGGCTGATGGGCAGCGGCAAACTGACTACATAGGATGTCTCTGTAGTAGTTTAGTTTGTCCTTCTTGGTGGGTGTAAAAAAGGCCCCCATTCTGGACCGGTAGCTAGGGTCCAACAATGTGGAGAGCCAGAAGTCATCCCTCTACGCAAGCAAGTGAGCATGCAGTGGGCCATTTGTGCAAGTGACCCGGGGGGACTCCCAGTCTCCATCTCCACTGCATACTGCCATGCGTGTCCGAGTCCTCTGTCTCGTCTTACTCATCGCCCTGTAGCTCCTCTGGCTGTTCCTGCCGTCCCCTCAGCTGAGTAGAAAAACCACCCATTTGGCTACACATTGCCTGTGCTCCAATGTCCTCCTCCCCCCTCCTCTTCCAGATCAGCTCCCACAGGGCTCATATGGCCGTTAGATCAAGGCGCCACGTCTCCTGTGCCCTGACCAGCCATTGTTACCATCTGTTACAGGACATGAAGCAGTGGAATGACTATGTTCATCCCGTAGAACTGGCGACTGAAAAATAACATGGCGTCCTCAAAGGGCCTGAGCAAACGGCAGGTGTCACGCATGAGCTGCCAGTGGCTGAAATTGAAGTTACACCGGGGAGTACTCCTATCCGCTTGCACCATCAAGAAATCGTTGGCCTTTCTCTGTTCGTATAGTCAGTCCAACATATGGCGGGTGGAATTCCAACGGGTGGAAAGGTCGCAGATCAGCTTATGTTGGGGGATGCCGTTCTGTCGCTGCAACAAATTGAGGGTGTGCTTTGCGGTATACGAGTGGCTGATGTGAATGCAAAGTTTCCTGGCCATTTTTAGGATGTCTTGCAGATGGGTGGAAGACTTCAGGAACCGCTGGACAACCAGATTGAACACGTGTGCCATTCAGGGCGCATGGCTCAGCCCTCCTTGACGCAGCGCTGACACAATGTTCTTCCCGTTGTCGGTCACCATAGTTCTGATTTGTAGTTGTCAGGGAGAAAGCCAGGATTCGATTTCTTGATGCATCACACGGAGCAGTTGCTCCCATTTGTGACTCCTTTCGCCAAGGCAAGCCAGGTGCAGAAGAGCGTGACACCACCGAGCACTGCGCATGTGGTATGCTAGAGGGGCACTGTGACTTGTCCCTGCAGTGGAGGCTGAGGACATGGAGGCAGAGGCGGACATTGTTGCAGGACGTGGCATCACCTGGCCAAGTTGCTGGTGTGGCTGTGCAGGAACCACATTCACCCAGTGGGCCGTATTGTCCCTGATTGTAGTTACAGCTATACACGTCGGCGCTGCTGTACACTTTTGTAGACACCGACAGGCTCAAGGACTGGCCCACCGTGTGTTCTACATGTGTGCACAGGTCTGGTACTGCCTTTTTGGCAAAGAAATTATGGATTGGGAGTCTCCACCTCGACTCGGCACAAGCCATCAGTTCTCTGAAAGGTGCAGAGTCCACCACTTGGAAAGGGAGGGACTGCACCACCAGCAACTTGGACAGGAGCACGTTCAGCTTCTGCGCCGTTTGATGCATGCACTCATACTTTTGTCTCTTGGCAATCGCTTTGGTGATCGATTGCTGACAGAAGCACTGACGAGGAGTAGGAGCAGGAGAATCTGGACCAGCAGAAGATGGGATTGACAGACAGCTGCTTTCGGCTGAGGTGGTGGAGCCTTGACTGGATGAAACAGTGTGTGTGACACTGGGTGATGTATCGATTGCTGCGGCAGGCCACGGTTCTCCCAGGCCACTGTATGGTGGCGCTGCATATGTTGACGCAGGGCCGTAGTGCCAACATTGGCACCCTGGCCACGCTTCACCTTCTGCCCACAGATGCGACATATGGCCACGTTCACCTCCTCTGGCGCTTTGGAACAAAAATGCCACGCCGCCAAGTAGGTGATTTCCCCCCCCCCCCCCAATTGTCTGCACTGACTCATTGCTACCGCTGCTGCCTCAGTGAACCCCTGGACCACTACTTACCGGGCAGGTAGGCTGCTGCGAAGAAGGTGCTCTACCCCGGGCACGTTTGGCTCCCAACCTCCCACTGCTGCACCCTGCTGACTCCCAGCCATGCTACCACCTTGCTGGCTCTGCCGCTGCCTCATGGGCAAGCTGCCACCCTCTTCTCCTGATGATGATTAAGCCCCTTCGGCACCTGGCTCCCAAGTGCGATCGGCTTTATCATCATCGATTAGTGTCTGCACATCACTTATGTCCTCCTCAATGGCCTCTGGGTCAGGAGCCTGACCACTCCCAGCACAAGCTCCCATGCCACTCTCCTCATCACTACTTGTCCGACTAGTAGAGGAAGCGCCGGATGTCTCCTCCAGATCTTGGCTGGGCAGTAGCTGTTGACTGTCCTCTAGTAGCTGTTCCTCACTGAAAAGTGGAGCAGGGCCTACAGCATATACTACTTTTCACGGTAAGGGAACAGAAAAGGAAAGAGGCAGGTTGAGGAAAGGTGAGGGCACAGGGCTTGTGTCTGACGAACCCACCGACTGTTGGCTGGGGGTGTCTGATGTCACTTGTGATGACGTGGAGGACCGAGTTAACCAATCAAGAACCGCTGGGTTGCTGGTCAAGACTTGACCGGTAGATGCCACCGGAGCTCAGGCCTCTCACTGCGACTAATGCTGCCACAATCCCTTACTCTGCTGCGACCTCTGCTTGCACCAGAAACATTCATGCCTCTGCCACTCCTCTGTGCATGGCCTGGCACTTCTCTGTCTGACATACTTGTAGCTGAAATTAAAAACACCCCTAAAAACAACGAATATACCGTATTTACCGCCCTATAAGACGGAAAAATAGCAGTGCGTCTTATGGGACGAATGCTGCATTTTGACGAATTTTTAATGATACGCCGTGCCGCGATGCCGCGCGGCGATTTTATTAGCTGAGAGGAAGGAGGGGCTGGGGGCCGGCGTCTGCTTTTATAATGACAGCAGGGCCCGTAAAGTGACTGTATTCTACTACACGGACCCCGCTCACTGTATATAATCGTATCTGTAATTGTAGGCATTATTAATGTATACAAATTCTGGGTAATCAGTGCCTGTATTACGGTACTTACAAGCGCTCGGTAGCAGAGAGGAGGGAGGAGGCAGGCCGGGAGGACGGGCGCTGGCAGTGTGTGTCACTACGTCATGCCCCTGCGCCGCTCATTTTATAAATGAAGCAGGCGGTGTGGGCGCATGACGTAGTGACTCACGCTGCCAGCGCCCGTCCTCCCGGCCTGCCTCCTCCCTCCTCTCTGCTACCGAGCGGTTGTAAGTACCCTAATACAGGCGCTGATTACCCAGAATTTGTATACATTAACAATGCCTACAATTACAGATACGATTATATACAGTGAGCGGGGCCCGTGTAGTAGAATACAGTCACTGCACAGGCCCCGCTGTCATTATAAAACCAGATGCGACCCCCACCCCCTGTATTGGGGGTCATTCACACTACAGGGATACTGTTATGGAGGGGATCTGTGGATGACACATAGCAAAAGATTCTATACAGTACAGACCAAAAGTTTGGACACACCTTCTCATTCAAAGAGTTTTATTAAGTTTCATGACTATGAAAATTGTAGATTCACACTGAAGGCATCAAAACTATGAATTAACACATGTGGAATTGTATACATAACAAAAAAAGGGTGAAACAACTGAAAATATATGTCATATTCTAGGTTCTTCAAAGTAGCCACCTTTTGCTTTGATTACTGCTTTGCAGACTCTTGGCATTCTCTTGATGAGCTTCAAGAGGTAGTCACCTGAAATGATTTTCACTACACAGGTGTGCCCGGTCAGGTTTAATAAGTGGGATTTCTTGCCTTATAAATGGGGTTGGGACCATCAGTTGCGTTGTGGAGAAGTCAGGTGGATACACAGCTGATAGTCCTACTGAATAGACTGTTAGAATTTGTATTATGGCAAGAAAAAAGCAGCTAAGTAAAGAAAAACGAGTGGCCATCATTACTTTAAGAAATGAAGGTCAGTCAGTCCGAAAAATTTTGAAAACTTTGAAAGTGTCCCCAAGTGCAGTCATAAAAACCATCAAGCTCTACAAAGAAACTGACTCACATGCGGACCACCCCAGGAAAGGAAGACCAAGAGTCACCTCTGCTGCGGAGGATAAGTTCATCCGAGTCACCAGTCTCAGAAATCGCAGGTTAACAGCAGCTCAGATTAGACACCAGGTCAATGCCACACAGAGTTCTAGCAGCAGACACATTTCTAGAACAACTGTTAAGAGGAGACTGTGTGAATCAGGCCTTCATGGTAGAATATCTGCTAGGAAACCACTGCTAAGGACAGGCAACAAGCAGAAGCGACTTGTTTGGGCTAAAGAACACAAGGAATGGACATTAGACCAGTGGAAATCTGTGCTTTGGTCTGATGAGTCCAAATTTGAGATCTTTGGTTCAACCACTGTGTCTTTGTGCGACGCAGAAAAGGTGAACGGATGGACTCTACATGCCTGGTACCCACCGTGAAGCATGGAGGAGGAGGTGTGATGGTGTGGGGGTGCTTTGCTGGTGACACTGTTGGGGATTTATTCAAAATTGAAGGCATACTGAACCAGCATGGCTACCACAGCATCTTGCAGCGGCATGCTATTCCATCCGGTTTGCGTTTAGTTGGACCATCATTTATTTTTCAACAGGACAATGACCCCAAACACACCTCCAGGCTGTGTAAGGGCTAGTTGACCATGAAGGAGAGTGATGGGGTGCTGCGCCAGATGACCTGGCCTCAACAGTCACCGGACCTGAACCCAATCGAGATGGTTTGGGGTGAGCTGGACCGCAGAGTGAAGGCAAAAGGGGCCAACAAGTGCTAAGCATCTCTGGGAACTCCTTCAAGACTGTTGGAAGACCATTTCAGGTGACTACCTCTTGAAGCTCATCAAGAGAATGCCAAGAGTGTGCAAAGCAGTAATCAAAGCAAAAGGTGGCTACTTTGAAGAACCTAGAATATGACATATTTTCTGTTTCACACTTTTTTGTTATGTATATAATTCCACATGTGTTAATTCATAATTTTGATGCCTACAGTGTGAATCTACAATTTTCATAGTCATGAAAATAAAGAAAACTCTTTGAATGAGAAGGTGTGTCCAAACTTTTGTTCTGTACTGTATAGCATCTTATGCTATGTGTCATCCACAGATCCCCCCATAACAGTTTCATCCACAGATCCCCCCCCCATAATAGGGTCATCCACAGATCCCCATAACAGTGCCATCCAGAGACCCCAATAAGAGCCATCCAGAGATCCCCATAACAGTGTCACCCATAGATCCCCCATAACAGTGTCACCCACAGATCCCTATAACAGTGTCATCAACAGATCCCCCTGGACATATATTCCACCCTGGACATTTATGACTTTATGATAACTGGACCCACAATCATGGAAGATAAAAGAAATGATGGGGGGGAGGGGGGGTGGAAGTGATGGGCACTTTCTAGGAGTAATATTTGGAGACTGTACTGGCACAGGTATCACTATGGTGGGCACAACTTGATTGGTCATAAGACCAATAACCCGGGGTCACAGCGAGCAATGGGTTGAGAAGAGTTGTCTTCCAATAGTATCCTTCCAGACTGGGACCGAGTTTGCCTTTTGGGTACAAAAGTAGCAACCAAAATGATAACCCAATTGGCTCAGGGGAGAAAGGGCAAAAGCAAATGATGATTGAAGCACAAGTGTCCTTTATTCCGAATCCTATATGTCGCGTTTCAGCTCTGGATTACAGTCTTCGTCAGGTACAAGAGGCACTGGCACTTGACATTGTTGTTAATACTTTAATTTAGGGCTTCATGATAAGTCTGATCTCGAGCCCCCACATGCAGGCAGAGATGTACAAAAAGGTGGCCGTACACATCCATGGCTCTCTCCATTCAAATCTAAGGAAGGGTTGTCTCACTTCAGCAAGTGGCATTTATCATGTAGAGAAAGTTAATACAAGCTACTTACTATTGTATTGTGATTGTCCATATTGCTTCCTCTGCTGGCTGGATTCATTTTTCCATCATATTATACACTGCTTGTTTCCATGGTTATGACCACCCTGCAACCCTCATGCTTGCATACTATAGAAAAAAGTGCTGGCCTCTCTGGTGGTCGGGACCATGGGAGCTCACATAGGCTAGTGCTTTTTTCTATAGCGTGCAAGCATGACCACCACTGAAGGATTACAGGGTGGTCATAACCATGGAAACGAGCAGTGTATAATGTAATGGGAAAAATAATCCAGCCAGCAAAGGAAGCAATATGGACAAACGCAATACATTAGTAAATACCTTGTATTAACTTTCTCTACATG
Organism: Bufo gargarizans; assembly: GCF_014858855.1. NCBI lineage: Eukaryota > Metazoa > Chordata > Amphibia > Anura > Bufonidae > Bufo > Bufo gargarizans. The sequence continues at coordinate 675,465,686 of NC_058080.1, forward strand.
ATAAATGCCACTTACTGAAGTGACAACCCCTTTAATTTGTCCATTTCCATAACTCCTGTAGACTTCAATGCAGGACAATGTGAACGCTAGTCCCTAAGGTACGGAGGGACCATCACCAATCACCCATTTATAGAAGTTTCTGTGTATTAAAGGGGTTCTACACCTTTTGATTACCGATCTATCCTTTGGATAGATCATCATCTGTTTGGGGGTCCGGGGACCCCCGCCGATCAGCTGTTTGAGAAGGCAGCGGCACTCACAGTAGCTCAGCCCCATTCACTTTAATGGGGCTGAGCCGCACCCAGGCCAGTGATAATAATGGAGACATCACAGGGTCTTTGGGAAACATCAAGAAGGCCACAGCGCTACTATGACACGTGGGACCCCCGCCGATCAGATGCTGATGATCTATCCAAAGGATCATCAGTAAACAAAAGGTACAGAACCCCTTCAAAGTTCACAAACAGTGTACAGATGTAGCAGGGATAACACACACTCTCAACTCAAATTTCTTAACTCATTGAGTTATCTTGAAACAAAAGCCATTGAAAAGCAATTGCTTAACGCATTTAGTTTAGATAACATGTCTCATAAAGCATGTGAGCTAACCCTGCTACATCCTGTGCAACACAACATAGAAGGCCATGCTTGTTCTAGGGACATGAGATACGGTTCGCTCCGCTCATGTGCAGTGAAGGCAGTTTAATTGAATATACAAGATCAATATATTTGACAGCTGAAGTAAAGGCAGGCTCGCTCTAACTATTCAGAGTTAATGGCTTAATCTCGGCTGAATGAGCAGTAAAATAGGAGAAAGGGGCAAAAGGAAAAGGCACAATGCATCACTTGTCCGGCTTTGCGTTGAAGTCCACACATTATTAGTTCTTTATCAAAGCTGCAATAATTAGATCAGACCTTTACGTTTTCCATCAACTCATAATTCGTCTCACTCTAAATGTTAATATTGTTCATTTCAAGCATGGAATAAGATCTTTTAAAAGGGGTTGCCTGGAATTTAAAGAAATTAAGCTGACGGAAGGAAATGCAATAAAATACAGAATAAAAATAAATAAATAACCATGACTCGCCTTTTAACACCTTAAGGACCTTGCCATTTTTCACCTTAAAGACCAGGCTGTTTTTTGGAAACTTGACATGTGTCACTTTATGTAGTGATAACTTGGGAATGCTTTTACTTATCCAAGCCATTCTGAGACTGTTTTCTCGTGACACATTGTACTTCATGATAGTGAAAAACTTTAGTCAATACAATTCACCTTTCCAAAATTTACAGAAAATTTTGAAAAATTAGCAATTTTCAAAATTTGAATTTCTCTGCAAATAGTAATGCATCATAAGATAATTATTACCTTACATTCCCCATATGTCCACCTTCATGGTTGCATCATTTTGTAAATATAATTTTTTATTTTTTTTAAGGATCTTTTAAGACTTAGAATTTTAGAAGAACATTTTTATATTTTTAAGAAAATTTCCAAAACCCACATTTTTTAATGACCACTTCAATTCTAAAGTCACTTTGTGGGGCTTGCATAGTGGAAAACACCCATGTATGACCCCATTGTAGAAACTACACCCCTCACGTTATTCAAAACTTATTTTACTAAACTTTTTTTAACCCTTTAGGTGTTCCACAAGAATTAAAGGAAAAGCAGATTACATTTTAAAATGTCACTTTTTTTGCAGATTCTCAGTTTTAATTTATTTTTTCCTGTAACACTTGAAGGGTTAACAGCCAAATAAAACTCAATATTTATTACCCTGATTTTGCAGTTTATAGAAACACCCCATATGTGGTCGTAAACTGCTGTACGGAAACACGGCAGAGCGCACAGTTTTTGAAAGAAAAACAATCATGTTTTTATGTCTCTATTTTCAGAAAGCAAAATCTTTTTTATTTTTTGGGCGACTGTCTTAGGGTCTCTTTTTTTGCGGGATGAGATGACGGTTTGATTGGTACTATTTTGGGATACATACTACTTTTTGATCGTTTGGCATTACACTTTTTGTGATGTATGGTGAAAAAATAAATTTATTTTTCGGCACAGTTTTAATTTTAAATTTTTTTACGCATATGATATTTTTTATACAGTAGGTTGTTACGGATGCGGCGATACCTCATATGTTTGTTTTTTTAAATATATTTTGGTTTTAAACAATAAAAGCATTTTTGAAACAATAAAATAATGTTTTAATGTCTCCATTTTCCGAAATATAGAAAACCTCAGACAGCAAGGTTATAGCGACATTTCGACCATGGTTGGTCTTTATCAAGACCAACCATGGTCGAAACGTCGCTATAACCTTGCTGTCTGAGTGAATAAATCACCATTTAACATCAACTACTGGTGAGTGCTGCGGATTATTGGAGCTTCTTCATTTTCTGAAAGCCATATCATTTTTTTATTTTTTGACCGATTGTCTTATGTAGGGACTCATTTTTTGCTGGATGAGATGACTGTTTAATTGGTATTATTTTTGGGTACATATGACTTTTGATCGCTTGGTATTACACTTTTTGTGATAAAAGTTGACAAACAAAAGTCTTTTTTAGCACAATTTTTATTTTTTACAGTGTTGATCGAACGGGGTGGATCATGGGTTATTTTTATAGAGCAGGTTGTTACGGATGCGGCAATACCTAATATGTGTGTTTTTACATTTTTTTATAGCTAAAAACACTTTTATTTCACTTTTATTATTTTTTATTTTTGTCCCACTATGGGATTTCAACATTTCAGGGTCAGATCCCCGTTTCAATACAGCACAATACATCTGTATTGTGCTGTATTGAACTGTCCGTGCCTTACACTGTAAGACGCTGACAGTTTCCTAGGAGACCCAGCCCTGGGGCTGGATCTCTTGGACTTCTGTAGCTGGCAGTCCCAATGCCTGTGCAAGGCATTGTGGCTGCCATAGCAATCATCGGGTCCCCATCACCGCAGTATGGGGACCCGATGGGGATGTACAAGCTGCCGCAAACCTCCCGTATGCCGCGGTCAGCGTGACCGCGGCATACAGGGGGTTAATGCGCTGGCATCTATGTTTTCAACAATGCTGGCAGATACAGCAGGGGCCCAGCTGTTAGTATCAGCCGGGCCCCTGCTGCTGATCGCGGCAGCACGTGTGGGGCAGCCAGTTAACCCTAGGATGAGAATGCTCGTCCTGAGGCATTAAGTACCGGCCAGTTAGGACAAGCATTCTCGTCCTAGGTCAGCAACCTGTTAAATTCACCGTCACTTTGGTAGTTTCTGTCAATTAATTTTCCTGCAACAGTTATGTCCTACTGCAACCAATAACTGCCCTCAGAGGTGATACTACCATGTACCATGCAAGACAGCTGAAGCCAGTGATTGGCTGCAGCGGTCATGTGGATGCACATCACGTCACTGCTGCTGGAAAATATAGACCAGTAGCTAGAGTGGCGGGGATTTATCAGGTGAGTAATATTTCTTAGTTTTACTAATACTATGTAGTCAGCACATGTAATATTGTGCATTTTTTGCAATGTACCTGTATAATCATATGGAAAGGAGTTGTCCAGGTGAGGGGATATCTTTAGGTTATGTTCACACGAGACTGAGATCTGTTGTCGTGGAATTCATGCAGTAAAATCACAGTATTTGTAATGAGTACCAGCACAGCAATTCTCATTCAAACACTGCTTGAAAAGTCCACAGGGTAACCCTTTTCTGAACAATGACAGTGTGTGGGCGTATTTACAAGTCCTTTTTTTTATTTTTTATTAAGGGACTGTGAATACTGGATGTCAAAACAATAGGACATGTCCTATTTTGTCTATTTTCATGGCCCAACAGCACCCATTCACGTCAAAGAGCTGTTTTTATTGTCTGCAATTAAACACATCCGTGAAAAAATGGTTGTGAAAATCTGACAGTTTCATCCTTTTTAATGGCAGTTTTTTTCTTCACTGTCGTGAGAATGTAGCTACATGTAGGCAATTATATGAGGCTTGGTTCAAATCTGGCCAAGGACAACATCTGCATGGAGTTTGTATGTTCTCCCCATGTTTTCCCCCTGTACTTCGGTTTCCTCCTACACTCAAAAGACATACTGATAGGAACCTTCATTGGGAAAAGCGAGATGCTAATGTCTGGAAAGTGCTGCCAAATATGTCAGCGCTATATAAGTGAGTAAAATTAATAAACACATTTTAAATCTGCAGCAGTTCAATTTAGGGCTCATGCACATGGCCGTTCCCCAGCCGCTCCATGCAATGGGGGGGACTGCAATGTGGTCCCCAATGCGGGCAACATCCATAGGGATTGCGCAGATGGTATGGTGATGTACAAAGTGTAAGTGCTGGGATGCGTGTATATCCCACCCAGATACCTCAGCTGGGTGAGATAACTGAAATCCAGAAAGCTACAGGGGTTTCAGCAAAGTGTAGTTTGCTGAGACAGTTTTGTCTACATGTTGTTCTGGGCTGGATTTCATATGGACTGGGGGATAGGTTTGGTAGTGAGATCTGCCAGTCCACACCCTACCACTACATGTATTGTCTTTTGCTGGAGGTGATCGCATGTGAGGCCTGATAAAACAAGCCTCTGTGTATGACTTAGGGCTCACGCACACGAACATATTTTCTTTCCGCTTCCATTCCTTTTTTTTTCCGGACTGTATGCGGAACCATTCACTTCAATGGGGCTGTAGAAAATACAGAAGTTACTCCGTGTGCATTCCGTTTCCATTTGTTCGCATGGCCATTCCGCAAAAAAGTAGTGCGTGTCCTATTATTGTCCACAAGCCACGGTCCGTGGCCCCATTCAAGTCCGGATTTCATTTGTATTTTGCGGATCCATATTGTAAATGCTATGCCCAGCCCATATTGCTCATGTGTTTGGAGATGAATAAGTTACTGTTTCTGTATATGATCCGCAAAAAAAAGATCAAATACGTAAACCATACGGTTATGTTTTGTGCAAAAACGGAACGGAAGAGGACTTAAATCAGAAAAAAATTACCTCAGATACGGAACAACTGATCAGTGAAAAATGGACCGCAAAACAACAATGGTTGTGTGCATGAGCCCTTAGAGGGAGAAAGGCTGATGAAGCCTGAGAGGCTCTGTGTGGTCTCAGCCAGGAAGGCTGAGGTGCCACGAGGCTTTGTAAAGCCTAAAGTTTGGGGGGCCCAGCGACGCCTACGGAATGAGGGTCGCTCGGTTAGAGTCGGGAGGACTTCTGGACCATCTCCCCTCAGGGGGGCTGGTGTGGTCGCAGCCTGGAGGCTGCTGTACCGTATATGGCTGAGGAAGCCAGATCTAATCCCGTGTGTGAACGGCGCTCTATAGGTGAGGTAGAGACAACACATGTATTAGGTAGAGCCCAGACGGGCAGGTGTTTATTTTCGATGTTCATGGGTGTGATGGTGACAAAATAAAGCACCTTTTGGACTTGAACCCCGTTGTCAGGAGGTGGTCTGTGATTGTGACCCCCCCTTGAGAGAGCGATCCCTTACAATGGATACAGACCCATTCAACTTTAATGGGTCTGTGATCCGTAAGCGCCACAAAAAAGTAGGGCATGCACTACTTTTTTGCAGCGCGGAAGCACAGAGAGAAACCCCACGGAAGCACTCCATAGTGCTTCCCTGGGATTCTGTGCCTCCGTTTCACACCGGACCTTCCGCATTGTGTACCCATTAAAGTGAATGGGTCCGCATTCATGATGCGGTGCAAAAACGTATATTGCGGACCCACTCTATGTGGGCTACAATACAGTGGTGTGCATGAGCCCTTATGCTGTGTAATTCCGACACGGATTTCACCTTTTGCACTGCAAACAGCAATATCGACATGTAAGTAACAAATGCATAATTGCGGTGCAATTAAAAAAACCACAAACATTTTGCTATTGTTTTATGGGTTTCGTTTTTATGACGTTCCCTATGTGGCAAAACTGATCTGTTTAGTTCGATTACAGCAATACCACATTTTTTATAGTTTTTCCTCATGTTTCAATACTTTAACATTTTAAATAAAATGTCTATTTATGGCTATGGAGCTGTGTGAGGGCTAATTTTTGCAGGCAATCTGTAGATGATACTAGTTTGGGGTATGTTACAACTTTTTAACCACTTTTCATTAAAAAAAAATTTGGGGAGGGGGTGAGATGAAGCATTTAACAAACAGCAAATCAGCCATTTTTTATTTATTTATTTTTATTTTATTTTATTTTTTGTGCTACATCGTTCGCCATACAGGAATAATAATTTTATAATTTAACAGTTCAGGCATTTTGGAACACAGCGATTCTAATGATAATTGTTTTTATTGTTTATTAGTAATATGGGAAAATATGAGCGATTTGAATTTTCATATCTTAATTTTTTATGTTTTTGAAAACTTCTCACTTTTTTTTTACATTTATTTGTAGTTCCCCTAGGGAATTTAAACATGCAACCACCTGATCGCTTCTAAAATGGAATGCAATGACTTAACACTGCAGCCTATAGGCCTTCACAAGGACCTAGGCTGCCATAGCCACCAAACAGCTCCATCGCTCTCAGCACAGGGGAGCTATTGGGTCAACAGAAGAGAAGGGCTCCCAGGATGAACATAAGTGCCATGGTTGCAATTGACCGCACCATCTGAGGGGTTAATGATGCTGCATAAACCAATATACATTCACATGGTGTACTGCAAATTCAGCCCATTGTAGCTATTCCCAGGTTCTTATGTAGGCTGGAAGCTCTAATAGACACGGTCCTCAGTATTTGCTATTGTGCAGATTTGTACAGAACTGCCTTATTTGCTCAGTAAAGAACAGTTTTTATCTTGATGACTACCTTTTATATCGCTCCTCTCTATAGAAGAGTAATAATATCACTCATCACTCCAAGCTCTTTCAAAGAGACAGATTTGAAAAATTAAGACAGATCACACAGAATGAGTGACAACAATCATGTTGTATGTGATGTGTTTTTCATAAATCATTTTATCCATAGTACACATACACCATTATACCTCCCCAGGCAACTATATTATGGGGCAGTTGCCTCTTTATACATCATTACATTTTTAGTGTTTGGTTTATGGGGATATTGTAACTCAATATTTGTATCGTGAACCCAATTTTAAGGTCACAAATCCTATAAAGCCATAAAAATGAACATGCTGCTCTTCGTACTTTCTGGTTGCCTTTTTGTGCAATTTTGCCGGTTTTATACGTACAATCCAATAGATTTGATATACTATTGAATGACTGCTGTCTTTAGCTCATGCTGTGACACTAAAATACATTTGATATTTCATTGTAAAGACTTTTTATTACCCATTTAGGCTTTTCTCTCCCCACAAGAAATATCTAATACCTTACAATTTTGTCCAGAGATCTACAGTCTTAGTAAATTTAATAAAAAAAATGCCTTGCATTTAAAACTTCATAGAAAGATCAATTGAACAGATTTTTTTCTTACTTTTGACAGGTTCCTAAACTTTATGGTCTTCTGCCAAAAAGCATCTATAAGTCTACGTATCTCAAGAAATCACTCTCTTTCTAATATGATCACCCAGAAAAAACAGTGGCAAAAATGTAGAAATTTGTAAATGTAATTCACTTAAATGGGAGCTGAGCTGCCAGGGCAACTACACAGTATAAGGAGCCTTCTGCTTCTGATACCATCCAGTTAGATTTCTGTTAACTGCTGAAAACGGCAGATAGGTGGAGGTGTCGGACCCCCACCAATTAGATGCCCTAGCTAGGCCTTAAATGACAAATTCAAAACCCATTCAAGAAATATAATGCTACTAATATACTACTATTCAGCCTAATATTATAAACACACTCACATTACTAGAACCTGGTTATAAGGCTACAAGGGTATTACATGAATATATTTGTATTTTTGATAGTGTAAAGCACTTAATTTGCATGTACCTTGATTTTACACATCCTAATCCACTGAGGATTTGTTGACTGACATTATTCATTAACAATTAGCAGCTAATTCTGTAAAGAAAAAAATCATTAAAATGTAATAAATTGGAGTACATTTTATTTGAGAACAAGGAGCCCAATCTTATGATGAATTTAAGATAGGAAGCAGTTCACGGTGAGCAGGAAACCAGTTCATGAATTTAAAAAGGCTGCACAACCATTCATAGCTAAAATATTAATCATTCACCTAAACAAGAACGAATGGGGATCTAGATTATTTTATGACCTTTAAAACTAATACATTTTATAACCTAATATTTTATAACCTTTAAAACTATAAAAAACAAAAAAACGAGGATGACAGGCAAATTTATAAGATTAGGCAGAGAGAGGCCAAACAAGTTATAAGAGCTTCTAAAGCACAGGCAGAAGAGAAATTAGCTCAGTCAGTGAAAAAAGGCGATAAAGCATTCTTCAGATACATAAATGAAAAAAGGAAACTAAAGCAAGGAATTAACAAATTAAAAACTAAAGAAGGAAGGTATATGGAAGAAGATAAAGAACTAGCTGACTGCCTCAATGAATACTTCTGTTCAGTTTTCACAAAGGAAAATGAAGGAAAAGGACCTCAGTTAGGAAAGAAGACTAATGAATCTTTTGATGCATGTGTCTTTACAGAGGAAGAGGTTCTAAGTCAGCTGTCTAAAATTAATACAAATAAGTCACAGGGGCCTGATGGGATACACCCAAAGCTATTAAAAGAGCTCAGCGGTGAACTAGCAAAACCATTAACAGATTTATTTAACCAATCACTGGCAACAGGAGACATCCCAGAAGATTGGAAATTAGCAAACGTTGTGCCCATTCACAAGAAAGGTAGTAGGGTGGAATCGGGCAAGTATAGGCGCTTGTTCTCTGACTGGCCCTGTCTGCATTTTAAATCTCGCGCTGGTCTTCAGTTGGCGCAGGCGCACTCAGTGGAGGACGCTCGCTTGGCCGCTCCATCCTCAGTGCGCCTGCGCCGGGTGTACATGTGATGGCATTGTGCACTGAGGATGGAGCGACCGAGCGAGCGTCCTCCACTGAGTGCGCCTGCGCCAGCTAAAGACCGGCGCAAGATTTAAAACGCAGACAGGGCCAGTCAGAGAACGAGCGCGTCCGCTGGCCCTGTCAATCAACATGAGGAGGGGGCGTCATTATGAATAGAGGATGCGGCTGCTAGCTGCAGGTAGCCGCCCTACCTGCTGCTAGACAGGTAATTTGCATATTATAAAAGTCAGTTTTTTTATATAACTACTGAACCAAACAGAGTAATAGCACTATATATTGAGAAATCGCAGCATAAGGATTTTAAGGAGACACAAAAAAAAAAAAATGAGTTCAGTGGAGTGTGATGACAGAAGGGTTTACCCACCTCTCATGGGACAGGAAACAGCATAGAAGCCACACATAAAAAGCCTCCTCCTCTTACCTAGATCAGTTTAGTGGCAGAGATACTAGAGATATGAATAAGAAAATATCATAATTTTCAGCTTTCTTTGACACCTACACACCAGCACTGACAGGAGGATTTATAGAGAAGTCAAATGATGGATCTAGCCACAGAAAGAACTTGGTGACCAAAGGCCAAGTCCTCATTTACAAGTATGCCCTACTTGTAAGGTTTAAAAAAGGTAGATGGGTTGGCCCACGTTACATCTCTACAAATCTGCTCCAAGGAAGCTGGTACCCCCTGAGCCTAAGAAGTTGAAACAGCTCTAGTTGAATGAGCTCTAAGGCTTGAAGGAAGCCCCTACAGATCCCTCAAGGGACAGGAAACACAACTGATCTAGGTAAAAGGAAGAGACTTTCTTTGTGGCTTGTACGCTGTCATTTCCCTGATGTCTCCACAAAAGCACTATGTATGTTTCTAGTTTCTCTAGCTTGGTGCCTTTTATTGGACTTGATATTTAACAGGCTACAGTATAGAGACAATGGATGTGTTACAATGATTAGTAATAATTTGGCCAACACGATACCAAACTTTTTCTAATGATTAGTAATGAATGCTTACATATTGCTGTAGAATGACATGCTGAGCATCAGTTAGTTTACCGCTTGTGGTTAAAGGGGTTTTTCAGGAGTTTTTTTTACTGATGACCTATCCTCCAATAGGTCATCAGTATCTGATTGGTGAGGGTCCAACACCTGGGACCCCCACTGATCAGCAAACCAAGCACAGTGCTGTACACTGTATGGGGGCTTTACTTGGTCTCCCAGCTCAGCCCTATTCACTTCAATGGGGCTGAGCTGTGCCTAGGCCATGTGACCAATGAACGTGACGTCACATTGCCTAAGCAAAGCTGGAGGTACTGCAAGTGCCAACTGATTGGAGTGGGTTCCAGGTTCCGGACCCACGTCAATTAGACACTGATGACTTGGAAAAACACTTTAAGTGTATGGACTATTTATTGGCAGTAAGAGACTGAACACAGACAGGGGCGTACATACAGGGGTCGCAGGGGTCGCAGTTGCGACCGGGCCCGGCACTCCAGGGGGCCCGGCCGCCTGTGGACCCCTGGCCCCGCCCCGCAGTAGTGCTGTGCCTGCCTGTTTAACCCGGGGCCCGCCGCCCAGTGTTGCGTTTCTGAGCTGCAGTCAGTGCCAGGCCAGCCCTACCCTCCTTGAGTCTCCACCCCCTGATTCTCCTCCCCGTGCTGGTGCGGCGTGCCTCGTCATTTCCGGTTGGGCGGCCGCACCAGACATGACGCAGAGATGCAGCAGGGAGAAGGCGCTTTCTGGAGAGCGCGAAGAAGCTGGCGCCGGTCTGGAAGTTAAGATAAGATAACATTAGATTTGTAAAAAGAAAAAAAAAAGGTCTTCCTAATTGCTCACCACATTTATGAGTGAGTGAGTTCAGAGTAGACGCAGAGTAGGGTCGGCAGGGGCTGGTTTTATAACTAGCTCTGTTACATTTCTGTAGCCTGCAACCTCTGACTGCCCAGTTGGGCTGAAACTACTACACCCAACATGTTTCGGCAGTAATAGTAAATGGATATTGGTGCAATTCTGGGCTACTATATAATACATATGTATTATATAGACTAATAGCTCAGAATTGCACCAATATCCATTTACTATTACTGCCAAAACATGTTGGGTGTAGTAGTTTCAGCCCAACTGGGCAGTCAGAGGTTGCAGGCTACAGAAATATAGCAGAGTTACTTAGGCTACTTTCACACCTGCGTTAGGTGCGGATCCGTCTGGTATCTACACAGACGGATCCGCACCTATAATGCAAATGCTTTCTGGGTCCGCTTGTGAGATCCGTTTCAGGGTTCTCATAAGAGGCCCAAAACAGATCAGTTCAACCCCCAATGCATTCTGAATGGATAAGGATCCATTCAGAATGCATCAGTTTGCCTCCGTTCAGCCTCCATTCGGTTCTGGAGGCGCACACCAAAACGCTGCTTGCAGCCAAACGGATCCGTTCTGAATGGATACAAGCATTTGCATTATAGGTGCGGATCCGTCTGTGCAGATTCGTTTTGGTGTGCGCCTGGCGATGCAGAGCCAAACGGATCCATCCTGACTTACAATGTAAGTCAATGGGGACGGATCCGTTTTCACTGACACAATATGGTGCAATTGAAAACGGATCTTCCTCCCATTGACTTTTAGTGTAAGTCAAAACGGATCCGTTTGCATTATCTTTTTTTTATTTTCTCGTGGTAATGCAAACGGATCCGTTCAGAACAGATGCAAGCGTTTGCATTATAGGTGCGGATCCGTCTGTGCAGATGCCAGACGGATCCGCACCTAACACAGGTGTGAAAGTAGCCTAACTCTGCTGCTGGTGGAGGGAGGTTGGGGGGGGCGGCGACGGGGAGGGGGGCCCCATGATTCAGTTTTGCACCGGGGCCCCATGGATTGTGTGTACGCCACTGAACACAGATGCTTGAGACGGGACAGAATTCACTTGAAATGTAGCAAGTAACACAATGATGCTCCATACACCTACAGCTAGTGAAGAACTGGCCCAAGGGTCATGGAAAGCCGCTATCCCGCTTCCTTACATTTGTTGTGTATAAACACAGTTCGTGCAGGATAGTAAGATTATATAGAACTAGAAAAGGTACAATTTCTGGGGAAATTGTGTGATGTGTTCTTGCCTCCACCAGTAGCTTACAACTGGAGTGGGTGGAGTAACTGGGTGCAGTGTAGACTCCGCCCACTTTTATAAATTTTGACCTTTGTCTCACACTGACCCACCCTGCCGAGTTTGGGTGCTGTGAGAATGACAGCTGTTTAAAGGTTTCTTATTGAAGTCAATAGGGAAAATCTGATTGGTTGTTTGTGGCTCCGCCCACTTTTTAGCATCCCCAAAATGAGATATACATTGGCACAGTCCTCCAGTGACCAACTGTTCCAAGTTTCGGGAACCCTGCCATTAACAGTCTAAGAGCAGCGGCAGTTTGAATTTTTCCCATTTAAACAAATGGCTGAAATTTGATTGGCCGTTGTAGACCCCGCCCACTTTTTAAATTTTTTTACCCCAGTCACCCAATGACCTACGGTGCCTAGTTTGGGTATTCTGGCTTAAATACTGTGAGAATGACAGCAATTTAAAAGTTTCTCATTGAAGTCAATAGGGAAAATCTGATTGGTGGTTTGTAGCTCCGCCCACTTTTTAATGTCCCCCAAAATGTGACAGAAATTTTCAGGTTGACCCCATGACTAAGTGACCCAAGTTTGGTGACTTTAGTTTAAAATCTGTGCGACTGGGAGAGATTTGAAAATTGTCCCTGTCAAAGTCAATGGGAAAAACGTGGATTTTGGGGGCCCTGTCCCAGGGGCCCGGAGGGTGGGATCGGGTAACAAAGCAAAAGCAAGGTACTTGGGTGGGTGCCGACCAAGTCTGCAAAGTTTGGAATTTGTACTCCTAAAAATGTGGGAGAAGTAGCAATTTGAAGGTCTCATTAAAGTCAATGGGGAGATTTTGATTGGTTCTGTGTGGCCCCGCCCACTTTTTGGGGTCCCCGAAATGTGCCCAAAGTTTTCGGGTTGACTCCATGACTAAGTGACCCAAGTTTGGTGACTTTAGTTTAAAATCTGTGCGAGTGGGAGCGAGATGAAAATTTACCCTGTCAAAGTCTATGGGAAAAAAGGGGGCTTCCGGGGCCCGCCACGGGGGCCCCGGGGGTGGGATCGCTCCACAAAGTAATAGCAATCCGATCGGGTACAATCTGCATGTTTTGGTAAATTTTTGTCTATGTAGTGTAAAAACTGTGGGAGGAGTTAGGGTGGCAAATTTGGCTATAATAAGAATAAGAAGAATAATAATAATATACTTGTGAGATAATAGTATGTGGTCTTGCTATGCAAGAACACATAATAAGCAGTTGAACATCCAGCAACGGTCATATGTACAATGTGGCAAATAAGCCATCGGAAGGGGAAGTTTGGAGAGTCGATTTAAGCTCCAAACTATACTACTAATTTTATGATCTCTCTTTGTCATGACTTAGTATATTTGCTTAAGGGTACTTTGACACTAGCATTTTTCTTTTCCGGCATAGAGTTCTGTCACAGGGACTCAATACCTGAAGAAAAACTGATCAGTTTTATCCTAATGCATTCTGAATGGAGAGCAATCCGTTCAGTCCCTCTTACGTTTTTTGGCCGGAGAAAATACCGCAGCATGCTGCAGTTTTCTCTCTGGCTAAAACACTTTCCGGAATGTCGGATCCGGCATTAATTTCCATTGAAATGCATTAATGCCAAATCCGGCCCCAAGTGTTCCTGCAAAACAGATTTGGATTTCCGGTCTGCGCATGCAAAAATGCAAAAAAAAATTATAAATACCGGAGAGATACGGATCTGGTATTTCAATGCATTTGTCAGATGGATCTGCATACGGATCAGTCTGACAAATGCCATCCGTTTGCGTCTGGATTTCCGGATCCGGCAGGCAGTTTTGGTGACGGAACTGCCTGTCGGAATCCTCTGCGGCAAGTGTGAAAGTACCCTAAGACTTGTACCCCAATCTCCAAATAAAATGATATCATGCCATGCACTGGTAATTCTTCCAGAATATTCCAGTAAAACCAGCAGAATTCCAGAATTCCTTACGTCATAACTACTTAGAAATGAAACAATGGCTGCAGTCCAGGAATAAATCATCTTTTGTCAGCTATGAAAAGAAAAATTATGTTATCAATCTTTTGGCTTATCACCGCCGTGAACAAATATTATTAAGGCTACTATTTGTCACTGGTATCATTTCAGACGCAGCTCATATCTCTTGCTATGACAGTACGGCAGGCTATATCCTACACGTACCACCAGGCGCCCGTCATAAAATGATCTTCACAATGTGACTTTAAGATGACAGCAGTTGTATTTCTCAATATATAAAACCATGGATGGTAAAAAGAACACAAACACATTGACCAATTACCAGTGCAATGTAACAGTATCCTTAATACGCAAGCGTGTATAATACATTTCATATCAGCTATTATATCTGCATAATAAAAAAAGAATGACAGACACAGATTTATATGTATATCAGGCGCACAATCCGCACATTTATTACCAATACCATGATAACCATTCTGAAGGCAAACAACGCTGCGGCCACAACATAAGAGTAACTCACACAAAATATAACACAAATGAGGACAGTCTGCGCAGGGGGCATTTAGTTATTCCTAGGGGGGCCCTGTAAAATACAAAGCAGACAGTAGAAATAGCAGAAATACCCATCTCAATATGTTGTTTTTTTTTTTTTACTACACAATTCTTATTTTATCATATATTTTTTTAATCAGACCTAGGCTAGAGAAGCTACAATGAAAAACAGGGAAAAAAAATTAAATCTAAAAAGTTTCAAGAAAATTGTGAAAATCCACTTTTCTCTGTAAAAATTGGACAAAACTTCCAGGACTTTTGAACGAGTAACTGCAAAGTACTGACTTCATGTGCATGCTCCCTTAAGCTGAGTATGTCAAAGAATGTTGCATCAGTAACTATCTGCCTATGTGCAGCAGGTCTGATCAGGCATAGCCTGGCTGGCAGGCAGTAAAGTCGGTCATATCTATTAGGGAGCCTTCACGCATGGCCGAAAAATCAGCAGGTGCATATTTTTACGATGGTGTGGAGTAGGATGCAACTTTCTTTGTGAATTTGGATGCAGGTTTCTCTTACATCCCCCACTGAAATGAAGGGAGACATTCGGCTTTAGAAAATCTGCAACGTATTGTTATTTACGCTGCAGAGTGGTATTCCACAGTTAATCGCGGTGAAAGTGATTGACACTGGCATTCCTTCACTGGCAGATATCAGGATAAAGACGCGTAGGGCATGATCATTTGTTTTCATGGGAGGTAAGCCGCCAACAGAGGTGTCTTGCAGCAGCTTATTAACCTGTCAGAACCTGCAGATTTGGCCGACTATAAGAGGGGAGGGAGATGAAGAATTTGTACTTCTTTTTGGATCCATGCCTGCTTTGGCTTCAAAATGTCAAACACTGTCAGAAACTGCATTTGCCATTCCAGGCTAGATGTGGCCATGCACTTCCAATAGCTGTCAGCCGAATACCCGTTCGGCCTTCTGAAATTTTAAAAGAAGGAGAAGAAAAAGGAACAATTGATTGGTTCCATTCCTGCTTGACCCACTTTTAGCCTTGGCTCAAAAAAACTACATAAAGAAGGGCACAAAAAAACACACTTGTTTTACAAATTTGGTGCAAGCTTTTATGACTGCTCTCCTGGCACAGACCAAATGAAATGATTGAGGTATGGACCAGAGGTAGACAACCCTAGAGAGGCGGAGATCTACTGGTAACTTTGGTGAATCTTCCGATCTACTCGCTACTATGTTAAGACAAAACCATGGGGTGGTGGAAGCCTGCTGAGCCAAAAAAATGAAATGTGCTTATTAACGAAGCTTTCCTCGTTATAAAAATGTAATGCGGCGGTACACAACACTTATTGAACCAAAGCATCGGCCCAAGTGCGCACACCAGGCTCCCTGGCAAGCTGGACAATGATCATCCAGTACTGGAGAATAAACTTTATTCTACAGCAGTGGTTGAAATACCACCACCCGTTGGTGATCGATCTGACAATCTAGATCGATGTGTTGCAAACCCCTGCCGTAGACGTGCATGAACGTATACATTATTACAGTACCATAAAATATTCAGTACAGGTCTCATCTATTGCTTGTGCTCAGCTTTGTTATGGGACCTACAGATCCAAATGTTAAATATACATTCTCAGAGGAGAATCAGAGGACGGAAGTCAATCAACGAAAGCAAAAATTGCAATCCAAACGAGAGGGGCTTATCATATCTCTGCTATATGTGGGTTCTAGTCCCCATAAAACACGCAAGGCAAATACTAATCAACAGGAGCTGCAATATTGACTTTGCATACAGTGTGTGTTTTGTAACTCAGCCGCCAATATCAGCTCCATGAATAAAACATCAATATGAATTCAATGTCAGTCTTCACCGGAGACATTATAACAGATACAACTCATTTACTCACAAGCTTCCCCGTCTTGGTAGGCTCAGTTCTTTCTGAAAGAGAACAAAGTACATATTCTGTTAAAACGGGAAAGACACCAACATCTGTATAAAGCTAATTAAATAGATATATCCCCTACAACATTTCAACCGCACAATGTCTACTTCGGTCTCTAGTGATTTACAATGTGGGGTGGAGAAATCTACATTTTAATCTGCCGCCACCTTATTAGAAAAACAATATATTTGACATTATACAGTACATTGTGTGAGATAACTGATCACAGGGCATACTGGTTGTCACACCAAGCTTAAAGGGGTTGTGCATTGGTTTTATAATGATGACCTAATCTCAGCATATGTCATCAATGTCTAATCAGCGGGGGTCCAACGCCCCCACCGATCAGCTTTTTGAAGTGGGGGCGGTGCTCCATGCGAGCGCTGCTTCCCCTTCCTTACACTACTCATCATCTCCCTTGCATCGGTGGCATGGTGTAATTACAAAGTATTTGACCATATATAGTGTAATAAAGGGGAAGCAGAACTCGCCTGGAGCGCCGCCTCTTTTTCAAACAGCCGATAAGCGGGGATACCGGGTGTCGGACCTCTGCCGATCTGATATTGATGACCTAACTTAAGGATAGGTCATCAGTATAAAACTCCTGTACAAACCCTTTAAGTTGTGAGTATCCAATCGTTTATTATTTTCTTACATTTGGATATTTCCAGTTCTGACGCCCCAGTCCATACTTCCGGTCCATGTTTAAAGGTTGCAGTGTTGATGTAACTGTATACGGCACTTTTCTGGGGCCATATTCCACTAAGCACAGTGCTTGGCTTTAGCCATTGTGCTGTATATGGCTACATCACCGCAGCAGCCAGCAAACGGTGATGATTCGCCAATGAACACATGCGGGCTGCCATCTTGACTCACCCGTCCGGCGATGCACATGTAAGCCCTTACCTGTTCATGCACCAGGAGCCGTTCTCAAATAAAATGCGGTCACCAGGAGCAGGCAGTTCCAAGAACAGCCGCCGGGGGCCTTCATCAGGCTGTTCTCGAACTGCCTGCTCCCGGTGACCGCATTTGATTTCAGACCGGCTCCCGGCACAGGCAAGGGCTTACATGTGCATCGCCGGACGGGTGAATCAAGATGGCAGCCCGCATGTGTTCGTTGGCGAACACTGCGAACTGACCATCACTGCCAATAAACACTCAACAGACGTGCGGACCAGTGCAGCAGCGCTTTTAGTATTTTATCACGTTTTCACATTTGCGTTGTCCAGACCCGTTGTGTACTCCATTTGCCGGAATTACACGCCGGATCCAGAAAAACGCAAGTGAACTGAAAGCATTTGAAGACGGATCCGTCTTCAAAATGCGTTCAGTGTTACTATGGCAGCCAGGACGCTATTAAAGTCCTGGTTGCCATAGTAGTAGTGGGGAGCGGGGAGCGGTATACTTACCGTCCGTGCGGCTCCCGGGGCGCTCCAGAATGACGTCAGAGCGCCCCATGCGCAGGGATGACGTGTCCATGCGATCACGTCATCCATGCACGTGGGGCGCCCTGACGTCACTCTGGAGCGCCCCGGGAGCCGCACGGACGGTAAGTATACTGCTCCCCCGCTCCCCACTACACTTTACTATGGCTGCCAGGACTTTAGCGTCCTGGCAGCCATGGTAACCATTCAGAAAAAGCTAAACGTCGGATCCGGTAATGCGCCGAAACGACGTTTAGCTTAAGGCCAGATCCGGATTAATGTCTTTCAATGGGCATTAATTCCGGATCCGGCCTTGTGGCAAGTGTTCAGGATTTTTGGCCGGAGCAAAAAGCACAGCATGCTGCAAACGTTCCGGTCCGGAACTGAAGACATCCTGATGCATCCTGAATGGATTTCTCTCCATTCAGAATGCATGGGGATAATCCTGATCAGGATTCTTCCGGCATAGAGCCCCGACGACGGAACTCTATGCCGGAACAAAAGAACGCAAGTGTGAAAGAGCCCTTAGGCCTTATTCACACAGTGTTTGGTCAGTGATTTCCCTCAGTGATTTTGAGCCAAAACCAAGTGGGGGTCCAAAACACAGAACAGGTGCAGATCTTTCCCTTCTACCTTATGTCTGTGTAGGATCCACTCCTGGTTTTGTCTCACAATCACTGATGGAAATCACTGACCAAACACTGACTGTGTGAATGAAGCCTTAAAGAGGGGAGATAATGGCAAAGCATCTTAGGAGCGAATACTAGTAAGCACTTCCATTATGGAGGCACTCACTAGCACACAGTAGGACGGACGAGTGGTGAATATAGTGCTCCTGGTGCTGTCTGCACTGTCCTCACTGCATACATCATCAGGACATAGCGCGCGACCTGATGCACCATGAGAAGACCGGAGAGGAGAGGCGAGGCGAGTACAGGTAGAGCTACTGGATCTACAGAGTGGAGGCGCCGTCTGGACCAAATGAGCCAAGTTTATTTATTTATGTCTGATGGGGTTCTGATCTGAGGTCTAATGAGGAATGGGGGTCTGATCTGAGGTCTGATGGGGGACTAATGAGGAATTCGGGTCTGATGTGGGAATGAGCTGAGGTCTGATTAAAATTATTTTTCATATTTTCTTCCTCTAAATCTCGGTGCGTCTTATGGAGCAAAAAATACGGTAACTACTGCAGTACTAACTTTATCTTTGAGCTCCTGATTAAACAGTCACTTTAGTGCATTACAATGATGACTTACAAAGAGCACAGAGCCTGAAAGGCAGCATAGAGAGCATAAGTAGTAGGCGGTCCATGCACCCTCACATGGCATCTCCCTACAGCACTGTATTACGGAAATGATCGTTACTGCAGATAAATCAATTACAACTTTTGTTTTCTATGTAATAGAAAGCTTATGTTTATTTAACATATATCATTAAGCACAAATATACTGTATAGTGATGCACAATAAAAGAATGTTTAAGGACAATTTAACATCTAAATTATGAATATTATAAAAACAAATATCCCGTTGGTAGGTTGTTACCCGCTATACATGGGGGGATTTCTGCCACACCACTCACCCAGCTTCCGTTTTTGTTCTCCTGGCAGCTCGGACCTGCACCGCCCTCCTCTGCCCACCTACAGCGAGTCTAGTCTCCGTAATCCTCTGGCTCACTCCCCACTGCAGCCCGCGGCTTGTGCTTAAAGGGTCAGTGTGCACATGCTAATGGCTGGAGATCATAAGATATGCAAGGCATCTTCTCCTATTGGAGGGCACCTTAACAAGGCAACTAGGTAGTCTAGTTTCCCTGCAAAGGTGTGCTATTCTGTTTTCCCATGTACGGGCTGCTTGTTTACCGATTTTGACCCTCCACTGCCTGACTCAACCTATGCCTGTTTACCATTTTAAACCTTGCTGCCTGCTCTGACCTCGGACTGGTTTTGCATGAACTCTGCCTACCCTAACCTTGGCCTGTTACTGACTACAAGTATAGCCTGAATCTTTGGTCCTTCCCACTAGGGGTGGGCGGTATAGGCGATATAGGTGATATGCGATATGAATTTGGGCCACGATATGGATTTTCGCCATATCGCCTATATCGCCGGACCGCGATATGATCGCGCGCACCATGTTCTCCTGAGCCGGCCGGCACAGCGGAGGGAGGAGGGAGTCTCTCCCTCCCCACTGTGCGCGGCTGCCGCTGAACACTAATGAGGACAGAGTAGGAGGAGGAGGGGAGGGACTGTGGCCACTGCGCTACCAATGAATGTGCCGGCCATATCACACAGGGTCCCCCTCCTCCCCCCCATCATTGGTGGCAGTTTGCAGTTCCGATCGGAGCCCCAGCAGTGTAATGCTGGGGCTCCGATCGGTTACCATGGCAGTCAGGAGTCACGCTGCTGAAGTCCTGGCTGCCCTGGTATGTTAGTGAGCAGAGAGCAGCGCATTATACTCGCGTGCGCTGTGGCCGCTGGTCGCTCCTTCTTCTGTCTGTGCGGCGGATTGCTAATGCTTACAGCATTAGCAATGCGCCGCACAGACCTATGAGAAGAAGGAGCGACCGGCGGCCACAGCGCACGTGAGTATAATGCGCTGCTCTCTGCTCACTAACATACCATGGCAGCCAGGACTTCAGCAGCGTGACTCCTGACTGCCATGGTAACCGATCGGAGCCCCAGCATTACACTGCTGGGGCTCCGATCGGAACTGCAAACTGCCACCAATGATGGGGGGGGAGGAGGGGGACCCTGTGGCCACTGCCACCAATGATTAATACTGGGGAGGGTGGGAGGGAGGGTTGCGTTACCAGAGGGGGCAGATCAGAGGCTGGGGGAGAAGATCAGAGGCTGGGGAAGGGGGGCAGATCAGAGGTTGGGGAGAAGAACAGAGGCTGGGGAAGGGGGGCAGAGCAGAGGCTGGGGAGCAGATCAGAGGCTGGGGAAGGGGGGCAGATCAGAGGCTGGGGAGAAGATCAGAGGCTGGGGAAGGGGGCAGATCAGAGGCTGGGGAGAAGATCAGAGGCTGGGGAAGGGGGCAGATCAGAGGCTGGGGAAGGGGGCAGATCAGAGGCTGGGGGGGGCAGATCAGAGGCTGGGGGGGGCAGATCAGAGGCTGGGGGGGGGCAGATCAGAGGCTGGGGGGGGGGGCAGATCAGAGGCTGGGGGGGGGCAGATCAGAGGCTGGGGGGGGCAGATCAGAGGCTGGGGGGGGCAGATCAGAGGCTGGGGGGGGCAGATCAGAGGCTGGGGGGGGCAGATCAGAGGCTGGGGGGGGCAGATCAGAGGCTGGGGGGGGGCAGATCAGAGGCTGGGGGGGGCAGATCAGAGGCTGGGGGAGCACATGAGAGGCTGGCACCATGGTCAGCTCCCTGCTGTTGTGTGCACTATGCACAGGGCAGCAGGGAGAGTGTAAAGTCCTATTCACCCTAATAGAGCTCTATTAGGGTGAATATGACAAGGGTTCTAGCCCTTAAGGAGGCCAATAGTTAATAAATAAAAAGTAAAAAATAAATAAAATTTAAACACCCCCCCCCCCCATATAGAAAACAATATATCGCAATATATATCGCATATCGCACATGCTTAAAATTATATCGCAATATAGATTTTAGGCCATATCGCCCACCCCTACTTCCCACCGATGTCTCCGGTGAGACAGCCACAAAGCAGATTACACAGTCCAGGTTGAAACTCAATGCCAAACTAACATTTCCCAAGAACAGGTACTGTCTTGTGCAAGATTTAGAGACCACCTTGTGATTGTTCACATTACTTCCTTTGCTGGCTGGATTCATTTTTCCATCACATTATACATGACTCATTTCCATGGTTACAACCACCTTGCAATCCAGCAGTGGTGGCCGTACCTGCACACTTAAAAAAAAAATATTCCCCTCATGTCAATTATTTGTGTGGATTTCACCTTTTGCAATGCAAAAGAAGAGATCTAGTAAAACCACATCAAATCTGCAACACAGTCTCTAAGTCCCACATTTGGATTTTGCTACAGATTTGGTGCATAGGAATTATGTGAGGAATTTCTCTTTGTGGTATATACACTGCAGGTCATTCTGTAGAATTACTACCGAACTTACATAAAGCTTAACCCGCAGATTTTAAGTCTGAAGCATGTCAACCTATGCTGTGGATTTCCACTGAAAATTTCAAACTTTGCAATGTAG
This sequence comes from Bufo gargarizans, assembly GCF_014858855.1. NCBI lineage: Eukaryota > Metazoa > Chordata > Amphibia > Anura > Bufonidae > Bufo > Bufo gargarizans. Next base: position 675,487,784 of record NC_058080.1, read on the forward strand.
AGGGTGAAATCCGCAGCAAATCTGTAGAAAAATCCACGTGTAACAAAATATGCCGCCAAAACTCTTTCATTCATACAATCTTAAAACCTTTAAGTTACAGGTAGTTCTCCAACACTGATTGTTATCCTTCAAAGAGATACTAAACATCACACAAGTTTCTTCCTAATGTACTGAAAAGAGATTTTATTTTTTATTTTATTTTTTAAATCAGATATTATACATTAGGTTAAAGCAAAAAAGAAAAAAATATTGGAAATGCGGTTAAAAATTTGATCAACTGTACTATTAATAAGCAATGTATGACGCGGTTCACGCCTACATTTCTTTTCATCATTGAATTCAGTATTTTTAGCAAAAAGAAAAATGCTGTTAAATAATAAACCTTGAATAAACCCATCACACATGAATGGGGTCTATAGGAACATAACCGTAATGTGAAGAGCCTAAAAATTCAATATTCTACTATTCTATATATTCTACTACACTATAACAAGGCCACTGTTAGAGAGCAACTTACAGAAACCTGCATCTTCCATATCCATGTATATAAAGTGGCTTTTCAATATTTTTATACTGATGGTTGTGGTCTATCCTCAAAAAAGGCTACCAATATCAGTGGGGACCGACATTACACATGTGCCAATCAGCTGTTCAGGATTGGTTCTGGCACAGTAACTACACAGCTCTATCCTGAGAATAGACAGTCAACATAAAAATACTAGAAATCCCTTTAAAAAGTGACTCCAGTTCAGAATGAATGTATAATTCATAGTTAAATACACGGTCCTCTGCTTTTTAATCCTACTGGTGCCATTCCACCTACAGATTTACAAAAATCATGCATTCCTACACTTGATGTTCATTGGCATTAGTTGTGTTGTGTCAGTTTATAATTTTCTGCTAATTTTTTATTTAATGCACAGCAAGTTCGGGATTGCTGCATCCATATTCCCAGCCCAATGTACATTTCTGTAAAATAGTCACCAACTTCTCAAACAACTCTACATACACACTGTATTTTGGCAGTCTGAGACATTCCCCAAACTCTCTGCTGGTCAGGGGCGTAGCTAAAGGCTCATGGGCCCCTGGTGCAAGAGTTTAACTTGGGCCCCCTTCCCTCAGTGCTTTGTGGTCAGGGGCAGGGAAGCACATTGCCTTCCTGCTGCCTGAAGCAAAAATTGAAACTACACCCCCCACCATGCCAAATTCTTGACCTTACCCCTTCCCTCCAGCCAGAGGTGTAACTTGACCAGCATGCACTTTCTATAATACCGGTGTCTTCTCATGTGGCACAAGGGTCTTTGGGGCTCCTCAGGCTCCTGGGCCCGGTTGCGACTGCTACCTCTGCACCCCCTATAGCTACGCCCCCGCTGCTGGTCTATCCAAGAGCAGAGGGAGTATCTCCAACTACCAACACACTACGTTGGGTAAAATATATACATTTGATTTTCTGTGTTATGCCTAGTGTGAGGCTTGTGGATGGTGCATGACTCAGACTCTCAGGCCCTGCATAAGCATAAAATAAGTTAACAGCCTAGCAGACTGCTCAAAAACAACTCGCTCCCCCAAAGAAAAAAATTCTGTCTTAATGCATCTAAGTTGGCCTCTTCTATGTAGCAGAATAGAAGTAGAAAAAAAATGCCATTCAAAAGTCATATCTGCCCTACTTGAACAAAATACACAAAGTATAGGGCAGTGGTGGCGAACCTATGGCACGGGTGCCAGAGGCGGCACTCCGGGCCCTTTCTGTGGGTACCCGCCCCTGGAAAAGCTCTACAGTGTACCAATATGCCTTAGACTTCTAATGGAATTCATCAGCGCAGGGCGCACTATGAACAGCACAGGCAGGGACTGTAGTATTCTGGTAAAATTGCCGTGTTGGCACTTTGCAATAAATAAGTGGGTTTTGGGTTGCAGTTTGGGCACTCTGTCTCTAAAAGGTTCAACATCACTGGTATAGGGGTTCTCCAGTAAGGACCCTCCACTAGGGTTGAGCGAACTTGTGTTTTAAGTTCGGCGTCCAAAGATCGGGTTTAGGTTATCAAAGAATACCGTTATGGATTCCGTTACCACTGACCATAACGGAATTCGGAATCCATAACGGGATTCTTCGATAACTCAAACATAGGATGCCAAATTTAAAACACAAGTTCGCTGAACACTACCCTTCACTAAAACGTAATGCTGAGAATTCGGCCAGCAAAGCTCTAAAAGGTCTTCATTAGAAACAATATACAGTATGCTCATTATTTTTAGTGGGCACTGTATAATACTTAGGTTTCGGTGCAGGTACCCACCATGGAAAATAAGCAAGTCTCAACTATCTCATGGTAGCCCTCAAATTTAACCAAGGTTTTCCAATTATTGCCTATCCAAACTGCTGTGACAGATACTACAGCTTGTCTCGTTCGAGAAATTCGAGGTTGATCAAGCACCTTAGGTTACGCCATCAATGTTAGGTTCAAGTGTCCCTATCATAGTGACAAAGTTTTGGTTAGTGGAAGTCTGGGTGCTGAGAGCCCCACCAATTGCTAGAATGAAGAGAAAGAAGAGCTCATTAGTGTTCTCTCTTCTTGTTGCAGGAGACAGGCTCAATAGAAGGTCTACGAGCCCACCCCAAGTCTGTCTCCTGCAGCAAGAAGAGAGAGGGCTCTATGCAAGTCATTCCTTCCCCTCGTTCTAGCAATTGGTGGGGGTCTCTGCACGCAAATCCCCCCTCTACATTGATCAAAACCTATATTATGTTGCCATGATAGGTACACTTTCAGCATACAGAGGTTGGACCACAAATAACCAAACACTAATGGCCTAGCTGACGCTAGACCATCAATTCTAAGTCTTTAAAGGGATTCTGTCATCCAGATTTGATCTACAGAGCTTTTCAAATCATCACATCAGTCTCCTCGATTTAGTTTAAATTAAAATATACTAGTCTTACCCCCATATGTCCTGTCATTTAGGCAAAAAAATTGCTTTTATTCATATGCAAATAACCTCTCTAAGGAGCCCAAGGGGCTGTCCCACTGGCCATTCGAGCCCAGCCACGCCCATCATCTCAAAGCACAGCACCACCCGGATGTTAATTATTCATTGCTCTCCTCGCTGACTTTCTTTTTCTAGTGCGCTGTAATCTTGCGCATGCGTCCTGGATCTACTCGTCCTGGCCCGCACGGTAACCTGGCAGACAGCTGACGCATGCGTGCTTGGTTCGGTGAGGCTGCTGCCAGGACTCCGCGTGGGCCCGGACGAGTGGATCCAGGGCGCATTCGCGAGATTACGGCGCACTAGAAAAAAAAAATCTGTGAGGAGAGGAGTGAATAATTAACAGCGGGGTGATGCTGGGCTCTGATTTTTTTTGCCTAAACGACAAGACATAGGGGGGGGGGGGGGGTAAGACTAGTATATTTTAATCTAAATCGAGGAGACTGATGTGATGTGAAACGCTCTGTAGATAAAATCCGGATGACAGAATCCCTTTAAAGAGGTTCTGTGGGCTTCGACAAAAAAGGATGACTCAATGAACAGTTTGATGGATAGTTTATTGAAAAATGCTCCTTAGGGCCTCTCGCATACGAACACATTATGTGGTCTGCAAACCACGGACGGAGAGCACACGATGTGCTGTCTGCATTTTTTGCGGCTCCATTAAAAAGAACTGGTCCACATCCAATTAGCAAAACCTGCGAATCGGATGCAGAAAAAAAATATACAATCATATGCATGAGGCCCAAGGATGAGCAGCGAGGTTTACTTGTATGGTTTTCTTCTTACCTGTATGCGCCCAGGATCCGGCTAGTACCAATTTCAAAAACAAGGGAAAAAAGCATAGTGAATTATGCCAGAAGTTATTACATTTCACTTATGGTCAAATTAATCATATAGTAAGCATATTAGTCGATAACATGGTACATTCTTCACATTCGGATGTTGAAAACAAGCTTCATACTACAAGTAACAATACGCAGAACATTGGTCGTAAATAAGCCAAGTCTGGATTGCCAGAAAAGCTACATAAATTCTTCAACGTTACATAAACTCCACACAGTTAAATGGCAAACAAAGCAATATATTCTGCTCTATTTGCAGTCATCCTCGGATTATTGATTGTAACGTTTACCGATGATACACAGTAATCCTTCAATGAAATGTATTTGAGTGATTCCACGGCACTTTGTGACACTAGTGGCTAAAATATCAATTTGCTGAAAAACATCTTGTGAAATATTTCACCATTAAACTGACATATTCATATTCAGGCTCGTTCCTTCCGCTACTTCCATGTTTGAATTATGAGGTTACTAAATGGAAATCTAACATCTTTTTCACATGGCAAAAAGCGGATTTAGATTTTCTTCTGCAACAAAGTTGAAACTAATCAAGAAAATGACAATATTCAGCAAATGCAGGCATGATTTCTGAACAAAGTTTTTTTTAATTGAGTGCATCTTTTCGGAGCCCAAATTAAAAAGGTTCCTAGAGAGATATGGATCAGACAGGGGTAATGATACGAGTATTTTTTCTTATTTTGTCAAACCGATAGGCCAATGTCACAATTCCAATTTTTTGACATCATTAAAGGTAGCCATACACATTAGATAGAAGTTGGTTGATGGTTGAACAGCAGTTGATCAATCATCTAGTAAATGTTCCTTTCACAGATACATCCATTTTCAGACAATGATTTTCTGTCATTGATTGGCTAAAATAATTGTCCGTTGTTAAATTTCAACTGACGAACGTTAGTTTTCTGTCTGTGCACACAAACCGCAATCCCCCCCCCCCCCCCATTCATGTTCAGGATGGCCAAGCGTCCCATCCCCCTTCACAGCCCCACTACATATCCCAGCAACCCGAATCTTGGGGGTAAGAAGAGGGAGCTCCCTCCCTGCCCCATCGGACCCCTAGCCTTTAGTGGCAGTGTCCTGATTGTTACCATGGCAACCAGATGCCTTCCTATTGTATATATCCAAGCCTGATCAGGCTAAGTGTAAATGACAATACACTGCAGTGTAAGATATGGTCATATACAATGTCTTATGGGTTGAGTTATAATTTGTATATAAATGAATTGGGTGAACTATATCAGATTTGTAGAGTCATTGATATAGCAGATGAAAAGGTTTTCTAATGAATATTCTTGGGGTCAATTGTTGTAGAGAAGCCTTCTGTATTGTTAATCAGGATGTCTACAGTAGTGTTAGCAGATGGACTCTCCCATTCAAATACGAATTCTAGATTGTATCACAACCAGTATTTAAAATATATACTAATACACCGGAGACAAGTGTGTATCTGACATATAGCTGGGGAAATACCGCTATACCAGAGACAAGTGTGTATCTGACATATAGCCGGGGAAACACCGCTATACTGGAGACAAGTGTGTATCTGACATATAGCCGGGGAAACACTGCTATACTGGAGACAAGTGTGTATCTGACATATAGCCGGGGAAACACCGCTATACCGGAGACAAGTGTGTATCTGACATATAGCCGGGGAAACACTGCTATACTGGAGACAAGTGTGTATCTGACATATAGCCGGGGAAACACCGCTATACTGGAGACAAGTGTGTATCTGACATATAGCCGTGGAAACACAGCTATACCGGAGACAAGTGTGTATCTGACATATAGCCGTGGAAACACAGCTATACCGGAGACAAGTGTGTATCTGACATATAGCCGGGGAAACACCGCTATACCGGAGAAAAGTCTGAATCAGACTTTTGTGATATTAAAAAAAAGTGATATACAATATGAAAGCATAGTCTAATGTGCATTAGATCACTTTGACTATTGTGATTCTCTGAGGGATAGCAGAGATGAGAGTGTACCCAACCATTTGTAGCATAAAAAGGTGTGCAAAGAGAAGTATGTAGCTCTTGTTCTAATAGACAATACCTTGCTAGGGACACAGAATCCCCAGCCATAGACACACATATTATGGATAAAACTTTGTTTGAATATTGTACGGAGCGAGCGCTCCGCACAGTTTAAGAATGTATTGGCTCCTATGAGCCAAAGTTATTACTTCGCCAAGTCTCGCAAGACTTTGCATAATAACTTCATAAATTAGTTTCTACTGTAAAAAAACATTTTCCAAACTCTGGTTCGGTTCCAAGGTACCACTTAGGACCGAACCCGAGTTCGGGAAATGGACATTCATTTATGAAGTTATTACATGAAGTCTTGCGAGACTTAGCGAAGTAATAACTTCGGCTCATAGGAGCCAATACATTCTAATACTGTAAGGAGCCAGCAAAGTATTATGCGAATTGACTTCAGATGTTCCTTTCGAAGTAGATTCACTCATCTCTAATGATTACCATGTCTGTGATTGGAATAGGGCTCTGTGTATCACTGTAATAAAGCTATGGAGGAGGTGAAAAACAACTGGCAAGAAGGAAGTGTACCGTCTAGTACATGGAAACAAACTGAGCATGCTCCCTGGAAACTGGGCTCTGAAGGAAGATGTAATGGGTGTAGCTATTGGGCTGAGCTGGAGTAGTGCGCGGGGAGTGGGGGCGTGGAGCAGCACTGCCGCGAGGGGCAGGATACAGAGAAGAGCTGCTCATCACTGCTGACACCCCCATACCCAGGAAGCATGGCAGACATGAGAAAAGTACAGCTTGATCAAAACATGTTTCAAGGTACTCAGCTTTAGTCTGTCATATTAGAAGCTATTGTAGGGAGTTCTTACATTTTTACAGACCCGAATAACCCCTTTAAACAAATCTGGAGTTAATATGCACATTTGCTGTGAATTTGCGGCAGATTACGTTCCAGGACACCTAGTGTGAAAATCTGCAGAAGAAGTTGCCATGCTGCGGATTTGAAAATCTACATTTCAAGTAATTTTTTTAAGCAAAAAATGCCTGTTGTGGATAAAATTTATTACAATCTTGTCTCCTTTACTACTACTACTGTATTCCACTGCGGACTTTTCACTTGCAAATCCTGATGGAAAATCTGCATTGTTCTTGCACTACATAGAGATACCCTAAATAGTATCAAGAGGCTGCGTCTAAGCCTCAGTTATAGCAACCAATTATTTTACAATTGGGGTAAGAACCGGAGATGAAGAATAGGGGTAACACACACAACCCAAGATGGGAAGGAAAAGACAGGAGGCAAACATGTTTGTGGATGGACGCACAGAAGTCTTCGTCTCTTGAATCCAAAATAGTCGTTCTCAAGTACCTGTGAACTTGCTGATTCTGACATGGAGAACATATCCACATATGTACATAATATGGAGAATACATGCCGTTATTCGAGGGCCTTGACTTGGTAATTTTTCTCTGAAAAGGTTATACTCAAATTTATTACCTATTAATGAGAACAGAATAAAGAAATTCTGCTTGAATTTGGTTTTCATTTGCAACAATTTATATTCTGAATTCTGCAATTGACCTTTCCCAACTTTTGTCCCAGTTCTCGTCACTTAGTGAGTATGTGAACGCTTTCCTTTTGTTCATTCTGAACATCTGCTATTTATTCGGATGATTTTTCAATCTTTTGTGTTATTTATCGGACAACACAGAATGGATATGAAAGGGAACGTGTGCAGTAATGCCATTTCCATCATAGCCTTGTAACAACAAAAGTCAGAAAACCATATAGAAGACTTGCAAAGTATACTCTATTCATGGGTTCTTCACGGAGAATGTGGCGCCTGGTGAAATGTGGTCATGGTTTTTATCTATCAGGGCATCATTTTAAAAAATCTGGTCCTTAAAAAGTCTAAAATAAATACAAATCTCAGACAAATTACACTGTCATTATTGAACAAAACTAGGCCAAAATGTAGAAGCTGCGTGTCAAAAACGAAGTGCAACCTTACTGCGGATCCATTGTTTTGCGGATCCATTGCAACAATGCTTAAAACGGACAAGAATAGGACATGTTCTATTTTTTTTGCGGGGCTACGGAACAGACATATGGATGCGGATAGCGCACGGTGTGCTGTCTGCATTTTTTGCGGACCCATTGAAATGAATGGGTCCGCATCCTATCCGCAAAAAAACCTAAACGGACATGGAAACAAACAACGTTCGCGTGCATGTAGCCGTAAGTCTAATAACTGCTTCTCAGCAGAATTAACATCGCTTCTCAGCGCAATTTATCGTATACCTACCAGTTTCACTTTCTCATACTTCACAAATAAAAAATGTAGATCTATCCCTATACGCAAACAGTGTATATTTATTTTATCCCTTTTTCGTCCACAATGTCATCTGTCAGAGAACAAAGACGACCTCGTTAACAAGACATATTTCCTTCTCGCATCTGGCTATTTCTTCATGGATACTTCAGCCTGAATATCCACTTTCTGTCAACTCTGTGAGCCAACTGAGGTCAGGAAAATCTGATGACCCCGTCAAGTTGTTTGAAGGAAGAATTTAAAGTCCCTTGACATAGGGAAAACCACAATAACCCGGGGCCCTACAAATAATTACACTGCAGTAATGTTAAAACAATAAAACATTAGAAGCTGCTGGGCGGCTTTAATAGCGCTGCACCCCAGTGTTGGGAGCTCCACGTTATCTGCCAGGCATTTATTCTGCAGCCTGCGCACCTCGTATCTCCGTGATGAATGCTTATTAAACCATCTAGTGCCAGGAGGCATAGTAATGCATGGTAAAGCAGCTCCTTGCCGACCTCTGACACTATGGCGAGACTATCCCCCACGGGAATGGATAAGAAGCATTTCTATAAAAGTCATTTCATTTCCACTATGTGCCATTACACAATACAAAAGGGAAGATACAAAGTCAGAATTGGCTTCAATAGCTTCAAATAACGTATACATTACTCACCCAAAATTGTTCTGAAAAGCTACACTAAATGTAATAATATGCCTCAGTACCCAGCCTTTACCGTACAAAAGAAGAGATTTATTTCAGCTGGCCACAAGTTACAAACTTCCGACAGTGATGATATGACGGTCTTATTCGAGGCTGGAGCAAACCAATGGTGAGGTAAAGCCGCAGACACACGCAAACATGGGGTGTAACCTGAAGCTCCCGGGCACCAAAACTAAATGCGTATTGTCCCCCCAAACTCGTCACATTATTTATAATACTGATCTCCTAATGTGGAAAAGAGGGAACTTTCCCCCCTTCCCAGGCTCCAGAGCCCAAGTGTGCAATATTGTATATACACTGTAAGAGGTCATTTACATAACGTGATAAACTCAACAACAAAAAAATTGGAAAAGATAATGGATTTAGATTTAATAATTCGGTCTAATATACGTATAGTCAGAATAAATGTAGGCAGTCTAAAGATGCGCCACATTTATTATAGTGGCTCAGGCTCCATCAATTTTATGCACTGCTAAAAAAATGTTGTTTTTTTTGTGCCCAAAAATCTGTCCCATGTTAGTGCTTTTTAAGCGATGCATCTTTCTGCTAAGTCCCGTCCCCTCACTGAACGAGGCACAGTGGATTAGTCTTTCTTTGCCACATTTGCATAATAAATAAGTATAAAACTCGATGTGCCAGAAATGTTCCAAAATCGGAGGCATTTTACGTCAAATTCAATTTTTTTTTCCCCGAGGAAGCTGACGCGAAACAGGTGTTGGGGTGTTAGTGGAGGAGCTCGCTTCTTGGTATACTGTATACTATTATGTATTATTTGCAGTGCCATATTTTGGTTTATACTTCTATTCACTGCTGTTGCATGCTTACATTACTTTCTAAGTGACCTACCGTATGTTGTGGCCCCTCTGTGTGGCTGATCTGTTGATATTATATTATAAGGCTACTTTCACACTTGCGTTCTGGGCTCCGCTTGTGAGTTCCGTTTGAAGGCTCTCACAAGCGGCCCCAAACGCATCCGTACGGCCCCAATGCATTCTGAGTGGATGCGGATCCGCTCAGAAAGCATCAGTCTGGCACCGTCTGTCCTCCGCTCAGCAGGCGGACACTTGAACGCTGCTTGCAGCGTTCGGGTGTCCGCCTGGCCGTGCAGAGTCAAACGGATCCGTCCAGACTTACAATGTAAGTCAATGGGGACGGATCCGTTTGAAGTTGACACAATATGGCTCAATTTCAAACGGATCCGTCCCCCATTGACTTTCAATGTAAAGTCTGACTAACTTTCACACTTAGAATTTTTTCTGAAATATAATGCAGACGGATCCGTTCTGAACGGATCTAAGCGTTTGCATTATAGGTGCGGATCCGTCTGTGCAGACACCAGACGGATCCGCTCCGAACGCAAGTGTGAAAGTAGCCTAAGTTTGTAAATTTTAACTTATATTTAATTAAATATTGATTTGTTTTCATATAAGTCTATGTATGCAGTGTTCTTGATATTCAGTTGTCGGAGTTTATCATTTAATTGCACCTGCCGGTGAGGAACAATCTTGGTCCTTTTTCTAGAGGTGTCAAATTCCAAGCAAAATCACATTAGTAAATGTGGGCCAACGTCTTTGGCAGGAATAGTATTGGTATCTCATGTCTCAAATAAAAAAAACTTTTCAAAGGCCCTGGGTGCTATTCGGTAGAGAGAAGGGCCTCCTCCACTCCAATTGGATACTTCTGGTTTGAGTTTTCTAGGGCATTAATCATATCAGGATGTAATACGTTAAGAAGTTTCAATGGAAATTCCAAAAGTTGTTGCGTCTTGTTTTTTTTTTTTTTCGCCGAGAAGAAAATCTGTCAATGGAAGTGCACAACCCACAATTCTCTCTACCATGCAGCATTTTCCTAAGGGCTCATTCACAGGACCGTGGTTTGGTTCCGCATCAGAGCCGCATTTTTTGTGGCTTGGACGCAGACCCATTCACTTCAATGGGGCCACAGAAGATGTGAATAGCACTCAGTGTGCTGTCCGCATCCGTTGCTCCATTCCGTGGCCCCGCAAAAATTATAAATCATGTCCTATTCTTGTCCGTTTTGCAGACGAGAATAGGCATTTCTATAAAGGGCCGTCTGTTTCGTTCTGCAAATTGCGGAAGGCACACAGGTGGCATCCGCAATTTGCGGACCGCAAAACACGGCACGGTCATGTAAACAAGCCCTAACTAGGGTGATCAGTTACAGCACACCTTGCAACTTTTTACTATGTTTCCAAGCACAATTGTGTTATAAACATTGTATTCATGACATAACCCTAGACCAGGATTCCCTAACCTGCAGCGCTCTAGTTGTTGCAAAACCCCTAGCATTCTGAATGTTCCACGTTTTGTAACCGCTGGAGAGCAACAGAATGGGCAACCACTGCAATTACTTCATCAGTAGACCAACCAGACCTTATAATATTGAAAAAAATCTACTTTTCAAAATCCATCTTCATTTTGTGTGTTTGAGTGGACGGTGATAAAGAAAAATAAGAATTAATTTGGGTTGTCAGGAATTTCAGTATCAATGGTAAATGAACAGCTTGAAATGTAATAATAGTTCAACATCCCAAGCTTCCAGGGAAATTTCTTTTGTTAAGCTGTCTGAGATTAATCTGCTCTGTTTTTCACATTCTTAAAAGGAAATCTTGACAATGTGCTGCCCTCTTTTTGGGATCATTCAGCACTGCTGGTCCTCGCAGTTTTCCCTTGACAAATTGTTCAAGGGAAAGAGTTCTTCTACTGTCAGTAGGAAGTAGGGCACGTGAAATGTGTCGAGGGGCCATGCAGAGACGAGCCTTCATATTACCGGTCTAAACAAAAGGGATAAATCGTCAAATGGCCTGTTCACTGGCACATACGCTAGGACGAAATGATTCCTTTGTGAGTAGATGTAAAAATCATTACAAATATGTTGTATTTCCAATACAATTAAAATCTCCCATGTGCCAAAGAGTAATGGTTTTATCATGACTGAATGTGCATTCAGGTCTTCCATGAAGAGGTTTACATGATTACTTAAGAGAAACGCATCATTTTTATAAAAATTGCACAATATTTTACAAGTAACATCCATATATCAGTGTAAGAAGGCTAACTCTCAACAATTACCAGTCACCAGGTCAGTCATAGACTTCACAATGCTTTACAGAAGAACTCAGAAACCCCAAATGGCTCTGTAGTACATGTACTACTGCAAGATGGCCTGGATGGTGTCGTAGGTTACAGCTATTCTTCTCTTTAAGTAAGGCTCGTTCCATACCTGCAGTAAAGCTTTTGTTGAAACAGCCTCCCAGATACTGCCATCCACCTCCAGACCCCATTAACTATAATGGCATCCAGCTGTGTTTCTGGCATGAGCACCGGTCTTGCGCATGGACCAGTTTTTGTCTGGCTGAAACCAGGTGCTCATGCTGGAAACCAGGCGGATCCACGCCAGATCCCAATGTAGTCAACGTGGTCTGGCAGGGCATGGCAGTATCTGGCTAGTCTGGATACAATGAACAGCAGCCTGTTCCTCTGCCACAACAGCCATATGGATAGCTTTACTGCAGTTGTGGAATTGGCCTAAAAGACTATGGGTACCCTATTACAGCTCTGTACAAGAGGTTTTATGAAGCCATGGTAGAGCCACATGCATGAAGACTTACACACATGGTCCTCTAGGCCTCTAAAGAATACTTTTTCAGCCAAGCTTACAAAGCTTGATATCTACGGTCAACATACAAATTTTGGCTTTTGCTTAGTATAGCTGAGTAAAAGACTTCCAAATTTCTTTTAACCATTAGATGTAAGTTTACATTATTACAACTAATGTACATACTGTGGACAATTTTGTTTGCATATGACATGGTAACAGTTAGTAAGGTTAAAAAAAAAACTACATCCTGAGGAAGGAAAAAAAACCTTGTGAGGTAGAAACCAATTTTCCTCATGTTAGGGGGAACAAATTCCTTCCAGACTCCAATCAGGCAATCAGAATAACTCCCTGGATCAACGACCCTTGTCGAGAAATCTAGTAACTATAACCTGTAATATTATTACACTCCAGAAATACATCCAGGCCCCTTTTGAACTCTTTTAGCGAGTTCACCATCACCACCTCCTCAGGCAGAGAGTTCCATAGTCTCACTGCTCTTACCGTAAAGAATCCTCTTCTATGTTTGTGTGCAAACATTCTTTCCTCCAGACGCAGAGGATGTCCCCTCGTCACAGTCACAGTCACAGTCCTGGGGATAAATAGATGATGGGAGAGATCTCTGTACCGACGCCTGATATATTTATACATAGTTATTAGATCTTCCTTTTTTCTAAAGTGAATAACCCTAATGTTGATAATCTTTCAGGGTACTGTAGTCCCCCTATTCCAGTTATTACTTTAGCTGCCCTCTTCTGAACCCTCCCCAGGTCTGCCTTGTTCACAGGAGCCCAGAACTGTACACAGTACTCCATGTGTGGTCTGACTAGTGATTTGTAAAGTGGTAGGACTATGTTCTCATTACGGGCATCTATGCCCTTTCTGATGCAACCCATTATCTTATTGGCCTTGGCAGTAGCTGCCTGACACTTTTTTACTGTTTAGTTTGTTTACTAAAATTCCTAGGTCCTTTTCCATGTCAGTGTTACCCAGTGTTTTACCATTTAGTATGTACGGGTGACTTGCATTATTCCTTCCCATGTGCATAACCTTACATTTGTCGGTGTTAAACCTCATCTGACACTTCTCTGCCCAAGCCTCCAATCTATCCAGATCCATCTGTAGCAGTATACTGTCCTCTCCTGTGGTAATTACTTTACACAGTTTAGTGTCATCTGCGAAAATGGATATTTTACTGTTCAAGCCTTGTATAAGATCATTCATAAATATATTGATGAGAATAGGGCCCAATACGGACCCCTAAGGTACCCACAGATATTCTATCAAACTAGTTCTGCTTTACTTTACGGACAGTCTGTTTTCCTCCCCAACTATAAATGACATTCTTTACATTTATACCAGGCAATTGTCATTTCAATTCATTGAATTTGTCTGAATCATAGTGACAAAAAAAAAAGGTATATCAAAGACCTTGAAGGGGTTCTCCGGGAAAGAAAAAAAATTTAATACTGAAAAAACATGTTATAAATAAAGTCCTTAAATGCCTTTAATTATTTAGAATGGCCTTTAGTCTAGGGACAAATCAGTGAAGGAGCTAAAATGGTGTCTCTTAGATTTATGATCATAAAATCTGTCCTTCTCGTGAGAAAGCAGAGCACAGAGCCCTATGTAAAGTCTGCCGGGCTCAGCACTGTGACGCTGTATATTATGTGCAGATACAGGTAACTGCTCCGCTGTGTCCCTGTGCTTCAGAAAGGAGTTTCCTTATCCCATACCCCTTTAAAAGGGAAAGTGTCATCAGAAAATGACCTATTGTTTGAATCAGGTTTTTATGCTAAATATATTTTCACTATATATTAAAAAAATGACCACTAGGCCTAATAATAGGTCATGATTTCCTGTTTTGTACAGATACATTTTCAGTACCTATCTTGTTATCACCACAGGCAGAATTACAGTGACAAGTAACACCTTTAAATAGATAACACAGGATCCATCATTTCACCCATAGGTGATATCACAGCTTAGTGGCCAATTTGAAAACTGCAGGATTTTATTTATTTTATATATAGATAGTGATATGAAAAAAAAAAATCACCAAAAATTCTTAAAAAATATGTTTAACATAAAAACATGATTTTAACATTAGGTCGTTTTCTGATGACACATTCCCTTTAAGATGGTCTTCTTACAGAGAAAAAGCAACATGCTTCCATTAATGAGGCAGTGAGTGTTGACAGTAAAGTCTTGGATGACTAATATCAGCGTGGTGATAGATTCGTACAATGCCAAGATATTGTGAATATCTCTAGACAGGGGAAACTAATGAGGCCATTTATCAGGACAGAACGCAGTGTGTGAGCAGTGGCGTCTCTAGCTTTCAAATTTTGGGGGGGCACACTGGGGGCCAGGACAAAAGTAGGGGGGGCAGCTATAACAACGATACATTTACACAAGTACACTTAGAAATGCTGCGATACTTTACCCAATACCTAAAACCGCAACAAGGAAGAAAAGTCCAGCTGTCTGTGGATGACACTGCTATGGGGGGGGATCTGTGGATGACACATACAGTGTATAGCATCTTATGCTATATGTGTCATCCACAGATCCACCCCATGACAGTGTCATCCCCATTTCCCCCTCCATAACAGTGTCATCCCCATTTCCCCCTCCATAACAGTGTCATCCACAGATCCCCCTCCCCGCCTCTCACAGGAGTGTACATTTGACATTTCTAAACCGTAATCCATATCCTGCAGTAACTTTAACTTTAAATCAGGATTCAGCGGCCGCTCATCTCTACTAGTACCTTAACCTTACACCACTCGGCTAGCTTCTGAAACTGGGCCAGGCTACAGCCAACCGGTACTGCCTGTTAGTTCTTATCGAGTGAGTGCTGATTTCTGCAGGTCAGAGGATACGGATTACAGTTTAGAAGAAATGTACACTCCTGTGAGCGGTCCAGACCAGTGGCGGATCCAGAGCCTGGTCTCGGGAGGGGCACTTCCAGATTATTTTCTGTCCACCGCCACAGAACAAGGGTGCTTATAGAACAGACTGCACAGTGTAGAGGTATACTATATATTGTGGGGCACAGCGTGGCGGTATACTGTATATTGTGGGGCACAGTGTAGGCTATATGTGTATAACAAACATATTTGACATGAAGACTTACAGTTACTTGGCTTGGCCCTTGGGGGTCTCGGACGCCACTTCCACACTTTGGCCGGGGGCTCGGCGGAGCTGATGTGTTTTATCCTAATGAGAAAGATTTCTTAATAAGGATTTGGAGAAGAGGCAGAGGGATAGCAGAGCAGGGAGAGGCTGGGGCTGCTACTAGGGGTCATACCATGTGGGAGTAATAAAGCCCACCATAATGCCCCCCGGTAGTAATAATTCTCCTTATAATGTGACAATGCAAAAAATACCCCCTTATGCCCCCAGTTGAGCTAATATCCCCCATAATGTGCCAGTATAAAATATCCCTATATAGTGCCCCCAGTAAATGCCCCATAGTGCTCCTCTCCCCCTTCCTCCTAGTGCCCCCATAATGTACCAGTATAAAATGCCCCAGTAGATGCCCTCAATGTCCCCCATAATTTTGCAAGTATAAATTACCCCTTCTTAGTGCCCCCATAGATGACTCCACGTACCAGTAATAAGACCCACATTACGTGCCAGTAATAAGCCCCCCATCATGTGCCAGTAATAAGCCCCCCATCATGTGCCAGTATTAGGTCCCCCCATCATGTGCCAGTATTAGGTCCCCCCCATCATGTGCCAGTATTAAGCCCCCCCATCATGTGCCAGTATTAAGGCCCCCCCATCATGTGCCATCATTAAGTAAGTCCCCCCCAATGTGCCATCATTAAGTAAGTCCCCCCCAATGTGCCATTATTAAGTAAGCCCCCCCATCATGTGCCATTATTAGGTAAGTCCCCCCCCCCCCCCCCCAAGTATCACTATTGTAAAAAAATAAAAATAAATTATACTTACCTCAGTGTCAGCGATGCGATGCAGGCCTCTTCTGGCCTGTGTCCCACGCTGTATGGCTCAGGCGGCGCGATGACGTCATCGCGCGCCTGCGCCGGCCTCTGATAGGCTGCCGGTCTAGTGCCTGCAGCCTATCAGAGCAAGGGGAAGGGACACGCCTCTCCCTCCCCTGCACCGCCGCTTAGTGATGGGAAGTTCGGATCTTTTAGGTGAATCGGTTCATTTGAATCAGCTCATTCAAATGAACCAATTCATGAATCGGATATTCGGTTCACTTGGTGAGTCAGACTGCTGAGCTGACTCGCAAGTGAACCGAAGACTCTAGGTGCCGGTGCGCATGCGCAGATGCTTGAAACATTCGATTCACTCACTACTTGCTGCGCTGCTGACTCAGTGCAGTCGGCTCGTCTTCTTCAGCTCTCTCTGAACTCTGATTACTAGTATTGAGTGAGTCAGGAAGAGTGATTTATTATAGTAAAGGGAAGCTGAGGCTGACGCCGGACAGGAGGACTCAGGAGTCAGACAGGAGTCAGAAGCTGTCACTGTGGTGTGCAATGTGAATTGTTGTCTGTTGTGCATTGTTACCCACAGTGACAACAGTCTGACACTGACAGTACAATCCATAAAGGTGATGTGAACCCACCCTTAGGCCCCTTTCACACTTGCGTTGTCCGGATCCGGCATAGAGTTCCGTCGTCGGGGCTCTATGCCGGAAGAATCCTGATCAGGATTATTCCCATGCATTCTGAATGGAGTGAAATCCGTTCAGGATGCATCAGGATGTCTTCAGTTCCGGAATGGAACGTTTTTTGGCTGGAGAAAATACCGCAGCATGCAGTACTTTTTGCTCCGGCCAAAAATCCTGAAGACTTGCCGCAAGGCCGGATCCGGAATTAATGCCCATTGAAAGGCATTGATCCGGATCTGGCCTTAAGCTAAATGTCGTTTCGGCGCATTGCCGGATACGACGTTTAGCTTTTTCTGAATGGTTACCATGGATGCCGGGACGCTAAAGTCCTGGCAGCCATGGTAAAGTGCAGCGGGGAGCCGCACGGACTGTAAGTATACCGCTCCCCCGCTCCTCACTACTACTATGGCAACCGGGACTTTAATAGCGTCCTGGGTGCCATAGTAACACTGAAAGCATTTTGAAGACGGATCCGTCTTCAAATGCTTTCAGTACACTTGCGTTTTTCCGGATCCGGCGTGTACCTCCGGCAAGTGGAGTACACGCCGGATCCGGACAACGCAAGTGTGAAGGGGCCCTTAGTTATATAGCTACTGAATGAGATGCCTTTAACATATATATCTCCTGAGAAGCCAATTTGATTCTAAACGGTTAATTTAATTCAACCTGTAATCTAAACTCTTGTGTCATCTGTCACTTCTCCTGTCCCTTAATCTTATCACTGCTGCAACAAAAGCAGCCTCAGCCTCAGTGTAAGGCTACTTTCACACTAGCGTTCGTCAGTCCGCTCGTGAGCTCCGTTTGAAGGAGCTCACGAGTAGAGATGAGCGAACTTCTGTTTTAAGTTCGGCGTCTAAAGTTCGGGGGCGGGTTAGCGGAGAATCCCGATCTGGAACCGGATATGGATTCCGACTTCCGTTGTGGTCCGTGGTAGCGGAATCAATAATCGGCCATTATTGATTCCGCTACCACGGACCACAACGGAAGTCGGAATCCATATCCGGTTCCAGATCGGGATTCTCCGCTAACCCGCCCCCGAACTTTAGACGCCGAACTTAAAACAGAAGTTCGCTCATCTCTACTCACGAGCGGACCCAAACGCCTCCGTCCAGCCCTGATGCAGTCTGAATGGAGCGGATCCGCTCAGACTGCATCAGTCTGGCGGCGTTCAGCCTCCGCTCCGCTCGCCTCCGCACGGACAGGCGGATCCGTTCAGACTTACAATGTAAGGCCCCATGCACACGGCCGTGTTTCACGGCCGTGTGCGGGCCGTGGAACCGCTGCCTGGATCCCTCCTGAGAGCAGGAGCGCACGGCGTCACTGGTTGCTATGACGCCGTGCGCTCCCTGCTGCCGGCACAATACAGTAATACACTGGTATGATCTATACCAGTGTATTACTGTATTGCGGCGGCAGCAGGGAGCGCACGGCGTCATAGCAACCAGTGACGCCGTGCGCTCCTGCTCTCAGGAGGGATCTAGGCCGCGGTTCCACGGCCCGCACACGGCCGTGAAACACGGCCGTGTGCATGGGGCCTAAGTCAATGGGAACGGATCCGCTTGAAGAGGTCACCATATGGCTCAATCTTCAAGCGGATCCGTCCCCCATTGACTTTACATTGAAAGTCTGAACGGATCCGCTCAGGCTGCTTTCACACTTAGAATTTTTTCTAAGTTATTAATGCAGACGGATCCGTACTGAACGGAGCCTCCGTCTGCATTAATATGATCGGATCCGTTCAGAACGGATCCGATCAAGCGCAAGTGTGAAAGTAGCCTTACCTGTTCTACCCTCTGACTCACGGCTCTTTTAACTCAATGAATCGAATGAGTCACAAACTAAGTCGGATCTTTAGATTCTTTTAACTTGTGACTCATTCGATTCCTTTCTATTCTTAGACTCCCTGCACTTACTTGTGTGACTCAGACGACTCGATTCAGAGAGCTGCTGGTGTGCTGTGCTTGCCCCGCCCCCTCAGCTCTGGTCGGTGATTGGTTGGTGGGCGGGGAGGGGTGGGGCTGGCAGAAGCAGCCTCCACTCTGAGATCATATTACGCTCCTCCCCGTCCCTCCCTCAGGCTCCGACTCCCTGAGTCCCTGCTGCCAGCAGCGTGAGGTGAGAGAGAGACTGTGACTGAGCTGAGCTGAACTCGGATCAGTCAAGTGAATGCTGCTGGCAGCGGGGGGGGGGGGCGCATTTTAGTTGGGGGGGCACATGGGGGGGCCCAGCATGATGTTGGGGGGGCCGTGGCCCCCTCTGGCCCCCCCCTGGCGACGCCACTGTGTGTGAGGGCATGAGGATCACAGAGTTCTCACTCTTGACACATTAAAAGAGCCCCCTGTTTGGTGGTAATATTGGTCCATACAGTGATAGATATATCTGAAATGGCAATTGGCGGATATTCTTTAGAAAACTAAAACTTTTGTACACTACTCTGTACATACAGATTATGTACTACATAAAGCACACAAAAGAAATATCAACCAGCATAACCATAAAATACCTCCTTACATATCTCTTCAGCTTAAGGAAAAAAAATGGCAGAGAAACTGGTGACCACACAGATATTTTTCAGTAGGCTCAGTTCTGTGTTAGCACTGGAGATTTCCCACAAAATAATGTAATTAAAGTAATTGTGAAATACCATAAATATGTACATTTTGGAATAATTAAGAATCATAGAAGAATTACTGTCCGCTGTAGAAGACATGGAGCTGCTCTTTACTTAATATTCTCTTGACACTCATATTTCTGTAACCGGAAGTACCGTACATACAGTAGGCTCATGATTTAGAAAAATCAGTTCATAATGCATTAAAATATTTCAAAGATGAAAAGCAAAGTAATGGTTTTCTGAGCAGGTATAATGCACTCTGCCTTCAGCTCTTCTTGTCTGCCATATTAATGGATCTTCAAAATCATTGATGAGATGGGAGGTTTTCTCTCAGGAAAAATTGTCGTTAAACAGATGCCTATCACCTAGGAACTGACTCCAAAGAACCCAGCCTGAGATTTCCATTCAACAGATTCTGCAACAGGAAACGTTGTGTTATATGGTGGCCATGCAGTTGACTTGGCTCTCCAACCTGCCTCAGAGTCTCAAGTAGGATACCTCATCCATGATGCCTATATGCCATAAGAGGGCACATGGACTGGCACTGTCCTGTTGGAACATCCCCTTTAATTATAGTTATGTGGGTACATGTTAAGACTTTACACTAGCTTTTATCCATGTTAGCCAATTTTGCTAATAGTGATAGTACTGTGACAACTTGCTTATCTCCTACATTAGGAATGTCAAACTTGCAGCCCTCCAGCTGTTGCAAAACTACAAGTCCCAGCATTCCCTGATAGCTGAAGGCTGTCAAGGCATGATGGAATTTGTAGTTTTGCAACAACTGGAGGGCTGCAGATTGGGCATCCCATTTTTACATAATAAAGTGGTGGTCACACCCAAGAAAGACTTATATGGACCTCAGAAACATCCAATGAAAACTATACGAGCAGGAAACCTGTTAATGGGTTACAATGATGAATGAGATTATTTTCCAGTTCACTTTATGAGGACAGGATTTACTAGCTGGGAACATCTTTGGGATGATAAGGATGGTCCAAAGGATAAAAGGACCAGCATGCAAGAGTTTGCAGTCAACAGCCTCAGCAGACATGAGGTGCAACACTTGAGTGACCTCAAACTAGGCCCCCAACATGGTGCAGGGTTTTCCACCCAAAACTAAAGAACTGGTATTTAAACCCCCCTTCATGACCATCTTTACCATCTTACCAATTCGAGTAAGGTCTCATGCGCACGGCCATAGTTTGTCCGCATGTTCGTTGCGTGGCCCCGCAAAAAAACAATAGAACATGTCCTATTCTTGTCCATTTTGCAGGCAAGATCATTTCGTTTTACAGATCATTTTTACAGAAGTTAAAAAATAAATGGTGGCATGCACTCGGCAGAGATCTGCATTTGCGTATCCATGATTTGCGGACTGCAAAACACTTACGGCTGCGTGCACGAGCCCTTACTGGGAAGAGGGGAGTCCTGCACAGATACTTGCTACCCAATAGAAAAGAGGAGAACAACGAGGCTGAGTCTTCCTCTCTCTAAAGGCCATAGCAGCTGCATGGCTTACGCCAAAGAACGTTACATATGTTCACGATGACATATTTTAGATGTTCGGTCATGTTCACATACATCAGGTGTATTCCCACCATATCTTCTACTTCTGCCAGTTAAAGTTAAATTGAAATAAACAAATAATGATCATTTACATTTGGGTAAGCCTTTGTCCCTCTACATAGGAAAGCACAGTAGACTACACTTCTATATGCAGTGAAATAAAAATCATGCCAATGCATATACTGGGTGCACAGGGACCAATAGACACACTGGAGAACGTTAGAAAAGACTCCAAAGGCATAACTCCGACATGCCTAAAAAACGAGATGTGAACAGAGTCTTAATTACATGGCCTAGTATCAATGTTACAGTCTTGGATAAAAGACCTTATTATACTTGCAGTTCCAGTAGACTGGTTCATTACACAGTTTACAACACAACACAGAACCTTTCACCAAGCAAAGCGCTAATGAATGACAAACCAGATTACTGGAAAGAACGAGGGATAAAAAAAACGTTTGTGAAATGAGCTACAAACACCTGTTTACTTGTCTGAATATAGGCAGAAAAGAGAAGCCACATTGACTGCAGAACATGAGACACACCAAATCACCTACACAGACTGAATATTGATTGGTTTTCTGCTCTTTCGCAGTAGAGGTGATCTCTCCAATCAGCCGGTCTATTATTGCGCTTCTATTAGTGTAATACAACATGACAACAGTTGAGTATATCACCCAATGAATGTTTTCACAGGCCACGACTCCTGGGACTGCTGGACACCTACATATTCCCAAAATGATTAATTCCCTGTTTATTCTGCACTGGAGCTGCCAGGCCACAAACAGATCGTTCCGTTCCTCGGTGAGCCCTGAATGAACCAGGTGCTGCTGTTTTATTACCGAACAAGCCATTTATCCTGACTCGCCTATAGAAATGACTGCTATTTGAAGCTACTTTTTCACATTGTCAATGTATTTCCAGCAGCAATGACCAAACTGAAGGGAAAAAAAAAGAATAAAAAGGAAAAAACACATCTCTGCTGCCATATGAAACAAAAGCCCAAATCAGAATAGGAGGAAATGGGAGAAAAACCTGACAACAAGAAAGGTACAAACAAAGGAAGCCTGCAGAATGATTGAAATTATCCGACTTTGAGGGAATGTGTTAAATCCTATTCATTTTTACAGGAATTCTAAGGAAATGAGTCCAAGCACTCCTGTGTCTGCGGCTTTTAAATGAAGATAAACTGCTCTGCCCTTTGGGATAGAACGTATTTAGAAAGGTAAAAGAACACGTGGAGCAATGTCTGGATGTCGGGAACCGCTGTGCTAGAAATGTGCGTTTCTTAGATATTAACAAAGGAAAAAAAAAAAAAAAGGATATGCAAAATCTACAAAAACTAATGAAAAAGTGAAAAAAAAATTAAAAAGAGAATTACAGTTCGGTTGAATACTGAGGCATAATATGTACATTGTAAGCCAATGAATTTGAATTAAATTCAATTTAAAACTAAGTGATTTTTTTTAGGTTTATATCAATGTTTGATAATCAAGCAACTATAGAGCACCTTTATAAATGAAATGTATTTATTGTATTTTATTCTAGCTTCTATGGAAATTGAATCTTCATTTTCTAAACCATTCACACTAAATATTAAGACAAAAAAAAAATCCATTAAAAATAGACTGTGCAGAAAGCCATGCTTCAGTGCAAGTTTATTAGGGTGACCTTTGCCGCCTTCTCAATAATACATCTCATCTACACTACGTAAATCCTCAAGGGCATGATTTTAAAATTGTGAAAATTACTGTACTT
The DNA here is from genome assembly GCF_014858855.1 of Bufo gargarizans. Lineage (NCBI taxonomy): Eukaryota > Metazoa > Chordata > Amphibia > Anura > Bufonidae > Bufo > Bufo gargarizans. Next base: position 675,510,860 of record NC_058080.1, read on the forward strand.
TAGTCTATGAAAAATGCATAACTTAAAAGAAAAAAAATGGAGCAAAAAATAAAATAAAATAAATCACAATTAATAATTAAAACACACAACTGCAAAGCTGTTAGAATACTTTAATATAATAATGGAATACACCTTAGAATGTTTGCAAAACTGACACCTATGGTTGACCAAGGTCCAGGATTGTTATTTTTCTTCAGTAAATTCACAAACTAAGAAAAAAATCACTGTCCTTCAGTTGCCCTCTAATATCAATTTGATGAATGTATTCAGCTGATGTTTAGTTCTATCCATTTCTTGCCTCCATTTCCAAGATGAAAAACAGGAAATAGCCCAAAATACCTCTATATGGTTTGCCACCAAGCTCCTCCAAACTCCTTAAAGGGCTTGTCCCATGAATGTACTCTATCTCTTGCAGTCCCATACAAATGAATGGATCCACAGTGTGTTTACGCCATTGACGCTCCATTCAACAGGGAAATATAGCATCGTAGAGATCATGTGAATAGGGATGTGTTCGCCATGGGACGAACCCTATGAGGAGACGGTTTTGATGATTAAACATCTCTAACAGAGAACAGGGGCAACATAGGTGGGTTCCCCCCCATGAGGATTCAAATCTATGAGCCAAAGCAAAAGGCCACCAACAAAGAGCAGCTCTTACTTTGGTGGACTCTTGGATGCATTACATGGATGCTTATTCTTCTGAATGCAAGATGTCAGGCTAATTGCAGCTTCCAGAAGCTGATTAGAAGCTGAATAGATGATCACTAGGCTGGCTTTATTTGAAAATATGGGCTGTTCTCATGACACAGCCCCTTAAAGGGGTTGGCAACTTTCAGAAAAAAAATCTGTACCACACTCTAAACTTGTGGGCATTAACAGAGAAATCCCCATGCCCATTGATTTCTTACCACAGCACCCTGATTCAGGGTGCCAAGCTGCCCATGGATTTCATCTGTAAACCCTGGATGCCATGGTCGTTGCATCAGTGGCAATCAAGACGGCAGCTGTGATATTATTTGCCGTTATATGTGTCTGTGCATAGGCATGCTTACAGCACTAGAGCAGAAGACAATGTGTCCAGGGCACTGGTCATGTAGCCGCTGGTATCTTGACTGCCATAGATGTGGTGGCCAGCAGCATCCACTGTTTTGAGTGAGTCAGTGGCCTGAGTGTGCGCGAAACAGCAGTGTACCTGTGTGGAAGTTTTGTCCGCCCCTGCCTTTTTATGTTCCGAACTGTTACTTGTAGAAAATAAAGGAAAGTTCTTACTTCCACGCTGCAAGTTTATACATTCTTTGAGGCTGAGCACCATCCTGTATGTTTGAAGGCCCGTATATACGGTGGTGCAGACATTAAAGACAATACAGGGACGTGGTTTTGCTCATTTATATTTTATTATATGATGTGGCCGCTGGTATCTTGACTGCCATAGATGAGATGGCCAGCAGCATCCACTGATTTGAGTTAGACCACAGGCAGCAGGGCATGCTGAAACAGGGTGCTGTGGTAAAAAATGAGGGGGTTTGGTGTTTCCTATATGAGTGCCCAGAAGTTTATGGTGTTTTAGACATTTGTTTTCCAGAAAACGGTCAACCGTTTTAAAATGACAAACCTGGGTATCATAGCAATGACATATGGAGCAGAAATTCATAACTCCATAAATAAACTGGTATTTTATCTTGAGTTTTAATAAATCGATAGATAGGGCTAAAGTAAATATTAAAGAATCAGATACACAAGGACAATCCCAATTTTCTTAAAGGGGTTGGCCACTTTCTGGTTACTGGTGACCAATGTGTTTGTGAGATGATTATAGAGCAATTACTAATATAGTCTTTGCTGAAATTCTGCACCATTGTCTATATTTCATAATATATTCCCCCTTGTTTATAAAGTGTTTTGTGCTGTACACACGGAGGTCCTGTCCATCTAAGATGGCCACTGATGGAGGGTCATGTGACCACGGTAGATACCTCCATTTGATGTTCTGTTAAGAGTTTAGTGCAGGTGCAGTGATTTTCAATGGAGGAGACAAGTGCAAATGGCAGGTGCAGTGTATTTAAAATGGCGGAGACAAAGAGAGGCGATTTGCCTGGTCACATGACCCCCCATCAGCGGCCATCTTATGGACAAGACCTCAGTGTATACAGCAGAAAAGACTTTGTAAACAATGGGGTATACCTTATAAAATATAGAAAATGGTGCATAATTTTAACAAAGGCCATATTAGCAAGTGCCATATAGACATCTTACAAGCACATTGGTCAACAGTGTTCAGAAAGTGACAAACCCCTTTAAAGTTTAGCTTTAAATATAAAATATTGAAACATTTCCAAAATATAGTAAAATAAATCAGAATTAGAAAATAGCATAAAAAGGATCTAGATAGTATAGGCACATTGGTTCAGGGACAAGAAACAGTTGATACATACAAAAGCCAACACTCCACAAACGGTACGAATGAAAAAGCACACAGAATTTAACCCCAGTCACAATATAATCCAGATACAATACAGGTACCGAGTCCGTAAAACATATCCCAAAATGGGTAGCACAAAAGCTATATCCTGGGGATGGCCAAGGAGATGAGGGAGTGCATAAACTCGGACCCCTACTATAGTTTTAGAAAGTAGGAAAGGTTGCGCTTGAAAAGGAAATCTATAGGGCTTCAATTTTTGAAAAACACGATCCCACAATTAAAATGTGTGACATACATGATTTTCCCCCAAACGACAGAGGCAGTCTATGGGTCCAAAAATCCACTGTCCTCTATAAAAGAGATTCAGACAATAGACCGTCTTCCTGAATGATAATAAACTCCTTCATATTCCAGGAAAGTGCACTCACTACCCAGAGGTTATGAGGCTGTCCAGAAGCTACATTTATTCCTCCAGATGTAAATTTCAGCCAGCATATACGGGATATAATTATGTGGAGGACATGTCAAAATGGACATGTATACTCTGCTAAGAGACTCCCTCATATCACATAACAGTACTTCAGTTGGCAGATCCTACTATTTAACGTGATATGAGATATTTTAACTCCCCACAGCTCCTAATTGCCGTCACAGCTGTCAATATACTCATGATGGGGTGAACTAGCTCTCTAAATCTGAAGGCCGCCATTCTAAATCAGACATGAAAATACATTTTATGCCTTAAAGCCTCCTCAATCACATAGCAATTGAACGTTCAGGTAGCAGTTTCCACATTTTTCCATTTACAATTATCTCTAGAGATCTTTGAGATATTGACCATCTCTTACTAAGACATGACAGACACGTTGTGACTCCAGCCCTGCTCTAATTAGTTGTTTCCTGACCATCGCTGGTCCATGCTATCAAATGAACTGTAACAGTGCGTCACATCTTGTCTATTTGCATCTGGACAATGCATTCAATTATTTACATTTCAAAAAACCTTCAATCTATTGTGCATCACACAGAAAAAAAAATTCAGTCCATGGTAGGTATTTTAAAGAGATTTTCTGTAATACTATGCGCATAGACCGGACTATGTATTATGTATGATGCCTCCTAGATACATGTTTTGAAGCATGCTAAAAAAATTTCCTCATGTATTCACATGACAAACCATTCAGTGCCTTTGTGCACAAAAATAAATAAAGTCTATGGGTCCTGTATTTGGAGACCTACTGTATGAGACATGGATAACAAACACAGAAGTATGCAGGACACCAAAGAAAGGAATGCTGGAGCCACCAGCTGCACCCAAAATTTCAACCCACTTTTCTGTTTGTTAGGAACATTAGGCAATCTTAGCTCCACCTAAGCCACTGTCCATAGTGTTGTCTTGATACTAAAATTTGGTCTTCGATACAAAGTGCAGTATCATGATTCTTGATACCAACACTATTCTTGAATGAGATTTGTTTGTCGTGGTTTTCTAATTGGTTGTACATGTCTGGCTGCCTGAGTTGTCCAGAAAACGGCTTATTCACCCATAAAACCACATGCCCAATAAAAATCCAACAACTAATGCTAGATTTGTGGGTGAAGCAGCCCTTTCCCAGCAAAATCAAACAGCCAGACAACACCATATATCAATTAGGAATCCATGACAAACAAAACCTGGACCAGTTCTTCGCTGCCTCAATGCCCTAATGTGTGAGGTATGTCATGGGGTTACTTGCTATTAATGTGAGGCACATGGAGATCCAAATTGATAAAACCATGTGTCTCAAATTAATATCAAGTGACCTCCATCAAGTACCTCCTCAGAAATAGGGCAACATTGGGTTAGTGTGATGTACATGATGGGGTAATCTACTATTAACCCCTTAAGGTGCTGCGCCCACCCGAACAGCGTCACGGACCCGGCAGTCACTGACAGCCGGGCCCCTGCAGCATACGCCAGCATCGGTGAAAACACAGATGCCGGCGTGTTAACCCCTTGTATGCTGCAGTCAATGCTGACTGTGGCATGCAGAGGGTTCGCAGAGGGTACAGGTGCCGGTGCCCTCCGCTTCCACATTCGGTCCCTGCACTGCAGTGGCGGGGACCCGGATAGCAGAGAAGACAAGCCTGATGTCTTCCATAGGCATCGGAGCTGGCCTTCTACGGAAGCTTGTGAGATCCAGCCCCTTAGGCTGGGTCTCACAGGCAGGCTGTCAGCATAAATAATGTAACGGATTGCAGAGGGGATCAGACCCCGGAAGTTGAAGTCCCAGAGTGGGACAGAAATAAAAAGTAAAAAAAAATTGCCACGTCCGTAACGACCGGCTCTACAAAAATATCACATGATCCACCCCCTCACCTGAACGTTGTATAAAAAATAAAATAAAAACTGTGCTAAAACAATAATTTTTTTGTCACCAAAGAGATCAAAAAGGGGTATGCCCCCCAAAATAGTACCAAACCGCAACATCATCCCACCAAAAAATAGCCCCTACATAAAACAATTGGGCATAAAATAAAAAAAAGCTATGGCTCTCAGACTATGGAGACACTAAAAAAAGATTTTATTTTTGTTTAAAAAATGCTGTTACATAAAAACTTACATAAATAATAAAAAAAGTATACATATTAGGTATTGCCGTGTCCGTAACAACCAGGTCTATTAAAATATCACATGACCTAACCCCTCAGATGAACACCATAAAAAAACTGTGTAAAAAAAGCCATTTTTAGTCACCTTACATTACAAAAAGTGTAATACCAAGCGATCAAAAAGTCATACGCACACCAAAATCATACTAAACAGTCATCTCATCCCGCAAAAAATTAGCCCCTACCTAAGACAATTGCCCCGCCCCCCAAAAAAACTATGGCTTTCAGAATATGGAGGCACAAAAAAAATCTTTTTATTCAAAAATGCTTTATGTCAAACTGAAAATTATTTGGTATTGTCGCGTCCGTAACAACCTGCTCTATAAAAATACCACATGATCTAACTGTGCCAAAACAGCTATTTTTTGTTACCGTGTCAAAAAGTGTAATATAGAGTAACCAAAAATCATATGTACCCTAAAATAGCACCAACAAAACTGCCACCTTATCCCGTAGTTTCCAAAATGGGGTCATGTTTTTAGAGATTCTACTCTAGGGGTGCATCAGGGGGTCTTCAAATGTGACATGGCAACTTAAAATTATACCAATGAAATTTTCCCTCCAAAAACCATCCATATGGCGTTTCTTTCCTTCTGCACCCTGCCGTGTGCCCGTACAGTAGTTTGCGACCACATATGGGGTGTTTCTGTAAACTACAGAATCAGGGTAATAAATATTGAGTTTTGTTTGGCCGTTAAGTGTTAACCTTTGCTTTGCTACTGGAAAAAATTTATTAAAATGGTAAATCTGCCAAAAAAAGTGACATTCTGAAATTACATCTACATTTTCCTTTAATTCTTGTGGAACACCTAAAGGGTTAACAAAGTTTGTAAAATCAGTTTTGAATACCTTGAGGAGTGTAGTTTCTAAAATGGTGGCTTCTATTATGTAAGCCCCACAAAGTGACTTCCTCAAAAATTGGGTTTTGGAAATTTTAAGATTTGCTTCTAAACTTCTAAGCCTTCTAACGTCCCAAAGAAAGAAAATGTCATTTATAAAATGATCCAAACATGAAGCAGACATATGGGAAATTAAAGAAATAACTATTTTAAGAGCTATCACTCTGTTTTAAAAACCGAGAAAATTGCTAATTTTTCCAAATTTTTGGGTAAATTTTGCATTATTTTTTATAAATAAAAATGAATTATTTTGACTCAAATTTACCACGGTCATGAAGTACAATATGTGACATGAAAATCTCAGAATGGCTTGGATAACTAAAAGCGTTTTAAAGTAATCACTACATGAAGTGACACGTCTGATTTAGAAAAAATTCCAATTAACTTTTATTACTTATGGTGTGTTTTGTCTAGGGAGTAATTATCAGGGGGAAATAAAATGGCCGCCATCCTACTAGTACACACAAAACCTCTCCTAATCACACAGGAGGACAAGTTACTTCACAACACTGAGGTAAAGAGCTGCCTCATCCACCTCTCTGCTCTGCGTCTCAGAAATGATCCTGAATACAGTTTAATAAGATCTTCAGCTGAATCTCTGTAGCAATGGAGTTCATGAGGAGACATGAAGTACAGAAAGGAGGGTGGGAGTAATGAGCAGCAGCACTTGTACGCAGTCTCTATTACCACAGCCCCACATTAGCACAGTCTGTCCTGTCCATCCTCTCTGTACTTTATGTCTCGTCATGAACTCCATTCCTACAGAGATTCAGCTGCAGATCTTATCAGCTGTATTCAGATTCATAATAGCTAACACAGCGCACGCCTTCTCTTCAACCAGCTGATCGGCAGGGTGCCGGGTGTCAGACCCCCCATCGATCTGATATTGATGACCTATCCTGAGGATAGGTCAGCAATAAAAATAACTAGGATAACCCCTTTAATTTTCAGACCCCCCAATATGCCGTTTGTAACCTGCTCATAGCTTCAGACTTTTCTCATGTGGATATCCCTTCAAGTAATACATACTGAATGACAGGTATGCATGTCCCGGATACTGCTATCTTCCCTAGCTTCCATGTACTAGCACAGCTTTGTTCCTTTACTGCTGTCCCCTTTTAAAGTCCATCAGGGATTTCTTGTTGTTTGTGCTAATAGACACTGAGGAGTGGCGATTCCCCATGTAGACTGTACCATGCATGGGTTCTCTCTTCTGTCTGTAATTCCAGCCTATATGATCTCTTCTCCTGCAGACTACCTTGTGCATGCATTTCTACCTAGCAATACCCTGAATTAGAACAGCCTTTATGATGTATCCTCCCTGAAATTTGGGATGCTTTCCCCCATCTCTACTTTGATCTGCCATGTACAACCTCCTCCCCATCCCTGCTGCTATTTTTAAAACTAAAAGAAGGTGAGAGATGCAAAGCAGCCATGAGCAGAGTGCCAAGCAAAGAAACAGAGTTAGCTATGTGAAGGAATTATTCAGAAACATGCCAAACTTGTTCATGACTATGTCTGGTATTGCAGACTACCCCATTGCAAGAAAATGGGATTCAACAGCAATATAGTATGTAACATAAATAAGAATGGTGACATTTTGTTTAATGTTCTTCAACTGGATAGTTTAAGCCAATACAAGTCATGTTCACACAAAGGTTTTTATTTTATTTTTTTAAACTGTAATAAAATCAGGAACATTAAAAGGTATATCCACATGGGACGTCAACTGCAAAATCCACAACAAATCCGATGCAAAATCTGCATGCGGATTTGTTGCCTTTTTTACTATAGATTTGCGACAGATTACAGCCTATGCATTGCAAAGATTAAAATCTGCACTATAAAAGGAGGTGGATCTAAAATCTGCATCTGAATTTTGGCCTGGATTCTGCATGGGTTTCCCTTTTTCACAGTGTTCTCCACTGTTTCTTTTTAATGCAGTATGTAGATGAGATTTGTATCTCAACCACTTTGCTGCTAATTTAAAACGCTCCAATTTTCTGCTCGCAATTCCACAGTGAGAAGCCTGCAGTATATATGCCACATGAAGCACACTTACCTAGGTCATCTTATACAAGGAAGGGCTATAGGACATAAGAGTTATCCTACGGAACAGGACAGTAACAATATCATTTCTGCTCTCTTATAAGATGTCTTCCAATTTATGAAATTCCTAAACACCATTTCACGTATTGCTTTTAATTATGGTAATCACATAGCACATCAAAGTGAATATACTAAAAGGCTTTTGAGCAAAGAAATCGTGGGAAGAAATACAGGAACAACTTGGTCTAAAAAGGTCCACAAAGTTTGTCCTAAATGTTCAGAAGAATTGATATGAAGTAGAATTTTTCTGGGGGAATAGACATGCAAGTTAGAACTGCTTTGATATCACTGAACTTATTATGTATGAATTTCCATATTCATTAAAATGTGTTAGATGGGTCAGTGGAGATGAGAATACTTATTACACATATCTCCATTAGTAGATTTAGATTTTCAAAGGGTTTCTAAAGTTCCAGCAAATAGTCCAAAATTACTTAGTTTGTATCTGATATGAATTGGCAACTCGATCCCTGAGAACCCTGGCTGTATGGATATAGTATATACACGTATGTTAGACACATAGCAGTGACCGTAAACAAGTAAAGCATCTATGATCTCTACTGTAGACATGTTTATAGAAAACTTCAAGTCTTTATAGTCCCAGTGATGTATAAAGGGCATCTGTCAGCAGATTTGTACCTATGCAACTGGCTGACCTGTTACATGTGTTACAGCTGAAGACCTCTGTGTTGGTCCCATGTTCATATGTGGCCACATTGCTGTGAAAAATGAGCTTTTAATATATGCAAATGAGCCTCTCGGAGCAACAGGGGCGTTGCCATTACACCTAGAGGCTCGGCTCTTGTAACTGCAGCGCCTTCTGCACTTTGATTGAAAGGGCCAGGACTGACCACTTTTACACTGCCTGTCTCTGTCAATCAAAATGCAGAGGACACTGTATCTGCAGAGTGAGCAGAGCCTCACGGAGTAACGAAAATGCCCCCGTTGCTCCTAGAGGCTAATTTGCATATATTAAAACTTCATTTTTCTCAGCAATGTGGACACATATGAACATGGAACCAACACAGCTGCCAAGAGCACATGCAACAAGTAGCACTATATTCCTATAGAATAGGACATCTATAGGGTAATTGCTGGAATCTCCATATACTTTTTTTCTGTCCTCCATGTCTTCGTAACAAATATACAGCATCTTTTCCTACAAGCCTGCATTGTGCTGTTTCTCTGTTGGTTCTGATGGAAATTGAAAACATAAACGGATGTCACCTCAGTGTTAGGCCTCATGCACACGACCGTTGTGTGCATCCGTGGCCGATGTGCCGTTTTCTGTTTTTTTTCCCGGACCCATTGACTTTCAATGGGTCCGTGGAAAAATCGGAAAATGCACCGTTTTGCAGCCGAGACCGTGATCCGTGTATCCTGTCCGTCAAAAAAATAAGACCTGTCCTATTTTTTTGACGGACAACGGTTCACGGACCCATTCAAGTCAATGGGTCCGTGAAAGAACACGGATGCACACAAGATTGGCATCCATGTCCGTGATCCGTGGCCGTAGGTTACTTTCATACAGACTGATCCAAAGATCCGTCTGCATAAGAGCTTTTTCAGATCTAAGTTTTCACTTCGTGAAAACTCATATCCGACAGTATATTCTAACACAGAGGCGTTCCCATGGTGATGGGGACGCTTCTAGTTAGAATACACTACAAACTGTGTACAAGACTGCCCCCTGCTGCCTGGCAGCACCCGATCTCTTATGGGGGCCGTTATCAGCACAATAAACCCCTTCAGGTGCGGCACCTGAAGGGGTTAATTGTACCATCATATCCCCCTGTAAGAGATCAGGGCTGCCAGGCAGCAGGGGGCAGACCCCCCCCCCCTCCCCAGTTTGAATATCATTGGGCCCCCCCTCCCTCTATTGTAATAATTCCTTGGTGGCACAGTGTGTGTGACCCCCCCCCCGCCCCCCCCCTTCCTCCCTGTATTGTAATAATTTGTTGGTGGCACAGTGTGCACCCCCCATCGGCCCCCCCTTCCTCCTTGTATTGTAATAATTATTCGTTGGTGGCACAGTGTGCGCCCCCCATCGCCCCCCCCCCTTCCTCCCTGTATTGTAATAATTATTCGTTGGTGGCACAGTGTGCACCCCCCATCGCCCCCCCCCCCAATCATTGGTGGCAGCGTAGTTCCGATCGGAGTCCCAGTTTAATCGCCGGGGCTCCGATCGGTAACCAGGATGATACTGCAGCCCTGGTTGCCATGGTTACTTAGCAATAGTACAATAGTAAAAGATTCATACTTACCTGGGAGCTGCGATGTCTGTGTCCGGCCGGGAGCTTCTCCTACTGGTAAGTGACAGCAATGCGCCGCACAGACCTGTCACTTACCAGTAGGAGGAGCTCCCGGCCGGACACAGACATCGCAGCTCCCAGGTAAGTATGAATCTTTTACTATTGTACTATTGCTAAGTAACCATGGCAACCAGGGCTGCAGTAGCGTCCTGGTTGCCATGGTTACCGATCGGAGCCCCAGCGATTAAACTGGGTCTCCGATCGGAACTCCGCTGCCACCAATGATGTGGGGGGGTGGAGATGGGGGGCGCACACTGTGCCACCAACGAATAATTATTACAATACAGGGAGGAAGGGGGGGGGGGCCGGGGGCGCACACTGTGCCACCAACTAATTATTACAATAGAGAGAGGGAGGGGGGGGCCGCACTGGCAACCAATGATATTCAAACTGGGGGGGGGGTCTGCCCCCTGCTGTCTGGCAGCCCTGATCTCTTACAGGGGGATATGATAGTACAATTAACCCCTTCAGGTGCGGCACCTGAGGGGTTAATTGTGCTGATCACGGCCCCCTGTAAGAGATCGGGTGCTGCCAGGCAGCAGGGGGCAGTCATGTACACAGTTTGCAGTATATTCTAACTAGAAGCGTCCCCATCACCATGGGAACGCCTCTGTGTTAGAATATACTGTCGGAAATGAGTTTTCACGATGTAACTCATATCCGACAGTATATTCTAACATAGAGGCGTTCCCATGGTGATGGGGACGCTTCAAGTTAAAATATACCATCGGATTGGAGAAAACTCCGATCAGATGGTATAAAAGGGACTCCAGACTTTACATTGAAAGTCAATGGGGACGGATCCGTTTGAAATGGCACCATATTGTGTCAACGTCAAACGGATCCGTCCCCATTGACTTGCATTGTAATTCAGGACGGATCCGTTTGGCTCCGCACGGCCAGACAGACACCAAAACGACTTTTTTTTTCATGTCCGTGGATCCTCCAAAAATCAAGGAAGACCCATGGACGAAAAAACGGTCACGGATCACGGAGCTACGGACCCCGTTTTTGCGGACTTGTCTGGACACATTCCCAACAAGTAACACCCAATTGTCATTTTTTTTTACAATTGTAAAGGGAACCTGTCATCAACTTGATGCTGACCTCACTGAGGGTAGCATAAAATAGGGACAGAAATGCTTATGTCAGCGGTGTGTCACTCATGAGCTAAAGGTAAGTGGTTGCTGAGAACCAGCATCATAATCATTGCAGCCCAGGCCTTGAAAAGAGTCAAATCTACCTGAGAAGAGTCCTGGTTATTCATAATCTTCTGCTCTCTCACCCATCTGCTGATGATTGGCAGTTCTCTCCTAGAGAGAAAGGGAGACAACTATGTAGAAGGCTGTCAGTCATCAGCAGGTGGGCAGGAGAGCAGGACTTCATGAATAACCAGGACTCTTCTCAGGTGGCCGGGACTCTTTTCCAGGCCCAGTCTGCAATGATTGTTGTTATGTTGGTTCTCGGCAACCACTTGATTTTAACTTATAAATGACCGATCGCTGATATCAACTCACCTGTCTCTACTTTATGCTGCCGTTATTCTAGAAGATATGCTCCAGAAAGAATTTAATGGAGAATACAATTCTATTCAATAGTATCACTCTAGTGTCAAGAGAGAGAACCCTATGATGCCCACTGTCAAGGGTCACCATCACATTCAAGACTAAGGGATAGCACACCGTGGAATGATGCAAAAGTTAAGCAGTGATGACATGGAACCTCTTTTTCAAGAACAAAGATATCAGAACCGAGACCTGACATTCACCATCATGCAAAAGAGGTCACTTTTTGGGAAAAGGTGATGTGACAGCACATGCTGCTAAGTTACCAGATAGGAGGACAGCTCTTCCGCAGTGCGAACAGTCTTTTATATACACCTCTGCAACAAAACTATCAATGAAAAAGTCTCAAAGTAAAACATAAGGAGATCAAGCAAGAATAACTACTTGCACGATTTAGGGGCCGCTCTTCCATGCCCTGGCTCTTTTGTCATTGAAGTGCTCCAGGAATCAAGGTTACTGAAGCAAATAGTCAGGCTGAGCTTCAATATCCCCAACTCTCAGCACGGTGTTCATGTAACAATACCCTTAATATTGATTTTCTCACACTGAACTTACAGCACTTTACAATAATTTATATAAATGGATAATAACTACTGCAGGTTGTTTCAAGGTTGGACAAATTGTGAAAGAAAGTCATGGAAGAATTAGTACAAGAGTGTCTGAGGCTTTTTAATTACAGGTAATAGACTAAAGTTTCTACTGTAATTTATTTAGGACATTTACACCACTGTAAATGTAAGCAATGTACCCGAATGTCGCTAAAGTGCCTAAAAATATCCATGTCTGTGGAACTTTTTATTGTCTTGTATTGTACCGTCACACTGTCTCCACGAGCGGCCTAGCTGGTTCTTAAAGGGACAGTCCAGCCACTTAAATTGCTTTGAATGCTATAAAATACTGTAATGAAAGTAGTAATACGTACCTTACCTCTACTGCTTCGCCATTTCCCAGGTCTACCTGCAGGTCTCAGTACTTTATAGGCTGACGACTGGCTGTAATGCCACATGTCCATGTCAAGAGGGACCCAGAATTATAAAGACTAGCAGGGGACTCCCAGCATGCTCCATTCATTTCTATGGAGTTCTGAGAATAGCCAAGCAAGTGAAAATCTTGGGAGTCGTAGTTTTACCACAGCTGGAGTACAGAAGGTTAGCCATCATAGATCTAGACCCTCGACAACCCCTTTAAGAGTGACTACACAAACACTGCTGTTAACCCTTCATAAATTTGAAGGTTAACCTTTAAAGTCTATGCAAGACAGGTTGCTTGATAGATATGCATATTTAAAGTGAAACAGATAAAAATTGTAAAAAAAAAAAAAAAAAAAAAAAAAAAAAAAGTTTAATAAAAACAATCAGGTTTTGCTCCAGGGCATAGGAGCTCCGAGTGCTGGGTTTACATCCCGCTCTGTTCCTAATGCTGACATGCTATGGCTAGGAGCTTTCAATAATTATTATTTTACATTTCTTGCTGTGATTGACAGGTCCAGCCGCCAATACAACATACAAATGCCTGACAGGGCCATGGTTAAAGCTTAACCCCTCTGTGTGGTCAATAACAGTCAAGATAACAGTTTGTACTTAGTCCATGGATGTGTCATTTCACCAAATGCAGAAAATTAAGCTGCTAAAGAGTCTGGCCGTAATCGCTTTAACGCTTAAATCAATTTGGATTTAGGAACGTAGGAAGAATACACATAATTACCTGAAAAAACATTGGATGTTGCAACATTTCTGCAAGGCAGGTTGTACAGTTAACAAGACGTCTAGTGGGTAATGCCCAAAACTTTTCTCGTAATAAGAAAAAAAAAGAAAAAGAAAAGGCCAAAACTGCTTCTAGTAAAAACAATGGGGTCAACTGTGCCATCAGGTCCCCTCCAACTGACCACTTGACATACACTGCCTGTCCAAAAAAAAAGTTGCAACCAAAAAAAAAGCCACTAAAAAGTCACAAGATGTATTTCCATCCAGTGTTGCATAAATTTTTCACCAAGATCTTGCATTGATGATGGTAAAGTCTGACTGCTGCGCGAAGCCTTCTCCAGCACATCCCAAAGATTCTCAATGGGGTTAAGGTCTGGACACTGTGGTGGCCAATCCATGTGTGAAAATGATGTCTCATGCTCCCTGAACCACTCTTTCACAATTTGAACCCGATGAATCCTGGAATTGTCATCTTGGAATATGCCTGTGCCATCAGGGAAGAACAAATCCATTGATGGAATAACCTGGTAATTCAGTTCAGGTAGTCAGTTGACCTCATTCTTGGAGCACATACTGTTGCTGAACCTAGACCTGACCAACTGCAGCAACCCCAGATCATAGCACTGCCCCCACAGGCTTGTACAGTGGGCACTAGGCATGATGGGTACATCACTTCATCTGTCTCTCTTCTTCATCTGCCTCTCTTCTTACCCTGATGCGCCCATCACTCTGGAACAGGGAAAATCTGTACTCATCAGACCACATGACCTTCTTCCATTGCTCCAGAGTCCAATCTTTATGCTCCCTAGCAAATTGAAGCCTTTTTTTCTGGTTTGCCTCACTGATTAGTGGTTTTCTTACGGCTACACAGCTGTTCAGTCCCAATCCCTTGCGTTCCCTTCGCTTTGTGCGTGCGGAAATGCTCTTAATTTCACAATTAAACATAGCCCTGAGTTCTACTGTTGTTTCTCTTCGATTTGATTTCACCAAACATTTAAGTGATCGCCGATCACGATCATTCAGGATTTTTTTCCTGCCATATTTCTTCCTTGAATACGATGGGTCCCCACTATCCTTCCAGTTATTAATAATGCGTTGGACAGTTCTTAACCCAATTTTAGTAGTTTCTGCAATCTCCTTAGACGTTTTCTCTGCTTGATGCATGCCCTGTTGGCTCCCAGAGTGCATGGGTGTCAGGTGTACCGCTGCAGCCAATAACTGGGTCATGTGCCACTTGTCACCGCTGCGGCCAGTCATTAGCTGCAGCAACACATGTGACTCCCATTCACTCCAGGAGTGGATAAATGTGAAGTGCCAAGACTGCAATGGTGGCCCACACAACACAGGACATGCAGTAAAGTCTAGGTGATAGTCACTTATAGTGCATAGTGCGGACACTTGTTGTTACATATGCTATCTATTTTGAGCACGAGAATGACATGTATAACGTAAGTTGCGTTTTCCAGTAATAGCAAAGCAAATCCCATCTACACGCTGTATAAGAAATCCGCAAATTGATCTAAGATCCGAACGTGTTAATTTATGCTTTGGATTTCCCCAGTGGATTTCACCCTTTGCAATTCCAAATCCGCCTGACAGGGCCCTATCTTTACAATCAAATGCTCAGTGCTTTTAATGATGGTACAGTTCTAGTGAAATCGCACAGGTCTGCAGAAGCTGTGTACTGGATGCCACCTCCCATCTTACACATTAAGAATACTGAAAAGCAAGATGAAGAATATCGAGAAGAAATCCATAATGCATTACCGCTGCTTCACACTGAGCTTTCTGAATTATTTTGCAAGCATGAAAAGTGTGACGTTCGGACACCTCAACTGAAACAATCGCAGACCCCCGAGCTCACACTAGCCACCTGTTAGGACAGACATGTTGAATGGTGGGCTCCACTACCAAACACTAAATATACTTTGCATTTTCAAGTTCCACATGAGGGTGAAAGACATAACTCATAGTAAAATTGAATATACATTTGCAGCAAAATCCACAATATAAAACAAGTGTTATTTTTCCCTGCAGCCATACTATTAGTTTTTTGAATCAGAGGCTCAGCATTGAACTTTTTGTAATGATGAAACATGAGGATAGCTTGTTATAAAGGGTACGTGCAATCCAAGTGAATGGCACGAGTCCACCACCTGCAACTCCGAGCATGCCCGGATACAGCGGCATAACTAGAAATGACTGGGCCCCACTGCTAATTTTTGAATGGTAAGGTGAGGGGACCAAACAACTTTACTGTAACTCTTTCCTCCTGTGCTACCCCAACTTCTGTGGCTAGTCTAGATCGTTCTCTTAGATGAAGCCCGGCAGCTGCTCAATCGATTTCCTTCACGTATATACTATATATAATGTCATTGTATGATACTGTTTACTATAAAATCTGCTAGTCCTCCTCCTGGGCGGGCCCCTTCTGAGTTCGGGCCCAAAAGCAGCCGCTTCCCCTATAGCTATGCCCCTACCCCGACAGCCATGGGTGTTGTAGTTCCACAATAGTTGGAGAGTCAGGTGAGAAACCAGGGGAGCCATGAATGAAACCATTGGCTCAGTTCAGCTACAGTGTCTTGCCTGCAGTATTTCCACATTATCCTAGTGATTCTAGGGGGGCAGGATTTTCTAAATATCTCTATTTTAAGAAGAACAAAAAATGCAAACATTTTGTGAAAAAATGATATGGTTGATAACACAGAAGGACCCTGAACATAACTCCCTGGAGAATCTTCATACATATTAATAGGGGATATACACTCCAGTAGATATTACATTCATACTGCATTTACAAAGATTCTATATATTTTGAATACATTTTAAATGAAAGGTTTCTAATCATCGCCACCTGGTGGCCATTGGTGTTATTGACAAGATATTAAAAAATTCATATAAAAAGTTTTCCATATTTTCTTTGGCACCTGTAAGAAGGGAGCTTCTATATATCAAATATTCTATATGATGCATCCCGCCCCGGCTCTACTCCCCGTATTACCCATCTTGGACCTACTCTTAACTATTCTATCAGAAAGCCTGCTTCAATATCTCCGCACTGAAACTGTAAGGGATCTTACAGTGGAAATTGTAGGGAAATTGTAGCTGTCAAACTAATCCCATGAAGCATAAGTAATCAAAAGTATAACTTTTTTTTTAAAGAAAAAATAAATAAAATAGATGTGACATCTTTGAAACTCTGGAGTACAGGACGGGCCCGTTTCTCAAGTTATCTCACTTAATAAGTGGTTGACCAGTTTCAGGACTAAACTAAGTACCACATGGGATATTCCTGCAAAGAAGAACGGAGCGTTACTTGCCCGACAGATCCTGCGTCGCTTCTCCAGTTCTCCCAGCTGAGCTCTGTTTACCTGGCTGCAGCAGTGACGTCATATCAACCACATGTGACCGCTGCAGACAATCACCAAACTCAGTGGTACTCGCAATAGCACTCAGAGGTGTGGACTGATGGCCACCTTCCACAAACAAGTTAGGCTACTTTCACACTTGCGGCAGAGTGATCCGGCAAGCAGTTCAGTTGCCGGAACTGCCTGCCGGATTTGGCAAAACGTATGCCAACTGATGCCATTTATAAGACCGATCAGGATGCTGATCAGTCTTAAAAATGCCTAATCAGTCAGAAAAATGCATTGAAATGCCGGATCTGTCTTTCCGGTGTCATTCGGAAAAACTGATCCAACATTTATTTTTTTCACCCTTTTTCATCCTGAAGGATGGACCTAGAATTCCGGTATTTTGAATGCACTAATACATTCCTATGTATCCGGCATTCAGGCAGGTCTTCCGTTTTTTTTGCCGGAGATAAAACCGTAGCATGCTGCGGTTTTATCTTTGTCCTGAACAGTCAAAACGACTGAACTGAAGACATCCTGATGCATCCTGAACGGATTGCTCTCCATTCAGAATGCATGGGGATAAAACCGATCAGTTATTTTCCGGTATTGAGCCCCTAGGACGGAACTTTATGCCGGAAAAGAAAAACGCTAGTGTGAAAGTACCCTATACTACCACAGGATGTTGCTCATGATAAATCCAGGTTCCTGCAGAAGCATGGTGATTCTATAGTGTCATCTACATACCATAGTGATTGCCAAGTAATGTCTAAATTGCACAGAACACTCCCTGGTGTTTCCAAACTCTCCTGCAGACTCTAATTTACAATGGGATGCCATTTTTGGGTTGCCCTGTTCACCACTAACAAAACTCCCCAGTTCTGTCAGCCGGGGCCTCGTATGTATCTCACCAGGTGAAAAATCTCATGTCACTGTGGCCCTAGGGTGTTTCCACTCTGCAGCATTCAGTAGCACTGGGAGATGTGGAGCGGACTGCTGGGGAGTGCATGGAGGATCAGAGTGGCAGTTGTAGCTCTGATGGTAGTGGTAGTACACAGATCATGGTGACTCCACTCTTTCGTCCTGCCGGTTCTTGATTGGGGTGCCCTAGAAGTTGGATGATTTGCTGTAAGGTAGGACCGGTAAACGATGGAGACGATCAGGGCCATTGTTTGCAATAAACAAAGTCTTTCTTTACCAAGTTGATGATGGGGATTGTAGTACAAATAGCAGCTAAAGACAGAGTTCCACAGTAGGTCACAGGGCAATATTCTCTAAATTGCAGAGTATGGACAGCGACAAAGATGGTGGTTATAGTACACTCTCTGTCTAAAGACACTTTGCAGTCTCTCAGCATAACTATGGATATGCAATATAGTTCTTGTAAGGCCTTCTGCAGGTCCTGGACTGAGGGGAGCAGAACTGAAATACAGGTGGGCAATCCATCCAGTGTGGGGAAGGCTTTTAGCAATATTCCCTTCCATATCCAGCAAAGCCTTTCTGCCATAAACGAGCCTGAGCCCAGTGCCCTGTGAGTTCTAGACCTCCTAATCATCTTCTCTGGAGAACTCTGGTGGAATGGCTGCTTTCTTGTCAGTTGTAGACTCAGACCAGGGTTCTCTAAATTTGGACCTAGTTGTGCAGGAGATCCTTCATACACGTCTTTCCTACCAGCTGCTTCAGACTACGCTAACTAGTCAAGGGGCAGACCTGGCCCATCTCCTGACAACCTAACATAATTTGCCAAGTTGTTAACCATATGCCAATAAAAGGCCATTAAGTGCATGTACACAAATCACAACATTTAACTTAAAAAAACAACATTGTATGAACTCGGTCAATAGTAAATAACCCTTTGATGACCCATACTTTCACAGATTTTTTCATATGGATCAATGGAGCAAAATGGGCATAAAAATAATATATGTAAATCTAACGCGAGTCTTCCATGTCTCTGCTGTCATCAGTACTTAAAAAAAAATAATAGTTAAGCCCAAAAGCAGCAGAGGGGAGAAAAACTATTCTATACCTAAAGGGGTTTTCCAAGATTCTGATAATGATGACCTATCCTCTGGATATCAAATCAGCAGTGAGCACCGCGGCCTCAGCGCAGCTTACCATCACCCGTTTCATAGTGGCTGTGCTTGGCATTGCAGCTCAGCCCCATTCACTTGGGACAGAGCTGCGCCAAGGTGTCATGACATCACTGGCCTAGACAGAGGCTGCGGGGCGCCGAGAGTTGGACCCCCACGAATCAGATATTCATCAAAATAGGTCATCAATATCAAAATCTCGGAAAAAAAAAACCTTTAAAGCCATGTGGGGTCAAATACAAAGTGTATTGTTGCATTTTATTATGCAACAATTTGTGACTTTTTGAACTTGAACGCAGCCCTTGCCAATTTCTTAAACAGTGGGCGGAGTTTAGCAAAGGGGGAGGAGCCACCAAGGCCCAGCACATGTACTATCATTTTTAGTCATTAAACTGGTGTAAATTTTTTACTTAAGATTTCATTTTTGCTGCACGGACATAACAGTGCAGAAAATGTATTAATATATATATATATATATATATATATATATATATTTTTTTTTTTTTTTTATGGGAGTGTGAAATGCCAGTCTTTAGTAAATTACCCCCATAGACTATAATGGACATAAAATGCATATATATTTGTTTCAACTCCTGCATATGTATAGGAGTGTGAGATCCCCTAAAACAATGTTCCCAAGTAGTACAAGCATGCTGTCAAATACTTTGCGTGCAGCAACAGGATTTACAGAGCAGGCAGAGACTGACGTAACTGAGGCCAAGTGTAAATCTGCTGACAATCAGCCCCACCATGACATCACCCACTTGTGCCCTCTCCGGCAGACACATTGTTTCAGCGCCCAACATCAAAACATTTCAGTAACTGGTGACAATACAGAATGAATCTTTCCCACCGCACAGAAAATCCTGAATTCGACTGACATCTCCCCCCCCCCCCCCCCCCTCTCCTTGTGAAAGGGGGCTTTGGATCTGTGAATGTGGTGACACTCTGGAGATAGATGTGTTTGTTTTCGGAAGAGGGACACAATAGAAGGCTGATGTACTGGAAGGAACATGCGTCCATTCAAACTTTTAACCAGTGAATGCACCGTCCCCCTTGACTTCGAATAAAGCTGGCTTCCCAATCTCCAGCTGCTGGAAAACCGCAAGGGCATGCTGGGAGTTGTAGTTTTGCTAAAGCTGTAGTGCCACAGGTTCTTGAAGACACATTTGCTTACTATGCTAAAGATGAACCCTTATGAATATAGAACTAAACAGCTTAACCTGACCCACCAACCCATAGCTCCTGCCATATCAGTCCGCCCAATGTATCCTAGGCTGGGGCAAGAAGACGACTTCTTGGCCGCACATAGGTTGGTTTGCTAGGCGCAGGTACCGTAGCTGGGATTGTTGTAAAAAATTTAGAAGTTGCAACACTTTTCTTCTCCTACATGAAAACCGTATGAGATTTTTAGTCAATACGGAATAAAATATTGACATGCACGAGTCGCATGATGCAACTAAGTGCAACTTGTGTGCTGCAGGGGATTGTGTGTAGCCTTCACCCAACAGGTCCCCCTTAATAATGTCTTAGGATCTGGATCTTCTTAATCTCTAAGTATTCACGCTTCTAGTGCCACCGCAATGTTTGTCCTACCGCCTCCTGACAAGATAAATGCATTCCTTGTGCTCCATACAACCCGGTCCCATTCAATAAAATCTTTACGTCGTCACCGAGGGTCCAACTTCCAAAACCCGTGCTCCAACCAATCTGCCTGTTTGCATAGGAGATCACAAGGCAATCATGCCCACCCTGTGCCCATTACTTATTCCTACCATAGATGAGAACACATATACATTGTATCTAGAGCTGCACAGCTGACACAGCTCCTTCCTGGAGATACAGAGGAGCACACCATGCATTGCAATCCCTCAGCCTGCTGTCTACAAATTCCATCTCTCCCTTCCCGCTTTGCTGGGAACACAGCGAGTGCAAGCAGCTTCAACTTTGGAAGTGTGGGAATAAAAGACAAAGCAGTGTGTCTGGTGCCTACCTGGAGTCCTCTCCTGCGGAGGATACTGGATTCGTCCATTGCTCGGAGTGCAGGTCCTGCTAGTGCTTGCACAGGAGCATAGCCATGCTGTGAAGAACAGTGTACCTTAGACTTCTCCACACTAATTCACATCCTAGCAGCTGCTAAACACTTACATCACAGCTTATCTGATTGGAGGGGGGCTCGTCAGCTGACCAGGCTTTAGCTATTCACTCCAGCAACTTCAGAGATCATGAATGCATGCAGTACTAGGGAGCAAGTCAGCCCTCAGCATCTCGCGCATTCATCCAGGCTGGAGCAGCTATTAGAGGAAATCCTGGGAGTATTGTTCGATTCAGAACAATACTGCTGGCATCCTGTGCTGACAGCGAAACGCTGCAGGTCAAGCCGTTTTGTGGGGCTGCTGGAAGGTCAACGCATCCGAGTAAATCAGCAATGACACCTCGGCGGAGAAGCCAGATGACTGAGGTGATGAGGAATTGGGGGCACAGCTGGCCGGGGAAGCTGAGAAACCAAGTCTGGCTCATCTGCCTTGTGCCAGAGAAAACAAACAAAAAAAAACCCCATCAGTTGGCCTCCAACATACTCCGCAGGCAATTCACCCAATAACGGAGATGCCACTGACAGGCACACAAGAAGATTATGCTGAGGAGATGAGAGGGAAGTTCACTTAGGGTGAATTCACACGCGGCAGATTTGTTACAGAAATTTCTGCCACTGAAAACCATTTCCAGTCACCTGAAAGAGATTGTTTTTGCGGCAAACACATGGGGGAATTAATTAAGAGAGGCGATTTTTATGCCAGTCTTAATAGGAAAAATAAAAAAGCAGGAGTAAGATGCACCGGGTTATTAAGAGGTGCGCGGCCCTTGATGATACTAGAGCACCTTTGGAGGGGTGCGCCCCAGAAACGGAGTCGATTTCTGGTGTCATTTGTATTCTCTGGCGCGTCATTTTAAATTTGGCAGAGCCACTCATTGGAAGAGAGGTGCACGATCTAAAACTGCAAAAAGTGACACATTTCTGCACAAAAGAGGACTTGGGCAAACAATCGCATCTTTTTGCGGGCACTCTTCTTGCACACAGGGGTTGATAAATGCCCCATCGTTTAGATGTATGAAACAGTTGCAGATATCTCTGCCCCAGATCTGCCACGTGTGAATTCACTCCAAAGCCTCTTTTGCATGAACGACGCGGATTATGTCAGGATGCGTTTAGTGAAACTCGCACCATTTTGCAAGCAAGTTCAGTTTAATCTGCATTTGTGTTCAGTGTTTCAGTTTTTTCAGCACAGGTGCAATCAGTTATGACGTTTTTTTTTTTTACACGCGGGAAAAAAACCTGAAGGTTTACAAACATCTCCTAGCAACCATCAGTGAAAAACACATTGCACCCAGACTGCATCCGGATTACACCTGGATGCAATGCGTTTTTCACTAAAGCCCCATTCACTTCCGTGAAAACTGCAGAATATAGAACATGCTGAGATTCTCACACAACGCAGAACTGATGCATGCTCATGAGCACAGACCCATTGAAATGAAGAGGCCAGGATTCAGTGTGGGTGCTATGCATTTGCGATGCCCGACGGGGGCCAGGGGTCCATCTTTAGTGTTTTTGTTGTGATGCATTTCAGCAACGAGGGACTGAGTTCCCCTAAGTAGATGGTGTTAGTGGTACCCAAGGGTAGGAATGACAGCGTGGTGTAAGGGTAGCCTATAATGTCCTTTTAAGTGTGGCTGTGCACGTGTCACGGTGCTCCTGCCTGGATATCCGGGAACACCAGGCGTTGTCGGCCGAAGCAAGTCAAGGAATAAGTTGATGGAAGGGAAGTAGAAAGAAATAGAGTCCAGACTTGTGTTGAAGTTGATAACAGCTTTACTTGAATAAACTTTCACCTATGCTAATTTGCTCCTGGGCTGGTGGGAGGATACCATAGTTTTTTTCCGAGACCATGACACACTGGACCAGATTTATCACTCTCTGGTCTAGATTCATAGATGACATTTTGTTACAATGGTCCGGAACACAGGATGACTTTAAACTTTTTATGCATGAGCTTAACACTAATCGTGTAGGGTTATACTTCACATATGAACTTCATCGCGATGAACTTAACTTCCTTAATATACAAATCCAAAGGGGTGAGAGCAACGTCATCAAAACCAGGCTGTTCCGTAAAAAAAAAAACATCAACCAATAGCCTGCTTAGGTGGGATAGCTTCCACCCTAGACCACTGAGAAAGGGAAAACCCAAGGGACAGTTCCTGAGGGGGCGTAGAAACTGCTCGGACCACAGGGATTTTTCCAGACAGGCCTAACAACTATTTCATCATTTTAAACAGAGGGGATACCCCGATTCATATCTATATGAGGCATGGAGTAATGCCGAGTCAATTGATAGGTCCACACTGCTTCAATCTGGAGGTAAAAAATCTCCACAAGAAATAATTAGAACTATCGGTACATAAGATACCACAACCCAACATGTTCAGGAGATCTTGGATACTGGTCTCTTTTGAAAACAGACCCCGATCTGACAAATCTTCTTCCAGACTATCCAGCAATAACGTTCAGACGAGGACACAGCATAGGCGACACATTGGTCCAAAGCCCCCACAAGAAGTACCTGGTTGCTGGACAGGAGACTAGGCACCCATAGATGCGGTAAATGCAAGGCATGCCCCTTTATTGCAGTGGGTGACACTTTTTCAAATAGTGCCCAAGAACGGACCTATACAGCGCGCACCTTTACCAACTGCAATACTGTAGGTCTAGTGGCTCACTGCGAAATCAGAATGAAATATGTGGGTAAGACCTGCAGAGCTTTTAAGAAAAGAATCTTGAAGCATATTGGGGATGTTCGCAATAAATGTGCTAAATACGATTTCGCCCTGTGGTCTTAATGAAAACATTGACTTCTCATGTTTCTTGTAGCCGGTCAACCATAGTATCTTACTGAGTGGGTAATATATCGGTCCCAGGTCTGATCTGTTATAGCTGGGAATATGTGGCCATTCCCATTACTGGGTACTCTTTACTGGTAGCTTGTCCAGGGTCGGCCTTTGGGGTGTGCGGGTTGTGCGGCCGCACAGGGCGCCATAGCAACAGGGGCGCCGGGCGGCCGACAGCTCGCAGTGTAATATGCGGCAGGCGAGCGAGCTGGCGGCGGGGCACAGGGAGATGAGCGCTTCCATTGTGGAAGCGCTCATCTCCAGTCATCTGTATCGCCGTCCTCAGGACAGCGATACAGATGCCTGCCTGTGCTGCGGTAGGGGAGGGAGAGGCGTGTCCCTTTCCCTTCCTCTGATAGGCTGCCGGCCTAGTGCCTGCAGCCTATCGGAGGCCGGCAGCAGGCGGCGCAATGACGTCATCGCGCCGCCTGAGCCATACAGCGTGGGACACAGGCCAGAAGAGGCCTGCATCGCATCACTGACATGGAGGTAAGTATGTTTTTTTTTTTTATTTTTTTTATTTTGTACAATACTTTTACTGGCGGGGGCTGTTATTACTGGCAAAGGGGGGGGGGCTGTTTGTTATTACTGGCAAAGGGGGGGGGGCTGTTGTTATTACTGGCAAAGGGGGGGGGGCTGTTATTACTGGCAAAGGGGGGGGCTGTTATTACTGGCAAAGGGGGGGGTCTGTTATTACTGGCAAAGGGGGGGCTGTTATTACTGGCAAAGGGGGGCTGTTATTACTGGCAAAGGGGGGGCTGTTATACTGGCAAAGGGGGGCTGTTATTACTGCGGGGCTGTTATTACTGGCAAAGGGGGGGCTGTTATTACTGGCACAGAGGGGCTGTTATTACTGACACAGAGGGGCTGTTATTACTGACACAGAGGGGCTGTTATTACTGACACAGAGGGGCTGTTATTACTGACACAGAGGGGCTGTTATACTGACACAGAGGGGCTGTTATTACTGACACAGAGGGGCTGTTATTACTGACACAGAGGGGCTGTTATTACTGACCAGAGGGGCTGTTATTACTGACACAGAGGGGCTGTTATTACTGACACAGAGGGGCTGTTATTACTGACACAGAGGGGCTGTTATTACTGACACAGAGGGGCTGTTATTACTGACACAGAGGGGCTGTTATTACTGACACAGAGGGGCTGTTATTACTGACACAGAGGGGCTGTTATTACTGACACAGAGGGGCTGTTATTACTGACACAGAGGGGCTGTTATTACTGACACAGAGGGGCTGTTATTACTGACACAGAGGGGCTGTTATTACTGACACAGAGGGGCTGTTATTACTGACACAGAGGGGCTGTTATTACTGACACAGAGGGGCTGTTATTACTGACACAGAGGGGCTGTTATTACTGACACAGAGGGACTGTTATTACTGACAGAGGGGCTGTTATTACTGGCACAGAGGGGCTCTTATTACTGGGGGCTGTTATTACTGGCACAGAGGGGCTGTTATTACTGGGGGCTGTTATTACTGGCACAGGGGGGCTGCTATTACTGACACAGGGGGGCTGCTATTACTGGCATAGGGGGCTATTATAACTGGCACAGGGGGGGGGCTGTTAATACTGGCACATGATTGGGGGCACTATAGGGGCATCTACTGAGGCCACAAAGAAGGGGTATTTTATATGGGCTCTCTGTACAGTACAATTTTATACTGGGACACATGGTGGGTACTATGGGGAAGGGGGGAGAGGAGTACTATGGGGTCATCTACGGGGGGCACTAAGAAGGGGTATTTTATACTTGCAAATTATGGGGGACACTGAGGGCATCTACTGGAGCATTTTATACTGGTACATTATGGGGAGCACTAGGAGGAAGGAGGGTGTGGAGCACTATGGGGTCATTTACTAGGGGCACTATATAGGGGTATTTTATACTGGCACATTATGGGGGCACTATGAGGACATTAGCTCAAATGGGGGCATTACAAGGGGGTATTTTTTGCACTGTCACATTATAAGGAGAATTATTACTACTGGGGGGGCATTATGGTGGGCTTTATTACTCCCCCATGGTATGACCCCCTAGTAGCAGCACCAGCCTCTCCCTGCTCTGCTATCCCTCTGCCCCTTCTCCAAATACTTATTATGAAATCTTTCTTATTAGGATAAAGCACAACATCAGCTCCGCCGAGCCCCGGCCAAAGTGTGGAAGTGGCGTCCGAGATCCCCAAGGGCCAAGTAACTAAGTTTTCATGTGAAATATGTTTGTTATACACAAATAGCCTACACTGTGCCACACAAGGTTAGCTCGCACAGGGCGCCTGAACACCTAAGGCCGGCCCTGCTTGTACCCTTCATAATTGACTTATTTAATATGGGTCTACCGTCTTACTAATATCTGTTACATTAGGTGGACCATAAATCTTTCCTTCCCCCTTTTCCTCCTTTTATTATCTTTCTGCTGCATCTTACTTTACTATATACTGTCCGATTATTCATTGGTACCCTAAGGCCTCTTTCACACGGGGGAGATTTCCGCGTGGGTGCAATGCATGAGGTGAACGCATTGCACCCGCACTGAATCCGGGCGCATTCATTTCTATGGGGTTGTGCACATGAGCGGTGATTTTCACGCATCACTTGTGAGTTGCGTAAAAATCACAGCATGCTCTATTTTGTGCGTTTTTCACACAATTCAGGCCCCATAGAAGTGAATAGGGCTGCGTGAAAATCGCAAGCATCCGCAAGCAAGTGTGGATGCGGTGCGATTTTCATGCATGGTTGCTAGGTGATGATCGGGATGGGGAGCTGATCATTATTAATTTCCCTTATAAACCGGTTAACAGTAACCATACTGGCTGACATCTAACCTGTATCTAATATATGGGGCACGCAAGTACCTTATTTCTTTGCAATCCTTGATTAAGCAGTATCTACCTTACATCTTACGGGAGGATGTATATTATTTACTTGTATCGAATGTGAGGGTGTTTACTGGCCCATCGGCCCTACCTTCTGACTATTGCCTTCTTGCTGAATGAATATCAACATCTATCTTTTACCTATGATCAACTGGTGTTACAAAAAATTGTTGGACACCAGGTTGGGTCATTTGTGAAATAATACCTCTGATGCCTATCTAAATACTGCATTTATGTCCCCTGATAAGCCCATCCTATACACTGGGCGAAACGCGTTGGAATAAGTGACCTATAAATTGATTATGATCACCTTCGCAAACTGAACGTGTTTTGTGTCAATCAGGATACAATCTGATATTGCAGAAACTGTACTGAGCATCTATTCATCATTTTGTATTGACCAAGGACTTACCTTGATGTATTCAGCACTTTTTTACTCTGATGTACTCAGCATGTATTCAGCATCTATCTATTTTGATGTATTTAGCATTAATTTGTTTGTTTATTTTTATTTTTTGCATTTATAGTAAGGTATCTAATAGATCCACCTTAGGGCACCTTATCTAGGTGTCTTGCACATTTGTCTTCAGGACCATCCAAGGGCTTGTAGGAGGTTACTGAATACGCGATCGCGGCCATTCCGCTCTATAGGCAGGGATCGATAGCATAGGGTGAGAATCAGGGAAAGGTCCCCCATCAGACCATGACCATCCTGCCTAGAAATCCGCCCTATCCCGTATTATGGAATAAGAATGACTGCTGTACTTACACAGCCTTTCTTTTGATTTAAATTTCTTTTGTGTTTTGCATATTTTGTGTTGGGTAATTTTAGAGCTTTGATTAAAGACTACGTTTTAATTAGGGTGGTACTCTGTGAATACTCCATATTTGACTTTATACTAGCTTGGCATACTGACCCTCTGACAGGCTACTGTCTTAGCTGTGATTCTAAACTTTCATTAGGAAACAATCTTCCAACTTTATCTTGGTTACCAGCAAGCTTTGGCATAAATTCTGGCAGGCAAAAACACTCTGCTCTGCTACACCCGCTACTCTTTAGCTCTGCAGCGCTGACAGGATTAAATAGGAACTTTTCCTTTCTGCTGAACTGAACTTTCTGTAGTCGGACTCAGTCTTTATCTTTATCCAGGGAACTTCTCCTCCTGGCTTCAGAGGCTCTTTGCTTTTCTCTAGTTCCAGCAAAGCAGACAGGACTCAGCTGGCTGGCACACAGCCTTCCCCTTACAGGGGGTAAGCTAGACTCACTTCTGCAGGGACGAGGGCCTGCTGCCTTCCCTATAGAGGGGTTACTCTGAACTGCTCCTCACTAACTAAGGGCTAGAATAAATAGAAAGTCCCATTTTAGGCAAAACTAGCTCTGCCAACCTTGCTGCCACCTGCTGGTGAACCAGGCACATTACACTTGAACATAACATTACTGGGGAAATGGGATACACATTTTGCAGGCCCTGGGAATTAGTGCAAAGAATGAAGCGGAATTAACCATAGGAGACAGTGACAGGGTGCAGAAGGTGGTAAGGCACCTCTGGGGCGTTACACAATGACTTCACGCATCACAACCGCTCAGAAAACTGATTTGCGGATTTTCTGTTTATATTAACAACTCCAATAAAGTCTATGGGGAAAAGCGCTCTATATAAAAGGTGCAGAATCACACAAACAATCCACATGACAGATTGACAGATTTTAATATCTGCACAGCAGGTCAATTTCTACATGGAGGAAAAAAGGTATTTTTTTCCGCATGAAAAGCTGCATGTTATGCAGTTACCCTAAGACTATGTTCATTCACGACAAACACTGCGGATTTATCTTTATTAGAATTCTGTGCATTCTGCAGCTTTACTCGGTACCAGCAAAGTCAAAAAAATTAGGCATAAAATAGTCAGAAGTCCCCTTTTCTAACTGGCAGAGAGAAATTTAGTTGGACGCCTGGTTTTGCGCAGTGTCTGGTACCGTGCCTCCAGCCCCCCCAAAAAATAATGTATTAACATTTATGCCCAGAAAATGGGGTGAATGTTAGCAAAAAAGTACGCCAGCCGTTTGATGGATCGAACGGCGGCGCTTAGTAGGACACTAAGACCGATGTAAAAAGTTGGTCTTGAAGTCAGTAAATGTGCCCCAATGACATTTTAAGGAATCTCATCCATATGCTGTAAACAGAGGTCGCAATAATGCCTGTACAAGCGTCATAGATGCCTGTTCAGACCATTTTACTCCCTGGGAAAAGTCTAAGGCGTACCAATACATACTTTTCCCTGCCATTCATCAGCGCAGTGAGCGCTGTGAACGGCACAGGCAGCGCAGCGATGTGGCTGCTGCCTGAAACAACCAATGACAAAGCTCCTTACAGTAAGGAGCTCAGTGATTGGTCAGTATGAGTGGGCTGCCGGAGCTTATGGCACACCACTCTGAAGTAAGGAGGGAGGCGCACGCGATCGTCACTGGCGGGGGCTAAGTGGCCTTGTTGCAGCGCCTTGTTTTAACTTGTGCAGCCTCACATGCTGTATGAGCCTAATCTAGCTATGAACACATATGGATATGTGAGCTATAGCGGTGCTCGTCCGCGGTGTGCGCCCTGTCAGGGACCAGCCCTGCTAGTAGTAACTGTTCGGTAATGCCACAGTTTGCGCAGGTTACCCATAAGTGACGGCCGGCAGCATGGTGAGTGTTGTGTCACCGACAACGTTTCAGTTTCCCGCCCTTATCTGTAGTGTACAGCTCCTAATGTGCAGGCAGCATGCGTCATGAGGACTGAGGAGTACAGTACAGCGGTTACCCATAGCAACCGGAGGCGGCCTGTTCTGTAATTAGAGGAAGCAGCCACAGTCTGTTCATAAGTCATAACCCCATGACTGTCTGGTAGATTGGCACTGTTCTGGGGGTAATGTGGCTCATGGGGTTATGACTTATGAACAGACTGTGGCGGCTTCCTCTAATTACAGAACAGGCTGCCTGCACATTAGGAGGCTGCTGCCCCATGGTTACTTGATGGGCCTTCAGGGCCCAGTATGGCTGGTACTGTTCCGCCTGGGGGTAACTTGTCTGGCCCATGTGATGGATGGCGTACCCCAGTGACCAGCGGCACAGAAACAGCAGCAAAAATGTAATGGATTGTCCCAAGATCAACACTATTTACCTATCCATACTTAACCCAGAGAACACTAGAAAATGGTAACCAAGGTGGGGCCTCCAGCGATCATGTACTTGAAGGGGACATGTCTGTTTTAGTAACGACTTGCATTTCCTATGCAATAACAATTCTGGGGAATCAATTCTTGTGACTCTATAGTGTACCATTCCTCTATTATTCCTACTAGAACATATGAACAAATTGCTAGTAGTCTGCAATAAAGGTCCAGCGGGGGGTTACCAGTTGACAGCACGGATTGAATAATATCAGGCTGTGCAGTGACACCCCCATCTGGACCTAAACTGCAAACTGCTAGCAAGCCATTCATAACTAATAGCAGAAATAAGAGGAATGGTGCAACATAAAGTCATAAGAATAGATGCTCCAGGATTGTTATTACAAGGGGGGTGCAAGTAGTTACCAAAACAGACAAATCCGGAGAGGTGAGGGGTCCTCTTTAACGACAGGTGATAAATATCGATCTTAGGATAAACCCTTTAAACCTCATAAAATCACTGCAACAGTGACCTCAGTGGTGCCGACCCCTCAGAGCAACAATGACCTCAGTGGTACCGACCCCCTCAGCGCAACAGTGACCTCAGTGGTGCCGACCCCCTCAGAGCAGCAGTGACCTCAGTGGTACCTACCACCTCAGAGCAACAGTAACCTCAGTGGTGCCGACCCCTCAGAGCAACAGTAACCTCAGTGGTGCCGACCCCTCAGAGCACCCTCAGTGGTACCGACCCCTCAGAGCAACAGTGACCTCAGTGGTGCCGACCCCCTCAGAGCAACAGTGACCTCGGTGGTACCGACCCCCTCAGAGCAACAGTGACCTCAGTGGTGCCGACCCCTCAGAGCAACAATGACCTCAGTGGTACCGACCCCCTCAGCGCAACAGTGACCTCAGTGGTGCCGACCCCCTCAGAGCAGCAGTGACCTCAGTGGTACCTACCACCTCAGAGCAACAGTAACCTCAGTGGTGCTGACCCCTCAGCGCAACAGTGACCTCAGTGGTGCCGACCCCCTCAGAGCAGCAGTGACCTCAGTGGTACCTACCACCTCAGAGCAACAGTGACCTCAGTGGTGCCGACCACCTCAGAGCAACAGTGACCTCAGTGGTGCCGACCCCTCAGAGCAACAGTGACCTCAGTGGTACCGACCCCTCAGCGCAACAGTGACCTCAGTGGTGCCGTCCCTCAGAGCAACAGTGACCTCAGTGGTGCCGACCCCCTCAGAGCAACAGTGACCTCAGTGGTGCCGACCCCTCAGAGCAACAGTGACCTCAGTGGTACCGACCCCTCAGAGCAACAGTGACCTCAGTGGTGCCGACCCCTCAGAGCAACAGTGACCTCAGTGGTACCGACCCCTCAGAGCAACAGTGACCTCAGTGGTGCCGACCCCTCAGAGCAACAGTGACCTCAGTGGTGCCGACCCCTCAGCGCAACAGTGACCTCAGTGGTGCCGACCCCCTCAGAGCAACAGTGACCTCAGTGGTACCGACCCCCTCAGCGCAACAGTGACCTCAGTGGTGCCGACCCCCTCAGAGCAACAGTGACCTCAGTGGTGCCGACCCACTCAGAGCAACAGTGACCTCAGTGGTGCCGAACCCTCAGAGCAACAGTGACCTCAGTGGTGCCGAACCCTCAGAGCAACAGTGACCTCAGTGGTACCGAACCCTCAGCGCAACAGTGACCTCAGTGGTGCCGACCCCCTCAGCGCAACAGTGACCTCAGTGGTACTGACCCCCTCAGCGCAACAGTGACCTCAGTGGTACTGACCCCCTCAGCGCAACAGTGACCTCAGTGGTACCGACCCCCTCAGAGCAACAGTGACCTCAGTGGTGCCGACCCCTCAGAGCAACAGTGACCTCAGTGGTGCCGACCCCTCAGAGCAACAGTGACCTCAGTGGTGCCGACCCCTCAGAGCAACAGTGACCTCAGTGGTGCCGACCCCCTCAGAGCAACAGTGACCTCAGTGGTGCCGACCCCCTCAGAGCAACAGTGACCTCAGTGGTGCCGACCCCTCAGCGCAACAGTGACCTCAGTGGTGCCGACCCCCTCAGCGCAACAGTGACCTCAGTGGTGCCGTACCCCTCAGAGCAACAGTGACCTCAGTGGTACCGACCCCCTCAGCGCAACAGTGACCTCAGTGGTGCCGACCCCTCAGCGCAACAGTGACCTCAGTGGTGCCGACCCCTCAGCGCAACAGTGACCTCAGTGGTGCCGTCCCTCAGAGCAACAGTGACCTCAGTGGTACCGACCCCCTCAGAGCAACAGTGACCTCAGTGGTGCCGACCCACTCAGAGCAACAGTGACCTCAGTGGTGCCGAACCCTCAGAGCAACAGTGACCTCAGTGGTACCGACCCCCTCAGCGCAACAGTGACCTCAGTGGTGCCGACCCCTCAGAGCAACAGTGACCTCAGTGGTACTGACCCCTCAGCGCAACAGTGACCTCAGTGGTGCCGACCCCCTCAGAGCAGCAGTGACCTCAGTGGTACCTACCACCTCAGAGCAACAGTGACCTCAGTGGTGCCGACCACCTCAGAGCAACAGTGACCTCAGTGGTGCCGACCCCTCAGAGCAACAGTGACCTCAGTGGTGCCGACCCCTCAGAGCAACAGTGACCTCAGTGGTGCCGACCCCTCAGCGCAACAGTGACCTCAGTGGTGCCGTCCCCTCAGAGCAACAGTGACCTCAGTGGTGCCGACCCCTCAGAGCAACAGTGACCTCAGTGGTGCCGACCCCTCAGAGCAACAGTGACCTCAGTGGTGCCGACCCCTCAGAGCAACAGTGACCTCAGTGGTGCCGACCCCTCAGAGCAACAGTGACCTCAGTGGTACCGACCCCTCAGAGCAGCAGTGACCTCAGTGGTGCCGACCCCTCAGCGCAACAGTGACCTCAGTGGTGCCGACCCCCTCAGAGCAACAGTGACCTCAGTGGTGCCGGCCCCTCAGAGCAACAGTGACCTCAGTGGTACCGACCCCCTCAGCGCAACAGTGACCTCAGTGGTGCCGACCCCTCAGAGCAACAGTGACCTCAGTGGTGCCGACCCCCTCAGAGCAACAGTGACCTCAGTGGTGCCGACCCACTCAGAGCAACAGTGACCTCAGTGGTGCCGACCCCTCAGAGCAACAGTGACCTCAGTGGTGCCGAACCCTCAGAGCAACAGTGACCTCAGTGGTGCCGAACCCTCAGAGCAACAGTGACCTCAGTGGTACCGAACCCTCAGCGCAACAGTGACCTCAGTGGTGCCGACCCCCTCAGCGCAACAGTGACCTCAGTGGTACTGACCCCCTCAGCGCAACAGTGACCTCAGTGGTACTGACCCCCTCAGCGCAACAGTGACCTCAGTGGTACTGACCCCCTCAGCGCAACAGTGACCTCAGTGGTACCGACCCCTCAGAGCAACAGTGACCTCAGTGGTGCCGACCCCCTCAGCGCAACAGTGACCTCAGTGGTACCGACCCCTCAGAGCAACAGTGACCTCAGTGGTGCCGACCCCTCAGAGCAGCAGTGACCTCAGTGGTGCCGACCCCCTCAGAGCAACAGTGACCTCAGTGGTGCCGACCCCCTCAGAGCAACAGTGACCTCAGTGGTGCCGACCCCTCAGCGCAACAGTGACCTCAGTGGTGCCGACCCCCTCAGCGCAACAGTGACCTCAGTGGTGCCGTCCCTCAGAGCAACAGTGACCTCAGTGGTACCGACCCCCTCAGCGCAACAGTGACCTCAGTGGTGCCGACCCCTCAGCGCAACAGTGACCTCAGTGGTGCCGACCCCTCAGCGCAACAGTGACCTCAGTGGTGCCGTCCCTCAGAGCAACAGTGACCTCAGTGGTACCGACCCCCTCAGAGCAACAGTGACCTCAGTGGTGCCGACCCACTCAGAGCAACAGTGACCTCAGTGGTGCCGAACCCTCAGCGCAACAGTGACCTCAGTGGTGCCGACCCCTCAGAGCATGAGTCCTGAAGAATGTCAATTTATGTTGCAGATCTTCACCCAATAGAGAGGGAAATCCCAAACTATTTTCACAGGAAAAACCACATCTAATACCTTTGGCTTTTGCCACAGTTTTTGCCACAGTTTTTGTCATTGAACCATGGCAAAAAATGCAGCAGACTTTTCCCCAGTATTTCCAGTCCCGTATGGACATACCATAATGGTGATGTAGATACTTTCTACAATATATTAAAGGGGAGCTCTGATTTGCACCCACTTTAAATATTACCACACCAATGCTGGCTCCAAACCAGATCAAAGAATTGCTTAAATAGAAATTACTAACAAAAAATACTGCAGCTTTGCCAGGGACAATCCTAAGGGTATGACCCCACAGTGGGCTCTAAACAAAGGAGGCTGCACTGCTTAGTCAGTCTGTATCGTCAATATTCGTGCCGTATTGAAGATGCCGTGCACCCATCAAGAATGCAGACCGACTCAACAGTGCAGTTTTAATTAGCGGCCACTGCAGCCATAAGGCCGCACCTCACTCAACCGTGGCCCAGCCGTGTCTCCAGCACGACATCAGCCTTGTGGTCGTACCACAATTCCCTGTGCAGCCCTTGTGATCTGTCCTTTATCGATGATGCTTATAGGTCAGCCTACCATGAGTCAAATGTAAAGGTCTTTCAATGGTGTTAGTTATCCCACAACAGTATTACTGTACAATTTATAGGGCATTTCAAATGAAGTATTACTGCAATACACATGCTTTAAAAATATTGCTCTTTTTTGTGAACACTACATTTTCCTCTCCGATATCACCCCTTGCTGTTTATCCTTCTGGTCCTCCATTTCTAGCATAGCTCCTCAGCAACCCTCCCCCCGCCCTCACCCCCGCTTAGTGAGAGTGTAGCGATTTTATAGTGAAGTGGACCAGACATCTTTGAATCATTCATCCCAACTTCTAATTTATATTACTAATAACTGATATACAGTGGATATAAAAAGACTACACACCCCTGTTAAAATGTCAGGTTTCTATGATGTAAAAAAAAAAAGAGACAAAGATAAATCATTTCAGAACTTTTTCCACCTTTTAATGTGACCTATAAACTGTACCACTCAATTGAAAAACAAACTGAAATCTTTTAGGTAGAGAAAAAATATAAAAATAAAATAATATGGTTGCATAAGTGTGCACACCCTTAAACTAATACTTTATTGAAGCACCTTTTGATTTTATTACAGCACTCTGCCTTTTTGGGTATGAGTCTATCAGCATGGCACATTTTGACGTGGCAAGATTTGCCCACTCTTCTTTGCAAAAACAGTCCAAATCTGTCAGATTGCGAGGGCATCTCCTGTGCACAGCCCTCTTCAGATCACCCCACAGATTTTCAATCGGATTCAGGTCTGGGCTCTGGCTGGGCCATTCCAAAAGCCATTCCTTTGTTGATTTGGATGTATGCTTTGGGTCATTGTCATGCTGAAAGATGAAGTTCCTCTTCATGTTCAGCTTTCTAGCAGAAGCCTGAAGGTTTTGTGCCAATATTGACTGGTATTTGGAACTGTTCATAATTCCCTCTAGCTTAACTAAGGCCCCAGATCCAGCTGAAGAAAAACAGCCCCTTGGCATGATGCTGCCACCACCATGCTTCACTGTGGGTATGGTGTTCTTTTGGTGATGTGCAGTATTGTTTTTGCGCCAAACATATCTTTTGGAATTATGGCCAAAAAGTTCAGCCTTGGTTTTATCAGACCAAAACACCTTTTCCCACATGCTTTTGGGAGACTTCAGATGTTTTTTTGAAAAATGTAGCCTGGCTTGGATGTTTTTCTTCATAAGAAAAGGCTTTCGTCTTGCCACTCTACCCCATAGCCCAGACATATGAAGAATACGGGAGATTGTTGTCACATGTACCATACAGCCAGTATTTGCCAGATATTCCTGCAGCTCCTTTAATGTTACTGTAGGCCTCTTGGTAGCCTCCCAGACCAGTTTTCTTCTCGTCTTTTCAATTTTGGAGGGACGTCCAGTTCTTGGTAATGTCACTGTTGTGCCATATTTTCTCCACTTGATGATGACTGTCTTCACTGTGTTCCATGGTATATCTAATGCCTTGAAAATTCTTTTGTACCCTTCTCCTGACTGATACCTTTTAACAATGAGATCCCTCTGATGCTTTGGAAGCTCTCTGTGGACCATGGCTTTTGCTGTGGGATGCGACTAAGAAAATTTCAGGAAAGACCAACTAGAGCAGCTGAACTTTATTTGGGGTTAATCAGAGGCACTTTAAATGATGGCAGGTGTATGCTGACTCCTATTTACCATGATTTTGAATGTGATTGCTTAATTCTGAACACAGCTACAGCCCCAGTTATAAGAGGGTGTGCACACTTATTCAACCACATTATTAGATTTTTTTTTTTGTTTTCTTCCCTTCACCTAAAAGATTTCAGTTTGTTTTTCAATTGAGTTGTACAGTTTATAGGTCACATTAAAAGGTGGAAAAAGTTCTGAAATGATTTATCTTTGTCTCATTTTTTACATCACAGAAACCTGACATTTTAACAGGGGTGTGTAGACTACTTTTTCTACCCACAGTGTGTGTGTGTGTGTGTGTGTGTGTGTGTATATATATATATACACACACACACACACACACACACTGTATATGAGAGAGAGAGAGACAATGGGGAAGCAAGTTGCATCGTATACCGTAGAGCTAGTTATTACTGGAGTCTCTAGTGCATTGTGTGAGGGTCTATATTCTAGGCAGGGGTGGAAGGAGCTAATTGCAATGCACTCCTAGGACCGCAGGTGTTTGATGAGCTGATGCCCACCCTCAGAAAGGGAAGACTCGAATACTCCAGATGTTAAAAAAAATAATATTAAAATTACACTGGAGAGCAACATTTTTTTTCCACTGATATCATTAAAGTAATGGTGTGCTATAAGCTTCATTCACACGCCAATGTTTCATGGACGTGTGCTGTACATGGTCTCCACGGGCAGCACACGTCCCCATTCATTTTAACGTGTGTATTCACACATCAGTGTTTTAGCTCGGTCCGTGTTTTTAGCACAGATGCATGCTCTATTTTGTCTGCGTTCACGGATCCATCACGTTCATTATAGTCTATTGATCCGTGAAAACCACTGATGCAATGCGGATGC
Source organism: Bufo gargarizans (assembly GCF_014858855.1). Lineage (NCBI taxonomy): Eukaryota > Metazoa > Chordata > Amphibia > Anura > Bufonidae > Bufo > Bufo gargarizans. The sequence goes on from NC_058080.1 coordinate 675,548,086, forward strand.
CATCATTAGATCATTAGAAAGAGATGCTTTGAAAATTATTTTTCAGATGCGCAGGGTCAGTGAAACACGGACAGCAAAAAACTGACCCATGGAACACACACGGATCCTTCATGGATGCATCACTGACAGCCTTTTCATAGATTTAAGCATGGACACAACGTGTGAATGAGGCTTTACTCAAGATCTCTAGCTATATTATATCTATATATTTTTTTTATTTGTGGGATAACCCCTTTAAGACTGCTATAAAGTGTCATCTGCTGCTATGACGGTATGAGTTTCACTCAGTTTTAGATCATGCATGCAGCCTACTGGAGAGACTTCTGTTGGATCATTAATAAAAGACTACTGGATTATTCTGTTTTGTTTAAAAGGTTCCCTGACTATAAGCAGATCACAGGGTGTCCTGCTGCTTAGACTCTTAGCTATCAAGAGTAATCTGTGGAGGAACATAGACACCTGCAATACCACCGGAGGAGAAAGAGGAATTACACAGTTCTCACTGAAACCAACTGTTCTGCCCAGCAGGGTTAGAAAATGATTCTAGTTCATTCTGCCAGAGTCTTGGTATTTCTTAAGTGGTTAGTGTGGTTATAGCACCATCTAGCGGTGTTGAGTTGTATCACACTTTGTTTTTCTGTTACAAAGACTACTGCATTGTGGGGGCGAAAAGAAGTCTCCAGTTACCAGGGGGGCACATCAGCAGAGCTGTCTTTTTGCATATCTCCTCAAACTCCACCATCCTTGTAAATGCATATCTGGTGAGAGAGCTACCTTTGTTTCAAGGACTTATATTATGCAGAGATGTTCAGCTAGTTGTAATTGTTACTCAATGAGTAGTTACTACTGTTAGCTAGACATGTAATCTTCTGTACAGGCAGCCATTTTACCATGTGCTTAAAGGGTTTCTGTTATCAGAAAAATCGTCAGGCGCAGTGAGTGAAGGACGCTCTCCTGCTGCCGACCTCACTTACTGCACCTGCGCCGTATACTAAACGGGACGGCGCAGGCGCGGGATTTTACAGGCACAGAGGAGAACGTCAATCAACTGGACAAGGGGGTGCCAAAGGGTGAGAAGACGGAGCCTCTAGGTGCTGCAGCAACGCCCCAGTAGCACCTAGAGGCTTATTAACATATTATACAAGTCTTTATTTTAAAGGAACGGTGGCAGGCAGGGAGCTAAAAATCACAGTTATGTTCTGCTGACATTAGCACATCGCTAATGTCAGACAGATACATAACGATTTTTCTGATGACAGAAACCCTTTAAGTGTTAATGCAAATGTTGTAGTACATGCCATCTATACTTTATACTTATACATGCTATTTGTATTCTTGTAGTTTAATCAATCAACAATCCTGTTTTGCCAATAAACAAGTTAGACTACAAAGAACAGTCCTCTTATTTGGAAGACAGGAATGGTTTATAGTGAATGTCAGACTGCACACTGTGTGAACGTATATGAAGACAGAAGACCAACAGTTACTCCTAAATTCAGCTTATTTTGACCCAAAAAGGTAGAAAATCAAACAAAATCTATGAGTAGGCCTTTGAAGCATTGGAAACCTAACATCTGTCAAACATCCAGTTTGCAAAATGTAACGTGAACTGCTTAATAAATGTGGTTCATTATCTGTACAATGCATCTTCTTGTAGCCTTTATCCATATTTAGACTAACTGTTCAGTGGGGGTCCGACACCCAGGACTCAAGCCGATGAGCTGTTTAAGACAGTCCTGGTGCTGCTGTGAGAGCCACAGCCTTCTTCACTGCTTACCCTAGGCTGGTGACATCAAGACTATCGGTCATGTGGCCTAGGCACAGCTCATTTGACACCCATCACCTAGAAGCAGTGATGGATAACCTTCGGCACTCCAGCTGTTGTGAAACTACGACTCCCAACATGCTCCATTCATTTCTATGGAGTTCTGAGAACAGCCAATCAAGTGTTCATCTTGGGAGTAGGAGGTTAGCCATCACAGACCTAGAGAGTCCCACTGAAGAAAAATGTATACATTAACACATGGAACTACATAGTCTACTATGCTTTTCCAATTTAGTTTTATATATATTTTTTTATTGGTGTATACGGATATATACCAACCAGTCTTTCACTCCTTTGCCTACTCTGTGGCTAAAGCAACCCTACTGGCATGTTTAGTGTGTACATTGGGAGCTTTTCTATCGCACACGCTAAACATACATCACAAACGTCATATGAACCTTTACCCATCCTCAGTTTCCTTCACGGTTTCCACTTCTGGCAGATATGTTTTTAGCTATCCTCCATGTCTTGAGTCTAGTTAAGGTCCATTGGTAAAGATAAACACCTGGCTTGAATCCTCTGCCAGGATGAAAACATATCGTACGTCTGTTTGTAGGCCCCCATACAGAGACCAGGCTAGCACATTAGTACCACTGAACGGGTGTCCTTCAGTCCTTGCACTAGAAGGTGGTATGCTTTTTGGTCAGAGACGTGATGGAGGGGGCACTTGCAATGGCTGACTGAGTTGTAGATCACCTCATCATTCATCACAGTGATCTGGTGACCACACGGAGAGATAGGTGATGATGGCATGCAACGAGAACTCTGATCATGGACACCTGCTATCATATTTGTGCTTACAGTAGCTATAAAGAACTTGAGAATATAAAATATAAAGGAACTGAAAAATAATGGCTAGCTCTAGTAAGTGGGACACAAAGTACCCGAAACACAGACACTGTCTGTTTATTGTGATTTGTAGTTCAGGCACAATCTGCTTCTGCTCAGGAGACGTGTTCTTACTTTTATTGTGACTGACAAAAACTGAAAGAAAAATGTGATAAAACAAATAAAAACGTGTCTAAACCTTACAGTAAAATTCTGAATGTAACCCCTCACTCTAAGTTTTTGTGCAGTACTTGCTCATCACAGTTTGCTGGAGACACAGTGGGGTTATTGAGGACAGTCCTAGCTACAGAAACAGGGAAAGAGGGAGATGCGGCTGCAGTTTCTCTCTCCATTTTTCAGTGACACCACTCGCTTACCACTCCTCACATGTCTATTTCAGTAACTACTCGCATTCTCCATTAAAAGTGTTGTGCAGGCAGTATATAGTAATGACCTATCCTAGTAGATAAAACGTTAAGAGCAGCACTCAATACCGTGTAGATACTGGAATGCATCAGTCACTGCGAAAGGTGCACCACAAGGATTGTGATCATTGTGGTGCACCTTTCGCAGTGATTTATGTATTTTTATATTTGTATCCACACATTATCCCATCTTGTGTAGGATGCTTTTGTGGTGCATGTGGTCCGCTGCCGACATCCTCGATTGTATGCATTTTTGCTGGGGATTGGCTTTAGCAATGGATCACATGCGGAGGAATTGCTCCCCCGGTTAAACATGGCACAGTGTTTGGGGTTTTTGAGCATTTCCTCCCATTTATGCCACTTTATTTCAGTTATTTTTACTGTAATGCATCAGCCCATCCATGACCTCAGATCCATCTTGGTCATCCGGCAGCATCTCCAGAAGTTAATTTTATTCACAGTGGGTCCATGAAAAAAATGTGCAAATGACGCCAAAAAGTGATCAAGATTAGGTCACGTGACGGTGAGAAGATCGTGAATGCACTTGGGCATGCGCAGTAAAGTGATTTTAGATTGGATAACTATGCTGACACTCACAAGAGATTTAACCCTTATTGTTGAGTTTTAATGACCAGGCGTCATTGGGAGTAACACACTATTATGATTGGCACATTCAGATTAGAGGAGGCACTATGTATGATTTCTAAGGTGTTTTTAGCTCACTTCTGATTATGCTTCATAAAGACTACTTGTAAGGCTACTTTCTCACTAGCGTTCGGGTGTCCGCTTGTGAGCTCCGTTTGAAGGCTCTCACGAGCGGACCCGAACGCTTCCGTCCAGCCCTAATGCATTCTGAGTGGATGCGGATCCGCTCAGAATGCATCAGTCTGGCGGCGTTCAGCCTCCGATCCGCTCAGCAGGCGGACACCTGAACGCTGCTTGCAGCGTTCGGGTGTCCGCCTGGCCGTGCGGAGGCAAACGGATCCGTCCAGACTTACAATGTAAGTTAATGGGGACGGATCCGTTTGAAGATGACACACTATGGCTCAATTTTCAAACGGATCCGTCCCCCATTGACTTTCAATGTAAAGTCTGGACGGATCCGTATGAGGCTACTTTGACACTTAGAATTTTTTAACCATATAATGCAGACGGATCCGTTCTGAACGGAGCCACCGTCTGCATTATATGAGCGGATCTGTCTCAGATGCACTTTTTAGTGTCATTTGTACAATTTTTCATGGACCCACTGTGAACAAAATTCACTTCTGGAGATGCTGCAGTCATTTGTCTTTATTTGATATCCTTTGGATAGGTCATCAATATCAGATCGTTGGGGTCCGACACTCGGCACCCCTTCTGATCAGCTGTTTGAAGAGGAGACTGAGCTCCATGCAAGCCCTGTTTCCTCTTCATTACACAATATATAGTCTCCCCTGGATCAGCGGCGGCGCAGTGTTATTACAAGTACTCCCTCCATTTAAGTGAATGTAGCCTGTACTTGTGATTATGCTGCACTTCCGAGACGCCGGCCAGTGCAATGAAGAGAAAGTAGCACCCGCCGCCTCATCTTCAAAGAGCTGATTGGCAGGGGTGCTGGGTGTAGGACCCCCGCCGATCAGATATTGATGACCTATCCTGAGGATAGGTCATCAATAGCAGTGTTTTCCAACCAGTGTGCCTCCAGCTGTTGCAAAACTACAACTCCCAGCATGCCTGGACAGCCTTTGGCTGTGCGGGCATGCTGGGAGTTGTAGTTTTGCAACAGCTGGAGGCACACTGGTTGGGAAACACTGATCAATAGGAAACCCCTGCACAATCCCTTTAACTAACAATTCTGGAGAACCTTTTGTCTTAAATCTGTATTGTGTGTTCCCCTTTATTTTTCCTGAACATTTATAAATAAATTGACAACTGAATATTAACACTGTCAAACTGTTGTGTTACCCCACGGACACAAGTGAGGGATGCAGGCTCCTGGCAGCTTCTCCAACAGCTGATCGGTGGGTGTCCAGGGTGTTGAAGCCCCGATAATGAAGACCTACCCAAAGGATAAATCTTACATCTCTTTTCCTGGATAACCCCTTTAAGCTGCATCCAAGGCAACCTCCCTCAAACAGCTGTCTATGGATGGATATCTGGCTTCGCAATTAAGATTTTGACTCTTAGGGAGCCACTTCCACAAGGATAAAAAAATTAAAGGGGTATTCCCAGCTCAGACAATGGGGTTATATTGCTAGGATATGCCCCCATTGTCTGATAGGTGTGGGTCCCATCTCTGGGACCCGCACCTATCTTGAAAACGAAATCTAACACACGGCTGGCGAAGTGGTGGCTTCTGGCCACCACCAAGCCTTCCCGTTGGCCAGACGAAAATAGCCGAGCAATGTCCTCGCCTATTTTTGAAATCCTCATAGAAATTAATGAGTATGTACCACGCTTACGTGGCCACCGCTTCCATTCATTTCTATGGAGCCAGCACTCTTCTGTTTTCGGCACCATCTGGGACCTTGCCGGCTCAGTTTACGGGATGGGTGTGGGTCCCAGAGGTGGGACCTACACCTATCAGACAATATGAGCATATCCTAGCGATATGCCCCCATTGTCTGAGAGGACACAGCCACTTTAAATGTAAAATAAACATAATGGGGAGAATTTATCATGAGGGGAATATTTGACTCTGCATTGGCTTACCTTATGCCACATTTGTCAAATGTCTCATGTTTTTTGATGAATTTGTCTTTTCCTTAACCACTTCACATCCGGGCCATTTGCCCTCTTCCTGACTAGGCCTAATTTTGCAAATCTGACACATCTCCTCACTTTATATTTATTACTTAAAATTCCCCATATGTCTACTTTATGTTGGCATCATTTTGGAAATGTCATTTTATTTTTTTAAGACATTAGAAGGCTTAGAATTTTAGAAGGACCAGCTCAGGTCTGAAGTCACTTTGTGGGGCTTACGTAGTGGATACCCCTATGAATGACCCGATTGTACAAACTGCACCCCTCAAGTTACTTAAAACTGATTTTACTAACTTTGTTAACCCTTTAAGCGTTCCACAAGAATTAAAGGAAAATGGAGATCAAATTTTTAAATTTCACTTTTTGGGCAGATTTTCCATTTTAATCAATTTTTTTCTTTAACACATCGAGGGTTAACAGCCAAACAAAAATCTACATTTATTACAATGATTCTGCTGTTTACAGAAACACCCCGCATGTTGTAATAAACTGCTATATGGGCACAGGGCGCAGCAGAAAAGGAACGCCATATGGTTTTTGGAAGGCAGATTTTGCTGAACTGGTTTTTAGATGCCATGTCCCATTTGAAGCCCCCCTGATGCACCCTTACAGTAGAAACTCCCAAAAAGTGACCCCATTTTGGAAACTAGGGGATAAGGTGCCAGTTCTATTGGTACTATTTTTGGGTACATATGATTTTTTTGATCATTCATTATTACACTTTATGGGGCAAGGTGACCCAAAAATTGGTTGTTTTAGCACCGTTTTTTATTTATTTTTACAGCGTTTACCTGAGGGGTTAGGTCATGTGACATTTTTATAGAGCTGGTTGTTATGGACATGGCGATACCTAATATGTATACTTTTTATTTATTTATTTCACTTTAACACAATAATAGCATTTTTTAAACATAGTAGCCCCAGTTACAGGGGAAATGCACCCCTCAAAAAGACCCGACAGCTCTTGCACTCTCCGGCCCGCGCTGTGTATAATGTGATCTAGAAGGCAGGGACACCTGGGAACTGTCCCTGCCTTTTCTAAGGGTTGCCCTGCTGTCACTGACATTGGGCAACCCGATCTGCAGCTGCACGATTAGCGGGCAGCTGCAATCTCTGAATGGACGTTCAGAAACGTCCCTTCAGAGATATAGAACCACCTCCTGGACGTTTATAGTCAACGTGCGGACGGGAGGTGGTTAAACCTAATACTGTTGTCTAGAAAAGCTCATCCAGTTTTCATACTCCACCCTCCTACTGGGGTGAGATTGTGACTTTTAAAAAAAAGTCTCAATGATAAATCTGGAGTGAAACTCATTAACATAGCTAACTATGCCCACTTTTGCACCTACATTACAAAACTGGAGTTAGCGGTGATAAATCAGGCCCAATAGGTATTGCGCTATCTAAACTTAATCATTATGTTATGTATCCGGCATGGAAAAAAATGACCAATGCCAGAATTTCCATGTTTTAGTCACCTTGCCTCCCCTCCCAAAAATGGAATAAAAATGATAAAAAAAATTGCATGTTTCCCAAAAGACCAATAAAAATTACAGCACACCTGGTAGAAAGCAAGCCCTCACATCTGCAATGATGAAAAAAAAATTAAAGTTATGGGTGTCAGAATATAGCAACACTTATTTAAAACAAAAAACAAAAAGAATTATGCTTTTTTTTACGCTGCGGATTTCCATAGTGGATTTTACCCTTTGAAATACGCAGGGTGAAATAAATTATTTTGCAGTGGACCTCCAGCAAAATCTGCTGACGATTTTTCCAATGCAAAATTTATGTCACACTTACTCCTAATGAAGTATTCAAAACCGACTCGCAATAGGCCACATGCATGAGCCCTTACCCTGGGTTCACACCTGAGCGTTTTACAGCGCGTTCCTACGTGTTGTAAAACGCTCAACAAGGAGAAGCCAATGATTCCCTATGGGAATGGTTCACACCTGGGCGTTTTACAGCGCGTACGATCGCGCTGTAAAACGCCCTACGCTCAAAAAAGTACATGAGCTTCTTTAGGGCGTTTTGTCGCGCGTTCCCGTACATAGACATTCGGGAACGCGCAACAATGGGCGTTCGCTTGTCTATGTATGCGCGATTGCAAACACCGGTACTCGGAGGGGTGGGATTTCTGCACAGCATATCAGACCATAAAAAGTCAACAAAAGCATTTCCTTAGAGCACCTGGATCTGAATACTTTTGTAATTGCATGAAATTAAAGAATTATTCAGCGAATTATTCTCAGTATAGTGCCACCTGCTGTTTGCCCTTTTTCTAAACTAGGCTACTTTTACACTTGCGTTTGTAATTCCGGTATTGAGATCCGGCAGAGGATCTCAATAAAGGAATTAAAAGGATCAGTTTCGATTTTGCACAACAGGATGCATCGGTTCCGTTAGGATGCGTTTATGTGAAATAAAAACGGGGGAAAAAATGGATCTGTCACTAAATACATTGAAAGTCAATGGCTGACTGATCAGTTTTTATTAGGCGCCTAAAAAACGGACCATCATCAATGACGGAACCATATTTTTCAGATTTTATGTCTGGACACAAAACCGCAGCTTGCATGTCTGGTCACAAAACGGAATTCTGATGGAACGGAAGACGTCCTGATGCCTCCTGAACGGACCTCTTTCCATTCAGAATGCATGAGGACTAAGCAGAAACTTTATTTTCCAGTATTGAGATTCTCTGCCGGATCTCAATACCGGAAAACACCACCACAAGTGTGAAACAGGCCTGGTCTGTTCTGCACACTGAGACGAAGCACATGCTCAGTTCCATTCTTAAACTGCCACCACATGCAGAAGAAAGGACACGCCCTCTAATCTGACAGCTTGAAATTAATCTAGTAGAACAATTAGAGCAATGAATGTGGAGATCTCTGGACCCATGTGAGGTCCAGGGCTGGTTCTCGCTTTGTTAGAAAGAGGTTGTCATGTACTAGGTTATGTATGATTTTCATGTTTTACATTTTTCATGGGACAACCCTTGTGACTGCATAGCCTGGCACTTCTGCTGTGAAAAGAGCCCTGCACCGTTAGCACCTGACACTCCCATGCTGCGCCCGCTTGCCCTTGGCATGTACTTTTTCTTATCCTTAGTCTTCGTAAGCCAGGTACTGTCCCTTACAAGTGTGCACATTTCCAAGGCTTGCATTACAGCAAAGCTTATTCTCACATTGTGCTTCTAAGTACATCCATATTGTGCTGTGTCTGCGGATGGTAAATGACCTTTTGTTTTTTGGCTATGTGTATTGGTTTAATAAAAAGAAGAATCCAAAACAGAAAAGCATAGGCTGGGAGATAACTTAATCTGTATGGTAGCCAATGAGAAGCCAAGTATGATTTCAATCACATGCAATTTCACAGTCTGTCTCTGCTTGTTCTCGGTGCTCATTCTCATCTTATTGCAATTCAGTGTGACCACGGAATGAATTTTAAGTATTCTCCCTTTCCTTGCCCATAAGCTTTTCATCCATAAACAAAATGAAATAATAACTTGTTAATTCAAGGAATGCAGACGCACACAACATGGGGAGGAAGCAGGTGTCGGCTGCACCCTTGGGGACCTTGCGTGTGCCCCGTAACTATCTTTGGTACGCGCCAAAACCCCTCCATTTACTGCCGAAAAAATGCACAGTTTATCATTAAATGTTATACACATGCACCCATCGCACGTGCTTACAAAGATCACCTTTCTTGGAGGCTGCACCTCCTAGTCTATCCAGAAGAAATTACTATACAAGCTAGAGGTAAAGCGTCTGGAAAATGTGCAGTGCACGGGTCACCTCTCCAGAGAGGTTTTATTCGCAGCCACTGACATATGTCCTCATAACGGTCAAGTGAACACAATTCATTGCTTCTGTTTGGCTGGAAGGTGTTATCTGAACAGGAGCATTTAGAAAAAACACGGTACATTATGTATATGGTGTAAGTGTATATACTGTGTGTGCAAGCATTTATAATACAGTATATTACACTGTGCTTTATGTCATAAGTATAGGTAATAGAATACATTGTTATAATTAATTAGCCGGGGCTGGTAATAGGATTCATCCAAACCTAGGAAATAAGAGGTCATGTGTTATTTTGGGATTAGTGCTTTTACTGGTCAGGAAGCAGAAGTTAATGCCTAAGTTATCACTGTCCAAGTGGCGTCCTACTGTTATTATAGTCACCATTCCTGGAATCCTCACCCTTTTCGGTCAGATTGTTGTCTGACCCATAAAACTAGCTTAACTAGGTTATAGAGCAGGAAACGCTGAGCAGATTGATAGATAGTTTTGCAGGAAAAGATTAAATAAAGTTTGTAATTTATAAATTTAAATCTCAGCTTTTTCGAACTGTGTAAATGTGTGTGGGGGAAGGTGTTATTTGTGATTGATAGCATTCTCTGTGTAAGTGTATATACAGAGATAGCTGTCAGTCATTGATAGCTGTACACAGGGGATGTGTTATTTGTGATTGATAGCATTCTCTGTGTAAGTATAGTGTAAGGAACCGTACTCACTTGACCAGTGTACAGAGGCAGGGATACCACAAAGTTCATCAAAGTCTTCTTTATTTAGGCTTATCCAAATACGTACACCCGATCCAACAAACACCGCACACACTGACAGTGTTACCTCACACTGTCTACTTTCTTCCCCAGACTGAGACACACCTAAGTCCAGCAGCAGGATGAAATAGAATCCCTGGACATGAGCATGCCCCAAGTCCCGGACTGGAGCATGGGGAACAGGGACTAGCCTATGTGCAGTCCCATGGTCCCACCCACCAAAGAGGCTGGCACTTTTTCCTATAGTCTGCAAGCACGACCCCTGCTGCTGGATTACAGGGTGGTCGTAACCATGAAAAACCATAGAAAAATGAATCCAGCCTGCACAGGAGGCAATATGTATATTAGTAAGTGCCTTGTATTAACTTTCTGTACATGATAAATGCCACTTGCTGAGGTGAGACAGCCCCTTTAAGGATCCTATGGTAAAACGCATAAATGAAACACCACACCAAAAGCATGCGTTTTGGGGAAAACCAGACACTACCATAAAAATGCACCAAAAGTGAAAAGAAATTACAAAAAAAAAGAAACGAGAGGAGGAATGTTGAAAAAGTATAACATTTTTCTAAAAAAGTCATTTAAGAAAGTACCCTTACTTAGGAGTAGCGTTAGGAAATAATTCAGCAGGCTGTTCCGGCAGAGAACAGCTCGCCGGAGTTCACCATATCCGGCATTGCCAGACACTGCAGGACCACACTGACTAAGATGGGATCCCACTGTGCTCCGGCCGGTTTCCAGAGTAAATGCTATCTCACAGCCTGTCGAATACCGTTTTTTTTTTGTTCAGAAAATTATTTGCCGTTTAATGACCTTCTCAGTGCAGTTTTCAATGGGAAGGAGCCTGATAAGGGGCAGTGGAGATAAACTAAAGCCTGTATTACACAGCCTGATGAGGCAGACGATTGTCAGGAAGGAAGTGTTCTCTCCCGGCAATCGCCTGTTCGCTAGTGGAGGAGACCTTTGCTATTACATGCAGCAATCTCCTCCTCAGCATGGGGAGGAGCGATCGCTACGCCATCGGCCACCCCCACACCGTATAGTGGTTTGCCGATGGCAGATCGTTATTAGACACCACGATATGCGGCCTGCAAGCGATAATTTTTTATCATGTCAAAAGATTTGGATTACCCGATGAGCGCGTTTCTTCATCAGGCAATCGGCGGCAGTATTAGACTGCAAGATGATCGCTAACGAGCAGTCATGCAAATGCTTATAAGCGAATATCTACAGAAAAATAGGGCAGTGTAAGGGCTCATGCACATGACCGTATTTTCTTTTCGTGTCCGTTCAATTTTTTTTGTGGCCCGTATGCGCAACCATTCACTTCAATGGGTCCGTGAAAAAAAACTAAATGGCTCTGCGTGCATTACGCTTCCGTATGTCTGCAAGTCAGTCGAACCCCAAAAAAATAATAGATGTCCTATTGCATGGTTAAAAAAAAATTTGCAACAATGACGTCACCCGTTTTGTTTTTTGCGCAAAATACATACGGTCGTGTGCGTGAGCCCTAATACAGGCTTTAGCCAATACACCCATAGGAACAAACCCGACATTCATATGACTGCATATAGGTGTACAGCAGAATGACACATGGCGTACACACAACAAGCTGTCCCCACGACTTTTACATTTTGTAGACAAGGTCAAAGTGGAAGAAAGGACAGATAACACCAGATAATCTCGTAATCTCAATCAGATTGCCCTCAACATTGAACATCTATAATTAACTTTCTGAAGGAGACTGAACACCAGATCTGTGAAGAACTTCCCCGGAAAAAGAAAGATTTACAGAAAATGGTTAAAGAGTAGCTGCGTTCCACCTAATACTGGTAACGAGGAGGCATCTGGTATACAAGTGGTTAAACAGTACCCTGTGCACTTAATGCACATGAATTACCCAAGGCAGTCGACAAATTATTTTCCCTCAACTACTTTAGAAAGTACAATGCAAAAGAAAGAAAAAGGTAGTCTGTCCATCCTAAGAAAGTGAAGTGAATATGCCGATGCACGTCCGCTGTAAGGCAGCAGATTTAAAGTGGTCGTCCAACTTCAAGGGCCTTTTGGCCTGATCCCACATGTTGCCATAGCTGCAAAAAGAAGCATATTTACCAACCCCCCCCCCCCCCCCCCCCATTGCCGAGTTCTGACTTCTTTAGTCCCCTGCTGCCACAGATGCGTATTCGCAATGTGCGTCAACGTGCGGTGTCGCAGGGGTCACATGTGGGCTGCTGCAGCCAATAGGTTCATGCAGCTTTATGTTTCAGTTGCCAACATAAAAATTAGCACAATGTGCCCACTGCGACACTCCTACCTTTTCATTTAGATCAGGGATGTCAAACTCGTGGCCCTCCAGCTGTTGCAAAACTACAACTCCCATCATGCCTGGGCATACTACAGCTATCAGGGAATGATGGGAGTTGTAGTTTTGCAACATCTGGAGGGCCATGAGTTTGACATCCACGATTTAGATAATAAGCTCTTATGGGCAAGGACCTCTTTTCCATCATTTGTTTTGGTTGCTTGCTTTTGCATTTTTTAGTAGTAAAGTGCTGCATTTTATGCCAATCTTTCTATTTCTACCACTTCTATATTTGCCTCGGAATAAAATCCATTGCAGTATGTTGGTTCCATGTGAATTGGTCATGTCTCCATCTTTATGAATATTTAGCATCCTGAAAGAAGGAAGACAACCCTAGTGCCACCTGCAGACGGCTACCATGCAGGTCTGAACTGACCTTTTCCAGAGGACCACTCAGCCCTCCTGGCTTCTCTGCTTTATTACATGCCTGTATATTACATGATGTGGTGAGTCCTTCCGTTTTGCGCTTTTTTTGCCTCATGAAAGAGCTGTGCAACAAGCCTCACCTGATGCACCTACCCTGGAAGAGCTAGTGGGCATACTCTGCCCTAAATATACTAAGTAGCTGGATCTCTTCAAGTACCTTCCAAGTGGAGTCATCATAACAGGACATGACTGATAACGGCACCTTCTGTAGAACAACCAGGGGAGGCTACAGTAACCGATATCGTAGAGCCAGTGCTACAGTCCTCGTGAAAGCCGTTTTCTTCGTACTTTAAGCTGTAAAGCCTTCTTCTTAAAGTCGATTGAATTTGCACACACCATATTAAATTTAATTGGAATCCAGTTTTGAAAACTGTATGAATGCTGCGGAGAATAGACTGCAAAAATTACAGCACGCGAGAAAGCCCCTGTGGTTCGTTTCTGGAACATAACACATACGGATCTATCTGGGGGGTACTGAGAGACGTGTGGAAAGCCGGCATTAACAAACAGATTACCGCTTAAATCTGCTTAAGCCCCCTGAGAACCATTGTGCTTCTTGTTGCTTTCCTGCGCATTGTTTACCTTTGTATAATGGAGATTTTCTGTTTCATTAGTCAACCGCTTATCCTTCATCCTATAAGTGACCAGGTTGTCTCTCTCTTTTTGTTCTTGTCGTTTGCAAAAAAAATTGGGAATATCTCGCATCTGCAGGTCCAGTTGTCATATTATGTTAAGGGATGCAAATGCACAAAATGTTCATTAAAATTATACTTGGAAAACATTGTGGTGTGGAAGTCATTTGTTTTCCGACACAGGAACAGTTAGCAGCCAGCGTAGTGTATGGAAATAGGATGTGGAGGTCTGTGGTGTGCGCAGTATATTAAAGGCACCCTCTCCATATAGTGCAACGCCGATGACTCCTGGCCCGATTCCCTATAAACAGACACATTTAAAGCAGGATGTTATGTTTTCTGTCTCAAAACATCTTCTAGGAGTCTTAGGAGGAAGACTGCAGCATTCCAGAGCCATCGTGGGAATAAGCGGCAGGAAGAACTAAATGTTCAGCCTGGATAACTTAAAGCCAGGAACAGTAAACGAGAAACTAAACCAAACAATTATATATGGGATAACGTACCCCTTACTGTAACGTTTAAAGAGTAAGCGTTCGTATTAACCTGTCCCTAATAACACTTTCTGTAATATAGTTTACTAATGTGTTTTGTATTTTTATTCCACTTTTCTCTACGTAAAACGTACTTTTCGCTGGGAGCTTAAAATCTTTTCATTTTAATCAGGTGAAACACAGCTACGTGTCTACGCAAACAGTTTGATAGGTAGGTTGATGGCAGGGTTGCCAACCAGACTTTCTTTTTTCTGGACAACTTATCCCAAAATCACAGACAGACATTTTTTTTATTATGGAAAACCATAATAAATGATAAAGATTAAGTAATACAGGTCTACAGCTCAATAATGAAAGTTACCATCTAGTCAAATACCACCATCCTCAAAAATATCACAGACACATCTGTTTTTTTTTCACAGACACAGGAAAAAAAAGTCACCTGTTTTTACAGACTGTCCAGAAATTTGCGGACGGTTGGCAACCCTGGTAATGGTGACAGATTCCCTTTACAATGTCTTCAGTTCCTATAAAAGGAAATATTCAAGAAGTTGTGCATTTAATACATTATACAATATTCATATAAATTTATGAGTACTTTCACACTTGCGGCAGAGTGATCCGGCAAGCGGATCCGGCAATCTGCATGCAAACGGACAGCATTTGTAGACTGATCCGGATGCAGATCAATCTCACAAATGCATTGCAAGAACGGATCCGTTTGTCATACGGACAAACGGATCCGTTTCTATTTTCTTTCACATTTTTAAAGGTCTGTGCATGCGCAGACCGGAAGTACGGTTCTGCCATCGCAGTATTTTTAATGCCGGATCCGGAACTAATACATTCTTACTGAAAAAAAATGCCAGATCCGGCATTCAGGCCTGATGCATCCTGAACGGATTGCTCTCCATTCAGTATAGAGCCCCTGTGACGGAACTCTATGCCGGAAAAGAAAAACGCTAGTGTGAAAGTAACCTATAATTGCTAATTTGAAGCTGGTGTTCAAATCAGTACACTATTACCCACTTCACCTAAAATTCATTTGGACTCCAAATCCACAGCCCTGGCAACTAATCCCAATTCCAATGGCTGTTCCTAAACTGCAACACCTGACATAGTGACACTATTTCTGGAAGAAGGCAACCATGTTTTCTATTTTCGCACAACCTTTTTATGGATTGTGAGCGGATTGGACCCTATCTGGGATCTTTTTGAAAAGTAATTAGTGATCAGGGGCTCCCCATTCAAGTATGGATAAAGGAAGTAGTTTTTTTTTAAACTCGCATAGGGCAAAAAACTTGGCAGTTACAGTAGTCTCACAAGAGACAGCTGGCTTAATAGTTGTAATACTCTAAAAGTAGACAAAGGGCTTGGTAGTTACAAAGTTTCTTTAAAGGCCCCAGACTTACCCAGTTAGTCCCTACTGGTGGTCTCCTCTGGTATTACACTCGACCTGACAGGCAACCTTAAAACGCTGCCCTGAAGTTTCCCTCTGGTCGCAGCGACTAAGATGGTTCTTTTATATGGGCCAGAGTTGCATTCCATAGGCAGGGCCAGAGGACATATATCCTCTCGCACACATACATGGTCACTGTACTCAGGTGTGGCACACTATCAGCCACTGTTTTCACCATACCATGCTGTCAGTTTGCACAATTCAGTATGCCACGCTCTCACTGGAAATTCTCTGGTCAGTTACTCCTGACCTGGCCTATCATAGGTCCTCTGAATGTTTGCAGGTGCTATGGCAGACAATGGTTGTCAGCCTCTGCTCAATGCTACCCTTGGCTGCAGGTGTCACTGCTCCAACCTCTATAAAAGGTCCCTGAGGTAGTGTACCGTTTTCTGAGTGTCACTCCCCCCCACGTGCTAGCTAGCTACCAAGTCCTCCATGGAACTTATTTTTATCAACAGCAGGAAGTTCTACACACTCACACATTTAGAAACATTGGAAAGAGACTGTTATTATAAGGTGTGATATGAGATCGTGCAGAAGGTGTACTATACCAAATTAGGCTACATTGATGGTAAAGTGATAATTTATTTGACAGGCTTAGTATAGCGGTAGAAAAGGCATACTTATAATGTTGCAAAAATTAATACTTAGGACTTAAAGATCATTTGTCAGAATGATTAATCCTATTAAACCAGGCATACAGTCTGGGTTAATCAAGCTGATAAAAATAATGCCCTTTTATGACCATGACCCCATTGCTGATGGCCTAACCGGAGCACAGAGAAGTCGGCCAGAGCCCTCAGAGCATCAGTTTGTAGCACCTCTTCACCTTCCCCTGCACTGACATGGCTAAACATCTAATTTAGCCCTGTCTTCTTGTGCCTACTCCTCTCCAAGCGTCACAGCCTGCGATATGTCTACCCATCTACACTGAGCAAATGCTGAGACCAGAAGATACAACGCAGGCGCGAGATGACAGGTCTCAGTGATTGGAGACCAGTAGGCACAAGATGGCAGGGTGAGATGAGATGTCTAGCCCTGTCAATCCAGGGTAAGGGAGGAGGGACTGAAGCTGAGATAGTGTAACAAAGCAGTGCTCCAAGGGTTCTGGCTGGCCCCTCAGTGCTCCAGTTAGGTCATTTGAATATGAATAAAAAGGAATCTCTCTCAGCAACAGGACCACAAATAGTCATAAGACAGGTATTATTTTTATCAGCATGATCAACCTTACCTGGCTGTATGTCTGGTTTAACTCCTTCCACCTGTATGTGTTTGGGGCCTTACTGATCAAGCAATTTTTTTTCTTCATTTTTTCTTTGTCGCATTAGGCTACTTTCACTCTAGTGTTTTTGCTGGATTCGGCAGGGTTCAGCAAAAACGCTTCAGTTTCTGATAATACAACCATCTGCATCCATTATGAACGGATCCGGTTGTATTATCTTTAACATTGCCAAGATGGATCCGCCATGGACTTCATTGAAAGTCAATGGGGGACGGATCAGCTTTCTATTGTGTCAGAGAAAGCGGATCCGTCCCCACTGACTTGTATTGTGGATTATGACGAATGCGTTTTGCTCCGTATCTCAGGACTGAAAACAAACCGCAGCAAAAAAATAAATAAAGCCACTGAGTTTTCACATAGTAAATTTTCTGACATAATTACTCACTGGGACAGTATGATTACAGTGATACAAAATACACGTATTAAGCTTTACTACTTTTGCGCAATAAAAAAAAACAAAAAAAAAACAAGACCCATAACTTTTTTTTTTTTTTTTTCCTTTGTTCTACAGAAAAGGAATTCCTGTCACAGATTCGGCGAACCCAAATACGTAGAGGGAATTAAATTTTATTCTCAAATTAAGCAGAACACATGCTGATGTACAAGAAAACATGATTCATCAGACCAGGCCTCCAAGTCTACATGGTCCAGTTCAGATGCTCACATGCTCATTTTAGGCACTTTAAGAGGTACCGGGTCGGCATGGGCAATCTGTGGGCACACAGCCTCATATATAGCTGTATAGCAATTTGTCACGCCCTGTGTGTTCTGACATCTATCATAACTAGCATTAACTTTATTTGTACTACAGTAGCTCTTCTGTTGGATCAGACAAGGTAGCTTTCACTCCCCTCGAGAATCAATGTTTCAGTGAAACACTTTGTATGGACTAACCTGTGCAAACTGGAAACACCCCAAAAGACGCACTGTTTTACAAGATGCTCTTACAGAGTTGTCTGCATCTTGTCAGAGTCACCAAGATCTTTAACACATTTCTGCTCATTTTTATGCTTCAAGAATAGACTGTTCACTTGTTATATACATACCCTATAGGGACTCATTTTTTCAGATGCAACTCTTTATCATTGAGCTCCGATATCGGAGTCAGTCTCCAAGAAACAGATGTACACACCTGAGCCCCTAGCAGTGCAGATTGCATTGCAAACATGTAAGAAACAATGGGTCATTCTAAACACCTCACTGAATTTGAGCGTAGTACTATAATAGGATGCGACCGTTGCAACAAGTCAGTTTGTGGAATTTCGTCTCTCCTAGATATTCCACCATCAACTGTGAGTGGTATCATTGCAAAGTGGAAGAGTTCAGGCACCACGTACAGTTACAGAGTGGGTTGCTGAGTGCTGAAGCACATAGTGAATGAAACACACCAATGCTTCAACGCTGGCATTAACATCAGCACAAACACTGTGCACTGGGATCTTCATGGCATGGGTTTGCCATGGCCGAGCAGCTTAATGCCAGCTTTACATCGCCAAGAACAATGCCAAGTGCTGGATAGTGTGGTGTAAAGCAGACCGCCACTGGACTCTGAAAGAGTGGAAGCATGCTAGGCTACTTTCATACTAGCGTTTTTAATTAGACTCTCCGTAGCGAATGAAAACGCTGCAGTTTTGTCCCCATTCATTGTCAATGGGAAAAAAACTGAACTGAATAAAACGGAATGCACCAAAATGCATTCCAATCCGTTTGGTTGCGCAAGAAGTGTTTTTCTGTCCGCAATGTGGTGCGGAGCAAGACTGATCC
Organism: Bufo gargarizans; assembly: GCF_014858855.1. NCBI lineage: Eukaryota > Metazoa > Chordata > Amphibia > Anura > Bufonidae > Bufo > Bufo gargarizans. The sequence continues at coordinate 675,566,901 of NC_058080.1, forward strand.
GTCCTGACACACAATGCAAGTCAATGGGAAAGGATCTGTTTTCTCTGACACAATAGAAAACAGATTAGTCCCCCACTGACTTTCAATGGTGTCCATGATTGATCCGTCATGTCTATAGAAGACATAATACAACCAGATCCGTTCATGCGGTTAAATTATTGTAACTGAAGCGTTTCTGCAGATCCATGACGGATCCGCAAAAAACGCTAGTGTGAAAGTAGCCTTATGTGGAGTAACACATCACACTTCTGTCTGGCAGTCTGATGGAAAAGTCTGGGTTTGGGGAATGCCAGGAGAACATTACCTGCCTGACTTCATTGTGCCAACTGTAAAGTTTGGTGGAGGAGGTACAATGCTATGGGGTTATTTGTCAGGGGTTGGCTTAGGCCCCTTTATTACAGTGGACAGAAACTTTAATGTTTCAGCAAACCAAGCTGCCAACTTTGTCGGAACAGTTTGGGGAAGACCCGTTTCTGTTCCAGCAGAACTGTGCCCCAGAGGACAAAGTAAGGTCCATAAAAACATGGTTGGGTGTGGAAGAACTTGACTGGCCCACATAGAGGCCTGATCACAACCCCATCGAACGTCTTTGGGATAAACGAGAACAGAGATTGTGAGCCAGCCCCTCACCGGTGTCTGACCTCACATATGTTCTTCTTCCACAGACGCTACAAAATCTTGTAGAAAACCTTCCCAGAATAGTGGAAGCTTATTTAGCTGCAAAGGGGGGGGAACCAACTCCATATTAATGCCTATGGGTCTACAATGGGATGTAGGTGTAATGCATATATTTCTACATTCCTAATTCTTATCTGAGCTTTTCACAGATTGATGTTTGCCTTTACTGGATATAGTCTGTTACTACACTCAAAGCTGCATAATTGTGATGGAAGTCTAACAGCATTAAAAATACATATACATAAATATATTGATCATGGCTAGTAATATGAGGCAACTGGGCAGCTGCAAAGTCTCCTTGGAAATATGTCAATGTTTACCATGAAACCATTGTTAGGCAGCTACCTTAGAGCTATCGTCAGAAATCTACTCTGTCAGGGTTATATATAAGAGGCTGAAATTCTCTTTAAACATGGCCCAAATAATGGATTTACTAGTTTTCACCAGAATGAATTAAATCATAAATAGCTGCCATAAGTATATTTAAAGATGTGTTGAGGGGAGTACACGACTAAAGCTTTTGAAGAATGTGAAGATCAAAGGGTGGTGTACTAAATTATATATGGTAAATCTCACGTCCTATTACGAAGAAGTCTAACAGACAGATTCACTACTAACAACATCTCCTGTCACATTCAACTGGAAGGTTTACATGATTACTGGACCCACAAATGTGAAATTTTATTATATACTGTATGTATGTAATATATATATATATATATATATATATATGTCACCAATGGGTGAATAAACCACTATTTTCCACATTATCCTGAAGTGCTGCTCTTTTTTTTGGACTGTATTTTTGGGTAAGCTTGCCCTTTTGAGCTTGCACCCGCAGTATTGTTTATAGGTTGGTGCTGCCTTACTTTTTCTATTGTGTGTATACGGCACGCTTCTGCAATGTCTTAAGATTTATTTCCATCCAGTGTTGCATAAATTTTTCACCAAGATCTTGCATTGATGATGGTAAAGTCTGACCGCTGTGCAGAGCCTTCTCCAGCACATGCCAAAGATTCTCAATGGGGTTAAGGTCTGGACTCTGTGGTGGCCAATCCATGTGTGAAAATGAGGTCTCATGCTCCCTGAACCACTCTTTCACAATTTGAGCCCGATGAATCCTGGCATTGTCATCTTGGAATATGCTCGTGCCATCAGGGAAGAAAAAAAAATCCATTGATGGAATAACCTGGTCATTGAGTATGTTCAGGTAGTCAGCTGACCTCATTCTTGGAGCACATACTGTTGCTGAACCTAGACCTGACCAACTGCAGCAACCCCAGATCATAGCACTGCCCGCACAGGCTTGTACAGTAGGCACTAGGCATGATGGGTACATCACTTCATCTGCCTCTCTTCTTACCCTGATGCGCCAATCATTCTGGAACATGGTAAATCTTGACTCATCAGACCACATGACCTTCTCCCATTGCTCCAGAGTCCAATCTTTATGCTCCCTAGCAAATTGAAGCCTTTTTTTTCTGGTTTGCCTCACTGATTAGTGGTTTTCTTATGGCTACACAGCTGTTCAGTCCAAATCCCTTGAGTTCCCTTTGCATTGTGCGTGTGGAAATGCTCTTACCTTCACTATCAAACATAGCCCTGAGTTCTACTGTTGTTTTTCTTCAATGTGATTTCAAACATTTAAGTAATCGCCGATCACGATCATTCAGGATTTTTTTACTGCCATATTTCTTCCTCGAATACGATGGGTGCCAACTATCCTTCCAGTTTTTAATAATGAGTTGGACAGTTCTTAACCCAATGTTAGTAGTTTCTGCAATCACCTTAGATGTTTTCTCTGCTTGATGCATGCCAATGATTTGACCCATCTCAAACAGACTAACATCTTTTCCACGACCACGAGATGTGTCTTTCAACATGGTTGTTTAAGAAATGAGAAGCAACTAATTGCACCAGTTGGGGTTAAATAACTTATTGCCAGCTGAAAGATAATCGCCCATGCAGTAATTATCCAATAGGAGGCTCATAACTATTTGCCTAGTTAAATCCAGGTGGCGACTTTATTTTTTATTTTTTTAGACAGGCAGTGTATATACATATAGTGGAGTCAGGAAGCTAAAGTTCTTAATCTGACTCCTATTTTATCACACTACAACTCTGGTCCCGACTCCTTCATAAATGGGCAATAATTAGGCTGGGTTCACATCATGTTTTTCCCATCCGTTTAGCCCTTTCTACCCCAGACGTTTTTCATTTTACTTTGCGATTTTGTTTTTCGCTCGCCGCCATCCCAGAGCTATAACTTTTTTATTTTTCCGTTCACAGTCATATGAGGGCTTATTTTTTGCGGGAAAAGTTGTACTTTCCAACATCACCATTTAATATTGCATAGAATGTAGTGGGAAAATAATTCCAAAGGTGGTAGAATTGGAAAAAAAAAATCCAATTTGGCCACAGTTTTATTATTTATACTTTTTTCCGACGTTCATTATGCAGTAAAACTGACTTGTGATCTTCATTATCCAGGTCAGTATGAATCTGGCAATATCACATATGCATACTTTTCCTTGCGTTTTAATGCTGAATTTTATAATTTTTTCTATTATTTTATGGCCCCTATAACTTTGTGCGGAGCTGTAGGGGGGGCTCATTTTTTTGCAGGGCGATCTGTACTTTTTATTGATACCATTCTGGGAATTGTATGACTTTTTGATCACTTTTTATTTAAGAATTTTTGTAGGAGGAGAAGCGACTAAAAATGGCAAATCGGCCATATTGACCAGTTTTTTAGTTTAACCTTTTTCTGTATGGGATTAATACTTAGAAAAAGGGGGTCAGTCAACACATCCCAATGCGCAGGGGCACGTTGCTTCGGCTGAAAACAACACTGTAAAACAAAACCTGCAATGCAACAGCTTTCTGCAAACCAAATCAAGTACAAAAATGCATAATAATTGCTAGTGCTATACTTATAAATAGAGATGCTTGGCAAATCATTTTGTACAAAATTATTTGAGCCCGTCTGCCGCACGTCAAGGCGATCTCTGTAAGACGGGTTCCTAACACTAAATTCTACCTGTTATGTGCCATGACGGCTACTATACAATTCAGGGAGTGTAGGTTCCACATGCATGCTGGGCCTGCTTTAATTTCTGTCATTTGTAGTGCCAAAATTACCTCCATTATATCCAAGTAATGCAGGTACCAACATGCATGCCGGGCCCACTACAAAATGATTTGCCAAGCATCTCTAATTTATAAGTATAGCTCTAGCAATTATTATGCATTTTTGTACTTTACTTGGTTTGCAGAGAGCTGTTGCATTGCATGTTTTGTTTTACAGTTTAATATTTTTATAGAACAGGCATTTACGCACACAGCGATACCCATGATGAGTATTTTTTTTATTTTTTCTATTTTTAATTCTCATTTTGAGGAAAGGGGAGTGATTTTAACTTTTATATTTATTTATTTTTATTTGTAAAAACTTTATATATTCTTTTTTACACTTTGTTATAGTTCCCATAAGGAACTATAACAATCAGTCAATGAATTGCTATTATCCTATTATGCTATTATGCAGTAGCATTGGAGTCTATCATGATTTTACTACTTTCCTATTGAGCCCTATTACAGGCAAGGGCTCCATAGAAAAGACTGTGTAGCAGCCTACTGTCATAGACTATGACAGGGGCTGCCTCATACAAGCTCCGGCTCCTCCGATCTCTGCATGGGAGACCCGGAGCATAACCAGAAGCGCAGGCTTTCGGTTTCTAGCGTGCTCAGATACTGTGGTCAGGTTTGACCACAGCATCTGAGGGGTTCAATGTCCGTGATTGGCTTTACCGCCATTCGTGGACATTAGCCGCCGTGTCTGCTGTAAGAAACAGCAGGCACCCGATTGCTATGGCACAAACTTTAAAGACCCGACATGTTGGGAAGGGGTTAACATTTGCAAAACAAGTATATGTTAAATGGATGCCTCAGAATGATGCCAAACAATGGCATCCGTTTATCATAGAGTTCAATTGTATAAAAAAAAGAATATATATAACTTTTTTTTACCAGACTGTGCAGGATATACAGTGCATTGCAGAAGTACTCCCCCCCTTTGACTTTTTTTTTTTTTTTTTTTAACTATACAGACTTAAAGGGGTTCTGCACTTTCAATTAACTGATGATCTATCCTCTGGATAGATCATCAGCTTCTGATCGGCGGGGGTCCGACACCTGGGATCCCCGCCGATCAGCTGTTTGAGAAGGCAGCGGCACTCCAGCAGCGCCGCGGCCTTCTCACTGTTTACCGCCGGGCCGCCCGCCCACTGACGTCACGACTTGTATCAACTAGAGTGGGCGCGGCTAAGCTCCATTCAAGTGAACAGAGCTTAGCCGCGCCCACTCTAGTTGATACAAGTCATGACGTCAGTGGGCGGGCGGCCCGGCGGTAAAGAGTGAGAAGGCCGCGGCGCTGCTGGAGCGCCGCTGCCTTCTCAAACAGCTGATCAGCGGGGGTCCCGGGTGTCGGACCCCCGCCGATCAGAAGCTGATGATCTATCCAGAGGATAGATCATCAGTTAATTGAAAGTGCAGAACCCCTTTAAGTTCAATGTTTTGTTAAAGAGGCCTTTCATCTGGCAACAAATTGTGAACTAAGTATACAGACATATAGAGCGGTGCCCGGGGATCTCACTGCACTTACCATTATCCCTGGGCAACGCTCCGATCTCCTGCTATGCCCTCCGGTATGTTCAGTCACTTGGTTATAGTAGGAGAAGACTGCCCTTGTTCTCCTAGGCGTCTCCTTCTCCTAGGCCAGGCATCCTCAAACTGCGGCCCTCCAGCTGTGTAAAACTACAACTCCCACAATGCCCTGCTGTAGGCTGATACCTGTAGGCTGTTCGGGCATGCTGGGAGTTGTAGTTTTGCAACAGCTGGAGGGCCGCAGTTTGAGTATGCCTGTCCTAGGCTGTAGCGCTGGCCAATCGCAGCGCAGAGCTCACAGCCTGGGAGAAGAAAAATTTTAACCAAGTCCCCTAAGTCTCCGCCTACTATAACCGAACAGGGAGAGCATAGCGGGAGAACGGAACGGCGCCCATGGATAATAGTAAGTGCAGTGAGAACCCGGGGCACCACTGCACATATCATGATGCTTAGTTCACCATTTTTTGCCAAATGAAAGGTCCTCTTTAAATCTGAATTTTATGTGATGGATCAGAACACAATAGTCTAATGGTACATTCACACTTGCGTTAAACTTTTCCGGTATTGAGTTCCGTCCTAGGGGCTCAATACCAGAAAAAAAATTCTGTTTTATCCTAATGCATTCTGAATGGAGAGCAATCCGTTCAGTATACATCAGGATATCTTCAGTTCAGTCACTGTACGGTTTTTGGACGGAGAAAATACCGCCGCATGCTGCACTATATTTTCTCCGTCCAAAATTTCTGAACACTTGCATTAATGCTGAATCCGGCCCCAGTGTTCCAGAAAAACAGATCCGGTTTTGCGGTCTGCACGTTGTGAGTTTGCGAAAAGACTCCCAAAATGTATGGAGGAAGGTGCTCTGGTTGAACTTTTCGGCATTCAAAGAAAACGCTACATCTGGCGCAAACCCAACACATCACCCAAAGAACACCATGGCAGCATCATGCTGTGGGGATGTTTTTCAGCAGCCGGGAATGGGAAACTGGTCAGAGTTGAGGGAAAGATGGATGGTACTAAATACAGGGATATTCTTGAATAAAACCTCTCCCACTCTGTGCGTTTTTTGAGGCTAGGACGGAGGTTCACCTTCGAGCAGGACAATGACCCCAAACGCACTGCTAAAGCAACACTTGAGTGGTTTAAGGGGAAAGATGTAAATGTGTTGGAATGGCCTAGTCAAAGCCCAGATCTCAATCCAATAGAAAATCTGTGGTCAGACTTAAAGATTGCTGTTCATAAGCGCAAATCATCCAACTTGAAGGAGCTGGAGCAGTTTTGCGAGGAGGAATGGGCAAAATTCCCAGTGGTAAGATGTGGCAAGCTCATAGAGACTTATCCAAAGCGACGTGGAGCTGTGATTGCCACAAAAGGTGGCTCTACAAAGTATTGACTTTAGGGGGGTGAATAGTTATGCAAATTTACTTTTTCTGTTATTTTGTCCTATTTGTTGTTTGCTGCACAATAAATAAAAAAATAATACATCTTCAAAGTTGTGGGCATGTTCTGTAAATTAAGGGTACTTTCACACTTGCGGCAGGACGGATCCGACAGGCTGTTCACCATGTCGGATCCGTCCTGCGGCTATTTCGCCGTGCCGCCACTCCGTCCCCATTGACTATAATGGGGACGAGGGCGGAGCTCCGGCGCAGCACAACGGTGCACGGCGAAAGGCCGCCGGACTAAAATTACTGCATGTCAGGCTTTTTAGTCCGGCGGCTTTCTCCGTGCACCGCCGTGCTGCGCCGGAGATCCGCCCCCGTCCCCATTATAGTCAATGGGGACGGAGCGGCGGCACGGCGAAATAGCCGCAGGACAGATCCGACATAGTGAACAGCCTGTCGGATCCGTCCTGCCGCAAGTGTGAAAGTAGCCTACATGATGCTAATTCTCAAACAATCCATGTTAATTCCAGGTTGTGAGGCACCAAAATGCGAAAAACGTCAAGGGGGTGAATATTTTTGCAAGGCACTAAGAATGTGGTGTGCTTTTTTGCATCTTTTTTTCTAATGTATACGTCACACAGAGGCATAAAACGTGATGTAAATTCACCCTTACTCTCGTAAGTTTTTTCTCAACATTATGTATAATCATAATAATTCTACTTTTAAAGAATTTAAACCACATTTATTGGAATATAATTTCTGAACAAGGTACAGATACACTATGCAGTTAATAACTGAAAACAACTGTTACACACTTAAAGAAATCTATGAATTTGTCTTCAGAAAAAGTATAACATGAGCCAGGTCTTCCTTCCTGGATGCCCTCAAATCCGATCTAATTATTTGAGTGCAGAGAACAACCTCTACGGCAAAGCAGTAACCACAAGGGCAACGTCTCTGACTATTTCAAGATACAAAGTAAAATCTTGCGGCACTGTTAGTTTTGATGAATGGTGAAACTGCTCAAATTCTTTTAGTGCAAGTGAAAAATTAACCCCTTGAGGATCGGCCCAATCTTTGTTTTTGCCTTTCTGATTTTTCCTTCCCACATTCCAACAGCCATACATTTTACATAGTAATAGGTTTAGACCACTCAGGCAGCATGAGCAATGTGCCGCCTTGCAGTGTCCTGTTAAAAAAATAAAAATAGATTTGGGGACACTGGAGTACAGGCCATACCCACTGGTTCCACAACCAAATCTATGTGACACCGAGCTGTTACTGTACCTGAAATAAAGACTAAAGGAGTCCAACTACTGTACATTATGCAACCTCACACCATAATTCCAGGAATAGGAACGATTTGATATTCCCTTCTGAAAGCCTCTCCATTGCATTGACCACGTGGTCTCCAGAATAATCTCTGGCTATTGTGCATCTGAGACAAAATGTGGGACTCATCACTGAAGAGGATAGGCCTCCATTGCAGTCTTGCTGTGCACCATGATAGCCTTTGAAAGCTGTGATATGAGGTCACTTGAACACCTGTAGCTGGACATCTGGCGGGTAGCCCAGAGTTGTGAAAACATCTTCTGATAGTTTGTGTAGATGCTGTTTGCCACCCTAGGCTTGAGATGTGATGTCCAATTTCACTTGAAGTACAGAAATGGTCACTATGTGCTATTCTTCTAATCAGATGAACAGTCCGTTTAGAGGTTCACCTCTGTGCACCTCTTGCTGTCATTCCAGTTCATCGTAATTCTCCCAACCACTGGGACACACAACGTTGAAGAGTGCTGACATCTTGGGCTAGGCGTATGGCGATCTGCGGGAGTGATAAACCAAGGCCACTCAGTTCAAGGATTCTATTCCCCTCAGTTTCCGACACGTGGCGATAACTGCCACATCAATGAACAAGAGATATCAAACAATCACCCCACATGACGTGATGCGATTCTTGAGGTTTCATGTAGCTAAAAAAACTTTTCTATCAATATGGCTTTTATGCCCCTGTCACATTTGGATTCCTCTACAGTAACAGTTCAACTATAACCCAAGTTGACGCTGCCTGCCCTGTGACACCTGTCCAGACATCTCATACATTGGGTATATATTTAGCAGCAACTGATATCATAATGGTCTCGCAGATGAAAACCCCAACTGCATTGAGGACATGTGTAAGCTCAGCCTTGGCTATTATGACCTTGTTGTGGTCAGGAAATGTGTCTCTAAGTCTGTGGGTCACAATCAGGGGCTTTGATTAACCTACAACTCTCAGCATGCCCTGGTCATCATGAATTCAGGGATATGCTGTTTCATAGCAGCTTAAAATCTACATGCTCTAAATCCAAATTTCTTGACCTGTTATATGTGTACCCCAGGGGACACAACCCACATGCTGTGACGATACTTTTTTTTTTTTTTAATAGGCATCACAAGGGACATGGAGATAAAGCGAGGGAGATTTATGAGAACGGTCTGTTGTAGGCTACTGCTGTATGGACACGTGAGGAGTTCACCATTTTCTTCTTAGGATGGGAATGTACAATGTTAAAAAATTATTTTATTTATGCATACAATGCCCAAAGCTCCCTATTTATGCATTTAAGCATGATTATAAGTCGTAGCAATGCTTCCCTGCATAAATAGGGAGTTTTCAAAATCGTATATTACCATTGCATTGAATTACTGCAACTCCTCCGCTAAAAATACTGCACTTTTTCCCCAATCGTAATTTTCCAATTAGTTACATGTAATATGTTGTCACTTAGCGTAGAATACATGAATACTTGTGACAATGAAATAGATGATAAAGCAGTTATCTATTCACCAGTCAGGAAATGTATAAATACATTCAAAAAGCTATGTCATCAGGGCCTCTGGGACACAGAAAAATAAAAGTATTTCTCATCCCATTTAGATCAGTTCCTTTCCTTCTCAGGAATATTTTCCTCCGAGGTGTAACGTAATGATGCCTTCTTTTCCCTTTGTTCTGTGCCACCTTTGGGAATTAACTACTTACAAATTCATAGGCTTTGACCATTTCTGAATTCACTAGCATTTTCTACAGTCGAAGAAATGACGTGGTTAAATGAAATCTTTACTTGGACAATCAGATTTAGTAAGAAAATGGAAAGCTAGTACAATACAAATTCCACAGCTCTTGGAATTTAATCAAAAGTTATACACACACACACACACACACACACACTACTCACAAAAAGTTAGGGATATTTGGCTTTCGGTTGAAATTTATGGAAAAAGTTCACACTACAGTGATATTATATCATGAAAGTAGGGAATTTAAGTAGAAGCAGCAATGGTGATTTCCTAATCTCAAACAATTTATTGAAATAAAAGCCAACACCAGTGGTGGGTATACCCCCCAAAAAAATTATATGTCTCAATAACTTGTCGTGTGGCCTTGAGTATCAATTATAGTTTGACAGCGACGTCTCATGCTGTACACGTGGACTTATTTTCTGCTGAAGCATGGCATCCCACTCTTCTTGAAGGGCGGCCCTCAGGTCATTGAGGTTCTGAGGTACAGAGTTACGAGCCCCTACACTGAGACTCAGCTGAACCCATAGGTTTTCAATGGGATTTAGGTCTGGAGAAAGTGTAGGCCACTCCATTTGAGGTACGCAAGTCTCCAGCAGCCGTTCTCTAATGATGCGACCTTAATGAGCTGGTGCATTGTCATCCATGAAGATGAAATTAGGCCTGTGTTGTTCATGCAGAGGCACAATAACTGGATTAATGATGTTATTCAAGTAGTATGGGCTTGTCACTGTACCATTCACAAAGTGTAGGGCATTTCTGTATAGACTAAATACACCTGCCCACACTGTAACACCACCACCACAGGCTTGTCTGGTGACAATAGTGGCTGATGCATAGCACACTCCTTGAGGTATCCAACATCATTGGCGGCCATCATTTCTGATAAGCGTGAATCTCTTGAAACGAACGGAGCGGTAGGTCAAGCATGGGCACTGCCACTACATTTATCTCTAGGTTTTCTAAACACAGCCAAATACAGCGCTTGGCCATCTGGATAGGGGATATAGTTTAAAAACTGGAATACCACTTTAATTTTGGCCTAATTAATTATCTGTATGTCTATAGAAGTAATACTGTTTTTATTTTTTTACATTGTAGCTAATTATCTATTTTAAAATGTACCAAGGCCGCCATATTTGACACCATTTCTGACTGGTAGTCAATTGACAGAGAAATTATACAGATTATTACAGTCTTAAATAAGTACATTTATTATTACAGTCTTTAAAAAAGTACATTTTCTGAAGACACATTCTCTTGAAGGCTATGGACACCTTTGAAATTATTACACAGAGGTTACTTTGAGTATATATATATATATATATATATATATATATACACATACATACACATACTGCACTAAGCTTCAATCTTCTTCTCTTCATTCATGTTCAGACCTCAGCCTGCTCCTAGTTTCAGACTTTTCCGGTGTGGTGGTGTCCCTTCCAGTAATACATGCTGGATCTGTGTGTCCAGGAAGCTGCTTTTTTCCCCCTTCAACTTGGCTTGTGGTTCCCTACAGCCTATGTGAGCTGGATCCTCCTCTCCCTCCTGAAACAGATCTGCTGCATACAACCTCCTTTTGCTATTAATTGAAAACCAATGACGTTTTGATATCTAATCAACTCATTAATAGGTCCTTCAAAAGCTGAGACAGCCTACTGACCAATACACTGCTGATTCTTTTATGCATTTGTATCACTGCAGTAATAAAACATCCATACTGAATTCACCATACATGTAACTGGTGGTGCTGACTGCCTCAGCATGCCATCCAGGCAATAAGCAATGTTCTTCAGTAAAGGAACCCCATCCGTACAACAGATAAGGTATAAAATTAAAGGGGTTGGCCAATTTCCAAATTAATTTGTCAAAATGCCATATTCCGTCATGTACACTCTATACAAGCATGCATAACTGTAGACCGGGCCCCATTTGTCCTGCCACCAGTGAAGTAAACAGACCTGTCATCCTCTGTGGGCTACAAGATGGCAGTGCCTGCTTCTTCTGGCAGTTCTTGGCTACCTTCCATGCTATGCAGTCACTGCATGGCAGATGGAGGTGTCTGGCACATGCACGGGTACAGGCAGCACTGTATCCGTCCATTTGCCTTCAGCGCCTGCACAGAATACTAGGTTCCATGACGCAGCCAGAAAAAGTGTTTGCCACCATTTTGCTACACATGGACACAGAGGACAATAGGTGAATATGTTTTCTTCTCTGAAACAAGGGAGGCCATGTGCCTCTATTAAAACCGCTGGGGGACAGTATGCAGGAATGTATGCTTGTGCATACATAACTGTATATGTATTTTGACAAATTACATTGAAAATTGTCTAACCCTTTTAAGTGTACGTTCAAAAGAAAACATATCTGATTGTTTTACTGTCAGAAAACCTTCAAAAAGGACACAACGAATGACTATTTTTGGCCTTCAAAAGTCCAGTGTATGTGACATTACACCTTGATACCTCACACAGAAGGTCAGATCAAGGATTGGAAGAAAAAAAATGGTGGTGGTGGGGAAGGGATGCAACGTTTTGCCACAAAGGTTAGAATTCAGGTCAAAGACAAAAAAAAAGATAAACACAAAAGGTGAATACTTGGCCATTAAAAGTGAGATGAGGATTATGACAATCACACCATCACATCTAGTATGAAAAAAGTATTGATTTTCTGTCATGATGCATCTCTTTGAGGAGTGATCGCCATAAACGTCCAAGAAACAAAAACACGCCAGAGGCAATACATATAAAATGAAATAAACTGTTGCCAAAAAACACTAAACAATCATAATTTTGCTTAAGGGGAAAGCAGTCGGTGACAAGGAAAAGGCTGCCCTGCCTTCGCCTTCCAATTTATAAGGAGCAAGGTCACGTCGCTAAAAAGTAGCGCATGAAAGGACGAATGAAAGGAAACCTCACTCTTCATTACAAATACTTCAGGCGCACAGATTTACGGTGCAAGCAGGCATCTCCCAGAAATATTGCAAATGTCAGAAATAACATCACAAATGATGTACTTAGAAATGGGAACAACTAGTGTTTAATGTCTTTTGGACTCTAAGTCGTAACACCGTTTGACATCACATCAAAACCTGCTAAGTTACCATAATTTCAAAAAGGTTTTTGATGTCAATCAGCCAGGCATAGATTTTCATTGTTCACGCAGCCCACGAAGCAAAGCTCCCCACTGTGATATGTACTGGTAAAAAAAAAGCACAACCCTTTACGCCTGCCCCGGCCAAAATAAATCATTCCACCTAAAAGAGAAACGCAGGTCAGAAGAACTTCATGCAGCCTTCACTGCAACTCTCCCTGGTTAATAAACAGAGACAGAGGCGTCGCTAGGTCAAAACATTCGGGGCTTAAGCCCCTGATGTTTTGTCCAGGACCCTAAATGTTACGGCTGGTAGCTATACAACTGCCTCGCCGACCTAAGGACGGCGATACAGTTGAATCACTGTGGCCGTTTGCTTGTAGAACGGCGCGGGCGGTCATGAAGCAACTGCCTGTGCCGGGTCTCAGGTGGTGTGATGATGTGATCGCACACGCCTGCGCCAAGACACAGACGGCACGGTGACTTCAACATGCCCGTCTGAATCCAGAAGCCTGCAACTTGGACCTCCGGCGCTCGGAAGTCAGGTGAGTATTTTTTTATATCTTGTCCACAGTGGGGGCTTTGTGAATGCTATGAGCACTAAAAGTTGGCATTATACCTGCTGGAGAAACTGGGAGATTGGCTATAACTACAGGGGCCTTTGCAAGTACTGGGGACACTGAAGAGGTAATTTTACATGGGGCACTATGTGGGGGCCATTATAACTGTTGGGGGGCACTATAAGTATTGCTGGAACTACAGGGGGCATTATACCTTCTGGGGCACTATAGGAGGATATTATACCTATTGGGGGCAGAACAGTAGAGACGTATTACTACTGGAACACTACAGGAGGGTATTATACATATTGGGGGCACCACAAGAAGGATTTATTACTACTAGGGCACTACAGGAGGGCATTATACCCTTTGGGGAACTACAGGAGGACATTATACCTATACGGGGCACCACAGAATAGCCTTATTACTACTGGGGCACTACAGGAGGATATTATACCTATTGCGGGCACCACAGGAGGGCATTATTAGTACTTGGGCACTGCAGGAGGGCATATTCCTATAGAGGAGCACTATAACTAAAGGGGCACTATACAGGGCATTAGACAGTAACCACTGGGGGGTCTTATAGGGGACATTATATGTTCTGCCCAGCAGACATGCAATCTCATGTACAGGCAGCCATTTTACTATGTGCTTCAGTGTTAATGTAATGTTATAGTGCATGCTACGCTATGCTTAATACTTATACATGTTATTTGTATTCTTGTAGTTTAACTGCACAATTGTGCAATCTCTCACTCACGCGCATCGCACAGAGATGCCCTCCTGTGGTGCCCCCAACATTATAACTACTGGGGACACTATAATGGTGGATAAGTATTACAGGGGGGCCTTATTACTGCTGGGTGCTCTATGGTCGCCATTATTACTGGGCACAATATGGAGGGCACTATCACTAACAGGGGCACTCTTGGGGAGTAGTAACATTATTGGGGGCATTTTAGGGGTCAGTATTACTAAGAAGTGCACTCTGGGAGGGAATTATTGCTATAAGGCCTCATGCACACGACTGTTGCTTCATTCCGTGTCCGTTGTTCCATTTTTCGTGATTTTCTGCGGACCCGTTGACTTTCAATGGGTCAGTTGAAAAGTCGGCTAATGCACCGTTTGTCATCCGCATCCGTGATCCGTGGTTCCAGTCCGTCCAAAAAATATAACCTGTCCTATTTTTTTTCCACGGAAAACGGTTTGCGGACCCATTCAAGTCAATGGGTCCGTGAAACAACGCGGAGGCACACAAGATTGTCGTCCGCATCAGTTTTTTTCCTATCATTTGCATGGCAAACTTGACTTAGACTATTTTTTTTTTTACTTTCCTTCATGTCTGGTGATCCTCCAAAAATAAAGGAAGAACACACGGAAACAAAAACAGAAACGGATCACGGAACAACAGAACCCCATTTTGCAGAACGGAACACATCAACGGTCGTGTGCATGAGGCCCAAGTAGGACTTTTATATTACTATAGGTGGACTGTATAGCAGTATCATTTCCGTGGTATAGTATTTAGGGGCATTGGGGAGCACAGTATTCTGGGCAGCACCAGGATAATACTGTTGGGGTAGCAGGGTGGGGAGGATAATATTAGAAAAGTGAGGAACCTAAAATGACTGTTTGGTAAACTCTGCAGAGACTAGAAGTTTGAAATAAGTTGTCTGGCCCGAATGGAGAAGATGGGGAAAGAAAACGTCTACATCAGAGGAGACATCACCTGCGAGGTACTGGATGTGAGAGGTATATAGGGCTGTATGTTTGTTAGTGTCCATGCAGCAAGTAAAATATGTCTTTAGTCCTAGGGCGAGCTTGTGTGTGTGTGTGTGTGTATTTAGGGCAGATACTTTGAGAATATGGCACATATGTATTGGGGCTTGTGCCCCAGATCTTTTGAGACCCTAGCAATGCCCCTGAACAGAGATAGAGACAACTTCTGGCTTGTCAACCTGCCTTCAGAGCAGACATGAGACTATCTCTTTTCAAAGCAAAGAACATATTGAGAAATGTTTGCTAGAAGGTACATCTTCACCAGTCCTTCATTTCAGAGGATTAGGTAAATGCATGGGGGAGGCCCCATGTGCTGGGATTTTCTATGAAATATTTATATCAAAGCTTAGTATCAAACCCTAGGGTTTGGACAGTAATTTCAATCATTGATTGTGGTCCAAAAGAAGGAATGGAGCCTATGCAGAGATAAGGTATAAGAAATCTTTACACCTATTCTGTGTTGGCTCACAAGCATCAGAACACTAATGTGGGAACTAGGACTTATTAAGCCTTTTGCTTTAAAACAGATCCAGCAGGCTGTTCTGCATGCAGTGGTATTTGTTCGGTTTACCCTCAGCATATTTGCCAGGTTGTGGACTGATTTCCGCCAGTCCCCATTATTGTGAATGGGGCCGGACGGAGCCAAAGCAGCACACAGTAAGCACCCGGCTGTTCCCGGCCGGCACGTCCTCCTGGATTGGTTTTAACACAAATGTGAAACAATCAAGTCACTATAATAACATAGGCTACATGGACAAAAAAAAATTTGAGAAACTTACACTAAGCACTAATATGGAGTTGGTCTCAAATTTGCAGCTAAAGCAGCTTCCACTCTTCTGTGAAGGCTACTACAAGTTTTTGGAGTGTGTCTGTGGCAATATTTGCCCAGTCATTCAGAAGAGCATTTGTCAGACACTGAATGTTGGAAGAGAGGGCCTAGCTCGCAATCTCTGTTCTAGTTCATCCAAAAAGTGTTCAGGGTTGAGGTCAGAGCTCTCTGCAGGCCATTCAAGTTCTTCCACCTCAAAATCATCCAACTATGGCTGTTTGTACTTTGATTTGCGTACTGGAGCACAGTCACACTGGAACAGAAAAGGGCCTTCCCCAAATTGTTCTTATACATTTGGAAAAGTACAATCTAAAATGTCTTGGTATGCTGAAGTATTAAAGGGGTTGTCCCACGAAAAATATTCTACAGTTTTCAAACTAACAGCTGAATTACTAAGCTACTGAGTTATTCAATAAAATATTCAATATTCACTTAATTTCTTATTTCTTTGTCCGGCTTACTGAGATGGCCGCACATGCTCAGTTTCATCTCTCAACTGCCTTCTGAGCTGTGATAGGGAGAGCCGAGACACGCCTCCTGAGCTGTGATAGGGAGAGCATGGACACGCCCCCTGAGCTGTGATAGGGAGAGCATGGACACACCCCTTATTTGCAGCAGAAAATACACCCCCCCTGAGCTGTCGGCTTGATATAAATCTAGCAGAGCAATGATCGGGGAGATCTCTGGATCCATGTGAGGTACAGGGCTGGTTCTAGCTTTGTTAGAAAGAGGTTGTCATGTACTATATGATGTCTGATTTATTTATTTTTTTACATTAGTCATGGGATAATTCCTGTAAGCTTTACAGTTGATAGAATGTTCTCCTGGGATTCCCCAAAACCAGACTCCTCTATCTGGCAGTCTGATGGAGAAGTGTGATTCGTCACTCCATAGAACACGTCTCTACTAGTACAGAGTCTGTACTTTACACCACTCCATCTGATGCTTGGTGATGTAAGGCTTGCTTGGAAACAAATAAAACATCTGAATACAACGATTACAAGGTATGTCCTAATATTTTTGCCCATAGAGTGTAGTGATATATACAAATTGCAAAGATCACACAGAAAAGCATGTCCACGATTAGCTCATCGGAAAAGCAAATGGGCAATATTCACATTCTAATGGAACTCCATCTAAACGCCAGGATTTCAGTTTTTACATACGTGGCATGGAATCTGCACCAACATGATCATAGCTATGTCATGCACTGCATGATCAGGATTTTAGAAAACACCATTCACTATAACAGCACAAAATAAAAAAAAACCCTAAGACTGCTTTCACAATTGTCTTTTTCCAATTTTCTGAATTGTTTGTTCTTTTTTTTTGTGTCCATATGTTAGTTTAAGGTAAGGATATGAATTCCGAAATCCATAATTCATGCTCTAGGTATGGTATTTTTAAGGCACTAAGGTACGCATTTCTTTTAAAGTAGAAAAATGCATGAAAAAATGCATGAATAATCTTACAATAAAAAAGGCTGAAAAAACAATAAGGTGTGCTTTTTTTTAACAACAAATAAAGCCATACATTTTTTGTGAAGAACGTCTAGAGGGAAATTCAATGAAAACACTTCTGTTACTGAAAAAACCTGCAGACATCAGAATGATTAGGGCCACAAGCGTGAATATAGCAGTGGCCCTTGTGGTTACATAGCACCCCCTCCTTTCCCCACTGTTAGTTTTTTCCCCATAGCTGGTATATTAGTCTAATAGAATTTTGATTTAGCCCAGTTTTGCCCCCTCTTGTCCTCTTTTCTTCAACGGCAACTTCCGGGGGAGTTCCCAGGATCAACGCGATAGGCTATTCCTGCTGGAATGGCGTTAATCCAAAGTATAAAGTTGCCTGAGCTATATATCAACTCAGCCCATTCCTCTCTTTGTCATGGAAGCTTGCTAGAGGGGGTATAGTCGCCCTAGGCGGGTGGTTTATGAATTATTATTGGATGCAATTGTTCATTGGTTATTTATTAAATCACTCTTCATTTTATGTATTATGTTACCCTAT
Organism: Bufo gargarizans; assembly: GCF_014858855.1. Lineage (NCBI taxonomy): Eukaryota > Metazoa > Chordata > Amphibia > Anura > Bufonidae > Bufo > Bufo gargarizans. The sequence goes on from NC_058080.1 coordinate 675,584,972, forward strand.
AATAAACACTGTGGCCATTTCTTTCCAGACTCTGGTTGTTGTGTAGTTATTTATGGGTTACTTATGGTTGTGGCCGGGTCGGGTGGCGCTTATGTTATCATGCAGTGGTGTCTTAAGAACGTGCATGGCTATATAAAAGGACCATTTAGAGTAAACAGTCACAGCAATCTCTGCAACATATCTACTGTTATGTAATTCCGAACGCAAGCCATAGCTTACTTGTTCCCATAAAAAAAAGTTTATTTTATTAAATATAATCGAAAATACCAATAAAATGTACTGTGATCGGATAAATGGAGAATTCCTACCCTCGGACATCCGATAAATTGCAGCCTCAAAATAACCTAGATTTATGGCATGTACCGCAATCACTAACAATATAGCACTATCTATATATAATACCGAACACGAGATTCAAAACGTACCATCAGCATAGGAAACTACTCAATTCATAAGCACTAGAGCACTCTAGTACTGTAGCGCAACGTTACTTGCCTGATGTAACACTGCACCATCAATGCCACCAGGATGTCCGGGTTCCTCTACGCACGTTTCACGTGAGCTTCGTCAGGAGGTGCTGACAAGCAAGCTATGGATTGCGTTTGGTATTATATAACAATTTACGGTAGCTGTTCTCTGTCACAACATGTTAAAGATTGGGAATAGTGGTTGTTTTGAACATATCTACTGTGTCTAAACATACTCTTATAATGGCACTAGGTTAACAGATCATATTTTACACATTTTTCTGCTCTTTTTCTACCTGGATTTCCTACAAAATAAACGGGAAGAAATGTGCCTGTCCACATTTTTGGCGGCTGTCAAATGTGACTACTGCTTAAGGGTATGCACAGTCCTCTGATCTGAACATCATTGAAAATCTGTGGCTAGACCTCAGAAGTGCAGTGCATGCAAGACGGCCCAGGAATCTCACAGGTAGACTTTAGCAAGGAAGAAAGGGTGAAAATCCCCCAAACAAGAATAGAAAGACTCTTGACTGGCTACAGAAACAGTTTACAAGCTGTGATACTTGCCATTGGGGGTGCTACTAGGTACTAACCATGCAGGGTGCCCAAACTTTTCCTTTGTTTTTTGAAAACGTAAAAATAGTTTTTGCTTAAAATACAAAGGGAATGTATCACCTTTAACTCTATGCCTTTTGGAGATCATTTCATCTTCAACTTGCTTAGCTGTTCATAGTAACAGTAATTTTGACCAGGGGCGTGCAAACTTTTGCATGCCACTGTATCGATTGCTATGTTTGCACTCAATTAAAATAATCTATATAAAACTATATATTTAGTCAATTTTAAATTACCATTTTAGTGTACTTCTATAATAACCAATTATGTTAATGTACAGACGGATGGGTAGGACAAGGTAATCTCCATGATGAGAGCTTCAGATGTAGAAATCACACCAAATCTAAACCAAGTAAAGCCTACTGTAAAAACTAAAACAAAATAAAAAATGAATAATAATTTTCAGCAAATTTTTATATAAAACTAGAATACACTTGTCTTTTTTTTATCCAAGCAGAGTGGATTTAATCTGAAACTTCACGGGCATTGGACAACTAAGTTTAATCACATTTGACAGAGACTTCAAATACCTGAGGACTCCCATAACCTCAGGGTGCACAAGGCAGGAATACATTGAGAATAAAAGACGTAGCAGAACAAAGGGTTATACCGAGCAGCTCCAGTAGACCGCTCTCAGCACAATGTAAATTCACTGCAAGGCGGCACAGAGCATGAATGGGCTGCCAGTTCTTTAAAGGTATTAAAAGATCATTAAACCGAGTGCAAGGCACATTAATTAGGGATATACCACGAAACTTCACATCTCACATCTTAAGAAATACTCTTAAAAATCAAATGTCTCATCATGCATGTAAAGTCATAAAAAAATTGTTACAAGCTGTACCCGAAAGCGTATCTGTGACAAGAACTTATGTGAAATGTTGAGCACCATAAAGAATACAACCAAAGATCAGACTGGCAGCATATGCAAAGCTTCACCTTAAAGGGGGTTTCCGGGAGTAAGAATTGATGACCTCTCCTCGAAAGGTCAGACCATTTAGTTATCCCTTATCCTGTAGATAGAGGATCATTTGAAAACATGCCAAAACCTTTTAGGTCACCCATTGCTCTTTTACAGTCAAGAATGCAAATCCAGGAAGAATAGTCCAGAATTATTACAAAATGAATCATAACGCATCTGCTATGGCATCTGTAAAACCAGAAGCCATAAAGCCAGTATGAACTGCGCCTTAGGCTACATGCACACGACCGTGTGCCCCCCGTGGCCGTATTGCGGCGTGCATACAGTTGGTCCGCAATACACGGGCACCGGCTTGGTGCATTCCGCATCACAGATCGCGGACCCATTCACTTGAATGGCTCCGTAATCACGGAGATGCAGATAAACAGAGGCACGGATCGTAACCCCATGGAAGCACTACGAGTGCTTACGTGGAGTTTCTGGCCGTGCCTCCACACCGCAAAAAAGTAGCAGATGCGGATTGCGGACCCAATTCAAGTGAATGGGTCCGCGATCTGCATGTGGCTGCCCCACGGTCTGTGCCCGTGCATTGTGCTCCGCGTGCATGTAACCTTACAGATACGGCCCTTACCGTCTACATTTGTGCCACCAGTAACTGATAGCTTCCCAACATATTCAGCTTCTTTCATATTTTTTTCTAATATCTGAAGGCAGTTCTATACAACTGGAGCTTAAACATCTGCAAAATCAAGTCCACATCTCAGCATTAGAGCTCATGCACACGAGCATGACGTGTTCTGTGGTTCACATATGGCGGAACCGGTGGCCCATGATAGAAATGCTTAATAGGACATGATCTATAATTTTTGCGGTGCCATGGAATGGAGCAATGGATGCGGATAGGACACTGAGTGCTGTCCGCATCTTTTGCTGTCCCATTGAAAAGAATGGGCTCGCATTTGAGCCGCAAAAAATGCGGCACGGATGTGGAACCAAACCACGTTACTGTGAATGTGCCCTTAGGCAGTGCATACTTGCCAATGATCACAATTTAAATTTCAAATAAGGCTATTAATATTGGCCATTGCAAATGCACAAAAGTTAAACTTTCATGGGAGCCAAACAGGGGAAAGTCCTCCTAGATCACTATATTTTACAGATGGAAAAGCCGACCTGACTTTTGGACTGATTTTCCAAACCACAATATCATTCATCAGCGGCTTAGACAATTGTTCTGTGTAGACAGGGATTTAGCTACACCATCCAAATACTGTACCCCTCACTGTCAGGTTTTTTAAAGTTTCTTTTCATTTAGTTTTTTCTTTTGTCCCCCAGGACAAAATCATGGTTCAGTGGTTGGCACTGTTGCCAACGCTGAGGTCCTGGCTTCAAATCCAATCAAGGGGGACATCGGCATGGAATTTGCATGCTATGCCTGGGCTGCGTCCTGTTCCCCACGATTCTCTGATTTCCTTCAGAACCCAAAAAACACACACAAATAGCCTACTTTGTAACTTAGATTGTGGGATAAAGGACACGCCATATGTGCAAGTAACTGGACTAATGAATTTCATGGCTCCTGAATGCTGTGGACTATTAAAGTGACATAAAGAGTAGGTCTATGATGCTCTATTGGGGAGCAAAGGGCCCATATACCATGGGGCCCTCTGTTGTCTCTGACCGCCAATGGCGAGGCAGGTATCAATGACAATCTCTGTATAGTGCTGAGGAGTATGTTAGCGCTAATTAAACAAGCATTTAAAAATGCCCTATTACAAATTAACCAAAATTTGAAAAATTGCCTAATATTTTTTTTCTCCGGCTCTTCAAACCAGATGTCTGAAGGGCGAGGGTCCTATCTACAGCACTCAGAATGTATACTGTGATGAGATTTTAAATAGCCCTCTCTAAACAGAATCCATCATTAGCACATACAACCAAATCAAATAATCTATCATCAAATTATAGAGCACAAATAGGCTTCTGAGATGCACATGTTCTGCAGTTAGCATGCTGAGGATGTATCTGGTAAACAAAACAGATTAAAAAATATTCCAATCAATTGGCTGCCACCGAGAACACTAATCAGTTAATTTATCATGTAGGAGGAATGGAACAGAAGACACTCTGTGAATGTAGATAGGCGCGTTAGGAATGCTGACTTTAATTCATATATACAGAAAACACAGACATCGATAATGTGCCAATCCGACAACTTCATAATCCAAAATATCTATTCCTATGTTGGACCATTTTCCTTAAATTAGTGTTATTATATTCTGGAGTTTATAAACACAAAGTTAACTTTTTAACAGAAAACCTGTGTCTGTAATCCTACACACTACAAGCCATACCTGGAACCTTCACCGCTTCATATTCTGTCATCTAAAACTTACTAAAGAAAAGAAAAGAAAAGTCTTTTATATATAGTAGAAGTCAGAGCACCAACACTTACTGTCAGTTTTGCACCAAGTCTATTGTAAATCTGGCCATGTAGTCATGTTGTATTTGTCCAAAAACAGTAACGTTATTCAGCACACTGTGCAGCTTGGAATCATCTGGTAAATTGTAAGGTACACAGGTGGATGACGACAATCTCTGACAACTGAGGAATACTGGAACAGCTTTACTAAAGATGATTTTGCAATACCGCAGTAAACTCTTGTACTTGTGAAACAGGTAAAATTTATATTCTACAGCATACATATTAGGACATCCTCAGACATCATCCATAACTCCCTCCTCAGTCAGGCAAAACTCCATCAGTCCTCCTCCCTCATCCAAAACTCCCTCCTACCTCAGATGTCAGACTAAACTCCCTCCTCGGTCAGCAGAAATTCCATCAGTCCTCTTCCCTCAGACCAAACTCCCTCCTCGGTCAGCCAAAACTCCCTCCTCCAAAACTCTCTCCTACCTCAGACGTCAGCCAAAACTCTCTCCTCCCTCATCCAAAACTCCCTCCTCCTTCAGACGTCAGCCAAAAATCCTTACCCCTAACTCAAAACTCCCTTGTCGCTCAGACATCAGTCAAAAAAAATACCTCCTCCATCAGCCGTCAGGGGTCAGACATCAGGTGTCAGCCCTCAGCCTAAACTCCATCAGTCGCAGTAATAGAATGTAAAATAGGTTTACAGCAAGCGCTGGCACCACAGACCATTGTCTTCACACATTATATATATATTATGGACACTAATACCAGGCACCAGTACTGGATACAATAGTACAAATATTAATAGACAAAAAAAATTGTGAAGGTGCCAGTGAGATTTGAACTCATGACCCCTGGTTTACAAGACCAGCACTCTAACCCCCGAACTATGGAGCCATCTGCTGATAGGAAAGGAATCTCATTCACTTGTAAGCAAACCAGTCTCTAGCGGCTGCTGATGTAATGTGTGCTGGAGAGAAGACCATGTATGCCAGCGGCTGAACACGGCGTGCCTCCATTATGCACCAAGGAATTTTGTATCCAGTACTGGTGCCTGGTATTAGTGTCCATAATATATATATAATGTGTGAAGACAATGGTCTGTGGTGCCAGCGCTTGCTGTAAACATATTTTACATTCTATTACTACGGCTGATTGAGTTTGGGCTGAGGTAGGAGGTATTTTTTGACTGACGTCTGAGGGACGAGGGAGTTTGGGCTGACGGAGGAGGGAGTTTGGGCTGACGGAGGAGGGAGTTTGGGCTGACGGAGGAGGGAGTTTGGGCTGACGGAGGAGGGAGTTTGGGCTGACGGAGGAGGGAGTTTGGGCTGACGGAGGAGGGAGTTTGGGCTGACGGAGGAGGGAGTTTGGGCTGACGGAGGAGGGAGTTTGGGCTGACGGAGGAGGGAGTTTGGGCTGACGGAGGAGGGAGTTTGGGCTGACGGAGGAGGGAGTTTGGGCTGACGGAGGAGGGAGTTTGGGCTGACGGAGGAGGGAGTTTGGGCTGACGGAGGAGGGAGTTTGGGCTGACGGAGGAGGGAGTTTGGGCTGACGGAGGAGGGAGTTTGGGCTGACGGAGGAGGGAGTTTGGGCTGACGGAGGAGGGAGTTTGGGCTGACGGAGGAGGGAGTTTGGGCTGACGGAGGAGGGAGTTTGGGCTGACGGAGGAGGGAGTTTGGGCTGACGGAGGAGGGAGTTTGGGCTGACGGAGGAGGGAGTTTGGGCTGACGGAGGAGGGAGTTTGGGCTGACGGAGGAGGGAGTTTGGGCTGACGGAGGAGGGAGTTTGGGCTGACGGAGGAGGGAGTTTGGGCTGACGGAGGAGGGAGTTTGGGCTGACGGAGGTGGGAGTTTGGGCTGACGGAGGTGGGAGTTTAGCCTGACGGAGGTGGAAGTTGTGGATGATGTCTGAGGATGTCCTAATATGTATGCCGTAATATTCAATAGGGACGCTGTCTCTTTAACAGAGTTGAGAGCAGGGCGGGTTTAACTACAGTCTCTGTGGAATAGGATTAACTTTATACAGTCTCTCAGAGGCTGCACATAGGCCCCATTCACACGGGCAAGAATTCCACCCGGGTAGAATCCGCAAGGTGAACGCATTGCACCAGCACTGAATCCGGACCCATTGACTTCAATGGGGCTGTAAAGATGAGCTGTGATTTTCACGCATCACTTGGGCATTGTGTGAAAATCGCAGCATGTTCTATATTTTGCGTTTAGAAGTGAATGGGGCTGCGTGAAAATCGCAAGCATCCACAAGTGCGGATGCGGTGCAATTTTCACACATGGTTGCTAGGAGATGATAGGGATCAGCAACCCCATTAAAGTCTAATCACTGTATTATTTTCCCTTATAACATGGTTATAAGGGAAAATAATAGCATTCTTAATACAGAATGCTTAATAAAATGTGCCTTGAGGGGTTAAATTACCTCATCCACTTGTTCACGCAGCCAGCATCAGGTTTCTTCTATTTCTTTCAAGACCTGCAAAAGGACCTTTGATGACGTAATTGCGCTCACCACGTGGTGAGCATGACGACGTCAGCGCAGGTCCTGCTGATTGAAGATAAAAAGGATCTTCTATCTTCATTCAGCAGGACCTGCGCTGACGTCACCGCGGTAAGTACGTCATCAAGCGTTCTTTTGCAGGTCCTGAAAGAAGAAGAAAGAAGACTATGCCGGCTGCGTTAACAAGTGGATGAGGAGAGTTTATTATTATTATTTTTTGACCCCTCAAGGAACATTTTAGTAAGCATTCTGTATTAAGAATGCTATTATTTCCTTTATAACAATGTTATAAGGGAAAATAATAAAATGAATAGAACACCTAACCCAAACCCGAACGTCAGTGAAGAAGTCCGAGTTCGGGTCTAGGTACCACATTCAGTTTTTCTCACACGCGTGAAAAAAGCATTGCACTTGCATGGAAAAAACTGAACATCGGAACGTAATCGTAGTCAAAACAGACTGCAATTGCGTACCTACTCGCGCGGTTTTCGCACAATGCACATGCCACGCATCCGGACCAAATCCGGGACACCCATGTGAAAGAGGCCTTACTGTTCCTGCTGGCGGGCAAGGGACCCTCCTGGTGCTCGATCGCTATATCTCCAAGGTGGGACTTCTCTCTTTTCTGCAGTGGAGAATCTGGCCGGGTACTTCTGAGGCCTTGTGGAGCATATGTGCCAGACAAACACTCTCCTTCGCACTGGTACCTATTGCACTCTTCCTTCAGGGCCACACAATGTTCAGCCTGCCACAGCCTCTCTGTACCTGTCTGGGCTGCACTGCTTCACTGGGGTGGCCGCGTCACACCACCCCTGAGCTCTGGTAGCAGACCCCGCTTTGGATCTCCTGCAGTGCACTCCACTCCTTCTCCAGGCACTGGCTGGACTCCTTTTCCTGTGTAGCAGCTTAGTCTTACCCAGTATTCTCTAAGTGGGAACTGGATCCCTCTACTGGACTGAAATGATGACGGTAAGTCTCTATGTCCAAGCACTGCAACAGCTCCTCCTGACACTACAAAATCATGACTGTGAAGGGAGAAAAAAAAAAAAAAAAAAAAACACACTGGCAACTTGGTAAACAGTACAAAAAGATCAGCACTTTTCTTGAAAAAATAGTAAAAAGCAACAATCAATTACATATTGGTTAAATAGAATGTTTCATGGGTAGATGGTAAAAAAAAAAAACACTGCACATTTTGAACTCGGCATACAGGTTCTTAGTCATAGCCTAAACCATCTGTAAGGTTAGACATGAGTAAAAAAGTTTTCCATGGAAAGACTGTCTTTACGTCAATATGTAATTAGTCATTGTTTGATATTATTTTTTCAAAACAAGTGTTGGTGATTCTGTAGTTTTGTGCTATAGTTATGTTGTATTTAGCCATTAATGATGTAGAGCAGCACTAAAACCTCATTCACACGTCAGTGTTTCACATACGTGTGCTGTACATGTTCTCTAAGGACAACACCAGGCTCGGACTAGCCCACCGGGGAGGCGGGGGATTCCTCGGTAGGCCCCCAGTCTCCTGCACCCGGAGATAGACTGAGGAGTACTTATTTCTCTTGTTTCTCAGGAGAAATAATTATTGTAGCCACTAGGTGGCAGTATTGCACAGTGATGCAGCCTCCTACTGGTGTAAATTGTACAGGAGGACCCGCAGTATCTTCTAAACTTCCCAGGCTGCTGGCAGTAAAGGAGGATAGAACATATCTGGCCATCCTCCTGCCCTCCCTGCTGTCAGAATACTGTGGTTGCTGGAGAGAAGGACTCCTCTGCGGTGCTGGGCTGTTTTCTCAGTTGCGTGACAGTAGTGAGCTGTAGGAGACTGTAAGGGGGATATAGGGGATTTTTTTTTATAGTAGACACAGATCTGTGTATGTGCGGCATTGGGGGGGGACTCTGCCATAGGTTCCCCCAATGCCTCTGCTTTAGGTGCACCCCCATTAGTGCCACAGCTCCAGATGCCCCCCAATGCCCCCACTCTAAATGCACCCCTAATATTGACTTCTCCAGTTGCCCCCCTAATACCTCTGCTCCAGGATCACCACTATTACCCTGCCTCAGGTGACCCTAATGCCTCTGCCTCAGTTATGACCCTGCGTTTGTGCCCTTTGCTCACGTTGCTACTCTAGCACCTTTGCTTGGACTTTTTTAAAGGTTGTGACCTTCAAAGGGGGTTGAACTTATGACTTAAAAATTCTGCACAGTGCGTCATATCCTCCAGTATTGACACGTATGGTTTACATTGCGGCAGTGATGATATTCCGTATTTACAGGCATCACTGCTGCCATGTAAAGAGATACTGGTGGTGGAGTGGTGGAGGATTTAAAGGGGTTGTCCAGGTTTTGAAGTTATCCTCTCCACATCGTAGGGCATAACTATATGATTAGTGGGGTCCGATTCTGCGACCCCCACTGATCCCAGGAACGAGTCCTATTCCCCCTTTTTATGGTGTGGCAGGCCACATATATGCCCTGATGCTCCATTCATTCTCTTTGGGACCACTGGAAATAGCCAGCTCTGTACTCCGCCATCTCCAGCGACCCCATAGAGAATGGATGGAGAGGCAGGGCATATGCTCGACCTGCCACTCAATCAAGAAGGAGGATCAGAGGGGGCTCCAGTGTTCAGACCCCCACGGATCACTTAGTTATGCCCGATCCTGTGGCTAGAGGATAACTAGAAAAGTGGACACAGGCCCTTTAACAGGCGAGCATTTCTATATTAGTTTGACACATATTTTGGGCCAGATTAAATTTTTTTTTTTTTTTTTTTTACACCCAAAGAAAACCTTTAAGGATCGGGAATGTGAAAAGGTCCAACAGCTATGAATTGACAGGTGATAAGTGTCTAATTGATGGGGGTCTGACTGCTGGGACCCCCATGATCAAAGGAACGTGGTCTTAAGACTCTTGTGTACATAGATTGGCGGTAATGTAATTGAATGTCTCAGGACCCCTTTTTCATGATCAGTGGTTGTTCCAGCAGTCAGACCCCAGCAATCTGATATTTATCACCTATCCTGTAGATAGGCGATAGGTCATTATGGTAGAACAACCCTTTTAAATATACTGTAGATTATGTGCAATCTGAGGAGATTAAGATTTGGCAAATATAATGACAGACATTTATGGTTGAAGGGGTTAAAAGGTTTGTCTCACTTCAGTAAATGGCATTTATCATGCAGTTAATACAAGGCACTTACTAATGTATTGTGATTCTCCATATTGCCTCCTTTCCATCATATTAGACACAGCATGTATCCATGGTTATTACCACAGTGTAATCCAGCAGTGGTGGCTGTGCTTACACATTATAGGGAAAGGCTGAAAGTGCTCATAGGCCAACACATTTACCTATAGTATAAGCACGACCACCACTGCTGGATTACAGACTGGTCAAAACCAAGGATACGTGCTGTGTATAATGTGATGGAAAAGAGCCAATATGGTCAATCACAATACATTAGTAAGTGCCTTGTATTAACTTTCTCTACGTGATAAAAGTCGTTTGTTGAAGTGAGACAACCCCTTTAAGTGTGCTACACTTAATAGGGTTAGACATACATGTATTGGTGTGTGCATTGCGTGTTTTCTGTGTGCGATTGGTGTGTGCTATATATGTTCTATGTATCTGTGGTGTATGTGCAGTATGTGACACATACATCAGTGGCATGTGAGCCGTGTACAAGTTTCTTGTGTGCCACATGTGTCCAATGAGTGAATGGTGTGCGCTGCAGGTGTCTAGTTTCTGACTGACTTAAAGAGGACCTTTCACTACTCTACAAACGAAAAACTAACTATACCTGTGGGCAGAGCGGCGCCCAGGGGTCCCCCTGCACTTACTAGTAAGTCTGGGCGCCGCTCCGTTCGCCCGGTATAGGCTCCGGTGTCTGCGCTCCCTCTGACTGATTTCTTGTAGGAGGCGTGTCCCTTGCTGCACTGCTGGCCAATCACAGCGCACAGCTCATAGCCAGGCTATGAGCTGTGCGCTGCGATTGGCCAGCAGTGCAGCAAGGGACACGCCTCCTACAAGAAATCAGTCAGAGGGAGCGCAGACACCGGAGCCTATACCGGGCGAACGGAGCGGCGCCCAGACTTACTAGTAAGTGCAGGGGGACCCCTGGGCGCCGCTCTGCCCACAGGTATAGTTCGTTTTTCGTTTGTAGAGTAGTGAAAGGTCCTCTTTAAGTGCAGGCTATCCATATATGTGTAAATTCTGCCACATGTATGTCTGTGCATTTTGCTGTGAGTGTCTGCCATCATACTACATCTTTAATATTTCTGTTATCACTGTAAGGGCTCATGAACACGACTGTTGAATGTTTTGCATTCTGAAAATTGCTGATCCGCAAAACATGGATACCGGGTGTGTGTACAGCCGGCCTCTAATAGAACAGTCCTATTCTTGTCTAATGCCGACAATAATAGGACATGTTTTATCATTTTGCAGAACAGCCATGAGGACATGCAGACACGGAATGCACAGGAATTTTTTTTTTTTCATTTTTTGTGGCCCCATTGAAGTGAAGTGAACGGTACAGACATGGAAAAAAAAATATAAGCTTGTGTGCAGAAGCCCTAAGGTGGGCCCCCAGAATCAGTTACACTGGTGGGCCCTAAGTACCCCAGTCTGACACTGGAAAGAACACTCCATTTTATCACATGTTACAACAATCATTTGGAAAAGATGCTTTGAAAATTATTCTTCAGCTGTGCAGTGTCAGTGAAACACATATGACACACGGAACCAACACGGATCCATCATGGACATCTTCATGGAGGCATCACTGACAACCTTTTCACGGCTTTAAGCACAGACACAGACATATGAATGTGGCATAATCAAGGGAACCTGAGAATTTATCAGAATTTCCTTTATGGCTAGCTTTATCGATATTAGGGTCTGTGGAGCAGGAAAAGAAGAAGCCATAAAATCCCCAACGTGTCGTGAGCTGGGTTGGGAGGTATCTAAGGTGTATGATAGGCTGTCTGCACATGTGACAGGGTTAAATTCAGACTTCCCAACAGCACAAAAACATAAGGCTGTCACTAGAGGGAGCTCTAACATGATTACACTGGTTGAGGAGAGTTAGGGCCTGGTGCTCATATTAAAGTTGGACATCAACTGAGCCACATGTCGTGTCTCTCCTCTGTTAAAACAGGTTAGTGTTATAACTATAGATGGAATATAATTGTTGTTATGTTAACCTATAGGGTTGCCTATTTTCTCTTCTGTATATTATTACAAGATACTGATATTAAAGTTGGACATCAACTGAGCCACATGTCGTGTCTCTCCTCTGTTAAAACAGACGCTGTCGGCTGCATCGTGGCACTAGTCTGCACTACCACTACAAACACGGGTAACATTTGGGGGCTCGTCCAGGATATGTAATTATCGTGCAAGACAGTCACAGAGTGAGAAGGCTGCCATTACAGTAAAGGGAGAGAGGAGGCTTCAAGCAAGCTATACAGGATCTAAGATGGTGGACGCAGCATCAGTGAAGAAGCTGCAGTGGCAGATCCAGAAGCTGCTGCACACATTGTCTGAGGATCAGTTGCACTCACTTGCTGTACAGATTCAGGGAGATGCTGGAAAAGAAGTTCCCCAAGCTACAGGTTCAAGTGAGCAGGAGATCTGTGAGTACATCCTGGGACATTTACAGGGAGAAGCGGTGTACAGCATGGAGGACAGTGGCAAGGCATACCTGCTTCAGATAAAAGAACTGGCTGAGTCCTTGCTAGGAGAAAGACACTCTGCCACTCCACATGGAAGTGTGAACAGAGAGCACAGCACAATTCACACAATGGACAGGACAGGGCAAATGGCAGAAAGTGGGTTTACATTAAAGGACTTAGCAGCTTACCTGCCAAGAAAGGAGTTTAAAATTCATGGTGGGCAAATTTCAGACTGGGACTCTGAACTGACATATAGCAGTGTATGTAGACAGATTGATGAAGGTATACAAGAAAGATACTCAGAGTCAGAAATCATCAGAACTGTGCTGAAAACTGTGAAACCAGGAACTTTTAAGGAGATGCTGGTAAACAAGGAGGATCTTTCTGTAGCAGAGCTGAAGAGGTTCCTGCGCTCACATCTTCAGGACAGGAGCAGCACTGACTTGTTTCAGGAACTGATGAACGCTAAACAGCATGATAAAGAGACTCCGCAGCAGTTTGTGTATAGAATTATGGGGCTAAAACAGAAAGTTTTGTGGTCTTCCCAACAAGTTGGTGCTGCAATTACTTATGACAAGAATTTGGTACAAGGAGTGTTTCTTCACACGTTATATCAGGGGTTAAGTGAGAAATATAGTGAGATTAGAAGAGAGATTAAGCTATATATTTCTGACTTATCTACAAGTGATGATGTGCTGCTAGAAATAGTTACCAAGCTAGCCAGAATAGAAGCAGAGAGGCAAGCCAGATTGAGTGGCAGATCCAGGCTGACTACTGCCAATGTCATCCAGACACAGGATGGAGGAGAATCCAGACACCAGGCTGGTGACAACCAACCCTCTCTGGGAGAGCTGACAACACAAGTTGCTGCTCTCACAAAGAATGTACAATTGCTGCTACAGGCAGGGGCAATACAGAAGAATGAACATGGGCCGGTGAAGGTAGTGAAGGACAGTGTTAAACCCAAGACTGTGCCTAAATGTAAGCAATGTGTGCATGAGGGGAGAGAAAAATGTTGGCATTGTTTTAAATGTGGTCAGGAAGGTCACAGTGCACGTGGCTGCATGAAACAGAAAAGGTTCTCGGGAAACGAGGAATGGTCACAGGTGAGGGACAACCAGTGATCAGTTCTCAAGACAAGTCCCAGACAGTCACAAAACTTAGTGAAATGCCCCTCCAACCAAAGAGTGGGGACAGGAGGAAAGTAGCCAGGCTGATAGGGGATAAATGCTTGCTTACTTGCAGTTTGGGAGGTGTGTCCACAAAAGCACTTGTTGACACAGGGTCCCAAATCAGTATTGTGGCTGCAAGCTGGATAAAACAATACCAGCAGCACGCTACAGTGCAGCCTATTGGGAAATTGTTAGGAGAAAACGAATGCTTAACAATTAAAGCGGCAAATGGGTCTGTTATTCCTTATGATGGATGGGTTGAGCTTGAACTAAAAATTGAGAATAATAGAGAAAAGGTAACTATGGTTGTACCCATGTTAGTTAGCCAACATTGCCCCTTTACCCCAATTATAGGGTTCAATGCAATTGAAGAATTGATTAAAGAAAATGCTGACAGTGGTAACTCTGATCAAAGTAGTGTCACCATACTATTAAGTGAGGCATTACATGTAAGAAAATGTAAAGCAAATGCTTTGGTGGGTCTTGTATTGTCACCCATGAGTAAAGATAACGAGTTGGTACGTAGCATATATACAGGTAGTCAAAGCATTAGGGTCCTGAAAGGGAAATCATGTGAGATTCGGTGTAATGTTGGTCCCTGGCCTGGCGAGGAAACAGTGCTGTTTGAGCCACTATTGCCCAGTCAATGTCTTGAGGGTCTGGAAGCATTCCCTACACTTGTGAAGATACACAGGGGACGAACAAAACAGATAAAGATTCCCGTTCAGAACACCACTAAACATACTGTATACATTCAACCAAGGACTGTGTTAGGCATGATCTACCCAATTATGGAAGAGATCCCTGTGGATGAGATTAAACCTGCAAAACAAACGACACAAAAAAAAAATAGGAATACAATATCCATGATGCAAGCAAATGCCCAAAGCTTACAAGGCGAGAAATGGAATCCGCCAGTAGATCTACAGCATCTCACTGAAGAGGAGCAGACACTTGCTAGGCAGATGTTGTGGGAGGAGGCTGACATTTTTGCAAAAGAGGAGGAAGACATTGGGTGTATTCCTAATCTGAATCTGCAGATCAATTTAACAGACAAGATACCAGTGCAGAAGTCCTACAATTCCATACCAAAACCCTTATATCAGGAAGTAAAAGATTATATACAGAAGCTAATGAAGAGGGGGTGGATACGCAAGTCAAAATCATCTTACTCCTCACCTGTGGTATGTGTACGGAAAAAAGATGGCAGCTTGAGACTGTGCATTGACTTCAGAGAATTAAATAAGAAGACTGTACCTGATAGGCATTCCCTACCACGATCTCAAGATCTTTTAGATAATCTGAGTGGATTCTCATGGTTCTCTATTTTGGATCAGGGAAGTGCTTACCATCAAGGGTTTATCTCCAAAGAATCAAGGCACATGACAGCATTCAGTACACCATGGGGGCTACATGAATGGGTGAGGATCCCTTTTGGCTTGATGAATGCCCCAGCAGCATTCCAAAGGTGTATGGAAGAGACCCTGGAAGGTCTGAGAGATGAATGTTGCTCACCTTATCTTGATGACGTTCTGTGTTATTCTAAGACTTTTCCAGAACATATTGAAAGTTTAAGAAAGATTTTTCAGAGAATGCGTACATATGGGATTAAGTTGAGACCAAATAAGTGTGAACTTTTCAAAAAAGAAGTGAGGTTCCTAGGAAGACTTGTGTCGGGCAATGGGATTCGACTGGACCCAAAAGATACAGAAGCAATTCAAGCAGTCAGAGAGAAAACACCAAGGACAGTGGGAGATGTGAGAAAACTACTGGGGTTCTTGAGTTATTACCGCTGCTTTATACAAAACTTCTCCCGAATTGCGAAACCTCTATATGACTTGCTGCAGACAAAGAAAGAATCCAAGAAGACAAGTAGAAATAATTTAGCGAAGGAGAGGCTGCATGTAAAGGCAGGAAGAACACAACAGTTACCCTCAGGAACCTCAGTGCAATGGACAACAAAGCATCAGGAAACCGTTGACAAGATAATTGCGTTGCTAACCAAACCCCCAATTCTTGCTTATCCGGACTTTAACCTGCTATTTATTTTGCATACTGACGCATCACAGGATGGGTTGGGTGCAGTGCTGTACCAACATCAGGAGAATAAACTACGTATTATTGGGTTTGGTTCACGGACACTGACACCCACCGAGAAAAATTATCACCTGCACTCAGGTAAACTGGAATTCTTAGCCTTGAAGTGGGCCATTTGTGATAAGTTCCGGGACTATCTGTACTATGCTTCGACTTTCACTGTTTTTACCGACAATAACCCCCTGACCTATGTCCTCAGCTCAGCAAGACTAAATAGCGTGGGACACCGATGGGTAGGGGAGTTAGCTGATTTCTGTTTTGATATTAAATATCGACCAGGGAAGAAAAATGCAGATGCTGATACTCTGTCAAGGATGCCATTGAATACGGCCGAAGATGAAGATGAATTTACAAAGGTGATTCCATCACAGACTATCTCTGCTATATGGAAAGGAAGCAATGCAAGGGTTGATGAAGCAGATCTTTGGGCCATGTCACTAGCCCTAGAACCAGAAGTTGAAGAAAAATTTCGAGCTATTGATCCTCAGGAAATTATTACAAAGGATAAGCTCAAAACTGCTCTGGCAGAAGACAAAGATATTCGAGTGGTGATGGATCTGAAACTGAAGAAGGACGTACCCTCAAGGGAAGACAAAACGGACCTGGGAAGGAGAGGGAAACAACTCATACATGATTGGGGCAAACTGAGTGTGAAAGATGACATTTTACTACGGCAGAACAAAATAGTGGTTCCAGAGAAACTAACCCCAATAGTGTTGAAATACTTACACAATGACATGGGCCACTGTGGAGCAGATAAAGTGATGCAGCTTGCAAGAGAAAGATTTTACTGGCCTTTCATGCAGAAAGAGATAACAGATTATGTCACTAAAAGATGTAGCTGTCTCAAACAGAAGCATCCAACAGTACCAGACCGGGCACCTATGGGTGCTATTAAAACAAGTGCTCCCTTTGAACTTGTCTCAGTAGATTTCCTTCACCTGGAGAAGAGCAGAGGTGGCTATGAATACATACTGGTAGTCATGGACCATTTCACCCGTTTTGCCCAGGCATATGCTACTCGCAACAAAGCGGGAAAAACAGCTGCAGAGAAGATTTTTGACAATTTCATCCCTGTATTTGGATATCCTGAAAAATTACATCACGATCAAGGCAAGGAATTTGAGAACCACCTTTTTAGAAGGTTGAGACAGTTGTCAGGAATAGCCCATTCTAGGACTACACCGTACCACCCACAAGGCAACCCAGTTGAGAGACTGAACAGAACACTTTTGCAAATGCTTCGGACGTTAGAAGAAGAAAAGAAAACTCAGTGGAAAGAGTATCTTCCGCACATAGTCCATGCATATAACTGTACCAGGCATGAGGCAACTGGCTACGCCCCTCACTACCTGCTATATGGTAGGACACCTCGTCTACCAATAGATCTGATATTTGACCTGGATAATGGAAGCGGAGCAGCTTCACCTCAAGACTATGCTGAGAAATGGGCTTTGAAAATGAAGGAAGCGTATAGAATTGCATCTGAGACCAGCCAAAAGTCATCTCAAAAGGGGAAAAAGTACTATGACAGGCATGTCAAAGGAGTCGCTCTTCAGTCTGGTGACCGTGTTCTTGTAAGGAATTTGTCAGAGCGGGGAGGGCCAGGGAAACTCCGCACTTACTGGGAAAAAGATGTATACAGGGTGGTTGAACAGATAGGGCCAGAACATATTTATAAAGTTGAATCAGAAAAAGGCAATAAACCAACAAGAGTGATTCATCGCAATTTGTTGCTTCCTGTCAGAGATTTACCTCACACACCAAGAAAAACAGGGAAGAGGATTCACACCAGACCAGTAGCTAGACCTGAAGTTAACAGCAATGCAGAAAGCACAGACTCAGATTCTTCAGATGAAGGGTATTACTACTGTCCTGAACTGTTTCAATACAGTGAGCAAGGTATCACTCCTCAACTACGAGCTGAGGCTGAAGAATTTCATCCTAGGGATCTCAATGCCTCACAACAACAGCGGGAAAATCACAGTATGCGTGAGGAAAATGTTCAAGACCTGCCTGTAGAACTTGCAGAAGAACAACTGAAAAGCCATCGCTCATTAGATGAGGAAGTCCAAGACTTGCCCATAGACTTTACAGAAGGGTCTGTAGCACCATCCTCACAACAAGTAGATTCATGGTGTGACAAGGATGCAGTTATACCAAATGATCCTGAAGAACAGAGACATGACAGTCCTCCACGACAATCAGACTACTCTCAGAGAACAAGAATACCGAAGAAGATATTCACATATGAGACCCTGGGAAAACCATCTTTCCAAAAATGGAATGTTCATGCAGATGTGATCGAACAGCACTGTGATTTCCCAGAGGTAGAGGGGCCCATCTATATACCCTCATGTTCATACTTTTTGCCAGCAACATATGCCGATTGCGATGATCTGAACTATGGTTGCTTCCATGCATAAATGTCAGGAGACACTTATTAAAAAAACAGGGGGAGTGTGTGACAGGGTTAAATTCAGACTTCCCAACAGCACAAAAACATAAGGCTGTCACTAGAGGGAGCTCTAACATGATTACACTGGTTGAGGAGAGTTAGGGCCTGGTGCTCATATTAAAGTTGGACATCAACTGAGCCACATGTCGTGTCTCTCCTCTGTTAAAACAGGTTAGTGTTATAACTATAGATGGAATATAATTGTTGTTATGTTAACCTATAGGGTTGCCTATTTTCTCTTCTGTATATTATTACAAGATACTGATATTAAAGTTGGACATCAACTGAGCCACATGTCGTGTCTCTCCTCTGTTAAAACAGACGCTGTCGGCTGCATCGTGGCACTAGTCTGCACTACCACTACAAACACGGGTAACACACACATATCTCTCGATGTTGTCATGAGTGAAAGGGGCGATTAATCAGAATTGCAGAATGAGAGGAATATTTGCTTTCGGGTGGCTGCATTTCTGCACCTGCGCAGTGGGGGAACTGTTTGCATGCTGCTGTGGTGAAAGTTTATTGAGTGGAGAAATGGCACCATTGTGAATAAGCGATGTGGAAACTGGCAGGCACCATGTACTATTGATGTAAGAGGTGAAAGTCAGCTATGAAGAAGCACAAAGGTTTACCGACCGCAGCTCACTGCAAAAACGAACAAGGGGCTACCAGACGTGTGTCAAACAATTCAGTGAACCCTACTGTGTATGGGGCTCTGAAGCAGACAGGTGGTCACTGCACCTCTGCTAACGAAGTTGCATCGGCAGAAAAGGCTTCAATTTTCGCAGCAGTATCGGAACTGGACCTTTGCTGATTGTGAAAGAGTTGCGTTCGCTGAGGAGTCATGTTTTCTGCTTCATCGAATGGATGGACGTTGGTGGAAGAACACAAGCTAGTGTTGGCAGCAATATGCTCTTTGGAAGGAAAGGCATTTTCTCGGACCACTCGCCCATGCGAAAGGCACTTTCAACTGATTTAGGGAAGGAACCATCCTTGAAGATCATGTACACCCATACATGCTGATTGTCTTCCCAGGGGCGGATTAGATCTTCCAGCAAGACAATGCGACATGTCAAACGGGTAGAAATATCTGACATTAGTTGGAAAAGCATGACTGAGACTTCCAAGTACTACCCTGGACCCCTGTTTCCCCATACTTAAACCCAATTGAGCATCTGTGGGACCATCTTGATCAAGATCATTGCTCTACACAGCCTCCTGCAGCTGTGGAATATGAATATGAATATATATATATATATATATATATATATATATATATATATATATACACACACACACACACACACACACACACACAGTTGCAAGAAAAAGTATGTGAACCCTTTGGAATGATATGGATTTCTGCACAAATTGGTCATAAAATGTGATCTGATCTTCATCTAAGTCACACCAATAGACAATCACAGTCTGATTAAACTAATAACACACAAAGAATCAAATGTTACCATGTTTTTATTCAACACACTATGTAAACATTCAGAGTGCAGGTGGAAAAAGTATGTGAACCCCTAGACCAGTGATGGCTAACCTTGGCACTCCAGCTGTGGTAAAACTACAACTCCCAAGATGCCCCCCTTGCTTAGCTGCTCTCAGAACTCTATAGAAATAAATGGAGCATGCTGGGAGTCGTAGTTTCACCACAGCTGGAGTGCCAAGGTTAGCCATCACTGCCCTAGACTAATGACATCTTCAAGAGCTAATTGGAGTGAGGTGTCAGCCAACTGGAGTCCAATGAGATGAGATTGGAGGTGTTGGCTACAGCTGCCCTGCCCTATAAAAAACACACACCAGTTCTGGGTTTGCTTTTCACAAGAAGCATTGTCTGATGTGAATGATGCCTTGCACAAAAAAACTCTTAGAAGTCCTACGATTAAGAATTGTTGACTTGCATAAAGCTGGAAAGGGTTATAAAAGTATCTCCAAAAGCCTTGCTGTTCATCAGTCCACAGTAAGACAAATTGTCTATAAATGGAGAAAGTTCAGCACTGCTGCTACTCTCCCTAGGAGTGGCCGTCCTGTAAAGATGACTGCAAGAGCACAGCGCAGACTGCTCAATGAGGTGAAGAAGAATTCTAGAGTGTCCGCTAAAGACTTACAAAAGTCTCTGGCATATGCCAACATCCCTGTTAGCGAATCTACGATACGTAAAACACTAAACAAGAATGGATTTCATGGGAGGATACCACAGAGGAAGCCACTGCTGTCCAAAAAAAACATTGCTGCACGTTTACAGTTTGCACAAGAGCACCTGGATGTTCCACAGCAGTACTGGCAAAATATTCTGTGGACAGATGAAACCAAAGTTGAGTTGTTTGGAAGAAACACAACACCATGTGTGGAGAAAGAGGCACAGCACACCAACATCAAAACCTCATCCCAACTGTGAAGTATTGTGGTGGAGGCATCATGGTTTGGGGCTGCTTCGCTGCGTTAGGGCCTGGACGGATTGCTATCATTGAAGGAAAAATTAATTCCCAAGTTTTGCAAGACATTTTGCAGGAGAACTTAAGGCCATCTGTCCACCAGCTGAAGCTCAACAGAAGATGGGTGTTGCAACAGGACAACGACCCAAAGCATAGAAGTAAATCAACAACAGAATGGCTTAAATAGAAGAAAATACGCCTTCTGGAGTGGCCCAGTCAGAGTCCTGACCTCAACCCGATTGAGATGCTGTGGCATGACCTCAAGAAAGCGATTCACACCAGACATCCCAAGAATATTGCTGAACTGAAACAGTTCTGTAAAGAGGAATGGTCAAGAATTACTCCTGACCATTGTGCACGTCTGATCTGCAACTACAGGAAACGTTTGGTTGAAGTTATTGCTGCCAAAGGAGGTTCAACCAGTTATTAAATCCAAGGGTTCACATACTTGTTCCACCTGCACTGTGAATGTTTGCATTGTGTGTTCAATAAAAACATGGTAACATTTAATTCTTTGTGTGTTATTAGTTTAAGCAGACTGTGATTGTCTATTGTTGTGAATTAGATGAAGATCAGATCACATTTCCCAATTTGTGCGGAAATCCATATCATTCCAAAGGGTTCACATAATATATATATATATATATATATATATATATATATATATATATATATATATATATATAGTCATGAGAAAGGGCTGGAATTGTCTCTGGTAGCCCGAAAAGCTTAGACAAGACTGCTATTTTTGTAATTCATGGATGAGTTTTTACCGCAAGCAAAATAAATCTACATTTTTATTCAAGTGGAGCTGGATTTCTTTCAACCTCTTTTCGCATTTGCTGCCCGTTACCTGACACGGGCCTTCCGTGCTCACAGCTGAAGGAGGGGCAGGTGAGAGCTGCTGAATTTTCTTTTTCTTCATATATATATATATATATATATATATATATATATATATATATATATATATATATATACACACACACACACACACACACATATATAAATCTCTGACAGAAAAAAGATAATGCCCCCAGATAGAAATGTCAATTGTAGATATGCTGCAAAACTCAGCATGCAGTTATGTTTCAGACAGATATGTAACATTAGCAGTTCCTACAGTTTTGTTGTCCACCATCCAAAAACAGCTGGCACCTTCATTACACACTCCTGTCTCTCCCCAGATCCCCAGACCATTTTGAGGTGCTTAGCAGAAGAAAATGTTGCGGTCACGGCCCCCATTACATGTCCTGACAATTATAGCCAGCCACCCTTGCCTTAGTTTGCAGTAACGTAGTGGATTTGAAACCTGGACTTCTATGGACTGGAACCATATTGTCTTTGGCAATGAATCAAGCTCTGTTTGGGAACTCATAACAGTGGGGTTCAAATATGGAGGCCTTGTGGTGAGCACTTCAATCATGTCTTTGCTGTGGTGTGACATTATCCCAACTGCTGGTATGATGATCTGGGGAGCCTATTTGCCTCCGTGCCTAACCTTATTTCATCTTGTATCCAGGCTAGAGGTAGCCCAACTGGGTCCTAGAGCCTCCTCTCAATTATACAGTTTTCTCCAACAAACTTATCCCTACGCTAATATTGTAATCAATTGATTCCAATGACTCCTTTGTGTGTTAATTTTTTTGTCTGTGTGTTATATATATATATATATATATATATATATATACACACACACACACACACACACACAGTGAATCCCAAAAGGTGATCTATAGGAAGGAAATAGTTA
This sequence comes from Bufo gargarizans, assembly GCF_014858855.1. Taxonomy (NCBI): domain Eukaryota; kingdom Metazoa; phylum Chordata; class Amphibia; order Anura; family Bufonidae; genus Bufo; species Bufo gargarizans. Next base: position 675,607,521 of record NC_058080.1, read on the forward strand.
AATCTGGCAGGCTATGGTTGGTTCACAGGAGACAGGTTGCCCCCCTGGCATCAACTGTAAGGGAATATGTTTACATGTGTCCTATTTGCCATAGGGAACTCAGTTTTTTTTTTTTAGGGAAGACACAGATTTTTCTAAGAATATGTGGCAGAAGTCTAAAACAGAATTTCGGAATGTGCCAGCGGATGAGCATGCAGAGCAGCCAGATTATAATGCTTTCCATGAACCAGCCTATAAGAGCCGCAATAAAACAATCAGAGTTGAAGCTCCACATTACACCACTCAAGTGATGTCTGAGGGTCTCAGAAACCAGAGCTTCAACGATCAAAAACTGCTGATATACTATGCAATTCAGGCTATGCTCACATCTAGGTCATGGTTACCATTTATAACAAGAGCCAAAATACAGCTTCAAATCTGTTGCACTGCAGATCCTAGAAACGACCGGCGACCCGGCTGACTCAGGTCTGTCTGGGTTCCTTTGTGGTGTCTCTTTTTGTACAGCACGAATACCGCCCCATGTAGTGCTATTCTTGCCATCAAAACGGTAAAAACTGTCTATGGAGATTCCAAAGAGGGCATCCAACGAATATGTGAACACAGCCTCAATTCTTTAAAAAAAAAAAAAAATCCTGACTTTTCAAATCTGTGCTTTTTTGGGTCAACATATTAGGTCAAAAATATTACAAACATAATATTCTCTGGATCCCAATGTTGATGATTAGCACTTTGGATGGAATGTCACCATTGTGACACAGTCACCAGACTGGCAGATCAGCACAGAATGGATCAGGAGAATATATTGACCAATTTGTTATTTTTTACATTTGAGCCAAGATTTATTAAAAATCCTGGAAGAACTCCTTTAACTCCTGAATTACAATCTGATGTGCTAATGTGTTTGTCTACATGCTTCTGTAAGGAAGAGAAAGCCAAAATCTTAAATACAAGCATTAAAAAGAAAGAATGAAAATTACGTTTGGGTTATTTCAGGGAAATCCCACTGAGTTATTTAACATTCAAAGCCACATTTAGTAGGCAAACGTCTGTCACAAGTGATCTAACACTGAATTCAAGTCAATGGGCTGTACAGAGGCAGATAATGTGAAATAACACATCAGAAATATTCTCATTCATTTACACAGTGGGATGTGCTATGTGCCATACAATGGAGTACTACAGAGCTTTTTGTGGCAAATCATGCATTCTTTGGCCCATGTGTGAATACAAAGGGTTTCTTTTTCTATGGCAAACTATATGAATCAATAATTTATTCTACCTACCTGATATTGACAGATGATGTACAGAATATAAGACACCATCACATAAAGAGCTACAAGTTAAATCCTGACTGGAGCAGATATGAGAAAAGAATGGCTTTGATCAGTTCCTAAATGAGTAGTCTCAAAGACAGCCTCTTCTCCTCTGATGCCATCGGTCCAGCTTCAGAAATGGCAAAGCTGATCACCGACGGTGACTGCTACAAAATACATTTAGTATTACAACCAATTCAGATGAACGGCTGCCCAAGTAATACATGAATTTGTGGGTCTGCCAGAGCAAGACCCACTCGTTGTTTACGTTGCGCTCCAACAATATTTTTTATTCTATGACCTGTTAGAAAGGTACATGATGTAATCTGTAGTGAAGTGACTGTATTTGTGAGTTATAACCTCCGTTCTGATTCTCAGCTGCGTCATGTGACCAACGCTCTGATCTCCAACTGACACAGGACAGGAAGTCAGTTACCGTATTTTTCACCCTATAATACGCACTCCCCCCCCAAAAGTGCGTCTTATGGGGCAAATGCTGCCATTTTTACTTTGCACTGATACATCGCCGGCCGCGATGCTGCACAGCATGGCCTGCGATGTATCAGCGGGGAGGGAGGAGGGGCTGGAGGCTGGCAACTTGTGCTGGAATCGCAGCAGGGCCCGATGCAGTCACTGTTCTCTATTACACCGGGCCCCGCTCACAGCAGTATTTATTAAGTGAAGTCATGGGTAAAGCTTTGTTAAGGTATAGCAATCCTCTGCAGCAGTAGCACCCATAGTACTCACTACAAAACTCCCGTAGCAGGCAGGCTGGGCGGTCACTCACTTCCTCACATGCATGCTCCTCCCACTTTATGAATGAAGCAGGCGGAGAAGGTGCGTGACGGAGTGAGTGATGTTATGCTGCCGGCCGCCCTGCCTGCTACGGGAGTTTCATAGTGAGTACTACGTGTGCTACTGCTGCAGAGGATTGCTACACCTTGAAGCTTTACCCATGACTTCACTTAATAAATACTGCTGTGAGCAGGGCCCAGTGTAACAGAGAACAGTGACTGCACCGGACTCCGCCGCAATTCCAACACAAGTTGCCGGCCTCCACCGCCTGTATTCGGGGGTCACTATTTACACAAGGACAGTGTTATGGGGGATATGTGGATGACACATATATAGTATAAGATGCTACATATGTGTCATCCACTGATCCCCTCCATAACAGTGCATCTTCCACAGATCCCCTCCATAACAGTGCATCATCCACAGATCCCCTCCATAACAGTGCATCATCCACAGATCCCCTCCATAACAGTGCATCATCCACAGATCCCCTCCATAACAGTGCATCATCCACAGATCCCCTCCATAACAGTGCATCATCCACAGATCCCCTCCATAACAGTGCATCATCCACAGATCCCCTCCATAACAGTGCATCATCCACAGATCCCCTCCATAACAGTGCATCATCCACAGATCCCCTCCATAACAGTGCATTATCCACAGATCCCCTCCATAACAGTGCATCATCCACAGATCCCCTCCATAACAGTGCATCATCCACAGATCCCCTCCATAACAGTGCATCATCCACAGATCCCCTCCATAACAGTGCATCATCCACAGATCCCCTCCATAACAGTGCATCATCCACAGATCCCCTTCATAACAGTGCATCATCCACAGATCCCCTCCATAACAGTGCATCATCCACAGATCCCCTCCAGAACAGTGCATCATCCACAGATCCCCTCCAGAACAGTGCATCATCCACAGATCCCCTCCATAATAGTGCATCATCCACAGATCCCCTCCATAACAGTGCATCATCCACAGATCCCCTCCATAATAGTTTCATCCACAGACCACCATTAGTTCAAAACCCACTAAAAGCACACATTTTGGTTCAACATTTTTTCTTTCTTATTTTCCTCCTCAAAAACCTAGGTGCGTCTTATAGGGGGAAAAATACGGTACTTCTCAATTCATTCCTATGAGACTGACATTTAGGCAAAGTTATTTGGAGAGGCAGAGCGCTAGTCATATCATGCAGCTGAGAATCAGAAGTGAGAGCGATAGCACTAAATTTAACATGCCTGAGACCTTGTAACACTAACGAGTCACATGTCACCAGGGATGGAAAATTGGGCCATTTTCACTTAGGGGTGTACTCACTTTTGTTGCCAGCGGTTTAGACATTAATGGCTGTGTGTTGAGTTATTTTGATGGCACACCAAATCTACACTATTATACAAGGTGTACACTTATTACTTGACAGTGGCAGATCTTCAGTGTTGTCCCATGAAAATATATAAAAAAAATTAGGGGTGCATTTGCTTTTGTGAGAGATTGTATGCAATGTTTGGGGTACTCTGGGGCAAAAAAAAAAAAAACATTTTGAAAACCCCTTTGAGGGTATCTGCCTCCATCGGAAGAAATGTTCAGTTCCTCTTAATTTAAAAAAAAAAAAAAAACACCTGTCACACGGAAGCAAAGCAAAATTATTTGCTTTAGTAAGGTTTCCCGCCAGGTTTTCTGACCAAGCACGATGTAAGCCTAGCCTCAACAAAAACATTACTGCAACAACTGAACAAACTTTGGGTAGAGTTCATTTACATTTTAGACAGAGTTGCACTCTTATGAGTAGTGTTTATTCTCGAACCCGAGCACTGGGCTAACTTCAAGTAAGATTTACATTACTGCCCTCTCCCACAAGAAAAAGAGTCTTTATTTCAGCATGGAATATTGCAAGCACGTTGACATTTTATTTTATGAAGCTATATACATATAGATGGGAGAACCATGCTGCCTTTAATACACACTCACATTTTTCTAGAAAAGTTTACAGGCCATCAATAATTAATCAGCTGCACTGAACATTTCCATGAAAAAATGTTTGGCCCTCAATGATATCTACCTACTCAGCACATCATAAAAAAGATTTCCTCATCCCAAATTCATGACACCCAAGATGCCCCTCTGTCATCTAGTGTGAATCTATCCAAAACAACTAAATAATCAGCTAAATAATGTATGTTGGTACGACGCTTCTCTTTTCTGCTTGAGCAAAAAACAGACAAAACAAGTATTATACAAATATTGGAATTACACAAAAGCAGGATTGTTAAAAATGTCTCCAACTTACATTTATTTGTAGAAAAATTTGATAAAAGCGGTTGTCCAAGCACCTGACATTTTTTTTTAAAGCAGCTTACAACAGTGTAAAATAACAAGTGGAGCAATATTCACCTTACCATACTTCTTCCGCTCCAGTGCCAATGCTTCCATGGGGTTCCTCCAGCCTCTGGCGGCTCAATTCACATGTCTTATTCACCCATTGCTGAAGAAGGATGAACGGAAACAGTGGGAGACCAGGGAAACATTACCACCAGAAAGGCAGGGAAGTGGGAAAGCGATTACCAATTTTTTTTTATTTCATAAAACTTTTTTTTTTTTTTTAACTTCCACAGGCTTGGACAACCAACCCATGAACCTCTTGGCAACCAATGAACACACACATACGTCATCGGTTGTTAAGGAGTGCATGGAGTGGAATTCACAGCAATATAGTATTGTTTTTTTGTCACCTCGCCTCCCCCCCCCCCCTCCAAAAAAAAATGTTAACCAAAAATGGTCAAAAAGTCACACAAAAAAGCTCCTGTTAAATCATAAAACACTTATTTAGCTAATTTCTTTAGTTTGAGCTGTCAAAAATGCAGAGATAAGGTCTACACATAAGCCGTTAGGGCTTATATCTGACGGACCTTATTGTGAACAGAAAGACTACTACTATGAAAATACACAGAGACGGTACATAGATTAGGGCTCAACTTTTAGTTTTTTGTTTAATAAAGACCAATTGAAAAAATGATTTGAATGCAATTGAGTAGAATGCATTAACACAAAAAATTGCCCCAATAGCATTCAAGTATATTATAAAGCTTATTGGATCGGGCTTTGGTTTCAATTCTTAAACATAACCACGGCTGCCGACAGGGTCAGACTGATCCAGGGGGAGCACGGTGACTCAGTGGTTAGCACTGGGGTCCTAGGTTCGTATTTGACCTAGGACAACATTTGCATGGAGTTTGTATGTTCTCCCCGTGTTTGCATGGGTTTCCTCCGGGTTCTCCGGTTTCCTCCCACACTCCAAAGACATACTGATGGGGAACTTAGATTGTGAGCTCCATTGGGGACAGCAAGATGTTAATGCCTCTAAAGCACTGTGGAATATAGCACTGCTGTATAAGTGCATAAAATAAATAAAAAATCCAGTAGCAGTGAATCCTCTGGTGAGCTCAGTCTATGATGTAATAGCGGGACCCAAAGTTCCAAAAGAAAAACAATTTAGAGCTGCATCTGGTGATAATCATTTGCCACTAGGATCTACTTTTTTTAATTCAAAACCTAATAGACACCATGGATGATATAAGGTTTCGGCCACAAGAATCATTTTCTCTTGTGGGCCCAAGGAACAAACCCCAGTCCGACACTGGCTTCCTACCCAGTACCATATCTTTATGTCGATTATGTTCTTCTGGGCCCTTCTGTAATTCACCACACAGTTTTATTGTGCGTCTTGCTGCATACTGCCAGATATTTACCCATTTGTGGACTACCACCGTTGGTGTTAGGCCCCTTGCAGACAAGCATGAGCGGATTAGGTCGGGATACGTTGCGGATGCATTCAGTGAAACATGCGCAATTTTGCAAGCAAGTTCATTCATTTATGTTTGCGATCAGTTGTTTTCATGCAGGTGCAATGCGATTTAATGCGTATTGCACGTGCATGATAAAAAACGGAATGTTTACAAACAACATCTCTTAGCAACCATCATTGAAAACTGCATCGCATCCGCACTTGCTTGCAGATGCGATTTTCACGCAGCCCAATTCACTTCTATGGGCCCAGCGTTGTGTGAAAATCGCAGAATATAGAACATGCTCCGATTTTCACGCAACGCACAAGTGATGCGTGAAAACCAACGCTCATGTACACAGACCCATTGAAATGAACGGGTCCAGATTCCGTGCGTTCGCATCACACATTGCACCCGCACGGAATACTCGCTCGTCTGCAAGGGGCCTTATTTATAAAAGGTAGTACGCCACTACTGTGGTGTAAAAAAAGTCACCAATTTTCTGACCCGTGATACGCAAGTAGACAAATATTTAATAATGTCATAACTACCAATTTAAATATCATTCAGATACTAAGGCACTATTTAAAACCCTGTTTCTGAATTCAATTAATACAACCTAATGATATATTCCATCTTGTTTTCTTATTTTACTGTTATGTGGTTTGTGTTGGAGGGTTTGTAGCTATTTTAACGGTGGTTACCTGTGACATTGTTTCTAGGTATAGAGGAAAGCTACCAGTGTCCTCTTCTCCCCAGGACCTACCTTCTCAAAGTTCTGCATTTTAGCTGTTCACAAGTGCAACCAGGTAAGATTTTTTTTTTGTGATGGCTAAAACTTGTCCTCAGCCTTGTTTACAACTGGAAATACTAAGGTTGCACAGTACAGTTACAGTAATGTCACAATTTTGCTGTGACTCACAGACGACTAAGTATCAGTATATGGTAGCACCGGACTTAAAAAAAAAAAAAAAAAAAAAATCACTATGCAATCTGAGAAGCCCTTTATCTGCCCACAGTACCACAAACACTGCATATTTTAGGTCCATATACTTTTTTTTCACATCAGCACTTTCCTTCCCCTGTTCTGAGAATCGCTGCATCCTGGCAGGATGTGTAATTGGCTTACTTCCTGTTTTCAACAGCTTCGTCCTGGGTTTTCCAACCCAACTCAGTATGCTTTGCTCTGTAATGTTGCACATGGCTTGCTTCACCTTGCTTACGTGGAGAGAGGAGGTATAGGTGTCCTGACTAGTATTGAGTGATCTTGTGGCTTCAAGTTCAGCGTTCAAGGCTTGGGTTATCTAAGAATTCTGTTATGTATCCCGCTACCAGGGACTATAAGTTATGGTCCATGGTAGTGGAATCCATAACGGAATTCTAAGATAACCCGAACCATGTACGCAGAAATTGATACCAGAATTTCACTGAACACTAGTCCTGACTACTGCAGAGGGAACAGTGCAGCAGGCGGAGTAAGCCCTGAAAAAGATGCTGGGTTTGGTTGGAAAACCCATCAGAAAGCTGATGAAAACAAGATGTTCTGCATGTAAACATCCTCCCAAGATGAAATGATGCAGAAGACAGGGGAAGGAAGGCGATGACATGAAAAAACAGGTATATGGGGCAAAAATATGCAGTGTCTTGGGGTAATTTATTTAAATAAAAATCATTATGAAACCTTAGAAGCCATTTTTAAGACGTTAAAGGGGTTGTCTCACTTCAGCAAATAGTATTTATCGTGTAGAGAAGGTTAATAAAAGGCACTTACTATTGTATTGTGATTGTCCATATTGCCTCCTTTGCTGGCTGGATTCATTTTTCCATCACATTAAACACTGCTCATTTCCATGGTTATGACCACCCTACAATCCAGCAGCAGTGGTCATGCTTCAACACTATAGGAACAAGCCCAAGTCCAAGCCCTTTTTCCTATAATGTGCAAGCAGGGCCAACACTGCTGGATTGAAGGGCGGTTGTAACCATGGAAACGAGCAGGAAGCAACATGGAGAATCACAATACATTAGTAAATTGGCTTCTATTAACTTTCTCTTCATGATAAATGCTATTTGCCCCCTTAGTATGCTAGATTTTACATTTGCCAACTCTACAGTCAATATTACACAAAAGTGGCGTTTGACTTTAAAAAGTTGTACTTTAAGATTACACCTGGGTGTTGCACAGCACAAAAGAGCTAAAGAACTTGTGTCTTTTCAAGAACGGCTTCTTGTGTGTGCCTCGTACAATGGGATTTCAGCCCTTGAAATGAACATTGATTTGTAAGTTTAAACTATTACTTGTACGAGATACAAAAAAAAACATTAAGCCGGATTATGACCTCTAGCAGAAGAGGAGGAATCTTGTCGATAACCCTTTACTGCCATAGGGGTAACAAAGTAAATTGGCTTCAGTAATCTCTGCTATCTCCTATACTTTTGCCATTAAGAAACAAACCACTTTCTGCCATCTACTAAAACTATGTGAGAAAAAAAAACAAAAACAAATATAGAAGTTAGTCATTTCTTCGATATATTTTATGCAGGATCATTATAGGTTATGAATACGTTTTTATGCTTATGCTTATACTACAGCTCTGTGAAAGTGTCAAGCCCCCAGTGCATAACCAATGTTCGCTGTATAGCAGTGCAGCCATTAAACTTAAAGGGTAACTCATTTTTTATTTTTTTTGCAAGCTTATTAGAGCTAGGCATGTATACCTGAGTTAGTCGGTCAATGATTGTCAAAAGATCTGTAATTACCTTATAATAACAGCTTTCATTAATGTCCTCTGTCCCTTTCCACTGCCCCCTTAAAAGACTGCTGCTAGGGCAGTGGCGGATCCAGGGGGGGGGGGGCAACGGGGCAATTGCCCCCCCCCCGAGCTGGCGGCGGCGGCAGCGGGGCACAGGGAGATGAGCGCTTCCATTGTGGAAGCGCTCATCTCCAGTCATCTGTATCGCAGTCCTCAGGACAGCGATACAGATGCCTGCCTGTGCTGCGGCAGGGAAGAGTGAGGCGTGTCCCTTTCCCTTCCTCTGATAGGCTGCCGGCCTAGTGCCTGCAGCCTATCAGAGGCCGGCGCAGGCGGCGCGATGACGTCATCACGCCGCCTGAGCCATACAGCGTGGGACACAGGCCTGAAGAGGCCTGCATCGCATCGCTGACATGGAGGTAAGTATGTGTGTTTTTTTTTTTTCTTCATTATATACAATATTTTCACTGGCACCTGGGGGCGGCTATGACTGGCAAAGGGGGGGCTATTACTGGCAAAGGGGGGGTCTCTTATTTCTGGTAAAGGGGGGTCTCTTATTTCTGGTAAAGGGGGGTCTCTTATTTCTGGTAAAGGGGGGTCTCTTATTTCTGGTAAAGGGGGGTCTCTTATTTCTGGTAAAGGGGGGTCTCTTATTTCTGGTAAAGGGGGGTCTCTTATTTCTGGCAAAGGGGGGGCTGTTATTACTGGCAAAGGGGGGCTGTTATTACTGGCAAAGGGGGGCTGTTATTACTGGCAAAGGGGGGCTGTTATTACTGGCAAAGGGGGGCTGTTATTACTGGCAAAGGGGGGCTGTTATTACTGGCAAAGGGGGGCTGTTATTACTGGCACAGAGGGGCTCTTATTACTGGGGGCTGTTATTACTGGCACAGAGGGGCTCTTATTACTGGGGGCTGTTATTACTGGCACAGAGGGGCTCTTATTACTGGGGGCTGTTATTACTGGCACAGAGGGGCTGTTATTACTGGCACCGGGGGGGGGGGGGCTGCTATTACTGGCACCGGGGGGCTATTATTACTGGCACCGGGGGGCTATTATTACTGGCACCGGGGGGCTATTATTACTGGCACCGGGGGGCTATTATTACTGGCACCGGGGGGCTATTATTACTGGCACGGGGGGCTATTATTACTGGCACCGGGGGGCTATTATTACTGGCACCGGGGGGCTATTATTACTGGCACCGGGGGGCTATTATTACTGGCACCGGGGGGCTATTATTACTGGCACCGGGGGGCTATTATTACTGGCACCGGGGGGCTATTATTACTGGCACCGGGGGGCTATTATTACTGGCACCGGGGGGCTATTATTACTGGCACCGGGGGGCTATTATTACTGGCACCGGGGGGCTATTATTACTGGCACCGGGGGGCTATTATTACTGGCACCGGGGGGCTATTATTACTGGCACCGGGGGGCTATTATTACTGGCACCGGGGGGCTATTATTACTGGCACCGGGGGGCTATTATTACTGGCACATGATTGGGGGCACTATAGGGGCATCTACTGAGGCCACAAAGAAGGGGTATTTTATATGTGCTCTCTGTACAGTACAATTTTATACTGGGACACATTATGGTGGGTACTATGGGGAAGGGGGGAGAGGAGTACTATGGGGTCATCTACGGGGGGCACTAAGAAGGGGTATTTTATACTTGCAAATTATGGGGGACACTGAGGGCATCTACTGGAGCATTTTATACTGGTACATTATGGGGGGCACTAGGAGGAAGGAGGGTGTGGAGGACTATGGGGTCATTTACTAGGGGCACTATATAGGGGTATTTTATACTGGCACATTATGGGGACATTAGCTCAACTGGGGGCATTACAAGGGGGTATTTTTTTGCACTGTCACATTATAAGGAGAATTATTACTACTGGGGGGGGGCATTATGGTGGGCTTTATTACTCCCCCATGGTATGACCCCCTAGTAGCAGCACCAGCCTCTTTCTGCTCTGATATTCCTCTGCTCCTTCTCCAAATACTTATTATGAAATCTTTCTCATTAGGATAAAACACATCAGCTCCGCCGAGCCCCCGGCCAAAGTGTGGAAGTGGCGTCCGAGATCCCGAAGGGCCAAGCCAAGTAACTGTAAGTGTTCATGTGAAATATGATTGTTATACACATATAGCCTACACTGTGGAGTCTGTTCTATAAGCACCATTGTTTTGTGGCGGCGGACAGAAAATAATCTGAAAGTGCCCCTCCCGAGACCAGGCTCTGGATCCGCCACTGTGCTAGGGCTGGTCTGTCTTCCTTTTATTATAAGCAGAAGACAGAGGGGCGGTCCTTCATGCTGCATACCTGCATTAGGCTTCAGAGTGAGGAGGTGTGTCTCTCAGTAATCCAATCTGATTGGCTGGCAGGGAGCTGCTGGCTACAGCAAGTGAGTATGGGAAGTGAGAGAAAGCAGTTTTGGCCTCAGAGAACCGGCAGAGGAGCCATCTTGAGAAGGTCCTCATATTGTATATGTTTAAACAGCCGTAACTAAGGGGAAAAACTCAAGGAAAACAGTGTTATGTGAAGAAACTAAAGATTGCTTTATACATAATGCTGCTGCAGCAGTAACATATGTTAAAAAAATATATTTTTATGAAAACATGACAGTTACCCTTTAAGGACATCTGTCAGCAGATCTGTACCTATGTAACTGCCTGACCTGTTACATGTGCGCTTGGCTGCTGAAGACATCTGTGCTGGTCCCATGTTCATATGTGCCCGCATTGCTAAGAAAAATGATGTTTTAATATATGCAAATGCTCCTAGAGGGTTATTTGCATACAATAAAATATTTTTCTCAGCAATGCGGGCACATATGAACATGGGACCAATACAGATGCCTTGAGCGGCCAAGAGCACATGTAACAGGTCAGCCGGTTTCATAGGTACAAATCTGCTGACAGATGCCCTTTGCAGTGGAATTTGCAAGTTGCTGCAATTGGATATTGGATATTTTTGCAGTTGCAGTAACTTGTAAGTTGCAACACAGGAAACCTTGATATGTGTAGCCCCCAGTCTTACTCTGCCACAGACCTAATGAGTCTACGTACGGATCTTGGGGCAGGTTGTGCTGTGGATTTCACTGTATGCCGAGTAAGAGGGGCTGCTTAGGGGTCTCACACAGGGGACCCTTCTCGATAATGGGCATTTATCCTAATAAAGTATATGGACAGGGAACACAGTGATGGGACAAACCCTTTTAAAACATCAGAAAATTATCATATGACTAAAACGCACAAAAACTAAACTTCAGAATAATTGTGTCTGGCATTAGGGTCTACGGAATGAAAAAGGTTGGAATACAAGGTGGCTTGCAGGGCTCTGCGCTTCTTAGTATCTGAATAATCTCAGTTTGCCCATTTATTTGGCATCTATTACACCATTACAAATTAGACAACTGCAATAGTGCTGATGCCCAAGCTCGGGGCTTTCAGGTTTGTATTCTCTATGGACATTACTGATGTAATAAGCCTAACCCATGGCAACCCTTCTCCGCTCTGCTAGAAAAGCCGTCTACACAAATAGCAGCCTCCCGCAGTGCTGCACAGGCCTCGCAGACAGTTACTTCCAGTTATAGAAAGGAGTTTTCCGGTTTCAGCGCACAAAGCTTATTCATTGTATAATGAAAAATGATATTGCTTTCTGTGCTTCCTGTATCAGGTTTTCAAGAGCTCTGCTTGCAGTCATTAAATGGTTTCTCCAAGATCAGGAACTCCTTCGCCAGGCAAAGTGCAGGGATTATATTAAAAAAAAAAGTCACCCAGACTCTGGTTCCAGCATAAAGCACCCTTCTCCCAGATTCTGGTCCCCACTGGACTAGAAAACTAGAAATGTGACTGCAAGCAGCCAGTGAATAACCGCAGTGCTGACATATGCAGGCACTACACACGTGTGTAGATGGAGCATCACACTTCTGTATGGTCTTGGCCACCGTGCTGCAGCTCAGTTTCAGGGCCTCGGCCATCTTTATGTACAGCAAAAATTCTTTTTTTCAGATCCTCAGAGCGTTCTTTGCCATGAGGTGCCATGTTGAACTTCCAGTGACCAGTATGAGAGAATGTGAGAGCGATAACACCAAATATAACACACCTGCTCCCCATTCACCCCTGAGAGCTTGTAACACATGACCCCCGGGGAGGGAAAATGGCTAATTGGACACAATTTGGCAATTTTCACTTAGGGGTGTACTCACTTTTGCTGCCAAGACATTTATGGCTGTGTGTTGAGTTATTTTGAGGACACACCAAATTTACACTGTTATACAAGCCGTACACTGACTACTTTACATTGTATCAAAGTGTCAGATCTTCAGTGTTGTCCCATGAAAAGATATAGGGTGTACTCACTTTTGTGCCGTTTACGTCCAGTTGGCCATTGCCGCATGGCCTGCTGCAGGCAATGACTGGCTTCAGAGGTCTTGCAGCCTCAAGCAGCATGTCACCACTGAAGCCAGTCATTGGCTGGAGTGATGCATGTGACCATGCCCAGTGTGGGGAAATAAAGTTTGCTACAGAGGGGACAAAGTAGAGGACCGGATCGGCATGGAACAGGCAAGTATGAATATTCAGTTTCAGTGGGCACTTGATAAAAATAATTATTGCTGGAAAAAGTATAGTGCATTAGAGATATGTGTCATAAGGGGCGACAGGACCGCCTCTATTAACCACAGAGAGAGCAGGAGAACAGAGTGGCACTGCAGAGATTGTCATTTGTCGACTGAATGGGGTATCCACCTTTTTCTCACTGACGATCGATCCTTTGGACAGGTCATCAGCATCTGATTAGCAGTTTGAGAAGACTGTGGCGCCAGATTTCACTTTAATGGGGCTGGGCTGCTCCCGTGACATATAATCGTGATGTCACTGGCCTGTGGAGGCAGCAAGAAGGCCGCTGCGCTACTGCGAGAGCCACTGCCTTCTCAAACAGCTGATCAGATGCTGGTGACCTGATGAAAAGATAGAAAATCAGTTAGTAAAAGGCGGATAAGGCTACTTTCACACTAGCGTTTCTATTTTCCGGTATTGGGATCAGTCATAGGGTCTCAATACCGGAAAAAAAGCTTCCGTTTTGTCACCATTCATTGTCAAGGGGGACAAAACGAGACTGAACAGAACAGAATGCTCCAAAATGCAGTCCATTCCATTTGGCTGTGTTCCCATAGCGGAGAGCAAACCGCAGAAAAAGCTACGGTTTTCTTTCCGTCATGGGGTGCAGAGCAAGACTGATCTGGCATGACCCACAATGCAAGTCAATGGGGACGGATCCGTTTAAGGGCTCTTTCACACTTGCGTTGTCTGGATCTGGCGCGTACTCCACTTGCCGGAATTACACGCCGGATCCGGAAAAACGCAAGTGAACTGAAAGCATTTGAAGACTGATCCGTCTTCAAAATGCGTTCAGTGTTACTATGGCAGCCAGGACGCTATTAAAGTCCTGGTTGCCATAGTAGTAGTGGGGAGCGGGAGAGCAGTATACTTACAGTCTGCGCGGCTCCCGGGGCGCTCCAGAATGACGTCAGAGCGCCCCATGCGCATGGATAACGTGATCCATGAGATCACGTCATCCATGCGCGTGGGGCGCCCTGACGTCACTCTGGAGCGCCCCGGGAGTCGCACGGACAGTAAGTATACTGCTCCCCCTGCTCCCCACTACACTTTACCATGGCTGCCAGGACTTTAGCGTAACCATTCAGAAAAAGCTAAACGTTGGATCCGGCAATGCGCCGAAACGACGTTTAGCTTAAGGCCGGATCAATGCCTTTCAATGGGCATTAATTCCGGATCTAGCCTTGAGGCAAGTCTTCAGGATTTTTGGCCGGAGCAAAAAGCGCAGCATGCTGCGGTATTTTCTCCGGCCAAAAAACGTTCCGGTCCTGAACTGAAGACATCCTGATGTTCATAACGGATGCAAATGATTGTATTATCAGTAACGGAAGCGTTTTTGCTGAGCCCTGCCGGATCCAGCAAAAACACAATTGTGAAAGTAGCCTAAAAGTCCTTTAATTAATGGTGCTGTTGACCAAGAGGACAACGTTCACAGGCCAACCATGAGTGACAAGTCATACAGAATATAGCCTTCTGAAATTCCTAATGTATGGCCAGCTTTACATTTATGTAATATTTCTTCATCTTCTGTCTTTTTAAAAAAAAGAAGCTCCTCAATGAGCGATTTATTCTAAGTACACAAATAAATACAGTATTGGTATACAGACGCAGATTTCTATTCCAAAGCAACTTAACTCCTAGTTGCATAATAAGTGAGGCAATTAGCAGAGGCAACGAGGAGCCTGCAGGCAGCTCGGACTTGTTAGTCTTCACTGGAGAGGTCACAGTTATCGTGGTCTTCACTAACTAATTGTTTCTGTGTTCATTAGAGAGTGGTATTATTTCTAACAGCAGATAAAGACTTCTATAGATTACATTCAAAGGTAAAACTGATATGAAAGGTACTAGGTCTCTTCACAAATAATTACCTACAAAACATGGATTTTTAATGCTCCTGGGAATTTCCATCAAAAGATGTTGTTGCATGACCTCTTGGAGAACAACGATTGATTGAGCATAGATTTTTATAGAGACTTAAAGCTGTAAGTACTGCATAGTATTATTCTTTATCGAGACGTAATGTATTCATCCCAAAAGGAAAAATACCTGTATATATGAAATAGATAGATACGAGAGAGAGACATAAGAGAGAGACAGATGAGAGAAAGACACAGCTAAGAGAGAGAGAGAGAGAGAGAGATGAGAGACAGAGTGATATGAGAAAGATTGACATGAGAGAGATGAGAGTGTGTGTGTGTGTGTATGTATGTGTATATATATATATATATATATATATATAAAAAGAAACGTATGGCAGCACCAATTCACACCATTTAGACCGGGTGCTATGTCCAGGGAATTCACTGCTTACCCTTGCATATAATCGGAAACGGACAGCAACTCCAATGATACCAAAAATATTTATTGGGCCACAGTGGCACAGTGAGGCGACGTTTCGGCTCCAAATCCCGAGCCTTTCTCAAGCAACACATACATACATACATACAGACGTGGACAAAATTGTTGGTACCCTTTGGTCAATGAAAGAAAAAGTCACAATGGTCACAGAAATAACTTTAATCTGACAAAAGTAATAATAAATTAAAATTCTATAAATGTTAACCAATGAAAGTCAGACATTGTTTTTCAACCATGCTTCAACAGAATTATGTAAAAAAATAAACTCATGAAACAGGCATGGACAAAAATGATGGTACCCCTAGAAAACACAGAACATAATGTGACCAAAGGGACATGTTAATTCAAGGTGTGTCCACTAATTAGCATCACAGGTGTCTACAACCTTGTAATCAGCCATTGGGCCTATATATATGGCTCCAGGTAATCACTGTGTTGTTTGGTGATATGGTGTGTACCACACTCGACATGGACCAGAGGAAGCAAAGGAAAGAGCTGTCTCAAGAGATCAGAAAGAAAATTATAGACAAGCATGTTAAAGGTAAAGGCTATAAGACCATCTCCAAGCAACTAGATGTTCCTGTGAGTACAGTTGCACATATTATTCATAAGTTTAAGATCCATGGGACTGTAGCCAACCTCCCTGGACGTGGCCGCAGGAGGAAAATTGATGACAAATCTAAGAGACGGATAATCCGAATGGTAACAAAAGAGCCTAGAAAGACTTCTAAAGAGATTCAAGGTGAACTTCATGCTCAAGGAACATCAGTGTCAGATCGCACCATCCGTCGTTGTTTGAGCCAAAGTGGACTACATGGGAGACGACCAAGGAGGACACCATTGTTGAAAACGAATCATAAAAAAGCAAGACTGGAATATGCCAAACTACATGTTGACAAGCCACAAAGCTTCTGGGAGAATGTCCTGTGGACAGATGAGACAAAAATCGAAGTTTTTGCCAAGGCACATCAGCTGTATGTTCACAGACGAAAAAATGAAGCATATCAAGAAAAGAACACTGTCCCTACTGTGAAACATGGAGGAGGCTCTGTTATGTTCTGGGGCTGCTTTGCTGCGTCTGGCACAGGGTGTCTTGAATCTGTGCAGGGTACAATGAAATCTCAAGACTATCAAGGAATTCTAGAGAGAAATGTACTAGCCAGTGTCAGAAAGCTTGGTCTCAGTCGCAGGTCATGGGTCTTGCAACAGGACAATGACCCAAAACACACCGCTAAAAACACCCAAGAATGGCTAAGAGGAAAAAATTGGACTATTCTAAAGTGGCCTTCTATGAGCCCTGACCTCAATCCTATTGAGCATCTTTGGAAGGAGCTGAAACATGCAGTCTGGAAAAGGCACCCTTCAAACCGGACACAACTGGAGCAGTTTGCTCATGAGGAGTGGGCCAAAATACCTGCTGAGAGGTGCAGATGTCTCATTGACAGTTACAGGAAGCGTTTGATTGCAGTGATTGCCTCAAAAGGTTGCGCAACAAAATATTAAGTTAGGGGTACCATCATTTTTGTCCATGCCTGTTTCATGAGTTTATTTTTTTACATAATTCTGTTGAAGCATGGTTGAAAAACAATGTCTGACTTTCATTGGTTAACATTTATAGAATTTTAATTTATTATTACTTTTGTCAGATTAAAGTTATTTCTGTGACCATTGTGACTTTTTCTTTCATTGACCAAAGGGTACCAACAATTTTGTCCACGTCTGTACATACATACACACACACACACACGCACGCACATAGTAACAGTTTATAAGGACGAGAAAAAAAATCTGTCCATCCAGTTCAGCCTGTTATTCTGCAAGTTGATCCAGAGGAAGGCAAAAAAAAAAACTGAGGTAGAAGCCAATTTTCCCCACTTAAGGGGAAAAAAATTCCTTCCCGACTCCAATCAGGCAATCAGAATAACTCCCTGGATCAACGACCCCTCTCTAGTAGCTATAGCCTGTAATATTATTACGCTCCAGCCCCGTTTGAACTCTTTTAGAGCATTCCCTATCACCACCTCCTCAGGCAGAGAGTTCCATAGTCTCACTGCTCTTACCGTAAAGAATCCTCTTCTATGTTTGTGCACAAACCTTCTTTCCTCCAGACGCAGAGGATGTCCCCTCATCACAGTCACCGTCCTGGGAATGAATAGATTATGGGAGAGATCTCTGTACTGACCCCTGATATATTTATACATAGTTATTAGATCTCCCCTCAGTCGTCTTTTGTTTTTAAAGTGAATAACACTAATTTTGATAATCTTTCAGGGTACTGTAGTCCACCCATTCCAGTTATTACTTTAGTTGCCCTCCTCTGGACCCTCTCCAGCTCTGCTATGTCTGCCTTGTTCACAGGAGCCCAGAACTGCACACAGTACTCCATGTGTGGTCTGACTAATGATTTGTAAAGTGGTAGGACTATGTTCTCATCATGGGCATCTATGCCTCTTTTGTGACAACCCATTATCTTATTGGCCTTGGCAGCAGCTGCCTGACACTGGTTTCTACAGCTTAGGCCTGTACATGACAGTTTTGGCCCGCATCTGAGCCGCAGTATTTGCGGCTTGGATGCGGACCCATTCACTTCAATGGGGCCGCAAAAGATGCGGACAGCACACAGTGTGCTCTGTTCCGTGGTCCGCAATAAAAATTTATAACCTGTCCTATTCTTGTACATTTTGTGGACAATAGGCAGTTATATTAATGGATGTCTGCGCCGTTCCGCAAACTGCTGAACGCACACGGATGCCATCCGTGTTTTGCTAATCCACAATTTGGGGACCACAAAACACCCAACGGTTGTGTGAATGAGGCCTTTGTTTGCTGTTCACTAAAATTCCTAGGTCCTTCTCCATGTCAGTGTTACCGAGTGTTTTACCATTTAGTATGTACGGGTGACTTGCATTATTCCTTCCCATGTGCATAACCTTACATTTGTCAGTGTTAAACCTCAACTGCCACTTCTCTGCCCAAGCCTCCAATCTATCCAGATCCCTCTGTAGCAGTATACTGTCCTCTTCCATGTTAATTACTTTACACAGTTTAGTATCATCTGCAAAAATTGATATTTTACTGTGCAAGCCTTCTACAAGATCATTAATAAATATATTGGAGAATAGGGCCCAATACTGACCCCTGAGGTACCCCACTAGTGACAGTGACCCAATCTGAGTGTGTACCGTTAATAACCACCCTCTGTTTTCCATCACTGAGCCAGTTACTTACCCACATACAGACGTTTTCTCCCAGTCTGAGCATTCTCATTTTATATACTAACCTTTTATGTGGTACAGTGTCAAATGCTTTGGAGAAGGCCAGATACACGACATCCATTGATTCGCCGCTGTCAAGTCTCCAACTTACCTCCTCATAGAAACTGATTAAATTAGTTTGACATGACCGATCCCTCATGAAGCCATGCTGATATGGCGTTATTTGCTTATTTTTCATTGAGGTTCTCAAGATAGCATCTCTTAGAAAACCTTCAAACAGTTTACCCACAACAGACGTTAAACTTACCGGCCTATAGTTTCCGGGCTCTGTTTTTGGACCCTTTTTCAATATTGGCAGCACATTTGCTATGCGCCAATCCTGTGGGACACTCTGTTAGTATAGAGTTCTTAAATATCAGAAATAAGGGTCTGGCTATGACATTACTTAATTCTCTTAGGATACGGGGGTGTATGCCATCTGATCCTAGCGATTTGTCTATTTTAATCTTTTTAAGATGCCGCTGTGCTTCTTCCTGGGTCCTGTTTTAGTGATTTAAATGCTTTCTTTTTGTCATTTATTGCTTTCTTTACAGTTCTGTTTATCCACATAGTTTTTTTCTTGTTCCTTAACCTTTTATTCCCATAGGTATGTACCTCTCACAATTAGATTTTAGGATGCTTTTAAAAATATCCCATTTTGTGGCTGTATTTTTATTTTTGAGGACTCTCCACCTACCTCTAACTTTGTCATTGGTTCCGATATGGACCATGACTGCTGGACCTTCTCCAGCCTCTCCCAGTAATCTGTCAACTCGATCTGCGATGTGTCAAACTCAAGCGCCAGGAAGACAACACACCGTTCGACGTTCCCAGTCTTTGTGACAGATCGCCCTATCTGTACTCCTAATAATTGAGTCTTTCACTACCAGCACATGTCTGGCCTGCCCTGCTTACTTGAGCTGACATTCCCCTGACTGGCAGAGGAAGGGTCCAGCTACAGCAGTGCTCTCCCAGAACTGACATCCCCCTCTTCTGCCAACCTTGCAAACTTGTTGGGGTGTGTCATATCAGGGCTAGCCTCTCTGGCACTCTTCCCTCTAACCCACTATCTTAGGCCCCTTTCACATGGGCGAGAATTCCGCGCGGGTGCAATGCATGAGGTGAACGCATTCCACCCGCACTGAATCCGGACCCATTCAATTCAATGGGGCTGTGTACATGAGGGTGATTTTCACGCATCACTTGTACGTTGCGTGAAAATCGCAGCAAGCTCTACATTGTGCGTTTTTCAAGCAATTCAGGCCCCATAGAAGTGAAGGGGCTGCGTGAAAAATCGCAAGCATCCGCAAGCAAATGCGGATGCGGTGAGATATTCACGCATGGTTGCTAGGAGACGATCGGGATGGGGACCCGATCTTTATTATTTTCCCTTATAACATGGTTATAACGGAAAATAATAGCATTCTTAAAGGGATTCTGTCACCAGGTTTTGGGCTATAGAGCTGCGGACATGCATGGCTAGATCGCCGCTAGCATGTCCGCAATATATCTGTCCTATAGGGCTGTGTGGTTTTAATTTCTTTTAAAAAGGATTTTATAGATATGTAAATGAGTCTTGTATGTGTCCAAGGGGCTGTACTAACCTTCCTGGAGCTCAGCACCGCCTATGTCCGCGCATGCGCAGTTCTTTCCCTGAGGCTGATGCCAGCACAGGGAAGGAACACTATACCGGCACTGAGCATCGCGAGATTACGGCTATCTATAGTTGATGAAAGGAGGAGATTCGGAGGACATAGGCGGTGCTGGGCTCCTTCACAGGCGGGCGTGGCTGGGCACGGCTGGGCTCCAGGAAGGTTAGTACAGCCCCTTGGACACATACAATACTCATTTACATATCTATAAAATCATTTTTAAAGAAATTAAAACCACACAGCCCTATAGGACAGATATATTGCGGACATGCTAGCGGCGATCTAGCCGTGAATGTCCGCAGCTCTATAGCTCAAAACTTGGTGACCGAATTCCTTTAATACAGAATGCTTAGTAAAATGTCCATTGAGGGGTTAAAAATAAACAAATTTAACTCACTCCATCCACTTGATCGTGTAGCGGATCTCCTCTTCTTTCTACTTTCTTCAGCACCTGGCTAAAAGATCTTTGATGACGTTACTGTGCTCATCACATGGTCCATCACCATCAAGTGGATGGGGTTAGTTAACTTTGTTTATTATTTTTAACCCCTCAATGGACATTTTACTAAGCATTCTGTATTAAGAATGCTTTTATTTTCCCTTATAACCATGTTATAAGGGAAAATAATAAAATCTACACAACACCGATCCCAAACCCGAACTTCTGTGAAGAAGTCCGGGTTCGGGTCTGGGTACCAAACATGCCAATTTTTCTCCCACGCGTGCAAAACGCATTAAAACTCTGCACTCGCGCAGAAAAATCGTGCATTTTCCCGCAACGCACCTGCATCTTTTCCCGCAACACCCGTGTGAAACCTGTTACCCAGCTAGCTACCTCACTTTCCAGATCCTCCAATCTACCAGCCTCCTCCACATCTACCTCAGAGTGCCTGCTCAGTGAGCAGCAAACTCTTTTCCAAATTGTCAACGCTTCTCAGTGTTGAAACTCGCCCAGTTAGATACACGATGTGCGATTCAAAGACAAGATGTGCACTGGACTGTGCTGTCGATAATGGAACACATACTAAATGGGGATTAAGCAAGAAAAGAGAAAAAATACAATATGGTGCAGTGATAAATATCTAATTTACTGTAGTCCCCTCCTAATGTAGCTGAATCTCAAGTCACGTAATCTAAAAGGAACACACTTAATACAAACACACACTTGAACTCAAACACACAAACTCGCGTTGTTTGTCTGCCTGTATAAGTGCAGCTCTCAAACCAGACTGCTTTTTTTCCTCTGGAATTAAAGGACTGAGCTGCCCTCTAGACTGGCTATTTAACTTCTAGATAGATAGACAGATTTCTAGGACTTGAAAAACATGGCTGCTTACTTCTACAAACAGCACTATAGTGGCCCAGTTTTTTTTCTGGTATTTCAGCTCCGCTTCATTGAAGTGAATTGGGCTGAGCTGCAATACCACACACAACTTGTAGACGGATGCCATGTGATGTTTTTCTAATTCTGGATGACCACCATCATTTGGACATAAATGGTGTCAGATTATCAATATTTTGGATTATTGGATAATCATTGAAAAGTATATAGACCTAATTTATAAAAGGACGGCTTTATGGCATACTACTAGTGCCCATGTTAAGGTATGGACCCCATGGCTTATCTTCCAGAGTACACAGGAGTACCAAGACCTACTGACACAATAGGCACTTATTCCCCCCACTGACCCTTCCTCCCCCCCTTCTGTCTAATCTTCCCCCTTGTTGTTCTGTCTTTGTCTGCTTTTTCTGTTTGATTGGTTAATCCAAATACTGTAAAATTTTTGATAGAGCGCTCTTAATAGTATATCTGATCTGTTTTGATGGAACACGCCTAGCGCTTGTACTTTATGGTGTCATGTTTACGAAAATACTTCTATGGGACAACTTTTTCGATAAATGTCCCTTCACATGTTTTATATTGTTCATTCTGTTTATGATGATGTCATATGAACGGTAACCCATTGGGTTGCTTCACTCTTGGTGGTTAAATAAACATAAAAAACTAATTTATAAAAAGGTAGAGAACAGTCAGGAAACTGAATGATCATTTGCAATTAGATGACTATCCTAATCTGTCAGCTACAGTCTGGTCCATAAATATTGGGACATCAACACAATTCAATTTTTTTTTTGGCTCTATACACCACCACAATGGATTTGAAAAGAAACTAGATGTGCTTTAACTGCAGACTGTCAGCTTTAATTTGAGGGTATTTGCATCCAAATCAGGTGACCGGTGTAGGAATTACAACAGTTTGCATATGTGCCTCCCACTTGTTAAGGGACCAAAAGTAATGGGACAATTGGCTTCTCAGCTGTTCCATGGCCAGGTGTGTGTTATTCCCTCATTATCCCAATTACAATGAGCAGATAAAAAGGTCCAGAGTTAATTTCAAGTGTTCTTTTTGCATTTGGAATCTGTTACTGTCAACACTCAAGATGAGATCCAAAGAGCTGTCACAATCAGTGAAGCAAGCCATCATTAGGCTGAAAAAACAAAACAAACCCATCAGAGAGATAGCAAAAACATTAGGCGTGGCCAAAACAAAACCAAAAGACCCGGAAGACCACAGAAAACAACTGTGGTGGATGAACAAAGAATTATTTCGCTGGTGAAGAAAACACCCTTCACAACAGTTGGCCAGATCAAAAACACTCTCCAGAAGGTAGGTGTATGTGTGTCAAAGTCAACAATCAAGAGAAGACTTCACCAGAGTGAATACAGAGGGTTCATCACAAGATGTAAACCATTGGTGAGCCTCAAAAACAGGAAGGCCAGATTAGAGTTTGCCAAACGACATCTAAAAAAGCCTTCACAGTTCTGGAACAACATCCTATGGACAGATGAGACCAAGATCAACTTGTACCAGAGTGATGGGAAGAGAAGAGTATGGAGAAGGAAAGGAACTGCTCATGATCCTAAGCATACCACCTCATCAGTGAAGCATGGTGGTGGTAGAGTCATGGCGTGGGCATGTATGGCTGCCTATGGAACTGGTTCTCTTGTATTTATTGATGATGTGACTGCTGACAAAAGCAGCAGGATGAATTCTGAAGTGTTTTCGGGCAATATTATCTGCTCATATTCATCAAAATGCTTCAGAACTTGATGTCTATGCGTTCCAGACTTCAGGCTGTAATTGACTGCAAAGGATTTGCAACCAAGTATTAAAAAGTGAAAGTTTGATTTATGATTATTATTCTGTCCCATTACTTTTGGCTCCTTAACAAGTGGGAGGCGCATATGCAAACTGTTGTAATTCCTACACCGTTCACCTGATTTGGATGTAAATACCCTCAAATTAAAGCTGGCAGTCTGCAGTTAAATGCACATCTTGTTCTTTTAATTTCAAATCCATTGTGGTGGTGTATAGAGCCAAAAATGTTAGAGTTGTGTTGATGTCCCAATATTTATGGACCTGACTATGTTTCTGGTTCTCTAACATCTCAAGTTTCCATAATATTGCAGTTCTGTGCTGAAAACAAGCGCCACTTTATCAGATTGACGGGATGCCAGATTTAGGGTTCATTCACATTGCGGCTGTGTCCGTATTTCAGTCCAAAAAAAATATAAAAAAGACTATTCACGCCTGCAATACAAACATGAAAGCGACAGGCTCCATAGTTTTTAGAATGACCACACGGATCCACAAACAAAATACAACGGATGTGTGAATGGCTTCATAGAAATGAATGGGTCAGTGAGCTATCCACAAAAAAATGCAGTTCACATAGCATGTACAATACAGTCGTGTGCATGAAGACTAAAGGAATTATCCAGCTCATGAGAAAAATAAAAATAAAAAACAGTGGCAAATGTTAGAAAACAAAAAATTAAGACCACTCACTTCTTTCCCAGAGCGATCCAGCGCAGCAGTTGTGGATGTCCACCCAGTTATTGTTTTTTAGTGCCCGCCATGTGACTGCTGCAGCCAATCCGTATCAGACTACCTTATTTTTTTTTTTCTAACATTTGACACTTATTTTTTACTCATGAGCTGAATAACACCTTCAAAATGAATTTCACTGCAAATATTATTAATCATAAATGTATAGTGCTGTTTGTGTTCCCAATTTTTCACAGGTTCTATGGCATATATGGTTACAAACTGTATTTTTTCACCATTTGTGTCTGGTTTCTGATTTAGGATACAATGATGCAGCAAAGCTGATCTATTCTAACCATCAGAAGCCAAAGAAAAAAAATATGTGAGCTCTATACAGTACAGGCGCTAATTTTGAAGAACTCGTGTTATCGTAAGAAGCGAGTTACGACACAGTGTAAAGGTGGCCATACACATTCAATAGCTTGTTCGGCTGCCCCAAACATATACATGGTCGGCTCAGATGAACGTGGCGGTGTCAGGGCAGTCTTTAATATTGATTGGACCCTGGGCAAGAATTTACTTGGGCCCCCTGGATCCCGCCTTCCCACACCCTAGCATGCAATCACACCCTCCACCACAACACACACATACAAAAACAAAAAAATCCACACACCTCGTAGAGTAGTAATAATGATTAACCCCTTCCCGACTGCAATCCGTTTATATACGTGCTATTTGCACATGCCCCGCTAGCTAGTTCTTTAATCCAAGCTCTGCGGTACCCCTGCTGTGTGTGATGGCGGTGGATCTGTTCCTGAGCCGCTGCCACCAGCAGCGAGTGTCAGCTCTATGCCGACACTCTGCTGTAACCCCTTAGATGCCGCGGCAGCGGCCTCCATGGGGTTAATAGAGGGCCCAGGAGCAACTGGGCCCGGAGGCAGCTGCCCCTTTTGCCCCGCGTTAAAAAGACGGTCCTGGTTGGGGTATTCAGTAGGGAGAGAAGAGAAAGCCTCTGGGGGCAGCTTATCTCAGAAGACAACAAAAGAATTCGACAAACATTCACTTTGCCCAATCCTTCTTTCTCCCGACATAATCTGTTGGGGTAGAGTCGGGAGATCCCCATACACATTATACCGTCAGCTGAACCCCGCCATTCTCTGTGGGTTCAGCCACCAGTACACTAATGTGTATGGGTGCCTTAAAGGAGGTGTGCAGCGGTTTTATATTGATTACCTATCCTCAGGATAGGTCATCAATATCTAATCGGCAGGGGCCCGACATTTGACACCCCCACCAATCAGCTGTTTGAAGAGGAGTTGGCGCACCATGCGAACGCTGCGTCCTCTTCATTACACCATGCCCTTGCAGCGGCGATGTAGTGCAATTACAAGTACTCGCTCCGTTCAAGTGACTGGAGAGAGTACTTGCCATTACGCTGCACTTCCGAGACGACGGGCAGTGTAATGATGAGGAACCCCCACTGATCCGATATTACTGACTCATCCTGAGGATAGGTTTTCAGTATTAGGGTCCATTCACACGTCCGTTGTTTGTTTCCTGATCTGTTCATTTTCAATGGGTCCTGAAAAAAAAACGGACAGCACAATGTCAGATTTTTTTTCAGGACCCATTGAAAATGAATGGGTCCAGATCTGGTCCAGATCTGTTCAGCAAAAAACGGAACAGATCAGGAAACAAACAACGGACATGTGAATGGACCCTAAAACCCCTGCACTACTCCTTTAACCCTAAGTTCACACCTGAGCGTTTTACAGCGCGTTCCTACGCGCTGTAAAACGCTCAACAAGGAGAAACCAATGCTTCCCTATGGGAATGGTTCTCACCTGGGCGTTTTACAGCGCGTACGATCGCGCTGTAAAACGCCCCGACGCTCAAACAAGTTCTTGAGCTTTTTTTGGGGCGTTTGTCGCGCGTTCCCGCACATAGATATTCGGGAACGCGCGACAGTGTGTGCACGCCTGTCTCTGTATGCGCGATTGTAAATGCCGGTACAATCGCGCATACAGAGCGCTCGTTTCAGAACGCTCAGGTCTGAACCCAGGGTAACTGCTTCCACCCAAAAATACGATCTGCAGGAGCTGAAATGTGTATTACTAGTAATAATTTACCCGTCATGAACTATTAAGATTAGAAGTCAAGTTAGAGTGTCACAACTGTCCAAAGTAACTTCTAATACTCTTATAAGAAAAGGGGCATTATCCCGTGAAGACATACCATGTATACTCTATGCAGCCCTGTGAAAGGATAAAATGTCGCTTTACGTTTAAACTAAACACTTGCAGAGGACAATCTGCTGTTCAGCCGAGTAGATCTGTCTCCACGGACGCCTGTGCACTCGGCAGTGGAGCAGCTGGTCCATCTGCCACCTAGTGGATTTGCTTATTGCAATCCATGAAATCCCAGCACAGAAGAAACATTCCAGCTTGCCGAGTCAGTGCAGGGCCTGCAATCCTCGACATATTTTTATATTTTTTATTTCCGCACACATATTTTACAGGTGAACGTACAAAAACACTTCAATATTAATATGATTCAGTGTAACATTTGGAACCAATGGATGCGTTAATAGTGGAAGGTAAATTTACTGTGACTGCCACGGATACTTTATTAGGAGAGCATTTCATTTTATGGATATCTTTTGTCAGTAATTTGCAATTAGAGTGAATTCTATTTAAATGGCACGCTATAAAATAATGCTATTTTCCGGTCCTATGAATGAAAAGCGGCAGCAATGCTTTGTCTCATAAATTTGTTGTAAAATCCATAGACAGATTTGCTCAGGGATGTTCCCCGAGTCATTTTAGCAACATGTTAAAATATAAATCAGCCATGGGACTATATGTTCTCTCCTACCTGCATCAAGTGACATTTTCTGCCAGGGATTATTCTACTCGGATCTTTTCCCTTTCTTTAAAACACAAAACCAGAATCAACTGAATGCATGACAAAATGTCTAGCTTAAGGCCTCATGCACAACGCCGTTGTGCGGCCAATCCGTGCATTGGGGACCGCAATTTGTGGTCCCCAATGCACAGGCAACATCCGTGCGGCGACCAGGATGGATCGAGACCCATTCAACTGGAATGGGTCCTTGATCTGTCCGCACCGTAAAAAAATATTACATGGTCTATTTTTTGGGGCGGTGCGGAGGCAGAAACAAACACCACGGAAGCACTCCGTAGTGCTTCCGATACGTGTTTCCGTTACGCACCGCACTACATCTCCCGGATTGCGGACCCATTCAAGTGAATGAGTCCACATCTGTGATGCGGGCCGTAATACTGCCACATCCGGGCAAAGGCCATGTGCATGAGCCCTAACGCAAACGCAAAATCTCCACTGGCATTTAAGATCCCATAAACCCTCACGCTCCCCCCTCCCGGTTACTTTTTTTATTTTTTCCTAAAAGGGATGTCTAGCCAACCTTTTTCATGTGAATTTCAAGGGAGCTTCCCTCCAATGTAGAGCAAATTGCATGGGTTCTCTGCCCTGGTTATGATCAGCGGCTCCTGCCATGATGGGCCTGGTCCATCCATGTGATAAATAGACAGCCCTTCATATAAATAACCAGCAAGTAATACTACTTTTCCCGTGCGGGAGAAATATTTGGCCAGATGCAACATCCGCAGGCGATAACTGATGGCCAGAGGTTTCAGAAGCCATAGGCCTCTTTCATACGGGCGTCTTATTTTTGGCCCGGATAAGAGGCGGGTGCGTTGCGGGAAAATGCAAGATTTTTCAGCGCGAGTGCAAAACATTGTCATGCGTTTTGCACTCGCGTGAGAAAAATCGTGCATGTTTGGTACCCAAACCCGAACTTCTTCACAGAAGTTCGGGTTTGGGATCAGTGTTCTGTAATTTGTATTATTTTCCCTTATAACATGGTTATAAGGGAAAATAATAGCATTCTGAATACAGAATGCATAGTAAAAGAGCGCTAGAAGGGTTAAAAAAAAAAAAGAATAAAAAATTTAACTCACCTTAGTCCACTTGATCGCGAAGCCCGGTATCTCCTTGTGTCTCCTTTGTTGAATAGGACCTGTGGTGAGCATTAAATACAGGTAAAGGACCTTTGATGACGTCACTCCGGTCATCACATGGTCTTTTACCATGGTAAAAGATCATGTGACGCACCATGTGATGACCGGAGTGACGTCATCAAAGGTCCTTTACCTGTATTTAATGCTCACCCCAGGTCCTGTTCAGCAGAGGAGACACAAGGAGATGCCGGGCTTCGCGATCAAGTGGACTAAGGTGAGTTAAATTATTTATTTATTTATTTTTTTAACCCCTCTAGCGCTCTTTTACTATGCATTCTGTATTCAGAATGCTATTATTTTCCCTTATAACCATGTTATAAGGGAAAATAATAATGATCGGGTCTCCATCCCGATCGTCTCCTAGCAACCATGCGTGAAAATCGCACCGCATCCGCACTTGCTTGCGGATGCTATGCGATTTTCACGCTTCCCATTCACTTCTATGGGCCTGCGTCGCGTGAAAATTGGACAATATAGAGCATGCTGCGATTTTTTACTCAACGCACAAGTGATGCGTGAAAATCACCGCTCATGTGCACAGCCCCATAGAAATGAATGGGTCCGGATTCAGTGCGGGTGCAATGCGTTCAACTCACGCATCGCATCCGCATGGAATACTCGCCCGTGTGAAAGGGGCCATAACTGCAGCAATCTGCAGATCATCAGTTGAGATAGCAAAGTTCTCTCAAATTCAATTCGGCCGTTTCGCCGAATTTTACAAAAAAATTTGCTTTGTGACCAATTACTTTGTCACAAAGCGCATTTCTTTGTAAATAGCAGGAGCAATGACAGGAAACGGTGATTGCACCGCACCCCCAGCGTTGAACCCCTCAGATGTCACATTCATCACTAATCGCAGCATCTGAGATCCATATTAAAGCATTTTAGGGTTTGCAAAAAAAAATACAAAAAAAATCATAATTACCCCATCCAAAGAGGCCGCCGTGGCCATCTTGATTGAAGATCTAGCGCAATATCTCACATGGCGCGTGGTGACATCATGCGTCACCGCACACGAGATTTCGCCCAGGATCTTTAAGCAAGATGGCCGCAGCGGCCTCTTCATGGATGAATGGGGTAAGTATGATTTTTCTTATTTTTACTGCCATTTCAGGGAAAATTATCATGGTAAGATATAATATGGAATATACCCTAGTATGGAAAACAAATTGCACGCTACATAACAGGAGCACTGTTATGTGATCCTGCCGTTCTACTGAATGGCCACAAAATATGGCTGCTCTCAGGTCACCTAGGGTGTGAAGGGGGGGGGGGGAACGAAACATACATTACAACTCTTCTTCTCTTTCAAATACCACTGCCGGGGGTCAGCCCGCGCTCTAGTGTGACCGCCGCTGGGGGTCAGTGTACAGTCTAGTGTATATACTTTCTGTATTTTACATGCAAAAATACTTGTTACTCAGGTTCTTGAATTTTTCTGCTGGTACACTTGCTAGATAAATAGCAAAGGACTATGCTTTTCTACACAGTAAAATAAGTATATAGATATCTACCAGCCCAACATAGGCCAAATGGACCCATTTTCAAAACTCTCTAGCTCTTCGGGTAAACATATGGCTTTCTTCTCAAGTCTATATTTTAAAAAATTGCCAGTTTTTACACTGACCACTGATGCTCTTAACAGACTGATAATTCCTGTTCTGGAGAGATTACTTCCTAGTAGTCATCAGATTATCAGCAGAGGACATGATTACAATGAAAGGTAATATACCTAATACATAAGCTGGAGGTAGATAGTACAGGATCCACCATTCAGAATAGGTGATGGTTCCAGATCACCCCCTCCCTGCACAATGACCTCTGAATTAGGTCACAGAGCATGTTCAGAACACACTCCACAGAATTCAATGATTCACCTCCTGACTACAGGTTTAGGAGCAGACAGGAAGGTTGTACAGAAAGTTAAAAACAGAAAAAGAAAAGAATGGTATAATTTGCACCCAAATTTTTTGCACTTTGGCACAATCTGGCGCATCTCACTTTAGACATATCTGTAAAGCAAGAAAGCCAAAAAGAATAATCCACTGTGCCTCATCCATGGAGTGGGCGTGGCTCAGTGGGGAAAGGGGAGGGGCTCTAGCCATGAATGAAATTCAATATTCAGCATGAGCCACTGTGATAAATTTGGCACATCTACAGACCATTAGTACCTCTCCCTCACTATGTGAGAGGACCTGAAAAATTAGGGATCGGATTGAGCCTTGTAAAAGAAGGTACTAAAAAAGCCAACCAATAACCTCCGCCTCCAATCACCATGGAAGAACACATTTAGTTGCTTTTTACATTTTCGGTTCTATCCTCTGAGTCCAGGCACAAAGATCTGTTGGATAACTTTTCGGAAATAACGAGACCTATTTTAATAGCGATGATCAGAAGGTACGTTCCCGGCTGCTCTCCAGTTTTGCTTTTTATTAAAATTCACACTGTCCCCTCGGAAAATTTTCAAGTTGTGTTTCATTCCATGGGCTTCGTCTCCCCAGGAACAGAACAGATTAAACAATCTTTGCCGAAAGGTCACCTGTATTTTAATGTATCCGCTGCACAGCGCATTACGCCACTCATCCCCCGCTGCGACACGGGATACATTCGCTGTGCAAGCGCTTAAAAAATAATGTTATGCATTGTTTAAAAGGCTTCTGCTTAACATTTGTATCATCAGATGAATGGCGCCATGATTCGCACTTTGAATAATCCGCACATCTTGCAAGGATGCAAAATAATGAGGTGTATTTCTTCAACGGAGGAACTGTAAACTGGTTTTTCCACAGATAAAAAGCATTTCTCGGATGGAACGCAGAGGTTATTGCTATATGCTGCAGAGAATTATTGAAGCAGAGCTCATGAAACGAGTGTAGCCGTGTTAATCTGTGAATAAGTACACAAATGGCAAATATCCTCCACAATCACCAAATCAGATAAAGAGTAAAATATTCTTTGGTGCACACATCAAAACGACATTGCACTGAGAAATGTATTGCAATTTAGAAAGCAAAATGCATTGGAAGATTGTTTTGCAGGCTAGATGTTGAATTTGCAGACCTAGGCAAAACTCAAATAACTAGGAACAAGATGGACATCTATAGTGGTTTGGTTTCAAAGGAATTCTAAGTCAAAGCAAGAAGCCCAGTGTTATGTACCCTTATAGGAACGCTCTGGGCAAACTGGTTATATGCAGTGCCTGAGGGAGTAGCGCATGACCACCACCAAAGAGAGTGAATCCCTGTACTCAGGCCTTGCACTAGGCACAACACCGTGCATTTGTATCGCCTGGAGAACACCTTCAAGGGTTTGTACCAGCTAAAGGGTGGTAGGCACTAAGCAAGCTTCTGTGTGGCACTCCCTATGGCACCACATTCTAAAACTATTCTACCCTGGGGTAGAAAAGCTCCGTAATACTGCATCCTATTGAACATACTACAATACCATATGAAACTGAAGGCATACAGAGGTACAATAGGCGCCAAAGATGCCTATGAGCGCCTAACTATACTTTTTTACAACTGTATGGAACAGTAAATATACAAAATTACACTAGGGCAACAATCGTCTTAGATTCTGCACTTTGCTGATAACACAGTAAACATATTTGTTAAAGAATGCTTGGTGATGCCTTTTTTAATTTTCCATTTCAATTTCTATATAAAAGAATAAAAATAATAATAATAATTTAAAAAAACTCACATTTTCACACTGGCCACCACATCTTGGCACCACTTCTTAGAACAGATCATTTTTCAACAGTCATCTCATCATCATCATAGGCAGGTTACAATGACAGTTATCACTAATAAATCTATCCAGCATTCACACTAGGTGGTGCTACAGCTTATCTACTCCTTCCTTGTGCAATGACATCTACAGAAGTCACAGAGCATGCCTAGAAAACTCTCCCATATAAGTCATCGTCCCTTCCAGTCTATGGTGTGACCAATGTGGCCGCTAAAAAGCATCTCTCCAAATGCTGTTGACAAAAGCTCAGGCAAGATGGCTACCCCCGTAAACATATACATAGTAACATAGTTTATAAGGCTGAAAAAAGACATTTGTCCATCCAGTTCGGCCTGTTATCCTGCAAGTTGATCCAGAGTAAGGCAAAAAATTATAATATGTGAGGTAGAAGCCAATTTTCCTCACTTTAGGGGAAAAATTCCTTCCCGACTCCAATCAGAAATACTCTCTGGCTCAACGACTAGGGATGAGCGAACTCGAACTGTATAGTTCGGGTTCGTACCGAATTTTGGGGTGTCCGTGACACGGACCCGAACCCGGACATTTTCGTAAAAGTCCGGGTTCGGGTTCGGTGTTCGTCGCTTTCTTGGCGCTTTTGTGACGCTTTCTTGGCGCTTTTTGAAAGGCTGCAAAGCAGCCAATCAACAAGCGTCATACTACTTGCCCCAAGAGGCCGTCACAGCCATGCCTACTATTGGCATGGCTGTGATTGGCCAGAGCACCATGTGACCCAGCCTCTATTTAAGCTGGAGTCACATAGCGCCGCCCGTCACTCTGCTCTGATTAGCGTAGGGAGAGGTTGCGGATGCGACAGTAGGGCGAGATTAGGCAGATTAACTCCTCCAAAGGACTTCACTTGATTAATCGATCGATCTGCAGCTGTGCATCATTGAGCTGCTGATACTCAAATGCTCACTCACTGTTTTTAGGCTGCCCAGACCGTTTGTCAGTCACTTTTTTATGGGGTGATCGGCGGCCATTTTGTGTCTTGTGCGGTGCTGCGACCAAGTGCATCCAAGCTGCGACCAAGTGCATTTAACCCTCAATGGTGTGGTTGTTTTTTGGCTAAAGCCTACATCAGGGTTTAGCTGTCACACCAAGTGCATTTAACCAGCAATAGTCTGTTCATTTTTTGGCCATATACTAAATCAGGGGCAAGCTGCGCCTGTCACCAAGTGCATTTAACCCTCAATGGTGTGGTTGTTTTTTGGCTAAAGCCTACATCAGGGTGAAGCTGTCACACCAAGTGCATTTAACCAGCAATAGTCTGTTCATTTTTTGGCCATATACTAAATCAGGGGCAAGCTGCGCCTGTCACCAAGTGCATTTAACCCTCAATGGTGTGGTTGTTTTTTGGCTAAAGCCTACATCAGGGTGAAGCTGTCACACCAAGTGCATTTAACCAGCAATAGTCTGTTCATTTTTTGGCCATATACTAAATCAGGGGCAAGCTGCGCCTGTCACCAAGTGCATTTAACCCTCAATGGTGTGGTTGTTTTTTGGCTAAAGCCTACATCAGGGTGAAGCTGTCACACCAAGTGCATTTAACCAGCAATAGTCTGTTCATTTTTTGGCCATATACTACATCAGGGGCAAGCTGCGCCCGTCACCAAGTGCATTTAACCCTCAGTAGTGTGGTTGGTCAAGCTGTGACACCAAGTGCATTTAACCAGCAATAGTCTGTTCATTTTTTGGCCATATACTACATCAGGGGCAAGCTGCGCCCGTCACCAAGTGCATTTAACCAGCAATAGTGTGGTTATTTTTTGGCCATATCCCAGTCTAATTCTGTCACTAAATCGATACCGGTCACCCAGCGCCTAAATACTAGGCCTCAAATTTATATCCCGCTAAATCTCTCGTTACCGCTGTCCTGTTGTGGCTGGGAAAGTTATTTAGTGTCCGTCAAAGCACATTTTTTGTTCTGGGTTGAAGTACAATTCCCAATTTAGCAATTTCATAATTTAGTGGTTTCTGCTATATCAGAGCTATTTGAAATCTATCCCTAAAAGGGTATATAATATTCAAGGTGCACATAGGGTCATTCAGAATAACTTCACACACACGCTACTGTGCATTTCCAAGTCTAATTCTGTCACTAAATCCATACCGGTCACCCAGCGCCTAAATACTAGGCCTCAAATTTATATCCCGCTAAATCTCTCGTTACCGCTGTCCTGTTGTAGCTGGGAAAGTTATTTAGTGTCCGTCAAAGCACATTTTTTGTTCTGGGTTGAAGTACAATTCCCAATTTAGCAATTTCATAATTTAGTGGTTCCTGCTATATCAGAGCTATTTGAAATCTATCCCTAAAAGGGTATATAATATTCAAGGTGCACATAGGGTCATTCAGAATAACTTCACACACACGCTTCTGTGCATTTCCAAGTCTAATTCTGTCACTAAATCCATACCGGTCACCCAGCGCCTAAATACTAGGCCTCAAATTTATATCCCGCTAAATCTCTCGTTACCGCTGTCCTGTTGTAGCTGGGAAAGTTATTTAGTGTCCGTCAAAGCACATTTTTTGTTCTGGGTTGAAGTACAATTCCCAATTTAGCAATTTCATAATTTAGTGGTTCCTGCTATATCAGAGCTATTTGAAATCTATCCCTAAAAGGGTATATAATATTCAAGGTGCACATAGGGTCATTCAGAATAACTTCACACACACGCTACTGTGCATTTCCAAGTCTAATTCTGTCACTAAATCCATACCGGTCACCCAGCGCCTAAATACTAGGCCTCAAATTTATATCCCGCTAAATCTCTCGTTACCGCTGTCCTGTTGTAGCTGGGAAAGTTATTTAGTGTCCGTCAAAGCACATTTTTTGTTCTGGGTTGAAGTACAATTCCCAATTTAGCAATTTCATAATTTAGTGGTTCCTGCTATATCAGAGCTATTTGAAATCTATCCCTAAAAGGGTATATAATATTCAAGGTGCACATAGGGTCATTCAGAATAACTTCACACACACGCTTCTGTGCATTTCCAAGTCTAATTCTGTCACTAAATCCATACCGGTCACCCAGCGCCTAAATACTAGGCCTCAAATTTATATCCCGCTAAATCTCTCGTTACCGCTGTCCTGTTGTAGCTGGGAAAGTTATTTAGTGTCCGTCAAAGCACATTTTTTGTTCTGGGTTGAAGTACAATTCCCAATTTAGCAATTTCATAATTTAGTGGTTCCTGCTATATCAGAGCTATTTGAAATCTATCCCTAAAAGGGTATATAATATTCAAGGTGCACATAGGGTCATTCAGAATAACTTCACACACACGCTTCTGTGCATTTCCAAGTCTAATTCTGTCACTAAATCCATACCGGTCACCCAGCGCCTAAATACTAGGCCTCAAATTTATATCCCGCTGAATTTGAATACAATACATTGGGCCAAATAATATATTTGTTGTTGTGGTGAACCATAACAATGAGAAAAACATCTAGTAAGGGACGCGGACGTGGACATGGTCGTGGTGGTGTTAGTGGACCCTCTGGTGCTGGGAGAGGACGTGGCCGTTCTGCCACATCCACACGTCCTAGTGTACCCACTACCTCAGGTCCCAGTAGCCGCCAGAATTTACAGCGATATATGGTGGGGCCCAATGCCGTTCTAAGGATGGTAAGGCCTGAGCAGGTACAGGCATTAGTCAATTGGGTGGCCGACAGTGGATCCAGCACGTTCACATTATCTCCCACCCAGTCTTCTGCAGAAAGCGCACAGATGGCGCCTGAAAACCAACCCCATCAGTCTGTCACATCACCCCCATGCATACCAGGGAAACTGTCTCAGCCTCAAGTTATGCAGCAGTCTCTTATGCTGTTTGAAGACTCCGCTGGCAGGGTTTCCCAAGGGCATCCACCTAGCCCTTCCCCAGCGGTGAAAGACATAGAATGCACTGACGCACAACCACTTATGTTTCCTGATGATGAGGACATGGGAATACCACCTCAGCATGTCTCTGATGATGACGAAACACAGGTGCCAACTGCTGCGTCTTTCTGCAGTGTGCAGACTGAACAGGAGGTCAGGGATCAAGACTGGGTGGAAGACGATGCAGGGGACGATGAGGTCCTAGACCCCACATGGAATGAAGGTCGTGCCACTGACTTTCACAGTTCGGAGGAAGAGGCAGTGGTGAGACCGAGCCAACAGCGTAGCAAAAGAGGGAGCAGTGGGCAAAAGCAGAACACCCGCCGCCAAGAGACTCCGCCTGCTACTGACCGCCGCCATCTGGGACCGAGCACCCCAAAGGCAGCTTCAAGGAGTTCCCTGGCATGGCACTTCTTCAAACAATGTGCTGACGACAAGACCCGAGTGGTTTGCACGCTGTGCCATCAGAGCCTGAAGCGAGGCATTAACGTTCTGAACCTGAGCACAACCTGCATGACCAGGCACCTGCATGCAAAGCATGAACTGCAGTGGAGTAAACACCTTAAAACCAAGGAAGTCACTCAGGCTCCCCCTGCTACCTCTTCTGCTGCTGCCGCCTCGGCCTATTCTGCTGCTGCCGCCTCGGCCTCTTCCTCCGCCTCTGGAGGAACGTTGGCACCTGCCGCCCAGCAAACAGGGGATGTACCACCAACACCACCACCACCACCTCCGTCACCAAGCGTCTCAACCATGTCACACGCCAGCGTTCAGCTCTCCATCTCACAAACATTTGATAGAAAGCGTAAATTCCCACCTAGCCACCCTCGATCCCTGGCCCTGAATGCCAGCATTTCTAAACTACTGGCCTATGAAATGCTGTCATTTAGGCTGGTGGACACAGACAGCTTCAAACAGCTCATGTCGCTTGCTGTCCCACAGTATGTTGTTCCCAGCCGGCACTACTTCTCCAAGAGAGCCGTGCCTTCCCTGCACAACCAAGTATCCGATAAAATCAAGTGTGCACTGCGCAACGCCATCTGTAGCAATGTCCACCTAACCACAGATACGTGGACCAGTAAGCACGGCCAGGGACGCTATATCTCCCTAACTGCACACTGTGTAAATGTAGTGGCAGCTGGGCCCCAGGCGGAGAGCTGTTTGGCGCACGTCCTTCCGCCGCCAAGGATCGCAGGGCAACATTCTTTGCCTCCTGTTGCCACCTCCTCCTTCTCGGCTTCCTCCTCCTCTTCTTCCACCTGCTCATCCAGTCAGCCACACACCTTCACCACCAACTTCAGCACAGCCCGGGGTAAACGTCAGCAGGCCATTCTGAAACTCATATGTTTGGGGGACAGGCCCCACACCGCACAGGAGTTGTGGCGGGGTATTGAACAACAGACCGACGAGTGGTTGCTGCCGGTGAGCCTCAAGCCCGGCCTGGTGGTGTGTGATAATGGGCGAAATCTCGTTGCAGCTCTGGGACTAGCCAATTTGACGCACATCCCTTGCTTGGCGCATGTGCTGAATTTGGTGGTGCAGAAGTTCATTCACAACTACCCCGACATGTCAGAGCTGCTGCATAAAGTGCGGGCCGTCTGTTCGCGCTTCCGGCGTTCACATCCTGCTGCTGCTCGCCTGTCTGCGCTACAGCGTAACTTCGGCCTTCCCGCTCACCGCCTCATATGCGACGTGCCCACCAGGTGGAACTCCACCTTGCACATGCTGGACAGACTGTGCGAGCAGCAGCAGGCCATAGTGGAGTTTCAGCTGCAGCACGCACGGGTCAGTCGCACTACAGAACAGCACCACTTCACCACCAATGACTGGGCCTCCATGCGAGACCTGTGTGCCCTGTTGCGCTGTTTCGAGTACTCCACCAACATGGCCAGTGGCGATGACACCGTTATCAGCGTTACAATACCACTTCTATGTCTCCTTGAGAAAACACTTAGGGCGATGATGGAAGAGGAGGTGGCCCAGGAGGAGGAGGAGGAGGAGGAGGAAGAGGGGTCATTTTTAGCACTTTCAGGCCAGTCTCTTCGAAGTGACTCAGAGGGAGGTTTTTGGCAACAGCAGAGGCCAGGTACAAATGTGGCCAGCCAGGGCCCACTACTGGAGGACGAGGACGAGGAGGATGAGGAGGAGGTGGAGGAGGATGAGGATGAAGCATGGTCACAGCGGGGTGGCACCCAACGCAGCTCGGGTCCATCACTGGTGCGTGGCTGGGGGGAAAGGCAGGACGATGACGATACGCCTCCCACAGAGGACAGCTTGTCCTTACCCCTGGGCAGCCTGGCACACATGAGCGACTACATGCTGCAGTGCCTGCGCAACGACAGCAGAGTTGCCCACATTTTAACCTGTGCGGACTACTGGGTTGCCACCCTGCTGGATCCACGCTACAAAGACAATGTGCCCACCTTACTTCCTGCACTGGAGCGTGATAGGAAGATGCGCGAGTACAAGCGCACGTTGGTAGACGCGCTACTGAGAGCATTCCCAAATGTCACAGGGGAACAAGTGGAAGCCCAAGGCCAAGGCAGAGGAGGAGCAAGAGGTCGCCAAGGCAGCTGTGTCACGGCCAGCTCCTCTGAGGGCAGGGTTAGCATGGCAGAGATGTGGAAAACTTTTGTCAACACGCCACAGCTAACTGCACCACCACCTGATACGCAACGTGTTAGCAGGAGGCAACATTTCACTAACATGGTGGAACAGTACGTGTGCACACCCCTCCACGTACTGACTGATGGTTCGGCCCCATTCAACTTCTGGGTCTCTAAATTGTCCACGTGGCCAGAGCTAGCCTTTTATGCCTTGGAGGTGCTGGCCTGCCCGGCAGCCAGCGTTTTGTCTGAACGTGTATTCAGCACGGCAGGGGGCGTCATTACAGACAAACGCAGCCGCCTGTCTACAGCCAATGTGGACAAGCTGACGTTCATAAAAATGAACCAGGCATGGATCCCACAGGACCTGTCCGTCCCTTGTCCAGATTAGACATTAACTACCTCCCCATAACCATATATTATTGGACTCCAGGGCACTTCCTCATTCAATCCTATTTTTATTTTCATTTTACCATTATATTGCGAGGCTACCCAAAGTTGAATGAACCTCTCCTCTGCCTGTGTGCTAGGCCTAAATATATGCCAATGGACTGTTGCAGTGGTGGCTGACGTGAAGCCTCATTCTCTGCTATGACATGCAGACTAATTCTCTGCTGACATGAAGCCAGATTGTCTGTTACGGGACCTCTCTCCTCTGCCTGGGTGCTGGGCCTAAATTTATGACAATGGACTGTTGCAGTGGTGGCTGACGTGAAGCCTGATTCTCTGCTATGACATGCAGACTGATTCTCTGCTGACATGAAGCCAGATCCTCTGTTACGGGACCTCTCTCCTCTGCCTGGGTGCTGGGCCTAAATTTATGAAAATGGACTGTTGCAGTGGTGGGTGACGTGAAGCCTCATTCTCTGCTATGACATGCAGACTGATTCTCTGCTGACATGAAGCCAGATTGTCTGTTACGGGACCTCTCTGCTCTGCCTGTGTGCTAGGCCTAAATATATGCCAATGGACTGTTGCAGTGGTGGGTGACGTGAAGCCTCATTCTCTGCTATGACATGCAGACTGATTCTCTGCTGACATGAAGCCAGATTGTCTGTTACGGGACCTCTCTGCTCTGCCTGTGTGCTAGGCCTAAATATATGCCAATGGACTGTTGCAGTGGTGGGTGACGTGAAGCCTCATTCTCTGCTATGACATGCAGACTGATTCTCTGCTGACATGAAGCCAGATTGTCTGTTACGGGACCTCTCTGCTCTGCCTGTGTGCTAGGCCTAAATATATGCCAATGGACTGTTGCAGTGGTGGGTGACGTGAAGCCTCATTCTCTGCTATGACATGCAGACTGATTCTCTGCTGACATGAAGCCAGATTGTCTGTTACGGGACCTCTCTGCTCTGCCTGTGTGCTAGGCCTAAATATATGCCAATGGACTGTTGCAGTGGTGGGTGACGTGAAGCCTCATTCTCTGCTATGACATGCAGACTGATTCTCTGCTGACATGAAGCCAGATTGTCTGTTACGGGACCTCTCTGCTCTGCCTGTGTGCTAGGCCTAAATATATGCCAATGGACTGTTGCAGTGGTGGGTGACGTGAAGCCTCATTCTCTGCTATGACATGCAGACTGATTCTCTGCTGACATGAAGCCAGATTGTCTGTTACGGGACCTCTCTCCTCTGCCTGTGTGCTAGGCCTAAATATATGCCAATGGACTGTTGCAGTGGTGGCTGACGTGAAGCCTCATTCTCTGCTATGACATGCAGACTAATTCTCTGCTGACATGAAGCCAGATTGTCTGTTACGGGACCTCTCTCCTCTGCCTGGGTGCTGGGCCTAAATTTATGACAATGGACTGTTGCAGTGGTGGCTGACGTGAAGCCTGATTCTCTGCTATGACATGCAGACTGATTCTCTGCTGACATGAAGCCAGATTGTCTGTTACGGGACCTCTCTCCTCTGCCTGTGTGCTAGGCCTAAATATATGCCAATGGACTGTTGCAGTGGTGGCTGACGTGAAGCCTCATTCTCTGCTATGACATGCAGACTAATTCTCTGCTGACATGAAGCCAGATTGTCTGTTACGGGACCTCTCTCCTCTGCCTGTGTGCTAGGCCTAAATATATGCCAATGGATTGTTGCAGTGGTGGCTGACGTGAAGCCTGATTCTCTGCTATGACATGCAGACTGATTCTCTGCTGACATGAAGCCAGATTGTCTGTTACGGGACCTCTCTCCTCTGCCTGGGTGCTAGGCCTAAATATATGCCAATGGACTGTTGCAGTGGTGGCTGACGTGAAGCCTGATTCTCTGCTATGACATGAAGACTGATTCTCTGCTGACATGAAGCCAGATTGTCTGTTACGGGACCTCTCTCCTCTGCCTGGGTGCCGGGGCCTAAATATCTGAGAATGGACTGTTCCAGTGGTGGGTGACGGGAAGCCAGATTCTCTGCTATGGAACCTCTCTCCAATTGATTTTGGTTAATTTTTATTTATTTAATTTTTATTTTAATTCATTTCCCTATCCACATTTGTTTGCAGGGGATTTACCTACATGTTGCTGCCTTTTGCAGCCCTCTAGCCCTTTCCTGGGCTGTTTTACAGCCGTTTTAGTGCCGAAAAGTTCGGGTCCCCATTGACTTCAATGGGGTTCGGGTTCGGGACGAAGTTCGGATCGGGTTCGGATCCCGAACCCGAACATTTCCGGGATGTTCGGCCGAACTTCTCGAACCCGAACATCCAGGTGTTCGCTCAACTCTATCAACGACCCCTCTCTAGTAGCTATAGCCTGTAATATTATTACACTCCAGAAATTCATCCAGGCCCCTCTTGAATTCCTTTATTGTACTCACCATCACCACCTCCTCAGACAGAGAGTTCCATAGTCTCACTGCTCTTACCGTAAAGAATCCTTTTCTATGTTTGTGTACAAACCTTCTTTCCTCCAGACGCAGAGGATGTCCCCTCGTCACAGTCACCGTCCTGGGGATAAATAGATGATGGGAGAGATCTCTGTACTGACCCCTGATATATTTATACATCGTAATTAGATCTCCCCTCAGTCGTCTTTTTTCTAAAGTGAATAACCCTAATGTTGATAATCTTTCAGGGTACTGTAGTTGCCCCATTCCAGTTATTACTTTAGTTGCCCTCCTCTGAACCCTCTCCAGCTCTGCTATGTCTGCCTTGTTCACAGGAGCCCAGAACTGTACACAGTACTCCATGTGTGGTCTGACTAATGATTTGTAAAGTGGTAGGACTATGTTCTCATCACGGGCATCTATGACCCTTTTGATGCAACCCATTATCTTATTGGCCTTGGCAGCAGCTGCCTGGCACTGGTTTTTACAGCTTAGTTTCCGGTTCACCAAAATTCCTAGGTCCTTTTCCATGTCAGTGTTACCGAGTGTTTTACCATTTAATATGTACGGGTGACTTGCATTATTCCTTCCCATGTGCATAACCCTACATTTGTCAGTGTTAAACCTCATCTGCCACTTATCTGCCCAAGCCTCTAATCTATCCAGATCCCTCTGTAGCAGTATACTGTCCTCTTCCATGTTAATTACTTTACACAGTTTAGGGTCATCTGCAATAATTGATATTTTACTGTGCAAGCCTTCTACAAGATCAATAATAAATATATTGAAGAGAATAGGGCCCAATATTGACCTCTGAGGTGCTCCACTAGTGACAGCGACCCAATCTGAGTGTGTACCATTAATAACCACCCTCTGTTTTCTATAACTGAACAAGTTACTTACCCACTTACAGACGTTTTCTCCCAGTCCGAGCATTCTCATTTTATATACTAACCTTTTATGTGGTACAGCGTCAAATGCTTTGGAGAAGTCCAGATATACGACATGCATTGATTCGCCGCGGTAAAGTCTAGAACTTACCTCCTCATAGAAACTGACTAAATTAGTCTGACATGACCGATCCCTCATGAAGCCATGCTGATATGGCGTTATTTGCTTATTTTCATTTAGATACTCTCCTGTTTTAGTGATTTAAATGCTTTATTTTTGTCATTTATTGCTTTCTTTATAGTTCTATTTATCCACATTGTTTTTTTTTCTTGGTCCTTAACCTTTTATTCCCATATGGTATGTACCTCTCACAATTAGATTTTAGGATGCTTTTAAAAACATTTTGTGGCTGTATTTTTATTTTTGAGGATTTTGTTCCAGTTAGCTAGGCCTATGGCTATGTTGCTTTTTTGAAGTTTAGTATTTTTGTTCCTCCCTGAAGAAACGCTCTTTTGAATAATGATTGGAAGGTTATTACTTTATGGTCACTATTTCCCAGGTGTCCCCCAACCTGCACATCTGTTTTGTCAGGTCTATTGGTTAATACTAAGTCTAGTATGGACATAAAAAAAAAATTATAATCTACAATGCAAAAATAAAGATTATAAAAAATATATACTATATAATATAAATATATATATATATATATATATATATATATATATATATATATATATATACACACACACACATACAAACACACACTGTATATGTCTGTGTGTTAATCTGTTTAAGTGAAATATTATAATACCCATAGCTGAAATCTTTACAGCAGCCATATTTTTAGTCAGTCTCTTGGTTAATGTGCAGTGATTTACTATGTGGAAAACTTACTGTGCATTACAAGTTATTCTGATTGCCTTTACATTGGCACTAAAATACCATATACCAAGAACATATAGTCTACCTTTGGAATGGAGAAAGAATGAGCACCCGGCTGCATCCGCCTGAAATAAAAGCTATAAAGTCATA
Source organism: Bufo gargarizans (assembly GCF_014858855.1). Lineage (NCBI taxonomy): Eukaryota > Metazoa > Chordata > Amphibia > Anura > Bufonidae > Bufo > Bufo gargarizans. The sequence continues at coordinate 675,650,940 of NC_058080.1, forward strand.
GCTACCACCAGTCATTTTACAGGTCACTGCAGGTTTTTAGGGGTTAATGTAGGCTTCCTGCTCCTCCAAAAAAGGACAAATGCCCAGTCAATCGCCACTCAGTCTTAGTATCATGCCAAGATTGGTTAATTTCAGAACGGCTACCTACACACTTGCGTTTTTGACTGATCTGGCATGGATCAGCAAAAACGCTTCCGTTTTTGATAATACAACCAGGAGCATCCACTATGATCGGATCCAGTTGTATTATCATTTAAACAGCAATGACAGATCCAGCATTAAAACGAAGTCAATGGGGGATACAATAGAAAACAGATCCAGCATGACACACAATGCAAGTCAATGGTGCCAGATCCGTTTGCTCTGCATCCCATGCAGCAGTTTTTCATTCCGGTATAAAAAGCCACCAAATGGAACGGAATGCATGCTGGTGCACTCCATTTTGTTCAGTTAATTTTATCCCCATTGATTATGAATAGAGACAAAACAGAAGAGTTTTTCTCCGGTGTTGAGATCCTACGACAGACCTCAATACCAAAAAAGAAAAAAGCTAACGTGAAAGTCTGCGGCCGACACCGTTATGGGGGGAGTCTGGATGGCATGACACTGCTATGGGGGGGATCTGCGGATGACCGATAAATAGCAACTTATGCTATTTGATATCCTCAGATCCCCCCCCCCCCATAACACTGTCAGCCACTGTGAATGACCCCCAATACATTGGGTGGGGGCTGGCATCTACACTAGTTTTTAAATGGCAGCGGGGGCCCAGTGCAGTCATTGTATTCTATTGCACCAGGCCCCGCTCACTGTACTAATCGTATCTACGGTAACTGCAGGCAATGTTTAACTATAGATATGTTCGATCCAGCAGCCTGTACTTACAAGCATAGGAGGCAGGAGGCTGGGCGGGCGTAACTCACTACGTCACGTGCCTGCGCCACCTGTTTCATTCATAAAGTGGACGGAGCAGGCACGTGACGTAGGAAGTTACTCTGCCAGTGCCCGCCCGCCCAGCCTCCTGCCTGCTATGCTCGTAAGTACAGGCTGCTGGATCGAACATATCTATAGTTAAACAGACTGCACCAGGCCCCGCTGCCATTACAAAAGTAGAGGCTGGCCGCCAGCCCCTCCTCGCTGATACACACGCCGGCCGTGCTGTGCAGCATGCGGTTGGCGATGTATCAGTGTAAACAGTGCAGCATTCGCCCCATAAGACGCACTGCCATTTTCCTCCCACTTTTGGGGGGGGGGGGTGTCTTATAGGGCGAAAAATACGATACATATTACCCAATTCAAGCTAATATCCTCAAAAGGCTACAACTAATGGCATATCTTAATAACTGGTGTTTATCTGATTCCTGGGCAGTTTTTTCCACTATTAGAATCCACGACCCCTGTTCTCTCAATTGTATAATCTGTTTTGGAGCTTGATATGATAAATAGCTCAAGTTAAATACCATAGTCACTAACCTTTCAGACACCTTTGCATAAATCCATAGTACAGATGAATACAAGAAACTTTGTAATATATTGTGTCCTTGAAAAATGCCTTGTTCTAGAGTTATCAGCTGTTTCTCCCCTCTCACTTTTTGTAAGTTAACCTTCTCTCTAAAACTAATGAGAATTCCATCTTGTGACACCAAGATGGGCTGCCTGTTCACATCAGATTACATCATTTTATAGTAGTCTATTGAGGGGGGAGGAGTAGGAGGAGGTGCAAAGTGCAAGCACAAGACAGGCATGACTAAGCAGATAGAGAAAAAAAAATATCTCTCACCCAAAATGCTTTATTCACATCTGTACTGCAAAGTACTTCTCTAAAATGTCCTAAATACTGTTTCTGAGCTACTATGAGTGAGTGACAGCAAGCAGAAGATGCTGTACTCATGTCAAGTCTATGATAGACATGATAAGCAGCTAGTCTGCACCCACAAGTTCAGGGAGCACTGAGAATTGTAGATGCAACTAGTGTATTGTAGATATTATAGTATATATAATAGTATTGTAGATTGTAACTTACAAATTTGCTAATGAAACACTCAGAAGACTGTTCACAGGAAATGGGGGCATGTCAGAGCTAGTTGAGATCATGAGCCTGATAAAAAAAACTGCTTATACACTGCTTGTGAAGATTATAAGAACCTTCTGTGTGTCTAAGTGTGATTCAAGGATGCCACAGCGCTGGGAAGGAATATGCTCCCTGCTTCTGAGAGAAATGCATCTAGCTGTACAGCTAAAGCAGGGAATAATATAGCTCAAAAGACTTCAGGAAAGCCCAAAAAACATAAGTTCCTTCACGGTTATGATTGTACAAAGAAGCACAGCCATTAGGGAAACTTTTTTGAAAACGTGAGCACACTTTCAGAACCAACTATAAAAGATATGTTCTCCGTTTTAGTTTTTTTAAGGACATGACAGATCCTTTTTCAGATTTCCCCCTCTGGACTTGATTAATGTCCCATGGCATTATCACAAGTCGCAGGTGTATGCACAGATGATGCAGATTTCATAAATGGCAGATATTTAGAAATTTCTATGACTTTCCCATTAATCTGAAAGACTCATAAAGGAACATGCTTGCCCTAAAAAACACCTCATACTGATAAATAGAAACTATTTTAAATTGTAGGATGTGCAACAGATAAGCTGCATGTGAATTTACTCAAGCGGTTTCTGCACAAGTGAATTTTTTTTACATCTATTGAGCAAATACCCACTGGGAAATCTGCAGAAACAAATCCACTGAACTGTGTGGATCTGCTTGTGTATTTCACCTGCAGAACACAGATGAGGAGGGGGGGGGGGGAGCAATACTCATCAATTGCGTTGGATCCTTAGATCCTTTGCCTGCTCCATGCAGGTCTCTGTACAACCCAGCCTCCTGCAATGCGGTCGCTAGAGGAACGAGATAACGCAGGAAAAGTTGCATGAGAGCAGCAAATCCACACCAGCAAATAGTCATGCAGTTTTCATGTGCAAAATAACCTCCCTACTGAAATCAATGTGGATTTTCCGACATCTGAAATCTGCACCGGATGTGAGATATAAATTGACATGCTGCAGATTTTAAAATGTACTCCACAGGTCAAATTTCCACCCCATGTAAAAAAAAAAAAAAAAAAAGAAAATATAGATTTAGCTGCATTAGGATACAGATTTGCTCCACAAAAATCCACAATGGCAAATTTGCTACGTCTGTGGATACCTTCAAACTTCCCATATTATGGAGTTTACACAGTACAAAGTGCAACAATTAGACAATGTAACACACAATGGCAATCCTGACACTGGAAGAAAAATACACCATCGCCAGAACGAGATAACGCACAATGGATGCAAATACACAGACGTTGTTGTATGGCTAATGCAGAATTTTTGCATTTAAGATCTAAGAACTTGTATCCTCCTCCTCAGAATAAACATTTAGCAGTGGCTGTCCATTGGGTTTCTGCGTTTTTAAATAGAAATTAAATATTCAAGGCTAAAGCAACATTTCCTGTCCGTTTCCATTACCAGTAATTGAAAGAGATTTGGGATGCTCACAGCCGCTCTTTATCCGCTGTTCTAAAGCATGTGCGCTGAATTCGTCTTGTTAACCGTGAAGCCTAGCTCTGTAAAATGAGAATGTAACAAGATGCCAGCCTTCATTTTAAAAACGCTCGTCTGCATTAGATGAATTTACATAAATCTGAACAGGGCATGGTCTGAAGACACGATCATTCAGGTCAGGTTTAATGCAAAAAACAAGCCCAATTAAGCAAATTACAGATCACAGAAATAAGATTGTTAAAATTATGGAAATTGTAGGAAAATCCATATTCTATTTTCATCTAATTACTAAGGTTTATAATCCACGTGTAGTGGCCGGGGTTGGGGTGGCGCCAATGCTACACTGGTTGCCCCAGACACTATCGAGGTGTCACTAAGTGTTGCTGCTCTCTGGAAGAGATGGTAAGGCGTGGTGCACCCCAATGGCAGACAATTTCAGAGAGTCAGAGACTGCAGTTAACCAGTGTGCTTCCTTACCAGAGAAACTCAAGTGCAAAACAATACAGGCGAGGCACTGGGCTGGCTTCTCCAGTCTCCTCCCTGGCAGAAGAAGGTTCAGTGCTGAGGAAAGGCCTGAGCTAGCTGTTCTCTTCTCTCTCAGAAGGTTGGCACCCTGGCCAAAGTCTGGTGGTGTAGGGTCTGTGGCATAGTTGTCCGGATGGAGCTCTGGTCAACAGGCTGGTAAACCAGGGTCTGCGGCCCAGCATCTTCTTCTGGTCACTCATGCAGTCTAGTAGAGTCTCTACTACTAGGCACTGGCCACTATCTGCAGACAACTAGGGGCGCTCTTTATATACAGTTACTAGCTGAACTAGAAGGCGTGCAGTAGAGAAGCACAGCCTAAACAGAAATATTGCCACAATTTCTGTCACAGACTTACATAAAGTTTCAATACAAGTTTATGGGAATAAATAAGCAGTCAAACAAACAGAGGTAAACCAGACGGTCATTGTGTCTGTTTTTCCCTACAAAACTTTTCATACATAGAAATTAATAAAGTCTCGCAGTATTAGCTGGCTGTGCATTAACCATGTCCACAGTGCAGCTATAGTGTAATAACAGTGCAAATAAACAGGGTATATCAACACAACAGCAAAAGTCACAGTGCAAGTTAACCCTTAAAAGTGCAATAAAGTAGGGCAGTGATTGCCAACCTGTGGCTCTCCAGTCATTAAAAAACTACAAATCCCAGCATGCCCAGACTGCCTACAGCAGTGCATGGTGGAAATTGCCGTTTTACAACAGCTTGAGTGGCACAGGTTGGCCATCCCTGAAGTAGGGAGTTGATGCCTTTGTAAATGTCCATAGTAAAAGGTGCTCTTGCTCCAGGGCACTACACAGACTGTATACAGCAGAGCAGTACTGGCTACAAGCAACTACCAGTTACCCTGCCATACCACCCTGTGGCGGGCACATGTACATTTCAACAGGTGTTTAGGAAAATGGTTTACTTTCAGTGATACCAAGGATGCTGACATGATAGCACGGATAAAGCTACCACAAATGGTCCTTTTGGAGTTTCTCAAATTCCATATAACCACTTCAATGTGTAAACTATAGAACAAGTCCTATTTTCCTCTGTATTGCGAAAGAGAGTATACATTTCTATTGATGGGAGTGAGAAAAACAGTGCATAAAGAAGATATCTGTATTTTGTGCATCTGTGGTTTGCAAACTGAAGTACAGATACAGCTGTGTGCATGAATGAGGCTTAAAGAGCTGTCACCATGAAAATGCTGTGTGATCTGAAGGCAGCGTGTTATAGAGCAGGAGGAGCTGAGCAGATTGATATATAGTTTTGTGGGAAAAGATTCAGTAAAACTTTTATTTCATTCATTTATATTCCTGCTCATTCTGAGCTTTGAAGTCCAGTAGTCAGTCCTATCAGTGATGACAGCCTTCCCTCTATGACAGTGTATACAGTCATAGCTGTCAATCACTGATAGGACCGCCTCCTCAACGTCAAAGTACTGACTATACAATGCATTGAAATAGAGGACTATTGCAATGCACTGTATAGTGATCAGGCCCACTGGATCTTCAAAATCCAGGTGGGTTTTGTTAAAAAAAAAAAAAAAAAAGTGAAAATAATAAATTTTTTACATTTTTAGCAAAATAAAATAAAAATGGTCTTTTCTCAGATCAGTTAATTTATGTTATAAAAAAAAAAAAAAAATCACCGCGTCCATAATAACCGGCTCTATAAATATATCACATGATCCATCCTGTACAACAAACACCATATAAAAATAAAATAAAAGCAGTGTGGAAAAAAAGCCATTTTTGTCACCTTACATCACAAAAAGTTCAACACCAAGCGATTAAAAAGGTGTATGTCCCACAAAATGATACCAATAAAACCGTCATCTCATTCCGCAAAAAATGAGCCCGATCATAAGAAAATTGCTTAAAAACTAAAAAAAAAAAAAAACTATAGCTCTTAGAACGTGGACACACTAAAACATCATTTTTTTATTATTTTTTTAAATATGCTATTGTGTTAAAGGAGTTGTCCGGGTTCAGAACTGAACCCGGACATACCCTTATTTTCACCCAGGCAGCCCCCCTGGGGCTAGCATTGGAGCATCTCATGCTCCGATGTGCTCCCTTGCCCTGCGCTAAATCACGCAGGGAACGGGCTCTTTTGTTTATCATAACACACTGCGGCAGTGTGTTCAGTGATGTTACCAGCTCTGATGGGTGGGCTTTAGCGCTGCCCTAGCCGTTTTACTAGCTAGGGCAGCGCTAAATCCCACCAATCCCGCATGAACTGCTCCAATGCTCAAGTCAGGGGGGGCTGCCTGGGTGGAAATGGAGGGATGTCCGGGTTCAGCTCTGAACACGGACAACCCCTTTAAGGTTAAATACATTTAAAAAAACGTAGACATTATTAGCTATTGACGCATCCGTAGCTACCAGCTCTAAGAAATTACACATGACCTAACCCCTCAGCTAAACACTGTAAATTTTTTTAAATAAAAACAGTGCCAATAAAAGCAATTTTTTTATCACCTTACATTACAAAAATTGCAACACCAAGCGATCAAAAAGGCAAATGCCCCCTAAAATAGTACCAAGCTAACCGTCACCTCATCCTGCAAAAATGAGACCCTACCTAAGTCGATTGGTCAATCTAAAAATGTTTTTGTTTTCAAAAATGATATTATTGTATAAAACCTAAATAAATAAGAAAAAAGTACACATATTGGGTATTGCCACGTCCGTAACGATCTGCTCTATAAACATATCACATGAAATAACCCCTCAAGTGAACGCTGTAAAAATAAATCAATACTGTCCCAAAACAAATCGATTTATTTGGTCACCTGGCCCCAAATAGTGTAATAATAAATGATTCAAACAGCATATGTACCCAAAGATTTTACCAATAAAAATGTCACCTGTTTCTGCAAAAAACTAGCCCCTGCAAAAGATGATTGGCAGAAAAAAATAAAAAAGCCGTTCAGAAAATGAAGACACAAAAACATTTTTTTTCCCCAAAAATGCTTTATTATGTAAAACTGAAACAAAGAAAGTAGACATATATTATATGATTGCGTCCGTAACAACCTGCTCTATCAAAATAGCACATGATCTACCCTGGCAGATGAATCTTGTAAAAAATTTAAAATAAAAATGGAAAAAACAGCTATTTTTTGGTTACCTTGCCTCACTAAAAACGTAATCTAGAGCAATAAAAAAATCATATGTACTCCAAAATAGTACCCATAAAAATGGCACCTTATCCCCTAGTTTCCAAAATGGGGTCACTTTTTGAGAGTTTCTACTGTAGGGGTGCATCAGGGGGGCTTCAAATGGGACATGGCATCTAAAAACCAGTCCAGCAAAATGTGCCTTCCAAAAACCATATGGCGCTCCTTTTCTTCTGCGCCCTGCCATGTGCCCTTACATCAATTTATGAACACATATGGGGTGTTTCTGTAAACTGCAGAATCAGGGTAATAAATATTGAGTTTTGTTTGGCTGTTAACCCTTGCTTTGCTACTGGAAAAAATGGATTAAAAATGCAACATTTGCCAAAATAGTGAAATTCTGAAATTTCATCTCCATTTTCCATTAATTCTTGTGGAACACCTAAAGGGTAAACAAAGTTTGTATAATCAGTTTTGAATAACGTGAGGGGTGTACTTTCTGCAATGGGGTAATTTATGGGGGGTTTCCACTATGTAATATAACAAAATAATAGCAAAGACAGGTGCACTCTGCGGTCTTACTAAACCCTCAAACTGATTTTAAAATTGAGAGATTAGCCAACATGTCCTACGGTGTAGGACATGTCTGAGCCCGAGCACCGCGCCAAGGTTTCTCAAGTAGCTAGGGTTTCTAACACTCACCTACCTGTGCCATATAGGCAATACCAGGAGCCAGTGGGCAAATTACAGGAGCTATATTGATTATCACATCCACATAATTGCTATCTTGTGTAGGATGTCTATTGTGGCACTTGTGGTTCGCTGCTGGCATCCTCCACTGTATGCATTTTTTCTGGGGATCGTCATTAGCAACAGGCCACAAGTGCAGGATTTGCTCCCCTATATATATATATATATATATATATATATATATATATATATATGCACAACTGCATGTGGGTTTGAGCACTTTCTGCTTGTTTAATACCACGCCATTCTTTTCAGTTTGTATTCATAGAGATGTCTGGAGGTGTATAAACTCCAATTTAAATGTGCCTGTTTTCCATCTACAGGCTACATTTAGGTGCACCTGTGAGGCCTGGGCCTTATCAGCCAGTCTTGACTGGGACTTGCAGACTCCTCCCTCCTCCCATTACAAGCATGGTTACATGCTGGAGGTAACTGGTGAGTTGTCTCTGAATCGGCCTCATGCTCCTGTAATTTGCCCACTGGCTCCTGGTATTGTCCATATGGCACAGGTAGGTGAGTGTTAGGTCCCCGAGCTACTTGAGAAACCTTGGCGCGGTGCTCGGGCTCGGACATGTCCTACACAGTAGGACATGTTGGCTAATCTCTCAATTTTAAAATCAGTTTGAGGGTTTAGTAATACCGCAGAGTGCACCTGTCTTTGCTATTATTTTGTTATATTGCTATATTGATTATCACATCCACATAATTGCTATCTTGTGTAGGATGTCTATTGTGGTACTTGTGGTTCGCTGCGGGCATCCTCCACTGTATGCATTTTTGCTGGGGATCGTCATTAGCAACGGGCCACAAGTGCAGGATTTGCTCCCCTATATATATGCACAACTGCATGTGGGTTTGAGCACGCCATTCTTTTCCGTTTGTTTCCATGTGGATATTTGATTATAATCTAACTAATTATATTCAATCATTAACTACTAAAAAGTGCCTTAGATGTATTCACTTACTGGTGTGACAGATGGTTACCTCATAATATACACACAAAGATGCCGCATGCTAATGAGCCCATAATTTGAGTCCAGCGTGATGTCATTGAGTCCAGCGTATATTTAATTCAGAGCTATAGCCACTCCCCTGCCCACCTGCTGCTGATTCATAAGGAAAATAACTGTCACTCAGCAGCAGGTGGGCGGGGAGAGTCAGGAGCTCATAAATATTCATGACTCATTATTATCAGCTGGAGCTTTTCAATACAAGATGTTGGTAGATTGACTGGGTCAATTGAAGAAAGTGACCCAGCATTTTGCTAAGCGAATCAGTCACTTATTTATGTTGCCCTTAGTTAGGACACCATAAAACTGGTGACAGGTTCCCTTTAAGTAATACATATTTTATGAGGTATCACTTTCTGTTTTAAAAGCCGAGAAATTAAAATTTTGAAAATTGTGAATTTCTCTAAATTTTGGGTAAATTTGGGATTTTTTCATAAATAAAAGGTGAAATATATTGACTCAAATTTATGACCATCATGAAGTACAATGTGTCACAAGAAAAGTGTCTCATAATGGCTTGGATAAGTAAAAGCATTCCAAAGTTATTACCACATAAAGTGACATATTTTTGGGATCTGAGGCTTTGTGCCGTGCTGGAGGGCTGAGAGCAGCACACTGGGAAAACAGGCCCCCTAAAGCCTGCTGTGGACTACTGGAGGCAGAACTGCCAGAAAGGTGACTTGTGTTATATGAACTTTCCATTGTGTGTGAATTAACACCAAGACTGCAAAGTTACGTGCAGTTTTGTGAAATTGCCTCAAGTGTAAATAAACACTGAAGTTTCGAGTTAAGAACTTGTATTTTGCCTCTGTACTGCGCCAGCGTACCCCATCTACCAGAGCGAAACCCCACACTCCCTGCAGATGAGAGGGTGTAAGGATTATCACAATAGTAAAAATATACTGAAACTATTCAAAATGAAATATTTATTTTAAACCCCTTAGGATATCTGCTATTTAAATAAAAAATCCCCAAAGTCTCCCTATCCAGCAGGGTTCTTTTTAGATCGCCTTCTCGAATTAGTCTTTTCTATGGCAAACACTGTAAAGTGAATTACTGATCTGTGACATGTGATGAAGTATTGGTCTACACTAGAAAGGTTATGACTTAGTCTCCTACTTGTGCATCCAACTTCTATTTTGTCACATTTCTGTGTTTAATATGATTACATTATTCTTTCTTATTAACATACACTAAGCAGAATGTAACCATTGATTTTGTAGTTGTTTGCATCTTCGCGGCCCATCGTCGCTAAATTCCTTTCTTGTAGCCACAAATAAACATGCTATTCAGCCAGACCCCTAATCCGTACCAATGAGGGGTAAGTACCCCAAAACAGCTGTCAGCAGATAGATATACGGCTTGCATATTTTCCCTCATCACGTTCCAGGGCATAATAAAATCTTGAACATTAACTCATAGTTACCCTTCCCAAGAGGTGGCGCTGGCGAGATGGTTCTCTTTCTATGGGAGATACCTCTTTGCATATTATAACTGGCAATTAATCTTTGAATTTAGGCCTCCTGCACATGACAGTAAAGGTTTTGCGATCCAAAAATTACAGATCTGCAAAATTGTGTGCATCCCACACTTTCACTTGATTTACTAGGGGGGGGGGGGGGGGACGGAGCCTATTTTGTCTGCTAAATGGACAAGAATAGGACAAGTTTTATAATTTGCAGCCTGGCTGCACAAATGTGGACAGCACTCGGACGACATCCCACCACATTATAGACATTCAGATAAGCTGTTATAGGCATGTCTGAAAACTTGTCCAGCGTTTAATGACAACCATAGGAACCGGGAATGCGTCTCCGGAGTATAATATACAAGTATACAAGGTCAAAACAAGGTAAGTAATGTATTTACTCCCTTTCAATGAACATTAATATATAAACTGCAAATAAACTCCACGTGATCAGGATATCATCACCACATACAGCGCGTTCCAGGATGAAACAGGTTATTGTCAATAATGATACAGTTTTCCCCTTGTGTAAAGGAACCCATATAATACAGATGAGCCCTTATGCAGCTTACTCCCGAACAGCCAGCCGATAATCCGTAATAAAGCGAATAGAAGATCCCAGTCCCCCAAACATGCGCCGAGACTACATGAAGGGGTAAAATCAGTGACACTTTATTAGCAGTTGAATCATTTCTTTTATGCCCTGTTCCCATGCAAGGGAGACACCCACAACAAAATACAATTACCAATAACACAAAGGCTACAACCCACATAGAATCCTCCCCTCTGCCTGTGATATAATCATGGTACACCATGGTTAACATAATCGCCACAGGCAGGATAATACACAATGTCCTCTGTCCTGGAGACAACCGAGTTGTAATTCAATTATCTCTCAGGACAGAGGGCAATCGCCAATACACACAGAGAGACAATGGACCTCACTACTCAACGTATACAATGTCCCACCCATTACAATACACAGACATTTAACATCCCAACATAGCACAAATGTGTTGTAAAAGTCTTTTGGGCCTGGCCGTACTCATGGCTTTTCTGTCCAAAACCGGTTCTACACAGTATTTTGTCCTGGAGACAATTGAGAAGTGATCCACATCTCCCAAGGACAGAGGCAAGACTCCATTAGCCACATGGTAGCAATAGCAGGGCAGGAACTCACGAACAGAGTTAAATTTGCATAGAACAAGTAAAAGCAAGCAGAAACCTCCCTTTCTCCACACCTTGGTTTTCCAGCTTTACATAAACACTGCTGTTAAATCAGAATATGCCCTTATACATATGAGGAAATAAATCACTTACCAGGCTGGCTGTTAGAGACGGGGCAGACTGCCCTAGGGCCTGGCTCCGCATTCGCACCAAATTAGAGGTTTCCGCAGAAACCTGCCAAGACTGTTGCGCAGTAACAGCGGGTAGCAAGTATCGTCCTAGAAAATATAAAGTACACTCAATTAGGGAGTCTGAACGTTACATTACATACCTGCATTATGTGGTCGTAATAATCCATAACCTTTGACATAAAATACTATAATGTTCTGAATGGCAGCTGGCTGCAGACCTGAGCGCTACATAAAGAAAGCTACCAGGACCAGTGGTCTCCTACATCAGCAGGATAGAATTATAGATTCTGTAATATCTTCCTATCTAATTGCAACAAGTAGACTACTGCTAATGTCGGCTGAACTTGTACATGCAACTGAAACCTGTACAAGTGCAGCCTTTTCGTGGTAATCCACATGCATTTTCCACAGCCATGGCCACACCCTGTACGGGTAACCCTTAGATGAAAAACAACACCATTTTATTAAAAGGGTTTTCTGAGACTTATATACAGAGGACCTATGTTCTGGATAGGTCACCAGTATCTGATTGGTGGGGTCCAACACCCGGGACCACTGCCGATCCACTGCTTGACAAGGCAGCGGCGCTCGCAGTAGTACCACAACCTTCTTTCACCTTTCCCTATGTCATGTGACGTCACATAGCCTAGGCACAGCTCAGCCCCATTAAATTAAATGGAGTCGAGCTGCAATACCAAGCACAGACGCTATACAATGTATGGCGCTGTGCTTGGTGAGCGGAGAGAAGGCCGCAGAGCTACTGTGAGCGCCACTGCCTTCTCAAACATCAGTGGGGGTCCCAGGTGTTGGACACCCAACAGATCAGTATCTGATGACCTATCCACTCTTAAAGGGTTTCTACCACTTGCTTTGCACCCATTTCGTTTTCAGACACTAGCGATCCGCTAGTGCCTGATGTACAATACAAGCTAAGTATCATCTTATTCTGTCCGGCCGTTTTGTTTAAAAAAGCACTTTTATATTTATGCAAATGAGCCTCTAGGTGCTATGCGGGCGTCTCCTCAGCACCTAGAGGCTCCGTCTACCTTCCTAAACTGCCGCCCAGCTCGTCGCTCCAGACCGCCCTTCTCCTAGCGAATTCGATCCTCCCCCTGCTTCTGGCGTCTGAAATCTCGCGCCTGCGCCGTCCGTCTAAATGGGTGCAAAGCAAGTGGTAGAAACCCTTTAAGATTATGTTCTATTTAGACCAATAGAAGAAAACCCTTTGTGCCTTTGTGTAACACCCCAGAGTTGTGTTACGAAACTCTTTTACCCCGCTACAACCTGTTAAGGGTACTTTCACACTTGCGTTTTTCTTTTCCGGCATAGAGTTCCGTCACAGGGGCTCAATACCGGAAAAGAACTGATCTGTTTTATCCCCATGCATTCTGAATGGAGAGTAATCCGTTCAGTTTGCATCAGGACGTCTTCAGTTCAGTCGTTTTGACTGATCAGGCAAAAGAGAAAACCGCAGCATGCTACGGTTTTATCTCCGGTGAAAAAAACGGAAGACTTGCCTGAACGCCGGATCCGGCATTCTTTCCCATAGGGATGTATTAGTACCGGATCCGGCGTTCAGAATACCGGAATGCCGGATCCGTCGTTCCGTTATGCGCATGCGCAGACTGAAAAAAAGGTGAAAATAAATGCCGGATGACACTGGAACGACGGATCCGACATTCCAATGCATTTTTTCGACTGATCAGGCATTTTAGCATATCAGTCTTACTAATGCCATCAGTTAGCATACATTTTGCCTGATCAGGCAGGCAGTTCCGGCGACGGAACTGCTTGCCGGATCTCTCTGCCGCAAGTCTGAAAGTAGCCTAAGAGTATTTACATTGTCATCAGATGCAATCTTACATAATATTCTCACAAATGTGCATTGAAATCCTTGTTAATTGTATATTGCTGTAATTTCTATGTTCACCAGCAGGTGGCAAAAATGTTCTTGCAGGGACTTAAAGGATAACTGTCACATTTAGACCCTAATTTCAATTTTCATATATGTAGTTACTAATAACACGATATTCCAGAATCAGTTACTATTAGACTGACTTACCCCATAATTATTAAGATTCAGCCCTTAGCAACCAGTCTGCATAAAAATGCAATTTCACTATTCAGTTAAGACGGCCGCCACTGCCCTAACCCTGAGGCTAATCCCGCCTGTCACTAGCCAGTAACAATAGACCCCCAAAAGTGTCAGTAACCAGAGCCCTGCCCCCTAAAGGGTTAATCTCCTGCAGCACAAAGGGGTCCTCTTACCACATGTTGCTTTCATTTATACACTGAGCAGATGGCAGATCTCTCTTCCCTGGTCTGCGCTGCACCAACTCTGCATTCTCCAGCTCTGCTGAGTGAGGGAACGTCTGCCAAGCGCAGGGACAGGGAGAAGTGCACACAGCCCAGGCACTGTTACCAGCTGCTGGGGAGGACCTGGCTTTAATCATTTACTTACAGTCCCTGGCTGTCAGTAATATGACCTTGCACTGCTCCTGCGTCCTCCGTCCTTCAACAGATAGACGGACCATGTCTAGCAACCCTATTTTAAGCACAGGTAAAAATAGGCAGTACAGGGAACAAAAATGTGGAATTAAGGGGTAATTGAAAACACAGTGAAAAGTTGAAATAGGGCCACCAAGGTGATGTTAATCACCACAATCCAATACTCCAAAAAAAATTAAAAAAAATATGACAGTTCTACTTTAAGTCAGTTTAGTGTTTCTAGACTGGAATAGTTCATCACAGTTTAGCTCCCCCTCTGTGAGCAAAGTGGATTATTTCCATATCCTGCCTCATGGGGAGGGAAGGAAGTTAGAGGTAGTGTGCCAGCCACCCCTGCTAGGGGAAGGCTGTGCGTGTAGGAGCTCTCAGATATAGGGATCCAAGCCTGGATCTTGTCTCGGCTGAGACAATTGATAATCATACCCAGCCTGAGCCTGGCAGCCTCAGCTGGAAGAAGCAAGCAGACAAACTCCAGAACTCCAGGAAGAAGCATACCCTGAGAAGATAGCTGTGAGTAAAGTCCAGAGATCCAGGAGAAGCCATATTCCTCCTCAGCTAGTCAGTCCCCATACAGCAGAAGGTAGAAAGTGCAGAAGCCAAATTCCTGCCACAGTTCAGAGCTACTAAGCAGACGTCCTTTCCTGCAAAGTTCCAGGTACATGATAGAGCAGAAGATATAGTCCTGCCACACATTGCCAATACCTGCTGGGACCAAAGACTAATGCTGTATCTTGCTTGGATGAAAGCTACCACCAGTAAAGACAAGTTTGAGCTTTACGAAGGGTCTGGATCTCAATTATTGCTGCAAATTCCTCTATTACTCCTACTAGCACCACACTCAATTTATTGCAAGTAAGCCAGGATCCAGAAGTCCAGCCGTACCCAGGTGGGAGACACCATTGACACCATTACCACTACCATACAGAGACATTACACCACTCTGGCCTTCCCAACCTGGTACGTGAGTTACAACACCATAAAGGGCCCTGTGACTGTGCCCTGCGCATGCTGTAATTGGCCTCACGAACAAACAATAGACTATTATACACATATCCTAACCCACTGCATAATTTGGCGACCGTGTATCTGTCCCACGGTCCGGCTCATTGCATTTGTCTAACAGAATTGCTAAGAGCCTAATCAATTCTTCATAAGGTATTAAAAAATAATTAAAAATAATAATAATAATATATATGTCATAGAGCAGTGGAAATATGACACAAATCTTTGATATCCAACAGGTTTAAAGGTGTCGTCCCACAAAAAATATTCAACTTTTTTCAAACCAAAACCTGGATCTAAATAATTCTGTAATTTAAAGTAATTAAAAATTGTCTATATTCACCGAGTTATAAAATAAAATGTATCTGCATACTGTTTATTCATTTTTTTTCCCTCTGTCCACCTTGCTGAGGTGGTCGCACATGCTTAGTTCTGTCCTTCAACTGCAACCAGCTGGATCTACTGTTAGAAGCTGCGACAAGGAAAAGAGCAGCAGCAGCCCCCCTTGAGCAGGGGTAAAACGAAAGCTGCTGCAGAAAGAACACACCCCGTGGGCTGCCAGCCTGAAATAAATTTAGCAAAGCAATTGGAGCAATGAATGGGGAGATCTCTGGATTCATGTGAGGTAGAGGGCTGGCGTTAGCTTTGTTAGAGTCCGATTTCCTTTTTCACATTAAAAGCATGTGTAGAAAGGAACAAGGGGCCATCATTGATGGTCGGTACGTGTCATCGAGTTTCTTGGCCTCGGTGAGTTAAGAGCCGTTTTTTTTTACTGAAGTGTCATTATTGCAGATTGCAGTCCGCCATTTCAGCTGCTTAGTATGGCTGTAAAGCTGATCCGGGACGGCTTTTACTGGGAGTAGTCAAAGTGCTGGGTGGCTACTCCCCACGTTCCAGGCCGGGTCTTGGCAGGCTTATAAAAGCAGTCAGCACTGTCAGGTGGGGTGGATTTTCCTACATTGACAGTGAAGATGTGGCGTCATCTAAGCTGAAGACTGCAAACAGGGGTGCAGGCCGCCTGGAAGCCTGCCAGTGAACTAATCTGTGGCTGAGCATTCAGCCGGGTGTGAAGCGACACCTAGGATTCCAGGTGAACATTGTTTTGTTTTTGCGGTGTGTGAACAAGCACCAAGACTGTTATGTTTTGCCGAGTGTGAATAAAACACTGAAGTTTGATTTACAACCTGGTTCCTTGTCTGTCTACTGCGTCCGCTAACCTGACCACCAGAGCAAATCCCCACACATGGTATAACCCCCTTTACGCATTATTGCCTCGTCTATTTCTAGAATAAGTGTGGGATGGGCTGCCACCAATTTATGAGAAATATCAGAAGACACATTAAAGAGGAATCTACTTGTAACATTTTAGCATTTTGAAAATAATACATCTATTGTCTTAGAATGTATAAGGCTGCATAGTCTCGCCTTCTAAAAAGGGATGCATACTCCATGTTTATCAGCACTGGCTACAATAGCTCATAATGAAGCGAGCAAGGTCTAAAAGTCAAACTACAAATCAGATTCCTATGAAAGCAACACTATTCCAAATCTATAAGACATGCAATAATCCAGCTCTCTCAGATAGCTTCTCACCTGTCAGAGCTCCTCCCAGACTCCCTCTTCTCAGCAGCCGTCCATCGTCATTCAGCGACTTTTTGTATTTTACAGACTTGCCTGACCGAAAGGACACCTCGGGAGTACTGCATTTGCGCAACTGCATAGGAGGTGGGGACAATATGTTGTCAAGCTGTGGAAAGAATTATAAGGGTCCATTAAAAATGATGCTCCTCTTCTGCTGTAATTATGGTCCGTAACTATTTGATATATAGACAGACACAGCAGATACAGAGAACTCCAGGACGTGCCACGCTAGGCTAGATTAACAGATTCCGTTGCAGATGATGCGTTTGTTTTTTCGTAACGCCAAGAGTGAATTAAAACAAAAAACAAAAAAAACACATAAGTGTTTCCTTTATACCTTCACTTGTTTTTGGATCTACTCAAGCACCAAAATTTGTGAATCTGATCTTAAACTAAGGCCTCATGCACACGACCGTTGTTGTGTCCCGTGTCCGTTGTTCCGTTTTCCGTGATTTTCTGCGGACCCATTGACTTTCAATGGGTCTGTGGAAAATTCGGAAAATGCACCGTTTGTCATCCGTGTCCGTGATCCGTGTTTCCAGTCCGTGAAAAAAATATGACCTGTCCTATTTTTTCACGGACAACGGTTTGCGGGCCCATTCAAGTCAATGGGTCCGTGAAAAAACACGGATGCACACAAGATTTTCATCCGCGTCCGTGATCCGTATCCGTTTTTTTTCCCTATCATTTGCAGGGCAAACTTGACTTAGATTTTTTTTTTTCACTTTCCTTCATGTCTGGTGATCCTCCAAAAATCAAGGAAGACACACGGAAACAAAAACGGATCACGGAACCCCGTTTTGCGGACCGTGAAAAAATACTGTTGTGTGCATGAGGCCTAAGACAGCAGATTTTTGGCAGAAATTTCTTCCACAGTCCCAATTCATCCGAATGGGACTTGGAGAAATCGGAGCACGTGCTGCGGAAACAAACAAATTCAGGTTTCTCAACTGATTTTTCAGCGGCAGAAATTTCTGCAAGGCCTCTTTCACGTGACCGTTCGGCCTCTTGCACATGAATAGTCTGCAAATTGCGGATCCGCGAAACACGGATGCCGCCCGCCTGCCTTTCGCAATTTGTAGAACAGAACAGGCCCATTATAGAAATGCCTATATTTGTCCGCAAAATGGACAAGAATAGGACACGATCTATAATTTTTGCTGGGCCACGGAATGGAGCAACGGATGCAGACAGCACACGGAGTGTTGAACGCATGTTTTGCGGCCCCATTGAAGTGAATGGGTTCGCACCCGAGCAGCAAAAAATGCGGCTTGGATGCGGAACCAAACCACGGTCATATGCAAGAGGCCTTAGGGATTCTCTCAGGGTCGTGTTCAGAAAGAAAAAAAAACTGGTTTTGCAAGCAAGTTCTGTCCAGTGGCGGATTACAATAGGGACGTTCGGGTCGGCAGCCCCGGGCCCAGCACCGCTGGGGGGGCCCAACGCTGACCCGAACGCCCACATACTGCGGCGGGGCACGGGAGCGCATAGCTCCCTGTCCCGTCGCCGATCACCGGCATTCACCGCATAGGCCTCAGGCCTTGTAGGCCTGAGGCCTATGCGGTAGTGAAATCCCGGCGCAGGCGTGCGTGATGACGTCATCGCGCGCCTGTGCCGGGACGCAGCACTGTGACGCGCCTGACTCATCCCGCCCGCCTTCCTCTGCGAGCAAGCGCCTGGCCCTGGACATAGGTGAGTATTTATTTTTTCATTTTTTGTTCATTTTTTATTTTTTTATTTCATTTGCCTACTTGGGGGGGGGGGGGGGACACAGGAGGACCTATTAGGGAAGATAAATCGATCGAACATGGGGGGGAATGTGGGGGCTGTATGGGGCCAAATTATTATGGGAGGGAATACTATGTGGGGGCAAATTACTAGATGGGGCAGTGTGGGGGCAAATTATTATGAGGGAATACTATGTGGGGGCAAATTACTAGATGGGGCAGTGTGGGGGCAAATTATGAGGGAATACTATGTGGGGGCAAATTACTATGTGGGGGAAAATTATTATGAGAGGGACTACTATGTGGGGGCAAATTACTAGATGGGGCAGTGTGGGGGAAACTATTGTGTGGGGGAAAATTGCTGTGTGGGGGCAAATTATTATGGGAGGGACTACTATGTGGGGGCAAATTTCTATCTGGGGGTAGTGTGGGGGAAACTATTGTGTGGGGGTAATTGCTATGTGGGGGCAAATTACTATGTGGGGGCAGTGTGGGGTAATTGCTATGTGGGGACAGTGTGGGGTAATTTCTATGTGGGGACAGTGTGGGGTAATTGCTATGTGGGGGTAATTGCTATGTGGGGGCAAATTGCTATGTGGGGGCAAATTACTATGTGGGGGCAAATTACTATGTGGGGGCAAATTACTATGTGGGGGCAAATTACTATGTGGGGAAAACTATTGTGTGGGGGCAAATTATTATGAAAGGGAATACTATGTGGGGACAAATTACTATGTGGGGGCAAATTATTATGAGAGGGACTACTATGTGGGGGCAAATTACTAGATGGGGCAGTGTGGGGGCAAATTACTAGATGGGGCAGTGTGGGGGCAAATTACTAGATGGGGCAGTGTGGGGGCAAATTGCTATGTGGGGACAAATTACTATATGGGGCAGTGTGGGGGCAAATTACTATGTGGGGGAAACTATTGTGTGGGGGAAATTGCAATGTGGGGACTGTGGGGTAATTTCTGTGTGGGGTAATTTCTATGTGGGAAAATTGCTATGTGGGAGCAAAATACTATGTGGGGGCAGTGTGGTGGAAATTACTATGTGGGGGCAGTGTGGTGGAAATTACTATGTGGGGGCAGTGTGGAGGAAATTACTATGTGGGGGTGTTGCTATTGGGGAGGCACTATAGGGGCAATTCTATTATTTCTGGGGACACTATACAGGGATTATTGCCTGGAGCACAATAGAGGGTGGTATTATTACTGGGGGTCTCTAGGGGACATTATAGCTGCTGTGGACACTATAGGGACATTTGGGGTAATTTATCAAACTGGTGTAATGCAGAACTGGCTTAGTTGCCCATAGCAGCCAATCAGATTCCACCTTTCATATTTGACAGCTCTTTTGGAAATCCAGTTCTACTTTACACCAGTTTGATAAATTACCCCAATTATATCTTTCAGGGTCACTATTTTTTCAGCAGTATAGTTACTGGGGCATTGGGGAGCACAACGGGCAAAGTATTGGGGGTGGCAGGATGATACTGTGGGGACACCAGGATGAGGAGCTTGATGGAAAAATTGAGAAATCTAACGTGTCTGTGTTACAAACTGTAGAGACGAGATGCGGCTGAAAGAATTTGCCATGGTGGTCTGGGTCAAATGGAGGAGAAGAGGAAATAGAAGGTCTACATGACAGGAGATGTCACTGGATGTAACAGGTATGTGGTGCTGTATTCTCCTCCATGTCTTTTTTATTACAATTATATGTATTTTAAATTTGACGACCAAATTTTTCAGTTTAGGACCCAATTTGGGGTATTTTTTTTTTGTCTGAAGATGTCATATGGCCTAAGAAGAGACTGTGGCGCTCATAAAGCACCGCAGCCTCTTCATACAAAAAAAAAAAAAAACTAAACTAAAATGGGGGGGGGGGGGGGGGGCCCAAGTTGGGTAGATAGCCCCGGGCCTATCATGCACTTAATCCGGCCCCTGGTTCTGTCAGTTATGTCTGCGATTGCGTTCAGTGTTTCAGTTTTCAGTTTTAATGCATTTTTCATGTGCATAAAAAAAAAAAAAAAAAAAAAAAACTGAAGGTTTACAAACATCTCCTAGGAACCATCAGTGAAAAACGCACTGCATCCAGGTTACTTCCGGATGCAATGCGTTTTTCACTGAAGCCCCTTTCACTTCTGTGGGGCCAGCACTGCGTGAAAAACGCAGAATATAGAACATGCTGCGATTCTCACGCAACGCTGAAATGAAGCGTGAAAAACAACGTTCATGTACACAGACCCATTTAAATGAATGGGTCAGGATTCAGTGCGGGTGCTACGCGCTCACGTCACGCATCGTACCCGCGCAGAAAACTCGCTCATGTGAAGGGGGCCTGACTAATCTGGTTGTGTGGATTCTAACATTTACATACTATTACGGTTTTTACAGATAAAAAAAACTGCTTAGACGGTATTTCAGGAGAAGACAGTAGGAGGCTGGAGTTGTCAGGGAGCTTGTCTGACAGAATTGACACTGAATGACATTCAGCAGCTGGATGTGTACTGTAATAAATGCACTGCAGAAGGCAACAATACACTCAATATAGAAGAAAAAAACATTCCATCGTGTCCACAGCATTTAAAGGGAGCCCGATACTATAAATTCTACTGATAAACGAGGCACAGTGCCTTGAAGCACTAGCTCAGCTAAATGTAATGATACCTTTCATTGCTCTATTCTGGAGAAAAAGGACTTAATCCATAAGCAAATGAGCAGTTAAAAGGGTTGTGCACATTTGGGGGGTGGTTTTGGCGACCCTTCCCCTCCCAGACAGAACTGCAAAGGGAAGCATACTTAGACTACTTTCACACTCGCGTTTTGGGCGGATCCGTCATGGATCCGTTACAATAATACAACCGCATGCGACTGTCATGAACGGATCCGTTTGTGTTATCTGTAACATAGCCAAGACGGATCTGTCATGAACACTATAGAAAGTCAATGGGGGACAGATCCGTTTTCTATTGTGCCAGATTGCGTTTTCTATTGTGCCAGTTTGGCTCAGTTTCGTCAAGCGGACAGCAAAACGTTGCAAGCAGTGTTTTGGTGTCCGCCTCCAGAGCTGAATGGAGACTGAACAGAGGCAAACTGATTTATTCTGAGCGGATCCTTTTCCATTCAGAATGCATTAGGGCAAAACTGATCCGTTTTGGACCGCTGGTGGGAGCCCCTGACGGATCTCACAAACGGAAAGCCAAAACGCCAGTGTGAAAGTAGCCTTCCCTGCTCCCTTTGCATCATGACAAATGGTCACATGACGCAAGGAGATCAAGTCTCTGCTGTGGCCAGCGATTGGCCTCACCGGCATCAAAATGGAAGTTTACATCCAGGAACCCGAGAAGAGAAGGCCAGAGAGTGCAGGAGCCAGCGTTGGGTAGCAGGCAAGTATGTGTCCCTTTTCAGGTCTGCCCAGGAAGGACGGTTTGCTAAAACACCCCTCCAAACACAAGCACAACCCCTTTAAGTGCACTAAGGATGGGCCCAAGCTACTCCTTCACATACTTCCTCTATCAGCCCCTTTCTCTCATTCTTTATCAACAGGGACAGGCGAAGGGGCTAGGCAGGAAGCTGGCCCTGTCAAGCAAAAAAGCGGGAGGGGTTGGCACAGAGCGGCTCGGCCCTGCCCTCAGAGCACTTAATTCCTCATTTTCACACAGATTAAAAGTACTTTTTCACCAGAAAGAAGCAACAGATCGCTAAGTGAGCTGTATCATTCCATTCAGCCGCGCTAGCCCCTCAGGGCATTGTGCTAGGTTTAATAGTCAACATCCTGGTGACAGGTTCCCTTTAAGACTATTTACGTATAATGTTCTTTCATTTTTAAACTTTTGATGCACAGGAACAATAAAAAATAAAAACATGGCTGTGCCTTTAAAAATATGGTTTGTTATATTGGTTCAAAGCTCATTTAAAAATGTAATTTACGGCTTTAAAAGTTGTGTATTTGACTCAATTTGTGTCCCAGCAGTAACGGTACAGAAGAAATAATAAAGTCTCGGCGCACCACCAAATTAAGTTTTATAGATTTTAACAATTATTTTTATCTAGGGGAAAAAAAGTCCCATTCCTAGGCACGAAGCTTTCTTTTTCAGGCATTATAAGCGCATTTATCATTAGGCTTTCATTTCCGAGCGTTGCTCAAGCTGGGTTCAGAGCACACAAGGAAAGGACGTGTGATAAAAGCTTAAATACATCTGCCACAGCATGTAGGGAACGTACAGAGAACGCCGGGATATTAATAAGAGATGTTGAGGTTCCTCAGTCAGGAGACTCCTATTAGAACACGGCTTTCAGAATAACAAGCAAGCGGCGCCCAAAACGGTCTCCATCCTCAGACAGAAAAAAGGCTTCTGTTTTTAGCTACACAAGCCCTTCCTGCTAAAGCAAATGATTCTTTCCTTCATTAGACCATTTATTATAACAGAACAAATAAGAGCGAGAAAATGTCCGTCACGTCAAGTTTTTTCTACTTTCTGAAGAACTTCAATGTTTCAAAAAGCAAACAGATAGAAATGACTATATATGCTTCAACCCCAAAATCTCAGGCTTCGTCCACATCACCACAGAACCTTTTCTCCAGTCAAAAATAACGGATATCTGATGGAACCGACACAAACGGATATAAAATGAGACCAACGGATGTTTAAGATAAAGGATACGTTTTTTTTTTTTTTACTTCTCTGTTCTTCTGATGGATCTGTGAAGCCTAAGGCCACCTGCACAGAATGCGGTATACATGCGCGGATTCCCATGGAGAAAAAACTGTGTATTACAGCACCAGCAAAGTGTATGAGATCAAACTAATTTCTGACTGTTTTCGCTACAGATTTAACCCTTTTCAATGGAAGGGTGAGATCGGGGAAAAACAGCATCAAATCTGCACCAAAAACCGCTGTTAGTTTCTGCAGCATATGTGCACCAAAATCTGCAATGTCTAACAGAAATCTGTGTGGAAATTCATAGCATACACCTTCACTTGAGTGCAGGTACCCTAAGGCTGGGTTCACACCTGAGTGTTTTACAGCGCGTTCCTACGCGCTGTAAAACGCTCAACAAGGAGAAACCAATGATTCCCTATGGGAATGGTTCGCACTTGGGCGTTTTACAGCGCGTACGATCGCGCTGTAAAACGCCCGACGCTCCAAAAAGTACATGAGCGACTTTTGGGGCGTTTGTGGCCATAGGACACTGTAGTGAATCACACAAACGCGCGTCAAACGCGCGTTTACTATTACAAAAACGCGCATAAAAATGCGCGTCAAAAACGCGCGTAAAACGCGCGTTTGCGCAACGCTCAAGTGTGAACCCAGCCTAAGGCTGTCTGCACATGGGTGCGGGTTGTGATACAGAATTTCTGTGCGGAATTATGTTTCTGCACCAAATTCACACCAAAAAACGCGGTTTTTGGTGCAGTCTTGCTGCAGATTTCAACTTTGCATTGCAAAAAATAAAATAAAAAATGTAATCACACAAACCATTGACATGGTATGGATTGCAATATCCGCTGGTCAATTTCTGCAAAGAAAAAAACCACCGCAGGGTGTACATGAGATTTGCCTTATGGCAAACACTTTGCTGGTACTGTACTATGTTGCAGTTTGTTTGTTTTTTTAACAAAAGTCAATGCGTGGTCCGTAATGTGTGCAGAAACGAGTCATTCACTCACAATAATTGCCTGCTTGTCATAGAAGGCGAGAGCTGCATTTAGGGCGCTTTGTGTCACACGTTGCGACAGTGATGCATGTTGAATATGGCATAAAAAATGTGGCAAAAAACAGTGTGTGGTTTTTGCAATACCATACCTGTATTTATACTGCGTTTCCTTCCAGCAAAGGAAGACACACAGCAGACCTGGATCATATTAACGGAATTCATTTTCGCAGTGTGTAGTTTGCTTTTTCTGCTGTTCCTTTGCTGGAAGGAAATGCAGTATAAACACAGATATGTTGTTGCAAAAACTGTATGTATTAGATTTTTTTCTAGCATCACTGCGACATGTGGCGGCACCCTTACATGCAGCAATCGCCTCCACTGTAAGGGGCTGAGGGTTCAGTCCTACAATTACTCCTTCCCATAGAGAATCAGGATTTCAGGCCACTCTACACGTGCTAATGATCAAGGCAATTACTGAAAAAGTATTCTGCTTGTTCCTGATAATTGCCCTGCTTTAGGGCTCATGCACACAAACGTATTTTCGTTCAGTTTTTTTTTTTTTGCTGCCCGCATGCGGAACCATTCACTTCAATGAGTCCGCAAAAAAAAATAAAAAAAATGGAAATGACTCCATGTGCATTCCAGTTCCATATGTCCACATGGCCATTCTGCAAAAAATGTCCATTTTGCGAATAAAGGATAGGCATTGTCATAACGGATCCTCAAAAAAACGGATGCAATACGGGTGTCACTTGGACGTCATCCGTATTGTCACATATGGCCGTGGGCAGGAGCCCTTAAGATGCCACTAATTACCCGATGTATGAGCAAACTTGTTTATAGGGTGAAAACATCCCTGATGCAGTCACCTAAATAAGGGCTCATGCACACAACTGTTGGTTGTTTAGCGGTCGGCAAAACACCGATAATGGCTGTGTGCATTCCTCATTTTGTAGAATGGTAGGAGCAGCCCCTAACAGAATGTCCTATGCTTTTCCATAATGCGGACAATAATAGGAATTTTTTTTTTTTTTTAGAAACAGTCATGAGGACATACAGATATGGAATGCACACAGTCATTTCCGTTTCATGCGTCCTACTACAGCTGAGGCGATTGCTGCATGTAAATGCAGCTCTCACCTCCTGTAGAATGCAATTAATCAGGAACAAATGGTTTGTGCACAATAACATTCTGCTGTGTCAGCTTGTGTAAAAGGGGCCTTAAAAGGTGTTGTCGCACTAAAAACATTCTGCCGTTTTCAAACCAGCACCTGGATCTGAATACTTTTGAAATTGCATGTAATTAAAAGTTTAGCATAGCCAGTGAGTTATTCCAAAAAGTATCTGTATAGCGCCACCTGCTGTTCATTCTTTTTCCTTATTTATCTGTTCATCTCACTGATGTGGACACATGCTCCGTTCCATCCTTCAACTGCCTCCTGAGCTGTGATACGGAGAGAGCTGCAGTAAATGAAAAGGACACCTCCTGAGCAGCAGTAAGGACACGTCCCTTACCTGTCAGTGTGCTATAAATCTAGAAGAGCAACTGGAGAAATTAATGGGGAGATCTGTGGGTCCATGTGAGGTGCAGGGCTGGTTCTAGTTCGGTTAGAAATAGATCATGTACTATATGATGTCTGATTTTCATTTTTTTTACATGAATTAACCCCTTTAAGGCGACCATATTGGCAATGATTTCACCAAAGAGTTTGCTCATTCATCAGGTGATTGGGGGCACATTTATACAGGGCTGCTCCTTCCTGATAATTGCCCTGATCACTGGCCCATTTAAAGGGACCTTTACCCAATGTGATATCACATATTTCTTATCTCCTTGCTTCCTGCCTTGCATGACACCAGCTCTAATCCGCAAGAAAGGATGGCAGCAGGTGTCCAACTTCTCTACAGCGCCGCCAGTGTTTATAGAGGAGAATTCTCACCGGCAAGACTGGGTTTTACGGTCCTTTTATATTGATGGCCTCTCCTCAGAATAAGCCATCGGTATCTGATCCGCGGGAGTCCACTGAAGTGAATGGGAGCAGCGCTGCAGTAACCAGCTCCATCCACTACACACAATGGACAGCGCTGCGTAGTTTTGGCGCTGGAGCTACTGCAGAACAGCTGATCGTGCAGGGTGTCGATCCCCCACCCATTAGATATCGATGGCCTATCCTAAATTTAGGCCATCAAAATAAAAGGACTTTGAAACCCCTTAAATAAATCAGCAGCCATCACATATGACCTATAAATGGCATAGTGTGTATTAATCACTACAATTCTCATTCAGTATTTCCCAAGAAAAAAAAAAAAAAAAAAAGACGGTCAGAATAAAATCAATAATGTATGAATGAAAATTGCTCTCCGCTCACTCAGACAACAGACGGCCGTTGTAGTACTTTAACTTGTTCCTGTATCAGAAGCTTAAATCCACATGAAAACCGGGGCAAACATCAAGGCTGAAACATCTCATTTTTTTCTAAACCTTTAGGGAATCGCAATTATTTTTTTTTTTTTTGGTTGAATGTTCTCCTCATATGTAAGCGTGTCAGGTATCATTCTTGATTCTGTGATGTGACCTTATGAAAAAAAAATACAAAGTCAAGAGAGAAGAAGCTGCTCTTTTGTACAAATAGATAAGGGATCAGCCAGTCTGACGGGTTTTTATGTGAGAAAAAAACTAAACAAAAAAACTCTAAAACGAGGGATGCCTTTTCTTCTATCCATTAAGAAAAAGCGTTTCATGTGTCCGTCCTGTGACTATTCTGGTATGAAGCCTGAGCAAAGATCACTTGCAATCTTAGCTAAATATTGCCTTCCAAAGCAAAAAAATGGCGGTCTTATACTGCAATATAATCATTTTTAATGGTAAATGAGGATCAATCGCCAGTTTACTTTACATCGGGTTCTATCATCAGGAATTGTTAGGGAAGGACTCAATTAAATCTCAGCTCTTAGGCCTCTTTCACACGGGCATCGTGTGTGAGGGCCGGATAGGATGCTGGTGCATCATGGGAAAATGCACCATTTTTCCACGAGCGTGCAAAGCGTTTTGCACGCGCGTGAGAAAAATCGGCATGTTTGGTACCCAGCCCCAAACTTCTTTACAGAAGTTTAGGTTTTAGATCAGTGTTTTGTAAATTTTATTATTTTCCCTTATAACATGGTTATAAGGGAAAATAATAGCATTCTTAATACAGAATGCTAAGTAAATTAGGGATGGAGGGGTTAAAAAAAAAAAAAAGAATAATATTCAACTCACCTCATCCACTTGTTCGTGCAGTCCGGTTTGTCTTCTTTCTTCTTCTGTGAGGACCTGGGAGAAAAGGACCTTAGCTGATGTCACTGCTCTCATCACATGGTGATGTACCATGTGATTGACCATGTGATGATCACAGTTACGTCACCAAAGGTCCTTTTCTCCCAGGTCTTCAAAAGAAGAAGAAAGACGACGAGCCGGGCTACGCGAACAAGTGGATCAAGCGAGTTGCATTTTTTTTAACCCCTCCATCTCTAATTTACTTAGCATTCTGTATTAAGAATGCTATTATTTTCCCTTATAACAATATTATAAGGGGAAACAATAAAGATCGGGTCCAATCCCAATCATCACCTAGCAACCATGCGTGAAAAATCGCTTGCGATTTTCAAGCACCCTTATTCACTTCTATGGGGCGCGTGGAAAATGCACAATAGAGAGCTTGCTGAGATTTTCACGCAACGCACAAGTGATGCGTGAAAATCACCGCTCATGTGCACAGCCCCATTGAAGTGAATGGTTTCGGATTCAGTGCGGGTGCAGTGCGTTCACAGCACGCATAGCACGCGCGCGGAAAATTCTCCCGTGTGAAAGGGGCTTTACTGTCGTTTTTCAAACAAACTATAGGCTGATCCGAAAAGAGGTGTCACAGCGGTAGCCTGCTGCCGCCGCTTCTCTCTTCGCCTCTACTAGCAGTTCTGACCCGTCTCCCGTTGTGTCCTTCTTGGCAGGCCCAGCCACCAGGCTTGCTCTGACCCCCTACAACGGTAGCGGGTTGCTCCTCATGTACCTGCAGGAAACATGTGCGCTCCCTCCGGCTCTTAAAGGGCCAGGGTACACATCTTTACCACCCAATGGCTGTCAACAGTGGGGTATTTAAGGCACGCTAGTATCTCACAATAGGTGTCTGCTCTGTTGTCTGCCCATGTATTAACTTTCTGCCCATTTACTTGATTCTGACCCTTCTGTAACTGATCGGACCTAGGCCTGGCCTCCGTATTGCCCCCTCACTGCCCGCCCTGAACTCGGACCATTTACTGTTGATCTGTGTTTAGCCACTAGTTTTTTTTTTCCTGGCTTTTTCCCCTATGTGAAAAGGCCTGAAAATAATGCCAAGAGCTTGGTTTTTTTTTTTGTTTTTTTTTTAAAACACCACCTAATCAACTAAAACTTGTTGTAAATGTAAACTTAAAAAAAGTACCCAAAAACGCTGATTTAAAAATATGCAGGTTAAAACATGAGGACACACGCTCACTCAAGTAATTTGACAACTTTAAACAAATACACATTTTATTCAAAGGTGTCAAGGTGGATTTTCCATTGTAAGTAATAGATATTGTACATGATTCATATACGTCAATTGTTGTGCCTTATCATTTATTGCTGATCTTGATCAATTGTGCCGCCATAATCTTTACCAGATGCACGGTTCTGCAAATTCCCCTTGTAGCGACATTATAAGAGCCTAGCTGTTGAGAGCCATTCCTACGCAACAATGATGCTCCTTTTCTGTCTGGGAGGAAACTCCTATCAGCCAGGAATAGGGATGGTCCCAAACTATAGATAATTTGTTGTTGGTTTGAAAAATCATTATGTGGAAAGGCACATGAAAAGGGTTTTTCTCCTCTTTTCATATTGATGGCCCACTGGAAAGTCTTTTTAATTGGAAAATTTGATAAGAAAAATTCCAATAGTATCAGAGACACTGCCAAAGTTTTATTTGGAAATCATGAAAATGTTTTCCCACCGGATATGCCACTGATGCCCCATCGGCTTTGAGGATAGAGATCTCAGCGTTAGGGCTCATGCACACAAACAAATTTTTTCCCCACATCCAATCCACATTTTGTGTGGGTCAGATGCGGACCCATTCACTTCAGTGGGGCCGCAACAAATGTGGACAGTACACCGTGAGCTGTCCGCATCCATATGTCCATTCCCCAGCCCCGGAAAAAAAATAAAAAATTTAAATTTAAAAATAAATAAAATAGAACATGTCCTATTCTTGTCCGTTTTACGGACAAGGACAGTTTTTCAAAGGGCGGAATGCACACAGCCAGTATCCGTGTTTTGCTGATCTGCAATTTGTGGACTGCAAAACAGGCTACGGTCGTGTGCATGAGGAATCCATGCTAAAAACCCATTATCAAATCCACGTTCAATCCATCTCACAAGCTAGTGAATGGGGTTTCCACAAGCAGCTTAAAGTGTGTCATCATTAAATTGTTTGACCTATTGTTTAAATCATGTTTTTATGTTAGGCCCCATTCACACGTCCGCAATTTCGTTCCGCATTTCCGTTCCCGAAAAAATAGAACATGTCCTATTCTTGTCCACAATTGCGGAGAAGAATAGGCATATTCTATTAGTGCCGGCGATGTGCGGTCCACAAAATGCGGAACGCACATTGCAGTGTCCGTGTTTTGCGGATCTGTCACCCTCTCCACTGTGATTGGACCATGCTACAGCCAGGGAGAAGGAGACGCCCATTGAGAAACCTGGTGTCGCCTCCTCCCTGTACCGATGCTCAGCATTAACATACTGGGCAGGAAAACAGGGTGGGTGGGGGGAGTGAAAATAAAAGAATATTCATTATTCTCATGAATTCTATACAAAAAATCCACAGATAAGCCACATTGAATGAAAATCTATGAGTGGATCGACAGCAAATCTGAGTGAGAAATCCAACAGCTAGCCTTGGATTTCTGCTACAAATTATCTAGTAAAATACAAGTCATACTCGCCAGTCAAATCCTCAATGTGTGAGATTAGCTTTAATCTTAAGGACTATACCTAAACATAAGCAACCAAAACTTCACTTCATCCTCAACCTACCTTGTACATTGGTTGGTTGGTTTCAGGAGGAAAACTGAACACTAGGGATGTGCCTACAATAAAAAACAGATAATCACTTACCTAGCAGATCCCATGTTGATCCCAGTGTTTACCCCCAAACACTGGCCTCAGCACTGCACCCCTAAGGAGAGCAATTGGCTGCAGCCGTTACAGGTTGGCATGACGTCACTGCTGCAGCCAGGTACAAAAGGCCTGGCCGGTATAACCAGAGTGGCAGCAAGAGAACGGCTAGGAAAGTGATCCAATTCTTTATTGCAGGCACATCCCAAGTATTATCCTGTTTCCTCCTGTAACAATACATACATACCACCGTCACCATACACTGTCGATTATAAGCCCTCACGGGCTGGCTCCTCTATCTTTCTGTACCAGTCTGTAACTCGTCTTGTTCATGCTTATTGCAATTGTGTGTATTATGTATGTATATCCCTTTTCATACATACAGCGCCAGGAAATGAATGGCACTTTAATAATAAATAATATAATACAAATAATAGATGTGCAGGGAAATCAGTCTACATGGAAACTCTTAAATGGGTTTTCGAAGATTCTGATATTGATGACCTACCCATTTAAGATTGGCGGGTGTCGGATCAGTTGTTTGAGGAGGACACTGAACTCTGGTGAACAGCATGGACTCCTCACAGCTTACCAAGCACAGCACCATCAATTGTATAGTGGCTGTGCTTGGTATTGCAGCTCAGCCCCATTAACTTGAATGGGACCGAGTTGCACCTAGGCCATGTGACCAATGAATGTGTAACACCCCAGAGTTATGTTACTACACGCCTCTGCACTGCTACTATCTCCTAAGAGCCTTTATACTGTCATCTGATGTAATTTATATTATGTCCTCCACAAATGTGCATATAAATCCATGTTAATCATATATGTCATTTGTCTGGTTACCAGCAGGTGGTAGCAATCCTTTGGCAAGTAAAGTTTAGTTTAGTGTTTAGTGAATCTAAGCTGGAATGGATTATTCCAGTTTAGCTCCCCCTCTGTGGAAAGGTGGGCTGGTCCCACATCCTGCAGCATGGGTGGAGAAGGAAGTTAGAGTCAGTGTAGCCTTCCCCCTTGCTAGGGGAAGGCTGTGTGATAGTATCCAGGAGACCCCCTGTATAGGGAAGACAGCAAGGACCTAGCCTCGGCTGAGACTTGGCCATATATCCAGTCTGAGCAACTTCAGCTCAGCTGGATAAGGAAAGCAGAAACTACAGACAAACTCCAACAAACTCCAGAGTTCCAGGAAGAAAGCATCCCCTAAAAATCCATCTGTGAGATAAGTCTAGAGTTCTAGGAGAAGCCAATTCCTCCTCAGCTAGTCTGTCCCCACACAGCAGAAGGTACCAGAGATTTGTGCAGAAGCTAATCCTGCCACAATTACAGGGCTACCAAGCAGACATTTATCCTGCAAGCTCCACATTTAAAGCAGAAGTACTCATTCCTGCCAATGATTGCCAAAACCTGCTGGGACCAAGAGACGAAAAGCTGTATACTGCTTGGATGCAAATTACCTCAAGTAAAGCAACGTTTGAACTTCATCTAAAGGTCTGAACATTATTTCTTCAGCAAAATTCCTCTATTACTCCTATTATCATTACACTCAAATTTATTGCATGTGTGCCAGGAGTCCGGCTGTACCCAGATAGGACACCGTGACAACTACCACTACCCTACAGTGACATTATAGGCCATTACACTACTCTAGCATTCCTAATCTGGGACGTGCGTTGTAACACCTTGAAAGGGCCCTGGATAGAACCCTGTGCACGCTGCAATTGGCGTCACAACAAATACAAGATATATTATCCAACCGACCCAATCGCTGCAAATGTAGGCCTTCAAACAGCTGATAGAATGCCAAAAATTCTAGATTTTGGAGAACCTCTTTAAGACTCTTTAACCCATTAGGGACCGGGCTCATTTTCACCCTAAGGACCAGGCCCTTTTTTTGCAAATCTGACCAGTGTCACTTTATGTGGTGATAACTTTAAAAACGCTTTTACTTTTTCGTCACATATTGTACTTCATGACACTGGTAAAATGGAGTAAAAAAATAATAATTTTTATTTTATTTTTTAAATACCAAATTTGCCAAAAAGTTGGAAAAATTTGCAAATTTCCAAGTTTCAATTTCTCTACTTCTATAATACATAGTAATACATACAAAATACATTCCCCATATGTCTACTTCATGTTTGGATCATTTTGGGAATAATATTTTATTTTTGGGGGATGTTACAAGGCTTAGACGTTTAGAAGCAAATCTTCAAAAACCCACTTTTTAAGGACCAGTTCAGATCTGAAGTCACTTTGTGAGGCTTACAGAATAGAAACCACCCAAAAATGACCCCATTATAGAAACTACACCCCTCAAGGGATTCAAAACTGATTTTACAAACTTTGTTAACCCTTTAGGTGTTCCACAAGAATTAATGGTAAATAGAGATACAATTTCAAAATTTCACTTTTTTGGCCGATTTTCCATTTTAATAATTTTTTTCCAGTTACAAAGCAAGGGTTAACAGCCCAACAAAACTCAATATTTATGGCTCCGATTCTGTAGTTTACAGAAACACCCCATACGTGGTCGTAAACCGCTGTACAGGCACATGGCAGGGCGCAGAAGGAAAGGAATGCCATATGTTTTTTGGAAGGCAGATATTGCTGGACTGGTTTTTTGACACCATGTCCCATTTGAAGCCCCCCTGATGCACCCCTAGAGTAGAAACTCCCAAAAAAGTTACCCCATTTTAGAAACAATGGTATAGGGTGGCAGTTTTGTTGGTACTATTTTAAGGTACATATGATTTTTGGTTGCTTTATATTACACTTTTTGTGAGGCAAGATAACAAGAAATAGTTGTTTTGGCACAGTTTTTATTTTTTGTTACTTACAACATTCATCTGACAGGTTAGCTCATGTGGTATTTTTATGGACCAGGTTGTCACAGACGCGGCGATACCTAATATGTACACTTTTTTTATTTATGCAAGTTTTACACAATGATTTCATTTTTGAAACAAAAAAAATAAAAAAAATCATGTTTTAGTGTTTCCATTTTCTGAGAGCCATTTTTTTTTCCATTTTTTGGGCGATTATCTTGGGTAGGGTATGATTTTTGCGGGATGAGATGACGGTTTGATTGGCACTATTTTGGGGTGCATATGACTTTTTGTGATGTAAGGTGACAAAAAAATGGATGTGGCGATACATAAATAAAGTATACATATTAAGTAAGTTTTACACAATAACAGCTTTAAAAAAATAATGATGTTTTAGTGTCTCCATATTCTGAGCCATATTTTTTTTATTTTTTGGGCGATTGTCTCAGGTAGGGGCTCATTTCTTGCGGGAAAATGAGATTGGTACTATTTTGGTGGGCATACGCCTTTTTGATCGCTTGCTGCTGTACTTTATTTTTTTACAGTGTTTATCTGAGGGGTTAGGTCATGTGATATGTTTATAGACCCAGTCGATACGGACACCGAGATACCCAATATGTAAACTTTTTTTCCCCCCTATTTTTTGTAACTTTATTTGGGGAAAATTACGTTTTTGTTTATTTTAACTTGAAACTTAATTTTTTTTTGGGGGGAACTTAATTTTTTAAACTTTTTTTTTCACTATATTTTTGTTCCAGTTTGGGACTAACTTTTGGGGGTCTAATCCTTTACAATGCATTCCAATACTTCAGTATTGGAATGCATTGGCTGTATGAGTAATACAGTGTGTATTATTCATACAGCTTCCTGCCTGTGACATCCAGGGGGCTGGATCTCACAGGCTCGTCACCGGAAGGCCACGCCGATGCCTAAGGAAGGCATTGCGCTGCCTTTTTATGCCATCGGGTCCCCCCTACAACCCCCCGGGGACCCGATGGCACCGCCGCCGCACCATAAAAAGCCGCAAACCGCAGGTCTGAATTGACCTGCGGTTTGCGGCGATCGCTGCGCATTGACCCAAGGTGCCTGCTCAATGATTTGAGCAGGCACCTTGTTCCGATCACCACCCGCCGGCGATCGGAAATACACATTCCAGTTTTAACGATTACATTTATTGCTTTAGATAACAGGATGTCAAACAATTTTCTAATATAACCTATTTAAAATTTCGCTTGCAGACCTTTGTCTTATCTGTACTTATATGGTGAATTAAAAACTATAACCTGGCGTGCAAAAAATAAGCCCAAATACAGGTACATTGATGGAAAAAACAAAAAAGTTATAGCTCTTGGAAAGCGATTATGAAAAAAATCTGTGAGGTCACTAAGAGGTTAAGGAAAAAATATATAACTGTTCAGTCCATTTTAGTCCTGTAAAATGCATCAGTAGGAGATCTACATAGGAATAAACATGGCATTGGTCACGTGAGTCATCATATGACCCTCAAAAGTATCATGTGACCTGACTTTCCATCAACTATCCAGGTATCTAACAGGTGAACAGTGGTGTACTGAAGAGCAGAACATATACACTGTATACAGTACTACAACCTGCAGCAGCACCTCGTGTCTGTCAGTGTAGAAGCACATCTGTGTCCTGATTTTTTTTTATATTAAACTTTATTAACATGACAACATCAGTTAGAGACAGGTAGCCATTTTACAAATCACTACAGACAGGCTATAATGAATTACTGTAAAAAAAAAATATAAAAATCACGATTCTACCACCAGTCCGTATGTACTTATCACATGAATGTGTCCTGCGTGCTGACCCAGCACATGTATGGCATATAACACTGCTTCATGAATATTAGGGTGTATAGAGTGTCCCACGATTGATGCCTGCATATAGGGGTCAACTGCCTTATATAAGAAAGGTATGTTTACAGAATTTTAAATACATGTATATTAGAAAAGTGTATGATTTCCCATTATATAAGCAAATAAAAATAAAAATAAAAAATACCCCTTTAAGTTAGAATGCATTTTATAGTTGCAGTAATGTTTAACTCAGTACATTAAGACAAATCACTTGTGGCCTATGACGGCTTCGCAAAGACTGCAAAATCCCTCAATCAGCATTTATCTGTTCACAAACTATTGCATATATTGCCGGCAACAAGTTAGCAAAAGCAAGAACAAGAGCTCATAATGACACAATGGTGTGCAGTGCAGCAGTTCCAACATAATTAGTGTCTGTCATATCTTTAATTTTGACCTTCTTTGCTCTAGTTACTTCAAGACCTCAGCGTATAAGAAATGCATAAGTGGCGTATTCAGCCTCAGGGCCACAAGTTGGAATCCAAGGCTTTGTCATCAAAGATAAAGCAGCAAGCAGACAATTAGTGTTCTTCAGCCAGAAAAGTAGAGGTGTCAACATCCTCACAATCAGAGTTATTGGAAACACCGTCCCCAAAATGCAACAATATTACAATCAGCAAGGAGGAGAACAACAAATTCTCATTTTGAAATGACTGCTATGAGACCTTAGGAGAACACGCGTCAGCCCTGCTTATGACCCGGCCTATTAAATGTAAATTTAACTAAAATTCTCCCTGCTGTGCGTTTGTCTGGGAGCAAAGACAGTGGGATATAAAAGGGAATTAATTCTCTGCTAAAAGAGGATAAAAGCAAATGGAGGAGAGTTCTTTCCCTTAGAAGGAACTGGTATTTAACCATGTAACAAAATGTGACCACAGATACAATTTAGACAATAACAAAGCAGGCACAAATAGATTTTATAAATCACAATGGTATGGTATTATGTGAAGAATGTACAAAGCTGAGGACATCACGTCTACCCACAAACATTCGGTGATTAATCCAGACCTGTCAGATTGCTATTATTGCAAGCATGATCAATTCAAATTTTATCACGCGTCCTTCAAAGTTAAAACATTTCACTCAATCAAATACAATCTTTTTGTCATAAGGTATTTTTTCATCATTATAACGGAATCACAGCAATGCTCTGTGAACAGAATTTATACAAAGGGCAGAAAGTCTAGCGTTTGCTGTTAAAGTGTCGCCGTCCTTGGTAACAGACACAGAAGATGGCAGAGAGGAAGGCAGCGCGGGGCGTGTCAGCTAGCAGAGATCCTGAGCCTGATGGAAGAACTGCTTGTGAACATCACAGGAGCTAGTCCTTATGCAACAGCCCCAGAGTGGCATTACCACCTTTGCACCCTGCTACTGTCTTTATTGGTTAACCTCATGTCATGATGCATGTTTATTCCAGGTCCAAACACTGTGCATTTCCTATTTTGCAACTGTTACGTTCAAGTGTAATGTGCTGCAGGTGGCAGCAAACACTGCAGAGCTATAGTTAAATAGAATGAAGCTTTTCATTCCATTCTAACCCCCCTCTGTGAAGGAGTGGGCAAGTCCCACGTCCTGCAGGAAGGGTGGGGACTAGTTTAGTAGCAGTCTAGCTTACCCCCTGCTATGGGAAGGAAGCAGGTGCTGGGCACGTCGCTGTTAGACGTGCCCATGCCCAAGCCAAGCTAGCTAGAGCACCTTCAGCTCTGCTGGATATGGAAGCCACAGCTGAGAACCTCAGGAGGAAAAATTCCCTGGTATAATCTAGAGTCAGACTACAGAGAGAAGTTGCAGCATAGACTCATAGAGAAGCAAAGATGCTATTTAAAGAGGACCTTTCACTAGAATAAAACTTATAAACTAACTATACAGGCATGTAGAGCGGCGCCCAGGGATCCCCCTGCACTTACTGTTATACCTGGGCGCCGCTCCATTCTCCCGGTATAGCCTCCGGTATCTTCATAGTCTCCTTCTCCCATGCTGTAGCGCTGGCCAATTGCAGCGCTCAGCTCATAGCCTTAGAGGCTTTTTTTTCTCTCAGGCTATGAGCTGAGCGCTGTGATTGGCCAGCGCTACGGCATGGGAGAATGAGACGCCGGCAGGTTCCCCTGGGTGGAGCCTAACTATGAAGATACCGGAGGACATAACGGGAGAACGGAGCGGCGCCCAGGTATAACAGTAAGTGCAGGGAGATGCCTGGGCGCCGCTCTACATGTCTGTATAGTTAGTTTAGAAGTTTTATTCTAGTGAAAATGTCCTCTTTAAGCCTGTCAGTACAGCAGAGTCAGAGAGCAACCAGTGTAGCAAAGACCAGTTTGCCTGCCAGAGTTTTAATACCAAAGCCTTCTGGAACTAACAAAGTCTGTAAACCATTTGAAGAAACATTTATGCAAAGTAAAGCTGCTTTTTAACTTCATCACAAGGTCTGGACTCAATTTATTCTTCACCCCTAAGTTAACTTTTCCCCTTTTTCTGCTGCGGAGCCAAAGCCTGGGGTCCAGTGTATCCAGGTAGGAGCACCGTGACACAAAACTTTAAGGGACATTGTAGGCCACCCTATAACACTCGGCTATTCCTACACCTGGGTACCCACCACCATTGCTTTAAAAATAGGGCCCTGGGTCGCGGAGAACGATGCAACTGGCGTCAAGAGACTCTGTCCAATCTCAAAAAGATACATAGAGGGAAGTAAGGGAAAGGACGTCTAAGCAGTATAGTGGTGGCCAAACCCACAGAAGGGAGACGCACTATGCCTCTGAGTGAAATGGATCTAGCTCTGCAGCTGAAAAGTGGAATAAATTAGGCTGAAAAAGACATAAGGGAATTCTCTCACAGTATGATATATAAGAGTGTATTACTGTACGGCGGCGGCACAAAACGCATGGCTTCATAGCAACCAATGACGCCATGCACTCCTGCACTAAGCAGGATGCCAGTCCGGTATCTCACGGACTGTGTTCCACGGACGTGTGAAAGAAGCCTAAGGCCCTCTTTAAATAGCCCTCCGAACGTGTGGTACTGAAAGTGTCATCCTCGCTTGTTCCCCGATGCTCTATTCCTGCCCCCTGGCTCCATTTATAAACAGGCTGGAGACTGGAAGACTGCCGAACGGACCCACAGCACTGGAACAGAGCAGGCAAGCATGATTATTTTCATTAGGCAACACACAATCTGGGAGATAGTTAAAAAAAAAAAAAAAAGGTCTAAAATCCTGTAAAACCCCTTTAAGGGTCCATTCACACATCTGTGTGTGTTTTGCGGATCCGCAAAACACGGACAGCAGCAATGTGCGTTCCGGATTTTGCGGACCGCACATTGCCGGCACTAAGAGAATATGACTAGTCTTGTCCGCTATTGCGGACAAGAATAGGACATGTTCTATTTTTTTTCAGGATCGGAATTGCGGACCCAGAAGTGCGGGTCTGCAATTCCGATTGGGACCGCATGTCGTGTGGCCCCATAGAAATGTATGGGTCCGCAATTCCATTCCGCAAAATGCGGAATGGAATTGCGGATGCATGAATGGAGCCTTAGGGTTCTTCAAACTTTGATTAATCGTTGCAGCCCTAAAATAAATTATATATATATATATATATATATATATATATATATATATATATAAAAATAAATATATATATATATATATATATATATATATATATATAATGGCAGCACAGACAAACATTAATGGCACATGGGTGCAAGGCCCAATGGAATAAGCAATTACCCACACATAAAAAACTAAAAAGGGCTGCACTCCCAAAAATTAAAAGAAAAATATTTATTCACCCAGAGGTACAGAAACGTTTCAGCTCTACAATAGAGCCTTGAGAAAGGCTTTATTGTTGAGCTGAAACGTCACTGTACCACTGGGTGAATAAATAGTTTTCTTAAAAAATTTTGGAGTGCTGCCGTTTTTCTTATATATATATATATGGCAGGCAGCACTCCAAGTATGGTGAAAAAAGGTAATGACCCGTTTATTCCCAGGCAACCATTCAGCCCACTCAATGGGGCCTTTGTCAAGCCCCATTGAGTGGGCTGAAACGTTGCCTGGGAATAAACGGGTCATCACCTTTTTTCACCATACTTGGAGTGCTGCCTATTTTTTGGATATATTGTATAAAGAGGAAAAGTTGCCTACCTTCCCTGAGGACTTGCACCCAATTTACTTCTTTTCACTGTTGCTTTTTGATTATATATATGAAAAAATAGAAAAAAGAAAAGAAGCAGCACACAAAAAAGCTATATGTGGGTGCAACAAATCCTCCTGAGGGACCTGAGACCAAGGCCCTAAGTGTAGATAAAAGAGCAAAAGGAAGGCAGCACTACAGGTTGTGATAAAAAAAAGTGGACGGTTTATTCACCCAACCAGCAGCAACTTTTCAGCTCTCTCTATGGAGCCTTTGTCTAGCTAGACAAAGGCTCCATAGAGAGAGCCGAAACGTTGCTGCTGGTTGGGTGAATAAACCGTCCACTTTTTTTTATCACAACCTGTAGTGCTGCCTTCTTTTTGCTCATTATATATATATATATATATATATATATATATATATATATATATATATATATATATATATATATTTTTTTTTTTTTTTTTTTTTTTTTTTCAGGGGGTTGTCCCACGAAAAATATTCCGTCATTTTCAAAACATTACCAGGATCTGAATATTTTTGTAATTGCATGTAATAAAAAATGTAGCATAGTCACTGAGTTATTTGATAAAATGTATCTGTATAGCATCACCTGTTTTATTTTTTTAATTTCTTTGACCTGCTCACTAAAAAGGCCGCACATGCTCAGTTTCATCCTGAGTTGTGATAGACAGAGCATGGACACGCCCCCTTATATGCAGCAGAAAAGATACTCCCCCTGAGCTGTCAGCTTGATATAAATCTAGCAGAGCAATGAATGTGGAGATCTCTGGATCCATGTGAGGTACAGGGCTGGTTCTAGCTTTGCTAAAAGAAGCCGTCATGTACTATATGATTTCCATTTTTTACATTAGTCATGGGATAATCCCTTTGCATGACTGCATGGAGATCTCCACACCTCCAATATAGATCTCCAAGCAGTCATGCACACCTGACCAGTTAGTCTGCCCTGGAGGCTGGTTTTAAAGTCAGTATAAAACAGAGTCTTCTTATATAGCACCTACCAGTAGCCATTTGGCTCCAGGAGAAGTATATAGTGGGCTCAGCATGCATGTTGGTACTTTCATCCCTGGATCCGATGGAAGCTGTTATGGCACCGGACAGGGTTAAAAGCAGAGTGTGCTTGGCGTGCATGCTGTGCCTGCGCTCCCTGGACTTTGTGTGGCTGTCGTTACCCATAACAGGTAGGAACTAGTGTTAGGGACCACTCATGGAGGCGACCTTGACGTGGTGAGTGGCTTATTATGCTTTGGCCAAAATGTACACCAATGCCTCATTCAACATCCAGCATAGAGGCAGGGCAGAGTGCTGGTTGCAGAGTGCTATTGCATTTGTGTTTTTGCGTTTGTATCTGTATTTCGCCATAGCAATCTGCACCTGCATAGGGTTGTGCGGGCTGAACCCACCACATTTTTTTCTTTATATTAAAGTTATGTGGGTCAAAATATAGTGATGAAAAGAAATACATTTTATCCCAAGTTTTTATTTTTTTCAGAGAATGGGCACAGGTCAGTTTTACTGCAAAGGGAATTCTATTAAAAAGTACAACTTGTCTATTTATAAAAAAAAAAAAAAAAAAAAAAAAAAAAAAAGAGCCCCCATACGGCTATGTGAAAAAATTAAATAAAAATTAAATAAGAAGAAGCTTATGGCTCAGGGAAGGCAGGGAGCAAAAAAACAAAAACAGAAGGTCCTGAGAGGGTTAGAGGGTTTTTGTCACTTCGGCAAGTAGCATTCATCATGGAGAGAAAGGTAATACAAGACAATTACTAATGTGATGTGATTGTCCATATTGCTTACTTTCCTGGATGGAGTCATTTTTCCATCACCTTATGCACTGCTCGTTTCCATGGTTACAGACCACCCTACAATCAGTCATTGGTGGCCGTGCTTGCACACTGTAGGAAAAAGCACAATTCTCTCTGGTGGCTGGGACCATGGGGGCGCACATAGGCTGGTGCTTTTTCCTATCGTGTACAAGCACGGCCACTGCTGCTGGATTGCAGGGTGGCCATAACCATGGAAACGAGCAGCGTATAATGTGATGGAAAAAATTAATCAAGCCAGCAAAGGAGGCAATAGGGACAAACACAATACATTAGTAAGTGCTTTGTACTAACTGAAGTGAGACAACCCCTTTAAAAATAGCATTTAGCATAATATGTCTGCTTGGAAATCTCAAAGATATGGCTGCAAACACATTGGTCATTATTACAGATAACCTTTCCCCACTTTCTTACCATCACAACTACACTTACACTTAAAAAAATAAAAAATAGATAAAAAATAAAAACTCCGTGTCACATCTATTTATTTTTCGAGGGATCTACAGTATGTTGGGTTTCTTATGTTCAGGAGAAGATAAGTGGCGGTTTTATCTCTAATTAGCTGTTCGTGGAAAGAATCCCTTTGTCTAAGCGAATGCTCAGGCTGCCTGGATCAGCGGGGAACACCTCACAGCTGGGCTGTCATGAGAAAGACGCAGATCAATATCAGAAATGTACCTGTTTTAATGATAGAATTGTGAAGGTAAAGACAATCAAACAGCGTGGCGTTTCTTGAGCTCCAACCATCATTTTTACAAAACCTAAAGTTTCCTTTATATCACTTAAATATATAAAAACAGTATTACTTATAAGAAAGTTTTGCAACAAAGATGAACTTTGGAAAAAGGTAAAAAACTTCAAAAAGTCCAAAACTTGCTATTCGTTGCGTGTAGGCTGGAGGTGGCGGATTCCGTTTTACATAAAATTAGTGAAAATAACATTCTGCAGACATAGTGAAGAGAGATGAGCATATTTCCTGTCATGAAATTCGTTCACGCTTCATTTACTGGTAAAAGGTGAATTGCGTTATGGATTTCATTACCACGGACCGCGACGCAATTCTATGACGGAATGCATAACGGAATGCCTTTAGAGGCATTCCGTTATTCATTGCGTTATTTTAGAAGTCTATGGGCTGCAAAACAAATCAGTTCCGTTTCCGTTTTGCAGGGGAGTCCTCTAAAGGCATTCCGTTATACATTCCGTCATAGAATTGCGTTCTGGTCCGTGGTTACTGAATCTATAACGCAATTCTGCTTTTACCAAAGAAGCGTGAACACATTTCAAAATATGAAATTCACTCATCTCTACTAGCGACGCTCCGATGCACACACTGTAGTTACTCTGCGCACAAGTATGCAACACACTAATTGGAAAGGTTTCCTTTGGGATGTCTGCAGATTTAACATGAAAATAATCACCATTTTACATGTTCTGACTAATTCTCTGGTATATTCTCAGAATAGGTAAATACATTAAAGGGGATATCCAACACCTATAATGCCACTCAAAATTCCCAGGGCCCTCATACAAGTTATACTTACCTCGTTCACCCGTACCCACATCGCTTCTGATGCCCGCCGCACGGATCAAAACATCCATCGCGGGGGGGGGGGGGGGGGGAGTAGGGTGTAAGGTTTTGCCAGTAGCAGGGCAAGACTGGAACAAGCCTCCCTAGCATTACGGGTGACGCTAGAGCGGCTCATTCCCATTGCTGCCTGCTATTAGATGCCCCACCCCTGTCACCGGATGTTTTTATACTCAACGGGGAGATGCAGCGGTGGCCGTGCGTGCGGGAATCAGAAGCGGTGCGGGTGCTGGGGAGCGAGGCAGGTATAACCTACATGAGGGTCCCGGGCATTTTAAGGAGCAATATAGGTGTTAGATAACCCCTTTAACACCATTTTTATTCTACTTTGCAACAAACATTAAAAGTTTTTTCCCAACTAAGCATTGATGTCATACTAAAGGGATTCTCCCGCCATTTATACTGATGACCCATCGTCAGGATAGGTCATCAATATCTGATCAGACACCCCCACGATCAGCTGTTTGAAGAGGAGGTCACACTCCATACGAGTGCTGCTCTCCTGTGTGTAATGACAAGTACTCACTCCACTGAAGTGAATGGAGCAAGTACTTGGCATTACACTGCACCGCCGAAACTGCCGAGATGCCAGGCAGTGTAATGAACAGGAAGCAGGGCTCGCATGGAGCATGGCCTCGTCTTCAAACAGCTGATTTGTGGGGGTGCCGGATCCCCACCGAACAGATGTTGATGACCTATCCTGATGAAAGGTCATCAATATAAATGGTAGGACAACCCCTTTAATTAGAAGAGGTTGTCGAGATCAGA
This sequence comes from Bufo gargarizans, assembly GCF_014858855.1. NCBI lineage: Eukaryota > Metazoa > Chordata > Amphibia > Anura > Bufonidae > Bufo > Bufo gargarizans. Next base: position 675,694,485 of record NC_058080.1, read on the forward strand.
CGAGCGGAAAGCCACCGAGCAGCAGCTCTTGTGGCACATCAGAATGGTCAGGTTTACAACTCCTTTATAGCAACCGCTGCAGAGGAAACGAACAGCACAGGCGACTACCCCTGTAATATCAGGTGCTGTGTTACGGTGGTCATAATATGGAGCTGCACCAAAATTAGTGACGTGGCGCTATGCATACTGAACAAAACCTACATGGATACTCCTGTTCAGATTATGCTTTACAGTACTAGATCAACACAAGGCAGGTGGATGTGCGATTTATGGTCCTGATTTATCAAAACCAGCATGTGTTATACTGGTCTTCATTAGGGACTGCGCTGGCCTCCAGGCCTTGCCATAAATGAAACGTCTCTGTCCAGGCATCAGACCGAAATGTGTGGCAGCTCCGCGGCGCTGTAGATTTCAGTCATTATTTACTCCAGTTTCGAGAAAATAATGATAAATTTGTCGGGGACGGCGGCCCTGCTCTCACACCCCCCCTTCTCTTTTTTGAATACCAGGCAAGGACGACAGCTGCAACTTAAGAAGTCACAATGGCATTTTTTATGTAAAAAAACATTGTAATGTGACATTTTAAAGCTTGTACACTGGTGTAGGGGGAATAATAAAGTCTTTCTCTACAATGTTGCATTCCTATTCATTGTCTCATATTTTGTTTTTGTTTTTTATGGGATCATCACTCCACCCATTCGACCCAAGTGCCTTTGATTAGCGTTAAAAGAAGACCTGTCACCTCTCCAGACAAGTCTGCTTGAGTAACTACTACTATTTGCATCCCCCTTGTAATAAGAATAGGTGTTCCAAATTTGTATGATGTTCCATCCCTATATTATTCCTGCTAGAAGTTATGAATGAATTTCGAGCAGTTTGCAATAAGGCGCAGATGGGTGTTACTAGTTGGGGAGGGAGGTGTACCGCCACAGTTTGACACTGGCTGCACTGACTGAATAGTGTCACACTGTGCAGGGACATCCCCCCCCCCCCCCCATCCCAAACTGGTAACACCTAGCTGGCCCATCATTGCAAACTGCTAACAATTCATCCATAACTTCTAGCAGGAATAATAAAGGAATGGCACAACATAGAGCCATAAGAATAAATGTTTCCGAATTGCTATTACGTGGGGAACGCAAGTAGCTACCAAAACAGGCATGTCAGGAGTGGTTACAGTTCCTCTTTAATACCCACGTGGTCTCTGATTACTGAATGCCACATGGAAATGTTCATTTTTGAGATCTGTTCAGATCATGCAGTGCTGCGTGGCGGCTGCTGTGCCTGCGGGCTGGTGCGGCCCAGAGCCAGGGAGTCAGCAACAACATGTGTGGACATGGTCTAAAGGGATTTATTCTGCTTATAATTTTAGATAATGAGCTGCAGAAGAATGGTTCTCATCACCTAATTAATGGAGTTTTCTCTACAGATCGTCATGACTCCAGCTCCTCGAACCACCAGCAATAAAAGCAACAGCCAGTCACACATTTGGAAATATGGCATAGCCACTTATCAGCCTCCAGCTCTGGTTCATTGAGGGGGACTCCTGAGACTGCGATGCCCACACACTTTAATGTGTCAAAGTTGGACCCCCTTGTTTCTGATTTTCCTTTTGTTATACAGTATATAGAGCTGTGGAAAAGTATATGCGCCCTTCCCAATTTCATTTTTTATTTTTGCATATTGGCCACACTTGAATGTTTCAGATCAAACTACTTTTAATATTACACAAAGATAACCCAAAACTGCAGCAGAAAAGTCACTCCCCTGGAGTTGTGATAGGCAGAGCATGGGCACGCCCCCTGAGCTGTGATAGGCAGAGCATGGAAACGCCCCCTTATCTGCAGCAGAAAAGACACGCCCCCTGAGCTGTGATAGGCAGAGCATGGAAACGCCCCCTTATCTGCAGCAGAAAAGACACGCCCCCTGAGCTGTCAGCTTGATATAAATCTAGCAGAGCAATGAATGGGGAGATCTCTGGATCCATGTGCGGTACAGGGCTGGTTCTAGCTTTGTTAGAAAGAGATTGTCATGGACTATATGATGTCCGATTTAAATTTTTTACATTAGTCATGGGATAACCCCCTTAAGGATGACGTCCTCCATATGCCAAGCCTCTCACTCCAGTCTCCAAGAGTTCTCTCAAGCTGCACCCGTTCTCTGCGTCCCACCCCCATGCAATTAGGTTAATTCCCAACATCTACAGTTTTACGCGCTCCCTAAAAACACATCTTTTTTGGGTGGCCTATCCATTCCTCTAATCTAACTCTTCTCCATTCACCCCATCAATACTTATCCTCATCCTTTAGAGCCTGATCCATCACCCAACTTTATCCACCACACCTCATGCACTCAGAAGCCCCACAAATATCGGTTGGTGACCGTCTCATGCAGCGTTATATATCGCTCTGTGCCTTTAACAGTATTTTCAATAGAACTGATTCTTAACTAAATACAATTCTTGTAAAAATTCTGCAAAATCCCAAACTAATTTCTAGAAATTCAACCGTTTCTAATCAATGATGTACACAATTCCACAATGAGAAAGACACTTGGCAAAACCAGTTATGTTTAGGGGAAATTACTTTTTCACATGGGTGATATAGGTTGTTTTTTATCTTCAGTAAATGGAATGATCACTTAAAACTGCAATTTGTGTATTGTTTTTAACAGTTGGATAATCTGAAATGCTTAAAGGGAACCTGTCACCGGGATTTTGTGTATAGAGCTGAGGACATGGGTTTCTAGATGGCAGCTAGCACATCCGCAATACCCAGTCCCCATAGCTCTGTGTGCTTTCATTGTGTAAATAAAAAATATTTGATACATATGCAAATTAACCTGAGATGAGTCCTGTACGTGAGATGAGTCAGGGACAGGACTCATCTCAGGTTAATTTACATATGTATCAAATCGGGTTTTTTACACAATAAAAGCACACAGAGCTATGGGGACTGGATATTGCGGATGTGCTAGCGGCCATCTAGCAACCCATGTCCTCAGCTCTATACCCAAAATCCCGGTGACAGGTTCCCTTTAAAGAGCATCTGCCAGCATGATCAACCCTAGTAAACCAGGCATAATGTCTGGTAGGGTTCAACATACAGACTGTAATGACACTTCTGTTGCAACAATAAGTGGTGGTGTTTTTAGAGAAATGTGTATTTTATTTTTATGTTAAAGGCTTGCCTTGTCCCTCAGAGCACCATTTCCCCATCTCCTCTCTTCCACTGCCACTACCCTTCCAGGTATCCTAACTGTTCAGGCACCATGCCCTGAAATCTCACACATGTGGCCTGCGAGACTGCAATCAGCGCATGCGCAGTTCGGATCTCAGAGCGGTGCACCAGCAGTATGCCTTGTTTACTAGGGTTGATTATGCTGACAGATGTGCTTAGCAGCAATTTTGACAAATTGGCAAAAACTAAAGAAGAAAAATCCAAACTATAGGATCTTTGTTATGTCAGGTGTCGTTGTATTCAACTTTTGTAACAGGTTTGACTTGTGTTTTCCCAGCTCTGAGAACCTCTAAGTGCCTAAGGGAGGTCAGACAGACTAGACAATCCCCATAACACAGCAACTATTGCATTCAAAGTACACATATTGCTTTGTGCACCCTAGGGGAGGAAGAAAACTCTTTTACCACACTTAACAGGATTATGGGCAGAGCAAATCGGAATTCACCTGCAATGTGCAGACAAGGTATGACTTTTCACGCTTTTTTTACCAACTTCTTTTCTAAGTAGCTTGTCATCATACCTACAGCTGATATCTCAGAACCCTGATAAGATGGCTTAAACCTGCAATTATTGCATTATTATAGGCACAGAGGTGACACATTTCAAAGCTGATACAGTAGCATCACAGCATTTTTTTTATTATTATTTAAACACCAAAACCGCAAAATATCCAAAAGGAAGAGAAAATAAATCCCAAAGATGGACCTTATTCTTCTCACAGGACTGGATTCCCCGCTGCCTAGACACAGCCATAAGTCTGTATATATTCCCAGTAGTTTCCACCAGGGGTGCAATATCGTTCCTTTTGTAAGTTAATGTAAATGGCACTTTGAGGATGCGGGTAAAACACTAATATTTTATTGAGTAATATCTTAATGTAAATTCTCAAATATCTGATTGAATCCTCCTTCAACTGTGTTACTTTATTTCCTGTACGTATATTGAAGCAAATATTCCACAGCACTGTACAAAGTTGGACACCATTCACATCAGTCCCTTCCCTGAAATGAACCCTATTTTGAACTCAGACACAAACTAGGGCCAGAAGAAACTGAATAACCTATCAATATGCCTTTGGAGCGTGGAAGGAAATTGTAGTCTCTGGAGAAAACCCACGCAAACATGCCGAAAACACACAAACTCCACGTAGATGAAGAATTCGAACACAGGACTCCAGTCCTAGACAGACATGAATATTGGGAACAACATGCAAAACAAACCTTCCAGTGGATCGCCAATGTGTATGTAAGAAGACTATATGGCATTTCCTACTATGGTCATTCTTGATATTATCTGCTGTATGTGGTGCATTTCATAAGCCATGTCTCCTTGTTGGTCAAATCTAGTGTGCTGTCCACATTGAGGTGCTGTCTATAGGATGGCTGAAGATGGAGGGTCATGTGACCAGTCACATCACTCAGCCTCCTCCATTCAATTACATCGCACCTGCACCAAATTTCATTTTTTTTGCAGGATGATCTGGGGCGTGTATGACTTTTTGATAACTTTTTCAATTTTAGCTCAAACTCATTACCAGCATAGAACCCTTCCCTCAATCTCCACGGGTAGAAAACGTTCCTGCCCATATAGGACCACAGCATCGGAGGGGATAAATGTATGCGGTCGGCATTACCGCCAATCACGGACATTAGCCACGGGTGCCAGCCTATGGTGCTCGCTCTGCTCTGGAGATAGTGACATCTTAAAAGATCCGACATCCACTGTACATGTGTGGTGGATGTCGTTAAGGAGTTAAAGGGAATGCATCACCAAGTTTAACTAAAACTGAAACATTAAAGGATAACTGTCACATTTTTTTTTTTATTTGCTAATTTATTAGACTAGGCATGTATACCTGAGTTAGTCTGTCAATGATTGTCAAAAAATCTGTAATTACCTTATAATAACAGCTTTCATTAATGTCTCCTGTCCCTTTCCACTGCTCCCTGCTAGGGCTCATCTGTCTCCGGCTAGGAAGACGGAGGGGCGTTCCTTTACACTGCATGCCTGCATTAGGCTTCAGAGTGAGGAGGCGTGTCCAGGGCTCCAGATAGCAACCAAATTGGTCGCCAATGCGACTTAGATTTGCTAAATGGCGACAAGACTTTGTAGTCTTGTCTCCATTTGCGCCTAGACCCTCCGGTGCTTTGCCTCTCACACAGGAGGAACTGACATGGGACGCACTGCTGTCAGCGCGTGCCATGTTCTTCTCAACAGCACAGGGGAGAAGGAGGCAGTCCCTCCCCCCTGTGCCGCTGCCACCAATGGGCTGATAGCAGGGAGGAGGAAGGGAGGGGCTGTGGCCACTGCACCACCAATGAATATAGTTTATGCTTAATACAAATGCAGGCTGCGCTAAACTATATTCATTGGTGGTGCAGTGCACCGAACACCCCTCCCCCAAACCCCTGTATTATAAAGTAGAATCATTGGTGGCAACCCTCCCCACCAAGTATTATAATCATTGGTGGCAGTTCTGATAGGAGCCCCAGCAGTGTAAGCCTGAGGCTCCGATTAGTTACCATGGCAGCCAGGACGCTACTGAAGCCCTGGCTGCCATAGTCTGCTCCCTGCTGCTGTGTGCACAAAGCACAGGGCAACAGGGACAGTGAAAAGTCCTATTCACCCTGAGAGAGCTCTATCAGGGTGAATAGGACAAGGAATGAAAGATCTCAGGTTCTAGCCCCTAAGGGGGGAAATAGTTATTAAATAAAAAGTAAAACAAAAACAAAAAAAAAAAAACACCAAAATGTTAAGTTTAAATCACCCCCTTGCCCAATTTTATATATAAAATATATAAACAATAAGAAAAAAATACATATCGCCACGCCCTAAAAATTGTGAACTATTAAAATATTTAAAAATATCTCCTATGCGGTGAACGCCGTAACAGGAAAAAAAAAAAAAACTTGCAATTTGCCATTTTTTGGTCAACTTGTCCCAACAAAAATTAGGTTAGGACTGTTCTATTATGGTCCAGACGATCCATAAAAAAAATGGAATGCACGCAGCTTTTTTGGTGTTTTATTTTTTTCACGTGGTATCGAGTATCGCAATACTTTTTTATGGCATCGAAATAGAGTCAAAATTTAGCTATCGTGACAACCCTAGGTAAGACGTGTGTTTGTTTTTTTTTTTTTTTATTATACCGTAATTATATGTATTTTAAATTTGGCGACTAAAAACTTCAATTTGGCTCCTAAATTTTTCAGATTAGCAGACAATGGCTCCTTGAATTTTTTTTTAGTCTGGAGCCCTGGTGTCTCAGTAATCCAATCTGATTGGCTTGCAGGAAGCTGCTGGCTACAGTAAGTTTGTATGTGACCTGAGGGAATGCAGTTTTGGCCTCAGAGAACTGGCAGAGGAGCCATCTTGAGAAGATCCTCCTAATGTAGGATTAAAAACAGCCGTAACTAAGGGGGAAACTCAAGAAAAACTGTGGTAAGTGAAGAAACTAACGATTGCTTTATGCATAATGCTGCTGCAGCAGTAACATATGCTAAAGCGGATTTTTTTTCAGAAAATATGACAGTTATCCTTTAATTTATTCAAATCCACTCTTATTCCGATTGTAGATTTTTGGATTTTACTGTCGGTAAATGATGGCGCAGCCACAACTGAGTGTTGTGGGCATGCTCTGTAACCTGTGCAAAGGACACTGCAGGAGTGGGGATTAACTGAGCTGTAAAAAGAGCCTCTAGGTCAGAGGTCAGCAACCTTCGGCACTCCAGGTATGGTGAAACTGCAACTCCCAGCATGCGCACTTGCTTGGCTGTTTTCAGAACTCCCATAGAAGTGAGTGGAGCATGCTGGCAGTTGTATTTTCATAACAGCTGGAGTGACGGAGGTTGCTGATCCCTGTTCTAGGTAAAGAGGCTGTCCCATGAAAAATATTCTTTATTTTTCAAACCGGCACTTGGATCTGATGCTTTAATTCATAATTTCGCAAAAGCTTGTTCACAAAACGAATCCGAAGATTCTGGTGAATGAGGGAGGAAGGGAGAAAATGCAAGCAAGCCAGCCTAGTATGCCACCTAGGGTTTCCTGGCAAAAAAAAAAATATATATACACATATATATATACATACATACATACAGTAAAGACCACAAGTTTTCTTTATTTTCATGGCTATGAAAATTGTAGATTCACACTGAAGGCATCAAAACTATGAATTAACACATGTGGAAATATATACATAACAAAAAAAGTGTGATACAACTGAAAATATGTCATATTCTAGGTTCTTCAAAGTAGCCACCTTTTGCTTTCATTACTGCTTTGCACACTCTTGGCATTCTCTTGATGAGCTTCAAGAGGTAGTCACCTGAAATGTTCTTCCAACAGTCTTGAAGGAGTTCCCAAAGATGCTTAGCACTTGTTGGCCCTTTTGCCTTCACTCTGCGGTCCAGCTCACCCCAAACCATCTCGATTGGGTTCAGGTCCGGTGACTGTGGAGGCCAGGTCATCTGGCGCAGCACCCCATCACTCTCCTTCATGGTCAAATAGCCCTTACACAGCCTGGAGGTGTGTTTGGGGTCATTGTTCTGTTGAAAAATAAATGATGGTCCGACTAAACGCAAACCGGATGGAATAGCATGCCGCTGCAAGATGCTGTGGTAGCCATGCTGGTTCAGTATGCCTTCAATTTTGAATAAATTCCCAACAGTGTCACCAGCAAAGCACCCCCACACCATCACACCTCCTCCTCCATGCTTCACGGTGGGAACCAGGCATGTAGAGTCCATCCGTTCACCTTTTCTGCGTTGCACAAAGACACGGTGGTTGGAACTAAAGATCTCAAATTTGGACTCAACAGACCAAAGCACAGATTTCCACTGGTCTAATGTCCATTCCTTGTGTTCTTTAGCCCAAACAAGTCTCTTCTGCTTGTTGCCTGTCCTTAGCAGTGGTTTCCTAGCAGATATTCTACCATGAAGGCCTGATTCACACAGTCTCCTCTTAACAGTTGTTCTAGAGATGTGTCTGCTGCTAGAACTCTGTGTGGCGTTGACCTGGTCTCTAATCTGAGCTGCTGTTAACCTGCGATTTCTGAGGCTGGTGACTCGGATGAACTTATCCTCCGCAGCAGAGGTGACTCTTGGTCTTCCTTTCCTGGGGTGGTCCGCATGCGAGACAGTTTCTTTGTAGCGCTTAATGGTTTTTGTGACTGCCCTTGGGGACACTTTCAAAGTTTTCCCAATTTTTCATACTGACTGACCTTCATTTCTTAAAGTAATGATGGCCACTCATTTTTCTTTACTTAGAATTTGTATTATGGCAAGAAAAAAAAGCAGCTAACAGTCTATTCAGTAGGACTATCAGCTGTATATCCACCTGACTTCTCCACAACGCAACTGATGGTCCCAACCCCATTTATAAGGCAAGAAATCCCACTAATTAAACCTGACAGGGCACACCTGTGAAGTGAAAACCATTTCAGGTGACTACCTCTTGAAGCTCATCAAGAGAATGCCAAAAGAGTGCAAAGCAGTAATCAAAGCAAAAGGTGGCTACTTTGAAGAATCTAGAATATGACATATTTTCAGTTGTTTCACACTTTTTTGTTATGTATATAATTCCACATGTGTTAATTCATAGTTTTGATGCCTTCAGTGTGAATCTACAATTTTCATAGTCATGAGAATAAAGAAAACTCTTTGAATGAGAAGGTGTGTCAAAACTTTTGGTCTGTACTGTAATATATATATATATTAGTCTGGGGGTACTCTCATTATGGAGAGCACCAAGTATGCTTAGTACTTGTGCAGAGAATTGTGGGGCAGGCAATGCCCCTTGGGTTGCCTGCAAAAGATATTCAAATTAGCTTTCCTAAGCCTATCTGATGCCAGCAGATGTAAGATGTGCTAATTTTCATATTTTTTTCCCCAGAAACTCAGAGCACCATTGATCATCATGCACTCTATAAGAAATAGTACTCCAATTGAGGCCTCTCAGGCATCCAAGCAAGGTTGCTCAGCTCTGTTAAAGGGGAGTCACCCAGGAAGATCTGGATTTCTGGTACGAGACAGTTTTCCTTTCTATTTGGAAAGATTAGCTTGCATAACTGTTTTCCAGAGAAGCATTATGTGGGAACAGAAATACTTATTATACAAAAGCGCTGATTGAACAGTTTGAAGTTACCACCAGGTTAAAAATCTTACAATGAAAAAGCAGTGATTAGACAGTTTGAGGCTACCATAAAAACAGTGGGGAAAAACTGAAGATTGATCTAGGACTCACATGGAGGTGTGTATAAATATAGATACTAGAGATGAGCAAATTCATTCCATCTAGTCTAATAAACCCAAATATTTTGCAATTCATTTCAGGCAAATCAAGAGAGATCTGCAGGTGAAAAACATACAATCCAGCTTTCTTTCTGAAAGTATTAAAACCTGAGTTTCACAACTAGAGCAAAGCCTTCCAATTATTGCTCAGCCTTCTAAAGCAGGATTGATAGCATAACTAGGATAATAGCTTTGCTTGGCTGAGTGGCCTTGAGGAGAACTATTTGCAGTGCTATTTATCATTAGGGAGACCAAAAATATGCTGAGTTTTGTAAACCAGGCCACGATACTCTTTTTTCCTAGGAAGAATACGTGCACACTTGCATAATTAATTAACAAGTTGGCTGACATCAGATAAGATTAGTGTTCTACATTTTTGGAAGAAAAGCTAATTTGAATATCTTTCCCAGAAACCCAAAAGGTATGCAAATTAGTTTGCCTGACAAAAAAGAAAAGAGGGGATATCCTGGCTAAATAAGTAAGCATAAACAAGATACGCGAATCTGCATCTATTATTTCCAGAGAGAGCAGTGTTACCCGGCATACAATATTCATGAATATTTTTTTGTCTCTCCAATAATAAAGTGCACCGCAAAGAGCTCTCGCTCTCTTTCCAGAAAAAGATATTACATTTTGAAAAAAATCAGTTACTCGGACGCAAAACAAGTTTCAACAAATCTTCTCATCCCTCCTCTGGATCTATGAGATGTAAGTGGCTGGTTCTAGCTTTGTTAGAAATACATTGTCATGTACTATATGTCGTCTTAAATTGCATTTATTTTGCACACACTAATCATGGGCTAACTCTTAATGGTGGATCTGGTGTTATCTGCTTCCAGTTTTAGAATAGAGTTGCCACCTTTAATTGTGATCCTGCCTCTGATGAAAATAAGAACTTCTGCAAAGCGATATCTACAGATAAGGAAGTGTCTACCTACAGTGTTAAAACTGCACGAAGTCAGAATTGTATTTAAATATAGCGAGTGACTTTAGAAAGTGATGTTTATAAAAGTTTAACAGAACTCTACTTAAACAATGGGACACTTAAAATATTTCCTCATAGCACCAGATTCTTTTCTTGCCACTTGGAACACAACTAGCTCAGCCGTGCACTTAATGGTTCAAGCTCAAGAAAATATTTATGATAAAAGTCGTAACAGACACACTGGTGTCGGATAAGACATTTCAGCACATTAAAAAGCAGCTTTTACAAGTCCCATTTACGTTTAATATGTTTATTGCTCACAGTTTAATTGGATACTCAGTTACAGAGCGGGAACTAATTATTTAATGATCTAATCGAAAGAACCACTGAACCAAATATACGACTGTGGCTTGTATAAAAAGAAGAGAAAGAAGAAAAAAAAAAGAACAGAATATGTAAGAATATGTAACTATGGTACATAAAAAAAGAATAAGGATCTTATAACAGAAGACACATACAGGTATCTAAAAAAATAAGTAAAAGACATCCTGTCCAGTAATGTTACTGGATCAAGACTCAAATTGCTGCCAAAGGCAACTGTATAAATGTGATATTGCCGGAATAATTATTAACAGAATAATCTCTAATTTATGCCCTCCAAATTCCTACAGTCGTGACTTTTTAGATCAACAATGTCATTGCTGTTCTAGACCTGTGGGGCGTGATGCCATGTTTCTTTTCACCTTGATTGGGGGCTGCATATAACCTAGCATTTCCCTCAGAATTATCTACCTTGTGGGGGAAATTCAACAATCATGAATAATGTACTATATTTACCTGTACATTTGTGTTACCATTATGGGGTTACCAATCATGTAATGCATTTGCAACAAGCAACATTTATATAAATAGGGTTTATTATAATGTTTGGTCGACTTTTTATTCCTTAAATTTCTTTTCAAGCTAGTACAGGGTTTGTCTAGAATTAGAAAAAAAAAAAAAAACATGGCTGCTTTCTCCTAGAAAGAGACCAACACCCATTCACACCTGTGTCTGGGTTGTACCCGATATTGCAGCTCCATTGACTCTCATTGACTGCAATTCCACAGTCAACCTGGCGATAGGTGAGGCGCTATGTTTTTCTGTAACTAAACATACTAATAAACTACGGTGACTATGAACACTATCATTGCACCAGGCTGTAATACTTTACATATCAATACTATTAGATGTCTGCTACAAATAGTATGATACATATATTATTATAAGGGTATATTGACTTGTTGATTTGACAGATATATACATACACACACATAGATATATATATATAGATATATATATATATATATATATATATATATATATATATCTATCTATCTATCTATCTCTCTCTATGTGTATATATATATATATATATATATATATATATATATATATATATATATATATATATACATACACATACACACACACACATACATAAAGAGTTTTCTTTATTTTCATGACTATGAAAATTGTAGATTCACACTGAAGGCATCAAAACTATGAATTAACACATGTGGAATTATATACATAACAAAAAAGTGTGAAACAACTGAAAATATGTCATATTCTAGGTTCTTCAAAGTAGCCACCTTTTGCTTTGATTACTGCTTTGCACACTCTTGGCATTCTCCTGATGAGCTTCAAGAGGTAGTCACCTGAAATGGTCTTCCAACAGTCTTGAAGGAGTTCCCAGAGATGCTTAGCACTTGTTGGCCCTTTTGCCTTCACTCTGCGGTCCAGCTCACCCCAAACCATCTCGATTGGGTTCAGGTCCGGTGACTGTGGAGGCCAGGTCATCTGGCGCAGCACCCCATCACTCTCCTTAATGGTCAAATAGCCCTTACACAGCCTGGAGGTGTGTTTGGGGTCATTGTCCTGTTGAAAAATAAATGATGGTCCGACTAAATGCAAACCGGATGGAATAGCATGCCGCTGCAAGATGCTGTGGTAGCCATGCTGGTTCAGTATGCCTTCAATTTTGAATAAATCCCCAACAGTGTCACCAGAAAAGCACCATCACACCTCCTCCTCCATACTTCACAGTGGGAACCAGGCATGTAGAGTCCATCCGTTCACCTTTTCTGCGTCGCACAAAGACACGGTGGTTGGAACCAAAGATCTCAAATTTGGACTCATCAGACCAAAGCACAGATTTCCACTGGTCTAATGTCCATTCCTTGTGTTCTTTAGCCCAAACACGTCTCTTCTGCTTGTTGCCTGTCCTTAGCAGTGGTTTCCTAGCAGATATTCTACCATGAAGGCCTGATTCACAAAGTCTCCTCTTAAGGCCGAATGCACACGGCCGTGTTCATACCACTGTTTATACCACTGTATTACAGTATTGCGGCGGCAGCAGGGAGCGCACGGCGTCATAGCAACCAATGACGCCGTGCGCTCCTGCTCTCAGCAGGAATCCAGCCCGTGGTTCCACGGACCACTCACGGCTGTGTGCATGAGCCCTAACAGTTATTCTAGAGATGTGTCTGCTGCTAGAACTCTGTGTGGCATTGACCTGGTCTCTAATCTGAGCTGCTGTTAACCTGCGATTTCTGAGGCTGGTGACTCGGATGAACTTATCCTCCGCAGCAGAGGTGTGAGAAAGTTTTCCCAATTTTTCAGACTGACTGACCTTCATTTCTTAAAGTAATGATGGCCACTCGTTTTTCTTTACTTAGCTGCTTTTTTCTTGCCATAATACAAATTCTAACAGTCTATTCAGTAGGACTATCAGCTGTGTATCCACCTGTCTTCTCCACAACGCAACTGATGGTCCCAACCCCATTTATAAGGCAAGAAATCCCACTTATTAAACCTGACAGGGCACACCTGTGAAGTGAAAACCATTTCAGGTGACTACCTCTTGAAGCTCATCAAGAGAATGCCAAGAGTGTGCAAAGCCATAATCAAAGCAAAAGGTGGCTACTTTGAAGAACCTAGAATATGACAAATTTTCTGGTGTTTCACACTTGTTTGTTATGTATATAATTCCACATGTGTTAATTCATAGTTTTGATGCCTTCAGTGTGAATCTACAATTTTCAATAGTCAAGAAAACTTTTGGTCTGTAATGAGATATATATATATATATATATATATATATATCACACACACACACACACACACACACACACGAGAGATCGATAGATGGGTATAGTATATTTCTATATACAGTATATTACATGATATTTGTTCAGGAGGGAAAAAATGTGGTCTAGCAGTGACATTCGTGTGAGAAGTAGCTGCTGTTCCGAATGAGGGATGAGAAGAAATTATACTGGCATTAATGAATGGCAATTGATCTTTTTTTTTTAACGAGCAACCCCTAAAATGCTTTAATATTGATCTCAGATGCATCTGCGCAGTTCCATAATAGGAGGGGGGGGGGGGGTGCGGCACAATCACGCTCCCTGTCATTGCCCTACTATTTAGAATTTTATTTTATTTTTTAAATAAAAAAAAAGCTTTGTGACAAGGTAATTCATCACAAAGTGAATGTTTTGGGAAATTGAAATGAATTTTTAAGAACTTCACTCATCTCTATCAACAAGCTTTCTTATGAAAGGTTCCATCATTACAAAGTGGTATTGACAATAAGAAAATATAATAAAGGAGTACAGGCATATGTGAAGTCGCAGACAGGAGTGACTGAAGAATGGGTTTTGCTTCTTAATTACTTCTTAGATTGTGCCTCAGTGATGGTGTTTACATCCAATCTGCTAGTGGTGACAGAATTCCAACCAGAAGGGAAACAGCGGGAGGGTGCTCAAACATGGCTGAACCATCACAGGCATGCAATCCAGCTATGTTTTCTGTGTGCAGCCAGATGTCACACAGCTGTGTCTGAGCTACTCACGGAACAAGTCATACGAGGGCGCAATACAAAATGATTACAGGAAACTAAATGAACGCAGTGTATGGTGAAACTTTAATTCTGTACATTAAATAAAATTCTTCCATTATATGAAATTGTATTGGTTCCACTGAAGGTACAACTTGCATGCTATCAGACCACGCTCTAACTGCAGATAATGTAGTCCAGAAAGCAGACAGTCCAGTCCACATCCTCCCCGACCATTTTAACATTTTAGTCCCATAATTAAACATTACATTTCTCTGTGAGATCGCACAAATCTTTCAATTGGAATTATTTGGAGAAAACGCTATTTTGGCTAGATATTGCGGTTACATAATAGTCTAGGGTGTTCTTTTGATTCCCTCTTAGTAAATTAATAATAATTAGTGGAATTAACCTCTTTAAGCAGAAAATGAGAAATTACAGTTGGAAAGGGAAACATTCATTTGCTCAACCTACTTTGAAAGCATTATTGCTTGTGTGTAAAAGATGGCTGAGGGACACTAACCTGAACTTCATTGTAAAAAAAAAAAAAAAAAAAACACACAACACGATTTACAAGTGCAGGGAAAGATTACTCAAGGTGTAGGGCAGGCATGCTCAACCTGCGGCCCTCCAGCTGTTGTAAAACAAAACTCCCACAATGCCCTGCTGTAGGCTGATAGCTGTAGGCTGTTTGGGCATGCTGGGAGTTGTAGTTTTGCAACAGCTGGAAGGCCGCAAGTTGAGCATGCCCGGTGTAGGGAAAGGATAGGGAGCAAACATTCCACAGCATTTATGTTGAATAGGGTTCAGTAGGGGAGGTTACAGCCTGGGTAATAGGAACAATCCTATTACACCTTGCTGCACTTACCGGGGACCCAAACTGCCATTATACAGCTCTAATTCCAGCAAACCGTTCTTGTTATTGGGGTGTTACAGCCATTAACAGGGTTTATTACAAGGAAATATTTCTACGTCTTATTTGCCATTGTGCGGTGCAGTTATATGTTCTAAATAACTTTTTGGCTTGTATTAGTGGGAAAACAGGGCTCATTAGCCGTTGTGTGGTGAAGTGCTAAAATTACAGCACAAGTTGGCGTGTATTGGTGGTAAACTAAAAATATATTTGCCATTCAGAGGTGCAATTGTATGTTCTAAAGCCATTTGTGGTGTGTATTAGTGCAAAAAAAAAGGGCTCATTAGCCGTTGTGTGGTGAAATGATAAAATTACAGACTTTTTGGGGGTGTTTTAATTTCCTTTTTATTTATTTATTTATTTATTTGATTTAACAGAATGTCAGGCAGAGAAGTGCCAGGCCCTGCACAGGGGAGTGACAGAGGCTTAAATGTTTCTGGCGCAGGCAGAAGTCGCAGCAAAGTAAGGGGCTGTGGCAGCAGGGGTCACTTCAAGAGGCCTTAGCTCCCAGTGTCAGCTAGCGGTCGTGTCTTGACCAGTAACCCAGCGGTTCTTGAATGGTTGACTTGCAGACACTACTCGATGATGTAGCTAACCGCACTTGGGAGCCGGGTGATGCAGGGCCTTCATCATCAGGAGAAGAGGGTGGCAGCTTGCCCATGAGGCAACAGCGGAGCCAGCTAGGCTCCTGACCCAGAGACGGCTGAGGAGGACATTAGTGATGTGCAGACAGTACTCAATGATGTAGCTAATCGCACTTGGGAGCTGGGTGACGCAGGACCACCTTCTTCATCAATCATCATCAGAGGCTGGCAGCTTGCCCATGAGGCAACAGCGGAGCCAGCAAGTCGCTACCATGGCCGGGAGTCAGCAGGGGAGCAGCAGTGGGAGGTCGGGAGTGAAACGTGCCCAGGATAGACCACCCACTTCGCAGGAGCCTACCTGCCTGGGAAGTAGAGGTGCACGGGTTCACGGAGGCAGAGGCAGTAGCAATCAGTCAGTGCGTAGTGTTGGGGGTAAAATCACTTACTCGTCGGTGTGCCATTTTTTTGTTAAGCCGCCGGAGGAGGTGAACATGGCCATATGTAGAATCTGTGGGCAGAAGGTAAAGCGTGGCAGGGTGTCAATGTTGGCACCATGGCCCTGCGTCAACATATGCAACGTCACCATAAAGTGGCCTGGGAGAACCGTGGCTCCGATGTGCTAGTCCAGCCTGCCGTAGCAACCCGTGGCACGCATCAGATTTCAGGCAGTCAAGGCTCCACCACCTCAGCTGAAGGGAGCTGTCTGCTGGTCCTGATGCTCCTGCTCCTCACCCTCCTACTTCTCGTCAGTCATTCCATCAGCAATCGATCACCAAAGCGAGTGCCAAGAGACAACAGTATGCGTGCACTCATCCAACGGCGCAGAAGCTGAACGTGCTCCTGTCAAAGTTGCTGGTGCTGCAGTCCCTCCCTTTCCAAGTGGTGGACTTTGCACCTTTCAGAGAACTGATGGCTTGTGCCAAGCCAAGGTGGAGAGTCCCAAGCCGTCATTTCTTTCCCAAAGAGTCAGTACCAGCCCTGCGCACACATGTAGAACAGAAGGTGGGCCAGTCCTTGAGCCTGTCAGTGTCTGCCAAAGTGCATGGCAGGTCCAACGTGTGGAACTGTAACTACGGTCAGGGACAATACATGTCCTTTACAGCCCACTGGGTGAATGTGGTTCCTGCACAGCCACACCAGCAATTTGGCCCGGTGATGCCGCTTCCGCCTCCATGTTTTCACGCCGTTGGTCCTGCGACAATGTCCGCCTCTGCCTCCTCATTCTCCACTGTGTCCTCAGTCTCCACTGCAGGGACAATTTACAGTGTCCCACCAGCATACCACATGTGCAGGGCACGGCGGTGCAACACTGTTCTGCACCTCGTTTTCCTGGGCAAACAGAGTCACACAGGGGAGGAACTGCTCTGTGTCCATCAAGAAATTGAATCCTGGCTTTCTCGGCAACAACTCAAAATCAGAACTATGGTGACCGACAACGGGAAGAACATGGTGTGGGCGCTGCACCATGGAGGGCTGAGTCATGCTCCCTGCATGGCACACGTGTTCAATCTGGTTGTCAAGTGGTTCCTGAAGTCTTCCACCCATCTGCAAGACATCCTAAAAATAGCCAGGAAACTTTACATTACTTCAGCCACTCGTACACTGCAAAGCACACCCTCCTTGAGCTGCAGAACGGCATCCCCCAACATAGGCTGATATGCGACGTTTCCAACTGTTGGAATTCCATCCTCCATATGTTGTACCGACTGTATGAACAGAGAAAGACCATAAACGATTTCTTGATGATCCAAGCGGACAGGAGTACTCCCCTGTGTAACTTCGATGTCAGCCAGTGGCAGCTCATGCGTGACACCTTCCGTTTGCCCAGGCCTTTTGAGGAGGCCACGCTATTTGTCATTCGCCAGGACTACGAGATGAACGATGTCATTCCACTGCTTCATGTCCTGGAACAGATGCTGGTAAATCTGGCTGGTCAGGGGACTGGAGACGTGGTGCCTAGATCTCACGGCCACATGAGCCTTGTGGGGGCTAAACTGGAGGAGGAAGGCATTGGAGCACAAGCAATGTGTAGTGAAAAAAGTGTTTTTTATACACAAGTGACAGGAGAGGAGGAGCAGGAGCAGTCAGAGGAGCTACAGGGCAATGAGGAAGACTAGGCAGAGGACCCAGACACACCGTGGCAGTATGCAGTGGAGATGGAGGCAGGGAGTCCCTCCGAGTAACTTACACAAATGGCCTGATGCATGCTCACTTGCTTGGGTAGTGACAGCCGAACTGTCACCATTTGGCATAGGGATGAATACTGGCTCTCCACTTTGTTGGACCCTCGCTACCGGTCCAAAATGTGGGCTTTACACCCGCTGAGAAGGAGGAAAATCTGAACTACTATAGAGACATCCTATGTAGTCAGTTGGCCGCAGCCTATCTGCGCCATCGTCCATCCTCTCGCAAGTCTGATCGGGGGGGCCCTCTGTGCTTATGTTCTACTGCCATGGCTGTTGGGGAGTGGTGGGGTGGGTTGGCAGGATCAGTACCAGCGCCATCAGCAGCAGCCTGAGTCTAGAGTCGCTGATGAGCAGCTTTCTTCACCCGCCTAGTGAAGAAACTACTCACCAGCAGCAGCATCTAGACCTGGATCAGAACCTGAACCAGCAGGTGGTGGCATACTTGGACAGCACCCTGCCACCCCACATTGAAGATCCGCTGGACTACTGGGCAGCCAAACTTGATTTGTGGCTGCAACGGCTACGTTTGCACTGGAAAAGCTGTCCTGCCTGGCCAGTAGTGTTGCATCAGAGTGGGTGTTTAGTTTGGCGGGAGCCATAGTTACCCCAAGAAGAACTCGCCTGTCCACCCACAATGTGGAGAGACTGACCTTTGTCAAAATGAATCGGGCGTGGATCAGCCAAGATTTACACCCACCAATGCCTGATGCATCAGACTAGATAATATATGGTGCCACACCAACACTGACAAAAAAAATAACAGTTTCTTCTGGCTACCTGCCTCAGCTACTATTCTGATGCTGCCACACATCTGATGCCAAGTGCTCCTTCTTACACCCACCGTCAGCAGGTACTGTTATTGCCACCCACTTCCCCACTCACCGGGTCACTCCGTGGTATCCTCATGCTGCTGCCCCCTCCACACTATGTCACCTGTTATACTGCTGCCACCTCCAGACTCTGTCATTGGGCCACTCTGTGGTCTCCTCATGCTGCTTCCACCTCACCACTATGTCATAGGGCCACTCTGTGGACTTCTCATGCTGTTCCCACCCTCCCCACTTCATGACTGGGCCACCATTTTGCCTTTCGGCCTGGCTGCATTCACCATTTATTTGACCTTTCTTCTGATCTGTCAGAAGGAAGGAAGGAAAAATGAGATGCACAATGAATCTTGTCTGTATAACAGCTGCAAGGCCTGTATGGTCCCATCAGAATTGGCTTGTGATTTGGTAGCCAAAAAAAGAAGTGGGTACAAAACACAGAAGACATGCAAATATTCCATTCACGTGTCATCTCTGTTATGGATCCACTCCTGTTTTTTTTTTTGTTGGCATTAGCAATACTGATGGATTACTGACCAGATGCTCCACAGATAGGATCTGTTTTTGGGGTTATTGTTCTGACAGATCAGAGGAAGGGCAAAATAATCAGTGACGTCCACACAAACTTACTGCTGACACCCTCTCTATTCTGTTGAGGGGCACAACTTGTGTAAGCGTTTAATAGAACAGGTTCTGTAGACATCTATGTGGAATCAGCTGACGACGGTGTAAAAGGAGTGTGCTTCTTCTTGATGCCAACATCGACCTGTAAGACTGAGTTCATACTTGAGTTATTTGGTCAGTTTTGGCCCCATGACTGCACAAATAAGTTAAGTGTGCAGTGATTCTAGGAGCGAAGCCTGTCATCTACATGTCATAGTGACTCACAGTATTATTTCACTACCTATTTCACTACCACAGCAGACTCCCGATGCGTCTTACTGCAAGGCACAGTGTTCTACACCACTATAAAAGGATCTCTGCAGCCAGGAAATAGCCATTTTTTACGCGATTTGCAGTGAATAAATTCAGATCAAACCAATTTTTTTGTCGAAAATCCGGCAAACCGGCCGAGTCGAATTTTTGAAAATCTAATTACAATTGAAAATTGATTGGGCTGCCCGCTGTGATCGGACAAGTTATTCCAGTGAGGAGAATAATTATTTGTTTTTGATCAATTCTGCCTTTTTTTTTTTTTCCCAAAAAGCAGGGATACAGAAGAAAATACTATTACTGTACATTTTCTGCTTTAAATTATCAATGTTTATTTCCCTATTTCCATTACCTTCCATGCTATACAAAAATGGTAACCAATTCATACTGTTTCCTCTGCCTTAGTTGTCATGTTCTGTTCTTCCCAACACAACATAAATCTATTGAAGAAGAACTACTAAATCCAGGAGAACAGTGGCTGGGTATGGAACAGGTTAGTGCCGTGCGTGCTATTCTTCAGCTGCTTCTGTCTTATCACAGTATGAGGTCACCAGTACAACCCTGTATTTTTATAACAAAGCATGCAGTTCTAGCCTTTAGCAAATCACACCCAAAAACAGAAGAAGCAGTCCAAAAATACCAGAAGGTGTAGATCAGCAGACAAAGTATTAAGAGAGTGGCGGGAGGGGGAATAAATCTCCTCATTCAGTAATCATTTTGTATAAAACATGTGTTAATAGTAAATAAAATAAAGAAGGATCAGACTAAAGATTAAAACTCTGTATATATCAGTCTTAAGTCAATTTTGTCACATATTACAGGCAGGGTCAAAATCATATTTGGTACAACTCCACGTGACATCACAATAACTTATATTTTTATGTAGAACTACAGGTAATCCTAATGCTAAAAACCCACATAATGTTTTGTGTTACTTTATGTGGCAATGAAAGTTCCAGTTCTCTGTAGAGCTGGCTGGCTCAATAAGTGGAGCCCCGCACTACACTAAAAACAGCATGTGTGATTACAGCTTGCGAGTATCTGCATATGTAATGCACCAGAGCGTCATTACCACCTTTTACACACCCCAGCTATCTCCTATGATTAAATAAATGTCATCAGGTGTATTTATTTCCAGGGCCTGCAAAATGTGCATCTTCATTTCCCTGTAATGTTATGTTAAAATGTAATGTGCCTGGTTCACCAGCAGGTGGCAGCAAGCTTGGCAGAGCTAGTTTGCCTAGAGTGGAACCTTCTGTCCATTCTAGCCCTCTTTAGAGAGGAAGGAGTTTTAGTTAGTGAAGGTCAGTCTAGCTTAAGCCCCATTTGGGGAGGAAGCAGGCCCTCGTCCCTGCTGAACAGACCTTGCCAAAGGCAGTTCAGAGTACCCCCTGTCAGGGGAAGGCTGTGTTTAAGCCAGCAGAGCACCCTAAGTTTTGCTAGACATATAGGTGCAAGCTATAAGCCTCAGAAGACAGGGAGACAGGTTCCCTGGATAAAGATCGAGATAAAGAGAAAGATAAAGACAGAGTCAGGACTACCAAGTTAAGTACAGCAGAAAGAAAGGAAAAGTTTCTATTTAATCCTGTTAGCACAGCAGAGCCAAAGAGTACAGATGTAGCAGAGCAAAATGTGTTTGCCTTTCAGAATTAATACCAAAGCCTGCTGGTGACCAAGATAAAGTTGGAAGATTGTTCTTTGAGGCAAGTTTATTCAAGTAAAGTTGCTGTTCAACATTATACTTGTAACACCACAGAGTGGTATTACCACCTTTTTACACCCCTCTACTAGCTCTTATGGTTGATTTGATGTCATCATGTGTATTTATTCCAGGTTCAAACACTGAATTTCTCATTGCAAACGTTATGTTTACGTGTAATGTGCCTGGTTCACCAGAAGGTGGCAGAAAGCTTGCCAGAGCCATTTTGTCTAGAATGGAGCCTTTCTATCCATTCTAGCCCTCTCTAGAGAGGGAGAAGTTCAGTGTTCGTTAGAGGTCAGAATAGAGTACCCCCTGAGAGGGGAAGGGTGTGTGCAAGACAGCCAAGCACCTTCAGCTCTGCTGGATATAGAGGCCAAAGCTGTAAGCCTCCCCAGCCAGGAAGACAAGTTCCCTGGATAAAGATAAAGACAGACCAGACTATAGAAAGTAAAGTTCAGCAGAAAGGAAAGGAAAAGATTCCTATTTAAGCCTGTTAGCACAGCAAAGTCAGAGAGCAACTGATGTAGCAGAGCAGAGTGCATTTGCCTGCCAGAATTCATGCCAAAGCCTGTTGGTAACCAAGACAAAGTTGGAAGATTGATTCCTGATGAACGTTTATGCATTTATGCATATAAGTACAGCTGTTATAGACTTCAACACAAGGTCTGGACTCCATTTATTTCATCATCCCCTTCATCAACTATCCCTTGCTTTGCTTCGCACAACAACGCCTGGGGTTCCAGCGCATCCAGGTAGGAGCACCGTGACACATGCAACACCATTAAGGGACATCTAGGCCACCCTACACCACTCTGGCATTCCTACACTGGGTACTATCTACCACATCACCAAAAGGGGCCCTGTGCTCTTGTTTCTTCATTTTAACTGGCGTCACGACAAAAACACTAAGAAAGGACCCTTTGCCGCTGTCGTAGCGTTGCATACACAGTCTGGACTCCGTTTATTTCATCATCCCCTTCATCAACTATCCCTTCTTCTGCAACGGATGACCACGCTTGGGGTTCCAGGATATCCAGGTAGGAGCACCATGACATGTGCACGGCAACACCTAAAGGGACATTTTAGGCAACCCTTACACCACTCTGGCATTCTTACACCTGGCTACCACCATCACCATCTACTTAGGGGGACTCTGTCCCTCGTTGCTGAAATGCAACTGGTGCCACAACAAAAAACTCTTACAACACCTTAAAGGGACCCCTAACGCTGCCGTCGCCTCCGTTGCACATGCAGGGCAGATTTTTCAGGATTTTTTGGATTCCACTATAACTTACTATGAAGCGAATTCACAAAGCCTGTAGATGGCTTGCACCAGATTTATCACAGTGGCTCAGGCTGGACATTTTTGCCTAACCTTGTAATAACTAGCTGGCTTACTCAGACTGCAGCAGTGACCTACTCATTATTGTATACAGTATGCTTGAACATGAAACCACCATGTACATTAGGCCTCATGCAGACGACCGTTCCGTTTTTTGCGGTCTGCAAAAACGGAAGCCACCCGTGTGCCTTCCGCAATTTGCGTAATGGAAGGCTCATTGTAGAAATGCCTATTGTTGCCCGCAAAACGGACAAGAATAGGACATGTTATATTTTTTTGGCGGGGCTACGGAACGGAGCAATGGATGCGGACAGCACACTGAGTGCTGTCCGCATCTTTTGCGGCCCCATTGAAGTGAATGGGTCCGCATCCGAGCCACAAATACTGCGGCTTGGAGCGGCCCAAAACAATGGTCGTGTGCATGAGGCCTTAAAGTGAGTTTCCAAGCTAAAAATGCTTCAGTCCATCATTACCAGTGACTGACTGCAGTGGTCACATGAATGATAAACGGCACGTGACTGTTGCAGGGATGGATTGGTGAGGGTCTTGCAAATAAAAAAATCTTGAAAACGTCTAAACAGAATGAATTTTACACTCAGCAACACTACACAAAACAACTGTGACCCTCTAAGATACGCTTTTAACAAGCTTACCGAGTAACAGAAATGCAAAACCTACATGTAATCTCACAAAGCAAACCATTCCTCTAAAACGCTCGTACACCACAAAGCACAACCGACAGGAATGAGCAAAGCTGGAAATCTCAGGAGGTTACTTTAGAAAATAGCTACAATTTCATATGATTTCTACTCAAGTCCGATATGCGCTTTGTGACAGTAATAGCTGAAGATATTGCTGAGAATTGTGTTTTGCACTAGCACAGCTAATAGATAAAATACTTACAAAACTTTATTTATACTTAATTGGGAAAAGAAAAATCTTCAACAACTGCCTCCGTTTTATGCTATAAAAAGCATTTGCTTCATTACCACCCCCATATAAGGCGTAAAACCATTTACCCAACACCTCGTTTACTGGTTTTCCAGTCATACAGCACATACCAGAACATTTTTTTTTACCAGTAAAAAGAGCATAAACAGAGGGGAAAATCAATGTCAGTGTCAGGAGGCCAAACCGAACTCCAACACACATGCTATAAAACAGCGCAACTAGGTTCAACGTCCCAAGGTAAAACCATTTCCAGACTGATGGTCTATTCACATAACCATATCCATTTATCCATTTTGCGGATCAGAAACTGCAGATCTGAAAACATGGGCACCGGCCATGTGCATCCCACATCGCAGTGCAGACCCATTAAAGGGGTTGTCAGAGTTATTTTTTTGTTCTAAGTTCCTAACTAGGCAAATATAACAACTTTCCAGTTAACTTACTTTATCTGCAGTGCCTGGCTTATCAGATTTGACTGTGATGTCAGCTTCTCTCCCTGCTCTGATAAAGTTAGTTTACAAGCCTGTGTGCTGGTCACGCCCCCTTCACTGCCAGGCTGTCTGCTCTCTCCTAGGATTCTTAACCCCTTCAGCTGCACAGACTGGGTAGCTGCAGTCAGTGACAATTCTGGGCAGAGGAGCTGACAGACTACAGAGAGCATTGCACAAGAAGGTAGGGGGAAGATCCTGTGTGTATTAGCAGTGTCATTATACAGATAGGACTAGTAGTTCGACACTTACAAGTTGCTGTTGATTCTCCCAGCACTCAGGGCAGCACTTGTATCCACTCTCTTAGCAGTGTCATTATACAGCTGGGACTTGTAGTCCTACACATACAACATGCTACTGATTCTCCCATCAGGCAGACATGTCACTCAGGGCAGCTCTTGTAGCCACTCCCTTAGCAGAGCAGGGGGAGGGGCAGAGATTGTTTTTATTGCAAGTAAACAAAGGGCCAGAAAAGAACCAGGGAAATGAGGATATATATATATATATATTTTTATTTTTTGCATAAAACTTGCTTAGCTTAGTTATATATTGCTGCCCATCAGATTTTCAGTGCTATATATATATTTTTTCATAACTCGGACAACCCCTTTAACTTCAATAGGTCCGTAATCTGCCAGATGCGGCAAAGAATACAATGTGTCCTTTCTCTTACAGCATGGCCGCATGGACCCAGCAGCACACGGATGCGGGGTTTGCGGTCTGCAAAATGGACATGGTCGTGTGCAAGTCACCATAAATGGTTCAGTCTTGACACTTAAAGGGGTTGTACAAGAAACATACCTTACCTGCTTCCGGCACTCCTGCTGAAGGCCTGTGCTGCTCCTATTGGCTCCAGCGATGTCAAAATCTTGTTTCACATTGTCGCAGCCAGTCACAAGTCACAGCAGTGTTAGGCTCCCCTTGCGACCATGTGACAAACTGTCATGAGGCAAGGGGCACTTAGCACCTCCGTGGCCTGTGTTTGGGTGTGACTGTCAAAATTGATTCCAAGCCCTGCGGAGCATTGCAAACCAAGAGAAAGAGCATGGAGCTGGTGCCAGGGAGCAAGTAAGTTAGCTTCCCTTTGCAGGTTAAGATAATCATTGACAACCTGCATCCAAACGTTAAATGAGTCTTTCAGTAGTTTTGACCATGCAAAACTGATGACATCAGTAGGCAAGGGCTGAGGACAGCGGGACATACCTTTTGTAAAGCTTTTATTTTCAAAAGTTATGCAAATATCACGTTTAATTCTGCCAGGTTCTGCTCCTGCAAGCTAACTGCAGGCAGGAGCTTCACTGTGCAGTGCTCTCCACGCTGAACTGCTTTACATGGCCCCCCTTCCCCCTCTGTTCCGACTGACAATTATAGTATCCAACCAGGAGTCCACTCCAGCTGTCACTCAGGGCAGAGGAGAGCAGCTGTGAAACAGCTTAATGCAGAGAGCACTTCACATTGAAACCCCGCCTCAAGGACACTTGCAGGAGCAGAACCTTGCAGAAAATTTAAAATTATTCTTGATGATAGAAGTTCCACAAAAAGGCAAGTCTGTCATGCTCTTATCAGCCCCTCCCTAGTGCTGTCAGCAGTTTTGAATGGTCAAAACTGCTGACAGACTCCCTTTAACTATATTTAGAAGAGTATAATAACAATGATAACCAAGACTAATAGAAAAGATGATAGTGGCATTCACTATTAAAATATTGTCCTTCATTAATTTTTCCATAAAATATAGAAGAGACAAGAGGAATGTGAAAAAGGGGCGACCGCCATTTTGTGTTGTTACGTGCTTCTTCATAGCCCTATTGTATGGTGACGCACACACTCCATAAATGCTCACTCCCATATACGTCACTAGTTTCCAGAAATACAGTATCACTACAAACCTATATACATCGATAAAAACATGTACAGTCGTGGCCAAAAGTTTTGAGAATGACACAAATATTAGTTTTCACAAAGTTTGCTGCTAAACGGCTTTTAGATCTTTGTTTCTGTGATGTAGTGAGATATAATTACACGCACTTCATACGTTTCAAAGGCTTTTATCGACAATTACATGACATTTATGCAAAGAGTCAGTATTTGCAGTGTTGGCCCTTCTTTTTCAGGACCTCTGCAATTCGACTGGGCATGCTCTCAATCAACTTCTGGGCCAATTCCTGACTGATAGCAACCCATTCTTTCATAATCACTTCTTGGAGTTTGTCAAAATTAGTGGGTTTTTGTTTGTCCACCCGCCTCTTGAGGATTGACCACAAGTTCTCAATGGGATTCAGATCTGGGGAGTTTCCAGGCCATGGACCCAAAATGTCAATGTTTTGGTCCCCGAGCCACTTAGTTATCACTTTTGCCTTATGGCACAGTGCTCCATTGTGCTGGAAAATGCATTGTTCTTCACCAAACTGTTGTTGGATTGTTGGAAGAAGTTGCTGTTGGAGGGTGTTTTGGTACCATTCTTTATTCATGGCTGTGTTTTTGGGCAAAATTGTGAGTGAGCCCACTCCCTTGGATGAGAAGCAACCCCACACACGAATGGTCCCAGGATGCTTTACTGTTGGCATGACACAGGACTGATGGTAGCGCTCACCTTTTCTTCTCCGGACAAGCCTTTTTCCTGATGTCCCAAACAATCGGAAAGAGGCTTCATCGGAGAATATGACTTTGCCCCAGTCCTTAGCAGTCCATTCACCATATTTTCTGCAGAAGATCAATCTGTCCCTGATGTTTTTTTTGGAGAGAAGTGGCTTTCTTTGCTGCCCTTCTTGACACCAGGCCATCTTCCAAAAGTCTTCACCTCACACCTGCCTGCTGCCATTCCTGAGCAAGCTCTGCACTGGTGGCACTCCGATCCCGCAGCTGAATCCTCTTTAGGAGACGTTCCTGGCATTTGCTGGACTTTCTTGGATGCCCTGAAGCCTTCTTAACAAGAATTGAACCTCTTTCCTCTTTCTTGATGATCCTATAAATTGTTGATTGAGGTGCAATCTTAGTAGCCACAATATCCTTGCCTGTGAAGCCATTTTTATGCAACGCAATGATGGCTGCACGCGCTTCTTTGCAGGTCACCATGGTTAACAAAGGAAGAACAATGATTTCAAGCATCACCCTCCTTTCAACAGGTCAAGTCTGCCATTTTAACCCAATCAGCCTGACATAATGATCTCCAGCCTTGTGCTCGTCAACATTCTAACCTGAGTTAACAAGACGATTACTGAAATGATCTCAGCAGGTCCTTTAATGACAGCAATGAAATGCAGTGGAAAGTTTTTTTTGGGATTAAGTTAATTTTCATGGCAAAGAAGGACTATGCGATTCATCTGATCACTCTTCATAACATTCTGGAGTATTTGCAAATTGCTATTATATAAACTTAAGCAGCAACTTTTCCAATTTCCAATATTTATGCAATTCTCAAAACTTTTAGCCACGAATGAATGAATGAATGAATGAATGAATGTATGTATGTATGTATGTATGTATGGATAGGTCATCAGTATGTCTTGTAAAATCTTTTTAACAGCATTTAGAAAGCATTAAGAAAATTGCTTTACGGCAGCCCCATGGTCCGTAGACACAGTGGTCGGGAGAGGATCTCATTGACTTCTATGGGAGGGTTTTCTAGGCATGCGCTGTGCAGAGGTTATTGAATAAGGAAAGAATAGAACAACCTTAACAATCGCCCATTGTGACTGGTGGATCCAGTCTTATCTATACACAGAGGTGTTATCATTACAGGCGGGATTAGAACAACAGATAAGGAAATAACTGCGGTAAAGTGATCTTTACACACAAAGAAGTGGCATCTACACTATTAGGCTTTGTGGCCAGTGCGAAAAATGCAGGATTTTATGCTTTTTGTTTGACGGTAAATATAAATACGGACATGAAATATTAAAAATAACATTAAAAAACATGATTTAAACAATAGTTCATTTTCTGATGACACGTTTCCTTTAAGAAGATGTTTCTACAGGTAAGTACTGCAGTGTTTTATTAACTTAAAAGCATTACATTCCTGGAAAAACACATTAAGTATATAGTTGGGTTTTGGAGCCTCTGGAAAAAAAAAATAATCATATTTGCCCAAGCCCTGAAGAGGATTTAAAGTAAACGTTTGTTTGTTTACTCTAAAAGATATAAAATTCTGTTCAAATTCACTTGTTAGTATATGCTTATGTAGGCGACTTAGAGCTCTTCATAAGAAAAACAAGTTACAACACAAATTTGTTACCACTTATCATTAAGTTGAAAACACTAACTTCAAACCATAACACAATGGAAAACTAGCAAGTTACTAATTTAGCCTTGGAGCCAACAATACATTTGGTCTTGCCTTGTGCCCCTGAACATAAAAAGTGGAAGTCTTGCCTATCCTCCGTCATGCCGATGCTACATTCCTGGGCCCCATAGGACTTGGATACGGCTGGGTCCCATGGCCATTGCGGACAATCACAGGCCTCAGCAATCAGAGTGGCTTGACGTGCCGTTAAATTCACTATGACAGTTGAGGCCTATGATTGACCACAGCGATCATGGGACCCAGGTGCTTCCTAGACCTGCAAGGACTGAAAGTGTCTGAGAATGGAGCAGAAGTCATACCGCAGATAGGGGAGTCTACTTTATGTTCGGAGGCTTTAGGAAAGGATATATGTAAATTATTATAGGTGAGGTCCAATTAGAAACTGGGTCTTGCCTCAAAAAGTGCTACCCGCTGCCCCAAAAAAAGGCTCTAGGAGCTACTTTACGGTAGCATCTCTCTTGGTGAGACATTGTTGACTGCTAGACATGCTTCTACAAAGCACATTTTGCCCAGTTGACAGATTTCAAAAGGAGATGCGTCATTGGACCTACAGAAGCAAGATAGTCATTTTGAAAAACTGCCTGCCATCCAGGCCATTCTGACCTAGCTGTTAGAAGGTGTTGGGAGCAGTGGTTACGTGAGGGCATGCACAAACCGAAAACAGGCTCTAGACAGCCCAAACAGACCACCAGTAAGAGGATCAATGGATCTGCCAACATGCACAACCAGCTCCCACAATTTATTTATCCACTGCCATACATACCAAGGTGGCACTTTCATTACACATCCTAAACAGAAGAAATCCAGCAGCACATCCATAAAATATTCTCCTTTATTAGATCACATTAAAAGCTTAACATCCAGGTACAACATCATGGCCTACACATTTCAGACAGACACATGCTCAGACCGCAAAAAAATTGAAAAATAAATAAATGCTGGATCTGTTTTTCCGGATGACACCGGAGAGACTGATCCGGCATTTCAATGCATTTGTCATTCGGATCAGGATCAGTCTGACAAATGCCATCAGTTTGCATGCGTTTTGACGGATCCGGCAGGCAGTTCCGGCGACTGAACTGCCTGCCGGAATCCTCTGCCGCAAGTGTGAAAGTATCCTAATTGTAATGCTAAAAGTAATCTGAGGTTATTATTGATTTTCGTTTGGGAGTGTAAAAGCATTCTCCACGACTTTTTGATGCTGCTATACTATATGTTCTGTTTTACAGTAGCTTTGGAATAATCTCGTTTTATTAGCCTATTAGTCCTCGCCTCGTTATGAAAAACATTGGGGGAGATTATTCATCTCCTTTGTGCCTGAAAAGTGGAGTAAAAAGTCACAAACTATGGGCCAGATTCATCATGACTGACAGCTCACTCCACTTTCACATATGGCTAAAGTCAGTTTTAGCCAAGTCAGATTTATGATCGGCCCTTTAAGACTGTAATAAATGTTGTTTGACGGTAGCAGTTTATCCGTCAGTAAGCAGCTTTACAAAAGTCGCACGTCTTTACAAAAAAGTCGCATGTTCTATTAAAAAGTCTCATAAGATAAGCATGGTCCTCACTGGAGTGAAATTGCGACTTTTTTGCAACTTTTTAAATAGTCACAATAGTAAATCTGTCTAGAGATTCATTTACATAAGAAAACACGCCCACTTTCAGAAAACTGGCGAGCATAGTGCAGAGCAGAAAAAAGTCGCAAATTTTTGCGCAGTTTAAGCGATTGTGCAAAAATTTGCGACTTTTTCACTCCATTATTCTGACTTGAGCTAATGATAAATCTGGCCCTATGTGTTTTCAGCTTTTTTTTAAAAAAAATTGTCACATCTCCCTTTTTTACACTGCTCTCACCACTTTTCAGAAAGGGGGTGCGGCCAGCAGGTGCGAAAAATGTATCTACATTTATGCCACTTTTCTGGTGCAAATGAAGCCAGAAGCATGTGCCTAATTTATGACGAAGCGTGCAGTTAGTCATAAATTAGGCACATCCTCCAGCAGCGCAGGGAATATCAAGGCCAGCGCAGAAGTGTCCTGCCATTGACAGCCAGCCACCGTCACCTTCATTTGCAGTGAAGTCATGAATGAAAAACGTGGTCTGCAGCAGACTGGATCCATAATGTATTTAATGTATTAGCAATGAATCCAGGCTTGGTGTGGGATTTGATGATGGTCAGGTTCGAGTATAGAGGCCTCGCGGTGAGCTCTTCAATCCCACCTTTGCTATGGAGCAACACATTGCCTCCCACTGCAGTTGTGATGATCTGGGGAACCATCACATACAACAAAAAAGACAAATGGGGGTGAGCCATCAAAACTAGTGCAAAGGAAGACTGACTTAAATCGCCCATAGGAACCAATACGATTCCACCTTTAATTTTTCAGAGCTCCTTTGGAAAATGAAAGGATCACTCTGGTTGCTATGGACAACTATGTCAGTTTTCCTTTGCACCAGTTTTGATCTCCCCCAACATGTATATAGTCCATGAAAAAGACTGACCCACCCAATAACACAAATATAATTTTAATATAGCACACTATAAATGTAAAAAAAAACTGTTACAAACACATGAAAAACTAGGTACGAGGCAAAATGACACACTTGTACCTAACCACACAACCCCCCCTTCACTATAAATATTGCTGGTACAAGCTATCAATATAAATGGTATAGATCACAATAAAAACGGATAAAATGCTGCCTGCACCCAATATGGAACCCAATTTTTAATTCAAACATAGCATCAAAGAACAAAGAGTACTGATCATGCCATAAATAATCTGGAAGCAGAGGTGCAAAAGTGAACCATACCACCCAGCAGACAGACGGAGGGGGTTCATTCCCCTCCTCCCCTCTGTCGGCTGGGTGGTATGGTTCACTTTTTACTACTAGTAGCTACCATTAAAGGGAATTTAGTTGCTTGCAGTAGAACCGTCAGCTTAAAGGGGTTGTGCGGGTTCAGAGCTGAACCGGGACATATCCTCTTTCACCCAGGCAGCCCTTCTGAGATGAGCATCGGAGCATTTCATGCTGTGATGCTCTCCTTTGCCCTGCGCCGAGTTGCGCAGGGCAAGGGCTTTTTCATTAGATCCGGTGACATACCGAGTCTCTGCTAGGCAGAGGCTTCTGCCTAGCAGTGAGCCTGGTGACGTCACGGCACTGATGGGCAGGCTTTAGCGATGCTCTAGCCTGTAAAAACAGGCTAGGGCAGCACTAAAACCCACCCATCAGTGCCGACGACGTCACCGGCAACGCTACTAGGGGGAAGCCTCCGCCTAGCAGTGAAATTTTTTTACAAAAAAGCCCTTGCCCAGCACGATACAGCAGAGGGCAAGGCAGAGCATTGGAGCATGAAGTGCTCCAATGCTTATCTCAGAGGGGCTGCCTAGGTGAAAAAAGGGATATGTCCAGGTACAGCTCTGAACCCGGACAACCCCTTATGGCCAAAGCCCTGTACTACTAGTAGCCAAAACGGCACAAAATAAAAAAATATATAAAGACAACTTCGGTGTCCGTTGCATTCATGTTTATAACACTGTAAAAGAGCAGTAAAAATCTACTTTGGGTAACTTTGAAATTACTTAACTTTATTCAATTTACTTAACTTTATATCTTGTATGGATTTTGAGCTACGAGACATTTCCCTTATCACTTACACACTAAGTGAAAGTAAAAATTAAGCCTGTTCCTTCTCAAAATCTGGATGTGGTTTAACTAGTTAGGACTAACCGCATAATTATCATATCTGAGCTCCCACAAGACACTGCTCCCTGATAACAGAATATTCAGAATTTAGCTTTCCGTAGTAACATAAATAAAACATTACACAAAAAAAGTACAAGATAAGTAAAGTACATGTATCTGCAAACATACTGCACACTCTGGCCCTGATTTATCATTCCTTCACTCCAGAATTCTGGTATTTTCACTGCTCACTCCAGTTTTGAAATGTGGATGGAAAAGTGGTCATGGTTAGCTGTTAACGAGTAGTGTTGAGCAAAGCATCCGCAGTGGAATTAGATCTGAATTTTAGGAAAAATGTAATTCTAAACGAAGGTGCATTTTCTTGCGCTTCCTGGTAACTAATCATTTTTACTAAAATGGCGGCTGGAGTTGTTTTAGAAAGCATGGACTAAAAAAATACTCCCCTCATCCACTTGCTCACGTAGAGGCAGTTTGGTCCTCTCTAATGAAAAAAAACTGCCGAAGGACCTGGTCTGAGCACCATGACGTCACCTCGCGCTCCCAGCATAATCACGTGGGGACGATGACATCACCACGTGTACATGCTGGAAGCACACAGTGATATCAACACTACAGATGAGCGAAGTGCTCAAAACATCGATTCGGCTGCTTCGCTAAATTTCACAATAGAATTCACTTTGTAACGAATTACACAAAGCGCATTTCTCTGTAAGTAGCAGGCGAGATTATGGGGAATGGCCTCTCACCCATCACTGAACCCCTCAGATGCCACGTTCATAGCTGATCCTAGCATCTGAGTTGACCATTAAGGGCCGTCAGGGGTTAATCTGTTAAAAAAAAAAAAAAATTACAAATACCTTATCCATTTGCCCCACATTCTGTTAATTTGGACCTGCCTACAAAATGGGGCGACTTAGTGGCCCTCAAAAAAAAAAAAAAGTTCCCAGTCCGCCCCTGGTCCTGGGCGTCGGACCATCAATCAGCTACCAGAGAATAGGTCATCAATAAAATAAAAAAAAGTACTTGGAAAACCCCTTTAGTTTTTAACAAATGTGCCTTTTCTTCTATTGCAAGATCAACAGAATATACTATATGATTTTTGTAAGGAAACTTTTTTTTAAGTGGCTTTTAAAGAAATTTTAAAGTAACTACATCTTGATGTGGCCAGCCCTGCTGTGCTCTGAGCTGCAAGGAAAAATTGAGGTGATTAGTTTGTCAAGACAATTATTCAGAATGATAGAGGAGTTCATCAAGACTTGGCTCCTGAATCAGACCTAGTCCTTTAGGTTGCCTGCACACGTTGTGGATGACACGCGTTTTTCCTTCGGGGATTCTCGTGCAGAAAAACTACAGCATAATACATCACCAGCAAACTGTGTGAGAGGTCACAAATCTCATGTATACTGCCCTGCTGTGTGGATTTAGATAAACACAGCATGTCCATCCTTTATGCGGATTTCATCCTTTTCATGCTAGGGTGAGATTTGCGGCAAAACAGCATCAATCTGCACCAAAAACCTCAAGTAGCACATGCATATTAGGGATGAGCGAATAGACTGAGCGCTCCGTACAGTATTAGGGCTCATTCAGACGGCCGTATGCTGTCCACAAGAATGCCAATTCTTTTTTTTGCAGATTAGATGCTGACCCATTGACTTCTATGGGGCCCTTTTCTTCCATTTAACAGCTACGCAAAAAAAAAATAATGAAACTTGTTTTAAACTTTTCAGTGAAAATCAGGACATGGCCCCACTGAAGTCTATGGGTCCGCAAAAATACGAAATGCAACACTTTTTTTGCGGACACTCTGAACTGTCCGCAAAAAAAACGGATCCACGTGTTTGCGGACAACATACGGCTGTCTAAATGAGCCCTTAGAATGTATTGGCTCCGATGAGCCAGACTTCGGGTGGTACCTGGGAATCGAACCAGAGTCCGGTACCAAGGTTTTTTTTATAGTAGAAATTAATTTACGAAGTTATTACCCGAAGTCTCGTGAGACTTCTCGAAGTAATAACTTCGGCTCATCGGAGCCAATACATTTTAATATTGTACGGAAAGTTCGCTCCGTACAGTATTCAAAGTTTTATGCGAATCGACTTCGGATAAAGCATCCGAAGTCAATTCGCTCATCCCTAATGCATATGCTTTTGGTATGGAAACGCAGTGCGGGTGCAATGCGTGACGTGGACACATAGCACCAGCACTGAATCCTGACCCATTCATTTTAATGGGTCTGTGTACATGAGCGTTTTTTTTTTTTTCACGCATCAGTTCTGCGTTGCGTGAAAAACGCAGCATATTCTTTATTCAGCGTTTTTCACACAGTTCTGGCCCCATAGAAGTGAATGGGGCTTCAGTGAAAAAAACATTGCATCCACAGGCAAGTCCAGATGCAATGAGTTTTTCACTGACTGTTGCCAGGAGATGTTGTTTGTAAACCTTCGGTTTTTTATCACGTGCGTAAAAAATGCATCAAAACGCTTTCCACCCGCGAGGTGTTTCACATAGGCCAAATTCACACTTCAGTTATTTGGTCAGACATTTCCATCAGTTATTGTGAGCCAAAACCAGTAGTGACGCCTACACAGAGATCAGGAATAATCACTTTGGATCACAGCTCACTGAGATATAGGAGAAGATTTCAAACATAGATTCTCCTTTGTTGATGAGGAAGAAATAATAAATTCTGACTTCCTTCTACCGAAATTTTTTTACTCTATTTTACATGGAATTCCAAAACCGGCGGGAAATTTCGCTTTGATGTTACCACAGACTGTTGTAGGAATTACTTGGTCACACAAAAGGTCCTCCGGCTTACGAGCTGGGCCGGCAGAGAAATTTTATAGCGAGAAGAATGTATTATAATCCAAGACTTTATTGTATCTACTGTAGCACATTAACCAGATACGAATGAAGGAATCTGTTTGTACATGGACGGTTATTTTATTTCAGTGCATTCAAGGTCATACTCAAAGCAAGTTACAAAAAAGAAACTTTGGAGCTTTAAGTTTCCGGCAACAAATATTTCATAGATTCCAACAGGGCTGGAACAAGACTGGTTGAGTGCCCTGGGTCAAACAAAGTAGCCGTAGCCGGAATATGAAAGATATAGTGATACTAATACAGTAGAAGATAATCTCTGTGCAATCCATACATTTAGAAAAGCTCCAATCCACAATGTAATGAATACAAATATAGGCCTTTATTAGGACATATTAAAATATTACTATAAAAAATTAACAATCAAGTTTCAAAGAAAAAAATTACGGCATATAAATACTAATACTATGTTGCCATAAAATAGTAAAGTGCCTTTTTGCTGAAATTACATAATATACATGTTGACAAATAATAAAGTAGAGTACCCAACCCCCCCCATACATGAGAGACCACAGAATAGCCACAGTCTGGGCCCCTGCCCCTCATGCTCCAATATAAAGTAAATCAACTGACCTTAAATCATACATGGCACTATGTCTACTGTGTCTAGAATCCCATTACCTGGGCCACACGCACTTATTCAATAGCCCCAAGTGGGGGTAAAAATTTCAGAGAATGTAAATACAAACTCAAGGAAACTTTTAAAAATCTCTGGTGGTCTACAGTGACTTCTGGCGTAAAAAAAAAAAAAAAAAAGTATATATTTCTGGTATAGGGTAAGGTAAGTGTTACTACATAGGGGCATACACAAGGGTGGGTATGGGGTTAAAACCTTCTCCGTGTGCTCTTATTTGTTCCGTGCAGCTCATCTCCTCCAACTACATAGATAGTCTGTAATTAATGCGGTCTCTCATCTGATGGTTAAGCAGGATATTACATGGGAGTTGTTGACCTTTCCAGCAGCAGATTGCAGAAGACATTACAAAGAGCAAACCAGTTGGACAGAAGAGGCAGGAGAGGCTTTATAGCAGATATGGGGTGTTTGTTTCCGTGGCTTCAGTAATCATGAAAACAGCCCTAAACTTGCTATAAATATAAATGAGCAACTGACAAATGCTTGCTATATGACCCATTGAGGTGTGGGCTTCACAAGCAACAAAATGTTAGCAGCAGATCCTTAAGGGTTTCTACCACCTGATTTTGACCTAATTAGCTCTCAGACACTAGCGATCTGCACCCTAACAGGCCTGATACCCAGATAACTCTGATCTACCCAACAATGCTATTTTCAGACCTTTGTGTGGATCCTTTTCACAAAAAACAAACTTTTATTCCTATGCTAATGAGCCTCTAGGTGCTATGGGGGCGTCTTTTCAGCACCTAGAGGCTCGGTCTACTCACACTGTATGCCGCCCCGCTCGTTCGTCAAGCCCGCCCATCTCCTCTAGAATGCCATCCTCCATCTCAGCCAGTGGACGAATTCTCGCGCCTGTATTCGGCGCAGGCGCAGTGACTGTCTGAACTCTCCCTGCGCCGGCATCTCCACTGCGCCATCTGTTCCTCGGAGCACTCTGACGTATTCGGCGCATGCGCAGTGGAGATGTCTGTGCAGGGAGCGGTCAGACATTCACTGCGCCTGCGCCGAATACAGACGCGCAGGCGCGAGAATTCGTCTGCTGGCTGAGATGGAGGATGGCATTCTAGAGGAGATGGGCGGGCTTGACGAACGAGCGGGGCGGCATACAGTGTGAGTAGACCGAGCCTCTAGGTGCTGAAAAGACGCCCCCATAGCACCTAGAGGCTCATTAGCATATCAATAAAAGTGCAGCAGGACCAGTTCTGGTAGAGGGAAATTTGACCATCTATTGCACAGAAAGTATATTAATAAGTGTTATTAATTTGAAAACACAAACTTTTGATTTGGCTGAAAACCCCTTTAAGTAAAAAGGTCCTGCACAAATTAACTTCAATCCAGGCATATTCTTAACAGTTATCTCCAATGGTTTCCACTATGTTATAATCATTACTGGGCTCTAATTACAATAAATACAAACTTTAAAATCACACACAGATGAAAAATAACTGGCCTTATACATCAAAACAGTATGTGAGAAAAGCTTCATCTGGCTCATAGCAGCAATCCAAAGTGCATGTTTCAATTTCTTGTCTACATCTAAATGGTTTTTTTTTGTTTCTAAGAAAAAGACCCATTAAAAGGGGTTCTCCAGGAATTGGGAAAATACTTAAATATTGCTTTATTATAAATATATTCTCTAATACCTCATTCATTAGTTATAATGGCTCATTTTGTCTACTGAGCAATTATCAAGGAAATAAAATGGCCGCCGTCCTATTAGTACACACAAAACCTGTCCTAGTCACACAGGAGGACAAATTACTTCACAACACTGAGCTAAAGAGCTGCCTCTTCCTCCTCTCTTCTCTACTTGTCAGGGACTATGATCCTGAATACAGTTTAATATGATCTTCAGCTGAATCTCTGTAGGAATCAAGTTCATGAGGAGACCAGATGTACAGAGAGGAGGTGGTTAATTAGCAGCAGCACTTGTATGCAATCTCCATTACCACAGCCCCACATTACCACAGACTGTCCTGTCCAACTTCTCTGTACTTCATGTCTCCTCATGCCCTCCTGTGTGATTAGGACAGGTTTTGTGTGTACTAATAGGACAGCGTCCATTTTATTTCTCCTAATGATTGCTCCCTAGAAAAAACAAGCCATTATGACTAAAGAAAGGCATTTGGGAATATATTTACAATAAAGTAATATTTAAGTATTTAAAATTTTCTTAATTCCCAGAGAACCCTTGTAATGCAATTTAGCAGAAATGATATTCATACAGGCTGATCGACTGACATAGGTACACATCACATTTTACCATACAGCTTATGTTTTTAACACTCACTGCAAAATAGTTTGTATACTGCTAGCAAAGATTGTAGGAGGTCATCTGCGGACAAGTACTATACATATAAGGCCTCATGCACACGACCGTTGTTTAGGTCAGCATCCGAGCAGCCGCTTTGGCATGGCATCCGTGGCTCCATTCCGCGGCCTCGTTAAAAAAATATAACATGTCCTATTCTTGTGAGCGCTTTGCGGACAAGTATAGGCATTTATATTGCCGGCACCCGTTCCGTTCTGCAAATTGCGGAAGGCAACATGGGTGGCTTCTGTTTTTTGCGGATCCATGGTTTGCGGACCGCAAAAAAACTGAACGGTCGTGTGCATGAGGCCTAAGAATGACTCCATTAGTGTAGAGTTGAGAAGACAGCTGGATGTTCGGGTTCGGCCGAACTTCACAAAAAAGTTCGAGTTTGGGACCCGAACTTGACCCCGAACTCCATTGAAGTCAATGGGAACCTGAACTTTGGAGCACTGAAATGGCTCTAAAAAAGTAATGGAAAGGGCTAGAAGGCTGCAAATGGCAGCACAATGTGGTTAAGAGCATGACAAATGTGGATAGGAAAATGACTTCAAATAACATAAAATACGTAAAAATTAAAAAATAATCATCTTGATCTAGGAGGAGGAGGTCCATATGGAGTAGGAGGTTGAGGAGGCGGTGGATATGGCGGTGTAGGTGGAAGCGGCTGTGGAGGAGGAGGTAGCCAACACTTTTTATTTTATTTGGGTAGACACCAAAACATTTCAAAATTTAAAAAATAAAACAAAAAAGAGAAAGTGCGCTGGAGTACAACAATGGCTGGGTGAGGCCGGTATACATGTCTAATCTGCACAAGGTACAGACAAGTCCTGTGGGATCCCTGCCTGGTTCATTTTAATGAACGTGAGCTTGTCCATATTGGCTGTGGACAGGCGGCTGCGCTTCACTTTGATAACCCCCTCCTGCCGTGCTAAACAAACGTTCAGACAATACACTGGCTGCAGGGCAGGCCAGCACCTCCAAAGTATAAAGGGCAAGCTCAGGCTATGTGCCCAATTTGGAGACCCAGAAGTTGAAGAGGGCAGACCCATCAGTCAGTAAGCGTAGGCACATACTGCTCCACCATGTCACACGTCCCCGTGATGTCCACTATCCAATTGAATATCTTCCCTATCAGCTTTTGATGTTCTTTTATGCGCCTACCATGGTGATCACGGGTAATGGGGAATCAGGGTTCCATGCCGGAGAGGGAGCCTGAGAAAGATATCAGATCCAAGGGTGGTCAATGGATGAAATGTGATCGAGCGGAAATGTGGGACAGGTTATTGAAGCAGAAGCATCCAAGTAAAGGAGGGAGCGCGCGGCAATTACCGACTCAGGGAGGTAGTGACGATAAACAATACAGGACTCTTGAGATGCCCTGTTATTGGAATGATTAATAAAAAATTACAGGGAATGTCACTGGGGTATTTTGGATTTGGAAACGTTATACAGAAGAGGCCCTGCTGCCGCTTTGTTGACTGTAGATAACTTCTGCCTCATCGCACGTCCCGTGACGTCCACGATCCAATTGGATATCTTCTCTATCAACTTTCGATGTTCTTTTATGCGCCTACCATGGTGATCACGGGTAACAGGGAATCAGGGTTCCATGCCGGAGAGGGAGCGTGAGAAAGGGATACCACATCCAAGGGAGTTCAATGGCTGAAATGTGATAGAGCAGAAATGTGGGACAAGTTGTTAAAGCGGAAGGATCGAATGAAAGGAGGGGGCGCGCATCAATTAAAGACGAATTTTAGAAATTTAAGTCCCTGTCACCTATGCCAGTGTTTCCCAACCAGTGTGCCTCCAGCTGTTGCAAAACTACAGCTCCCAGCATGCCCGGACAGCATTTGGCTGTGCGGGCATGCTGGGAGTTGTAGTTCTGTAACAGCTGGAGGCACACTGGTTGGGAAACACTGACCTATGCAGAGCAGGGTTTTTTCATCGGCAAAACTGAGTTCATGTCACCCACCAATGGAAGAGACGATTTTTAAAAATTTCGGTCCCTGTCAACTATGCAGAGCAGGGGTTTATTCACTGGGTTAATATCACCCACCAATTGAACAGAAGTTTTTTTTTTTAAATTAATTCCCTCTCACCTATGCGGGGCAAAGGTTTGTATATGGCAAAAATGGTAAAATGTCACCTGAGAATTTAACAGATGATTTTTTTTAAATTTAGATCCCTGTCACCTATGCAGAGCAGGGGTTTATTCACGGCAAAAATGGTAAAATGTCACCCAAGAATGTAACAGACGCTTTTGCACCCTGCTCTCTCTTTTGCTGTGCTGGTGCCTCTGTGCGACCACCGCCTCTTCCTCCAAACTGCACACGTCACTCGCATGACCTTGATTCCATGTGGGGTCTAGTACCTCATCATCCTCCACATCATCTTCCACCCACTCTTTACCCCTGCCCTCGTTGTTGGTCTGCAGACTGAAGAAAGCCGCAGCAGTTGACACCTGTGTTCCATCATCAGAGGTGGTCTTCCCATGTCCTCATCCTGAAACATAAGTGGTTGGGCATCAGTGCACTCAATCTCTTCCATTTCTGGTGTAGGGCTATGTGGATGGCCCACGGAAACCCTGCCAGCAGAGTCATCAAAAAGCATAAGAGACCGCTGCATGACTTGGGGCTCAGACTGCTTGCCTGATTCGCAAGGGGGTCAGTTGAAAGACAGATGGCCATGGGCTGTAGTTGCCAACTCTGATCTTTCAGCAGGGGACTGGGTGGGAGACAATGTGAAGGAACTGGAGGCACTGTCAGCCACCCAATCTACTATCGCCTGTACTTTTTCTGGCCTCACCATTCGTACTGTCCTAAATGCAGTGTAAGCCGCAAATGTACTTTCTAGCACAAAAGATCGCATTTTTCACCCAACAATGTAATAGACGAATCAGTGAAATGAATTTCCCTGTCCACTATGTAGAGCAGGGGTATATCACAGCAAAAAATTTGGGATATGTGACCCAACAATGTATGAGACAATTGGCTGTGGACAGGCAGCTGCGCTTGTCTGTGATAACAACCCCTGCCGTGCTAAACACACGTTCAGACAATACACTGGCTGTAGGGCAGGCCAGCACCTCCAAGGCGTAAAGGGCAAGCTCAAGCCATGTGCCCAATTTGGAGACCCTGTGTGCTGCAGCTGAAACTCCACTATTGCCTGCTGCTGCTCGCACAGTCTGTCCAGCATGTGCAAGATGGAGTTCCACCTTGTGGGCACATCGCATATGAGGCGGTGAGCGGGAAGGCCGAAGTTACGCTGCAGCGCTTACAGGCGAGCAGCAGCAGGGTGAGAACACCGAAAGTGCGCACAGACGGCCCGCACTTTCTGCAGCAGCTCTGACATATTGGGGTAATCTTTCAGGAACCTCTACACCACCAAATTCAGCACATGCGCCAGGCAAAGGATGTGCATCAAACCGGCTAGGCCCCGAGCCGCTACGAGATTTCGCCAATTATCGCACACCACCAGGCCGGGCTTGAGGCTCACTGGCACCAACCACTCATTGCTCTGTTGTTCCATGCCTGTCCACAGCTCCTGTGCTGTGTGGGGAGTTTTAAAACTGCCTGCTGTCGTTTACCCCTAGCTGTGCTGAAGGTGTTACGCTGACCGGATGAGGAAGCGGAGTAGGAGGAGGAAGCAACAGTAGGCAAAGAGAAACGCACTACAATCTTCGGTGGTGGAAGGACATGCGCCAAACTGCTATCTGCCTCAGGCCCAGCCGCCATTGCATTTACCCAGTGTGCTGTTAGGGAG
The DNA here is from genome assembly GCF_014858855.1 of Bufo gargarizans. Lineage (NCBI taxonomy): Eukaryota > Metazoa > Chordata > Amphibia > Anura > Bufonidae > Bufo > Bufo gargarizans. Next base: position 675,736,347 of record NC_058080.1, read on the forward strand.
ATATAACATCCCTGACCAAGCTTACTGATCCACGTATCCACAGATGGCGTTGCGCACTGCACACCCGATTTTGTCCCCCACTTGGTTGTGCAGGGAAGGGATGGCTCGCCTGGAAAAGTAGTGGCGGCTGGGAACTACGTCCTGTGGGACAGCCACCGCTATAAGGCTTTGAAAACTCTCAGTCTCCACCAGACAGAATGACAGCATTTCAAAAGCCAGGAATTTTGAATTGCTGGCATTCAGGGCCAGGGATCGCGGGTGGGTAGGGGGGTACTTCCTCTTTCACTCCAGTGTTTGGGAGATAGACAGCTGAACGCTTCCATGGGATATTGTGGAGATGCTTGGTGACCGAGGTGGTGCGTTGGCACATACTCTGTTTGCGGGGTGCCAGGTGCCACTGTCACTCCAGAGGGGGATGAAAAGGCCGAGACTGCAGCAGAAGAGGAAGCAGGAGGAGCCAGAGACCTTTCTTTGTTTTTGAGGGGTCTACTCCACTACAGCCCGTGCTTAGCACTTAGATGCCTGGTCATGCAGGTTCTGCTCAGGTTTACAACGTTTATGCCTCGCTTCAGGCTCTGATTGCACAGCATGCAAACCAGCCATGTCTTGTCATCAGCACATTGTGCTGGCTTTGGTGTGCTCGGTCCCTTGGTGCGGTGGGCAGTAGCAGGCGTACTGTCTAGGGGATGGCTGCTCCGCTTTTGCACCCTGCTGCCTCTTCTGCTGTGCTGGTGGCTCTGTGCGACCACCGCCTCTTCCTCCGAACTATACAGGTCACTCGCATGACCTTGATTCCATGTGGGGTCGAGGACCTCATAGTCCTCCACATCATCTTCCACCCAGTCTTCACCCCTGCCCTCCTTGTCGTCTGCACCCTGAAGAAAGCCATAGCAGTTGGCACCTGTGTTTCGTCATGATCCGAGACATGCTGCGGTGGTCCTCCCATGTACTCAGTTAGACCAACCTATAAGAAAAAACTCAAAATTGGGTGTATAAGATATACTAGACCCCAGTGTAAGATACTGAACCAAAAAAAATAAAAATAAACCCATAGAAAATGAAAGAACACACACATATAAAATAGATATGTAGTTTATTAAGACACAATACAGTTAATATAACACGAAGGCACAAGGTAGAGGAGAGTGGGACGCCCCGTGTAAAGGGACCGTAAGCAACCACCCTCACATATACCCGACTAACAGGGAAAAGGAGTCTTAAACACTGGGTATAAAACCGCATAAAGTTGGGAGAGCAAGTTCGCCCAAAGTAACATATAAACATATGTGTGTTGCATACATGTAGAGGATCAATACGGTCACACAACAGACTTGCCCACCACTGGTAACATGAATGGCCATCATGGGAATACAGACAACAAGAATGCTATGTGCAAGCAGTGACACTAAAATAACAAACTAACCATGCATGAAACAAAACATAAGTTACCCATGGTATGCTGGAACCCGAAGTGTATGACCAGAGCTGCACCTCGACGCGCGTTTCGCCGAGAAAGACTTCGTCCTGTATTGTGTCTTAATAAACGACATATATATATTTTATATGTGTGTTCTCGCATTTTCTATGGGGTTATTGGGTTTTTTCGTTGGTTGGTCCTCCCATGTACTCATCCTGACACACAAGTGGTTTGGCATCGGTGCACTCAATCTCTTCCCCTTCTGGGGCAGGGCTATGTGGATGGCCCTGGGAAACCCTGCTAGCAGAGTCATCAAAAAGCATAACAGACCGCTGCATGACTTGGGGCTCAGACTGCTTGGCTGATTTGCAAGGGGGTGAGGTGAAAGACTGATGGCCATGGGCTGCAGGTGCCAACTCTGATATTTCAGACAATGTGAAGGAGACAATGTGAAGGAACTGAAGGCGCTGTCAGCCACCCAATCTACTATCGCCTGTACTTATTTGACGCTCTCCTCATTCTTTGCGTTCACCCACCAAACTAACAGATGGTTTATGTCAGGTGACAATGTAACCGCCAATAGTCAACAATTAAGTTCACTGACAGTAAGGCAGTGACGGTGTCATAAAGAAAAAACATTTATTGAGGTCACACAACAGTCTGACGGGCAAATTTTATACAATTACTTCACGGTCACATAAAATGTGAATTTGTCAACTAACAATGTAACAGCGGTATTGACTGGTTGTGTTGGATTGTCAGAAATGCAGCAAAGGCTGCAAATGTAGCATCTAGCACAAAATGGGTGTTTATTTAAAACCAGAATATAACAGCGGTATTTAACGCTTGTATTGGACTTTCTGAAATGCAGCAAAGGCTGCAAACTGCAAAGGTACTTTATGGGAAAAAATATGATTTTTTCACCCACAATTAAACGGATTTTCTTTCACTATCACAAATGCAGTGCAGGGAGCAAATGTACTTTTTAGCAAAAAATAAATAATTTGTCCCCACAGAATCTAACAGATGGATTTACTTGGATTGTACTTTACAGAAAAAAAAAAAGTGAATATGTCACCCACTGGGTCCCTGAACTCACAGACAGATTACCTATATTTTCCCTTCCCCTGGCACATATGCAGTGCAGGTGCACTTAAAAAATGGGTATATGTTGCCCACTAACCTAAAAGAACAGGATTAAATTATTGTCCCTGGCACATATGTAGTGCTGGTGCACTACGTTCTGAGCGGATCCGATCATATTAATGCAGACGGAGGCTCCGTTCAGTACGGATCCGTCTGCATTAATAACTTAGAAAAATTTCTAAGTGCGAAAGTAGCCTGAGCGGATCCGTTCAGACTTTCAATGTAAAGTCAATGGGGGACGGATCCGCTTGAAGATTGAGCCATATGGTGTCATCTTCAAGCGGATCCGTTCCCATTGACTTACATTGCAGCGTTCAGCTGTCCGCCTGGCCGTGCGGAGGCGAGCGGAGCGGAGGCTGAACGCCGCCAGACTGATGCAGTCTGAGCGGATCCGCATCCATTCAGACTGCATCAGGGCTGGACGGAAGCGTTCTGCTCCGCTCGTGAGCTCCTTCAAACGGAGCTCACGAGCAGACAGCAGAACGCTAGTGTGAAAGTAGCCTAAAATGTCCCCCAAATATATTATATGACTGTTTGGAGCACAAAGTGTAAAATAAACAAATAAACAAAAATTACAATTTATATTAAAAAAATAAAAAAGTTCATGAATTTTTGCAAAACACCTGTTTAAAGTATTTTTTTTTAAAAATTCCCCTTATCAAGACATTTATCATTGTAAACAATAGAAAAAAAAATTAAAGACATATTTGGTGTCATCACGTCATCGTTCTTATAAAAATAAAAACATGATCTATCTCGTCAGGGATATGACAGAGCAGTTATTTTTGGGTCACCTCACCTCACAAAAAACATAAAACAATCAAAAAGCTATATAAACCCCAAAATGGTACCAATACAAAAGTCACTTTTTGCAAAAGAAAGAGTTCTCACACAAGCCATAACATTTTTTAAAGATCTAGCTCTCCGAAAAGAGTGATACAAAAACATGAATTATTCTTAGTAACTATGCCAGAACAAAATTATGTACCTCTAAATGTTACCAATGAAAAAGTTACCTCATCCCACAAAAAAGAGCAGTCACACAAGACTATTGCCAGAAAAATAAAAATAAATGGTGATAAGCATTTAAAATAAAATGTTTTTGTATCCTGCAAACGTAGAAAAACTTTAAAATATTAAATTTGTATCACTGTAATCACACTGACCAGCACAAAAAAAGTTAACACACAGTGCACAGTACACCCAAAAAACAATGGCAGAATTGCTGCTTTTTCTTCCTCCTGCTTCTAAAGAGCAAAATAATAAGCGATCAAAAAGTCATATGTACTCCAAAATAGTACCAATGACAACTTATTCCACAAAAATGGGGATTTGCAACCGAATCCATGACTTCTTCCATATTCACATAAGCCAGTTTTTTTTTTTTTTTTTTTTATAAAAGAAGGGCTGTCTGTAAGGGGCAGGCAGGCACATCTCATTTATCATTTTCTACACCTGTTTTAGGCGTAGAAAATGATCTAAATCTATGCCAGCGGATCTGTTCTGACACACAATGTAAGTCAATGGGGATGGATCCGTTTTCTATGACACAATCTGGAGAACAGATCCGTCCTCCATTGACTTTCAATGGTGTTCAAGACGGATCCGTCTTGGCTATGTTAAAGATAATACAAACGGATCCGTTCTGAACGGATGCAGACGGTTGTATTATCTGAACGGATCAGGACCATGACGGATCCGCACCAAATGTGAGTGTGAAAGTAGCCTTAAAAAACAAAATCACAGACATATAGTGGCCAATATGGGGGAACTGCCCAAACACCAAACACTGTAGCGTGTTTATCATTGGGCGAGCAGTGAACCACTAAAATACAGTGGCAAGTATGGGGGAGCTGCTCAAACCCCAAACACTGTGGCGTGTTTCTCATTGGGGGAGCAGTCCCACCGCATGTGGACCGCAGCAAACGACCATCCCGAGCAATTATGCGTACAAAGGAGGACGCCCGCGCGGTCCACATGCACCACCATGTGGGCTCCGATATCTTCCTGACAGGAATATATTGGCAAAAGTCTCAGCTTTTAACATCTGCTTGTATGACCAGCTAGTATAGTCAGTGGTATATCCGTTTGGTGCACTTTCTTCAGTGATTTTAAAGTAGCCTTAGGTGCAAACGCCAGCGCAGAGTTATTCTGCCATCTAAAACGGCAGCGCAGGGTAAAGACTGGCATCTAAAACGCCGGTCTTAATAAATGACCCCAGAGATTTCTGCAATTCAGTTTTGAATAATTTGAGGGATGAATTTTCAAAAATGGGGTCATTCATGGGTGTTTTTTATGCAAGACCCTCAAAGTGACTTCAAGAAAATTTCAAAAGTCAAAATTTCTGAAAATTTGCTCCTAAAATTCTAAGCCTTCTAACATCCTAAAAACGTAAAATGACTCATTGAACATGGAAAACAATAGATTATTCATGTACAAATGTGCCAGGGCGTCCTGAGAAACATATTATTTGTAGCACTCTCTGCTCGTACTAATAGACCAAGTAGCTAACAACCTCTTTAACCAATATGGAATAAAAGAATCCCAGCACAAGGCCTTCATGTTATTTTTCTGAATGGTAATACTGGTATTATACAATTGAGGCACATTGTTAATTCCTTCTTGGCTTGTATTCATTGGTTTTCATAGGTTCTTCTGTGTTTTGCAGATTTTATTGGTTTTGCTTTCACACAAACATCTACAATGCAACTAATTGACTCTTGGTACAAAGAGGAACCCTGCACAAGCTAGCGCGATTTCTTTAGTACTACATGATTTATTAACCATCTCCAAACCAGGCCATTTACCCCCTTCCTGACCTAATTTTGTTGTTTTATGTGGTAATAACTTGGAATTATTTTACTTATCCAAGCCATTCTGAGATTATTTTTTTATGACACATTGTATGCCATGTTAATGGTAAATTTGAGCCAATATGCTTAAAAGAAAAAATCTAAAAATTCATAGAAAATTTTTAAAAATTCAATTAACATTCACCATATGTCTACTTTATGTTGATGTTATTTTTTTTTTTTTTTTTTTTTTTTTTAGGACTTTAGAAGGTTTTGAATTTTAGAATTGATTTTTGAAATTTTTAAAGGGATCAATTTAGTTCTAAAGTTACTTTGAGGAGATTACATAATAGAAACTACCCATAAATTACTAAATTTTAGTAATGACACCTCCAAACTATTAAAAAAACTGATTTTAGAAATCTTGTTAACTGTACATATTCTACAGAAATTAAAGCAAAATAGAGGTGAAATTTCAAAATTCCTTTTTTTTTGCCGATTTTCCATTTCAATCCATTTTTTCCTGTAACACATTAAGGGTTAACATAACAAACCTCAATATGTATTGCTGATTTTGCAGTTTACATAAACACCCCATATGTGGTCATAAACTGCTGTATGGGCACACAGTAGCACTCTGGAGGCAAGCAGGGCAGGTTTTGCTGGAATGGTCTTTGGGTGCCATGTTGCATTTAAAGAGACCCCTGCAGTGAAAACCTCCAAAAAGTGACTATATTTTGGAAACTACACCACCCAAGGAATTTTTAAGGGTGTAGTGAGCACTTTGACCCAACAGGTGTTTTATAGAATTTATAACACTTGGCTGTAAAAAATAAAATAAAAAAATAAAACTCCTACAAACAAATGGTGCTTTAGGACCAAAATTTCTTTTTCCCAGGGGATAATAGGAGAATACAAGAGCTGCCCTGAGTGACATGTCTGCCTGTTGGGATACTCAGCATCATGTTGTATGTGTAGAACTACAAGTCCCAGCTGTATAATAAAACTGCTAATACACAGAGGATCTTCTCCCTATCTGTTCTTGTGCAGAACTCCTCCAGTCTGTCAGCTCCTGTGCCCTTGTGCACGAATCATCATCAGACCAGGGAGAGAAGCCGACATCACAGGTCATGTGACTCCCAGTGAAATCTGAGAAAGGAGCAACTACAGATGCAGTAAGTGCACGGTAAAGCTGTTACATTTTATTAGTTAGAAACCTACAAAGAACAAAAAAATAATTCGGACAACCCCTTTAAAAATCTGTTATATTAACACATACTATACCACCCATAACATTTTTATGCTAACGTAGATGTCTGAGGGCTTGTCTTTTGCAGGACATACTGTACTTTTTATCCATACCATTTTTGGGTACATAAGACTTTTTGATGACTTTATATATTTTTTGGAAGGCAAGGTGACAAATTTTTATTTATTTTTTTTAAATGACGTTCACCTGGTCGTTAGGGACATGGTGATACCAAATAGGTCTATTTTTTATTTCTATAATTTTGATATTATGCAACATTTTTAGAAAAATAAATCATTTTTCTGTTGCCATTTTCTTAATTGTATATTATTTTTATTTTTGGCCATGGTGTGCAATCTCGTTTTTTTTGCAGGATGAGATGACTTTATTGGTACCATTTTGGGGTACATACAACTTTTTGATAACTTGATATCAGTGACCTAACTAGAAATGACTGGGCCCCACATAAAATTTTTGAACGCCTGCCCCCCTAGGAATTTGTTCGCAACCCCCACTCCTGTGACAAGTCAAGAACGCTCTCTCAGACCAGGTCCGGCAGCAGCAATGTCAGTTTCCTACACTTATATACTGTATGTCAGTCATGTCCCTGTATACGTTATTTGCTCCGACAATAACATTTTTAATCCTCCTCCCGAGTGGCCCTTCTCTGAGGCTGGGCCCCAAAGCAGCCGTTTTCTCTGCTTCCCCTATAGCTACGCCCCTGCTTGATATTATATTTTTTGGGAGGTGAAGTGACAAATAAATAGATGTAAATTTTTTTTTTTACACCGTTCACCTGATGGGATAAATAATGTGTTATTTTTATAGAGCTGGTCATTAGTGACGCGGAGATAGCAAATATGTCAAATTTTTATTTTTCTATTTTTAACAATTTTTAAATGACAAGGGTGCTTTTTTACATGTAAAACATTGGTTTTATTTTTATAAAACACTTTATTTTACAAGACCTCTGGGGGACAGTTAACGTCAAAATTTTTTTTTTTGCGATTGATTTCTCCTCTAACGTTGGCCGACAAGGTAGCCCCAATTACAGGGGGAATACAAACCCCAGAAAGGATGTACAGCCTCAGTGCAGGGCTGATTGCGGTCTCAGGAAGACTTGACAGCACCTGCAGTCCCCCAGCCCTGACGGGCATAAGGATTACTTAGTTGAATAGGAGGCGGCATAGGGCTTCCGTAGCTGAATACACAGCGCTGGTTCAGTGATGTCTTTGCAGCGATCTAGAAGGCAGAGACACCCAGGAACGGTCCCATCCTTCTCTCTGGGGTACACAGCACAGCAGCTGCACGATTAGGCCTCATGCACACGACCATTGTTGTGTCCCATGTCCGTTGTTCCGTTTTCAGTGATTTTCTGCGGACCCATTGACTTTCAACGGGTCCGTGGAAAATTCGGAAAATGCACCGTTTGTCATCCGCGTCCGTAAACCGTGTTTCCAGTCTGTGAAAAAAATAGGACCTGTCCTATTTTTTTCACGGACAACGGTTCACGGACCTATTCAAGTCAATGGGTCCGTGAAAAAACACGGATGCACACAAGATTGTCATCCGCGTCCGTGATCCGTGTCCGTTTTTTTTTCTATCATTTGCATGGCAAACTAAACTTAGTTTTTTTTTTTTTACTTTCCTTCATGTTTGGAGATCCTCCAAAAATAAAAAGACACATGGAAACAAAAACGGACACGGATCACGGAACAACGGAACCCCTTTTTGCGGACCGTGAAAAAATACTGTAGTGTGCATGAGGTCTGAGAGTGTGGTTGTGATCTCTGAATGGACAATCTAAAAGATCCATTCAGAGATAAATGCTGACCTCCAGGACAGTTATAGTCTATAGCTGGTCGGGAAGTGGTTAACGATTATATCATAAGTATTACGAATCTATGAAAATTATTTCAAGTATCCGATTGAATTGAAAAAAAAAAAAAAAAAAACAACAACAATTGCTGGATTTAGGAAATGGTTAAAACCCTGAGACTAGAGTTGGTTTATTCTGCTGTAAATTACCCCTTGCTTAAATTGGGCAGAAACTGTAAGAAGTTTAACATGGGTAGCTTCAATACTGCTGGAAGATGATCCAAAGCTCACTTTGCTCATCGCTAATTGTCATTGTCCATATTGCCTCCTTTGCTGGCTTGATTAATTTTTCCATCACATTATACACTGCTCATTTCTATGGTTATGACCACCCTGTAATTCAGCAGCCGTGGTCGTACTTTAACACTATAAAAGTCTCCCTGGTGTCCAGGACCACGGAAGTGCACATAGGCTGGCACTTTTTAGTGTGAAAGTACGACCACCACTGCTTGATTTCAGGGTGGTCGTAACCCCTGAAAATGAGCAGTGTATAATGTGATGGAAAAATGTATCAAGACAGCAAAGAAGGCAATATGGATAAATCACAATACATTAGGAAGTGCCTTGTATACACTTTCTCTACATGATAAATACTATTTACTGAAGTGAGACAACCCCTTTAAGATTATTCCAATGCTAGCACAGCATGTTTTGGAAGATAGCACATTACTTCTTGCAGAAAGTTCTCCTGGAATGGCCACCATTCTTTAAAGCTGTACACAGTATCCTTAAGAACAAAAGTTGTCCAAACTCATGTCATTTCTCCCAATATGTCCTCCGAAATGGTTGAGACAAAGGATCTGAGCATTAGGGAGGTCATCGTGGAGATTATAGGTTTACTATTAATATATTCTCAGACAACGTAACGCATAGTGACAACTTCTACACTGAAAGGGAGCTTAAAATCGGAATGGCACAGGACTGTGTTTTAATAAGTGTGCACTTCAAGAAGTAGGAAAAAAGTCATTATCTAAAGTAAATTACACATTGACTGATTAAAAGATCAGAACTAAAACAAAACACGATCAAGTAAAAATGTTAGCATTAGGATTAGAATGAAGATTGTTATACACGTTTCAATGATTGGAATTAATTGTTATTTATCCAGCGCTTACGCCGAAGTCCCAGGCGCTGCAATTTCATCTGTGATAACACAGAGTTTAAGATGTTAATGAGGAATGAGATTATTATTTTTTTTTCAACTTAATATGCAAAAGAGATTAAAATGCATAAAAAAATCGGGCAGACAGGAAAAAACACTGCAAAACAGCAATTCTGAAAACCAATACACTGACACCACAAGCGTGGATTTCACTAATAATGGCATACAGCTCACAAATCTTCTCATTGTATACTGTCCAACAGCCAACGCAATTCCTGAGGCACACTGCCTGCCAACAAGGTCGTCTTTGTTCAGACCGCCGAATGGACGGTTCATACGATGCCATGAAGCCCTCAATGAACCCTTACCACAATTATATGCTATTACTACCATCTAGATGCACTCAGGAAACAGGATTAAAATATCTGTACAATGGAACATTGCATATGGGAAAACCTAACATTAAAATGTTCAGAAATAACTCAACGTCTATCTATTTCTCACTGGCAGTACAGTGTCCTAAGGATAGGTCATTCATATCAGATTTGTGGGGGTCCGATTCCTTGCACCCCTGGCAAGCAGTTGTTTGCAGCCTCCTCACAGCACAGCACCATACACTGTATAGTGGCTGTGCTTGGTATTGCAGCCCAAACCTATTCATTTGAATAGGACTAAGCAGCACATAGGCCGTGTGACGGATGAACCCAACGTCAATGGCCTAGGAACAGATCTCAATGCCGTGGGCCTCTTCAAACATTTGATTGGCAGGAGTCGGACTCGACTGAGCTAATTAATAAAGACCTATTCTTACTCAATATTGTACTCCAGGAAAGCCCTTTTAATGAGCTGTAACTTATAACCATTCTGCCCTTGCTATATGGAAATCAGCTCCCCTTTGACTTTTGGGAGAGTCTGTGACAGACTGCAGCCTGGACTATTGAGGAGGTAAGAGTTAACATTTCTGCCTGACCTTGCAGCGTACAACTATGAGAAGTGTTGTGGCTGCAGCTCATCTACACCCACGACCAAGAAGTGGTAAGACTCTGGAAAAATCGACAGGTACACTATTATACTCTGTACGAGACTAGACGAGGTTTACACAATTAATTGACAATTCTTAGGATCCTGCACAAGCCTTTTAAACCCTTAAGAACCCTGCCATTTTTCACCTTAATTTTTTTGCAAATCTGACGTGTCACTTAATGTGGTGATTACTTTAAAAAGCTTTTACTCATCCAGGATATTCTGAGTTTGTTTTCTCCTCACATATTGTACTTCATGACAATATCCTTCCATGCCATCGGGTCCCCATGCGGCTGTAGGGGGGACCCGATGGCATGGAAGGCAGCGCGATACCTAAGGAAGGCAGCGCGCTGCCTTCCGGTGACAAGCCTGTGAGATTCAGCCCCCTGGATCTCACAGGCCGGAAGCTGTATGAGTAATACACACTGTATTACTCATACAGCAAATGCATTCCAATACAGAAGTATTGGAATGCATTGTAAAGGATTAGACCCCAAAAAGTCTGGGACAAAAAATGAAATAAAAAAAAATAAAAAAGTTAAAAAAATAAAGTTTCCAAGAAATTTTTAAAAGTTTCAAGTAAACATAAACAAAAACGTCATTTTCCTCAAATAAAGTAAAAAAAAAATTGGTAAAAAATAGGAAAAAAAAGAAGTATACATATTAGGTATCGCCGTGTCCGTATCGACTGGCTTTATAAACATATCACATGACCTAACCCCTCAGATGAACACAGTAAAAAATAAAAACTGTGCTAAATAAACCATTTTTTTTGTCACCTTACATCACAAAAAGTACAACAGCAAGCGATCAAAAAGGCGTTTGCCCACCAAAAAAATAGTACCAATCTAACAGTCACCTCATCCTTCAAAAAATGAGCCCTACCTGAGACAATCGCCCAAAAAATAAAAAAAAATATGGCTCAGAATATGGAGACACTAAAACATCATTTTTTTTGTTTTAAAAAAAGCTGTTATTGTTATTATTGCTCTATAAAAATATCACATGACCTAACCCCTCAGATGAATACCGTAAAAAAATAAAAACAGTGTAAAAAAAAGCCATTTTTTGTCACCTTATATCACAAAAAGTGTAATAGCAAGCGATCAAAAAGTCACACGCACCCCAAAATAGTGCCAATAAAACAGTCATCTCATCCCGCAAAAAAAAAAATCATATTCTACCCAAGGTAATCGCCCAAAAATTATGGCTCTCAGACTATGGAAACACTAAAACACGATTCCTTTTGCTTCAAAGAAGAAATCATTGTGTAAAACTTACATAAATAAAAAAAAGTATACATATTAGTTATCGCCACATCGCGCTGCCTTCCATGCCATCGGGTCCCCCCTACAGCCGCATGCGGACCCGATGGCACCTCCGATCACCGCCGCCGCATAAGGTAAAAGCCGCAAACCACAGGTCTGAATTGAGGGTCACGGGACCCTCCCCGGCGTTGTGACAGGATGCCTGCTGAATGATTTCAGCGGACATCCTGTTCTGATCACCGCAACGCCTCAATCTAGTTTTAAACTTAGGACGTACCGGTACGCCCTTAGTCCTTAAGGACTCGGCAAACATGGTGTACCGGTACGTCCTAAGTCCTTAAGGGGTTAAGTCACATCCACCAGCGCCGTACATGTACGGCGCAGGTCCTTAAGGGGTTAAAATGGTTTCCAAGATTAAAAACAGACCTTCCAGCATGGCCGACCCACAGTGGAGATCATACTTACCTGGTACCTGCCGCTGAGTTAGGTTCTAACACTCCAGGGCCAGCTCTTCCTCTCCCTACTGGGATAACCATTCCTCAACCGGGGGACACGTGACTGCTGCAGTCAATCACAGGCCTAAGAGGTGACCTTCTCCAGTAGTCATGTGTCCAACTATGGATGGATTTTGATCTCAGTGTGGCAGGGAGAGGAAGAGCCGTCCCAGGAGCGACAGAAAACAAACCCAGCAGCTGGAACCAGGTACTGCAGGTTGCCACTCTAGGAGGTCTGTCTTACTCTTGGATAACCCCTTTAATAACATTGTAAAGTTTTCGTGTACTAGTCGTGATACTGCAGAACCCCTTTAATGCAGGATCCACCATTGACAATGGGTGATATCACAGCTTATCTTCTCCCTCCTGACCTCTGCATATTTCACTGACAGAAAAAAAATACATAGTTGACATGTTGCCTTTAACTTTTAGAAATTAAAGACTTGTGTAACACTTGTCCTGACTGAACTGGGTATACAGATCCATATCATGGATCTGCGGGGCGTCCAAATGGCAAATATGGAATATGGACAGTAACACACGCCTGTCTGAAAAAGGCCTACAGTAATAAGTGCTAAAATATTCTCAAGTGTTTCTACAGACATCATTCTCTGTCCCCAGTGGAGATTACAATCTAAATTCCCTATCAATATGTCTCTTGAGCGTGGGAGGAAACCCATGCAAATACAGGGAGAACATAAAATCTCCATGTAGAAGGTGTCCTTGGTCAACATTGGAACCTAGGGCCCCCAGTGATGTACTGACCACTAGTGTTGAACAAACTTGTGTTTTCAAGAGTTTGGGTTCTCTAAGAATTCCGTTATGGATTATGCTACCATGGACCATAACTTATTGTCGGAGGTAACGGAATCCATAACGGAATTCTTAGAGAACACAAACCTTGTACACCGAACTTGAAAAAACAAGTTCGCTCAACACTACTGACCACTGAGCCACAGTGCTGCCATCTATATGTCAGCAGTAGCAAACAGCTAAAGGGATTTCTTTCAAATAGAATAAAATGTTCCTACCAGGGCTTCCTCTGCAAGAAAGTCATGTTTCTGGAATGAGATGTAGAAAAAACATAAAACTGGCTTCTTGAAGAAAGCAAGCAGGCAAAACATTAAAAGGCATGAGCAATGCACACGCCTGCTGCCAGATGGAAAGTAGGTCACGATTAAAGAAAAAAAAAATATTAAAACAATCATCTCCCGTCCCACAATTGTACAGAAATTCTTACACTTCCTCTTGGGTATTAAGCATATGTACATGGGTGATTACAGCAACACCAAGCCTAGCATGCCCCAACAGACTCTGAAGACTCGGGAAGTGATAGACGCACTGACTAGGTCTGAGATCACCACTGGAATATCTCACTGCCGACATGCCGCGGGACCTGGAAAATATATTCACTGTAATTATGTTGACATGGTGCATAGTAAGGAATTTCGTCGAAGATGCATGCTGCCTTAAAACACGAAGGCTTCAAATCCAAATTAATCTGGGAGGAAAAGAAAATCAATTCCTTGGAAATTAAGTTTTGTACAATTCCATCACAAGAAAGCAAATATAGTAGGAATTATGGCCTATTAAATCACAGGGAGAAACCAAATATTAATTTGGAGAGACAATTAACGTCAACCGTATTTGTTTTTATACCTTAGCAGTATTATTGGAGGGCTGCACAGTAATTCATTCCCCCAGATCCCCGACAGCTCTCGTCAGATGAGTGTATTCGTTTACTTCCTAAGACATGGAGAGCAACGCTGTGCAAGAACCACTTACTTCACTGTAAAATAAGCGCAAGAACAGACACAAGTAGCCTCAGAAGCTTACAATCTAGGAATACCACTAAGACACCAGACTCACCTCACCCTCAGGGGCGTACTGGCCACATATATGACATGGAAATTCCAGGGCGGGCCCATGCCCAGGGAGCTATCCAGCTCTCCTCACGTCCGCTGACCAGGTATATAACGATCTGTTATTCTTAATTAATTATGATTAATGAATGAGGAGCATCAAGTAGTTACACACCTGACCAATGCCCACAGGTGCCCTTCCTGAATACAACTGTATTACAGTCCTCATTATGGCGACAGAGCAGTATCTCATGCTGCACTATGGTATTTGGTTCTGCTGGGGCGGTATTTTGTGCTGCACTATGGCTTTGCTGGCCCGGTCTACTTGCAGTTTCTTTTGTCCCTGCCTACTTATGTTGCCTCACTTTCTGGTCAATTTGGACTCTCCTAAAACTTAGTGCCACTTATTTTTTTTTATTTTTTTCCCAGGGCTGCTTTAAATTCCCAGTCCAACCTGTTCACCCTCCTCAATCAAAATCTGTATTAACATGCAGTTTCTGACTAATTTTTTACCCTGAGGTTGTGGGACGCTTCTGAACAAGTATTTGACAGACGGCAAGCTGTACAGTGTACATGCAATACATTATTATCTTAGAGGTCCAGATGGCCACTACAATGATCACCATTAGTACCAAAGACATCATTTGGCTGCTAAAATTTTAGGTGTCAAATTTATTTTCCAATGGAGGGCTCTGTTGCTTTGACTTTTTTTTTTGCTCTGGGTGTGGCATTTTTGCAGAGAAAAAAAAAAATTCTAGAAAAAGAAAAAAAAAAAAAAAAGCCTTCTACAAGATCATTAATAAATATATTGAAGATAATAGGGCCCAATACTGACCCCTGAGGTACTCCACTAGTGACAGTGACCCAATCTGAGTATGTACCGTTAATAACCACCCTCTGTTTTCTATCATTGAGCCAGTTACTTACCCACTTAGACGTTTTCTCCCAGTCCGAGCATTCTCATTTTATATACTAACCTTTTATGTGGTACAGTGTCAAATGCTTTGGAGAAGTCCAGATACACGACATCCATTGATTCACCGCTGTCAAGTCTAGAACTTACCTCCTCATAGAAACTGATTAAATTAGTTTGACATGACCGATCCCTCAAGAAGCCATGCTGATATGGCGTTATTTGCTTATTTCCGTTGAGATGCTCTAATATAGCATCTCTCAGAAAACCTTCAAACAGTTTACAGATGTTAAACTTACCGGCCTATAGTTTCCAGGCTCTGTGTTTGGACCCTTTTTGAATATTAGCACCACATTTGCCATGCCCCAATTCTGTGGGACATTCCCCGTCAGTATAGAATCTGCAAATATCAGAAATAAGGGTCTGGCTATGACATTACTTAATTCCCTTAGGATACGGGGGTGTATGCCATCCGGTCCTGGCGATTTGTCCATTTTAATCTTTTTAATGGGGAATTTATTTCAACATTCAGCATTTTCCTCAGTGAATACATTGGAGAAAAAAAATATTTAATAGCTTTGCTTTCTCCTAGTCGCTCTCTACAACTCCCCCCTCATTACTCTCTAAAGGGCCGACACCTTCAGATTTATACTTTTTAACATTTATATAATTGAAGAACATTTTAGGGTTAGTTTTACTCTCTTTGGCAATTAATCTCTCGGTCTCTAGTTTGGCCGCTTTTGTTTTTTACATGTTCTATTTTTTTCCTTATAGTTTTTCAGTGCTTCCGTGCTAACCTCCTGTTTTAGTGTTTTATATGCTTTCTTTTTGTCATTTATTGCTTTCTTTACAGTTCTGCTTATTGACATTGGTTTCTTTTTGTTCCTTAACCTTTTATTCCCATATGGTATGTACCTCTCACAATGAGATTTTAGGATGCTTTTAAAGATATCCCATTTTGTGGCTGTATTTTTATTTGTGAGGACTTTATCCCATTTAGTTAGGCCTATGGCCTCTCTTAGTTGGCTAAATTGAGCTTTTTTGAAGTTTGGTATTTTTGTTCCTCCCTGAAGAAACGCTCTTTTGAATGATAATTGGAAGGTTATTACTTTATGGTCACTATTTCCCAGGTGTCCCCCAACCTGCACGTCTGTTGTTCTGTCAGGCCTATTGGTTAATACCAAGTCCAGTATGGCCGTCCCTCTAGTCTGGTCCTGAACCAGTTGGGAGAGGTAATTGTCTTTGGTTATTGCCAAGAACCTGTTTCCTTTATGAGATGTACAGCTTTCAGTTTCCCAGTCTATATCTGGGTAGTTGAAGTCCCCCATAATAACCACCTCATTATGATTTGCGGCCTGGTCTATCTCATTTAGTAGTAGATTTTCTGTGGACTCTGGTATACTAGGTGGTTTATAGTAAACTCCTCCTAGTAATTTATTATTGTTTTTAGCTCCATGTATCTCTACCCACAGTGACTCCACATGTTCATGTCCCTCACTTATATCTTCACGGAGTGTGGGCTTTAGACAGGACTTTACATAAAGGCAGACCCCTCCCCCTCTCCGGTTTTGACGATCCTTTCTAAACAGACTGTAACCCTGTACATTAACCGCCCAGTCATAGCTATCATCCAGCCATGTCTCAGTTATTCCCACTATGTCATAGTCCTCCTCACACATCACTAATTCCAGTTCACCAGTTTTATTAGTCAGGCTTCTGGCATTAGTATACATACATTTGAGAGGTTTATGTATATTTTTTTACCCTACACCTTTCCTTCTGAACTATTCTAGTCCCTTCTTCCATTCCTCCCCCAGTCTCACTGGATAGATTGCAGATGAGGTTTAACACTGACAAATTTAAAGTTATGCACATGGGAAGGAATAATGCAAGTCACCCGTACATACTAAATGGTAAAACACTCGGTAACACTGACATGGAAAAGGATCTAGGAATTTTAACAAACAGCAAACTAAGCTGCAAAAAACAGTGTCAGGCAGCTGCTGCCAAGGCCAATAAGATAATGGGTTGCTTCAAAAGAGGCATAAATGCCCGTGATGAGAACATAGTCCTACCACTTTACAAATCGCTAGTCAGACCACACATGGAGTACTGTGTACAGTTCTGGGCTCCAGTGAACAAGGCAGACATAGCAGAGCTGGAGAGGGTCCAGAGGAGGGCAAGTAAAGTAATAACTGGAATGGGGCAACTACAGTACCCTGAAAGATTATCAAAATTAGGGTTATTCACTTTAGAAAAAAGACGACTGAGGGGAGATCTAATTACTATGTATAAATATATCAGGGGTCAGTACAGAGATCTATCCCATCATCTGTTTATCCCCAGGACTGTGACGAGGGGACATCCTCTGCGTCTAGAGGAAAGAAGGTTTGTACACAAACATAGAAGAGGATTCTTTACGGTTAGAGCAGTGAGACTATGGAACTCTCTGCCTGAGGAGGTGGTGATGGAGAGTACAATAAAGGAATTCAAGAGGGGCCTGGATGTATTTCTGGAGTCTAATAATATTACAGGCTATAGCTACTAGAGAGATATCGTTGATCCAGGGAGTTAGTCTGATGCCTGATTGGAGTCGGGAAGGAATTTTTTATTCCCCTAAAGTGAGGAAAATTGGCTTCTATCTCACAGTTTTTTTTTTGCCTTCCTCTGGATCAACTTGCAGGATGACAGGCCGAACTGGATGGACAAATGTCTTTTTTCGGCCTTATGTACTGTGTTACTACAAAACACTACCCAAAAAAACACTTGTACAAAAATGTCACAAAGTCATGGTATTAATAACCAAAACAACATCATTCAATAGACATAGTGGCAGCACCCTCACCATTTACTCAGTGAAGCCATCCAGGCGCCTAAGCATACCTCCCAACTTTTGAAAATTGCAAAGAGGGACAATATATGCGGCACACCTCACGGCAGTTTTTTTTTATACTAGGCCAAGTCTCTAACTTCGCCCAAAACACTGACTCAACTGTAGCAGCTGGGGATGGGTTAGGCGAGTGGAAGTTCCTTTATTTTTTACAGCATGTGGAGCCCCTGGGACAATTTTTTTCTTGTACTTAAAATATCCATTTAAATATTAGCACATAAATCATCAGATTAAAGATATTTTAAGGTCGAAATTGCACAAAATAATGAAGTTATGGTCTAATATACAGGTAGAAACCATACAGATAGTTTAGTAAGGAGCAATTTAGTAAATGTATTAATGCACATTTATGCATTAATTCCCCAGGTCAAAAAGAGGGACAGTCCCTCCAAAAAAAGGGACAACTTGGGAGGCAAGGCCTAAGGGTACATCTACATGTGCCAGATACAGTTTGCTTTCTGTCCTGGGATGCGGAGCAAAACTGATCCGTCATGACCCACAATGCAAGTCAATGGGGACGGATCAGTTTTCTCTGACACAATCGAAAAGGGATCCACCCCCCTTTGACTTTCAATGGAGTTCATGACAGATCTGTTTTGGCCATGTTACAGATAATACAACCGGATCAGTACATAACAGATGCAGACGGTTGTATTATCAGTAACGCAAGAGTTTTTGCTGAACCCTGCCAGATCCAGCAAAAACGCTAGTGTGAAAGTAGCCTTACTTCCAGGAACTTTCTGCATCATTCAATTTAAGGTACTTTCACACTAGCGTCGCTGGATTTCGGCAGGCAGTTCCGTCGCCGGAACTGCCTGCCGGATATGGCAATCTGTATGCAAACGGATACCATTTGTAGACGGATCTGGATGCGGATCTATCTCACAAATGTATTGCAATACCGGATCAGTCTCTCCGGTTGTCAACGGGAAAACGGATCCGGTATTTACCTTTTTCACATTTTTAAAGATGCGCAGACAGCAAAACCGGTTCCCTTTTCCCGGAACACTTAGGGCCGGATACGGTATTAATGCATTTCAATGTAAAATAATGCCGGATCCGGCATTCCAGCAAGTGTCCTGGAATTTTGGACCGTCCAAAAACCGTACAGTGACTGAACTGAAGACACCTTGATGCATACTTAACGGATTTCTCTCCATTCAGAATGCATTAGGATAAAACTGATCAGTTATTTTCCGGTATTGAGCCCCTAGGATGGAACTCCATGCCGGAAAAGAATAACGCTAGTGTGAAAGTACCCTTACCTGAATGGAACTTCAGGTGCAGACATTTCTTTAACAAATCTACTGCATGTGAACATACCGTAAAGAGCAAACAGGCAAAAAAAAAAATATTAGTCTAAAGCAGGGATGCTCAACCTGCGGCCCTCCAGCTGTTGTAAAACTACAACTCCCACCATGCCCTGCTGTAGGCTGTTCAGGCATGCTGGGAGTTGTAGTTTTGCAACAGCTGGAGGGCTGCAGGTTGAGCATGCCTGGTCTAGTTTATTGCATTTGGCAAGTACATAACAGTCCTTAAAGTACATTGGAAGGAAAACTGGCAGGCCATTCTGAATCCTGGCCAGAGTCCTATGGCCTTATATTTAGATAGTCTACAGATACACATTCTCAAGAACCTTCTATTTCCTTAGAGAAGATATTTGGTTCTAGGAGAAACTCAAATACAGCATTATAAATTGCATAACTACCCAAGATCACTGGCCGAGGATTATTATAACTACATGTCATATACCGTGTTAAAGTAGTCCTTGCCTTTCAAACAGATTAATTTTATTTTACTACAGCAAAGAATAAAAAACCAAGTCAGCAAATACGAGACTTCATAAGTGAGAACAGGGTGAGAGATATTAACTTTCATATTTCCATAAATCAATCAGCCAGCCTCTGGGAAATTGTAGTTCATATGTGGATTAAAAAAATACGGAAGAGGAATGTCAATTCCTATGTACTTACAAAAATCAAGAAACCTTTATGAATATTTTTTTCTCTCAAAGTTGTCAGCAAGATCAATACTGAGGTATATTTGTTTAACCCCTAAAAAAATAAAAAATAAAAAAAAAACACACAAGGAGACAAGAAGCGATGACCTCACGCAGTTAGGTACTAAGAAAGTATTGATACCAATTTACGTTTTATGGTCACCTCGCAAAGATGGTTTTTGAAAATAATTTAATCCGGTCAAGTTGAAAATCAGCGAAGCTGCTAGCTGATCTGCTTTTTTCCATTAGACAATCAATATTAATAGGATAGAACACAGATTCCTTCTCATACAGTCTACATGGACAAGGTTATATTCAGCCACAACCACAAGGTAATTACACAAATATTGAAACAATAAAATGTAAAAGGTTTACGAGTGATGGGATTATAAATGTATCTGATGAAGGGGATGCTGATGGATTAAGACAAAATCACAGCGCAGCTTTCTTCTATGCATGAAGCTTTCAAGTTTATTGACAGGAGCCTCGCTCCCTGAGGACACCAAGTCGATGGTGGAAAGAAATAATCGATATTCCCACATCTTTCCATTCAAGAAGGCAACAGCAAAGCTTATGTATGTAAACAAAGAAGCCTACGGCCACAAATGCTTCCGCAGGAGCTCCTGCAGGAATCAATCACTCATTACCTAAACTAAGACTGTAAAAAATGAACATCTCCTGGATCTTCTGCTAGAGGCAGGTACAATCATAAATGACAATAAAAGTCTTACCGCATCGGTGCTTACGACGAGTGAAAAGTAAATGATGCACAGTGGACTAGGACTAGCCATATACAGTCAATGCACCTACGACTGTGACAATAGTACAAGTCCTGCTTTTCCTGAAGGCAAAATCTTAAGCAATACATCATAATTACTGTAGAGGCTAATGCTAAGTGTAAGCCGTAGTAATGTGAAGTTGCATCCTGATCCGAGAGGTGACTGCATCAAACCCATTCACACGACATAAGACTTTCCAGATTACACATTCCAACACCTAGCCTCTTCACACGGGTAAGGCTACTTTCACACAAGCGTTTTAGATTTCCGGTATTGAGATCAGTCATAGGGGCTAAATACCGGAAAAAAAACCCTTACGTTTTGTCCCCATTCATTGTCAATGGGGACAAAAGTGAACTGAACAGAACGGAGAGCACCAGAATTCATTCCGTTCCATTTAGATGCATTCCCAGACCGGAGAGCAAACCACAACATGTTGTAGTTTGCGTTCCGTCCTGGGATGCGGAGCAAGACGGATCCAGCATGACCCCAAATGCAAGTCAACGGGGGGTGGATCCATTTTCTCTGACACAATAGAAAACGGTTCCATCCCCCATTGACTGTCAATGGAGTTCATGACTGATCAGTTTTCGCTGTATGCGTTCATAATGGATGCAGGCGGTGTCATAGTGGTGAGGTTAAAGCAGCATGAGGAGACCACACAGAGTTGCCCAATGACAGGGTCTGGAGGTGGAAGCAGTATGAGGAGGCCACCGAGTGGCACAATGACCTAGTCTGAAGGTGGCGGCAGCAGCAACATCAGGTGAAGGCCACCGAGTGGCACAACGACCGAGTCTGGAGTTGGCAGCAGCAGGAGAAGGCTACCGAGTGGCACAATGACCTAGTCTGCACGTGGCGGCTGCAGCTGCATCAGGAGAAAGCCACCGAGTGGCACAATGACCGAGTCTGGAGTTGGCAGCAGAAGGACAATGGTACCGAGTGGCACAATGACCTAGTCTGGAGGTGGCAGCAGCAGCAACATCAGGAGAAGGCCACCGAGTGGCACAATGACAGAGTCTGGAGTTAGCAGAAGCATGAGGAGGCCACCGAGTGGCACAATGACCTAGTCTGCACGTGGCGGCAGCAGCTGCATCAGGAGAAAGCCACCGAGTGGCACAATGACCGAGTCTGGAGTTGGCAGCAGAAGGACAATGGTACCAAGTGGCACAATGACCTAGTCTGGAGGTGGCGGCAGCAGCATCAGGAGAAGGCCACCGAGTGGCACAATGACAGAGTCTGGAGTTAGCAGAAGCATGAGGAGGCCACCGAGTGGCACAACGACCGAGTCTGGAGTTGGCAGCAGCTGGAGAAGGCTACCGAGTAGCACAATGACCTAGTCTGAAGGTGGCGGCGGCAGCAGCATCAGGTGAAGGCCACCGAGTGGCACAACGACCGAGTCTGAAGGTGGCGGCAGCAGCATCAGGAGAAGGCCACAGAGTGGCACAATGACTGAGTCTGGAGGTGGCAGCAGGAGAAGGCCACCAAGTGGCACAATGACCTAGTCTGGAGGTGGCAGCAGCATCATCAGGAGAAGGCCCCCGAGTGGCACAATGACAGAGTCTGGAGTTGGCAGCAGCATCGGGAGAAGGCCACCGAGTGGCACAACTACCGAGTCTGGAGTTGGCAGCAGCATGAGGGGGCCACCGAGTGCCACAATGACCTAGTCTGTAGGTGGCGGCAGCAGCATCAGGAGAAGGCCACCGAGTGGAACAATGACCAAGTCTGGAGTTGGCAGCAGCATGAGGAGGCCACCGAGTGGCACAACTACCGAGTCTGGAGTTGGCAGCAGCATGAGGGGGCCACCGAGTGCCACAATGACCTAGTCTGTAGGTGGCAGCAGCAGCATCAGGAGAAGGCCACGAGTGGCACAACGACAGAGTCTGGAGTTGGTAGCAGCATGAGGAGGCCACAGAGTGGCACAATGACCTAGTCTGGAGGTGGCGGCAGCATGAGGAGGCCACAGAGTGGCACAATGACCTAGTCTGGAGGTGGCGGCAGCATGAGGGGGCCACCGAGTGTGAAAACCTCACGAGTTCCCAGTCATCAAGGATGGGAAGGAGGACATCCTGTGGTGCACAGAGATGGAGAGGGTCTCCAGATTCCACCCGCACTATACAGACATCTCAGAAATGAACTGCTGCTCCTGACAGCAGCTCCTGGGAAGGTCATGGAGGATTATTTTGAAAGTCTGTAGAAGCCACACGGGGCCCCTATGCTGCAGATTTAACATGGAGGCATCATGGAGATTTTACCGCATATAAAGTACAGTGCTGAATACATTTTGTTTTTCTACTAAAGTAATGACTGCTGGAGTGAAATGCATATATATATATATCTATCTATCTATCTATATCTATATTTCCTTTTTATACTGAAATAGGCCACTAAACGCTTTCACCACAAATAAATGCAACAGTGAAGTGGGTATATTTTTTTCCTTTTTGTACTGAAATAGGCCACTAAACTTTTTTTAACACTATTTGTGCAGAAGTGAAGTGTGTATATATTTATCTTTTTCCACAGATATAAGTCACTAAAGACTTTTCAACATAGCACTTGCACCCCAATAACAATAACAAATTGCTGGAATGCCAGAGCTGTATAATGGCTATTCGGATCCCAAAATAATGTTTCCCTGCACGTGTAAATCACTTTTTTTTTTCTTCACAATGAGGTTTTTCTAGCACTGTCCCTAGCGACTTAGATGCTGTGAAATGATTCCTCCCTATCGTTTCTCTGCACATATAAAATCGCTTTTATTTTTTCACAATGAGGTTTTCAGTATAACTCTCCTTAGCGCCTGCAACGTCTGTCCCTCCACTCAGAGCGCTGAAAAATATAATCCAAGATGGCTGCCGTATTTATAGGGCTGTGACATTATAGGGCTGGCTGCTGATTGCCCCATGTCCTCACACAAGTAGCCGTCATTTTAGGCAAAATTGCGATTCGTTACCACGAAATGCGAGGAAATTCGCATGCGTTCCGAATCAAATTTTTCCTGAAATTCGGATCGAATTTCACTTCGTCAGCTCCGATTCGCTCGTCTCTACCAACTATATTAGACAACATACTAAAACCAGAAAAGCTGCAATGAAATCTTTCCAGATCTGGTGTCAACTACTGCAGTAAGGGCTCGTGCACATGTCCCCTAGTTTGGGACTCGTCCTAAATTGCAGCAACACACATGAGCGTACTGGCTCAGAGCCCGTACTGTGGGCCGGCGGTTTACAGGCACTGGCCGTGTGCACTCCGTATTAGAGATGCAGACCCACTGACTTTTTGTGGTGCAGATGCACGGATTGGAAACCCACAGTAGCACTACAAAGCACTTTCGTGGGCTTCCGATCCGTGCCTCCACACTGCAAAAAGATAGAACATGTTCTATCTTTTGCTTCATGTTACGGATCGCGGACTCATTCAAGGCAATTTGCAGTCCACAGCACGCGCACTGAGCAAGTACGCTCGCGGGCTTGAGCCCTAAGGGTAATAGAACAGGAGCCATGCCTCCAATACTGTGAAAACCCTGGTGCATAATAAACGTATTACCCTTAGAGCCAAGTGTCAGTGACACAGTTTAGTGCCTAGTGGAAGGCTAGTACCTAGTACCAAACATCAATTATGTTATTCTAATCATGGTGACATGCCAAAGACCATGTGCAATTCGATTAGTGATCTTAAAAAGAAATACAGGGTGTAGTGAAAGTAATACAAACCTAAAAAAATGCCGATCTCTGGGTGCAGCTGATGAATGGTTTGCAGTGTGTATGGTCTACTTCAGATTTGTAAGCAGTTGTAGCGCGCATAATTTATGTAGTTGATGCTCCCGGCCACACGTGCTTGTGAATTCACAGAATATAAAAAAGGTATGTCCATATGGGGAGTAAATACTATGGATTTGTGTGTGGCAAATCTATACCGTTTTACGGTACCGGCAATGCTGATAAGATTTTAAGAAAGCTTATCCACATGCTGCAAAAAAATTCTGCACCATATAGTAACCTGCGGTGTGGCTTTTAAATATGTACATTTCAATTTCTGCTGTGGATTTCCACCATGGATTTTATTGCACAGGTTGAAATCCCCTACAAAAAATTGGCAGCAGAATTTCCACTACAGAAAATCTGCCCCATGTTATTGTACCTTATAGCATAATGCATACATGAGTACAGTCTATTGGACCATACTGCACTCTCATATGCCTCCAATCACAATGTGTTTCACTGGATGTCGTCATTTTATGGAAAAAGACCTCTAGAATATCTGCTGAGTGCATGGAGCCTAGCAAAGTAGGATTCCAGCATACACAAGGCTAACCATCCACTGCTAGTCATTGGCCTGCATAACCAGACATCAAAGGAGCAAAAGAAAAAACTTGAAGTTCACTAAAATACTCAGTGATAATGGCCAGGCTTGGCTCACAGTCATTAGACCTAGGAAGCTTGCCTTAAAGGATAACTGTCACATTTAGACCCTAATTTCGATTTTCATATATGTAGTTACTAATAACATGATATTCTAGAATCAGTTACTATTAAACTGACTTACCCCATATTTAATAAGATTCAGCCCTTAGCAACTAGTCTGCATAAAACTGCAATTTCACTATTCAGTTAAGATGGCCGCCACTGTCCTCACCCTGAGGCTAATTCCACCTGCCCTCACTAGCCAGTAACAATAGCCCCCCAAAAGTGTCAGTAACCAGAGCCCTCCCCTTAAAGGGTTAATCTCCTGCAGCACAAAGGGGTCCTCTTACCACATGTTGCTTTCATTTATACACTGAGCAGATGGCAGATCTCCCTTCCCTGGTCTGCGCTGCTTCAACTCTGCATTGTCCCAGTCTGCTGAGTGAGGGAGCGTCTGCCAAGCGCAGGGCAGGGAGAAGTGCACACAGCCCAGGCACTGTTATCAGCTGCTGGGGAGGACCTGGCTTTAATCATTTATCTACAGTCCCTGGCTGTCAGTAATGTGACCTTGCACGCTGCCTGCTTCTACGTCCTCCGTCCTTCAACACAAAGGACGGACCTGCATAGCAACCTGATTTTAAGCAGAGGTAAAAGTAGGCAGTACAGGGAACAAAACTGTGGAATTAAGGGGTAATTGAATACACAGTGAAAAGTTGAAATAGGGCCACCAAGGAGATATTTATCACCACAATCCAATACTCAAAAAAATAAATAAAAAATATGACAGTTATACTTTAATGAAAGCATCACACACCAAGGCTTTGTACTTTATGTAGATGCTTAGGAGGCTACAGGTATTCAGCAGCAGTATAAGGCATGGAAAGGAAAGAGGAATAAAAATTGTTAATGCACTAAATTGCTGCCTATACTCAGTCAGTGCTGCATCAGAGAATTATTATAACCTACGCACCATGGGGGACATTTATCAAGACCTGCACCGGTATTTATTCTCACTGAGCAGCCAGAGGATGCACCAAATTTATGCAAAGGTGCACGGCTCCCATATGCAGTAGATATAAAAAGACTACACACCCCTGTTAAAATTTCAGGTTTCTGTGATGTAAAAAAAAGGAGACCAAGATAAATCATTTCAGAACTTTTTCCACCTTTGATGTGACCTATAAACTGTACCACTCAATTGAAAAACAAACTGAAATCTTTTAGGTGGAGGAAAGAAAAAAAAAAAAAAAGAAAAAAAAAATCTAAAATAATGTGGTTGCATAACTGGGGATGTAGCTGTGTTCAGAATTAAGCAATCACATCATGTTAAATAGGAGTCAGCATACACCTGCCATCATTTAAAGTGCCTCTGATTAACCCCAAATAAAGTTCAGCTGCTCTAGTTGGTCTTTCCTGAAATTTCCTTAGTCACATCCCACAGCAAAAGCCGTGGTCCACAGGGAGCTTCCAAAGCATCAGAGGGATCTCATTGTTAAAAGGTATCAGTCAGGAGAAGGGTACAAAAGAATTTCCAAGGCATTAGATATACCATGGAACACAGTGAAGACATCATCATCAAGTGGAGTGACATTACCAAGAACTGGACGTCCCTCCAAAATTTACGAAAAGATGAGAAGAAAACTGGTCTGAGAGGCCATCAAGAGGCCTACAGCAACATTAAAGGAGCTTCAGGAATATCTGGCAAGTACTGGCTGTGTGGTACATGTGACAACGATCTCCCGTATTCTCCATATGTCTGGGCTATGGGGTAGAGTGGCAAGATGAAAGTCTTTTCTTACGAAGAAAAACATCCAATCCAGGCTACATTTTGCAAAAAAACATCTGAAGTCTCCCAAAAGCATGTGGGAAAAAGTGTTATGGTCTGATGAAACCAAGGTTGAACTTTTTGGCCATAATTCCAAAAGATATGTTTGGCCCAAAAACAACACTGCACATCACCAAAAGAACACCATGCCCACAGTGAAGCATGGTGGTGGCAGCATCATGCCAAGGGGCTGTTTTTCTTCAGCTGGAACTGGGGCCTTGGTTAAACTAGAGGAAATTATGAACAGTTCCAAATACCAGTCAATATTGGCACAAAACCTTCAGGCTTCTGCTAGAAAGCTGAACATGAAGAGGAACTTCATCTCTCAGCATGACCCAAAGCATACATCCAAATCAACAAAGGAATGGCTTCACCAGAAGAAGATTAACCCTGCTTTCACACCTGAGCGTTTCTCAAACGCGCGTTTTACGCAGCGCGTTTTTAGTAATAGTAAACGCGCGTTTGAGTGATTGACTGCAGTGTCCTATGGCCACAAACACGCGTCAAAACGCCCTAAAGAAGCTCAAGTACTTGATTATGCGTCGGGCGTTTTACAGCGCGATCGTACGCGCTGTAAAACGCCCAGGTGAGAACCATTCCCATAGGGAAGCATTGGTTTTCATGTGTTGAGCGTTTTACAGCGCGTTTGAACGCGCTGTAAAACGCTCAGGTGTGAACTTAGGGTAAAGTTTTGGAATGGTCCAGCAAGAGCCCAGACCTGAATCCGATTGAAAATCTGTGGGGTGATCTGAAGAGGGCTCTGCACAGGAGAGTGGGCAAATCTTGCCAAGTAAAAATGTTCCATGCTGATAGACTCATACCCAAAAAGACTGAGTGCTGTAATAAAATCAAAAGGCGCTTCAACAAAGTATTAGTTTATGGCTACATAAACACGACCGTGACGTTTTTGCGGTCCGCAAACCGCGGATCTGCAAAAAAAAAAAACTGAAGGCGCCCGTGTTGCCTTCTGCAATTTAAATGCCGGCAATATAAATGCCTATTCTTGTCCGCAAATCGTGGCCAAGAATAGGACATGTTATATTTTTATTGCGGTGCCGCGGAACGGAGCCACGGATGCGGACAGCACACGGAGTGCTGTCCGCATCTTTTGCGGCTCCATTGAAATGAATGGGTCCGCATCAGAGCCGCCAAAACGGCGGCTCGGATGCGGACCCAAACAGTCGTGTGCATGAGGCCTCAGGGTGTGCACACTTATGCAACCATATTTTATTTTCATATTTTTTCTGCCCTCCACCTAAAAGATTTCAGCTTGCTTTTCAAATGAGTTGTGCAGTTTATAGGTCACATTAAAGGTGGAAAAAGTTCTGAAATGATTTATCTTTGTCTCTTTTTTAACATCAGAGAAACCTCACATTTTAACAGGGGTGTGTAGACTTTTTATATCCACTGTATGTCGCATCTTCTGGCAGGCCGTGCCACAGACTAAAATCTACCGCAACATATTAGCTGCTTTCGATTTCCGTCTTTATTCGCACCAGAAAAATGACGTTAAATAAAGGTATCACGTGAGAAAAGTGCTGCAAAATTGAATGCAACAAAAGTTGTGACTTTTTTATGCTACTATTGCAGCTTATAAGCATCTTTTTGCTATGATCTAGCACATTTTACAATAAATATTTCACCTTCTGAAAAATAAAACACAATGTATTATATCATAACGTTTTATAGATACTTTAGATTTTTTACATCTGTGATTAAATGAATTAAACATCAGGTATTATTTGCATGACAGAGTAGAAAATTCTTCATTAGATTATGCAACATTAGACTGGATGTGATGCATGGAGAGGTAACAAGGGACTTACAAGCAGCGTAAGCTTTAAAATTCTATATAAAAAAAAAAAACAAAAAAAAAAAAACAGTAGTACACAGCAAGAATCTGCTCTCTCATATCATGACTGTCAACAGCAAAAGAAGGTGGTCACAATACAACCCTGGACACTCTGTACTTAGCCCCTTAATGTGCTTGTGTCTCATAATACATCTTATTTATAATATTACATGCACCTAAAGAGGTATTCCTATTAGACAGAGGTCCCAAAGTGTCCAATGAGAATGGAGTGGTAGTGTGTATGGGTGACCACCCTCCACTCACCTGTATGAGACTGCCAGAGACGGCACAACTACTACACCCAGACATATCCCAGTAGCGAATGCTGTGGTAGTCACGCATGTTCACCACTGCTTCATTTCATGGGGCACTTTGGTAACTATGTTCATGATCACTAGAGGTCACAGCAGTTATTCATATGGTATACGGCAGGTAGGGGATATGTAACTTTTGAGGGAATTTCCATTGATGTGTGGCTCAGTTAAAAGGGGTTGTCCGGGTTCAGAGTTGAACCCGAACACATCCCTATCTTCACCCCTCTAGCCCACCTGACATGAGCATCGGAGCATCTCATGCTCCGATGCTCTCCTTTGCTCTGTGCTGAATTGCGCAGGGCAAAGGCATTTTTAGGATCTGGTGATTTACTAGGCTCTCCAAAGGGACCGCTAGGCGGAGGCTTCCACCCAACAGTGAGCCAGATGACGTCACCGGCACTGATGGGAGGGCTTTAGCGCTGCCCTAGCCTGTAAAACGGCTGCCTAGCTGTGTGCGAAAGCAAAGAAAAAAGAGAAAATCAGAGCATGAAATGGTCAGGGGGGATGGAGGGGTGAAGATGGGGATATGTCCGGGTTTAGTTCTGAACCAATGCACAAACTTTTTACTGGAAAGTTGGTCTCCTCATGAGGTCTGGTAGAACTGGAACTGATCTAGTTCACTAAAGAGAGTCCAGTGAGGTTGCACCACTATGCCAGCCATATGCACAAAGAGGACATATGGAGACAGGCTGCCATAGCAAGCGCAGCAGAGCATAAAGTGCTTTCCAATCTCCAAATAAATTGATGATGTGGAGCCTGAAAGTTATACAGTGAAGGTTTTAACAAATCACACTCAATGATGTTCAGCAGTATATTGAGGAGTACCGTGATGACACAGTCAGAATAGAGAACTTGGGAGCTTCCTTTAAAAGGGCTGCTGGGTTTTACCAAATGGGGTTGAGTCCCACCACAGTCTGATATTAGCAGTACTGACTGAATAGCGTCAGACTGTGCAGGAACACAACCACAACTGGTAACATCCAGTTGGACCTTTTCAAGACACAAAGGGGTTGGCGACTCTCTGGCTACTTGTGACCAATGTGCATGCAAGACAAATACATGTCACCTACCTGTGCCATTTGCTACATTTGATAAGCCATCTCCCCTTGTTAGGCAAATCTTCTGTTCTGTCTGCATAGAGGTTCTGACTACAAGATGGCCGCTAATACATCCCTCGGCCTCCTCCATTTAAACACATTGAACCTGCACTAAACACCCAAAAGTGCAAGTGTAGATGATGGCAGGTGCAGTGTATGTGAATGGAGGAGACATCACATGGAGGTGATTGGCCTGGTCGCATGACCCTCCTTCAGAGGCCATTTTATAGACAGGACCTCCCTGTGGACAGCATAAAAGGCTTGGCCAACAAGCAGACATATCTTATGAAACACCGAAAATAGCAAATAATTTTGTGTCATATAGTCATGTAATAAACACAGAAAGTGGCGCACATACATTAGTATACCCGGCCCCAGTGTGTTTACTTACAAGACAGGTCCAGAAATTAAGCTTTCTGGTGATGAATGGTCAAATCACACAAATGCCAGGTGTAATATGTAAACAGTATATTGTGAATGCATAGAATAGCACTGCAAATTGTGTAAAACCCCTGACAATGAAACTGCAAATGCTATGAAAATGGTTAAAGGGAACCTGTCATGTGGATATTTGATTATAATCTAACTAAATTATACACAATCATTAACTACTAAAAAGTACCTTAGATGTATTCACTTACTGGTGTGACAGATGGTTACCTCATAATATACACACAAAGATGCCGCATGCCAATGAGCTGATTTGAGTCCAGCGTGATGTCATTGAGTCCAGCGTATTTTTAATTCAGAGCTATAGCCACTCCCCTGCCCACCTTCTGCCGATTCATATAGAAACAAACTGTCATTTAGCAGCAGGTGGGCGGGGAGAGTCAGGAGCTCATGAATATTAATGACTCATCATTATCAGCTGGAGCTTTTCAATACAAGATGTTGGCAGATTGACTGGGTCAATTAAAGAAAGTGACCCAGCATTTTGCTAAGAGAATCAGTCACTTATTTGTTGCCCTTAGTTAGGACACCCTTAAAGATTATTTTTAAGTAAACCTATGTAGTGGCAGCACAAGCACTTCCCAGAAGGAATGTCAAGGTGAATTAATCTTCAAAATCCTTGCCTGCAGTCCACGGCTCTTACATCGCTTAATAGCACAGGCTCCTCTTATTACACATAAGTCAACATTAAGTGAGAGACATAATGGAAGAGTAAGCTGGTTAGAGGATGCCAAATGTAACCGGTAGATAAAATATCACTATATATATTATATAAGATATATACAGGGCTTTTTTTCTCAGAGAAAAGGTGGTGGAACTCACCCCCCCCCCCCACTCCCCTACCCACCCCTAGGACCGCCCCCTAAAACTGCCCCTTTAGAGAACAGGGATGCAAGTAAAATTTTGGGGGGGCTATAAAAGTCCAGCCCAGCAAAGAAACCCCCCAGATGGGGATGGCACTGTTAATGGGGGATCTGGGGATGGCATCCACAGACCCCCCCACCCCATAACAGTGCCATCCACAGACCCCCCCCACCCCATAACAGTGCCATCCACAGACCCCCCCCACCCCATAACAGTGCCATCCACAGACCCCCCCACCCCCATAACAGTGCCATCCACAGACCCCCCCACCCCCATAACAGTGCCATCCACAGACCCCCCCACCCCCATAACAGTGCCATCCACAGACCCCCCCACCCCCATAACAGTGCCATCCACAGACCCCCCCCACCCCCATAACAGTGCCATCCACAGACCCCCCCCCCCCCCCCCATTGCCGCTCCAGTACAGACTAGTTATAAAATGTGTACAATTAATAAGGATTCTATTCATGAGGCCCCCTCTGCAGTAGAACATTCAATATAGCCACATCCTACTCACAGGGCTGTTATCTTAATGCTGGCCGGCCAGGCAGACGAGCGGCAGCGTCACGACTGACGTCACATGCCTGCGCCGCCTCCTTCATTCAGAAAGTAGGCCGGGCACATGACGTCAGTCGTGACGCTGCCGCTCGTCTGCCCAGCATTAAGATAACAGCCCTGTGAGTAGGATGTGGCTATATTGAATGTTCTACTGCAGAGGGGGCCTCATGAATAGAATCCTTATTAATTGTACACATTTTATAACTACTGGAGCTGGGGGTCGGAGCACAGTGAACGCACCGGCCCCCTGCTCCTCCTCCCAGTCCCTCCCCGCTGATACATCGCAGCCTGCGATGCTGGAGCATGGCAGGCTGCGATGTCAAAAGGTGGCGGAACGCCGTTCCGGTGCGTCCCGCCAGAAAAAAAAAGCCCTGGATATATATATTTCAGTGATTGTTAGTATAATGTAACTTTTTTTTAGACTATTGATCCGATTATTGCCCAAAATTTTTTCCCTCTGACCAAAACAGCTATTCAAATACTTTCCTTTAACCCCTTAAGGACACGGCCATGTTTCACATTAAGGAACAGGCCATTTTTTGCTAATCTGACCAGTGTCACTTTATGTGTGAATAACTTTAAAACGCTTTTACTTATCCAGGCCATTCTGAGATTGTTTTCTCGTCACATGTTGTACTTCATGACACTGGTTAAATGGAGTAAAAAAATAAATAAAAATTTATTTATAAAAAAAATACAAAATTTACGAAACATTTTAAAAAATAAGCATAATTTCCAAGTTCCAATTTCTCAACTTCTATAATACATAGTAATACCTCCAAAAAAGTTATCACTCTACATTCCCCAAATGTCTACTTCATGTTTTGGATCATTTTGGGAATTACATTTTATTTTTTGGGGATGTTACAAGGCTTAGAAGGTTAGAAGCAAATTTGACATTTTAAAAAAACAAATTTTTAAGGACAAGTTCAGGTCTGAAGTCACTTTGAGACTTACATAATAGAAACCACCAAAAAATGACCCCATTCTAGAAACTACACCCCTCAAGGTATTCAAAACTGATTTTACAAACATGGTTAACCCTTTAGGTGTTCCACAAGAGTTAATGGCAAATGGAGATGAAATTTCAGAATTTCTTTTGGGGTAAATTTTCAATTTTAATCCATTTTTTCCAGTAACAAAGCAAGGGTTAAGAAAACGTAAGGCAGCTCTCACCTGCAGTAGTAAAATCACCAGAGGTGCACGGATGCCGCTCCTGGATGCGGTATATACAGTAAGAAAAAGAAGAAAATCCAGCTCTCTCCGGTGAAAAAATGAAAAACTTTAATCCAGCAAGTTTAAAATCCATCCACACACCTGTATGGATTTTAAACTTGCTGGATTAAAGTTTTTCATTTTTTCACCAGAGAGAGCTGGATTTTCTTCTTTTTCTTAAAGCAAGGGTTAACAGCCAGACAAAACACAATATTTATTGCCCTGATTCTGTAGTTTGCAGAAACACCCCATATGTGGCAGTAAACTACTGTACGGGCATACGGTAGGGCGTAGAGGGAAAGTGCCGTGTAGTTTTTGGAAGGCAGATTTTGCTGGACTGGTTTATTTACACCATGTCACATTCGTAGCCCCCCTGATGCACCCCTAGAGTAGAAACTCCATAAAAGTGACCCCATTTTGGAAACTACGGGATAAGGTGGCAGTTTTGTTGGGACTATTTTTACGTACATATGATTTTTGGTTGCTCTATATAACATTTTTGTGAGGCAAGGTTACCAAAAATAGAAATTCTGAAATTTCATCTCCATTTGCCATAAACTGTTGAGGAACACCTAAAGGGTTAATAAAGTTTGTAAAATCAGTTTTGAATACCTTGAGGGGTGTAGTTTCTTATATGGGGTCAGTTTTTTGGAGTTTCTACTCTAGGGGTGCATCAGGGGTTCTTCTAATGGGACATGGTGCCAAAAAAAAAAAAAAAAAAAAAAAAAAAGAAGGCCATCAAAATCTGCCTTCCAGGAAACCATACGGCGTTCCTTTCCTTCTGCGCCATGCCGCTTGGTCATACAGCAGTTTACTACCACATATGGGGTGTTTCTGTAAACTGCAGAATCAGGGTAATAAATATTAAGTTTTGTTTGGCTGTTTTGTTACTGGAAAAAACTGATTAAAATGGAAAATTTGCTGTTTTGGCACTGTTTTTATTTTATTTTTTGACAGTGTTCATCTGAGGGGTTAGGTCATGGGGTATTTTTATAGAGCAAATTCTTACGGAAGCGGCGATACCTAATATGTCTATTTTTTGTTTTAGGGTCTCAAGTCTGAGAACCATAGTTTTTTCTGAGAACCATAGTTTGTCAGTGGCTAAATGGAATTAAATTAGGGAAACGGGATTATAAATTTCGTACTCCATGGAAGTGTGGTACTCCCCAATAATGCAGAGGCCCAGATGTCACGTGTCACACTGAGTAGTGGTGTCCTTTCGTATCGCCCTCCTGTGACACACGCTGCACCTTTTTTGGGTCCGTCCCTTCTTTCCAATATGGGGACCACACCTGGAAAGTGTTCGACAGGGACGATCCGGACGCCTCCAGTTCCCGAGGTACTCCGGCCTGCTCTTTCCCGGTCAGAATAGATCAGGGCCTTGAGGACTGCCTCAAAAAACTGAAGGAATGTCCCTGTGCTGCCAGCGCTCCGGGACAGCACAAAAGAGTTGTACAAGGCAACCTGTACCAAGTAGAGTCTAACTTTTTTGTACCATGCCTGGGTTTTGCGCATGGCATTATATGGCTTGAGGACTTGATCAGAGAGATCAACTCCTCCCATATACCAATTGTAGTCGACGATACAATCGGGCTTGAGGACCGTTGCCGCGGTACCTCGGACAGGGACAGAGGTGATGCAGTTACCTTGGATTGTGGACAGTACAAGGACATCCCTCTTGTCCTTATATATGACTAGCAACAGGTTTCCACTGGTAAGGGCATGGGTCTCACCCCTGGGGATAGGTACCTGGAGGGGGTGGGTAGGGAGGCCGCATTGATTTTTCCACACGGTCCCACAAGCGGACGTGGATCTCGTGGCGAGGGACTGGAACAAGGGGATACTAGTATAAAAGTTAACCACGTACAGGTGGTAACCCTTATCTAGCAATGGGTGCATAAGGTCCCACACAAGGTCCCACTCATCAACCGTGACACCTCCCTTCCAGGTACATAGGCCTCCAAAAATTTGGCCCCAAAGTGATTGATGACCGGCCTGATTTTGTACAGGCGGTCATAGGCAGGATAACCTTGGGGGTACATGCTGCATTATCTGCATAATGCAGGCATTTCCAAGTGGCCTCAAACTGGGTACGTGTCATGGCAGTACTGTAAAGTGGGGTCTGGTAGAGGATGCCCCTACTCCAGTAATGCCTGACACAGTTTTATTTTTATTTTTTACTAGGCCCATGT
Source organism: Bufo gargarizans (assembly GCF_014858855.1). Taxonomy (NCBI): domain Eukaryota; kingdom Metazoa; phylum Chordata; class Amphibia; order Anura; family Bufonidae; genus Bufo; species Bufo gargarizans. The sequence continues at coordinate 675,771,931 of NC_058080.1, forward strand.
GCAGCACGAGGCTCCAAAACGTCCTCATCTCGGCTGCACTGACCAGAGTCCAGCCACCGGCCCTAGCCAAAAATGAGCTTGGGTGTTGAGCAATGAACTGTTGGGCGAACACGTTCGTTTGCTCCACCATCAGATTTACAAAGTGGTCACTGAAAAAAAAACAACACACTAGTCATTAACCCCTGCCGCACCGCAATGTTGTTTTAAAGTTAGGATGTACTGGTACGTCCTGGGTCCTTAAGGACTCAGCAAACATGGCGTACCGGTACGTCCTAAGTCCTTAAGGGGTTAATATACACCAATGTATACCAACTTTGTACCAAAGTTTCATGCAAAGTAATCCAACCAATAAGTCAATTTGTCATCCAGCATGAACCAGTGATCAATTTTGCGCATCTTTAGACTGTATAGTCTAAGTTTACACTGTCTAAAAGGTGGCCACACACAGTCTAAGGTCGATCAAAACAGACAGACAATTTGACCCAAAACAAACATTCGTCAGTTAAATTTAGCAACAAATGATCGGTTGAGCCGGCTGATGACACAGCATTTTCATTTAGAAGTCAGCCGTGTTTAATATTTTCGTTTGATAGTCTGATGAAAGAACACTCCCAGAAAGATCTTTCATCCATCACCCAGTTTTATTGAACATGTATGGGCAGTTTGAACAACTGTAATGCCTGATATGGACTAAAACAAGTATGGCCATTTGTGTGAAATGAATGTTCACCAGATGTTTGTTCAACTGCTGTTTAACCATCAACTAACTTGTAATGTGTATGGCTACTTTAAAGGCTACGTACACGTTTGGGGGCAATTTTTTTTTTATTGCATTGTACTCATTTTTAACTAAATTTTCTTAAATAGTTTTTTTTATTAAATATATGGTGTCCTTTTTTCTGTACAGAGCCGAGATGCTCTAGTAGCACCCTTTGGATTTTCTTTTCTGTCAGACCAGGAGCAGACTGGCTCCTTATCTCTGCTCTCTGAGCTTATAAACACTCAAAGTTAAATTCTTATCTTACTGATAAGAATGTAGCTTAATTAAGTGTTTATGAGATGAGGTTTATTAGATGACCGGCCCAAAGTGAAAGTACCAGTCACACAGCTAGAATTTTTTTAAAAAAAAGGCCAACTGAAAAAAATTTTTAGCCAAAAATAAACATGCAATCATAGAAAAAAATTCCAAAGGCATACATAGCCTTTAAGTATTGTTCAAGATTAGTAAAGCTTCACCTTCATCTTTAGCCACACTGTCCATTATCCTTTCACAGGAAATAGATATAAAAAAGGAATTCTCTAAAATAAATACATAGAACACAGTACTGGGTGTAATCTAGATATATTAGGCGACAGGTCCCTGGACACTTGGATGAACCTGAAGTGCTTCTAAAAAATATTTAATAGACAGATAAAAAAAAAAAAAAAAAAAAAAAAAGCGCCACAGTCAAAATAACATGATACAAACAGTCAAAAAACAAGGATGGAAAAGCACTGTCATGACAATGTTGTGCTGCCTCCAGTCAACTTGTCATCAGTGGAGAAACCCGGAATTCTGTAAGAAACAATTGAGGAAAAGGGCTATTGTCTATGTAACCTAAAGCATACTTGGGTTGTGCAAAATGTGCACCAATGTAATAATCCTAAAAAAAAAAAAAAGTCCACACCTTAAAAAATGGTTAGCCAAGCTATTAAAAGGGAATCTGTTCCCCTAACTTTGGACCATAATCTAGAGTAATATATGAGTAGTACTGTGGGTAAGGAGTCCAGATCACCATTTATTTCCCCCCCCCCACTATCCCCTTCCCCAGTTGTCAGCACTCAAAGCTGCACTGAAATACACAGTCTGGACTGCTGTTCTGTTCTTACATAATGGAGAGGACTCCTGTGAGCATGTACAGCAGTCCTGACAATGTGTTTACAATGCAGCTCTCACAGTGGAGTAGCAATATAAAATAGTGATCTGGGCTCCATATCTTAAGAACTACTCAAGCATTACTGTAGATTATGGTCAAATTTTGGGGTGATAGACTCCCTTTAAAAAATAAATAAAAAAGTTTTCTGCCCACCAGGAACTGCCAATTTCAGCCACCCACCCACCAGTCTGGCCCTCCATGTAGAGCTTTTTTTGACTGAAAAGGTAATGTAACTGTATACTTTATATGACTGCAGCAGCCAATCACTGACCTCAGCGTTCATGTGTTGCATATCACTGAGGCCAGCAACTGGCAGCAGCAATGTCTAGGGCAGGGATCAGCAACCTCCAGCTGTTCTGAAACTACAACTCCCAGAAACCTCCTTTCACTTCCATGGGAGTTACAAGAACAGCTGAGCAAGTGTGCATGCTGAGAGTTGTAGTTTCACAGCAGCTGGAGTGACGAAGGTTGCTGACCCCCGGTCTAGGGTATATGGGCTTGCCATCATTGCTGCCAAGATGATGACATAATGGCCTCAGCAACAGGAAGGATCACAGTTGTGTTGCTGGAAGCTGTGAATTGTGAAATACTTAAAGGAAACCTGTCACCATGATTTAGCGCATAGAGCTGGGGACATGGGCTGCTAGATGGCCACTAGCACATCTGCAGTACCCAGGTCCCATAGCTCTCTGCGCTTTTATGGTGTTAAAATACCGTTTTTAGTGATATGCAAATTACCTCCTATGTGTCCTGTAGCCGGAGATGAGTCCAGCGGAAGGGAGCCCAGCACCGCCCCGCGTCCGCCGAATCTCCTCCTTGCCTGCTGACGTCATAGAGCTGCAGTGCCGAAATCTCGCGATGCGCGAGCTAGCGCATGCGCAGTCTCGGCATCATGTTCATTCCCTGTACTGGAATCAGCACAGGGAACGAACTACGCATGCGCTAGCTCGCGCATCGCGAGATTTCGGCACTGCAGCTCTATGACGTCAGCAGGCAAGGAGGAGATTCGGCGGACGCGGGGCGGTGCTGGGCTCCCTTCCGCTGGACTCATCTCCGGCTACAGGACACATAGGAGGTAATTTGCATATCACTAAAAACGGTATTTTAACACCATAAAAGCGCAGAGAGCTATGGGACCTGGGTACTGCAGATGTGCTAGTGGCCATCTAGCAGCCCATGTCCCCAGCTCTATGCGCTAAATCATGGTGACAGGTTCCCTTTAAGTATATGTTCTGTTATTATTTCACAACTACCTGAGGAGGAACCTTTTTTTTCATAACTGACAACCTCTCTCAAGTGTCTGTCTCATGAGAGATACGGGAGGCATATGCCATAAGCGCATGATCAGCAGAAATTCAACTGTTACGTATGCACGGAGTGCTGTCCGCATCTTTTTCTGACCCATTGAAGTGAATGTGTCCGCATCCGAGCCGCAAAAAAAAAAAAAAAAAAAAAAAAAAAAATTGTGCGCATGAGCCCTTAACGGACATCTTAGAGCATCAAGGACGGCAGTACAAGTCTGTACAAAATGTTGTGCATGCGCTGTTAAGGTTCAACTCTGGCACATGAGTCATACACCTCTGAAGCCAGCGCATGTGCCAGAACTGAAGAGCAACGGCCCATGCGGGATCTCTTTTACAGGCTTGTACTGATGTTCCCACTTCTCTGGGGTGTCAGTCACGCCTGTGAGGCCGGATTATGGGAGTGTAGAATTTCACTTGTGTGGCTGGTCTCCATCCCATTGACTTGAATCAGCTAATTTACATACAAGTTATAACGTTTTTTAGTTGTTGTTTTTTTTTACATGAATAAGATAATGATAGGCAGCATGAAGAGTGGCATCAGGTACAGGGGACAATTGGGGGGGAGGGGGGGGGGGGGAGCATGTCATACGTTCCATTTAATATTGTTCCAAAAAAACAAAGTGATGCTTCACAAAATTAATTTCCTGCTTACTTTAGGTTGCTTAGTCTCATTTAGCAAACATCCTGCTATTAGAATTTTACTTAAGATACTTCCTAGAACAGAGAAGTATTTTGTACTCTTCCTGCCAGCTGAGTATACCCCGCAGCAATCTGCTCTCTTCCTTGTGCTTAGACGCTTCGGCAACCAATATCATGACAGGGACTGTATGTACTGGAGAACTTGGAACAAAGTTACAATGAATATTAAGCAGTAAATAAACACTTCTGCACTGATCCCAATGTCAGGTGTACAGAAAGGAGAAAAAAACGTATTTTACACAATTCACTGGAAGACGAGTAGACGAGTCCCAAAAGAGGACAATGTAATCACTGCCTAGAAGTCACAAGACCGATTATACTTTCTGCCATTGCTGTGCAGTTCGACTATTTGAATTATTTACCTTTACAATTTACAGCCATGTTAATATTACAAAACTAGCTCCGGGGGCAGACGGACCAAGAAGGTTGTAGACAACCCTGTTCACATAGAGTGTTAGTCCGTTACATTATATAACAAAAAGTTACACTTAGGGGGTCGTTGTTTGTGTTTTATTTTTATATCCCTTTCCACAATGTGGCATTATTTCCCTATACAAAAAAAGGACATGGATTTTAAAATAAATTACATAAGTTTGGTATTGCTGTAATTGTACAGACCCACAGAAAAGGCAATGTGCCATTTTTACCACACAGTGGACAAAAAAAAAAAAAAAAAAAATTCCAATTCTACTACTTCCAATTTGCCAATACTAAATGCTGAGTAAGGCTACTTTCACACTTGCAGCAGGACGGATCCGGCAGGCTGGTCTCCCTGTCGGATCCGTCCTTCCGCTGATTCGCCGTATCGCCGCTCTGTCCCCATTGACTATAATGGGGACAGGGCGGCGCTCCGGCGCAGTACGGCAGTGCGCGGCGAAAGGCCGCCGGACTAAAAGTCCTGCATGTCCGACTTTTTAGTCTGGCGGTCTCTGACCACAAACTGCCGTACTGCACCGGAGCGCCGCGCCCATTATAGTCAATGGGAACGGAGGGCGGTCCGGCGAAACAGCAGAAGGAAGGATCCGACAGGGAGACCAGCCTGCCGGATCCGTCCTGCCGCAAGTGTGAAAGCAGCCTAACAGCTGCATTCCGAATGTGCAGACCTGCATGTCACTCAAATACTTAAAGTACTCCTGCTGTAGCTACATAAAGTGTCCACATAACCCTGGCCATAAAGGGATTATCCGAGACTAAAAAATGTCCCCTATATGCCCGGGTCCCTCACACTTGATCTACTTACCTGGCTCCCCGCACCTGCTTCTCCCCGGTGTCAGGGGGGCAGCCAATGGGGCGGGTGACGCTAAGGAGGCTCGTCCCCCTTACCGCCTGCCATTGGCTACATCCCCCCCCCTCCCCCCTTGTTTTCATCCGAGCACGGGGACAAGCAGCAGTGGCAGTGCAAGGACCAGGAGCGGCGCAGGGAGCCGTGTAAGTAGAATCAGTGTGGGGGCCTGGCCACATGGGGGACATTTTTAGTCTCGGATAACCCCTTTAAGACCATGGTATCTGCCATATTGCAGCTTTCTTTTGCATGGTGCTGTAAAGACTTATACAGGAACATGAGCCCTATACTGTACTCTTTATGCCTTTGATATCATATGGAGTTTATTTCTGTCAGATTTTATACAACCAGACAAAAACAATTGCAGCACACGGCGTCGGATTCCACACGTACAGAGAGACTAATTACTTTTAACAGTAACTAAAACAAATTTTAACACTAACAAATACCATTTCTTTTGATGAAAGGAGATGCATCCCCTACAGGGTACATAAGAGGAGATAATAAGATTATTGATGAGACAACTGCTCAGGACAACCAGAGATAGAAAAAAAAAAACGAAGTGAGATTTATTGGTGACAATCTTGGCATAAATAAACCGCCAGCACAACTGTGATGGCGTGAACTCTCCATTGACATGCATAAAAAGAGCAAAAATTATCAAATCACAAAAATTGTCCCTCACGGAGATCTCACAATGAACCCCCCCCCCCCCCCCCCAACCAAGATGATTATATACTCCTCTCAGTTGTGGGACACCCTCTGGAAATCCCAACGCCTTTTCCCCATTTTTAAAAGGTTCTTCAGTGGTTGGTGGGAGGACCGTGTTGTCTTTCCTGCCAATGAAAATATCATATATTGTGATCTTTTGGTCTGGAACAGTAGCGTACTAAGGGGGAAGAGGCATGGGGGGTGGTCTGCCCTAGGTGCCCGCTCTCAGGGGGGTGCCAGAAGCAATGAGGGCTTCCATCAATACAGACGGAAGTGCTGATTACTGGAGCGCAGGGCGCTGGGTCCTGTCACAAACCGCTCAGCTCCCAGCGCTCCTCCCCTCCTTCAGGCCGGCAGCGCACAGAATAGTGAAGCAGGAAGACTTCTCCCCGCTCCACCATTCAGCCACAGATCGCGCTGCCGGCCTGTGTGGGCAGAGCCTGCATCCCAGACATCTGCATAAGCTCTGCCCACACAGTGCTGCAGAGCGATCTGTGCCTGCAGAGAAGAGAGGACTGTGAGCTTCAGGAATGGGACAAGGTGAGTAGCGACAGATTTAAAAAAAATTTGGAGGGGGGGGGGGGGGGTTTATACAGAGGCCTTTATTACTATGGAGGGGGCACAGAGGCCATTACTACTATGGAGGGTGCACAGAGGCTATATTACTACTATGGAGGGTGCACAGAGGCTATTACTAATGTGAAGGGGGCACAATGGGCATTTCTACTATGGAGGTGGCACAGTGGGCGTTATTACTGTGAAGGGGCACAATGGGGATTTCTACTATGGAGGGGGCACAGAGGTAATTACTAGCACAGTGGGCATTACTATGAAGGGGGTACAATGGGCATTATTACTATAAAGGGGCTAAAATAGGGATTATTACTGTGAAGGGGACACAATGGTGATTACTACTATGAAGGGGACACAATGGGATATACTGAGAAGGGGGCACAATGTGGTTAATACTACTGTGAGGGAGTAAAATTTTTTAAAGTATTGGAGGGGTGCCAGAGAAAGGACCCATCCTGGGTGCCAAACACCCTAGGCACGCCACTGGTCCGGAACCAAACAATTGTTCACTGGTTTTGTTATTAATCATAAAACTAATCATCTAGGGTTACGTTTCACATACGAATTCAGGGGATTTAACCCTCAGGAAGGACAACAATGGATATAGATGGATATAGATCATACCATAAATTGACTGCAACAAATAGTATATTGCACTGGCACAGTTTCCATCATCTATATCTTCATTGCTGTATGTCCAAAGGGCAGTACCAATGTATATATCGTAACTGCTCTACTCATTTTAAGTTTTATGCCCAGGCCAAGAGGTGTCAGCATAGATTTTGAGCAAGAGGGAACGCTAGGGAAGTGCTACATAAAGCATTTCAAATCAGCACACAGACAGAAGAGGCGATCTGGTTGTCCTGAGCTGTTGTCTCATCAATAATCTTGATTATCCCCTCTTATGTACCCTGGAGAGGTTTATCTGATTGCATCAAAAGAAATGGGTTTGTGTTACTGTGGGGAAAAAAATAAAATTGAAAAGATTCTAAAAGGTTACGCGCCAGGAGGAAATTTAATTTTTTAGAATTTGAAGCAGGTTTAAAAAAAGTCACTACACAAGTTATGTTCAGGGCAGTGAGTGTAGAACCACTGCATCAACTAACAGGTTTGATTTTGGCATAATCCTAACGGCCTTATCCTGGCAGTACCCTGGTTTCCACCTTTTAACTCCTACACAAGGATCTGGACTTCGCTGCAGAGGAGTCACCAAGCCACTAACTCTTGGAGTAGTCCCTGTGTAGTTGAGCGGAAAAACTCAGTAAAAGGACAAGTCGGGGTCAGAGTAGGAAGGGTACCAGTGAATCTGTGAAACTGGACCGAGGTCAGGACAGCAAAAGGTCAATATAGTAATCAGGTACAGGTTGGGTTAGGCAACAGAAGAGAATCAGAGTCAGAAATCGGGCATACAAAAGAACAGAACACCTTTGGAAGAACTAGCATTCTAGAAGTACCTATTGCTCAGGCACTTTCCCATAGGGTAAGGTGCCTTATAGGGGTTGTTCGAGTTATGAAAAAAAATAATAATAATTAATAATAAATATTTTTTTTAATATATATATTTAATTAGGGATCGACCGATTATCGGTTTTACCGATATTATCGGCCGATATTCAGTATTTTGACCGCTATCTGTATCTATTTTGCCGATATTCCGATAACTTATTGGGAACACAGATCGCGCTGCTCTCAGCGCTCTCCGTGTTCCCTCAGCAGCACTGTGCTGCTGCTGCCACCAATGAAAGGACAGGGGACAAGAGTAGGGGCGGGGCTGTGGCCACTGTGCCACCGATGAAGATAACTCTCTCATTCATTCATATACAGGAGGCGGGAGCTGGCTGCAGAATCACATAGCCGGCTCCCGACCTCTATGAGCAATAGCTGCAATCTGCGGTAGTTAACCCCTCAGGTGCCACAGATCGCAGCTACCGCTCATTGAGGTCGGGAGCTGGCTATGTGATTCTGCAGCCAGCTCCCACCTCCTGAATATGAATTAATGAGAAATTTCTCTTCATTGGTGGCAAATGAAAAAGAAAGATTTACAATAAAAATAAATCTACACGTTAACAATAAACATTTTTATGCATTTGTGTAGGAATTTAAATTCTTTTTTCAAAAATGAAAATTCCCAGAATATCGGTATAAATTATCAGCTATCGGCCTGAAAGTTCACAAATTATCGGCCCTAAAAAAAAAAATAAAAAAAAATAAAAAAAAAAAAAAAAAAAAATAAATCGGTCGATCCCTAATATATATCACTGTAAATCTGATGGGCAGCAATATATAACCGAGCTAAGCAAGTTTTAGGTATTAAAAAACAAAACACACCATTCCTCATTTCCCTGGTTCTCTTCTGGCCCTTTGTTTACCAGCAATAACAACAATCTCTGCCCCTCCTCCTGCTCTGCAAAGGGAGTGAATAAGTCTGCCCTGAGTGACATGTCTGCCTGCTTGGAGACTCAGCAGCATGTTGCATGTGTAGGACTACAGGTTCCAGCTGTACAATGACACTGCTGATACACCCAGGATCTTCCCCCCTTCCTGTTGTGCAATGCTCTGCAGAACTCCTGTCAGCTCCTGGGCCCAGCATTTGTCTCCTCACTGCCTGCAGCTACTCAGTAAAGCCTTCAGCCCTGAGTCTGTGCTGCTGAAGGGGTTAAGAATCCAGAGCGAGAGCAATAAGCAGCAGCTGCCAGTGCAGGGGGGGCGTGGCCAGCACAGTGATGTCTCGTGTACAGCTCTCTCAGGGTTGTGCACGAATCAAAGCTGACATCATAGGTCATGTGACCCTCAGTGAAATCTGAGAAAGGAGCAACTACAGATGCATAAGGGCATGGTAAAGCAGTTAAGTTTGATTAGTTAGAAACATCTAAAGAACAAAAAAAAATTACTGACAACCCCTTTAAGTGCCCCCAGGGCAACCAGCAATCGGCTGGTGAAGATTGCTGGCCTCCTAACAGCTGGGGAGCATACACACCCTACGGAAACAGTACAGATGCTGGACTGGGAAGCGCAGATCATGGCCTGCAGCAGAAGATGGAAGACAGGACAGGGCAGAGGAGGGTGGGAGGATCTGGACTGCTGGACCAGTGGAAGGGCGAGTTTAGCAGTAACCCTGCCCACCCAGAGATGCAGGACAGTGACAAGAACAGGCTGCCAATGTTGCCTTTGCAGGTCTACAACCATGAGTAAGATGCTTGAAGGGAATAGTACAGTGTAAATTGACGTGGGCTTCAGAAGTAAACAGCTTTAGTTGTTAGCATGCACACAAAATGCAAAAAGGCTAATTTAAAAATAAATAAAAGCACTGGTGGTGGAAAATGTGAGTTATACAGCATACATTTGCATGTAAATGTCTGGGCACCCCTGGTCACAATTGCTGTTACTGTGAACAGTAAGAAGACATGTTCTCCAAAAGGCATAAAGTTAAAGATGACAAATTCCCTTTGTATTTTATTTTATTTTTTCATCTTTTACATTTTCAAACCAAAAAAAGGAAAAGGGCCCAAAGCAAAAGTTTGAGCACCCTGCATGGTTAGTACCTAGTAGCTTTGACAAGTATCACAGATTGTAAACACTTTTGGTAGCCACCCAAGAGTCTTTCAATTCTTTGAGGGATTGTCATCCTTTCTTCCTTGCAAAAGTCTTCCAATTCTGTGAGATTCCTGGGTGGTCTTGCATGCACTGCTCTTTTAAGGTCTACTGGCAGGTTTTTAATGTTCAGATCAGGGGACTGTGAGGGCAGTGGTAAAACATTTTTTTTGCTTAAAATACAAAGGGAATATATCATCTTTAACTTTGTGTCTTTTGGAGATCATTTCATCTTCAACTTGCTTAACTGTTCACAGTTACTGAATGGGCACTTTGTTAATGCAAAGTAGTTGCATTAACAAGTTGCATTTTGTAGTGCATTGGACCTCCTTTTGCCTTCAAAACAGCAGCAATTCATTGTCGGCATAGATTCCACAGCCAGCTGTAACTCATCCCAGAGATGATTTATAGGATTAAGATCTGGTGACCGTGAAGGCCAGGGAAGCAAGGAAAATTCACTGTCATGTCCCTGGCACCAATTCTTGAGTATATGATCCTAAAGGCATGGCAACTGTCCTTCAGAAAGTGTCCTTCTGCTATGGTTTGTGTTCAGATACATTAGTTGGAGCACCAGTGTTGTAATTAGCTGCAACTTTCTTTACTGTAGACCACCTGAATTCTCAACATCCTCCTCTGACCCTTTACATCCACAGGATCCCCCTGTTATTGTAATGGTCAGTGGGAGCGAACTTGCTGTCCCACATGCCCAACCTCCTCAGAGGGGAATGACTAAGTGTATCCCTCGTTCTTCACAATACCTCTGATGGTGAGGATAGACTTTCCCGAGGGGTACACCAGGCCCTAACTCTGAAGGGGGTTGGAATAGAAGGATACAAGAACCTGAGTGTGGACCCACTGCACTGGCCTCCAGATAGTACAGGACACCCAGAGGGTGCTAGCGGGCCAGAGGCTGATCAGACGGAGGCACAGCAAGGTCGGTATATAGAGTCCGAGGTCAGGGCAGGCGGCAATATGGCCAAGTCCGTAAATGAAGTTCGAGGTAAGGGCAGGCAGCAAGATAACAAAATCCATAAGACAAAATACAAGGTCAGGGCAGGTGGCAGTTAGGCAAGGTCCGTTGAACAAGATGCAGGGTCCAGTACACAGTAATGGCAGAAATTACAGAAACACCTTTGCTCACAAGAACTAGACAAGGCTAGGAACCAAAGTTGCTCAGGTACCTTTAAATACCTCCTGCATACTACCCATAGGCTGGGAAAGATAGGAGCCCACACACACCCTAAATACACACAAGGAACTCTGAGCCACAGTGCACTCTCCGCAGACCACAGCTAAGAACCCCGCTGCCCACTCCTGTCAGCATGGCGTGCAGCAGCGGGGAGGAATGAGGAAGCCCAGCGCGTGTACTTGCGTGTGGGGACAAAATCGCAGGCACGGGAGGCTGATTTAACAGTTATTTCTCGATCAGACCATTTTTGGTATACTCTTAACCCTGCTGCACACCTCACAGGGTAGGCAGTTTTAAAATACTGGCCCAGCTAGTCTAGCCACTGGCGATGGGCTGTACGAAGTCATCCAGATTTTCCCTTTCTAATGTGGATTCAGACTGAGAATGGTCCACGTAAAGCATGCTCACTTAATTTTATGCTGCTTTCCGATGTCTGATTTCAGTACAGGGAAGATCCAGTCATGAAGGACAGGTGTGTCTTATTAAGTGTCCTTCCAGTGTATATACTTCTGTCACGCTCATAAAAGTGGTCTGAAGCATTTTTATTCCATTCTCATCTTGGTTTCCACATGACATATGCATAAAACATCTTGCAAGATTTTCAAGTACACAAGTAGTAGAAGGGCACATCATGTTCCATCTACACCGACAGCAGTTTTATGTACAGACGTGGACAAAATTGTTGGTACCCTTTGGTCAATGAAAGAAAAAGTCACAATGGTCACAGAAATAACTTTAATCTGACAAAAGTAATAATAAATTAAAATTCTATAAATGTTAACCAATGAAAGTCAGACATTGTTTTTCAACCATGCTTCAACAGAATTATGTAAAAAAATAAACTCATGAAACAGGCATGGACAAAAATGATGGTACCCCTAACTTAATATTTTGTTGCGCAACCTTTTGAGGCAATCACTGCAATCAAACGCTTCCTGTAACTGTCAATGAGACATCTGCACCTCTCAGCAGGTATTTTGGCCCACTCCTCATGAGCAAACTGCTCCAGTTGTGTCCGGTTTGAAGGGTGCCTTTTCCAGACTGCATGTTTCAGCTCCTTCCAAAGATGCTCAATAGGATTGAGGTCAGGGCTCATAGAAGGCCACTTTAGAATAGTCCAATTTTTTCCTCTTAGCCATTCTTGGGTGTTTTTAGCGGTGTGTTTTGGGTCATTGTCCTGTTGCAAGACCCATGACCTGCGACTGAGACCAAGCTTTCTGACACTGGCTAGTACATTTCTCTCTAGAATTCCTTGATAGTCTTGAGATTTCATTGTACCCTGCACAGATTCAAGACACCCTGTGCCAGACGCAGCAAAGCAGCCCCAGAACATAACAGAGCCTCCTCCATGTTTCACAGTAGGGACAGTGTTCTTTTCTTGATATGCTTCATTTTTTCGTCTGTGAACATACAGCTGATGTGCCTTGGCAAAAACTTCGATTTTTGTCTCATCTGTCCACAGGACATTCTCCCAGAAGCTTTGTGGCTTGTCAACATGTAGTTTGGCATATTCCAGTCTTGCTTTTTTATGATTCGTTTTCAACAATGGTGTCCTCCTTGGTCGTCTCCCATGTAGTCCACTTTGGCTCAAACAACGACGGATGGTGCGATCTGACACTGATGTTCCTTGAGCATGAAGTTCACCTTGAATCTCTTTAGAAGTCTTTCTAGGCTCTTTTGTTACCATTCGGATTATCCGTCTCTTAGATTTGTCATCAATTTTCCTCCTGCGGCCACGTCCAGGGAGGTTGGCTACAGTCCCATGGATCTTAAACTTATGAATAATATGTGCAACTGTACTCACAGGAACATCTAGTTGCTTGGAGATGGTCTTATAGCCTTTACCTTTAACATGCTTGTCTATAATTTTCTTTCTGATCTCTTGAGACAGCTCTTTCCTTTGCTTCCTCTGGTCCATGTCGAGTGTGGTACACACCATATCACCAAACAACACAGTGATTACCTGGAGCCATATATATAGGCCCAATGGCTGATTACAAGGTTGTAGACACCTGTGATGCTAATTAGTGGACACACCTTGAATTAACATGTCCCTTTGGTCACATTATGTTCTGTGTTTTCTAGGGGTACCATCATTTTTGTCCATGCCTGTTTCATGAGTTTATTTTTTTACATAATTCTGTTGAAGCATGGTTGAAAAACAATGTCTGACTTTCATTGGTTAACATTTATAGAATTTTAATTTATTATTACTTTTGTCAGATTAAAGTTATTTCTGTGACCATTGTGACTTTTTCTTTCATTGACCAAAGGGTACCAACAATTTTGTCCACGTCTGTATATGTTCAGTTTCTTGTAACAGCTTTATAAGGGCTCTTTCACACTTGTGTTCTTGTCTTCCGGCATAGAGTTCCGTCGTCGGGGCTCTATGCCAGAAGAATCCTGATCAGTTTTATCCCCATGCATTCTGAATGGAGTGAAATCCGTTCAGGATGCATCAGGATGTCTTCAGTTCCGGAACGGAAAGTTTTTTGGCCGGAGAAAATACCGCAGCATGCTGTGCTTTTTTGCTCCGGCCAAAAATCCTGAAGACTTGCTGCAAGGCCGGATCCGGAATTAATGCCCATTGAAAGGCATTGATCCGGATCCGGCCTTAAGCTAAACGTCGTTTAGGTTCACACAGTTTTGAGGGGGTTTTGAGGCAGATTTTCCTGCTTTTTTTTTTGTCAAAAGTGGATTCGAAAGGAATTGGAAATATAAAGGAAGAACATAATTCTCCTTCCTGCTGGAACTACTACTGGCTTTGGCGGAAAAACCAGCAGGGAAATCTTCCTCCAAAAACTCCATGTGAACCTTAAAGGGCTTGTCTTAATTCGGCAAATAGCATTATGTAGAGAAAGTTAATACAAGGCGCTTACTAATGTATTATTATCCATATTGCCTCCTTTGCTGGCTGGATTCTTTTTTCCCCCCATCACATTATACACTGCCCATTTCCATGGTTACGCTGCAATCCAGCAGAGGTGGTCGTGCTTGCATGCTATAGGAAAAAGCACCATCACCACAATCAAAACAAATTAGTGTGCAGGTTTTTAAACCTTCTCACAGCTACAGTCCCAGAAACAGGAGTAGGTCCGTACACCTATAAATCTCAACTAAAAACGCATAGGTATGGGTCCGCGCTAATTGTTTTCCCCCCCTAGAGGAACGTTCACAAGCCGTCACTCTCCTGGAGCAGTCTCTCCTTATTCCTGGCTTTCGGCTTCCTCGATCCCTGAACCTACCGGCAACAGCAACCTTTTCTTCCTTCAAAAGGACATACATATAGTACAGACCGCGAGACAGACAGGTTCACTGTGCTTTTATTGTACTTACAAGACCATTTCTTGCAACATCACATAGAATACGTTTTTATGTGTATCTCTGCCCAACCCGTGTTTCGCTACCAGCTTCGTCTGGGGCGTCCCGATTTCACATTCCTTGGGGCAGTATTTATTATCTGTCCCATTAATCACTGAAGTAAGGAAGTAAGTAAGTAGCTTGTATTAACTTTCTCTGCATGATGAATGCCACATGCTAAAGTGAGAGAACCCTTTAAGGCCAGACACAAACAAGCAAATAAAATGCAAGAAGCTCACTGCGTGTGGCAGTGCGAGTTCACATTCTGAACTCTGGTCCTCTGACAAACGCATGTAGCACTTCCTGTTGCTGTATCCAACCAAACCCATGATGCACTTCTTTCTCTGCCACAGCTCAAGCACTGCCCCTAACAATGCCCCGCAAGTTTATAGCTCCTCCCACCCAGCTAGTTACATAGACACTCCCCTCTCACTGCCCCTATGTAACTAGCTGGGTGGGAGGAGCTGTAAACTAGCTGGGTGTTAGGGGCAGAGATAGGGGAGTGTCTAACTCCCAGATAGTTTACAACTCCTCCCACCCAACTAGTTACATAGACCGTGCCCTATTACTGCCCCTAACGCCATCCAGCTAGTTTATAGCTCCTCCCACCCAGCTAGTTACATAAACACTCCCCTATCACTGCTCTGCTCATGGACATAACATCACAGGAAATAAGAGCAGCATAGACATGGTCATGTGACCACAGCTCAAAACTGAATACAAGAGCAATAAAAAGGAAAATAAAATACGTTACAAAATTACAGCGACCTCCAAAGCCTGCCTTTTTACCCCAGCATTGGATTACAATGTGGCTCTGATTCTTTGATAAAGGAGGACGACTCCTTACGTTCTGCACATGCTGCATTTTCTCATACCGCCGAATAGCCATATTCTGGTATTGCGCACTACTCCAAAATGACCGCGGTGTTCAGATAGGATACAAAGGAAACATTCTCTTATTAAAAGGTCATCTGTGCAGTGGCTGCTGTGTCCAGCACCATCCGTTGTACCTGTTAAAAAAAAATATGCAGCCAAAAAAATAATTTTACAAAATTACAAGTTATAGTTTTTGGCTACTACATACAATCAGGGGCGGATTGCCCATAGACCTTACAGGGAAATTTCCAGATGGGCCAATGCCTAGGGGGGGGGGGGGGGGGGGGGCACACAAGCTCTCCTTATGGCTGCAAGCCATCTCTTATTCTCTCCTACGCACCTGACCAGCAGCCCCAGGTTTCCTTCTGAATTCAACTGCATCTATGTCCTCTAGGGCCTACTTCTTTTGGCCCTGACTAATTATGTTGCCTTCTGTCAGTTTGGACCTACCTATAACATGGGGCCACTTTTAGTTCTCAATCTGCCCCTGCATACAATACAATGGTGGGAGACACATCCAGCAGATCAAGCTTGCCAGGGCAACCTACAACACCAGAAGCCACTCAGGAAAGGCTTCGTGAACATCTTGGATGGAATGCCGGACCAGGAAAGATCCTCTGTCTGAGGGTCCATTCACACGGCCATAATTGTTTTGCGCTCTGCAAATTGTGGATCTGTAAGACACAGGTACTGGCCGCGTTAGTTCTGCATCAACGGCCAGCCATATGATAGAAATGCCTATTCTTGCCGACAAGACGACAAGATTAGGACATGCTCCATCTTTTTAGCGGGAATGGTGTGCTGTCCGCATCTTTTGCGGCCACATTGAAATTAATGGTTCCACACCAGTTTGTGTGAATGTACCCCATAGGGAGACATCAGTAATCTCCTGGGAAAAGTGAATGACTGTTGAATCCAAGATCTCTTTGACCAGAAGGTAGCCAATGTTAACCAATTCTCTTTCTAGATTGCCCCACATTATGGAAGAGCTCATTAGTACCGGAGGACCACGAAGCGGTGAAGGCTCTTCAGCCGTCGCCTGTGCGGTGGCTGCACACAGCGTGAGGGCGCTCTGTGACCTCACTTTGTGCGCGTCAGATCACAGCACAGCCGACAGCTAGGATGAAGAGCATCGCGCTGTGGGTGAGGAGCAGCGGCATCCAGAGCAGGAGAGGTAAGCGTTTTTTTTATTTTAAGTTCTCTGTGGCATGGAAGCTGCTAAGGCTAGTTTCACACTAGCGTTCGGCTGTCCGCTCGTGAGCTCCGTTTGAAGGGGCTCACAAGCGGAGCCGAACGCTTCCGTCCAGCCCTGATGCAGTCTGAATGGATGCGGATCCGCTCAGACTGCATCAGTCTGGCGGCGTTCAGCCTCCGCTCCGCTCGCCTCCGCACGGCCAGGCGGCCAGCTGAACGCTGCTTGCAGCATTTGGGTGTCCGCCTGGCCGTGCAGAGGCGAGCGGATCCGTTCAGACTTATAATGGAAGTCAATGGGGACGGATCCGCTTGAAGATGACACCATATGGCTCAATCTTCAAGCGGATCCGTCCCCCATTGACTTTACATTAAAAGTCTGAACGGATCCGCTCAGGCATCTTGCGCACTTAGAAAATTTTTCTAAGTTATTAATGCAGACGGATCCGTACTGAACGGAGCCTCCGTCTGCATTAATATGATCGGATCCGTTCAGAACGGATCCGATCGACCGCTAGTGTGAAAGTAGCCTAAGAGGCATGGGGACTGATTAGAGACATGGGGGCTCATATAGGGGCTGAAGAGAGGCAATGGTGACTGATAAGAGGCATATGGGGTCTGATATGAGGCAATGGGGCCGATGATAGACATGGGGTTCTTATTTGAGGTCTGATTGGGGATCACACACATTGGGGTCTGATCTGAGGTCTTATTGCGGTCTTATTAACATTCAGTTCTTTAGAGAGGTGGACGTGCCTAAGGCTCAAGAAAGCGCACAATAGGGTAGTACGTTCGATTAGATGGCAACAAAGGTGTACACTAAAGGCTCACCTTATGGGGTTGTTCTAGTATAGGCACAACCCTATTGAGGGCTTGTCACACAAGAGTCGGTCCTTGGGTCGTATTATAGGGCGAAAAACACGGTAATTTTTTTCCACAGCGTGTGAATGATAATTTTGTAAAAAGTCTAATTCGGTCTTTTGGCACTGTAATACACTGTGGAATTTACGCCCACAGCAGAAAAACCACAGCATATCTGCCACATGTCAACATACCCTTAGGCTGGTTGAACACGGGCGTTGCGGGAAAATGTGCGGGTGCGTTGTGGGAACACGCGCAATTTTTCAGTGTGAGTGCAAAACATTGTAATGCGTTTTGCACTCGCGTGAGAAAAATCGCACATGTTTGGTACCCAAACCCGAACTTCTTCACAGAAGTTCGGGCTTGGGATTGGTGTTCTGTAGATTGTATTGTTTTCCCTTATAACATGGTTATAAGGGAAAATAGCATTCTGAATACAGAATGCATAGTACAATAGCGCTGGAGGGGTTAAAAAATAAATAAAAAATGTAACTCACCTTAGCCCACTTGATCACGCAGCCAGCATCTCCTGTCTTCATCTTAGCTGTGTGCAGTAACAGGACCTGTGATGACGTCACTCCGGTCATCACATGATCTTTTACCATGGTGACGGATCATGTGATGGACCATGTGATGACCGGAGTGACGTCACCACAGGTCCTGTTACTGCACACAGCTAAGATTAAGACAGAAGGAGATGCCAGCTGCGCGATCAAGTGGATTAAGGAGCGTTAAATTATTTATATTTTTATTTTTTTAACCCCTCCAGCGCTATTTTACTATGCATTCTGTATTCAGAATGCTATTACTTTCCCTTATAACCATGTTATAAGGGAAAATAATAATGATCGGGTCTCCACCTCTATAGTCTCCTAGCAACCGTGCATGAAAATCGCAGCGCATCCTCACTTGCGGATGCTTGCTATTTTCACGCAACCCCATTCATTTCTATGGGGCCTGCGTTACGTGAAAAACGCAGAATATAGATGCTCATGTGAACAGCCCCATAGAAATGAATAAGTCGGGATTCAGTGCGAGTGCAATGCGTTCAACTCACGCATCGCATCCGCGCGGAATACTCGCCCGTGTGAAAGGGTCCTTAGAAAGCCATTTATAGCGTTAGGCTCTGGAGTGATGTAATTTCTCCAAAAGTGATGAGCACCTAAGACACTGCAGTCTTCACTCGCTTCAGATAGGGATCATGGGTGAACCAAAGGAACGTGAAAGGCTTTTCTGCCTCACATGGTAAATCAGCCGAGGACGTCCTGTTTGAAGCGGCCCACCTCCTAACGGCCACAGCTTGCCCAATTTTTAATTAAAACCTAGGCTCTATTTTTTTTGACAAAGCCAACACAGCATTCTACAGGGTGGGCCATTTATATGGATACACCTTAATAAAATTGGAATGGTTGGTGATATTAACTTCCTGTTTGTGGCACATTAGTATATGTGAGGGGGGAAACTTTTCAAGATGGGTGGGGATCATGGCGGACATTTTGAATCCAACTTTTGTTTTTTCAATAGGAAGAGGGTCATGTGACACATCAAACTTATTTAGAATTTCACAAGAAAAACAATGGTGTGCTTGGTTTTAACGCAACTTTATTCTTTCATGAGTTATTTACAAGTTTCTGACCACTTATAAAATGTGTTCAATGTGCTGCCCATTGTGTTGGATTGTCAATGCAACCCTCTTCTCCCACTCTTCACACACTGATAGCAACACCGCAGGAGAAAGGCTAGCACAGGCTTCCAGTATCCGTAGTTTCAGGTGCTGCACATCTCGTATCTTCACAGCATATGCGACACAATGGGCAGCACACTGAACACATTTTATAAGTGGTCAGAAACTTGTAAATAACTCATGAAAGAATAAAGTTACGTTAAAACCAAGCACACCATTGTTTTTCTTGTGAGTTCTCAATAAGGCCTAGTTCACACGAACGTATGGCTTTTATAGTTTTTTGCGGTCCGTTTTTCACGCATCCGTTGTTCCATTTTTGAGTTCCGTTGTGTTTCCGTTTCGTTTTTCCGTATGGCATATACAGTATACAGTAATTACATAGAAAAAATTGGGCTGGGCATAACATTTTCAATAGATGGTTCAGCAAAAACGGAACAGATACGGAAGACATACGGATGCATTTCCGTATGTGTTCAGTTTTTTTTTGCGGACCCATTGACTTTAATAGAGCCACGGAACGTGTTTTGCGGGCAAATATAAGACATGTTCTATCTTTCAACGGAACGTAAAAAACGGAAATACGGAAACAGAATGCATACGGAACACATTCAGTTTTTTTTGCGGAACCATTGAAATGAATGGTTCCGTATACGGAACACAAAAAAACGGCCCGTACACTCGCAAAAAAAATGTTCGTGTGAACTAGACCTGTTTGATGTGTCACATGACCCTCTTCCTATTGAAAAAGCAAAAAGTTGGATTTAAAATGGCCAACTTGAAAATGGCCGCCATGGTCACCACCCATCTTGAAAAGTTTCACATATACTAATGTGCCATAAACAGGAAGTTAATATCACCAACCATTCCCATTTTATTAAGGTGGATCCATATAAATGGCCCACCCTGTACAGTAATATGTTAGTGTTGCTTTGGTGCCTAGGTGACCTGCCATAACAGACGGACCATGAATCTACCAAAACAAAAAAGAGAATGTCTGGTTTACATTACATAGACTGAAGCTCAAACACAATTGGGTGAGGTTTACCAGACTTATAAAATTGCTCATTCAGCAGCCATCTACGACTCCCGACCCCTCCCTATATATGCATGCGCCACTTGGCCGAGCTTGCACGTGTACTTAACGGGGAGAAAGCCGCTGCCACATTCGGCAGTGGCTTAACTCCACAAGAACAAAAGGATTCGGCAAGTGAAATCCAACAGCCCAATTCTTATCTTCCTTTGACATCTGCTGGCGAGGGAGATTTAGGAGATTTAGGAGACCCCCCCCCCCCCCCCCCCGCCGACATTAGATGATCGGTCAGTCCCGCCGAAATGAGCGGATTTGGCCAACGTGTATCTATTGCATATAGCCAGATTTACACAGCAGAACAACCATCCAAACCACAGGAGCCTGTGTTCCTCTAAATAGCCCAATAGAAATATAACTAAGGTTTTTATATGGCCTAGTCAAAGTCCCGAGCTGAACCTCATTGAGACGCTGTGCGAGGATTAACAGGCGAGCCAAAAGCAATTCCGCAAGGAAGAGCGAGCCAAAAGTCCTTCCCTATGTTATGAAAGGTTGATCTCCAGTTATCGGATGATGAACTTTAATATTCTTGATCATTTTCTAAGGCTGTTTATGTGCGTGTGAGATCATAGAAATAAATCACAGGTAACGAGACTTAATTGTACATGACTGCATGTCGGCATGAAAAACACCGTGGAAATTGTGACACGTGTACCCCACCTCCTCCGGAGGCTCGGCGCAGTCTCAGTAACTCCAGTGCCTCCAGACTCTACTGCTGTAAATGTATACAGTGTCAGCATGCATCTCAGAGTTTAGCTGTAATTAAGTTTATAGGCGACATTTTTCCCAAGCACCTTGCTTACTTGAAGCGCTACAGAGAATGTGAGCCCGCAGAGGCACAGCAGCACAGCTGGATCACACATTAACAAGAGCGGGGGGCAAAAAGTTATGTTTACGGCAACAATTTCAAACTAAATGCTTGCCATCTGTTTAGTCAGGCACCAAAACCACAGAGGCACTCGAGAAGTGAATGTGCACAACACAAATGCTTGAGTGTGCTTTTCACCCAAGCAGAACAAAAAATATTCACTTAATAATTTTTTTTTTTTTTAAGACAGTCTAAAAATATGTTTATTATACTTAAAAGGGGTTGTTTCACTTCAGTAAGTGGTATTTATCATGTAGAGGCATCCCTCTGTGGTGGCCGTACTTGCACACTATAGGAAAAAGCACCAGCCTATATAAGCTCCCACAGTCCGGGCCACCAGAGAGGCTGGCACTTTTTCCTATAGTGTGCAAGCACGACCACCACTGGTGGATTGCAGGGTGGTCTGTAACCATGGAAATGAGCAGTGTATAATGTGATGGAAAAATGAATCCAGCCAGCAAAGGAAGCAATATAGATAATAACACATTAGTAAGTGCCTTGTATTCACTTTCTCTACATGATAAATGCCACTTACTGAAGTGAGACAGCCCCTTTAAGCCTTTCCTACTAAAGTCCATTTCCAGTGCAAGAACTTCTTATTAATGACACTTGGGCGTGTTTTACTTCTGTTGATAACTTTGTATTACTTTCCGGATGAGTCACCGCTCATTTACATGCCGCCTTCTTTTAATTAAATATGATGTACAAGGATAGGATTTAACAAAGAGGACTCTGTATAAGGGGTTAACTGACGTAATATAATTCAGTCATTTTCCTGGCTGGTAAGTAATGATGCCTACTGTTTACATGTGGAGGAAATCAGGGCTTGAAAAGACTAAGAAGCCAGGGAGATAAAGGGGTTGTATCATCTTGGACATAGGGGGCATATTGCTAGGATATGCCACCGATGTCGGATAGGTGTGGGTCCCACCTCTGGGACTTGCAACTATCCTTAGAACGGAGCTCACAAAAGTGCAGGAGGGCGCACCGCACATGCGCGGCCACCCCACAATCATTTCTATGGGACTGCCGAAAATAGCCGAACACCGGCTTGGCTATTTCCATAAGCCCCATAGAAGTGAATGGAGCACTTACGCTTCTCATTCGTTCAAATGGGACTTAAAAAAAAAAAAGCTGAGCGCACTGCTCAACTATTTTCAGCAGTCCAATAGAATTGAATAGAGGAGGCCGCACATGCAAGGTCCACCCTTTTGCACTCTCCAGGCTCTGTTCTAAGGATGGTTGCAGGTCCCAGAGGTGGGCTGTGCATCTATAAGACATTAGGGGCATACTCTAGCAAAATGCCCCCCAATGTCCAAGAGGATAGAACCCCTTTAAAGGAGGCAATACACATTAAGGTGGCCAAACACATAAGATTAAGGTTGGCCAGTATGGCAGAGTTTGGCCATTTCAGCCAATCATCATCTGAAAAGTCGTTGGTCATGTTTAATATTTTCATATGGTAGTTGGACAAAAAAATCTTTTGTTCAAAGAAAGATTGTGGAACTTAAGCCCTTTCCTTGAAAGAACGCTCCCAGAAAGATCTTTTGTCCATCGCCCCCGTTCTTGTGGGCAAATGTGTATGGACAATTTGAACAACTGTATTATGTGTGTGGCTGTGTCTGCAAAACAATCACTCACCAGATGTACTGTCCAACTTCAAACTGGTTCCGAAAACAAGCTATCATGCAAAAGTAGTATCAGTCTTTGTTTTACAATTTTCTGTCTTTTGGGACCATAACTGGCTTTGGCTCAAAAAACTGCATATTTCAACCTAAACGATCCCATACACAATATGGGCCCTACCATTTTCAGTTGGCCAACCAACAATCTAATGATTATGGGGAGCGCCTGACAGATGAGGGTGGGGGATGTGGATTTCAACTTTCAATCTTTTGGTTCTTTCGAGAGATAGGCCAGAGGTATCAAGCTGTGGCTTTCTCCTCGCTCTCTTGAGAACACATACATGCTCAACCAGGCCAAGTGAGTGAGTATGTTGGAGATGGTAGAGAACATGCCTAGAAAAATCTCTCCGAAGTCAATGAGGTCCCCTCCTATCTATATATCAATAGCCCATGTGGCTGCTCTCAAAAGAACAGAAAGTCTTAACATATTTTAGGCCTAGTGGCCTAAAACTGCATGATTTCATTTTATTTTAAAAAAAAAATTAAATATAGATAGGGGCAGGGAAAATTAAAAATATAGATCCCAAAATAAATTTTCAAAAAAAGTTTAATAGAAAAACTTTATTTAAACAATAGGTTGTTTTCCAATTACACATTCATTTCTAATTTATGATGGATTTGTCATGGTTGTTCAGATTTTCTGGCTACCGACAGGAAGATTCATGAGATTCCATTGAAATTAGTCAGGGATTTTTGGCGTCATTCATAGCTTATGATTACTGTAAACGACAATAGGATGCACATAGGTATCAGCCAGCTTACATGGACCATAGATAGCAGGATCTGTCAGCAGTTATCTAATATTTTCATTAGCTTCCATCTAATGGGTTCAATAACACTGTGTGAACCAGGATATGACACACTCGATTTTTTATCTAAACACCCCAGATAGGCGGCATTTAGGTTCAGCTGCTTATTGTTCCTTTTTTGCTTTCTTGGGCCGAGTTCATGTAACCGTTTAGCTTTCCATTCTTCTGACCCAAATTGAATATAGAAATAACATACATTGAAAGCATATACAAAAAGGAGCAAAAAGATCAAGTCAGCCAATCTGTTACAGTCAGTTCAATAGATCAAGAGGAGTCCTTATAATAGGATGTTATATAGAGCTTTAGAATGACATGATAAACACTAAGGCCCCTTTCACACGGGCGAGAATTCCGGGCGGGTGCAATGCGATGTGAATGCACTGCACCCGCACTGAATCCAGACCCATTCATTTCTATGGAGCTGTGCACATGAGCGGTTATTTTCACGCATCACGGGTGCGTTGAGTGAAAAATCAAAGCATGTTCTATATTGTGCATTTGTCACGCAACGCATGCCCTATAGAAGTGAATGGGGCTACGTGAAAATCGCAAGCAAGTGTGGATGCGGTGCGATTTTCACACATGGTTGCTAGGAGATGATCGGGATGGGGACCCGATCTCCTTATTTTACCTTATAACATGGTTATAAGGGAAATTAATAGCATTCTTAATACAGAATGCTTAGTAAAATAGTGATGGAGGGGTTAAAAAATAAAAAAAAAACAATAAACTCACCTTAATGCACTTGAACGCTCAGCCTGGCACGTCTTTCTTTTTTGATGAAAAGGACCTGTGGTGACGTCACTGCGCTCATCACATGGTCCATCACCAGTGACGTCAAAAGGTCCTTTAGTCAGGTCCTGAAGAAAGTAGAAAGAAGAGGAGATCCGCTATGCGATCAAGTGGATGGGGTGAGTTAAATTTGTTTATTATTTTTAACCCCTCAATGGACATTTTCTAAGCATTCTGTATTAAGAATGCTATTATTTTCTCTTATAACCATGTTATAAAGGGAAAAATAAAATCTACACAACACCGATCCCAGAACTTCAGTGAAGAAGTTCGGGTCTGGGTACCAAACATGCTGATTTTGATCACATTTTGATCGCATTAAAACGCTTTGCACTCGCATGGCAAAATTGCGCATTTTCCCGCAACGCACCCACATCTTGTCCGGCCCTCACACGCGACGCCCATGTGAAAGAGGCCTAACATTCCAAGTCGGAATTGCAAGGCTGAAAACATGGAGTTTGCTGTGAGAGGTGAATCTACAGATGGAGTCGAGCTAAAATTGACTCTGATAAACACATGTCACGGTGTTATGTCGGTTATCTTGTGACAAGAGCCATTGAAAAGTTAGTCAGTCATCTTTTTCTTGTCATGCTTTACTTTACGCGTTAACCATCAAGAATCTTTATAACAGGAGGGAGGTGGAAGATCTCAGGCCCATCAATGTAAAGATAATACACAGAGAGCAAGTCAAGGGGACCCTAAGGATGCAGGGATCTCTTGAAGGATCAGGGGAGCCATAGGTCACTCAAAACAGACATGGGAGCCTTTGACCCATGCAGTGATTTCTTCTAATCTGAAGATTTGGTCTACCCTATCTATCCAGAGATCAGGTACTTAAAATAACGTATCTCTGATGGAACTGACACAAACTGAGCAAAAGTGATGCTCAAACAAAAAAAACTGATCAGTTAGGCTAGTTTCACATTCCCGATGCAGCAGTGTGTGTCCAGTCGAATATCTGCATGGTCTGCCGTAATGTGGTTGATCTCCTCCAGATCACTTTATACTTAAAAGGGGTATTCCCATCTGAGACAATGGGGGCATATCACTAGGATATACCCCCAGTGTCTGATAGGTGCAGGTCTGTCACAGCGCGGTGTGGGAGGATAACTCCACACCGACCACAAGAGGGAATGGAAGAGGTGCTAGGCCTGGAAACTAGCGAAAGGGGGAAAGGTCACCACCTAGTGAATCCCTGACCCGAGCCCTGACTACTATAAGTATGAACAGACCTTGATGGTAGGAATGTTCATACGCTGGAACCTAGGGCCCTATCTGACCCCAAAGGGCCCTGGAAATAGTGTCAGGACAAGAGATTACCTGTTCCTTCCCCGCTGAAGGAACCGGAGACTTGCCAAAAGATAAGGGAAACCACAAACAAGAAATAAAGAAAAGACTCCAAAATATGCAGACAAGCATGAACTCAAAAGGAGAACCAGACACCAGCTCTTCACAACCAAAAGGAGTTATCAACCGCATAGCATGATGGGTGAGGCCAGACTTAAATAGAAGAGTAGGAATTATCACTTAAAGGGAACCTGTCACCGCGATTTTGGGTATAGAGCTGAGGACATGGGTTGCTAGATGACCGCTAGCACATCCGCAATATCCAGTCCCCATAGCTATATGTGCTTTTATTGTGTAAAAAAACTGATTTGATACATATGCAAATTACCCTGAGATGAGTCCTGTCCGTGAGATGAGTCAGGGACAGGACTCCTCTCAGGTTAATTTGCATATGTATCAAATCGTTTTTTTTTTCGCGGTGACAGGTGCCCTTTAAGCTACACCTGAGACCAGAGGTGTGGTCATACCCAGCAACAACACAGAAGAGCAAAACCAGAGAGGCAGCCAGTCTCCTACATCTTCTGACCCCTGTCACAAGGCCCCACCTCTGGAACCCGCACTTACATCGAGAACAGACCCCTGAAGATTGTGGAGGGCGCATTGCGCATGCGCAGCTACCCGGCATTCGTTCCTATGGGGCCGCCGAAAATAGAGGAGCACTGGCTCGGCTATTTCCACCAGCCCCATAGAAATGAATGGGAGCGGTGGCTGCACAAGAATGGTGCGCTCCCATTCAATCCAATGGGGAGAGCTCTTGGCGGTGGCCACCCCCTTCCCCGCTCCGTTCTTAGTGTAGGTGCGGGTCCCAGAGGTGGGACCCGCAACTTTCAGGCAATGGGGATATAACCAAGCAATATGCCCCCATTGTCTCAGATGGGAATACCCCTTTAACGGTGCCGCCGGACATTCTGTCTGCATCCGGCAGTGCGGTGTAAAACTAGCCTTATTTTATGTGCAAACTGACGCTGAGCATAATGGATGCTTAAAATAACGGATCTGTTTTTTTGTTTACTTTTCTGTTCTTCTGACGCATCAGAAGATCGGAAAACTGAACAGTGATGTGAAGTCGGCCTTAGAAATAACATGTTCATTAAGGGTTGTGTTAAAGGTAAAGTCGAGGAAGGCAATGGTCTTTCCACCGATAATCATGTCATGACTATGACTAGGACTAACCATATGTTATTATTGCACTAAATATATCAGAAGCTGCAGAAGGCTCTTGTAAGTATTCTCCATAGAAAGCAGGCTTCACAAAATAATGCAGAATTCATGAGCCTGTCGCATCAAAACATAAGCAAGGCTTGCCGTGTGAGAGGATTATTCACCTTCCTAATGCATCAGAGTGCATTTAATCCTAAAATCAGAAATATTACATAACATAATACAAAGATAACAAAATAAAAAGGACCGCGTGCGGTCAGAGCGTGTAAGACTTTTAGGACACCGAGAGATGATGGGTAGAAAGGCCTTCTTGTATGTTCAGTGATACTTTCCTCTAGATTACGAAAGTATAGCACACCTTAGAGGGATTGGCCGCTTTCTAAAAAGCTTTCTAAGGCCTCGTTCACATCTCAGTCGAAGAGATCTGGCACAAATGCCGGCAGGACAAAAAAACAAAAAAACGCTGCATGCAACAGTATTTGTCTGGTGGAAACCTAGCAGTTATGCCCCATTAACATATCAGTGTTTTTGGTCAGTGATTTCCATCAGTGATTATGAGCCAAGCAGGATTGGAGCCTCCTCAGACGTAAGGTATAAGGAAAACATCTGCTCCTGTTCTGGGTTTAGAGCCGCTCCCGGTTTTGGCTCATAATCACTGATGGAAATCACTGACCGAAAACTGACTGTGTGAATGAGGCATTATCCTGGAAAGAGGCCAGATCACAGCCGGACCTCATTACAGATCCTGCAAGAGCCGGCAGGCTGCTCACTGCTGGTACAGCCTGCCAGATCTCCTTGATGGAGATGCGAGTTCAGCCTAAGACATAAATTTGTAGGACCTACCATTAGAAACCCCAAGCTCCCACAATTCAGTGGCCCCAGCTGCCCATGGATTCCATCTGCAAACAATGGATGCCACTGCATCCATGGCAATCAAAGCAGTGGCAGTCCCATGTCTTACCCACTTGAGTACTGCCCCAGATACATCCAATTCAGCGCATGTGCAGATCCATATAGCAGAGAAGCAAGTGGAGAAGAGATACGCCCAGGGCAGCAGTCACTTGGGTAACTCATGTGACCACTGCCATGTCTAGTATTTACCTACGGAATCCATGGGAAGCGGCGTGGTGGTAAGAAATGAGAGTACTTGGGGTTTCCTATTTCCTAAGGGTATTTAAAAAAGGTTTAAAAAAAAAAGTGAACCCCAGGACAAGGGATGCAGAGGTACCAGCATTATGAATGGCCCATGGTAAGTGGAGGGGGCATTTACAGATTCTGCAAGCTACATCGGGACTAAAAACCCTTTTTTTTAATGCAAAACAAATCAGTCTTACATTCTCTGAAGTTTTTTTGGGATATCATTGCAGATGTTCCTCCTTACCACAAGTCATGGTGGGCCACGTTTCTCAATGAGAAGATGGTACAATGCACAGAAGACTGCAGTAGTATTTCCTTTTAATGACGAGAGGCCTTTGCCTCGGATTAACGCTGCACAAATCCTCTTCACGCGTGTAGACATCATTTCATCTCGCACTCGACATTTGGCAATAGGGATGTTCGAGCTATACATTTATACATTTAACTCGTGTCGGATCAAACAATCCAGGATTTCAAACAGCTCGTATAGTGCCAATTCAGCAACCTCACCGAGAAACTCATAAATATCAGATTTCTGACTTCTGTAACAGGAGCCCAAGGGAGGACAGTCTGGCTGCTTCTAATTGCTGGTTTTCCAGCACAGGATCACAATTTTTAATATAGAGAGATACAGTTATACAGATCCCATTCAAGTTAAACAAAAAACATTTCTTATTGACAGCTGTAGCCAAGAACCTAATGGATAATTTATTAAAAAAGCCATGGCCTGCACAGGCGGGTATGTCGTCAGTATCACCACGCTCCTCGCAGTGTATAAACCAACAGCTGATGTTACTACATATAAGGATCCTATAAAGTACGCTGAAATACTGCAATAAAGGCCTCATGCACAAGACCGTTGGGCGTTGGGCGGTCCGCAAACCGCGGATCCGCAAAACACGGATGGCGTCTGTGTGCATTCCGCAATTTGTGGAACGACACGGACAGCCTTTAATACAACTGCCTATTCTTCCGCAGAGGGCCACGGAACGGAGCAACGGACGCGGGACAGCACACTGAGTGCTGTCCGCATCTTTTGCAGCCCCATTGAAGTGAATGGGTCCGCATCCAAGCCGCCAAAACTGCAGCTCGGATGCGGACCAAAACAACGGCCGTGTGCATGAGGCCATACAGAAATATAAACCTCTGCTTCATTTACAAAAAGTATTCATACTCCTTGAACTTTTCCACGTGTTTTTCATGTTCCACCCACAAACTTAGGCTACGTACACCTTTGGAGGCAATTTTTGTTTACGATTGCATTTTACTCATTTTTGGCTAAAAGTCATATATTCAATTGGCCTTTATTAAAAATATTGCGCTGTTCTGTCACAAAGGGTTAACTGTTTTCCTAGCTGTGTGACTGGTACTTTTACTTTCCCTTTGTGCCACTCATCTAAGGCAAGGGCGACAACTGTCGCGCCCAGGATCGATGAGAAGCGGTGATCCCATAGAAATGAATGGGATCGCCGCGGCAATCGCAAAAAAAAAATCCAGCTGTGTTAGATTTCATGCATTTCTATGGGATCAACGCTACTGTGCGATTCTGGCCGCGACAGGCGTCGCGTGATCAGTGTCGCCACCTAGCCCTTGCTTGATAAACCTTATGTCTAAACTACTGAGAGGTCATAAACACTTATTTAGGCCACATTCTTATCAGTAAGATAAGGACTAAGCTATAATGAGAGCAGAGATAAGGAGTCCGTCTGCTCCTGGTCTGACGGAAAAGACAGAAAATCCACAGGCAGCTAGTAAAGCATCTCAGCTCTGTACAGAAAAAAAAAGGATTCCATATTTTTAATAAAGACCAACTGAAAAAAAAAAAAAAAAAAAAAAAAAAAAAAAAAAAAAAATGTATTAGCTCAAAATAAGTACATTGTAATAATTAAAAATAAATAGCTCCCAAAGGTGTACATAGTTTTTAATTGTATTTTATTGGGATTTTATCTGATTAACCAATCACAAAATAGCAAGTATGTGTGAGGTGGAAAGAAAATGATACATGGTTTAAAAAAAAAAAAAAAAGTATAAAAATCTGGAAAGTGTGTACACGTCTCCCGACAGGTCATCATGGGAAAACAAACAAAATGCCATTAACACATTACTGACAAGACTGCCACCTTTACTGTCACCAACATCTAAATGGACCAATTCCTACATCACAAAAGTTTACTTACTCTCAAAAATAAATATTTCAGCCGTGAACAGAAGCTGGCCACACAGGAAAGAATAAAGTTAGCCGAAACTGACAATCAAAAAAAAAAAAAAAAAAAAAAAAAAAAAAAAATCACTTGGCATTGTGCTCATGGACCAAGGAGTCCATTTAAAAATGGACCACAGCGACTCATAATAGGTCCAGTTGGTTTCTGCCATGGTCTCTGGCATTTTACCAGGAAAATAAATAAATCAATAGTACTGCATGTAGCATTGCTATTTTTCTGCCATTTATCATGGAACGAGTGATGGACGCTCCAATACAGATGTGAAGAGGGCCTAACATGAAATACCTGTATCCACTGGATCACTGGTATATTTGCAAGGACAAATATGAAAGTCATACCGGCATCCACATTTTCTTTTTCCCAGAAAAAAATAAAAATAAATTGCAGCAAAGCAAGTAGGAAAATCTTTTATTTCTAAAAAAAAAAAAACATTGTGGGGATCAAAAATCAAAATGGATGTACAGTAGATATGGCGCTATAAACTAGCTAACCTCAAAGACACTAAAGGCTGTATTACACCTAGCGATAATAGTGCAGATCATCTCTAGCAAACGTTTGTGGGAACGCTCATTAGCGATAATCTATGTGAATATCACTGCCACCGATTACCCGATCAACAAGCACAAAAATCATTGTGCAGTCTAATCTAATAAAGATCCTGTATGGTGACAGACAATGGCATTAGCAATCGCTGCTCCTCCCTATACTGTGGAGGAAATCGCTGCACGTAAATACAGTGGTCGCCTACGCTGACAAGCAGGCGACTGCCAGGACGGAACGCTTCCTGACAATTGTCTGCCACATCTGCTGGTCTAATACAGGCCTAAAGCTGCATTTACACAGGCAGACGAGCAGCACATTGTCAGGAAGGAAGTGTTCCTCCCCTACAGTTGGCGGCTCGTTCAGTGGAGGTGAGGTGCGGTATTTACATACAGTGATCACCTCTACAGTATGAGGACAGGGGATCCCTGTTGAGATTGCTCTTCCTCATACAGCTGCTTTGTTTCTGGGCAGCAGATCTCTGCTTAGACAGAATGATCTGCTGCCCAGAAACAATCATTTAGGTGTCTGCACGAACGACAGGATCACCAGATGAACGAGCATTAAAGGGCTTCTGTCACCCCACTAAACTTTTTTTTTGGGTACTTCTAATCCCTATCCTGCGATATAGCTATACATTATGTTATTAATCATTTTCGTTCTGTACCTATGTCAAAAAACGTACTTTTATAATATGCTGATTACTTGTCTACCAGCAAGTAGGGCGTCTACTTGCTGGTAGCAGCCGCAAAAAACCGCCCCTCCTCCTGTTGATTGACAGGGCCAGCCGCGATCTCCTCCTCTGGCTGGCTCTGTCTGCATTTCAAAAATCGCACGCCTGTCTTGATTCGGCGCAGGCGCTCTGAGAGAAGGAGGCTCGCCTCCTCAGCACTCCCTCAGTGCGCCTGCGCCGATGATGTCACTGAAAGAGAAGACATCATCGGCGCAGGCGCACTAAGGGAGTGCTGAGGAGGCGAGCCTCCTTCTCTCAGAGCGCCTGCGCCGAATCAAGACAGGGGCGCGATTTTTGAAATGCAGACAGGGCCAGCCAAACATGCAGCCACATTCAAGAACAGAAGCAAAAAGTGTAGAGATTGGAAACATGGAAAAATAGTGAACAGTTCATACAGATCCGGCAATTACAGAGTAAGGCCATGGACACTCCCAATATTTTTGGGTATTCTCTGGTCAGTACTATACAGCAACCTTCTGTCGCATGTATGCTGTATAGCTCCAGCCTAAATGTAGTATAAGGCACATATGCCAGTTTATTGGGACAAGTTTAGCCCTAATTTTGGCAAAAGAATAAATAAATAAAAAAACTCTACTCTGTTGGTGACATCTTGTTGATAAAATTACACCACTTGAGTCATTCAAGTTCAGGTTTTTAAGTGTCCCTCCAGCCCTTTAAAAAGTATGACAAAAAAGTAGCTGAGATGCGTACAGGTGCCAATCCACAAGATGATCTATGATGGTCCTGCCTCATTTATCAAGCCTCCAGGTCTTCATACAGCCGCCTGCCCCCCTTGTGAATTCTGTGACTGATCAGGTTCCTGGTTTAGACCAATGCTCACCCAGCACAGTATCATCTACGGACTGTTATTAGCATACACAGATTACTAAGATAATGGACCTGTCTCATGTTATTTATTGTGCTTACAATGCCACTCAGGTTTTAACAATGCAGCTTTCCCAAGTCATGAAGCCTTCAGCGTGCGATCAGCAGACGAGACGACGTGAACATGTTACCAGTGATTGTCTTACTAATCAGAAGAAGCACAAAGAAAAGGAACCCAAGAAAGAAAAGATTTTCACAAAATTAAAGTCTATTAACCGCCTCTACATAACTTCAGCAGATCCACCGCAAGCGCAGGGCTTAATAAGATGCCGATCTTAATAAAGGACCCCCATAGTTTTTTTTTTTTATTGTGCTAAAATAGTAAAAAACATTCAAACACTCAAATTTATGTTTGTTTCTACAGAACTGTGTGAGGGCTTGATTTGTGCAGGACGACTTCTACGACTTCTATCATTTTGGGGTACACAACACTTTATTTCTTTTTTTTGTGGCGAATAAGCAAAAAAACGTCACTCACCGTACGGGATAAATTACATGATAATTATGTAGTGCGGGTCATTACAGCTTCTGTCCATCCAGGCCATTACAGCAGGAGACCTGTGTACTTAGACTGGGCTGCCGTAAAAAAGGCGGCGGCCCAGCCTTTGGCCATTTAGTATCTGTCATCAATCCCTCCTGCGCATGTGCACCACAGCTGATGACGCTAATGCCCACCAAAAGGAGCAGACGGTGCAGGCAAAAACAGATGGGCGATATGCGTCTGTGTAAGATTTCAAGTGCTAAGCTTCTGACGTCAGGAAGAAGACAAGAGGAACAGGCCTCGATTATAAAGGAGGTAGCTGGGCTCCGATGCCCAAGGGTACTGCCCCTTGGGCTCTTTTAAACTCATTGTTAATGTCCGCACAGTAGTATGGCAGGAACACCATGAGGCCGTGCCCTTATTCCTACCCGAATTCAGCTGTGAAGTGGAAAGTGTTTGGAGCCCAAGGTTAGAAGAAATATAAGTTTCTAAATTTCAGAAACTGGAGGAAAAAATAAAAATAAAAATAAAAAAAACACACAGCTCTAGTTGGTTTAAGCAAGCTCTAGTGGGGCGCCCTAGAAAAAGGCCATTTTCAGTTTGGTTTGAGCTGAGAAAGTCCACTTCTATTCTAGATGTTCTTACAAATTAGGGGCTTCATTTACTGTGCATGGGAAGAGCAGATTTCTGAGGTGAGGCAATCATGAGGCGTGAAATTATCATTGGCAATATGAGGATATTTCACTTTACAGAAATGAAGACGGACACCAGGACAGGAAGAAATAACGCCAAAGCAAACGCAATCCAACATGGTGTTAGCTCTGTGTCCTGCTGATGGACGGGTCACTAATCAAAAGACACAAGTTCATTTATGGGAAAGACTTGATGATAATATTTGCATTAAGAAAATGGAGAATCTCATGGATGATCTATTTCCATCATAGTTAATCAGCTTTATTTCAGACAAATTGGTCTGTCATCAGGACTCGTCTAGAATATTAGGACGGCTTCATTTCAGCCTTAGATACCAGGACCTGGCAAACATCTCATTCCTTCACATTACAAGTGCTTTCAACCTTCTCCTACATCTTCTGGCATTAGAGGCAGAGCTCGTTAAGAGCTCATTTGCATCCCTTTCTTCTCAGAATTTCAGAGGAGCATGTATGGCCTTTAAGTCTCCTCACGCCGATTAAGGCGCCGTTTCCCCGAGGAGAGATGGTACACCCCCCCAAATAACTTTCAACCTTCTGGCACACAACGTACAAAATGACATTGGAGCTGTGAGCTCCAGAGAGGTCCAATCAACAGTTACCAATAAGAGCTGCAGAATATGGTGGTGCCATATAAATAAATATTATT
This sequence comes from Bufo gargarizans, assembly GCF_014858855.1. NCBI lineage: Eukaryota > Metazoa > Chordata > Amphibia > Anura > Bufonidae > Bufo > Bufo gargarizans. The sequence goes on from NC_058080.1 coordinate 675,806,274, forward strand.
ATTATTATTAATCAATGCCTGTTAAGAAAAACTCCAACCTACATAAGCCTTTATTCAGATATAAGGGTCTACCAAGTGCATCAGTGGCACCTCCAGACCAAAGCGTTCTTCCATCGGAGGGGTAAAAAGACACAAGCAGAGGCAACTAGATTGCCAGAGCTGGACAACGCACAGTTGCCACATTGCCAAGGGTGATAAAGAATTGCTGTGGGCGTCTTGGAGATGTTTAGATCAAGCACCATAAAGAACTTGCTTCCACTTCCTTCCTGAATGCACGCGGCCGTGGAACACGGACGTGAGCGGTCCGCGATATCCCGGCCTGGCATCCTGCTGAGAGCAGGAGCGCACGGTGTCATTGGTTGCTATGACACCGTGCGCTTCATGACGCCGCTGCACTACAGTAATACACTTGTATAGATCATACCAATGTAAGACTGTAGTGCAGCGTGTGCATTCGGCCTAAGGGTGCCTTCACATGTGGGGGAAAAAATAAAAAATAAAAAATCGGCCATAAAAATAAAAAATGAATGCTACATAAAAATTTCCTTCATGTGATCCTTTGAGGTTGAAAAGTTTCACCCCCTGCCCTGTGTTCCACAATCTGCTACGTAAATAATGCAATGTGGTTCAGAAGGTCTCCATTCATGTTAATGGGGGATGTAATCCACAACAAAATCTGCATTTTAAAGGGGCATTCCCATCTCAGACAATGGGGGCATATCGCTAGGATATGCCCCTATTTTCTGATGGGAGTGTGGAAACACAAGAGGTGGGACCCACACCTATTCATTTCTATGGGGCTGGTGGAAATAGCACGGTGCGCCCTCCGCGACTTTGCAAGCTCCGGAAGAGGTGGGACCCGCACCTATCAGACAATGGGGGCATAACCTAGCGATATACCCCTATTGTCTGAGATGGAAAAAAAACTTTAATCGGTGGATAAAAATCCACACCTGTATATTTCCTGGTGGATTTTTTTTTTTTTTTGTGGCAGCCTAAGGGTACCTGCACAGGAGTGCAGATTTCAAACAAATTCTGAGTTTTTCGTGCAAATTTCAGTACATTTCGGCACCAAATTCCATGGGTTACTTGCAGTTTTTGGTGCGGATTGTGTGAAATCTGGACAAAATAAATTAATAAATAAATGAATCGCACAAACAATTGACATGCTGCAGATTTCTAAGGCTGCGTTCACATCACCGTTCAGCCTTTCCTTTCGCCTGCTCCGTTATAGGAGCAGGAGAACGGAAAGGACGGATTCGGCACATAACTGACCCTTCTGACCCCATAGACTATAATGGGGTCCGTCAGAGGAAGATTTTTTAAGCGGAGACAAAAGTCCTGCGCGCACAACTTTTGTCTCTGCTCCAAAATCTTCTAAGCGGAAACCTGACGGACCCCATTATATTCTATGGGGTCCGTAGGCTCAGTTATGTGCCGAATCCGTCCTTTCCGTTCTCCTGCTCCTATAACGGAGCAGGCGAACGGAAAGGCTGAACGGAGCGTCACCCAGCGCGCTGACGATATGTGCGCACAAGGCCCTGGCCAGTGCCGAGTCGGGAGGCCACGGAGCGGTGAGTAAGAAGCTTCACTTCACTCACACTTCATGGTCATGTGACTTAAACGAATCCTCGATGCAGGGAAACTGCATTTAGGATTTTTTTTGCCTCGATTACATCGGTGAATCATTTTAGCCATACTTCAGATTTTCGTGCACTAGAACAGAAATCTATCCCAACCAGGAGCAGGAGCAGGAGCAGATCTCTGGTGTAAGATGCACCAGTTTTTAGGTGCACATATTGCGTCTACGCCTCCTGCCCACTTTTGAAATAATGCCATAGTTAAAAAGTTGCAAATTTGTGACAAAATGTATGACTTTTCTCAAAAAAAATAAAAAAATACAAATCTGGTAAAGAGCATTAGTACATGACCCGTATCTATTACAGAGAGCAATCAGATTACCAGAGGAACCACGGGCGTAACTATGGCCATAGCAGGCATGGCACCTGAAATGGGCAGCGATCAGGTACCAGAACATTGTTCCTTTTTTTGTATAATAATAATGTATTGCGTTTTGCTATAATATGGGTTTTCTATTATATTCCGCTATTATACATACCTTTATTTATTGCTACTTATGACGCAGTTTTAATTTTCTTACGCTAGGTAATAGGGGCCCTCCCATCTTATTTTGCTATGTGGCCCTTTAAATCACAGTTATGCCCCTGAGAGGAAGCGTAAAATGATCTGTAGAACTGCAGGGAGTCGAGATTTTGTCGCCATATACAGACCCAGACATTGGTCCCCATTACTTCTACTGTGCAGGTGTCAAAGTATGAGAATCTTTAAGAGAACGTTATGAAAGTAATGAATTCACAGGTTAGAAGTTTACATTTTTCTTCTTCCAGTCTCCTCGGAAAGGTCACATTTTGTACTGGAGACGGCGAGCAGACGGTCTGCGAATCCCTTCCACCGTCACCGAGAACATTGACGCCCCACGACAAAGGCATTTATCAAAGTCTCACCTGGGGTCACACGGCTGAAATTCTATTTCAGGTTTACAGCGCGGCGAGACAGGAAGAGAATAACTTAACACATCACAAATCAAAGCTCCCGCCCCGCACAGGAGCCCCCATCTGCCGAGGCGTCACTCAAGACTCATTCCACCAGTTAATCATTCCTGGTGGATGTAGTCTAATGAGCGGCTGCCACATTACACAGTGTAACATTAGCCAGAGGTCTGCACGTCTCAGCACTTCCCTGCCACAGGACGGGAGGAGAACTTCTCCCAATCTGCAATTCTAATCCATACTGGCTGGAAGGAGGGAACGCGCCATGTACACGGCCAACATCCCATGGGAGCTATAGGACTGCAAGCACAGAGTGCCCCAGAAATGCATCCACCGACCGTCTGCTAGAACTCCAATCTGTGTCGTCACTATTGTAAAGTGGGTCCAAAAAGTCAAGAATCTGGTCTTTTTGGGACCATATGTGCCATGATAACCTTGAGAGGTGGACAATTCCTGTGTATGGGGAGCCTATGGGTACGGCCACGCGGTCAGATGCCAAAACCAGTAATGTATTCCTAAAGGAGGAGAAGTCGTACCTGTCCGTTATACTTCCTCACCATTTATGATCCACTCCTGATTTTGGCTTCCAAAACTGCATCCGAAAACCTGACCACACCTTAGGGGTACATGCACACGTTCAGGATTTATGTGCGGAGAAACCGCACTGAAATCTGCAGGCAAATCTGTACGATCGATGCACATCAATTGGTGCGGATTTGCATGCGGACTTTACTAAATGAATGAAGAAAATCCGATCAGGAAAAATAAAATAAATTGACATTTTAAAATCCGCATCGTGTGCATTGAGAATTTCAAATTCTCATAGAATACAATGTACGTGACCTATGGTGCGGACTTTCCGCACGCAAATTTGCGCAGAAAACCTTCACGCAATCCTGATCCCGTGCATTTAGCCTAAGAGTCCAGATGACCACGAGTGTATAATGTGTACTCCACAGAGGTGCAGACATAAGGAACGCCGGCCGCTCATCGCTGTTGTCAACATAGAATCGCCACGCGCGTCTGTCCGGATACGTACACGTGTGTCTCAGATAGGGAAATTAGATAGCAAGATAGATCGGTCAGCCTGACCCCAACAGTCTGTAAGTAGCTTTAAACTTTTTTTTATTTTTAGGCTGGAGGAGGTTGTCATTATCATGTTATTGGTCACAGTAGGTGCATACAGAATTAGCGCCTCCCCCCCTATAGACATAGACGCTAGGAATCAAGAGGATTTATTACACATTCTCATAAGTGTCGGCTGGTGGTGATGTGTGGATAGGTTTTCCGGTAATCAGGTTGGTGCTATGGTATAGGTTGGTGCTATATAAACACCACACAGGTGTAGAAAGCTCTATACATACATGCACATATGTGGTCAGAGACAGATATACCTGGATAAGCAGGTGCCTACAAGATACCGTCATTAGATTGAAAGCTCCTTGGCAGACAGACCAGGAATTGCAGTGTATACAGCGCAGCAATGGTGGTGTGCACAGATAAGCACAGGTGCACACACATACATGCACGCACACACACACACATGCATGCATACATACATGCATGCACGCACACACACACACATGCATACATACACAGATACACACGCACACACATATATACACACACATGCATACATACATACACATACACACACACACATATACACACATATACACGGGGCAGCGCTCACCTCCTCGTCCGCCTCGTCCTGCTCCCCTCTGCTCCGCCGCTGTGTGAGGTGCTGACCCTCGGAGTCGCAGTCGGTGCTGCTCCCCTCACTAGACGCCTTCATCTCCCCTTCTGACAGAGTCTGGGAGCCCGAGGAAGAAAGTGATGAAGAGGAGGAGCTGTCAGCTCCCTCGGAAACTTTGCCGTCCATCGCCCCCGGACTACAACGTGCGTTTCCTGAGCCGGTACCGCAGAGAGGCGCTCCCCAGGTAGCCGGTGTCACAGCGCGCCATGTCCGGGAGATGCACGAACCTTCTCCCACCTTTCTGCCTCTGCAAAGCCACCGCTGGCCGCCGCCGCCGCTCCACCTCTCCGGGCGTGCCCCGGGAATCCGCTCCGACCCGCGGCTCCTGCAGCCAATGGGCACCTGGGGGCGGTGCCAGCAACAAGTCTCAGCGGGCAGGTGAGCAGCACCTGGGCTGCAGGTGAGAGGAGGGCAGTGCCACAGGTGAGGAGGAGAGGCGGGCAATGCCACAGGTGAGGAGGAGAGGCGGGCAATGCCACAGGTGAGGAGGAGAGGCGGGCAGTGACACAGGTGAGGAGGAGAGGCGGGCAATGCCACAGGTGAGGAGGAGAGGCGGGCAGTGATACAGGTGAGGAGGAGAGGCGGGCAGTGCCACAGGTGAGGGAGGAGAGAGCCGGGCAGTGCCACAGGTGAGGGGGAGAGAGGCGGGCAGTGCAACAGGTGAGGAGGAGAGGCGGGCAGTGATACAGGTGAGGAGGAGAGGCGGGCAGTGCCACAGGTGAGGGAGGAGAGAGCCGGGCAGTGCCACAGGTGAGGGGGAGAGAGCCAGGCAGTGCCACAGGTGAGGGGGAGAGAGGCGGGCAGTGCAACAGGTGAGGAGGAGAGGCGGGCACTCCCACAGGTGAGGGAGAAGAGAGTCGGGCAGTGCCACAGGTGAGGGAGGAGAGATCTGAGCACTGACATAGGTGAGGGAGGATAATGCTGAGCAGTGTCACAGGTGAAGGAGGACAGAGCCCAGAACTGCTGCAGCTGAGGGAGGAGAGAGCCCGACACTTCCACAAGTAAGGGAGGAGTGAGCCGGGCAGTGCCACAGGTGATGGAGGAGAGAGCCAGACAGTGCCACAGGCGAGGGAGGAGAGAGCCAGGCATTGCCACAGGTGAGGGAGGAGAGAGCCAGACAGTGCCACAGGTGAGGGAGGAGAGAGCCGGGCAGTGCCACAGGTGAGGAGGAGAGGCTGGCACTGCCACAGGTGAGAGAGGCAGACAGTACCATAGGTGAGGAGGAGAGAGTCGGGCAGTGCCACAGGTGAGAAAGGAGAGGCAGACAGTCCCACAGGTGAGAGAGGTGGGCAGTGCCACAGGTGAGAGAGGCGGGCACTGCCACAGGTGAGGGAGAGAGCAGCAGGCACTGCCAAAGGTAAGGGAGAAGAGAGGCGGGGCGTGCCACAGGTGAGGAATGCGGCCACTGCCACAGGTGAGCGGTGAGAGAGGCGGCCACCGCCACAGTTGAGGGGCAGAGAGGTGGGCACTGCCACAGGTGAGGAGGAGAGAGGCGGGCACTGCCACAGGTGAGGGAGGAGAGAGCCGGGCAGTGCCACAGGTGAGGGAGGAGAGAGCCGGGCAGTGCCACAGGTGAGGGAGGAGAGATCTGAGCACTGACATATGTGAGGGAGGATAATGCTGAGCAGTGTCACAGGTGAAGGAGGACAGAGCCCAGAACTGCTGCAGCTGAGGGAGGAGAGAGCCAGACAGTGCCACATGTGAGGGAGAAGAGATCCGGGCAGTGCCACACGTGAGGGAGGAGAGAGCCAGACAGTGCCACATGTGAGGGAGAAGAGATCCGGACAGTGCCACAGGTGAGGGAGGAGAGAGTCGGGTAGTGCCACACATGAGGGAGGAGAGAGCCGGGTAGTGCCACACATGAGGGAGGAGGGAGCCGGGTAGTGCCACACATGAGGGAGGAGAGAGCCAGACAGTGCCACAGGTGAGTGATAAGAGAGCCAGAGAGTGCCACAGGTGAGGGAGGAGAGAGCCGGGCAGTGCCACAGGTGAGGGAGGAGAGAGCCAGACAGTGCAACGGATGAGGGAGGAGAGAGCCGGGCAGTGCCACACGTGAGGGAGGAGAGAGCCGGGCAGTGCCACACGTGAGGGAGGAGAGAGCCGGGCAATACTACAGCTGAGGAAGTACACAGCCAGGTGCTACAGCAGGCGATGGAAGTGCCACAGGTTACAGGATGAATAGATAGTTGAGGGAGGATAGAGCCGGGCGCTGACAAAGTTGTTGGGGGAGAGAGCCGGGAGCTTCCACTGTTGAGGGGGGAGAGAGCCCGGCACTGCCTCAGGTGAAGGAGGAGAGAGCCGAGGGCTGCCATAGGTGGGGGAGGAAAGAGCAGAGCAGTGCCACAGGTGAGGGAGGAGAGAGCCAGCCACTGCCACATGTGAGGGAGGAAAGAGTTGGACAGTGCCACAAGTGAGGGAGAAGAGTGCCCGACACTTCCACAGGTGAGGGAGGAGAGAGACCAGCACGGCCACAGTTGAGGAAGGGGAGGGCCGGGCAGTGTCAGAGGTGAGGGAGGAGAGAACTGGGCAGTACCATAGGTAAGAGAGAAGAGAGCCAGGCACTGCCACAGGTGAGGGGGAGAGATCTGACTGCTGCCACAAGAGAGAGTCAGATAGTTCCACAGGTTAGGAGGAGAGTGCCAGGTGCTGCCACAAGTGAGGGTTGTAGAGTGCCAGACATAGGTGAAGATGAGAGAGTCGAGTGCTGCCTCAGGTGAAGAAGGTTAGACCCGGGAAATGCCACAAGTGAGGGAAGAGAAAGCCAAGCACTGGCTCAGGTGAGGCCGCTCTCTATTCACTACTATGGGAGTTCTGAAAATACCCAAGCGCTCACTCGGAGCTCCCATAGCAGTGAATGGATAGCACAGAGCATATTTGTGGTGCTCTCTCCTTTACTTTGGGGGCCCCACTTTGTAGACAGGAGCGTGTCCCAGAGCTGAACGCACCTATCTGACATTCTAACGGTGACATTGGTGATAAATCTGGGATACACCTAACCATGTCTACTTCTCTCTCACTTTTAAAAAATTCTCAAAAAGGTTACAAACATGGCTTTTCTCAAAAATGTGCAACTTTTTGGTGCTACATTTTTGCTGTAGGGGATTGTTAAATGTCCCCCTATGAGTGGAAACCTTTACAGGTTTGTACATTTCTCAATATTATGTTCTTGGATATAGACTAGGGCTGCACGATATGGGAATTTTGTGCGATTGCGATTAGGGCCCTAAAAATTGCGATAATGATATGCGATGCGATATTTTAAAGGAATTGTGCTAGAGGTCTATTTGCTTGGATTTTCCCATATGAGCCGCTGACGCGGCTGGGTATGACATAGTTATGGGGGATCTGTGGATGACGCTGTGTTGTGGGGGATCTGTGGAGGGTGCTGTTATATGGGGGATCTGTGGAGGACGCTGTGTTGTGGGGGATCTGTGGAGGGTGCTGTGTTGTGGGGGATCTGTGGAAGACGCTGTTTATATGGGGGATCTGTGGAGGACGCTGTGTTGTGGGGGATCTGTGGAGGGTGCTGTGTTGTGGGGGATCTGTGGAAGACGCTGTTTATATGGGGGATCTGTGGAGGACGCTGTGTTGTGGGGGATCTGTGGAGGACGCTGTGTTGTGGGGGATCTGTGGAGGACGCTGTGTTGTGGGGGATCTGTGGAGGACGCTGTTATATGGGGGATCTGTGGAGGACGCTGTTATATGAGGGATCTGTGGAGGACGCTGTTATATGGGGGATCAGTGGAGGACGCTGTTATATGGGGGATCAGTGGAGGACGCTGTTATATGGGGGATCTGTGGAGGACGCTGTTATATGGGGGATCTGTGGAGGGCGCTGTTATGGGGGACCTGTGGAGGGCTCTGTTATGGGGGACCTGTGGAGGGCTCTGTTATGGGGGACCTGTGGAGGGCTCTGTTATGGGGGACCTGTGGAGGGCGCTGTTATGGGGGACCTGTGGAGGGCGCTTTTATGGGGGACCTGTGGAGGGCGCTGTTATGGGGGACCTGTGGAGGGCGCTGTTATGGGGGACCTGTGGAGGACACTTATGGGGGACCTGTGGAGGACACTTATGGGGGACCTGTGGAGGACACTTATGGGGGACCTGTGGAGGACACTTATGGGGGACCTGTGGAGGACACTTATGGGGGACCTGTGGATGGCACTGTTATAGGGGATGTGTGGAGGACACATAGGGCCATGAGGGGGGCCAGCTTAAGACATATAGCATCTTATGCTGGTCCCCCTCATGTGTCCTAAACTGGGCACATAACTGCCCTTTGTGTGTAAAGTGTTTTACTAGTGTGTGGGTGTGGGGGGGTTGGGGGGGGGGGTGAAACACTCTCTTTCCTAACAGGTCCGGCCTCTGTACTCACTATGAATGCAATGCACTGCAGTGAGCGGCAGCGAGGTGGCCGGCCGGCGCGTGACTGACGTCACTTAGTAACGCTCCTGCTTCCTGAAGTGGGAGGAGCGTTACTAAGTGACGTCAGTCACACGCCGGCCGGCCAGCTCGCTGCTGCTCGCTGCAGAGCATTGCATTCAGAGTGAGTACAGAGGTCGGACCTGTTAGGAGAGAGATTGTTTCACCCACACACACTAGTAAAACACTTTACACGCAAAAGGCAGTTATGTGCCCAGGGCCCCTTAAATAATCGCGGCATTTTCCGGTCGGCCAAATCGCCATATCGCATTTGCCGATTATCGCGATTCGATTACTTTTCCGATTTATCGTGCAGCCCTAATATAGACATTAATTTGTCAAATGCATCCAGAAATTGCTGATCTCTAGACATGTTACAGGATGAATAGATTTTGGAATAAAAGTTTATGTTGTGGTAATCAACATTGACTTTCCCTTCTAGGCCGGCGTAGTGTTAGTCAATAGCCATTCATATTTGTATTCTGCTGCTTTAAAGATCAGAAAAACTAAATCTCAATGGACTGAAGGAGAGACGCAGAACTTTACTGTCATCACATTCTTAGAAATAACAAAAAATAATGTATTTTAATAAAATAAAGTCCTTCATTAAATCTATATCTGTTAATGGTATTTAGTATGTTTAGGTTTTGGCTTTCTTTTCATTTTGGATGTGAGGCATGGAACCTTTGTTAGTTTCGGAAGCGCAGTGTAATGACAAGTGCTCGCTCCATTCACTTGAATGTACCAAGTACTTGTAATTACACTAAGCCACCTGTCCGCAGAAGGTGATGCGTAGGTGATGCGTAGAGTAATGACCAGGAAGCGGGGCTTGCATGGAACTCCACCTTCTTGTCAAACAGCTGATGATGCGGGGGTGCATGGAGTCAGACCCCTGCCAATCAGATATTGATGACCTGTATATAAATTACAGAACAGTCCCTTTAAGGCGTACCTTAACATTCACATTTATTATTTTTGGGGGGCGGGGAAAAAGGAGCAGAACAATGAATATAATGGAAGTGCTGCTTTCACTAATCCCCTAGGGGACAAAGGGGTAAAACTTAACATTTATTAAGAATGTTTCTAAAATAAATAGGCGCTAGAGGAGGAGCCTCTAAGACAAACAAACATAAGACAGCCCAGAGGGCCTAAACTAGACATGCACAGTATGGTGACAGAAATATAGCAAAACAGGAACGTTCTCACCCATGTATGGAGTAGACCTAGATGGAGGAATCTCTTTCGCGTTGCTGATGTCAAACGATGGACATTAATGATGTGTCGCCATACCGGATAAGTGCCAGCGTATTCACCACAGCATAGGCAGGAATCGGGAGCAGCAGGCCCTAGAAAACCCTACTAGAGGGGCAGGGGTTAACACGCCCTACCTGTCTATACAAGGTACTTTCCCCGCAAGGAGTGTCCCCGTCCGGATACCTATCCCTATTTGGGGCGGAATCCCTAGTACACCCTATTCAGGTAACTCCCGACGTGTCACGTTTCATTCAGCGAACTCATCAGGGGAGATGTACATATGTAATGTCAAGCAATGGATGGGGCTTGCATTACAAAACAAAAAATTAGTGATTGGAGGATTAGTGTCAGCCAAATTGGATCGCATATATCCTAGGGTCAGACTTGGACTCTGGCAGGCATCACCCACTGGTGTGCCTGCGACTAAGCTAACTGGGTTGTTTTGGTTATTCAAGGTGGTTTGAGTCCGACTGACCAACCCCCTGTGTTCCTCTTGAGTATCCTTTATCAATCCTCTCCTCACTAATTTTTTGTTTTGTAATGCAAGCCCCATCCATTTCTTGACATTACATATGTACATCTCCCCTGATGAGTTCGCTGAATAAAACGTGACACGTCGGGAGTTACCTGAATAGGGTGTACTAGGGATTCCGCCCCAAATAGGGATAGGTATCCGGACGGGGACGCTCCTTGCAGGGCAAGTACCTCGTATAGACAGGTAGGGCGTGTTACCCTTGCCCCTCTAGTAGGGTTTTCTAGGGCCTGCTGCTCCTGATTCCTGTCTATGCTGTGGTGAATACGCTGGCACTTATCCGGTATGGCGACACATCATTATTGTCCATCGTTTGACATCAGCAACACGAAAGAGATTCCGCCATCTAGGTCTACTCCATACATGGATGAGAACGTTCCTGTTTTGCTACGTTTCTGTCACCATACTGTGCATGTCTAGTTTAGGCCCTCTGGGCTGTCTTATGTTTGTTTGTCTTAGAGGCTCCTCCTCTAGCGCCTATTTATTTTAGAAACATTTTTAATAAATGTTATATTTTACCCCTTTGTCCCCTAGGGGATTAGTACATTTTGCCATTTGATTTTTGGGAGTAAATGGTCAAGCCTCTTCACTTGGCCTCACTGAGTGTCAAGTGCTGCTTTCATCAAAAGTTTTTAGTCCCACTAGGGAACTTCACAATGCGACTGTTTGATAATGCTTAGTGTACACAGCGTACCAAAGCAGTTTATAGCCCAAGTGTAAAACTTACAGATAATCTATCAGCCCATGCCATGGCAGACATGGAGGCCTTTGTTAGGCCCCCGCTTTCTGTTGCCATTATGGGCACTCAGCGATTGCACTTGGGGGGCAGAGGGTAGATAGGGACTATTGCTTGCTCATCGTGTGATCGGCAGCACTTTTACATGGGGCAGTTGTCTGGAATGAGCGTTCATAAGAACATTCGCCCTTAATAATCGATGAAGTAGGGCCCTTAGTCCAATGCTGCTACGTTACACTATTATGCACTGCCTGTCCAAAAAAAAGTCGCCATCTGGATTTAACTAAGCAAATAGTTATGAGCGTCCTATTGGATAATTACTGCATGGGCGATTATCTTTCAGCTGGCAATAAGTCATTTAACCCCAACTGGTGCAATGAGTTGCTTCTCATTTTTTAAACAACCATGTCGAAAGACACATCTCGTGGTTATGGAAAAGATGTTAGTCTGTTTGAGATGGGTCAAATCATTGGCATGCATCAAGCAGAGAAAACATCTAAGGTGATTGCAGAAACTACTAAAATTGGGTTAATAACTGTTCAACGCATTATTAAAAACTGTAAGGATAGTGGGGACCCATCATATTCGAGGAAGAAATGTGGCGGGAAAAAAATCCTGAATGATCGTGATCGGCGATCACTTAAACGTTTGGTGAAATCAAATCGAAGAAAAACAACAGTAGAACTCAGGGCTATGTTCAATAGTGAAAGAGCATTTCCACATGCACAATGCAAAGGGAACGCAGGGGATTGGGACTGAACAGCTGTGTAGCTGTAGGAAAACCACGAATCAGTGAGGCAAACCAGAAAAAAAGGCTTCAATTTGCTAGGGAGCATAAAGATTGGACTCTGGAGCAATGGAAGAAGGTCATGTGGTCTGATGAGTCCAGATTGACCCTGTTCCAGAGTGATTGGCGCATCAGGGTAAGAAGAGAGGCAGATGAAGTGATGCACCCATCATGCCTAGTGCCTACTGTACCAGCCTGTGGGGCAGTGCTATGATCTGGGGTTGCTGTAGTTGGTCAGGTCTAGGTTCAGCAACAGTATGTGCTCCAAGAATGAGGTCAGCTGACTACCTGAACATACTGAATGACCAGGTTATTCCATCAATGTATTTGTTCTTCCCTGATGGCACGGGCATATTCCAAGATGACAAAGTCAGGATTAATCGGGCTCAAATTGTGAAAGAGTGGTTCAGGGAGCATGAGACACCATTTTCACACATGTATTGGCCACCACAGAGTCCAGACCTTAACCCCATTGAGAATCTTTTTTTTATTTTTTTTGATGGTGACTTTTTTTGGGACAGGCATTGTACATAACCTCTGTTTCCAATGCATACCAGTATGCTGTGCCTTGCCTTTATATACAGTGTGCAGATATATATACATACCCCTGGTGTGCCCATGTTATACCCGCTTTCTTTGTTCCACATTATACTAATCCTCCATTGCAAAAAATAATAAGTAATTTTGTGCAAAATCTTTGCAGACACCATATAAGGCACAGACATACTGTACATGGGTTTATGTAGTGGTGTCAACCAGAAAGGTAGAATAAAAGGTGGGCATATTGAGGCCTGTATGGTGGGCCAAGGTAAAGTTGGTATGGTCAAATTTGCAATGTGGGTGTTCCCAATAATACCACCATACAGTTATACTATAATTAAAGGGTGTTCTGGAGAAGTAAAAGGCTGATGGTGGCCGTACACCTTAAATAGCTGTAGGACGATAGCTATTACTCTCGCCCCCATACAACATATGTTCTCTATGGCAAGAGGGATGAAGACACTGCTAGACACCTTTGTTGTTCTCCTCATGTGAACAAAAAATTGGGCATTTTAAAACCTAACTATCCAACTACCTGACCTGTTTTTCCTGCTATCGGAGAAAGGTTAGGACACAACCAGTTGGGACGCCACCATTGGTTCCCTATTCATCTGGTAACTGCTAAAAACATGCAGATCACAGATGACTGGGTGAAGGACAGGGAAAATGTAACTAAACATTGGAAACTAGTTTCTACTACTTTTCCTCTCACCAGTTTATTGTCAGTTGTGTTTGTGATAACCTTCGTGCTTATTCAGGATTGTTATAGTTCAGCTAATGGAGCTGTAGCCGCCTTCTCTCCCATCAATTCCGCGGATGCCATCTACCCGGCTATTTCATAGAACTCATTGATGGGATTATCCATCTCCCATTTGTACTCCTGTCACAATGTGAAGGTGGAAACAGGCAATCTCCCATGTGTTCTCGGTGTCTATTATTAATCAAATGAAGAAAGTGACAGCCACCCGCTGAACCTGCAGTCCCTTCCTAAAATGAACCGGATTTGGAAAAGAAAAACACATCTTGAACTACTTATATTCTGTGCACACTAGGTATTCCATATGGTCTGGCCATCTAGTTCCTCCATAAAACTTTATATTCTCCTCTCGGAGAAATGCCAATCTTTTTACTTCTGTACGTATCCAAGAGCAGAAGTCTCCGAGTGCATCTATAAAATCAGAAGCACACAAAGGTGCAGTCCAGGCCCATATCAGAATACAGATGTATATTATGGATCCATAAGACGTTCATCTGACACTTCAGTGAGCGTGGGTCCTTAGGATTATTAAATGGTGTGATTTTTCAGTACAAGTGGTGGTTGGGCTCAGCAGAAGAAAACATTTAACGTTGCTGCTGGCTTCTTTCATAGGACTTCCTATCTAGATCCATTCTTTTTTATATGATAACCTATACTTGAGAAATTTCTTTAGGGACAAGTTCGGGCAGTCAATTTTTATAGACATATGTTGTGCCCCTTAAAACGTGATTAGTATAAAGAAAAGACAGACACTTGTTCACCAGTGAGTGACATGTCCCCAAGTGGCACATGACTGCTGAGGCCAATGAATGGCTGCTGTGGTGCACATGACCATAGATGGGACGTCCCACTTGCAGTCATCAGGGAACCGAAAATAGTGGGCTCAGGATCCTCGATGCTGGAACATAACAGCAGTAAATAGGTGTGCTAAATAATTTCATGGCTATAAGTTAAATTAGTTTGGGGGCCACCCCTTTATATGTGCCATGTTGACGTAATGTGTCAGTGCATATGTATGTGTAGTACACAGGAACTGTACTAAGACATACAAATTATGTCTTCATGCATGGAACAAAACCTGTCGCCATAGCCCATCACCCCAGACTTGACATGCACCCAAATCTCGCATAGTGAAATTAGTCTCTCAGTGCATAATAGGCGATTCTTTAAGGAGATCTCCCATTTTGCCAGTAGTCCCCCTGGCAATACACAGAAGAACACTGCAGTGAACAGTATACGGTATTGGTGTTCAGACTACTGTCCCTAGACACTTTATGCCAGACATAGCTATGCACATTGCTGAAACATTGATTTCCTCTACTTTAATCAGTAAGCCCTGGTAAAGTAAAACAATAGCAGTAGATGACAGAGTTGTCCTTCTCAGCAGGGAAAAACGGTTACCTACACTCATGATCATTCGGTCGTAAGTTTGTCAAGACAGGGTTAATAGAGAAGAAGGCGAGGGATGTAATGGTCGCTGAAATGCAGAGGCATGGTGCAGCAGAAATTAGAAAGCAGGGTGTGCACCTCATCATAAACTTTCCTCTCACTGGAGGTGCAATGGGCTTGGTTGTTTTTCAGTAAAGGCACTAAGACTTGGTGGTTTTACAAAAAAAGGGACGGTTTTTAGTTACAACCCTAAAAGGGGATTTCCAAGGACGGACTGGGAACTTAAAGTGGCTTTGAAAAAAAAAAAAAAAAAAAAAGTGGCCGCATTTTGTAGGCATTTCGAAATTAACAGAAGGGGGGGGGGGCAGTAATTCCGTAGAGCAGAACGAAATACTGTCCTAGCAGAACCAAATACCACAGTAGAGCACAAAATACTGCCCCAACAGAACCAGATAGGCTAAGAGAATCAGACCTCCTCCCAAGAGGAGGGCTTGGGTGGGCCTCTGGGCATTGGCCCACCTTGAAATTTCCCTGTACGGTCTATGGCCAGTCCACCCTTAGGCTAGGTCTACATGACGACATTTGTCGCGCGACATTTTGTTGCACTAATGTCGCGCGACAATTTTTATAATGGCAGTCTATGGTGTCGCACTGCAACATGCGACATGCTGCGACTGCGACGCGACAGTCGCAGAAAATCCATTCGAGATGGATTTTTCTGCGACTGTCGTGTCGCAGTCGCAACATGTCGCATGTTGCAGTGCGACACCATAGACTGCCATTATAACAATTGTCGCACGACATTAGTGCAACAAAATGTCGCGCGACAAATGTCGTGCCCTATCTGTCGCGCAACTTTTTGTCGCGCAACAAATGTCGTCGTGTAGACCTAGCCTAAGGGTTGTCTCGCTTCAGCAAATGGCCTTTATCATGTAGAGAAAGTTAATATAAGGCACTTACTAATGTATTGTGATTGTCCATATTGCCTCCTATGCTAACTAGATTTATTTTCCCATCGTATTATAACCTGTTTGTTTGGCTTCAGCACAGATACAACGTGGCCGTGACGAAAGCTGCTGTACCAGCGTGTCTATGCGCACTCCCACGGCCCACCACCAGAGGGGCCGCCCCTTTTTCCTATAGTGTGCAAGCACGACCACCACTGCTGTACTGCAGGGTGGTTATAACCTCTGGAAATGAGCAATGTACTATATAATGCGATGGAAAAATGAAAAGTTCTTACCAGACAATAACGTGTAAAGCCTTTTTTCGGTGCCAGCATCTTTTTAACAGTAATTTCCTGCTAAGTTACTTCCCCTCCAGAAATCAATTAATTTGCTCCCTTTCATTGCCAGTTGCGCTGTTTGCCATCTTGTTAAACTTTACATGTCGCTTGTTCTCCCAGTCCCCATTTATAAAATATCTGCTTAGAATTTGTGCCATCAGCAGACGTAAACGCGCAGCTTACAGTGCTGTTAGTAAGCAAATTAAAAAGCAGTGGACTGAGGACAGCAGCCGGAGGTAGTCCATTAATAACAAATCTCTACCTTCTATCCTCTAGACAGTTTTCAAGCCAGTATAGCTCGATTTCCCTAGGCTGCTATCTCTTAATGGATTCAGTAACCTCCTGTGTGACATCCTATTAACAAACTCCTGGAATCTAAATACAAGATATCCCACAATTTCTACCTTTAGTTTCTACATACATTTATTCAACTTTAGAAACAACTGTATTAGGCTACTTTCACACTTGCAGCAGGACGGATCCGACAGGCTGTTCACCCTGTCGGATCCGTCCTTCCGCTATTTTGCCGTGCTGCCAGACCGCCGCTCCGTCCCCATTGACTATAATGGGGAAGGGGCGGAGCTCCAGCGCAGCACGGCAGTGCACGGCGAAAGGCCACCGGATAAAAGTCCTGCATGACCGACTTTTTAGTCCGGCAGCCTCTCACTGCAAACTGGCGTACTGCGCCGGAGCTCCGCCCCATCCCCATTATAGTCAATGGGGACGGAGCGGCGGCACGGCGAAATAGCGGAAGGACGGATCCGACAGGGTGAACAGCCTGTCGGATCCGTCCTGCCACAAGTGTGAAAGTAGCCTTACTCAAAGAGGACCTTTCACCAGAATAAAACATCTAAACTAACTATACAGACGTGTAGAGCGGCGCCCAGGGATCTCCCTGCACTTACTGTTATCCCCGGGCGCCGCTCCGTTCTCCCGGTATAGCCTCCGGTATCTTCATAGTTAGGCTCCACCCAGCGGAACCTGCCGGCGTCTCCTTCTCCCATGCTATGGCGCTGGCCAATCGCAGCGCTCAGCTCATAGCCTGAGAGGCTTTTTTTTCTCTCAGGCTATGAGCTGAGCGCTGTGATTGGCCAGCGCTACAGCATGGGAGAAGGAGACGCCGGCAGGTTCCGCTGGGTCTCACGCAGCTATGGTAACCATTCAGAAAAAGCTAAACGTCGGATCCGGCAATGCGCCGAAACGACGTTTAGCTTAAGGCCAGATCCGGATTAATGCCTTTCAATGGGCATTAATTCCGGATCCGGCCTTGAGGCAAGTGTTCAGGATTTTGGGCCGGAGCAAAAAGCGCAGCATGCTGCGGTATTTTCTCCGGCCAAAAAACATTCCGTTCCGGAACTGAAGACATCCTGATGCATCCTGAACGGATTTCTCTCCATTCAGAATGCATTAGGATAAAACTGATCAGGATTCTTCCGGCATAGAGCCCCGACGACAGAACTCTATGCCGGAAGACAAGAACGCTAGTGTGAAAGAGCCCTAAAATAGTTATTAGTTTACCTTTCCCACATGTCTACTTCATGTTTGGATCTTTTTGTAAATGCCATTTTTTTGGGGGGTCGTTAGAAGGCTTAGAAGTTTAGAAGCAAATCTTGAAATTTTTCGGAAAATTTGCGAAACCCACTTTTTAAGGACCAGTTAAGGACCAGTTAAGGACCAGTTCAAGTCACTTTGTGAGGCTTACATAATAAAAACCACCCATAAATGGCCCCATTTTAGAAACTACACCCCTCAAGGTATTCAAAATTGATTTTACAATTTTTCTTAACCCTTTAGGTATTCCACAAGAATTAAAGGAAAATGTAGATGAAATTTCAGAATTTAACTTTTTTGCTGATTTTCCATTTTAATCAATTTTTTTCCAGTAAAGCTGAGTTCACACGGGCGTTGCGGGAAAAGGTGCGGGTGCGTTGCAGGAACATGCGCGATTTTTCCGCGCGAGTGCAAAACATTGCAATGCGTTTTGCACTCGCGTGAGAAAAATCGCCATGTATGGTACCCAAACCCGAACTTCTTCACAGAAGTTCGGGTTTGGGTTAGGTGCTGGGTAGATTGTATTATTTTCCCTTATAACATGGTTATAAGAGAAAATAATAGCATTCTTAATACAGAATGCATAGTACAATAGTGCTGGAGGGGTTAAAAATAAATAAATATTTAACTAACCTTAATCCACTTGCTCGCGCAGCCGGCATCTCTTCTGTCTTCTTTTTTGCTGTGTGCAGGAAAAGGACCTGTGGTGACGTCACTCCGATCATCACATGGTCCATCACATGATCCATCACCATGGTAAAAGATCATGTGATGACCGGAGTGACGTCACCACAGGTCCTTTTCCTGCACACAGCAAAAAAGAAGACAGAAGAGATGCCGGCTGCGCGAGCAGGTGGATTAAGGTGAGTTAATTATTAATATTTTTTTTTAACCCCTCCAGCGCTATTGTACTATGCATTCTGTATTCAGAATGCTATTATTTTCCCTTATAACCATGTTATAAGGGAAAATAATAATGATCGGGTCTCCATCCCGATCGTCTCCTAGCAACTGTGCGTGAAAATCGCACTGCATCCGCACTTGCTTGCGGATGCTTGCTATTTTCACGCAGCCCCATGCACTTCTATGGGGCCTGCGTTGCGTGCTAAACGCACAATATAGATCATGCTGCAATTTTCACACAACGCATAAGTAATGCGTGAAAATCACCGCTCATGTGCACAGCCCCATAGAAATGGATGGGTCCAGATTCAGTGCGGGTGCAATGCATTCACCTCCCGCATTGCACCCGCGCAGAATACTCGCCCGTGTGAACTCAGCCTAACAAAGCAAGGGTTAACAGCCAAACAAAACTCAATATTGATTGCCTTGATTCTGTAGTTTACAGAAACATCCCATATGTGGTCATAAACTGCTGTACAGGCACACGGCAGTGTGCAGAAGGAAAGGAACGCCAAATGGTTTTTGGAGGGCAGATTTCACTGGGATAATTTTAAGTTGCCATGTCACATTTGAAGACCCCCTAATGCACCCCTAGTAGTAGTAGTAGAAACTCCCAAAAAATGATCCATTTTGACAACTACGAGATAAGGTGGAAGTTTTATTGGTACTATTTTAGGGTACATATGATTTTTAGTTGCTCTATATTACACTTTTTGTTAGGCAAGGTAACAAATAATAGCTGTTTTGGCACCGTTTTTATTTTGTATTATTTACAATGTTCATCTGACAGGTTAGATCATGTGGTATTTTTATAGAGCATGTTGTTACGGACACGACAATACTAAATATGACTACTTTTTTGTTGTTGTTTGTTTCAGTTTTACATAATACAGCATTTTTGGAAAAAAAATTTTTTTGAGTCTCCATAGTCTGAGAGCCATAGTTTTTTTTAATTTTTGGGCGATTGTCTTAGGTAGGATATAATTTTTGTGGGATGAGATGACAGTTTGATTGGCACTATTTTGGGGTTCATATGACTTTTTGATCACTTGCTATTGCACTTTTTGTTATGTAAGGTGCCAAAAAATGGCTTTTTTTACACCGTTTTTTTTCATCTTTTTTAAGAATGTTCACTTGAGGGGTTAGGTCATGTGGTATTTTTATAGAGCACGTTGTTACGGAAGCGGCGATACCTAATATGTCTACTATTTTATATTGTGACGGTATGCGAGGCGAGGTGGTGGATATTAGGTATGTTTCACCTCGCATGCGCTCTGTTGTCAGGGACTGAACAGGAATCCGGCCCGGGTTTTTCCAGCCTCTGTGGCAGGCTTGGTTCCGGTCCAGAGATTGTGGTCCACTGGAGTTCACCTCCAGGTGGACTTTAAATAAACAGGAAGAGAGCACAACAGGTCTCTCTCATGTGCTGAGTCTCAGGACTGTAACCTGTGTTGTCTGAAGAAAGAGCTATGTTTGGATGCGAGAAAACAAAAGGTTTGCTTTACCCTTTTGTGTTGGCGGTGTCAGGGAGCAGCCCCACACCGTATAGTCAGGACGCGACTGTATAGCTTAGCGCCGGACGGCAAGGATTTACTTTATGTTTTGTTTGTTTTCTGCTGTACAAACCTTTTTGCCTAAATAAACCTGGCAACCAGCCAGATTTTCAAGGAAACTGTCTGCTTATGGACTGTCTGTTTCAGAAAAAGGTGATCCCCACGAGCTACTCTCCCACAATATATTTTTTTTACATTTAACACAATAAAAGCATTTTGAAAAAAAAAATATCATGTTTTAGTGTCTCCATGGTCTGAGAGCCATAGTGTTTTTATTTTTTGGGCGATTGTCTTAGGTAGGGGCTAATTTTTTGCGTGATGAGATTATTTAGATTGGTATTATTTTGGGGGCATATGCCTTTTCGATCGCTTGGTGTTGCACTTTTAGTGATGTAAGGTGGCAAAAAAATGTTTTTTTTTAGCACAGTTTATATTATTTTTTTTGACAGTGTTCATTTGAGGGGTTAGGTCATGTGATATTTTTTTTTATAGAGCCGCTCGATACAGGAAATTTTAGGAAAAGGACGCTTTATTTATTTTTTTACTTGAAACTTGTAATTTTTTTGTAAAACTTAATTTTTTTAACTTCTTTTTTAACTTTATTTTTTGTCCCACTCTAGAACTTCAACTTTTGTGGTTCTGATCCCCTGTACAATGCATTACAATACTTCTGTAATGCATTGGCTGTAAGTGTATTAGTCACTGTAATACACCAGGGGGCTGGATTTCACAGGCTCTCACAGAAGGCAGCCACGATGTCTAAGGAAGGCATCGGGCTGCCTTCCCTGCCATTGGGTCCCCGTCACAGTAGCACGGGGACCCGATGGCCACCCCGCACCCGGCAGGATCCCGCACGTGGCGCAATCAGCGCTGACCGCGGCATTGTGAGGGTTAATGAGCCGTCATCTGTGTTTTCACTGATGCCGGCGAATACAGCAGTGGTCCGGCTATCAGTGACTGCCGGACCAGTGCCGCTGATCAGGCGGGCGCAGCTCCTGCACCCGCCCGATCAGCCCGTCGCACATGTACGGTGCTGGTCCTTAAGTCACGTCCACCAGCGCTGTACATTTACGGTGCGGGTCCTTAAGAGGTTAAACTCAGCCATGTATCTCCACAGTTTACAAACTACTACACATATTACTATAGTATTGTGAATTAAAGGGGCTGTGCATGAGTTTATATTGATGACCTATCCTTTGGATAGGTAAACAATATCAGATTGGCGGGGGTCCCATTCCTGTCACCTCCGCTGATCAGCAATTTTAGGAGGAGTCGGCACTCGTGTGAGCACTGAATGGGATCAGCACTTGCGAGCAGTCACTTGAATGGGATCAGCACTTGCAATTATCCTGCGCTGCCATTGCAAGAGAGAAGACGCGCCGTGTAATCTTAAAAGAGGAAAAAGCGCTTGCACGAGTGCCACCTCCTCTTCAAACAGCTGATCTGATATTGATGACCTATCCTGAGGATAGGACATCAATATAAACCAGCTGCACAACTTTAAGCAGACCTCTTAAGTGTCCCTCTTTTGGAGGGACAGTCCCTACTTTTCACCCATGTCCCTCTGTCCCTCTTTGCTCCTTAACTGTCCATCTTTTTGATCTGAGGTATAGATTTGCATTATTATATGTACAATATTGATCCAGAAGGTGTTGGTCTGTTTCCTATCTGTATATTAGAGCCCGCGTTGTATATGATGTCATTTAGAGTTTAGACATTTCTGTATTCAGATCATTTTAGCACTATTCTATGAAAGAAAACTATTGAAGTGTATAAATAGGCATGAAAAATGTATCTTTCACACAATGAAAGTGTTCCTTTTTGACTGTCCAAAAAGTTGGGAGGTATGCTTTAACTCCTTCAGGACCCTGTGATTTTCCGTTTTTGCGTTTTCATTTTTTACTCTCTGCCTTTCCAAAGCCAAAACTTTTTTATTTTTCTGTTCACACAGACATATGAGGGCTTATTTGATGCGGGTAAGTTGTCATTTTTAGTTTACTATTGCATACATAGTAGTGGGAAAAAATTCCAAATGGGGTGGAATTGGGTTTTGTTTTTACGGCGTTCCCTATCTAATAAAACTTAATTCTCCAGGTCTGTAGGATTACGGCGATACCACATTTATCTAGTTCTTCATCTGTTCATCGGCATATTCTGACCCTCATAACTTCTTTTTTATAGTTATGTCTATGGAGCTATGTAAGGGCCCTTTTTTTGCGGGACAGTCTGTAGTTTTTATTTATACCATTTTGGAGTGTGTTTGACTTTTTATTACTTTTTATCATTTTTTGGAAAGAGGTAAAGTGACAAAATATGTCAAACCAACCTTTTTTTTCCGTTACACCGTTCACCGTATGAGATAAATATTTTTATATTTTAATAGTATGTTCAATTTTTTTATTTATTATTATAGTTTTTTTATTCTAAGGAAAGGTGGGCTGATTAGAATTGTTTAATATTTTTAAAACATTTTTTAATTTTTTTTTCACTCTAAGTGACTATAACATGCAATCATTGAATTGCATCTTGTATTCTTTAATGCATTACTATGCATTACAGAATACTGAATTCAGTCTATTCCAATGCAGCGCTGCCACCTTCAAGCAGGCATTGGAATAGACTAGTAATTGGCCTGTAAGTCTTGTACAGACTTAGGCCTCTTGCACACGACTGTATGTATTTTGCGGTCAAAAAAAAACTGATCCGCAAAAAATACGGTTGATGTCCGTGTGCCTTCCGTATTTTGCGGAACGGAACAGCTGGCTTCTAATAGAACAGTCCTATCCTTGTCCATAATGCGGACAATAATAGGACATGCTCTATTTTTTTGCGGAACGGAAATACGGACATACAGAAACGGAATACACACAGAGTGCCTTCCATTTTTTTGGCAGACCCATTGAAATGAATGGTTCCGCATACTGTCCGCAAAAAAAAACAAAAAAACGGAACATACACAGAAAGAAAATATGTTCGTGTGCATGAGCATGTAGGCCTATTACTAGTACAATATCTCAGCCAGGGGAAGGCGGCCTGGTCCAGCAAGCACTCGGTTCCCAGTTTTAGGTTTCTTGGATGTTGTAGTCACATTTCGCCATGGAATCTTAGGGGTTAAATGTCCACGATCAGCCTTACCACTCCGCGCATACATTAACCCCAGTCTTCTGCTGTGTAAAACGTAACTAGCAGTTATGGCACCTGCAGCGCTCGCAAGCTGGCGCCATTTGTAAAGACCGGACTTCCGCCGTACATGTACAGCAGAGGTCTGGAAAGAGTTAAAAGGGGTTGCCTCAGCTCATACATTGGTGGAAAATAACTAGAATATGCCACCAATGTTTGATAGTTGTGGGTCCCACCTCTAGGACCTGCGCCTACAGTCTATCTACAACAGAGCCTGCAAAGTGAAGGAGACCGGACCGTGCATGAGCAGCCGCCCTCCATTTATTACTATGGGACTGCCGTGGTAGTGAATGAAGGGTGGCCGATAATGCGTGATCTCCTCTCTTTCACTTTACAGGCTCTGTTTTAGTGATAGCTGTGGGTCCCAGAGGTGGGATCCACAGCTATCAGACATTGTTGGCATATTCTAGAGATGACACAACCCCTTTAAGTACTTTGCACCAATTGGGAAGCACTTTTGTTAACCTCTTAATAACTAGGGCTGAAAGGGCATTAAAAGGAATGTCATCAGAAAATGACCTATTATTTAAATCAAGTTTTTATGTTAAACATATTTTTAAAGAGTTTTTTTAGTGATGCGATTTTACATTTTTCAAGTCAACATCCTAAAAATTCTTATACTTCAGTTTTCATAATAGTGCCTATTATAATAAGCCAATTAATAGGCGCCATTTCTTGGTCTGTATATGTCCATTTTCAGCAGTCATCTCATTATCATCACAGGCAGGATTACAATCACAGATATCATCAATATATAGAAAACCTAGGATCCACCATTCACAGTGGTTGATGGGCACAGTTTTATCAACTTGTACAATAATCTCTGAACTGGTCATGCCTAGAAAACTCTTAGAAGTCAATGAGTCCCCACCATACTATTGTGTCTATGGCCCATGGTGGCTGCAGTAAAGCATATCTCTAAATGCTGTTAACAACATCTCAGGTAAGGCCGGGTTCACATCACCATTTATTTTTTCGTTCTTTTGATCCATTAGAAGAACAGAAAAATAAACAGACCTCAAGTGGAAATGGATAAAATGGATGTAAAATGTGCTTAAGGGCTCATGCACACTAATGTATTTTCTTATTTTCTTTCCGTGTCCGGTCCGTTTTTTTGCGGACCGTATGCGGAACCATTCATTTCAATAGGTCCGTAAAGTTACTCCACGTGAGTAACGGATCTCCTGGCACCCCGACTGGGTACCTCCGTTGAGTGATGCTCCTAGTGCTTCCCGAGGACTCCAAGCACTCCACTTGACACCGTAAGCACTGCCGACCCCACGAACCGCCGCAGCTTGGTTGGGATCTCTCTGTCTTCCACCCACCCTGGGCCCAAGAGCAGGATCCAGCTTCCAGTGGGTAGAACCGTGTTGTAATCTCAGGGGAGTATATTACCGATAGCATTCCCCAGAGTAAATATAGCTGTTCCCCCCATACATGAGACAAGGCTCTATGTTGAAGGTAAAACAGGAACTGCCTTTATTGAAGACCAACTCAGTATATATACAGCTCAAAAAGTGTAACAACATAAATTAATCAACCATGAACAACATGCAAACAGACATCTTCACCCCCTCCCTAATGAATGAATAGGGAGAGAGGAGACACATGTGATGGGATTATTTCCTGAGTGTATCATAGGGTGATCTACTCATCTACACTGGAGTCGGCTACTCCTAGAGTCAGCTATCTTAATCCCGTCACTAACACAATCAGTGGGAGTCTCAGTGCAGAGTTAACCCTTTTTGTTTTGCTGGATTCACACCCTGCACTTTATGTGGTCAATAGGAAATATGTGGCATATATACGTGAGTTAGTCGAGTAGCCCACCCATAAACAAACACTGGTCCTGTTGAACTCTGGGGCCTGGCTCTGTTCTGTATGTCCCCAGCTGTTAAGTGTGTGTCTGTTGCTCCTTGCTGCATTGTTGCTCTCAAGCTTGGATCTGTGGGTACTTGGTGGGAAGAGGCCGACTGCGCTCTGCCCAGATGCCAGCTCTTCCGCTGGGGAGAGAGTCCAGTTGTCTCTTCTTCCGTTACAAAACGCTGCCGCTGGGGAGTAAGACTGACTGTCCTGACTCCCGGTAACGCTGCTTGGGGATTAACCGCCTGCTGCTGCTGGGATGAGGGACCGACAAGCTCCTCTCCCTGAAATCCTGTGTGCCACTGGGGAGAGAGACCGGTTGTCCTCTTTCACTGTAAGGTAAGCTGCCGCTAGGGAGTCAGACCGATTGTCTGGACTCCGGGTAACACTGGCTGTAGTTGGGGATCCAGGCCGGCTGCCCAGCATCCCTGTAGAGCCAGTGGAGATACTTCGGTCCCATCTATACCTGCCATCGGGAGGTCTTCCCAGAACCAGTCGATGAAGTTCCCTACTTTGAGAGCTGGTAGGGAAGTAGAGGGTATCGCCGCCCAGTCTTCCCAGTTGTTGGATGGCAGATCTGGCTCTGCTTGTTGGGTAGGTTGGGGCTGAATAGAGCTGAACAGGTGTAGGTAGAAAAAACGGTGTCAAAAAATCCATTTTTGTCACCCTACATCACAAAAGGTGCAACACAATGCGATCAAAAAGGCGTATGTTAAACAAAATAGTACCAATAAAGTCGTCACTTCATCCTGCAAAAAATGAGACCCTACCTGAGACAATTAGTAAAAAAATATGACTCTCAGACAATGGAGACACTAAAATAAGATTTTTTTTTGCTTCAAAACTGCTATTATTGTGCTAAAGTGAAAAAACATAATTTTTTGGTTTAAAAAATTCTATTATTGTGTATAAATTAAATACATAAGAAAAAGTATACATATCAGGTATTGCCACATCCATAATGATCTGCTCTATAATAATATCACATGACCTAACCCCTCAGGTAAACGCTGTAAAAATAAATAAATACTGCCAAAATTAACAATTTTTTGGTCACCTTGCCCCATAAAGTGTAATAATTAATGATCAAAAAAATCATATGTACCCAAAAATTGTACCAATAAAACTGTCACCTTATCCCCTAGTTTCCAAAATGGGGTCACTTTTTGGGAGTTTCTACTGTAAGGGTGCATCAGGGGGGCTTCAAATGTGACATTGCATCTAAAAACCAGTCCAGCAAAATCTGCCTTCCAAAAACCATATGGCGTTCCTTTTCTGCTGCGCCCTGGCCCGGGGTAGAAGGGGTTAATCATGGATATTTGAAAGAAAAAGACAATAAGCTTAACTTGAAATTATAATAGATATACTGCAAAAAACTTAGTGCTGATTAAGAGAGCACCAGGAGTGGTGGGCAAGCCATCCAGCATACGTTTACAGTGAAGGAGATCAGCATGTTATTGTGTTCAATTTAAAATCTACATTGAGTCCCGTGGGTTTTAATGTGTTTAATCTAAAGATCCATTGAAGCTCTTTTTTATTCTAAATGTCAGATCTATTGCCACCCCTTCTTAATGGGGGGACATGGTCAATAATCTGAAACTGCAGCTGATGTTCACTATGTTTGTGTTCAGAGAAATGTTTGGGCACTGGTAAATTCTGACGCTTCTTGCGAATGGTGTAGCGATGTTGGATGAATCGAGTTTTCAGGTCAAGAGTAGTCTCACCCACATAAAGCAAATTACATGGGCAAGATAGTACATAAATGACGTGATCACTGTCACATGTAAAAAAATGCTTAATAGGGAGTGTCTCTCCAGTGACTGGATGTGTGAAACGGTCGCCTTTGATCATCAGGCGGCAGTTGACACATCTCAAGCAAGGAAACAACCAGATTTCCGTATGGACAGTAAAGTCTGTTTAGGGCTCACATTATATGATGCATCAGCAGATACCAGTTGATCCCTAAGATTCCTGGACTTGCGATAAGAGAATAAAGGAGGAATTGTAAATTCAGGAACCTTCTTTTTGACCACATCATCCTCTTTATGCATGTTGTCTTACTCCAAGCTGTATAGGCTCGAAAGCCTACTACCAATTAAGCATATTAGGTGATGTGCATCTCTGTAATGAGAAGGGGTGTGGTCTAATGACATCAACACCCTATATCAGATGTGCATAATTATTAGGCAACTTCCTTTCCTTTGGCAAAATGGGTCAAAAGAAGGACTTGACAGGCTCAGAAAAGTCAAAAATAGTGAGATATCTTGCAGAGGGATGCAGCACTCTTAAAATTGCAAAGCTTCTAAAGCGTGATCATCGAACAATCAAGCGTTTCATTCAAAATAGTCAACAGGGTCGCAAGAAGCGTGTGGAAAAACCAAGGCGCAAAATAACTGCCCATGAACTGAGAAAAGTCAAGCGTGCAGCTGCCAAGATGCCACTTGCCACCAGTTTGGCCATATTTCAGAGCTGCAACATCACTGGAGTGCCCAAAAGCACAAGGTGTGCAATACTCAGAGACATGGCCAAGGTAAGAAAGGCTGAAAGACGACCACCACTGAACAAGACACACAAGCTGAAACGTCAAGACTGGGCCAAGAAATATCTCAAGACTGATTTTTCTAAGGTTTTATGGACTGATGAAATGAGAGTGAGTCTTGATGGGCCAGATGGATGGGCCCGTGGCTGGATTGGTAAAGGGCAGAGAGCTCCAGTCCGACTCAGACGCCAGCAAGGTGGAGGTGGAGTACTGGTTTGGGCTGGTATCATCAAAGATGAGCTTGTTGGGCCTTTTTGGGTTGAGGATGGAGTCAAGCTCAACTCCTAGTCCTACTGTCAGTTTCTGGAAGACACCTTCTTCAAGCAGTGGTACAGGAAGAAGTCTGCATCCTTCAAGAAAAACATGATTTTCATGCAGGACAATGCTCCATCACACGCGTCCAAGTACTCCACAGCGTGGCTGGCAAGAAAGGGTATAAAAGAAGAAAATCTAATGACATGGCCTTCTTGTTCACCTGATCTGAACCCCATTGAGAACCTTTGGTCCATCATCAAATGTGAGATTTACAAGGAGGGAAAACAGTACACCTCTCTGAACAGTGTCTGGGAGGCTGTGGTTGCTGCTGCACGCAATGTTGATGGTGAACAGATCAAAACACTGACAGAATCCATGGATGGCAGGCTTTTGAGTGTCCTTGCAGAGAAAGGTGGCTATATTGGTCACTGATTTGTTTTTGTTTTGTTTTTGAATGTCAGAAATGTATATTTGTGAATGTTGAGATGTTATATTGGTTTTACTGGTAAAAATAAATAATTGAAATGGGTATATATTTGTTTTTTGTTAAGTTGCCTAATAATTATGCACAGTAATAGTCACCTGCACACACAGATATCCCCCTAAAATAGCTAAAACTAAAAACAAACTAAAAACTACTTCCAAAAATATTCAGCTTTGATATTAATGAGTTTTTTCGGTTCATTGAGAACATGGTTGTTGTTCAATAATAAAATTAATCCTCAAAAATACAACTTGCCTAATAATTCTGCACTCCCTGTACAACACATCATAGAAATGCATAGAGAGACAAGTGAGCATTAGTAACAGTGACATCTAGTGTTATAACTGTGAACTGCAGTCAATCCAGCAATAGACTAAGCTGTAAGTTGTTGTATCTCCAACACCCCTTCTCAAGCTAAGGTTTAGTCGTTAAACCCAACTTCTTTGTAAGCCTTGGGTGTCTTTCAGTGGTCAGGGGCTTTGTAGGGATATCTGCTGTCATATCCTCAGTCGGTCAATAAAGTAACTCAAGAAGTCCCTGTTCTTGAATATTCCTAAGAAAGTGGAACTTCACATCAAAGTGCTTGGTTCTTGAGTTAACTCTTTCCATCTGCGCAAGTGTCCTTGATTGTCCTCAAACATTTTTGTTGGTTCCAACTGTGTTTGATCCAAGTCTGTTAATAGTTGTCTCAGCCATATAACTTCTTGGCTTGCCTGCACTGCTGCAACGTACTCTGCTTCAGTAGAAGATAGTGTAACAGAGAGCTGCTTTCTGCTAGTCCAACTGATAGCACCTCCTGACAGAAGAAATAAGTAGCCACTGGTAGACTTTCTGGAGCTGGTGTCTCCGGCCAAGTCAACATCCACATATCCTGTTAGGGTGCTTTCATCACTCGCTGGTAACTTTAGCTTGTAGTGCAATGTCCCTTTAACCCCTTAAGGACTCAGCCCTATTTCACCTTAAGGACTTGGCCATTTCTTGAAAATCTGACCAGTGTCACTTTATGTGGTGATAACTTTAAAACGCTTTTACTTATCCAGGCCATTCTGAGATTTTTTTTTGTCACATATTGTACTTTATAACACAGCTTCCAATGAATGTAGTGAGAGCAGGCTATAGCTTTATACTGAAACTAATTAAAATAAACCTATGGGGCAGACAGCTGATTAGCCTGTCTGCCCCATAGGTTGATTTTAATTAGTCTCAGTATAAAGCTGTGGCCTGCTCTCACTACATTCATTGGAAGCTGTCTGGCACAAGGAAAGGTATAGAGTGGGCTCGGCGTGCATGTTGGTACCTGCATTCCTTGTAATGGAGGCCATTATGGCACCAAAAATGGTAAAAAGCAGAGTGGATCCAGCATGCATGTGGATCCAAAACTCCCTGAACTTTATGGCGGCCATTATGGCGCATAATAGGTAGTATTTAGTGTTAGGACTCCTCTAACAGAGATCGCCTTGACGTACGGCAGACGGGCTCAGATGGTTTTGTACAAAATCCATTGGCCAAGCATCTCACTTTATAAATAAGCGTAGCATTAGCACTATAATTTTTGGCATTATTGTACTTTATCTGATCGGCAGGGTGCTGCTGCATTGTCTCTTTTTTTCCCCCATTCTAGAAACTACACCCCTCAAGGTATTCAAAACTGATTTTACAAACATTATTAACCCTTTAGGTGTTCCCCAAGAGTTGATGGCAAATGGAAATGAAATTTCAGAATTAAAATTTTTTGCCAAATTTTCCATCTTAATCCATTTTTTCCACTAACAAAACAAGAGTTAGCAGCCAAACAAAACTCTATATTTATTGCCCTGACTCTGCAGTTTACAGAAACACCCGATATGTGGTCGTACACCACTGTACGGCCCCACGTCAGGGCGTAGAGGGAAAGGAACACCGTGTGGTTTTTGGAAGGCAGATTTCGCTGCACTGGTTTATTTACACCATGTCCCATTTGAAGCCCCCTGGTGCACCCCTAGAGTAGAAACTCCAAAAACATGACCCCATTTTGGAAACTACGGGATAAGGTGGCAGTTTTTTCGGTACTATTTTATGGTACATATGATTTTTTCTTGCTCTATATTACACTTTTTGTGAAGCAAAGTAACAAAAAATAGAAATTCTGAAATTTCATCTCCATTTGCCATTGACTCTTGTGGATTACTTAAAGGGTTAACAACGTTTGTAAAATCAGTTTTAAATACCTCGAGGGATGTAGTTTCTTAAATGGGGTCACTTTTTGGAGTTTCTACTCTAGGGTGCATCAGGGGGGCTTCAAATGGGACATGGTGTCAAAAAACAAGTCCAACAAAAACTGCCTTCCAAAATCCATATGGCTTTCCTTTCCTTCTGCGCCCTGCCGTGTGCCCGTACAGAGGTTTACGACCACATATGGGGTGTTTCTGTAAACTAAAGAATCAGGGAAATAAATATTGAGTTTTGTTTGGCTGTTAACCCTTGCTTTGTTAAGGGACTTTTTTGATCACTTTTATTACCTTTTTTTCGGAAGTAAGGTGGGCAAAATTTCTATTTTATCATAGTTTTTATTTTTTATGGCGTTCACCGTGAGTGGACTGTAACATGACCGTTTTATAGATCAGGTCGTTATATAACATGTGTAGGGAATTTTATTTTTTTAATTAGGGATAAATGTTTTTTTGTTTGTTTTTTTTTTACTTTAAAAAAAATAAAAATGTTTACCCAGACTTCTTGAAGATCCAGTGGGTCTGATGTCTGTATAATACAGTACAGTACACTATATATTGTACTGTACTGTATTTCACTCAAACTTTGTCTGAACAGATCTCTGCCTTTAGCACAGATCTGTTCAGCACCATGGACAGCAGAATGCCTGAGAAGGTGTCCTGTTGCCATGGGAACCTTCCCCGTCTGCCACAACTGAGCAGATGGGGAAGGGGAAGGAGAGGGGCTCCCTCCCTCTTCACCTCTTCCATACAGCGGTCCCTACGGATGTCAGCCGTTTGAATCAGAGTGTCAGCAATGAGATGACACTCTGATTCAACAGCTCGGTCATCCTGAAAATAAACGGGGGGCGGGCGGTAGATGGCGCGCCCCCCCCACACTGCCTCCCGCACGCCTCACGCACCACCCGCAATCCCCCCCCCACTGCGCTCGCAGGCACAAAAACACAGAGGGCTGCAGGGGGGGGGTTAACATCGAAATATAGGCACTTTGAAACTTGCATAAGCGCTACAAACCGCAGGTCTGAATTGACCTGCGGTTTGTAGCGATCGGCAATGTGGGGGGGGGGGTCACAGGGCCCCCCCTAGGCATTGTCACAGGGTGCCTGCTGAATGATTTCAACAGGCACCCCGTTCCTGCCAGCCTTGCGTCAGTGATCAAAACTACACAGGACGTACCGGTACGCCCTGGGTCCTTAAGGACTTGGCAAACATGACGTACCGGTACGTCCTAAGTCCTTAAGGGGTTAAAATAGTGAATGATTCGCTTTACAGCATTCCACTCCATCTGACTTGGCATTGAAACCTTTCTGCATAGGATTCGAATAGTTGATGCAATGTCGGGCCTTGTAGCAGTAGTAAGGTACAGCAATTTCCCTATTGCATTCCTGTACTGAGTATTATTTGGTAACGGGGTATCTTGGCTGTTCATCTCCTTCAGGTAGTTGGTTTCAATGGGAGACTTTACTGGTTTGACGTCTTCCATTCCAAATGTTTCAATTATTTCTTGTATTTTGTGTTTTTGGTTCAGAAGAAAGCTGCCATCTTGCTCTCTCTCAATCTGGATGCCGCGGTAATTCTTTATGTCGCCAAGATCTTTGGTCTCAAAGTGCTAATTTAGGGTTTGCAGTATTTCTGCTTCATCCCCTTCCTGCTCAAAACAAATCAGGATATCGTCCACATAAATAACCATATAGATTCATCTGTTTGCCAATTTATTTGAGTATAAGCAGGGGTCTACTTTACTCCTTTAAAAGTCCTGATGTGTAAGCACTTCATTTGTTTTTATATTCCACGCTCTGGCTGCTTGCTTTAGACCATATATACTCCTGTGAAGTTTGCACACTAGGTCTGGCCTTTGTTCATCTTTGAACCTTGCTGATTGTTCCATGTAGATTTCTTCTGTTAACTCGCCATGTAGAAACGCAATTTTCACATCAAAATGTTTCACTTGCATTTTCCTTGTGACGGCTGCTGTCAGCAAAGTCCTTATTGTAGCGTGTTTGACTACTGGTGCAAATGTCTCATCACAGTCCTTTCCATATTTTTGAGAATATCCCTTGGCTACGAGTCTTGCTTTGTATCGTTCAATTGTGCCATCTGCGTTGTACTTCACTTTAAAAGTCCATTTACAGCCTATGGCTTTCCTTCCAGGTGGTAGTTCTGAAAGTGTCCATGTTTTAGTGTCATGCATGGATTTTATCTCTGCCTCAGCAGCATTTATACATTTACTGGCTTCCCCTTCTGAAAGCTGAGATATGTCTTCCCAGGTTGCAGGTTCATTGGCAGTGCTTGCCTTGTACGAGAGACATACAGGTGGTTTACCTTTGTTTTCTCTTGTTGAGCGTCTCGGTTCTGAGCTTGCTAGTGTCTGCTCTTCATTACTGGTAGAGTCTGCACTCTCTTCAACTGTTTGTTCAGAAGTTGCAGAGGTGGGCTTGTCAGTGTCAGTTTTCTCTTCTGTTCTTGCTTCTTCTGATGTCATTACATTGTCTATCAGATCTTCAACAAAAGTTATGCTGTTGCTAATGGTGACCTTGTCTGTTTTGGGATTTAGGATTCTGTAACCCTTAACATTGTCACTGTATCTAACAAAGACACCTTCAAATGCTTTGTTTTGGAGTTTGGTGAGGTTTTCTTCTGGAATGGAATGAACGCTTTGCATCAAAAAACTCTTAGGTGTTTTACACTTGGCTTCTCATTGTGCCACAGTTCATATGGAGTTTTCTCCACTGTTCTGGAAAGGAGTCTGTTCTGCAAATTGTGGCTGTCATTGCCACCTCACCCCAATATTTATGTGGTAGTCCAGAGTCTGTCAGCATACATCTGATCATTTCAGTCAGAGTTCTGTTCTTTCGGCTACCCCATTTTGCTCTGGTGTGTATGGGACTGTATTTTAATGTTCTATTCCATTCTGTTTTAAGTACTCTTGTATCTTATGTCCCGTGAATTCACCTCCATTATCACTCCGAAGTATGAGAGGACTTCCTCTGAAACTGGTTACTGGTCTTCACTACATAGTCTTGTAATTTGTCAAGCACTTCACTCTTGTTGCATTAGGTAAGTGACTGTGTATCTTGAATAGTCGTCTATAAAAGTCACTATGTACCTGTTGCTTCCAGTTGTAGGTGGGTTTAGGGGACCACATACATCATTGTGAACTAGGTCAAGTGGTCTTGAAGCTCTCTTCTGACTGACTTTGGGAAGTGTTTCTCTTGTAGCTTTGGATTTGATGCAACATTCACACTTAACAGTAACTGGAGAAGGGGATACTGTTAGATCCTTTGTCAGATTCCTCTTTAGGTAGTTCCTGTATGCATTCTGGGTGTCTGTGGCCTAAACACCTGTGCCACATGTGTATACAGTCATCGTGCTTATGTGTACATAGTCCCACCTTTTCCTTCATGGTGTTGAGGTGATACAGATGATCATCCAGCTTGGCACTTGCTATTGTCTGCTTGTTGTCCAAGATAGAACACTTGTCACCTTGGAATTTTACAGTGAGTCCTTTGGCTGTTAGACGCTTCACAGATAAGAGTCCTCCTTCTAGATCAGGAGCATAAAGCACATGTTTCACTGGTATGGCTAAATTGTGTCCCGCATCATCAGGGCATACAAGTGTTCCATGCCCATATCCTTCTGCATGTATTTTACTTCTATCTGCAAGGTAAATAGTTTCTTTGTTATTCAGATCAAGTTCTGTGAAAAAACTTCTATCACTCGTCATGTGACTGGTTGCCCCCGAGTCGCTGCACCAGCATTGACATTTATGGTTGCATATCACTTTAAATGTGGCATTCCAGTTTCCTTCCCATGGATCAGAGATTGTGGCTTTGATCTTTTGTTTAGTATAAGAGGGAAGCTGTCTCATTGCTCTGCTTTCCACATAGTACAGTCTTTCTTTATGTGTCTCTGTTTGTGGCATCTAAAACACACCCTGGTCTCCTTCCTGTGTAACCTTGAGTCAGTAGCTTTAAAGGTTTTCTGTCATCTGAAAAATGGGTATTACCCAGGCTGACATTAGCGATGTGCTAATGTCAGCTGAACATAACTATATTAGTGCCATCTCACTGCCTGAAGCCTTTATTGAGAAAAAACATTTATAATATACTAGTTAGCCTCTAGGAGCAGTGGGGGGCGTTGGGCCTGCTCCTAGAGGAGAATACTGAACGGCGCGAGATTTACACTGCAGACACGGCCGGTGGGAGGAGAGCAGCGCTGCCTGGCCCTGTCAATCAAGAGAAGAAGGGCGTGAAAAGAGGTGGGCAAACGGAGCCTCTATGAGCAGGTGCAACGCTAATTAGCATATTATACAAGTTCATTTTTCTCAATAAAGGCTTCAGGCAGTGAGATGGCACTAATATAGTTATGTTCAGCTGACATTAGCACATCGCTGTCAGCCAGCGTAATACCCATTCTTCAGGTGACAGAAACCCTTTAAGAGCGGTTCTGGTGTCGATTTCTGTGGAGTCATGCACTTATTCCTTTCTTCTCTGATACTCATCTATGAGCCTAGTTTTTATAAATGGTAGTGTTCTTTTGGATCTGGTCAAGGTACCAGGTAGGTTGATGTACTGCTCCAAATTTGTAGAAAATTGTCTTAACATGCACAGAGAAATCAAACTCTGACACACCCATTGGAGTCAAAGTAAATCTCTAGTTTAATTGCAAGTGTTCACACAGAATATACCCTCCCAGTGGGAGGTGACTAAATGTGGTGCATTTGTATTGGTTACTTGGAAGCAATAGCAAGCATTCAATGGGTTAATCTTACACTTCTTTTTTTATCAGGCTGACTTAAGAAATCATCTAACAGCGCAGCTCCGCAGCCCCCTCATTGACATGTATCTAGGGCTTTGGAATGCGCTCCTTCCCCTCTCGCATCTTCAAGATAGTGGGAAAGCTGTGTGGGCCTAGTGGCACATCCAGGAAGCAGGATTTTTTTACTAAGCGGTGTCTGAGCAGTGTGACCCAAGTGTATAAAAGCAAGCAAGTATCCATACTGTTTCAATAGTCCATAACAGTGTCAGATCTGTCTCAGGCCGTGTCTCCAGCGCATTGATCAGTGCATTATATGTATCGGGTGAACTGCACAACAACATGGCTGCGGGATGACTGTCTGTTATGTTCTCCCCAAACATCTGGAAGTGATCTGAGTTGTGCAATCACATCCAGCATGGCGTTTATTTGCTCCTGCATGCAGTAACGTTGCTAGGGCTGGTGTCACCCAGTGCGGTAGAAAATGCGATAATATTTTAGCGATATATGGGGGCTATGGTGGTACTACTGCCATAGGGGGCATTCGTTAGCTCAGCAGACCCCCCCCCTAGCAGTCAGAGCCTGGTCTCAGGAGGGGCACTTCCAGATTATTTTCTGTCCGCCGCCGCAAAACAATGGTGCTTATAGAACAGAATATACAGTGTAGAGGTATACTGTACATTGTGGGGCACGGTGTAGCGGTATACTGTATATTGTGGGGCACAGTGTAGCGGTATACTGTATATTGTGTGGCACAGTGAAGAGGTATACTGTATATTGTGTGGCACAGTGTAGAGGTATACTGTATATTGTGTGGCACAGTGTAGAGGTATACTGTATATTGTGTGGCACAGTGTAGAGGTATACTGTACATTGTGTGGCACAGTCTAGAGGTATACTGTACATTGTGTGGCACAGTCTAGAGGTATACTGTATATTGTGGGGCACAGTGTAGAGGTATACTGTATATTGTGTGGCACAGTGTAGAGGTATACTGTATATTGTGTGGCACAGTGTAGAGGTATACTGTACATTGTGTGGCACAGTGTAGCGGTATACTGTATATTGTGTGGCACAGTGTAGAGGTATACTGTATATTGTGTGGCACAGTGTAGAGGTATTCTGTACATTGTGTGGCACAGTCTAGATGTATACTGTATATTGTGTGGCACAGTCTAGAGGTATACTGTATATTGTGTGGCACAGTGTAGAGGTATACTGTATATTGTATGGCACAGTGTAGAGGTATACTGTACATTGTGTGGCACAGTGTAGCGGTATACTGTATATTGTATGGCACAGTGTAGAGGTATACTGTATATTGTGGGGCACAGTGTAGAGGTATACTGTATGTTGTGTGGCACAGTGTAGCGGTATACTGTATATTGTGGGGCACAGTGTAGCGGTATACTGTATATTGTGGGGCACAGTGTAGCGGTATACTGTATATTGTGGGGCACAGTGTAGAGGTATACTGTATATTATGTGGCACAGTATAGAGGTATACTGTATATTGTGGGGCACAGTGTAGAGGTATACTGTATATTGTGGTGCACAGTGTAGCGGTATACTGTATATTGTGTGGCACAGTGTAGTGGTATACTGTATATTGTGGGGCACAGTGTAGAGGTATACTGTATATTGTGTGGCACAGTGCAGTGGTATACTGTATATTGTGTGGCACAGTGTATGTTATATGTGTATAACAAACATACTCCACATGAAAACTTACAATTACTTGGCTTGGCCCTTGGGGATCTCGGACACCACTTCCACACTTCGGCCGGGGGCTCGTGGAGCTGATGTGTTTTATCCTAATGAGAAAGATTTCATAATAAGGATTTGGAGAAGGGGCAGAGGGATGGCAGAGCAGGGAGAGGCTGGTGCTGCTACTAGGGGGTCATACCATGGGGGAGTAATAAAGCCCACCATAATGCCCCAGCCCAGTAAAAATAATTCTCCTTATAATGTGACAGTGCAAAAAATACCCCCTTGTAATGCCCCCAGTTGAGCTAATGTCCCCATAGTGCCCCCATAATGTGCCAGTATAAAATACCCCTTTATAGTGCTCCCAGTAAATTCCCCCATAGTGCCCCTCTCCCCCCTTCCTGCTAGTGCCTCCCATAATGTACCAGTATAAAATGCCCCATATATAGTGCCCCAGTAGATGCCCTCAGTGTCCGGCCTCTGATAGGCTGCCGGCCTAGTGTCCCCCATAATGCCCCCAATAATGTGCCAGTAAGTGTCCCCATAAATGCCCCCATCATGTGCCAGTATCAAGTGCCTCTCTCCTCCCCCCCACATGTCCCAGTATCATAGTGCCATCTCCCCCCCAAAAAAATGTGCCAGTATCAAGTGCCTCTCTCCTTCCTACACCCATGTGCCAGTATCATAGTGCCAAACCCCCCCATGTGCCAATATCAAGTGCCAACCCACCCCATGTGCCAGTATCAAGTGCCTCTCTCCTCCCCCCATGTCCCAGTATCATAGTGCCACCCCCCCAAAAGTGCCAGTATCAAGTGCCTCTCCCCCCCCATGTGCCAGTATCAAGTGCCTCTCCCCGCCCATGTGCCAGTATCACAGTGCCAACCCCCCCATGTGCCAATATCAGGTGCCTCTCTCCTTCCCCCCATGTGCCAGTATCATAGTGCCAACACCCCCCCATGTGCCAGTATCAGGTGCCAACCCCCCCATGTGCCAGTATCAGGTGCCAACCCCCCATGTGCCAGTATCAGGTGCCTCTTTCCTTCCCCCCCATGTGCCAGTATCATAGTGCCATCTCCCCCCCAAAAAAGTGCCAGTATGAAGTGCCTCTCTCCTTCCCACCCCCATGTGCCAGTATGAAGTGACAAACCCCCCCATGTGCCAGTATCATGGTGCCATCTCCCCCCCTCAAAAAAAGTGCCAGTATCAAGTGCCTCTCTCCTTCCCATCCCCCATGTGCCAGTATCAAGTGCCAAACCCCCCATGTGCCAGTATCAAGTGCCTCCCCCCCATGTCCCAGTATCATAGTGCCACCCCCCCAAAAGTGCCAGTATCAAGTGCCTCTCTCATCCCCCATGTGCCAGTATCAATTGCCTCTCTCCTCTCCCCCATGTCCCAGTATCATAGTGCCAACCCCCCAAAAGTGCCAGTATCAAGTGCCTCCCCCCCCATGTGCCAGTATCAAGTGCCTCTCTCCTCCCCCCATGTGCCAGTATAATAGTGCCAACCCTCCCCCATGTGCCAATATCTGGTGCCTCTCTCCTTCCCCCCATGTTCCATTATCATAGTGCCAAACCCCCCCATGTGCCAGTAGCCAGTATCAGGTGCCAACCCCCCTCCCCCCATGTGCCAGCATCAGGTGTCTCTCTCTTCCCCCCCATGTGCCAGTATCATAGTGCCAACCCCCCCACGTGCCAGTATCATAATACCAAACCCCCCCATGTGCCAGTATCAGGTGCCAACCCCCCTCCCCCATGTGCCAGTATCAAGTGCCTCCCGCTCCCCCCCATAGCAGCAACAGTCGGGTATTAAAATAAAAAAAACACTTGTACTTACCTCCAGTGATGCAATGCAGCCTCTTCCTGTGTCCCGCCCTGTATGTCCATATATGGAGTCAGTGCTTGTGTATTTCAGAAAAGTTTCTGCTGGGATTCGAACCCACAACCTTCTGTATCAGAGGCAAAGCACTTACCCACGCAGCCATAAGAAATGCAATGCCTCTGATTGAAAAAATATACTGTTATAGCTGGCTAAGTGTACATCTATACACATGACAGCAGCCCCAACACACCCAGCACTGCTATATCTCTGCTATATACAAACCGGATTCACAAAAAGTTGGGACACTATACAAATCGTGAATAAATACTGAATGCAATGATGTGGAGGTGCCAACTTCTAATATTTTATTCAGAATAGAACATAAATCACGGAACAAAAGTTTAAACTGAGAAAATGTACCATTTTAAGGGAAAAATATGTTGAATCAGAATTTCATGGTGTCAACAAATCCCCAAAAAGTTGGGACAAGGCCATTTTCACCACTGTGTGGCATCTCCCCTTCTTCTTACAACACTCAACAGACGTCTGGGGACCGAGGAGACCTAGTTTCTCAAGTTTAGAAATAGGAATGCTCTCCCATTCTTGTCTAATACAGGCCTCTAACTGTTCAATCGTCTTGGGCCTTCTTTGTTGCACCTTCCTCTTTATGATGCGCCAAATGTTCTCTATAGGTGAAAGATCTGGACTGCAGACTGGCCATTTCAGTACCCGGATCCTTCTCCTACGCAGCCATGATGTTGTGATTGATGCAGAATGTGGTCTGGCATTATCTTGTTGAAAAATGCAGGGTCTTCCCTGAAAGAGATGACGTCTGGATGGGAGCATATGTTGTTCTAGAACCTGAATATATTTTTCTGCATTGATGGTGCCTTTCCTAGACATGCAAGCTGCCCATGCCACACGCACTCATGCAACCCCATACCATCAGAGATGCAGGCTTCTGAACTGAGCGTTGATAACAACTTGGGTTGTCCTTGTCCTCTTTGGTCCAGGATGACATGGCGTCCCAGATTTCCAAAATGAACTTCGAATCGTGACTCGTCTGACCACAGAACAGTCTTCCATTTTGCCACACTCCATTTTAAATGATCCCTGGCCCAGTGAAAACGCCTGAGCTTGTGGATCTTGCTTAGAAATGGCTTCTTCTTTGCACTGTAGAGTTTCAGCTGGCAACGGCGGATGGCACGGTGGATTGTGTTCACTGACAATGGTTTCTGGAAGTATTCCTGAGCCCATTCTGTGATTTCCTTTACAGTAGCATTCCTGTTTGTGGTGCAGTGTCGTTTAAGGGCCCGGAGATCACGGGCATCCAGTATGGTTTTACGGCCTTGACCCTTACGCACAGAGATTGTTCCAGATTCTCTGAATCTTCGGATGATGTTATGCACAGTTGATGATGATAGATGCAAAGTCTTTGCAATTTTTCGCTGGGTAACACCTTTCTGATATTGCTCTACTATCTTTCTGCGCAACATTGTGGGAATTGGTGATCCTCTACCCATCTTGGCTTCTGAGAGACACTGCCACTCTGAGAAGCTCTTTTTATACCCAATCATGTTGCCAATTGACCTAATTAGTGTTGATTGGTCTTCCAGCTCTTCGTTAGTGCTCAAATTTACTTTTTCCAGCCTCTTATTGCTACTTGTCCCAACTTTTTGGGGATTTGTTGACACCGTGAAAATTTGAATCAACGTATATTTCCTTTAAAATGATACATTTACTCGAATTAAACGTTTGATCTGTCATCTACGTTCTATTACAAATAAAATATTGACATTTGCCATCTCCACATCATTGCATTCAGTTTTTATTCATGATTTGTATAGTGTCCCAACTTTTTTGGAATCCAGTTTGTATATATATGATGTACACTTAGCCAGCTATAACAGTAGAAGTCTCATATTTTTTCAGTCAGAAGCATTGCAGCTTTTATGGCTGTGTGAGTAAATGCTTTGCCTCTGATACAGAAGGTCGTAGGTTCAAATCCCAGCAGAAACTTTTCTGAAATACAAAGATACAGAAGATCGTAGGTTCAAATCCCAGACACATCCTCTCCTTAGATGAATGTAAATGAGAAGTGTGCAAGTTGCCGACCCTGCTGGTGTCACCCGATGCGGCCCGCAACGCCACTGCCTGCATGTCCTGTTCTCTGCTAAGCCTTATTTTGTAAAGTTTCCGCAGCAGAAACAACTTGCTGTTTAAATTGGATCTTTCATGCAATCTTTTCAGTATATCCCACATTGCTTTCGCTGTGCCCTCATGGCGTATGTGAATGAGCTGATCATCCTCCACTAGTAAGCTTATGGTGGCCCGTGCCTGTCTGTTTTTCTTGTCCCAGTCCTGATCATTGTCCTGTGGCCTCTCTGTGGTGGTGACCTCCCACAAGTCAATCTCGGGATAATAGCATTTCCACTTTAAACTTCCATAGCTGATAATTGTCATTGTTCAGCTTGGCCACTGAGAGTTTAACCTCTGAGTTTTCGGCCATTCTCCCTCCTTTATATATGAACAGTCTTACTTGTCTACAGGAGATGTCTCTGGAAAGCTCCTTATGTCGATCTCAGCATCAGCCACACTGTCTCCCGTTCGGGGCTCTGTACTGCCTGGGCCGCGTCTAGTCACTGGGCTTTATCTGGTCACTGGGCCCATTACCTGCTGCAGAGAATGATTGCTGGGTGCAGCAGAGTCAATTCAGATCAGACATTGTGGAGTAACAGGAATTGGCTTTATTGGAACATGTGTGCAATAACAGAAGGTCACCTTACATGGTGAATGGCACAGACAGGAAAAAGAAATCAGTGAGTTCACCTTAATGTACAGGAAATACAACACATCATAGAAAGTGAGAGACTACAAGTGAGCATTAGTAACAGTGACATCTAGTG
This sequence comes from Bufo gargarizans, assembly GCF_014858855.1. Classification (NCBI taxonomy): domain Eukaryota; kingdom Metazoa; phylum Chordata; class Amphibia; order Anura; family Bufonidae; genus Bufo; species Bufo gargarizans. Next base: position 675,848,022 of record NC_058080.1, read on the forward strand.
TTATAACTGTGAAAAGCAGTCAATCCAGCAATAGACTAAGCTGCAAGTTGGTGTATCTCCAACACTCATAAGGATCGTGTCATCAGAAACAATTACCGTATTTTTCGCTTTATAAGACGCACTCCCCCCCCCCAAAAAAGTGGGGGGAAATGGCCGCGCATCTTATAAAGCGAATACTTCGCTGGCCGCTATGCTGCACAGCGTGGCCAGCGAAGTATCAGTGTGGAGGGAGGAGGCGGGGACACTCATGGTGGGGCCCGGTGCAGTGACTCTACTCTAATACACCGGGCACCGCAACTGTTAAATACATTCAATCTGATCTTTATTTAATTGTATATGCTCTGACGGTACTTACTGTAGTTCCATAGGTATAGCATTAAGACGGCGCAGACCGGCATCTCCTTCGGTCATGCGCCGCATGCCGCAGCTCCCTCCTCATGCGCCGCCTGCCCCAGCTCCCTCCTCATGCGCCGCCTTCCTGCTTATCTCACTTTATGAATGAACAGGCAGGCGGGGCATGACAGAGGGAGCTGGGGCAGGCGGCGCATGAGGAGGGAGCTGCGGCAGGCGGCGCATGACCGAAGGAGATGCCGGTCTGCGCCGCCTTAATGCTAAACCTACGGTACAACAGTAAGTACCGTCAGAGCATATACAATTAAATAAAGATGAGATTGAATGTATTTAATAGTTGCGGGGCCCGGTGTATTAGAGTAGAGTCACTGCACCGGGCCCCGCCATGAGTGTCCTCGCCTCCTCCCTCCACACTGATGCATCTGATGGGGGATCTGTAGATGACACTTATGGGGATCTGTGGATGACATAAGTGTCATCCACAGATCCCCCTCAGTGTCATCCAAAGATCCCCCCTCAGTGTCATCCACAGATCCCCCCTCAGTGTCATCCACAGATCCCCCCTCAGTGTCATCCACAGATCCCCCCATAACAGTGCGTCATCCACAGATCCCCCCATAACAGTGTGTCATCCACAGATCCCCCCATAACAGTGTGTCATCCACAGATCCCCCCATAACAGTGCGTCATCCACAGATTCCCCATAACAGTGCGTCATCCACAGACCACCATTAGTTCAAAACCTACCAAAAGCACACCTTTTGGTTCAAAATTTAAAATTTTTTTTCCTCCTCAAAAACCTAGGTGCGTCTTATCATCAGGTGCGTCTTATAAAGCAAAAAATACGGTAGTTTCACACATAAGAATTGACTGTATGGTAGTTGTCGAATCATATTTCTAGGGTGACAACTGTCATATCTAAGCAAAGAATCCTTATCAGTAGGTTTGGTAAATAATTCAGTTTGTAATCTGCTATTCAGTATATTTACAGTCATGTCGAGAAATTTAATATGACTGAAAGAATATACAACAGTAAACTTAACCCCAGGATCGATATTATTAAGAAAAGTATGGAAAGAAAGTAAGGATTCAAGAGATCCTACCCAAATGAGGAAGACATCATCAGTGTAACGCCACCATCTCAAAACGTGGGAGAAATGGTGGGAAACATAGATGATGTCCTCCTCCAGATGTCTCATATACATATTAGCGTATGTTGCGTCACATTAGACCCCATGGCCACACCCTTCTGCTGAATATAGAAATCCTTTTGAAATAAAAAATAATTGCATCGTAGCACAATATCTAGAAGTGACAGAATAAAATATTGAGCATTATCTGAAAACATAGAAAGGTTTAATGTATTCTGTACAACTGTCACACTGGTGACAGGTTTGAGAAGGTCTGAAAGATTATCTGCTCATTAGTGATCTGACAGCATCTTTTGGTTTCACTTTGTCTGTGTGTTGCTTGTATGTCCACACCTCCTGTTCAGGTGTGGATCATGTGACCTTTACCTCCTCTATTTAGTTTGACTTCACACATCACTCCTTGCTCTGGATAGCTTCATTTGGTGTTGGAAGAGCTGGAGTGTGGTTCTAGTTGAAGTCCTGATCATCCATCATCCTTAGAAGTTAAGTGTTCCGTTTGTTGTGTTTTGTATTCCCCCCCCCCCCCCCTGTTGTTTACTAGGCCTCAGTGAGACGCTGGTTCCTTCACCAGGGAAGGAGTGGGTTGTCTCTGCCCTGTCATTAAGTCTAGGGCATCTGAGGGCCACCAGGGTTTTCTAGGTTCCTGTGTATGGGCATCTCTACCATCGAGAGGTGACCATACGGATAGGAGTTATAGCCAGGAGCAGGGTTTCATAGGTGGTGACCCTTTTTCTTCCCTAGCGGTGAGGCCTAGTGTCTTTTCCCTTCCGTCTTGTTGTCTTTTGGTGTTCTCCCCTACTACATCCGTGACAACAACCTGCAGGCCCCTGTCATTATCAATTGAAGTATAAAGGCTTGTAATGTCAAATCAAGCCAAAATGACATTACTCTAACCGGACAAGTCTACATTCTGTAGTTTCAATAAAAAGTCCAAAGTATCACGGATATAGGAGAGTGCATCAGTTGCAAAACAACATAATATCTTGTCTAAAAAGATGGCTATTTGTGAGAAAATAGAACTCATACCAGAGACAATCGGTTGCCCATGAGGGTCATTGGCGCCAGGTGAACGCTGTCATCGGCGTGCACAAATGTTGTTTGTCCCCTGGTGAGCTGAATCTTTTGATCTATTCATTGAATAATCATTTGCATATGAAGTATACAGGAGCAATTATGTTTTGTAATGAATATTAATTATGGTATTATGTGATTTGGTGTACTCACTGCATTTTGTATAGGGATATGATAATTATGTGCACAATTGTATGAATACATTATGATGTTCTATGGCACTATGCACTATTTATGGCACTTTTAGCACTTTATTTTAGTTTTTTATGTTTAATTATATATATTGATTCACGATTCATTGCACATGCACTTTGTATATATATATATATACACAGTACAGACCAAAAGTTTGGACACACCTTCTCATTCAAAGAGTTTTCTTTATTTTCATGACAATGAAAATTGTAGATTCACACTGAAGGCATCAAAACTATGAATTAACATGTGGAATTATATACATAAAAAAAAAGTGTGAAACAACTGAAAATATGTCATAATTTAGGTTCTTAAGAGTAGCCACCTTTTGCTTTAATTACTGCTTTGCACACTCTTGGCATTCTCTTGATGAGCTTCAAGAGACTTTTGGTCTGTACTGTGTGTATATATATATATATATATATATATATGATCTGTTCACATGTATAACTGCTTGAGAAAGGCTCTAGTGTTGAGTCGAAACGTTGTGTATCTACATGGTTGAATAAAAGCATTTTATTAACTTTTTGCTGATTTTGGACTGCTGCCTTTTGGGTACTTTGTGTATTGGGCAATAGCCTAGTCCCTTCGGGTGTGCACTCTTTCTTGTTTAAGTTGGACGTAGTGCTGTCAGATTTTTGCTTTATATATATATATATATATATATATATATATATACTGTGTATATAGTTATATATATATATATATATATATATATATATATATATACCGTATTTTTCACCCTATAAGACCTTAGTACTCACTATTGAACGACCGTACTTGAAGGCAGGCTGGCTGATCACGCACTTCCTCATGGCGCATGCTCCGCCTGCTTCATTAATAAAGTGGGCGGAGCATGCGCAGTGAGGAAGTAAGTGACTGGCCAGCCTTCCTGCAAGTACGGGCGTTCAATAGTGAGCACTAAGGTACGCGGATTGCACTACCTTGTAGTTTAAATATGGATTGCCTACAGTTTATATCTAAATACTGGTGTGTGCAGGGCCCGGTGTAAGAGTACAGTGACTGCACCGGGCCCCACTGCAAGTTGCCTCCAGCCCCTCCTCCCTCCCTGCTGATACATCGCAGCCTGTGATGTAAAAATGGCAGCATTCGCCATATAAGACGAACTGCCATTTTCCCCCCACTTTTGGGGGAAAAAGTGCGTCTTATGAGGCAAAAAAATATATATACAGTGCTGCCCATAATTATTCATACCCCTGGCAAATTTTGACTTTAAGTTACTTTTATTCAACCAGCAAGTAATTTTTTGACGGGAAATGACATAGGTGTTTCCCAAAAGATAATAAGACGATGTACAAGAGGCATTATTGTGGAAAAAAACATTTCTCAGCTTTTATTTATATTTGAGCAAAAAGTGCCCAGTCCAAAATTATTCATACCCTTTTTAATAATCAATAGAAAAGCCTTTATTGGCTATTACATTACGCAATCAAACACTTCCTATAATTGCAGACCAGCTTTTTGCATGTCTCCACAGGTATTTTTGCCCATTCATCTTTAGCAATGAGCTCCAAATCTTTCAGGTTGGAGGGTCTTCTTGCCATCACCCTGATCTTTAGCTCCCTCCACAGATTCTCAATTGGATTCAAGTCTGGACTCTGGCTGGGCCACTCCAAAACGTTAATGTTGTTGTCTGCTAACCATTTCTTCACCACTTTTGCTGTGTGTTTTGAATCATTGTCATCCTGAAATGTCCACTGGTGCCCAAGGCCAAGTTTCTCTGCAGACTGCCTGATGTTGTCGTTGAGAATCCTCATGTATTGCTCTTTTTTCATGGTGCCGTTTACTGTGATTAGGTTACCTGGTCCATTGGCTGAAAAACACCCCCAAAGCATTAGGTTCCCACCACCATGTTTGACAGTGGGGATGGTGTTCTTTGGGTTGGAGGCTTCTCCCTTTTTAAGCCAAATGAAAGAAACATCACTGTGACCAAACTATTAAATTTTTGATTAATCTGACCATAACACAGAAGACCAGAAGTCATCTTTGTACAGATGAGCTTTTGCAAAGACCAAGCAAGCTTTTGTGTGCCTTATCTGAAGAAGTGGCGTCCTCCTTGGTCTGCATTGTGCAGTGTCCGTTGGATTGTCTGCCTTGAGACATTGCCACCAGCAGAGCCCAGATTCACCAGGATGACCTTGGTGGTGATCCTTGGATTCTTTTTCACCTCTCTAACTATCCTCCTGGCCAGCACAGGTGTCACTTTTGGCTTCCGACCACGTCCTCTGAGATTTTCCACAGTGCGGAACATCTTGTATTTTTTGCTCAAATGTAAATAAAAGTTGAGAAATGGTTTCTTTCCACAATAATGCCTCTTGTACATCGTCTTATTATCTTTTGGGAGACACCTATGTAATTTCCCGTCAAAATTTGCCAGGGGTATGAATAATTATGGGCAGCACTGTATATATTTATATATACAATATATATATATATATATATATGTGTATATATATATATATATATATTTATATATACAGTGGATATAAAAAGTCTACACACCCCTGTTAAAATGTCAGGTTTCTGTGATGTAAAAATTGAGACATAGATAAATCAATTCAGAACTTTTTCTACCTTTTAATGTGACCTATAAACGGTACCACTCAATTGAAAAACAAACTGAAATCTTCTAGGTGAAGGGAAGAAAAAATATAACTGGGGATGTAGCTGTGTTCAGAATTAAGCAATCACATTCAATCACATCATGTTAACTAGGAGTCAGAATACACCTGCCATCATTTAAAGTGCCTCTGATTAACCCCAAATAAAGTTCAGCTGCTCTAGTTGGTCTTTCCTGAAATTGTCTTAGTCACATCCCACAGCAAAAGCCATGGTCCACAGAGAGCTTCCAAAACATCAGAGGGATCACATTGTTAAAAGGTATCAGTCAGGAGAAGGGTATAAAAGAATGTCCAAGGCATTAGATAAACCACAGTCAAGACAGTCATCATCAAGTGGAGAAAATATGGCACAACAGTGACATTACCAAGAACTGGACGTCCCTCCAAAATAGATGAAAAGACGAGAGCAAAAAAACTGGTCTGGGAGGCTACCAAGAGGCCTACAGCAACATTAAAGGAGCTGCAGGAATATCAGGCAAGTACTGGCTGTGTGGTACATGTGACAACAATCTCCCGTATTCTTCATATGTCTGGGCTATGGGGTAGAGTGGCAAGACGAAAGCCTTTTCTTACAAAGAAAAACATCCAAGCCAGGCTACATTTTGAAAAAACGCATTTGAAGTTTCCCAAAAGCATGTGGAAAAAGGTGTTATGGTCTAATGAAACCAAGGTTGAACTTTTTGGCCATAATTCCAAAAGATATGTTTTGTGCAAAAACAACACTGCACATCATCAAAAGAACACCATACCCACAGTGAAGCATGGTGGTGGCAGCATCATGTTTTGGGGCTGTTTTTCTTCAGCTGGAACTGGGGCCTTAGTTAACCACTTCTGCTCCGCTAGCTTAAACCCCCTTAACCACTTCAGCCCCGCTAGCTGAAACCCCCTTCATGACCAGAGCACTTTTTACACTTCGGCACTACACTACTTTCACCGTTTATCGCTCGGTCATGCAACTTACCACCCAAATGAATTTTACCTCCTTTTCTTCTCACTAATAGAGCTTTCATTTGGTGGTATTTTATTGCTGCTGACATTTTTACTTTTTCTTGTTATTAATCGAAATGTAACGATTTTTTTGCAAAAAAATGACATTTTTCACTTTCAGCTGTAAAATTTTGCAATAAAAACGACATCCATATATAAATTTTTCGCTAAATTTATAGTTCTACATGTCTTTGATAAAAAAAAAAATGTTTGGGAAAAAAAAATGGTTTGGGTAAAAGTTATAGCGTTTACAAACTATGGTACAAAAATGTGAATTTCCGCTTTTTGAAGCAGCTCTGACTTTCTGAGCACCTGTCATGATTCCTGAGGTTCTACAATGCCCAGACAGTAGAAAAACCCCACAAATGACCCCATTTCGGAAAGTAGACACCCTAAGGTATTCGCTGATGGGCATAGTGAGTTCATAGAACTTTTTATTTTTTGTCACAAGTTAGCGGAAAATGATGATGATTTTTATTTTTATTTTTTTCTTACAAAGTCTCATATTCCACTAACTTGCGACAAAAAATAAAAAATTCTAGGAACTCGCCATGCCCCTCACGGAATACCTTGGGGTGTCTTCTTTCCAAAATGGGGTCACTTGTGGGGTAGTTATACTGCCCTGGCAATTTAGGGGCCCAAATGTGTGAGAAGAACTTTGCAATCGAAATGTGTAAAAAATGACCGGTGAAATCCGAAAGGTGCACTTTGGAATATGTGCCCCTTTGCCCACCTTGGCTGCAAAAAAGTGTCACACATCTGGTATCGCCGTACTCAGGAGAAGTTGGGGAATGTGTTTTGGGGTGTCATTTTACATATACCCATGCTGGGTGAGAGAAATATCTTGGCAAAAGACAACTTTTCCAATTTTTTTATACAAAGTTGTCTTTTGCCAAGATATTTCTCTCACCCACCCCAAAACACATTCCCCAACTTCTCCTGAGTACGGCAATACCAGATGTGTGACACTTTTTTGCAGCCAAGGTGGGCAAAGGGGCACATATTCCAAAGTGCACCTTTCGGATTTCGCAGGCCATTTTTTACACATTTTGATTGCAAGGTACTTCTTAGGCTACTTTCACACTAGCGTTCGGCTGTCCGCTCGTGAGCTCCGTTTGAAGGGACTCACGAGCGGACCCGAACGCTTCCGTCCAGCCCTGATGCAGCCTGAATGGATGCGGATCCGCTCAGACTGCATCAGTCTGGCGGCGTTCAGCCTCCGCTCCGCTCGCCTCCGCACGGACAGGCGGACAGCTGAACGCTGCTTGCAGTGTTCGGGAGTCCGCCTGGCCGTGCGGAGGCATGCGGATCCGTCCAGACTTACAATGTAAGTCAATGGGGACGGATCCGTTTGAAGATGCCACAATATGGCTCAATCTTCAAGCGGATTCGTCCCCCATTGACTTTACATTGAAAGTCTGGACGGATCCGTCCGAGGCTATTTTCACACTTAGCTTTTATATGCCAAAATAATGCAGACGGATCCGTTCTGAACAGAGCCTCCGTCTGCATTATTATGATCGGATCCGTTCAGAACGGATCCGATCGAACGCTAGTGTGAAAGTAGCCTTACACATTTGGGCCCCTAAATTGCCAGGGCAGTATAACTACGCCACAAGTGACCCCATTTTGGAAAGAAGACACCCCAAGGTATTCCGTGAGGGGCATGGCGAGTTCCTAGAATTTTTTATTTTTTGTCGCAAGTTAGTGGAATATGAGACTTTGTAAGGAAAAAAGAAAGAAAAAGAAAAATCATCATTTTCCGCTAACTTGTGACAAAAAATAAAAAATTCTAGGAACTCGCCGTGCCCCTCACGGAATACCTTGGGGTGTCTTCTTTCCAAAATGGGGTCACTTGTGGCGTAGTTATACTGCCCTGGCAATTTAGGGGCCCAAATGTGTAAGAAGTACCTTGCAATCAAAATGTGTAAAAAATGGCCTGTGAAATCCGAAAGGTGCACTTTGGAATGTGTGCCCCTTTGCCCACCTTGGCTGCAAAAAAGTGTCACACATCTGGTATCGCCGTACTCAGGAGAAGTTGGGGAATGTGTCTTGGGGTGTCATTTTACATATAACCATGCTGGGTGAGAGAAATATCTTGGCAAAAGATAACTTTTCCCATTTTTTTTTATACAAAGTTGGCATTTGACCAAGATATTTTTCTCACCCAGCATGGGTATATGTAAAATGACACCCCAAAACACATTCCCCAACTTCTCCTGAGTACGGCGATACCAGATGTGTGACACTTTTTTGCAGCCTAGATGCGCAAAGGGGCCCAAATTCCTTTTAGGAGGGTATTTTTAGACATTTGGATCCCAGACTTCTTCTCACACTTTCGGGCCCCTAAAAAGCCAGGGCAGTATAAATACCCCAGATGTGACCCCACTTTGGAAAGAAGACACCCCAAGGTATTCAATGAGGGGCCTGGCGAGTTCCTAGAATTTTTTATTTTTTTTGCATAAGTTAGCGGATATTTTTTTTATTTTTTTTTTTCTCACAAAGTCTCACTTTCCGGTAACTTAGGACAAAAATTTATATCTTTCATGGACTCGCCATGCCCCTCACGGAATACCTTGGGGTGTCTTCTTTCCGAAATGGGGTCACATGTGGGGTATTTATACTGCCCTGGCTTTTTAGGGGCCCTAAAGCGTGAGAAGAAGTCTGGAATATAAATGTCTAAAAATGTTTACGCATTTGGATTCCGTGAGGGGTATGGTGAGTTCATGTGAGATTTTATTTTTTTACACAAGTTAGTGGAATATGAGACTTTGTAAGAAAAAACAAAAACAAACAAAAAATTTCCACTAACTTGTGCCAAAAAAATGTCTGAATGGAGCCTTACAGGGGGGGGGGGTGATCAATGACAGCGGGGTGATCAATGACAGGGGGGTGATCAATGACAGGGGGGTGATCACCCATATAGACTCCCGGATCACCCCCCTGTCATTGATCACCCCCCTGGTAAGGCTCCATTCAGACGTCCGTATAATTTTTACGGATCCATGGATCGGATCCGCAAAACACATGCGGACGTCTGAATGGAGCCTTACAGGGGGGTGATCAATGACAGGGGGGTGATCAATGACAGGGGGGTGATCACCCATATAGACTCCCTGATCACCCCCCTGTCATTGATCACCCCCCTGTAAGGCTCCATTCAGACGTCCGTATGATTTTTACGGATACATGGATCGGATCCGCAAAACACATGCGGACGTCTGAATGGAGCCTTACAGGGGGGTTATCAATGACAGGGGGTGATCAGGGTGATCACCCCCCTGTCACTGATCACCCCCCCTGTAAGGCTCCATTCAGACGTCCGTATGATTTTTACGGATCCATGGATACATGGATCGGATCCGCAAAACACATGCGGACGTCTGAATGAAGCCTTACAGGGGGGTTATCAATGACAGGGGGTGATCAGGGTGATCACCCCCCTGTTACTGATCACCCCCCCTGTAAGGCTCCATTCAGACGTCCGTATGATTTTTACGGATCCATGGATACATGGATCGGATCCGCAAAACACATGCGGACGTCTGAATGGAGCCTTACAGGGGGGTGAACAATGACAGGGGGGTGATCAGGGAGTGTATATGGGTGATCACCCGCCTGTCATTGATCACCCCCCTGTAAGGCTCCATTCAGACGTCCGCATGTGTTTTGCGGATCCGATCCATGTATCCATGGATCCGTAAAAATCATGCGGACGTCTGAATTGAGCCTTACAGGGGGGTGATCAATGACAGGGGGGTGATCAATGACAGGGGGTGATCAGGGAGTGTATATGGGTGATCACCCGCCTGTCATTGATCACCCCCCTGTAAGGCTCCATTCAGACGTCCGCATGTGTTTTGCGGATCCGATCCATGTATCCGTAAAAATCATGCGGATGTCTGAATGGAGCCTTACAGGGGGGTGATCAATGACAGGGGGTGATCAGGGAGTGTATATGGGTGATCACCCCCCTGTCATTGATCACCCCCCGTAAGGCTCCATTCAGACGTCCGCATGTGTTTTGCGGATCCGATCCATGTATCCATGGATCCGTAAAAATCATGCGGACGTCTGAATGGAGCCTTACAGGGGGTGATCAATGACAGGGGGTGATCACCCATATACACTCCCTGATCACCCCCTGTCATTGATCACCCCCCTGTAAGGCTCCATTCAGACGTCCGCATGTGTTTTGCGGATCCGATCCATGTATCCATGGATCCGTAAAAATCATACGGACGTCTGAATAAAGCCTTACAGGGGGGTGATCAATGACAGGGGGGTGATCAATGACAGGGGGTGATCAGGGAGTGTATATGGGTGATCACCCGCCTGTCATTGATCACCCCCCTGTAAGGCTCCATTCAGACGTCCGCATGTGTTTTGCGGATCCGATCCATGTATCCGTGGATCCGTAAAAATCATACGGACGTCTGAACGGAGCCTGACAGGGGGGTGATCAATGACAGGGGGGTGATCAATGACAGGGGGGTGATCAGGGAGTTTATATGGGGTGATCATGGGTGATCAGGGGTTCATAAAGGGTTAATAAGTGACGGGGGGGTGTAGTGTAGTGTTTGGTGCGACTTTACTGACCTACCTGGGTCCTCTGGTGGTCGATCCTAACAAAAGGGACCACCAGAGGACCAGGTAGGAGGTATATTAGACGCTGTTATCAAAACAGCGTCTAATATACCTGTTAGGGGTTAAAAAATTCGGATCTCCAGCCTGCCAGCGAGCGATCGCCGCTGGCAGGCTGGAGATCCACTCGCTTACCTTCCGTTCCTGTGAGCGCGCACGCCTGTGTGCGCGCGTTCACAGGAAATCCCGGCCCTCGCGAGATGACGCGTATATGCGTCGTCGTGCGCAGGGCTGCCGCCTCCGGACCGCACATCTGCGTTAGGCGGTCCGGAGGCGGTTAATCACCAGACCACTTTTTACAATTCTGCACTACACTACTTTCACGGTTTATTGCTCGGTCATACAACTTTTTTACCTCCCTTTCTTCTCAATAATAGAGATTTCATTTAGTGGTATTTCATTGCTGCTGACATTTTTACATTTTTTGTTATTAATTGAAATTTACCAAATTTTTTGCAAACAAATGACATTTTTCACTTTCAGTTGTAAAATTTTTCAAATAAAACTACATTTCTATATAAATTTTTCTCTAAATTTATTGTTCTACATGTCTTCGATAAAAAAATGCAAAAAGTGTATATTTATTGGTTTGCGCAAAAGTTATAGCGTACAAAAATGTGAATTTCCGCATTTTGAAGCAGCTCTGACTTTCTAAGCACCTTTCATGTTTCCTGAGGTTCTACAATGCCCAGACAGTAGAAACACCCCACAAATGACCCCATTTCGGAAAGTAGACTCCCTAAGGTATTCGCTGAAGGGCATAGTGAGTTCATAGAAGTTTTTATTTTTTGTCACAAGTTAGCGGAAAATGATGATTTTTATTTATTTTATTTTTTTCTTACAAAGTGTCATATTCCACTAACTTGTGACAAAAAATAAAAACTTCCATGAACTCACTATGCCCATCACGAAATACCTTGGGGTGTCTTCTTTCCAAAATGGGGTCACTTGTGGGGTATTTATACTGCCCTGGCATTTTAGAGGCCCTAATGCGTGAGAAGTAGTTTGAAATCCAAATGTGTAAAAAATGTCCTGTGAAATCCTAAAGGTGCTCTTTAGAATTTGGGCCCCTTTGCCCACCTAGGCTGCAAAAAAGTGTTACACATGTGGTATCGCCGTACTCAGAAGACGTAGGGCAATGTGTTTTGGGGTGTATTTTTACATATACCCATGCTGGGTGAGAGAAATATCTCTCTAAAAGTCAACTTTTCCCATTTTTTTAATACAAAGTTGTCATTTTAGAGAGAGATTTCTCTCACCCAGCATGGGTATATGTAAAAAGACACCCCAAAACACATTGCCCAACTTCTCCTGAGTACGGCGATACCACATGTGTGACACTTTTTTGCAGCCTAGGTGCGCAAAGGGGCCCAAATTTATTTTAGGAGGGCATTTTTAGACATTAGGATTCCAGACTTCTTCTCACGCTTTAGGGCCCCTAAAAAGCCAGGGCAGTATAAATACCCCACATGTGACCCCATTTTGGAAAGAAGACACCCTAAGGTATTCCATGAGGGGCATGGCAAGTTCATAGAAGATTATTTTTTTTTGGCACAAGTTAGCCGAAATTATTTTTTATTTTTTTTTCTCTCAAAGTCTCCCTTTCCGCTAACTTGGGACAAAAAGTTCAATCTTTCATGGACTCAATATGCCCCTCAGCGAATACCTTGGGGTGTCTTCTTTCCAAAATGGGGTCATTTGTGGGGTGTTTGTACTGCCCTAGCATTTGAGGGTCTCCGCAATCATTACATGTATGGCCAGCATTAGGCGTTTCTGCTATTCTCCTTATATTGAGCATACGGGTAATGAGATTTTTTTTTTTCGTTCAGCCTCTGGGCTGAAAGAAAAAATGAACGGCACAGATTTCTTCATTCGCATCGATCAATGTGGATGAAAAAATCTCTGCCAAAAAAAAAAAAAGGAGGGGGAAGGCGTCTGCCAGGACATAGGAGCTCCGCCCAACAACCAAACACACTCAACTCTTATGCCCTGGCAAACCCGATTTCTTCATTCACATCAATCGATGTGGATAAATAAATTATTGCCGGGATTTTTTTATTTTTTTTATATACAAAGTGTTTGCCAAAGCATATGAACACCGCCCCTCAGCTCATAAGTCTCGGCAAACATATCTTTTTTACTGCAGAGGAGAAATCTCGTCTTGCAGTGCCTCGGCAAACATATCTTTTTTACTGCAGAGGAGAAATCTCGTCTTGCAGTGCCGCATACACTGACTTTTGTGTAATCTGACAGCAGCGCAATGCTTCTGTCAGAATGCACATCAGTGCTGCAGCTGGTTCATTGGTTGGTCCACCTAGAAAGTATAAAAATAAAAATAAAAAAAACAGGCCGCAACGCAATAAATTTATTAACATTAACTTTATATAACATTTGAACAGAACATTAACTGAAAAACATTATTGAACTTTTGGAACAGAACATTAACTTTTTTGCTTACCGGTGATTTTATTTTTGTTTTGCTTTTTTTACCTTTATAGGACAAACCTCTCCTTCCCCATGGGACAATGTGCAAAGCACATTGGCGAAGTACATTATGCACTTTGTCCCAGGTGAAAGGAGAGGTTTTCAGCAGCTGTGAGTGAAAGGGCCCTAAGAGCCCTGTGTGCCTGTCCTGTGTGACGCAATCCCTATGCTAATAGTGTACCTGTGTGTGGTACTTCCAGAAACACTCCCCTAAGCATAGGGAAGGGTGGTCAGGGCAGTCAGGACAGAAATAGCGGGTGTCACGCCTTATTCCACTCCTGCTACAGACACAACATTTTTTTCGGGGTGGCGGTTGGTTTAAAGTACCCGCAACGACATTGGAGAAATGTCGCTCGTGTAGATGGCTCACTACACTGGTGGTTGGGGCTATGGAACCTCCTGGATACAGGAGGTTCTCGATGATCTCTTCCTGAAATTTGAGGAAGGATCTTGTTCTCCCAGCCTTACTGTAGAGAACAAAACTATTATACAGTGCCAATTGAATTTAATATACAGACACCTTCTTATACCAGCGTCTGGTCCTGCGGGAAACGAAATAGGGAGCCAACATCTGGTCATTGAAGTCCACCCCTCCCATGAGCGAATTATAGTTGTGGACACAGAGGGGCTTTTCAATAACTCCAGTTGCTCGTTCAATTTTAATTGTCGTGTCTGCGTGAATGGAGGAGAGCATGTAAACGTCACACTTGTCTCTTCATTTCACCGCGAGCAGTTCTTCGTTACACAAGGCAGCCCTCTCCCCCCTTGCAAGACGGGTGATAGCGAGCCGTTGGGGGTAGCCCCGGCGACTAGGTCGCATGGTGCCACAGCAGCCAATCTGTTCTAGAAAACAAATGCCTGATCATTGGCTGGCAGGCTGGTGACGAACTTCTGATGTAACGATTCCCGTCCAGGGCCGCCGCCAGGACGCAATCCTGTGTGCGGCGGTCCTGAGGTGGTTAAGCTAGAGGGAATTATGAACAGTTCCAAATACCAGTCAATATTGGCACAAAACCTTCAGGCTTCTGCTAGAAAGCTGAACATGAAGAGGAACTTCATTTTTCAGCATGACAACGACCCAAAGTATACATCCAAATCAACAAAGGTATGGCTTCATCAGAAGAAGATTAAAGTTTTGGAATGGCCCAGCCAGAGACCAGACCTGAATCCAATTGAAAGTTTGTGGGGTGATCTGAAGAGGGCTGTGCACAGTAGGTGCCCTCGCAATCTGACAGATTTGGAGTGTTTGTGCAAAGAAGAGTGGGCAAATCTTGCCAAGTCAAAATGTGCCATGCTGATAGACTCTTACCTAAAAAGACCGAGTGCTGTAATAAAATCAAAAGGTTCTTCAACAAAGTATTAGTTTAAGGGTGTGCACACTTATGCAAACATATTATTTTATTTTTATATTTTTTCTTCCCTCTACCTAAAAGATTTCAGTTTGTTTTTCAATTGAGTTGTGCAGTTTATAGGTCACATTAAAAGGTGGAAAAAGTTCTGAAATGATTTATCTTTGACTCATTTTTTTACATTACAGAAACCTGACAGGGGTGTGTAGACTATTTACAGTTGCAATAAAAAGTATGTGAACCCTTTGGAATGATATGGATTTCTGCACAAATTGGTCATAAAATGTGATCTGATCTTCATCTAAGTCACAACAATAGACAATCACAGTCTGCTTAAACTAAAAACACACAAATAATTAAATGTTACCATGTTTTTATTGAACACACCATGTAAACATTCACAGTGCAGGTGAAAAAAGTATGTGAACCCGTAGACTAATGACATTTCCAAAAGCTAATTGGAGTGAGGTGTCAGCCAACTGCAGTCCAATCAATGAGATGAGATTGGAGGTGTTGGTTACAGCTGCCCTGCCCTATAAAAAACACACACCAGTTCTGGGTTTGCTTTTCACAAGAAGCATTGCCTAAGGTGAATGATGCCTCGCACAAAAGAGCTCTCAGAAGACCTACGGTTAAGAATTGTTGACTTGCATAAAGCTGGAAAGGGTTTTAAAAGTATCTCCAAAAGCCTTGCTGTTCATCAGTCCACAGTAAGACAAATTGTCTATAAATGGAGAGAGTTCCGCCATGCTGCTACTCTCCCTAGGAGTGGCCATCCTGTAAAGATGACTGCAAGAGCACAGCGCAGACTGCTCAATGACGTGAAGAAGAATCCTAGAGTGTCAGCTAAAGACTTACAAAAGTCTCTGGCATATGCTAACATCCCTGTTAGCGAATCTACAATATGTAAAACACTAAACATGAATGGATTTCATGGGAGGATACCACAGAGGAAGCCACTGCTGTCCAAAAAATGATTGCTGCAGGTTTACAGTTTGCACAAGAACACCTGGATGTTCCAGAGCAGTACTGGAAAAATATTCTGTTGACAGATGAAACCAAAGTTGAGTTGTTTGGAAGAAACACACAACACTATGTGTGGAGAAAAAGAGGCACAGCACACCAACATCAAAACCTCATCCCAACTGTAAAGTATGGTGGTGGGGGCATCATGGTTTGGGGCTGCTTTGCTGCGTCAGGGCCTGGACGGATTGCTATCATCGAAGGAAAAATTAATTCCCAAGTTTATCAAGACATTTTGCAGGAGAACTTAAGGCCATCTGTCCACCAGCTGAAGCTCAACAGACGATGGGTGTTGCAACAGGACAACGACCCAAAGCATAGAAGTAAATCAACAACAGAATGGCTTAAATAGAAGAAAATACGCCTTCTGGAGTGGCCCAGTCAGAGTCCTGACCTCAACCCGATTGAGATGCTGTGGCATGACCTCAAGAAAGTGATTCACACCAGACATCCCAAGAATATTGCTGAACTGAAACAGTTCTGTAAAGAGGAATAGTCAAGAATTACTCCTGACCGTTGTGCACGTCTGATCTGCAACTATAGGAAACGTTTGGTTAAAGTTATTGCTGCCAAAGGAGGTTCAATCGGTTATTAAATCCAAGGGTTCACATACTTTTTCCACCTACGCTGTGAATGTTTGCATGGTGTGTTCAATAAAAACATGGTAACATTTAAATCTATGTGTGTTATTAGTTTAAGCAGACTGTGATTGTCTATTGTTGTGACTTAGATGAAGATCAGATCACATTTTATGACCAATTTGTGCAGAAATCCATCATTCCAAAGGGTTCACATACTTTTTCTTGCAACTGTATATCCACTGTATATCTATATATATAAAGAAGGAAAAATGTATGTATGTTCCGTGATTACTCAAAAACTCAACCATCAATTTCAACTAAACTTGGTATACACATCCATTGCTACCTGGAAAGAAATCTTGTGGGGGTCACAGCTCTCTAGGACGTACCGTTCCTGAGATATTCCCAAAAAAGGACCTGCATTAGCCAATACAAGCCTGCAAGTCATTCTCTTCATATCCCAACTGCCATACACACGGTCACATGTCCCTTATCAGCCAATAGAAGCTCGCAGGCTCTTAGTCTCCACATACACACAGTTTTACTCCAGGTTTCCATAAGAACCCAGCCATTTTTCTTTACTGCTGTAGGTCAGCTTTAGGCTAGGGCTATACGACAACATGTGTCACGCGACAATGCCCAGTCATTACCTTTAAAGCATCCGAGGGTCACCAGGGTTTTCTAGTTTCCGGTGTTTGGGCATCTCTACCATCGAGAGGTGTCCATACGGATAGAAATTAGGGCCCGGAGCAGGGTTTTATAGGTGGTGACCCTTTTTCCTCCCTAGCGGTGAGGCCTAGTGTCTTTCCACTTCCTTCTTGTTGTCTTTTGGTTTTCTCCCCTACTACATCCAAGACACACAGATCCCGAAAGAGAGGGGAAAAGTACTGTGTAGTTAGGGGCCAGACGGCTGAGGATTTAGATTTATGTTTTGACAGTTGTAAAAGTGATAATAAAGCTGGTCGTGGCCAGTTTGCAACCGAATTTGCAATATTGGAGCAGCCTTCTGAGGTGTGCCAACCGTTTAAGATGAGAAGACAGTGATCCTGGAGAGCTAAGTGACCCTGAGTTCTTACTTTATATTTTCCTGAACCTGGTGTGAGCGGTGAAAAGTTGCAGATTGCAGCGCAAATAACCTGGCTTATATCTGATAGTAAATGACCCCCATAATATTTTCCGCCTGGAGGTCATGAATATGTACATTTTTTCATTATATTTATTTTTCATTTTTCTTCTGTAACTGGGGCACCTGATATACTCCTGCTATATTGCAATAGCTGTAAACCTGTGCCATACGTAACAATGGCATGCCTTTTAACCCCTTCTAGACACAGCTAGTTTTCACCTTGGTGATCAAGCCTATTTTTGCAAATGACGTGTCACTTTATGTGGTAATAATTTGCTTTTGCATGTGATTCTGAGACAGTTTTTTCATGACATACTTTGTGTTAGCGGTAAATGTGGGTGAATATGAGGTGGACAGCACGAAATCCTCCGGGGCACGCTCTGTGGTAGGGAAGCATCAGCCAAGATGGTGGTTGAGGTGCCCTTGATGTTAAGGGTGCTTAGGGTGCTTGTTACGGCTGAGTCCCTTGATGGTTTTTGTTGTGACGCCAGTACCGTTAATGGTGGTACAACCATTAGTAGTAATAATGAGGTAGACAGTGGTAAGATGCAACTCACAACTTTTACTGTTGATGACTTTGGTTGGTAGCAGTACAAAATACAGTCTCTTGATGTTTTTAGAGTTGGTCTCCAAATCTACTGTTTCTAGACTTTTTAGATTTGCCTTGGAGCTGTGGGTAAGGTGTACCTTGTTCCTGTTGATGTGCTCAGTCCTATTCCTTGTCCTTTCCCTACAAGCTGAACATTGGGGACAGGTAAACTCGTCTGTTTCCCAGAGTTATGGTGTGACTGCCAGAAGCTATATGTCCTCCACCATGCGCAAAGGTGTCTATAGCCCTCAATAATGTCTGTTATCACCGATGATTCCTTAGGAAGCTTGTTTCTATTCCAGGGAGGCAAACTCTCTCCTACTGGTCAGGGATGCAAGTGTATAGTCTGGCCACTGAAGGAAAACGCTCTTCTGCGCCTCACATCTTAGTACTAACTCATAGCGAAGTTGGTTCCACTCACTAATCTGTGTCATGCAGTCTTCACTCTACATTTTCTCCCACTAATCTAATCTGATCTACTCAGATCTGCTCTAGACTCTGATCCATTCTCAGCAACCTGATCTGATCTCTGGTCTCAACTGACTAACTAGGCCTGAACTAGGTATATATAGAACCTAAGTTTTATCCCAATCTAGTGGTGGGATGTATAAATTACAGCTAATCTGCCTGGTAACAGGGATTTTGCAGATGCATTAGTACAAAGTGCCACAATACAACATAATGCAATTGTCAAGATAAAAAGTGCTTTTAAGCAGTGCCCACACACATGTAGTGGGACGCTGCATACCCCCATGGTAAAATGTAAGTCGCTCTCGACGTTGGTAATGTCGGAAGCTGTGGATCTCTAAGCCGTGTTCTGAAATACACCAAATACACACCTCCAAATATGCACATGTGAATATAGACATTGCAATGTATTATAATGACTCTTCAATAACCTCCTGTGAATAAAGGGTTATGCACAAAAATACATTCTAGGCAAATATATAAAATATATCACATACATTATTATTTTTTTATGGTAGATGTGTTACGGCCAAAAATGGTTATTAGAGAATGATCTCACATAAGGGCAGTAAAGTCCATGATATGGTTCAGAAGACAAAGTGAAGTGTCCCACTACGTAAAGGTGGGCACTACTAAGGGTTATGTTGCTCCCACCTCCTGTGGGAGAATGGTATTTTGTATTGCATTGTAATGCCATGTTAATTCCTGTGTACCAGGCCTGTTAGGGGTGTAGTTTCTCCTCCCAAGCTGTAAAGGGAGTTAGGGAACCCCCTAGTATATATAGTTAGGCCCAGACAGGAAAGAGTTAGTGCAGTTTAATCCAGGAGGCTAAGTAGCTCAGTCGAGTCTGCCTGAAGTTCCTGAGCCAGACAAGCTCAAAAGTTAATCCAGGAGAAGGGTTTTCCCCCTGAAGATATATAGCACCTTAAAAAAGTACAGAGCAGAGCCACTGTATTCCAGCCAAGTAGAAAGCTGAAGGGCAGAAGGATATTTACAGCAAGAGGATTTATAACAGAGGAAGTTTTCCCTACCCAAGGATAAAGCCAGCTATAGGGCATATGGGCCTTGGAGAAAGACAGACAGGATTCTGAGGAAAGTACAGCCTGATCTGTAAGTGTTATTCCCTCTGAGTATCTTGCAAAGACTTTGCCTGCCATTTATATGAAGCCTGTTTGTTACCAACATTTTACATGTGGAACTAACTGAAACCTGTACATAGTTGGACTGTTCAGTAAAAAGAAGATCTGGTTCACTGCAACTTTGTGTACCTCAGTTATTCCTACAACAAATCGGTGTGCCACCGTTACCGGCACTGGCGTCACGAACTTTAAGGGATCTTGCCACAGGCACACTAAATCTACAACACCCAGGACACCTCACCTACCACCTGGCCTGGTCCCTATACACAGAGAGTGCCCCAGAGGATCCATGTGCCAGCCTCTCCATCACTGCTGTACGCCTGCCCAGGGTATATAAAAACTGTGAGTACCAAGAGCAACCCTTGGTTTGTTAACTACCCCTGTGACCTCACATTCGCTCACCCTGCAGGGCTGCGTACTGCATATTTTGGTGTCACGACCAGGATGCAAATATTCCTACGCCATTGTGGAAACTGAACTGTGTGCCATTATCGCCTATAAAGTGATAAATGCCCTATCCGTTTATTTGAAAATTGTTGGGCCAAAGAACTGTGAAAAATCGCAGTGTGAAAACTGTATTTTTGTGGACTGTTTGCTGTGTCCTAAGTCACCGCTTGCTGTCAGTGAATGGACAGCCTTATGCTTAAAGATGGTCGCCTAAGCTGACTGAAATTATTGCTGCGCCATCGCTGTATTTTGTTGGCAGGAAGAAGTTGGCGCCTTCTGCTGAAAAAGCGGGAAGGACTGTATTTTCGCGCCACCGCCTTGAATTTGCATGTCTGCCAATATGGACTCCACCTCCCCCATGTTGAAGTACCTAGGGCGGCCTCCCGGAGCAGTGGGAGGTCTTGTGTGAAGTACTGCGTGCCGCCCAGTTGTGTGCAAAAAGTGGATTGAGCATGTTGCAGAGGGGAGAGTCTCCAGCTGGAATGGCCTTACCTGTAAACGAGACCCTAGAGCCTACAATGATGGAAGAGAGAGAAGCACCACCTGCCTATGCTCCGGGACTGGAGAGGCCAATCTGCTTCCCACCGCAGTCGCCGCCCGAGCGGTGACTTGGCTCCCGCAATGGATTTTTTAAAGCCCTCTGCGCAATGGCCCTTACTGATGGCCAAGATACACTACCTTTCGAGGAACTCGCAAAGCCGGTGTACGAGCGCCATGTGAACACCCAGCCCCGTCTGGAGAGAAGGATGGGGGTGGTGGTGACGTTCGATAAAAGCCGAGGATTCGGGTTCATTTAGGACTACTCCACAGGCCGAGATCTTTTTGTGAATCAGAGGTCTGTAAAACGCAGCTACCACCCGAACATTTGCACAACCTCCGCGAAGGAGAAGAGGTAGAGTTCACCCCCGCTGAGGGCCTGAGAGGTCCGTATGCCATGGCAGTAGCCCGTCCCAAGCCAGGACCAGAGGATTGGGAAGAGCCTGAAGAGCCCACCAGTCCGGAATGCGAGCAAGAGAGACCGGTGGAACCTTTTCACAATACGTACCAGGAGAGGGGTTCCTTCACCGGCCCCAATATCTTCTGGCAGCCTACAGTGCTGGAGAATGGTTGAGTCCCTTTCCCTCACCTGAGTTGCCCCGCAGGGAGAACACACAAGCGGAGATGGAAAATATGCAGAGATTCCATGAGATCCTTGATGCCCTGCGGCGCGGAAAGAATTCGGACCCAGCACCTGAACCTGCTGCGACTGTACCGGATCCCTGCAGCGGAGCATCGCATGAGACACTAGAGGACCAGATTGCCAGGTTAGAAATCCATCTTGATGGCCTGCGCCAAATCGCTGTGTCCAGAGTGGCACCGGTGCCCCCTGAAAATGCTGATTTGTCCTCTAAGAACTCTGATGTCCCCTGGCCTGCAGTACAAGATCCCGTCGCCACCAGCTCGGCGACTACCATCTCTGTGCCTACCATTGCTGTACCCGAGAAACTGTGCTATACCAGGAGTCGGGTCCGTTTCATTAAGCTGGTGACACTCAGACCCGTGGTGCCTCCTGCACCGGTGACCGTCAGGCTTGCAGGCCCATTTATTTTTCAGTTACCTGCAAAAACTCTTTTGTGGGCCCAGCCGAGTATTGATCCACACAGGCCACGACTCAGATCGGAGCCAGGATGCACTACATCTGATGACCAGTATGAACTGGATACGTACCTGTGAGTAGGCCTGCTATGCCATGACTGCTATATGTTGAATTTAACTGTTTCAGGACATGAGTCCTATGTTTTGGCACAATGAGCTGCTGCCAGTTACCCACGGCTCAGTGGTGGTTGTGAGGCCACTGAAAATACTAATGCTCTTCTGCCATACTGTTTACCAGGACATCCTGCTGCCTTAAATTCCAATCCAAGTTGTGCCTGCTGTTTTTCTGTTTTGCATCTTACCCTTTTAACCCCCTTTTTAGGTTGAATAGGGACATTTCAGCACTACTTTTTATCTACCAGGACTTATCAGGGGAAAGTATCCCTGCAATGTAGAGTTCTGTGCTGTGACTTTTATGTGCAATCTTAATTCAAGAACTGTGCCCAGAGATGACCCCAGCGCATGCGGGCCTCTGAGATGCTGTTTTATGGGACTATTGTATTTTATTATTATGGACTATCCTGGTTATTCCTGATACGCTGTACCAGGTCAGCGCCCCTGTTCCCTGTTCTATTCTGCATGAAGAGAACGACGTCCCTTTTCACCGTACTTGTTCCTTTGCCAGCGGAGCTGCCTGATATTTTCATTGCAAATGTAGATGTATGTGCCTGCTTTGCATTTTTGTCTTTCAGGTCACAGTTTCCAGCTGGGCGGGCCCTTTGTGTTGCGCCGAGGACGGGCAACTTCAAAGCAACAATGTATATAGTGTCCCACTATGTAGATGTGGGCACTACTTAAGGGTCAATTGGGTCATGTTGTTCTCCACCTCTTGTGGAACATGGTCATGGTATTTTATATTGCATTTTAATGTATGTTGTCATATTATCTCCTGTGTACCAGGCCTGTTAGGGGTGTAGTTCCTCCTCCTAGGCAGTAGAGGGAGCTAGGGAACCCCCTAGTACATATAGTTAGGCCCAGACAGTAAAGAGGCAGTCTGTGTGTAGTCAGAAGTTAGTGGCCACAGAGGAGAGCTGAGGAGCAGCTTCTGACATGCAGCTAGATAGCCCAGGCTCCTAGCTTGCCATCCAGGGGAAGAGTTTGCCTCCTGAGAAACCAAGTTCCGATAAAAGTACAGTGCAGAGCCAAGTTTATTCCAGCCAAACAGAGAGCTGAAGGGCAGAAGTATATTCTACAGCAAGGAGACATATACCAGAGGAAGTATTCCCTACCCAAGCATAAAGCCAGCTATAGGGCATACGGGCCTTGGAGAAAGACAGACAGGATTATGAGGAAAAGTGCAGCCTGATCTGTAAGTGTCATTCCCTCTGAGTATCTTGCAAGGAATTTGCCTGCCGTTTTTTTATAAAGCCTGCCTGTTACAACCTCTTGACTAAAGACTGTAAATAGTTGAACTGTTCAGTAAAAGGAAGTTCTGGTTCACTGCAACTTGTGTTCCTCAATTATTACTACAATAAATCGGTGTGCCACCATTAACGGCACTGGCGTCACAAACTTAAAGGGATCTTGCCACCGGCACATTAAACCTGCAACACCCAGGGCACCTCACCTACCACCCGGCATGGTCCCTATACACAGAGAGTGCCCCAGAGGACCCCTGTGCCAGCCTCTCCATCACTGCTGTATGCTTGCTCAGGGTATATAAAAAACTGTGAGTACCAAAGACACCCTTGGTTAGTAACTACCCCTGTGACCTCACCAGTCGCCTCACCCTGCAGGGCTGCGTACTGCAAAAGTCCATACCTAAAATGGGGTATAAAACATGTATAAAAACTTTTTAAAGTGCAAAAAAATGTTGTTGTCGAACGGATAAGCACAGAAAATTATTTCTGGGTAGTATACTTTAAACGTTGCGTTAACAAAGTCCCTTGATAACCTAAAAATGGGGTAAAAAGGGGTTAAACATGATAAAACACAACTGTATTAGGTGGAGTCCTGGATGGAGTCCTTGCAAAAATAACATAGAGAGGGGCTCAAAAACAATAAGAGAAGTCCTCTCAAACAATGTAATGGTTTGTGAGCGGCCTACTTAGTTGTAGGGATCAGAACATGATGACACGTCTGTCGGAATTGGGCTTCCAGAATCCCAGGAATCAGGGGATGATCCTTCTGGTTGTCCGTCCATCACTCTCTGGATGTAGATGGCAAGTTAAGTTCCTGCTTCACTTTCTCAAAGATAGGGGGATGTTTTTTTTTTTTTACTTTACAAGCCAGCCCAACTGTAGGGTCACTCCTGGTCACAGGATTTGATTCTGCAGATGGATTTTTCAGAGTTGAAGAACCAGCAGGCTCCTCTCCATAATGTGGGATGGCAAATCCTTGTTGTTGCTGTACAGCTAGTTGTAGAAATAACATAGCACAGTCCTCTTGTAGCTGCAGTGAGGTTTTGTGGCTCGGGCCTTCGTCTCCTAACCCTTTCTCTTTGAGGTTTAGGCTTCACATCAGGGTCTCTGGTGATGATGGAGGGTTGCCAGAGAATATTAGTTCCTGCAAAACCAGTAGCATACTGATTCTGTGTAGTACTTGGTGGCATATACTTTGCATCAGGCCACACGGGGGCGGTAGAAAGTTCCCTTTCTGGCTCTTCCTCAGACTCAGAGTCTCTATCAAGCTCCTGGGTCTCTGTAGGTTGTCCTGGCCGACGTACTACAGTGGCATAGGGTCCACGTGTACCCTCTGCAGGGGTGAACTCGACCACTTCGTTTACATATAAGCTGTGTAGCCAAGGGGGAAGATCTTTTCTCTTCACAGACCGGAGGTTCACATAGTAATCATGGTTAGTCGCCATGTCGCGGATAAATCCAAACCCCTGCTGTTTACAAAAGTCCAGCACTCGGCCCAGTTTTCGTACTGGTACCGGGCAATCTTTTACCGGTGCCTCCAGTAACTTGAGAGTCAGTCCCTCATTATACTTTTTGCAAGCAAGGGTGCGCGGGAGTGAGCCGACTTTATCTCTGCGGACAATCTAGCCCAAAGCGCGGTCTGTTCTGTGGTGGGTCACGCTATGGCGGAGGCATCATCAACCAGACCGGACCTTTCGGTCACTTTCGGTGGCTGGTGTCACGGCATCGCGATTGCATGCTGACCCGCACTGCTCTCTGCAGACTCAGGGCCGCGGTCCCCACTACGCTCCCTCCAGTGACGGTCCCACAACACATGCACACGAACCTGTAGTTCCGGAGTAATATTCGTGGGGGTCCAAGTCAGAGCGGCGACCGGGTCCCGTCCGGATTCGATTTCAGGTGCAGAGCTCTCTTGTCTTTCCGTCATGCTGCTCCAGCGAATCACTCCTCTCTCCAGGCAGCAATCAGCGTCTCTGCTTCTAATGTGCGCACGCACGTCACGCTCTTCCTGAGTGCTAGGCCCGCCTCCCAGGTCTGTTTGAATGACAGGAGCGGCACAACCATTATTCTCCATACAAGGGGCGGTCTCAGCGAATTGGGCGTTCGGCACAACACTGGTCAGTACTCCATAGGAATTACCCCCGCCGAACGTATACGCTCACCGGGTCTCCTGTCCCAATGGGAACAGGAATTAACCAATAGCTCACTAAGACTGATGAATATACTCCTGTCCGAAGAATGCACCTATTTTGAGAAATCATCAGATAGACTCAAAGTCCTTATAGAGCTGGCTGTGACCTTTAAGACTGACCCCCAGGGGCGTGGCCTGACCGAGCTAGATGGCGGCTGCTTGTTAGCAGAGCTCTCGCCACCAGCACCCGTCTAAGCCTCATTCTTAGCGATATTCTGACCTTGGTATGAAGATTCAATCGAAGGAGTGCATGCAGTCTGCACCGGGAAGCAGAGAGGACCCGAATTCCAGCCTAGAGATGGATAAATTCCTGAGTAAATCGACAGCACAGCCGCCGGCGCGGGCCTCCAAGATGGCGCCGAAACCTCCCGGCTCAGCTACAGGAGATCATGCTCCCACCCAGATTCAAGGAGATGGCGAGTCATCGCACAGCGACGAAAGGTCAGGTCTCACCAGGGAGATTCTTGAGGAGGCTCTACAGCGAGCCCTAGCTCCTTTAGCTGCGGACCTAGTGGCGATCAAAGCGGATGTACACCACATAGGTGACCGCGTTGAGGCGCTTGAGCAGTCGCAGGACGCCATACTCACCTTTAATGCGTCTGTAAAGGATTCCTTGCTCTCGCATGCCAGGGCGATGAACACGCTCCTGCTTCAAATGGAAGACCAAGAGAACAGGAATAGAAGAAGGAACATCAGGCTCAGGGGGCTTCCAGAGGCGGAGGATAAGGAAGACCTTTTTCAAGTCATGGACTCCCTCTTCAGTACGCTACTAGGCCCAGATCAAGCGTCACACATTACTGTGGAGAGAGTGCACAGAGCATTGAAACCGAAGCCAGCGTCCCGAGATAACCCAAGAGATATAATCTGCGGTATTTTAAGTTTCAGAGACACCGAATTAATACTCCAAGCGGCTAGGAAGCAAGGAGAAGTGAAGCTTCAAGGAGTCCAGGTTCAAGTCTACCAAGATTTAGCCGCATCCACGCTGCAAAAACGGCGCTTACTGAAGCCCCTCACGGATCTCCTGCGGTCGTCCAAGGTCCCATACAGATGGCTCTTTCCATTTGGGATCTCAATTGCGGTAGGGAACCGCCGTTACACCGTTCGATCGCCTGAGGACTTACCACCTGTGTGGGAAGCACTCCAACAGCCTCCGGTC
This sequence comes from Bufo gargarizans, assembly GCF_014858855.1. Lineage (NCBI taxonomy): Eukaryota > Metazoa > Chordata > Amphibia > Anura > Bufonidae > Bufo > Bufo gargarizans. The sequence continues at coordinate 675,874,612 of NC_058080.1, forward strand.
GAGATTCCCTCCTGGTTACCCGTCTTGCCCGCGGAAGACCTACCACCGCTCCCCCAGGCGTCTGGATGGATGAAGCCAAAGCCCCAGAGATCCGGGAAGAATAAAAGAGCGTGGCCGCAGGGAGTCCCGGACTAAGGGTTCACTGTTAACGCACCTTTTTTTCTCCCTTAGCAGTGTAGCATTATTGGCACAGCCGTACTGTGTCCCTGTTAGCTGTTAACTACCCTTCCTGGGTTTATTATGCTTTTCAAATTATTCATGATAGCCAGTATCTCTGGCATTCTTTAGTTTTACTGGCATCTTGTTTTAGGCGAGGGCACATGCCCAGCTGAGTAGCTATGGTGCCTATTGCTACGCTCTGCCAATCTGCTGAGTATTGTGCCTTTCCTTCTTCAACAAAATGTTGGTCAGGATAGCTTTATTATAGCATTATTATAGCTTTATTATAGCATTATTATAGCTTTATAGCTTTATCATAGCTGTATTATATATACTACTGCACATGAGGTTTAGATGTGGGTTCTGGGCTGGTTGGGATACACATGGTTCTTACATGTGTAATTTTTTACCTCCCCCCCGGTCCAATAGACCGTACTTCTTTGCTATTACCTTTAAGTTATAGTTATTGTTTGAATTGGTTTTTTAACCTGTTTAGTACATCCAGGTGGTCTAGTAAGACAAGTGACCTAAATATGCAAAATGTTACTTTTATGAGATGGCTCCGTTAACTCTATGTTTTACCACCTTCAACGTACATGGTTGTAATGGCCCTAAAAAACGTAGTAGAGTGTTTCAGGTTCTCAGGAGAATTGGTGCGGATATAATACTCCTCCAGGAGACCCATTTCTCTCATTTGCATGTTCCTAACCTAGAGAATAGCCCCTTTAATGTGTTGTGTGGTACCACGCTACTTCCAGTAGTTCTGCGGCCAGAGGAGTCAGTATCGGCTTTAGGAGAGGCACCCCTTTTGTTTTCCAGTCCGCAGTGAAGGACCCGGAGGGGAGATACTTATTATTGAAGGGAGAGTTGGGACAAGTCACTGTCACAATATGTAATCTCTATGCACCAAATGTGAAGACGGTTGGATGGATGGCAGAAGTGCTGGACAAAATTGGTCCATTTGCTGCGGGTCTATTGATAATTGGAGGCGATCTTAATCTAACCCTGAACCCTTTACTTGACTCCTCTGCCCAGAAATCTGCCGTTTCATTCCGGGCTCTCAAAACAGTTCAGTCACGTCTTAGATCTTTGCATCTTAGTGATGTCTGGAGATCGGCGCATGGTGACAGGCGTGATTACACGTTTTATTCTAACCCTCACAACTCATACCAGAGGTTGGATTACCTATTTGTGCAGGATAAATACTTACCAGCTATTAAGTCCTCCACTCTCCACAACATCACGGTCTCTGACCATGCGCCGGTCTCCCTTGTCATCAGTTTTCCAGAATTGTGCAGTAGGGAGTGGACCTGGAGGCTGAATCACACCCTTTTGGATTCGCAATCTAGGGTCGATTCCATATCACAGAAGATACGGTCATACTTTGCTACCAACACAACACCCAATATGTCCCAGGCAATAATATGGGAGGCACATAAGGCGGTGATTAGGGGTGAATTTATTGCATTAGGGTCCCACATTAGCAAACTAAGAACGCGTAAAATGACTGACCTCTTATCTCGCATTGCTAGCCTAGAATCATCCCACAAACGGTCTGGTGCGCTTAGGGATCTGGAGGAGTTAAAGAACGTGAGACGAGAATTGCAGGAGCTGTTAAACATTAAAGCGTCTAAAGCCTATCTAAAAGTGAAACACAAGCATTACGTCCACGGAAATAGGGGTGGGAAAATTATGACCGCGCTTATTAAAAAACGAGAGGATCAGGTTTTCATTAAGCGCATGAAATCGCAAGCAGGATCGGTTAAGACTGACTCAAAGGACATATCAAAGATCTTTAGAGATTACTATCATAATCTATACAACCTCAGAGGGGAGGAACAAGAGGAGGTACGGATAGAGCGCAAAAGGGAGATTGAGAAATTCCTGCAGGCATTAAACCTTCCCACCCTGGACGATTCCTCCAAATCATCACTGTTAGCCCCCATTACACTAGCCGAGGTAAAAAGAGTCCTGAACTCAACTCCATCAGGTAAGAGCCCAGGCCCCGATGGGTTCACAGTGGCCTATTATAAGAAGTTTTTCTCGGAATTAGGTCCGCAACTTGTGGGTTTTTTCAACGCCCTTTTAAGTGGTTCCCATATAGCCAATCAGGCCCTAGAGGCACATATAATTGTGTTGCCTAAGCCGGGTAAAGATGTTGAGGTCCCCTCTAGCTACAGACCAATCTCTCTGCTAAACGCAGATGTCAAGTTATGGGCCAAAGTATTGGCCAATAGGCTATCCCCCCTACTCCCAGGGATCATATCCCCTGAACAATCAGGCTTTGTGGGGGGCAGGGAATGCAGAGACAGCACCTTCAGAGTTCTTCAAGCTCAACAATTTGCTTTAAAACAAGGGAAGAAGCTTGTGTTCCTTAGCACCGATGCCGAAAAGGCATTTGATAGAGTGGACTGGGACTTTATGGAAGCTACACTGCATAAATTCGGCCTCCCCCCCAATTTGTGGGGGCGGTGCTGTCTCTGTATTCTAACCCCTCCGCAAAGGTGCAGGTGAACGGTATTTTGTCACCCCCATTTAAGATCTTAAACGGGACACGCCAGGGATGCCCGCTTTCGCCCACTTTATTCATCCTGTGCTTAGAGACTTTTATACAGTCTTTGAGGCAAGACCCTGGGATACGGGGGCTCACAATAGGCAAGGACTTACATACAATCGCTGCATTCGCAGACGATATGCTTATATTACTGACCAATCCTGAAAAGGCATTCCCATCTCTCTTACGACAATTGGAAGTGTATGGAGCCCTTTCAAATTTTAAGATCAATCTCTCTAAGTGTACGGCAATGGGTATTAACACCTCTCATTCATCTATCATGAAAATGGAGAGGGACTTCCCGTTTGAGTGGAATAACTCCCATATAAAGTACCTAGGTATTGACATAACTAAAGACCCCAGCTTATTATTCCACCGCAACTACACGTCATTATTCGACAGTATCAAACAACAACTAGTTGATATAAAGATTCCTTTCTTATCCTGGCTGGGGAGGAAGAATTTACTGAAGACCTATGTACTTCCTAGAATACTATACACACTCCAGACCTTGCCCATACCCCTCCCTCAATCTTTCCTAGCAAAAATCCGACGTCTTTTCTCCTCTTTTGTGTGGGGGGGCGGTAGGCCCAGGCTAGCATATAGGATCCTCACCAAACCCATTTTTAAGGGAGGATTCGGTCTTCCTGATGTTGCAGCATATTATAGGGCTGTACAGCTTAGACTGCATTCTGAAATTTGCAACCCTCTGAATACAAAACTCGGTTGTAGGATAGCTAGGAATATACTAGGACCTAGAGGAATGGCAGCATTATGGGACCCAAAACTAGTGACGACACATGCCATAAGTAAAAGGGGACTAAATCCTCTGCAAGGGGTAATGGTCACTTGGTCAAAGATATCACCGCTCTTGCGTAGCTCCCCATGCATGTCTCCATACACTCCTATTTGCTACGTCCCGTATTTGGTTACTCAAGGATTTCAGGATGATTTAGGTTTATGGAAGGCATTGGGGAGTGTGGCAATTGGAGACATCCTGAAGAACAGGTTAATCCCCTCTGCTCAAAGTTTGTCAACGAGCTTTCCTCATATTCCTTGGTCGCCCACTCAATATTCCCAGTTCCATAAGATATGCACTCAATATTTGGCATGTACCCCTAGTAAACTAGACCCTACTTGGTATGATACGTGTCTAATTAGCCAGGGGATTGGGAAGGGAGTTATATCTAAGGTATACAATAAGTTACTGGAGGAAGAAAGCCATGTTAAACCTTGGTTTATTTCCCAATGGGAAAAAGACCTTAATACCACATTTGATGAGGGTATGGTGGATAAGATTCTTTGCCATTCACATGGATATTCTCGGTGCATTAGGATCCAAGAAAATGCATTTAAATTGGTAACTAGGTGGTATAATACGCCAGCAAAGTTGCATGCCATGGACCCCTCGCATACGGAACAATGCTGGAGATGTAAAGGTTCCAGTGGCACTTTGCTGCACATATGGTGGACCTGCCCCTCGATAAAGCTATACTGGGAGATGATTTCTAGGAACATATTGGAAATTATCCCTTCCTCTTCCTCACTGACCCCCTTAGTGGTCCTATTAAATCTCCCTAATGAGAAATTCATTCTTACCAAACACTCTCTATTATCTTCCCTTGTAGCTGCAGCTAAACTTTTGGTTCCAGTTCATTGGCTTACCAATAGAATTCCAACAATTATGGACTGGGTCAACAAAGTCCAGGAAATCCGCTTGTTAGAGGAGTTATCCAGTTGGGAATCTCTATCGCACGAAAAACACCTGCAGATATGGGCTCCATGGCTGCAATGGCAGGCTAGAAATCAAAATGCTTTGGTACTGGGAGAGACATCTGGTCCTACTAACAGTGATTAGTGTTTATTGTATTTATGTGCATTATGCATCTTACCACGAGAAGGTTTGTGATCAAGCTTCCGTGATAAGGGGCAGGAGGGGGATTTGCCCCTGACCGCCACTCCTATATACAGCATGTGATTTTGTTCACAAGAGGCTTTAATATTAGAAATGATAATAATAGCTTTTTGTTACCATAACCATACGACCACCAGTATTACAACCTATGTACTGTACTATTATGATAACATTATGTATGCTATAAACTTGTATTCCATCTTGTGCGCTATCCCGCGGGTCGCATTGTCTTACCCCTCTGAATGACTCTTATGGTATATACTGGACACTGGATGTAAGGTTCATGTTTTGTTAATGTTTTTCAAATATGTCATGCACCTTATCTTCGCTCTGTAAAGTGAGGAAAATCTTTAAATAAAGATTTGTTAAAAAAAAAAAGACTGACCCCGAATATAACAGACGGGAATCCTCCTTACAGACGGCTGTGGAGAGATTCCAGGGGCAGATTAAGGAGAGAAAGCACAGACAGTTCAATAAGGACCTCAGAGAGTTCAGAGAGAATAGAGCCTATCAGTTTGAAAAACCACAAAATCAACCTGAAACTGATATCTCATCCTCTGAACAGGAATTCTTGGACTGTGAGGTTTCCAGCAACAGGGGGAGGTATAACACGAGACGAGGACAAAGGGGAAGGGGTCGAGGAAATTCAAATAAAAATAAAAAATGGCCGAGATCGACTGGTCAGAGAGGGAGAGAAGGCGAATATCCCTCAGCTTCTGGACCCACCTCCTCTTCCTCCTTGCCTACCCCGGTACTAGCCACCCAGGGGGATTTTTTAGCAAGGGGCGGCCCCTATCAGCTGCAGGACCGCCCTTAACACAGCTGGGCACGGGGACTGACCAATTACAGATTGTGAATTTATCCCCCCGCGTCTTTAGTGCAGCAGAAGAATCTCTACTTCGGCGGGGGCTCTCCTTTGTACCCACCACAAGATTTGATCCCTTCCCTTCTCTCCCCCCCTCTCTTATCTCTCCCATCTATTCATAGATCCACTGCCAATTTATTTTACCTAGGTTAGATCTATATACTGGTGTTCCATTTCAACATAGGGATATCCTACTCTAGTCCTGTTGAAACCATTTTTATCATGACAATATTTGCTCTCCACTCCTGTAACGCTGCTGATGCCCACGGACTTGTAAGCACACTATGGACTTCTGTTTACATGAACATTATATCCCTTAACATGCTCTCATTGGAGATGGGACCGGATCACATCACCTGCACCAAGGACATGTCTGACCACTGATCGATTGGTGGACAAAATTACAGAATCCTCTGGACTTGAATTATTGCTTTATACCTATGTGCCACATTCCATGTCACTTGCCATGGCACATTATATAAATATGTATATATAAGATGTGTTTATATTATTTACTTTATTTTTCTTTCTTTTCCTTTTTTGCTGTAGTCTGATGAAGGCTAATGTATGGCCGAAACGTCATGAATTATACACAGCTGCATATGTCTATTAAAAGATTCCTTTTTGCAACGCTATTTGCTGGAGTTTTTATATTATTGTTGAAACGGGGTGGGAACCCGACTTCCAGCGGCAAACGGACGGCAGAGTGCCACAAAGTTTTGCTTATACATTTACCCCCGAAGAAGCCATACTTTCACAATCTGTCTGGGGAGGAGATGGAGGCACTACTCAATTTAGAGAAAGATACCTCGATTATAGTAAAACCGGTAGATAAAGGGGGAAATTTGGTAGTGATGGGACATGCACAATACAGAGATATGTGTAAACAATTGTTGAACGACAAGAATTTCTATCGCATATTACCCTCTGACCCCACGGAATCTTTCCTGAGAGACCTCACACTCATACTTAAGGATGGCCTGTCTAACCTCGTGATCAGTGATGCCGAATATCGTTTTTTACTCCCTACTAAACCCCAGACAGCAACATTCTATGGGTTACCAAAAATCCACAAGGGAACTTCCCCTCTGAAAGGCCGGCCCATTGTTTCAGGGGTGGGGTCCATAATTCAGAATAGTGGTATTTATATCGACAGTGTACTTAAAGGCTTTGTGTCCTCCCTTCCATCCTACACAAGAGACACGATGGATTTTTTGCACAAAATAGAAGCGCTGAACATCGACCCATCGTGGTCTTATGGTAGTGTGGACGTGGAATCACTTTATAGTTCAATTCCCCACGAGAAAGGCCTTATGGCCACACATGCGTTCCTTAAAACAAGGGCAGTTAGCCACAGGGTACATAACTCCTTTGTGATTACCCTTCTTGAATTTGTACTCACCCACAACTTTTTTCTTTTTGATGGGCAATTCTTCCACCAGCTCAGGGGGACCGCTATGGGTAGTTCATGTGCCCCGACTTATGAAAATCTCCTCCTGGGCTGGTGGGAGGATCAAGTGGTCTTTCCGGACATACATACGTGGTGGGGTGACAAGATCGTCTTCTGGACCAGATATATTGACGATGTGTTCATTATCTGGAACGGTAGTTCAGACGAATTTGACCTATTCATTAAGGCCCTAAACATCAATGAACTGGGACTATCTTTTACATCTGAGTTTCACCCAGAATCCCTAACATTTCTGGATGTGAGGGTCACTAAAACCGGGGACGGTCTTGTCACCTCCACGTTTAGGAAGGCCACTGCCACCAATAGCTTATTACATTGGGACAGTCATCACCCAGTGAGTCTCAAGAAGGGTATTCCCCGCGGACAGTATTTGCGGATAAAAAGGAACTGCTCGGATCGCGAGAGCTTTCACTGTGATTCTAGAAAATTTCAAAGGAGATTTTCCTCTAGGGGCTACCCACAACACATCCTTGGGACTGCTTTCCAGATTGCATCCCTCTGCGAGCGTAATACCCTGTTGATACCCAGACAGCCGAAAGGGAATGATGAGGTCATAAGAATTATTTCTACTTTTGACACTATGAATCAGGAGGTGAGGGAGGTTATCACCAAGTACTGGCCTATTCTGTTAATGGACCCCGATGTATCGGACAGGCTTCCCCCTCGCCCCGGCATTACGTTTAGGAGGGGCAGATGTCTCCGCGACAGATTGGTGCATAGTCACTATTCGGGACCGACTCCCAAGGGAAGGTGGCTGGATCCGAGGCCACTGGGCACGTTCCGTTGTGGAACCTGTATGGCGTGTAAAAATATTAATAACACAAAAACAAATATATGCTCAGTCACGGGGAAAATATATGATATTCGCGACTTTATTAACTGCCGGAGCGAGGGGGTGGTCTATCTGGCTCAATGCGCATGCCCTAAGGACTATGTGGGCAAAACCTTTAGAGAATTTCGTAAGCGCATACTTGAACATCTCAATGATATTAAAAACAAGAAAGACACCTCACTTGCGAACCACATGTGGGAAGCTCATGGTGGTGATCCGAGAACTCTTCGCTTCTCCGGACTGGAACTGGTCAGACGTTCACCCAGGGGGGGCGACTGGGACCGCAGGATCCTCCAGAAGGAGTCGGGATGGATCTTCCGGTTCCAGTCGCAATCCCCAGCAGGTTTGAATGAGCAACTTACCTTCTCCTGTTTTTTATAATATTTCCGGTTCCTGGTACTCCTGTTTCCGATTTACCCGTTACTTCATCCTCTTTGGACAAAAACTAAAAGCTTATCGACATGTGAAGTGTTAATATACAGAATTTAGGACTCTTATACATTTGAATAGTCCTCACATCACCTATCCCTGCGTATCGATGCATTGAAATATACGTTATTTACAAACAGCATGCAACTCGACACCACTCGCACCCAAGCCTCAATCCATCTACCAGTGGCAGAAACATCCCTCCCCCTTAGCTCATGTAGGGCCCCTCATGTATGTTCTTAACCTTCCATCTGAATTGGCTAGGAATATTTTTATAAGTCCTCCTCCGCATGATTATGGCCTCTCATATACACTTTGATTCATTGTTATGAATTATTTTGGTTATCAGCACACCCATATGACTTAAATTGCATTCCTCTATTAGTCCATCCAGTTATTTTATATTTTAAAAGGATGGCCTGGTACTTCTGCGACATGTGAACATTCTTACTATTGAATTGAGGCTGTGGGAGCGCTGATCCGATGTTGGAACGCATAACCACGCCCCCTGTGAGCCGCTATGGAACGCATGATCCCGGGCCCGCAGCACACTGATGACGTAGGCGGGCGGTGATTGGCTGCTGTGGGTGGAACGCACGGCCATCTTGGTTTTCTCGGCGTGCGTTCCAGCCACGATCTAGAACCAACAATTACTATTGAAGCGGTTAGTAGAGGCTTTAGTTAATATTAATAATACATTAACCACTGCCTGCCCAGCTTGCCACCGGTCTTATAGTGGGACACTCCTAGGACCTTTTATAATTCTCTCTAGGTGTGAGGTCACATGAGCCTTTGGGGGGAAGGTGATTGGTGCAGGACTAGGGAGGACCACCCCCACCTGTAAGGTATAAGTAGTCGGTGTGTTGACCTGCAAATTGGAGCATCATCTTTTCAGCCCCCTGGAGCACCCCTGACTGTGGATCACTGGTTGGCGAGACCCTCATGACCGGATAAGTATATTACCATCATTTGACATTTTTTATATCTTGCCCGCTCATTTATTATCTGTATGGTCTCTAAGAAGAAGGAAGTTAAGCAGGCACACTCTATTTGGGTTCTAATAAATATTTATTTTGAATTAATAATCAGTATTTATTTTAAATTAATAATCAGATGTTGGGTAATTGTGGTTATAAGAGTACTGTATGGGTATTATCACTCTGTGGTGAATATCCTGAAAACAAAGTAGCATAAAAAGTTTTTCAATATAATAGAGTTCTGATAAAAAATGGTCTAAAATAAAAATAAAAATAAAAATGATGCAATAAAAACGGCTGCAATAAAAAGGACAGCTGTAATAAGAAAGGTTGGAATGAACGATATGTCTGTTACGTCTTTCAAGTGCTATTTTCTTTATCACAGTGGCTGCTGTTCAAAGGGTAAAAACAAACCAAGTATAGTTGATACGGATATCCCGGGTAATATATTGTTCTTTTGTGGAGACAGTTCATCAATAGGTAGTGATGCCGCTTAATCCAGGGTATCAATATTTTTCTATGTCATTACCATGTAGATATAGTTGCGGTACAGGCTGTAGAGGGGAGCGGTGCTCTGTGCCTCGGTGCGGCGTCCCGCACTGTCTCTGGCCACAGAGATCACTTACCCTTCCTGGCGCTGGTACTGTTTTCTTCTACTCCTGGTCGGCACTTCCTGGGAGGCTGTGTGTTCAGTAGCGTCCCTCGTGTTGCCTTGGATGCTGGGGGCGTGGTTCGCGCGTCTTGGTGAATTACGTCAGTGGCCCGTAGTAGCGATCCTGTTCAGCGCTTGAATTTTCTGCTTCTCCTGCTCTGATTCAGAGTCGCAATTAGTGTGATGATCCCCGGCTGCTTAAACGCGTTTCGGGACTTAGTCCCTTCATCAGTAAGTGGAGGATCATAGTCCATGTTGTGGTATTTATAGGGTGGCAGTGATTGACTCCTTTATTGGCTAATTCACTGAATAGGGTTCATTTATTCATTAATTGCTTTCATGCCCATCTTTTTCAGCTTATTTGGTTAAAGTTAGAGCGGTGTGAGAGATATTAATCTATATAATCACATATATAGACATATATATATATATATATATGTGTATATCTAATGTTTTTTTAGATGCGTAAAATGCAATAACTGCCGGACAACATCATTTCCAAAGAAAACCACCTGTGTTACATCTAAAATAAATTCCCACAAACAAGAAATCAAAGAATTCCTGACATGCAGTTCAACAGAAGTGATATATGCCCTAGAATGTCCAGCTGTGGTGGGAAGCAGGAAAAAAATCTGAATGGTGAAATTATAAAAAAAAAATACAAAAACAGTTCCGCCAGAGTTTTATGGTTTTTGTTTACACCATTTCTTATGCGGTAAAACTGACCTGTTAATTTTATTCTCCAGGTCAGTGCAATTATAATGATACCACATATGTGTAGTTTTTCTTGCATTTTAATACAGATTTAAAAAAAAAAAACTTTGGAAAAGAACAGATTTTTTTCTTTGCATTGCTATATTCTGACCCTCATAACTGTTTTATTTTCATGTGTATGGAGCTGTCTGAGGGCTCATTTGGGCAATCTGTACTTTTCATTGATACCATGTTGCGGTGTATATGACTTTTTGATCACATTTTATCAATTTGTTGTGGTAGGTGAAGCTACCAAAAAACTGCGGATCGGCCATTTTGACTTTTTTCCATTTCGCCATTTGCCATATGTATTTTATATTGTAACAGTACTTGTGTTTTTACACACGGCGATGCCTAAAATGTTAATATTTTTTAATATGAATCTATTTTAATTTTGGGGAATATGGTGTGATTTGAGTATATTTATATAACCAATCAGACCCCAATGTTAATCAGACCTCAGCTGACAGCCCCAATCAGACCCCCAATGTTAATAAGACCCTAATCAGACCTCAGATCAGACCCCCAATCAGACCTCAGCTCAGACCCCAATGTAAATAACCCCCAATCAGACCTCAGATAAGAGCCCCATGCCTCTCATAAGCCCATATGCCTCTCATCACCCCAATATCAACCCACATGCCTCTCATCACCCCCATATCAGCCCACATGCCTCTCATCAGCCCACATATCAGCCCCTATGCCTCTCATAAGCCCGCATTATCAGCCATTATGCCTCTCATTACCCCCATTGTCTGAGATCAGCCCCCAGCAGCCTCATGTTTTATGAAAAAAACACTTACCTCTCCTGCTCCATCTACAAATGCTGTCAGAATGAGAACATGTATCCAGCCTTGTTACCACTGTGCAGGCTGGTGGTGGTGGTGTAATGGTATGGGGGATGTTTTCTGGGCACACTTTAGGCCCCTTAGTGCCAATTGGCCATCGTTTAAATGCCATGGGCTACCTGAGCATTGTTTCTGACCATGTCCATCCCTTCATGACCACCATGTACCCATCCTCTGATGGCTACTTCCAGCAGGATAATGCACCATGTCCCAAAGCTCAAATCATTTCAAATTGGTTTCTTGAACATGACAATGAGTTCACTGTACTAAAATGGCCCCCACAGTCACCAGATCTCAACTCAATAGAGCATCTTTGGGATGTGGTGGAACGGGGGCTTTGTGCCCTGGATGTGTATCCCTCAAATCTCCATCAACTGCAAGATGCTATCCTATCAATATGGGCCAACATTTCTAAAGAATGCTATCAACACCTTGTTGAATCAATGCCACGTAGAATTAAGGCAGTTCTGAAGGCAAAAGGGGGTCCAACACCGTATTAGTATGGTGTTCCTAATAATTCTTTAGGTGAGTGTATATATAAAGTATATATATATATATATATATATACAGTGCTGCCCATAATTATTCATACCCCTGGCAAATTTTGACTTAAAGTTATTTTTATTCGACCAGCAAGTAATTTTTTGACGGGAAATGACATAGGTGTCTCCCAAAAGATAATAAGACGATGTACAATAGGCGTTATTGTGGAAAAAATAACATTTCTTAGCTTTTATTTGCATTTGTCTAAAATTATTCATACCCGTCTCAATAATCAATAGAAAGCCTTTATTGGCTATTACAGCAATCAAACACTTCATATAATTGCAGACCAGCTTTTTGCATGTCTCCACAGGTATTTTTGCCCATTCATCTTTAGCAATGAGCTCAAAATCTTTCAGGTTGGAGGGTCTACTTGCCATCACCCTGATCTTTAGCTCCTTCCACAGATTCTCAATTGGTTTCAAGTCTGGACTCTGGCTGGGCCACTCCAAAACGTTAATGTTGTTGTCTGCTAACCATTTCTTCACCACTTTTGCTGTGTGTTTTGGCTCATTGTCATGCTGAAATGTCCACTGGTGCCCAAGGCCAAGCTTTTCTGCAGACTGCCTGATGTCGTTGAGAATCCTCATGTATTTCTCTTTTTTCATGGTGCCGTTCACTGTGATTGGGTTCCCTGGTCCATTGGCTGAAAAACACCCCCAAAGCATTAGGTTCCCACCACCATGTTTGACAGTGGGGATGGTGTTCTTTGGGTTGAAGGCTTCTCCTTTTTTACGCCAAATGAAGGAAACATCATTGTGACCAAACAATTAAATTTTTGTTTCATCTGACCATAACACAGAAGACCAAAAGTCTTCTTCTTTGTCCAGTTGAGCTTTTGCAAAGGCCAAGCGAGCTTTTGTGTGCCTTACCTAGAGAAGTGGCGTCCTCCTTGGTCTGCATTGTGCAGTGTCTGTTGGATTGTTATCCTTGAGACATTGCCACCAGCAGAGCCCAGATTCACCAGGATAGCCTTGGTGGTGATCCTTGGATTTTTTTCACCTCTCTAACTATCCTCCTGGCCAGCACAGGTGTCACTTTTGGCTTCCAACCACGTCCTCTGAGATTTTCCACAGTGCGGAACATCTTGTATTTTTTGCTCAAATGTAAATAAAAGCTGAGAAATAATTTTTTTCCTACAATAATGCCTCTTGCACATAGTCTTATTATCATTTGGGAGACACCTATGTTATTTCCCGTCCAAAAATTACTTGCTGGTTGAATAAAAGTAACTTTAAGGGTACTTTCACACTAGCGTTAGTGTGATCCGGCAGGCAGTTCCATCATCGGAGCTGCCTGACGAATCCGACGATCAGTGTGACAACTGACAGCATTTGTAGATGGAGCAGGAGAGGTAAGTGTTTTTTTCATAAAACATGAGGCTGCTGGGGGCTGATCTCAGACAATGGGGGTGATGAGAGGCATAATGGCTGATAATGGGGGCTGATGAGAGGCATAGGGGCTGATATGTGGGCTGATGAGAGGCATGTGGGCTGATATGGGGGTGATGAGAGGCATGTGGGTTGATATTGGGGTGATGAGAGGCATATGGGCTTATGAGAGGCATGGGGCTCTTATCTGAGGTCTGATTGGGGGTTATTTACATTGGGGTCTGAGCTGAGGTCTGATTGGGGGTCTGATCTGAGGTCTGATTAGGGTCTTATTAACATTGGGGGTCTGATTGGGGCTGTCAGCTGAGGTCTGATTAACATTGGGGTCTGATTGGTGGTCTGACCTGAGGTTTAATGAAAAATATTTTTTTCTTATTGTCCTCCTCTAAAACCTAGGTGTGTCTTATGGGCCGGTGCATCTTATAGGGCGAAAAATAAGGTGTGTGTACATATATATATATATATATATATATATATACAGTACAGACCAAAAGTTTGGACACACCTTCTCATTCAAAGAGTTTTCTTTATTTTCATGACTATGAAAATTGTAGATTCACACTGAAGGCATCAAAACGATGAATTAACACATGTGGAATTGCCGTATATACTCGAGTATAAGCCGACCCGAATATAAGCCGAGGCCCCTAATTTTACCCCCAAAAAATGGGAAAAATTATTGACTCGAGTATAAGACTAGGGTGGGAAATGCAGCATATGTGGGGGATCTGTGGAGGACGCTGTTATGGGGGATCTGTGGAGGACAGTGTTATGGGGGATCTGTGGAGGACGCTGTTATGGGGATCTGTGGAGGACGCTGTTATGGGGGATCTGTGGAGGACGCTGTTATGGGGGATCTGTGGAGGACGCTGTTATGGGGGATCTGTGGAGGACGCTGTTATGGGGGATCTGTGGAGGACGCTGTTATGGGGGATCTGTGGAGGACGCTGTTATGGGGGATCTGTGGAGGACGCTGTTATGGGGGATCTGTGGAGGACGCTGTTATGGGGGATCTGTGGAGGATGCTGTTATGAGGGATCTGTGGAGGACAGTGTTATGGGGGATCTGTGGAGGACACTTAGGGGGGACCTGTGGATGGCACTGTTATGGGGTGGATCTGTGGAGTACGCTGTTATAGGGGATGTGTGCTATGACACATAGGGCCATGAGGGGGGCCAGCATAAGACATATAGCATCTTATGCTGGTCCCCCTCATGGCCCTATGTGTCCCCTCATGTGTCCTAAACTGCGCACATACGGTAACTGTCTTTGTGTGTAAAGTATTTTACTAGTGTGTGAAACAATCTCTCTCCTATTGATAACAGGTCCGGCCTCTGTACTCACTGAAACGATGAATGCACTACAGCGAGCGGGAGCTGGCTGGCCGTCGCGAGACTGACGTCACTTAGTAACGCTCCTCCCACTTCAGGCCGGGCCGCTCGCTGCAGTGGCATTTTCGGGTCGGCCAAATCGAGACTAGAGTATAAGACGAGGGGGCTTTTTGAGCACAAAAATATGTGCCAAAAAACTCGTCTTATACTCGAGTATATACGGTATATACATAACAAAAAAGTGTGAAACTGAAAATATGTCATATTCTCGGTTCTTCAAAGTAGCCACCTTTTGCTTTGATTACTGCTTTGCACACTCTTGGCATTCTCTTGATGAGCTTCAAGAGGTAGTCACCTGAAATGGTTTTCACTTCACAGGTGTGCCCTGTCAGGTTTAATAAGTGGGATTTCTTGCCTTATAAATGGGGTTGGCACCATCAGTTGCGTTGTGGAGAAGTCAGGTGGATACACAGCTGATAGTCCTACTGAATAGACTGTTAGAATTTGTATTATGGCAAGAAAAAAGCAGCTAAGTAAAGAAAAACGAGTGGCCATCATTACTTTAAGAAATGAAGGTCAGTCAGTCCAAAAAATTGGGAAAACTTTGAAAGTGTCCCCAAGTGCAGTCACAAAAACCATCAAGCGTTACAAAGAAACTGGCTCACATGCGGACCGCCCCAGGAAAGGAAGACCAAGAGTCACCTCTGCTGCGGAGGATAAGTTCATCCGAGTCACCAGCCTCAGAAATCGCAGGTTAACAGCAGCTCAAAATAGAGACCAGGTCAATGCCACACAGAGTTCTAGCAGCAGACACATCTCTAGAACAAATGTTAAGAGGAGACTGTGTGAATCAGGCCTTCATGGTAGAATATCTGCTAGGAAACCACTGCTAAGGACAGGCAACAAGCAGAAGATACGTGTTTGGGCTAAAGAACACAAGGAATGGACATTAGACCAGTGGAAATCTGTGCTTTGGTCTGATGAGTCCAAATTTGAGATCTTTGGTTCCAACCACCGTGTCTTTGTGCGACGCAGAAAAGGTGAACGGATGGACTCTACATGCCTGGTTCCCACCGTGAAGCATGGAGGAGGAGGTGTGATGGTGTGGGGGTGCTTTGCTGGTGACACTGTTGGGGATTTATTAAAAATTGAAGGCATACTGAACCAGCATTGCTACCACAGCATCTTGCAGCGGCATGCTATTCCATCCGGTTTGCGTTTAGTTGGACCATCATTTATTTTTCAACAGGACAATGACCCCAAACACACCTCCAGGCTGTGTAAGGGCTATTTGACCATGAAGGAGACTGATGGGGTGCTGCGCCAGATGACCTGGCCTCCACAGTCACCGGACCTGAACCCAATCGAGATGGTTTGGGGTGAGCTGGACCGCAGAGTAAAGGCAAAAGGGCCAACAAATGCTAAGCATCTCTGGGAACTCCTTCAAGACTGTTGGAAGACCATTTCAGGTGACTACTTCTTGAAGCTCATCAAGAGAATGCCAAGAGTGTGCAAAGCAGTAATCAAAGCAAAAGGTGGCTACTTTGAAGAACCTATAATATGACATATTTTCAGTTATTTCACACTGTTTTGTTATGTATATAATTCCACATGTGTTAATTCATAGTTTTGATGCCTTCAGTGTGAATCTACAATTTTCATAGTCATGAAAATAAAGAAAACTCTTTGAATGAGAAGGTGTGTCCAAACTTTTGGTCTGTACTGTATATATATGGTAACGGAATCCATAACGCAATTCACCTTTCACCAGTATAGGAAGCGTGAATGAGCAAATTTCAGGTTATGAAATTCGTTCACACTTCCTTGCT
This sequence comes from Bufo gargarizans, assembly GCF_014858855.1. Classification (NCBI taxonomy): domain Eukaryota; kingdom Metazoa; phylum Chordata; class Amphibia; order Anura; family Bufonidae; genus Bufo; species Bufo gargarizans. The sequence goes on from NC_058080.1 coordinate 675,891,161, forward strand.
TTTAGAGGCATTCCGTTATTTATTCCGTCTTAATAGAAGTCTATGGGCTGCAAAACGGATCCGTCCCGTTTCCGTTATGCAGGAGAGGACTCTCCTCATCTCTATTTGCCTTTATCATAATTGTACTGACCCACAGAATAAAGTTGTTACTTATACCACACAGTAAACACTGTAAATAATTTCCCAAAAATGATGTTAAAAGTCGATTTGTTTTTTTAATCTTTCCCCCTAAAAATAAAATAATAAGTTATTTAATAAACTATATGTACCCCAAAATGGTTCCCAAAAAATTACAACTTATCCCCCCCAAAAAATAGAAAAATAAACTGTTATAGAAGAAAATATAAAAAATCCCAATTTTTTTTTTTATATGTTTTATTTTCAAAAAGATAAATAGGTATCAACAATCTTTCATTTCAATATCACCCAACAACAGAATATAAATGCAATAATGAAATCTCCTCATTTTATACTTAAATTCCCCCCCCTCTCCCTCCCTCCACCCCCCGTTTCTTTCCGCGGAGTCACTGTATCTACACCGGCTATCATTATTTCCAGTTACCCCAAATCCGCAGCCAAGCTGCCTTTTTTCCAACAGTTTGAGCTAAAATGTATTCATACTGCCTAACCCTATTCATCCGTTCCATCCACTCCTCAAAATTGGGGTATTTTATAGTGCCCCAATATTTAACGATTATTATTTTGGCCAGTGCGGTGCCCCGGAGCCAAAGTCTGTGCTCAGTTTTATTTTTATCTGTCTCTGGAAATGTACCCAGGATAGCAAAATCAGTGCAAGCTTGATACTTCATAGCGGAGCTATCCTGCAATTTCCGAAATATTCGGATCCAATACTGATTTATCCCTGGGCATTCCCACAGCAGATGTTTATAATCTCCCCCATCTTTACCACATTTGTAGCAGTTCTGTTTCCTGTCTTTATAAATAATATGGAGTAATGCTGGTGCATAATAGAGACGATGTATGATTTTCAGAAGGATCCATGCTTGAGCGGGTGAAACAGTCGATTTTTTTATATTTCTATACACTGTGTTCCACGGGATGGGTTCCCCTTTTTGTAAATCTCTTTCCCATTTAGCCTCACCCCTAAAAGTAATCCTATTTGTGTATTCGTATTTTAATTTAGCATAAATATGTGATATAGAAGTATTGACCGTCATATCTTGACAGACATCTAAAAAAGTGTTCTTTACGATATTCAAATAGTTCTTATTCTCCGTGTAGTATATAGCGTGACGGAGTTGTTCATATCGAAATTTATCAATAAATCCTAATTCAGTGTCTAGTAAAATTTTATTTAAGGGCTTAATTTGTCCTTTATCAAAAACTTGTGCAATTAAGTATATCCTATGTTTTTCCCAATATTCAGCGTCACCCAGTTGCATAACTTGTGGTAAGTTTACATTCCCCCACAGTGGGGTGTAATGGACTGCTTCAAAAACACCCACCATATCTCTAACTTGTTGCCAAATATATCCAAGCATTCTACTAAACGGGTTTGTTATTGTTTTCTGCTTAAAAATACCAGTTTCAAGAATGTGAAATTGATCCTCCCGGGGTCTACCCTGCTCCCCACAGAGAGATCGAATGCATTTATTCCTTCGATTCCTCACACACCATCTCAGTTGGGCAGCAAGGTAGTATCCTTTCAGAAAAGGGATGGATATTCCACCCTCCTCTTTATACAGATATTGTATCTTAATTCTGACCCTTTTGCGGCCCCATATCAATTCGTTAAAGAGGGTCTCTAATTTATTGAAAAATGTATCTTCTATCGTGATTGGGCTAGCGTTGAATACATATAGTAACATTGGTAACAGTGTCATTTTTGTAAGAGCTATACGGTTAATTTGTGATAAAGGAAATTTTAGCCATACTCTAATTTTTTCCTTAACTCTGTCTATTATTGGGAGTATATTCAATTTCGTATAGTGTTCCAATTTGGTCCCTATCTGGATGCCCAGATAGAGTAGGGAATCTGCTGGGGTCAGTATACTAACCCGGAAATTATGGCCCATTAATTCGGACCCTGGATACCGGGTTTTGATACAGAATGCGGACCCATCTGGAAAAATATTCCCCTATTTTAACCCGCGACATCACTCTCCAAAGGAAGGGCCACTCCACCCTGTCGAAAGCCTTAGCGGCATCCAACGACAGGATGGAGCAGTCCCCCTCATCCTCCATCTGAATATTCAAAAAAGCCCTCCTTACGTTATCCTGTATGTTCCTTTTGGGAATAAACCCGGTTTGGTCTGCATGCACGACTTTGTGGATAACTGTTTTTAATCTGTTGGCTAACAATTTGGCAAGAATTTTATAATCTGTGTTCAACAGAGAAATGGGGCGATAGGATGTAACTGACAGCGGGTCTTTCCCTCTTTTGGGGATTAATGTGATGGTTGCTTCCATCCATGAGGGTGGTAAGGATCCCATTATCCAAGATTGATTTAATACCTCCAGCATTTGGGGAAGGATAACACCCTCATGTTTCCGATATAGTTCGAATGGGAAGCCGTCCACCCCTGGGGACGTATTACCCCTGATTGATTGCAGCGTGGTCTGCAGCTCGGATAATTGAATTGGCCTATTCAGCCAATCAATATCTTGTTGGTCAAATTCGGGGATCTTAATATTATCTAAATATTGGTCCATTTTTCCCCCCTGATTTTTTGGCCCGGCTTGATATAACGTCGCAAAATATCGAGTAAATTCCTTTAAAATGTCATCTGGATCTCTTAGAATGTTTCCTGCCTCTGTCCTAATTCCAATGATGTTATTACTCCCTCTTTGATTTTGTACTATCATGGATAACAGTCTGCTTGGTTTGCCGGACTCGCTAAAGCTTCTCAACCCTGAAAAAAACATTTTGTTTTGTGCTTTATTATAAAGATATTGTTTATATTCCTCTTGTACTTTTTTAAATTGAAGTTGTCTCTCTGAGGTGTTTACATTGGTACTCTCATTCATCATCTGATTGAGCTTCCCTTCTATTTCTTTTTGAGTTTGGGAAAACGTTTTTCTGTTTCCTAATTTCGTGTGAATATATACCCCGAAGGTATGCCTTAAGCGAGTCCCAGACCATATGAATATGTGTTGAGTGGATATTGTTGCTCCAAAAGAACCTTATTTCTTCATTAATCTTATCCAGATCCCTTATTAATGTCATCCAGTGGGGGTTAAGTTTAAAAATTCTGTTTAAATTTTGTTTATTAGGACTATCCAGTGTTACCGGAACCGGGCTATGGTCAGAGACCCCATGATCCTCATAATTCATTTTTTAAATCTTATTAATGAGCCCAGGGCTGGCGAGGGCCAGATCAACTCGAGACATAGACCTATATGTATTGCTGAAACATGAAAAAACTCGCTTATCTCCATAGAGAGATCTCCATATATCAACCAATGCCATCTCTTTACATATTCTGGATAATACCGTACTTGGATCAGAATTAACTTCATGATTAGTTACAGTGGAGATCCTATCTTTTTTTATGTCCATGACCGAGTTGAAGTCGCCCATCACCAGCACCGGGCACTCCTCCCGTGCTGCAATGTATTCCATCAATTTACATAATACCGTTGTTGTAAAAGGGGGTGGAATATATAGAAAAGCCATAATTCTCCTCTGCCCCTGCCAATTACAGTACAAAAAGATATACCGGCCCTCTTGATCAATTAACTGTTCTATTGGGTCATAGTCTACCTGTCTATGGATATAGACACTGATTCCCCTAGAGTATGTAGAGTAGCAGGAATGATATTCATGAGATGCCCATCTCCTTCCACCCAGCGCCGCTACTTTTTCAACTGTAAGGTGAGTTTCTAACAAGGCCACTACTGCTGGTAAGTGTCTGGAAACCAAATCAAACACTACACATCTCTTAATTTTATCTGCGAAACCGCAGATAAAAGTCAATATTCTAGACATTTTTTAGTGGTGAGATAGCACTGGGTGGAGGAGAATGGCCCCCCAACTATGTATATTTAAAACCCCAACAGTTCCCAGCGGAAAGAAACCCCACCCCCCCCCCCACCCCCCAGTCCCATTCTGACCCGCGAGTCGCAAACTGCGGCTCATAGGTCTCTAACTGTAGGCTATCCCCCCCTCCCCACCGACAACCCCCCCCGGCTCCCCCCCACCGCAGCCATGAACAGATTATTTAATGCCCTGAGCGTCCATCCAATCAGCTACATCACTTGGGTTGGAGAAGAATTGAACGGTTTCTTTATAGATAACCCATAGTTTCGCAGGGTACATCATGGAGTATTTTAATTGAGCTTGTATCAGTCTCTTTTTAACGTCTTTATATTCTCTTCTTTTATCTTGCGTGACTTTGGAAAAGTCCGGGTATATCTCTATGTTAGCGTCATTGTATTTCACCGTTTGTATCTCTCTTTTCCACCTAAGGATATTATCCCAATCCCTTGAAGAGGTCATTTTAACTAATATGGGCCTTGGTGCTAGCCCTGGTGGAGGTTTTCTTGTTGGAATGCGGTGTGCTCTCTCCACTATAGGTGTTACGTCCGCTCCTATGCCTGTTACATTGTTTGAAAACCATTTTTGTATAAAGCTTATGGGATCATCTGTTTCTGCTCCTTCCGGGAATCCCACTAATTTAAGATTGTCTCTCCGGGATCTGTCCTCCAAATCCGCCATTTTTTCCTTCAGAGCCTTATTGTCACTTTCTACTGTTGCTATCCTTTTTTTAATCTGCCTGGATTCTTTTTGCAATTCTGTAGTGAGGGTCTCATACTCTTTAATACGTTGCCTCATTTTATTTAAGTCATCCCGTATTACCGAAATGTCGGACTGCACTGCTGCCACTGTTATCGTCAACGTACTTAATGATTGATTAGTTGTTTTAACGGCTTCCAGTATACCCGCTAGTTTGTGGTCTATATTACTCATCTGATTATCAGCTTCCATTACATGATTTCCTCCTGCCTTCTTTAGCGAGATTTCACTCTCTTCATCGTCCCCCATCTGTGATATTAGTTTCTGGTTACCCCTTGTCTTGGTTAATGGAGGTGGGGATTTGAGGTATTTATCAAGCTTCGTTCTTACCGCTCCCCCTTTGGGTGAGGTGGTTCCAATAGACTTTCTATTTTGTAATTTGGGGGCCATTTTTTATTTTTTTTAAATATAATTATTATTTTATTTATTTTTTTATATAATTTTCCTTCCCCTTTCCACCTTTTACACGTTTACTTCGGCGACACTGTTATACGCTATTATATGAAACACAGTATTGCTATGCACACAGTCAGAGGCGTTTTATAACACCCAGGCAGAGTAAATAAATCCGGAGGTCTTATAAGTAGAGCATATAGAGTCCCAATATCCTAAAAAGGTCTCCAGAAGTATGAGGTTTTCACCCCTAAGCGATGCAGCACAGTATCCCGTAGCGGGGTATCAGCAACGTTAATATACACTGATGTGCCTAGTGTATCATCCAAAGCGAGCCGTTTAATCACAGCTGTTATCACAGCGGTCTCACAGAGGGATCGCGTAGGCCCACTCAAAAAAACGGCCAACACCACATCAGGAGATAAAAAGAAGGGAGTGAGAACCTCTCCAAGCCGGACCGTACCCCTCTCTTCAGGGCCCCTCAGAGAACCGGGCAAATAACCACACACATAGGGCACTAAAAGTCAAACGGCAAGTCCTTGCGAGCGGCGCCAGGCAAAATGGGGCTCCCCAGAGTGGCAACACACCGGGGGCCGTCTACTCACACCTCTCCGCGACTACCGGATTCGGGGCACAACGTAAGTCCTCCAGTTCAGTTCAGAGCAGGCACCGATGGATCCACCTGGAACGATGAGGACCTCTGATAGGGACCCCGGACAACCAGCCCCCGACGCCGGCACAGCGAGGAAGGCAGCAACACTCTGAAGTGTAGGGAGACCCCGGACATCTAGCCTCCGACTCCGGCACAGCGGAGTGAACAACAGCGCTCCAGGATAAAGGAGGAGAATCAGCTGAGCCAGCAGCAAACTCCACAGGTCGGTCTCTTTCAGCGGGGAATCGGGTAGCTTGCCCACAGCATCGTCATCATCGCGGCGTCATCACGGCGGAAGCGGGAGCCGGCACCATGGGAGGGGGCGGACCGCTGCACACCCGTCTACTCACGTCATGCCGCAGCGCCTCTAAACATAACATCGTTAAAAAAAAAAAAAAAAATCCAAATTTTAATATGACTATTCAGAGGTTAAAGTATTTAGAGGGTACTATCTCTCCTTGCAGAGAGAGCCTTAATCGGCATGAGGAGACTTATAGGCCATACATGCTTTTTTGGAATTCTGGGAAGAAAGGGATGCAAATGAGCTCTTAACAAGCTCCGCCACCAGATGTGAGGCAGCTCTCCTATGCGTCAATGTTCGATTCTTTCAATAGACCTTGAGACATGATTTGGATAAAAAATAAGCCATCATCTCATCTGCAGACAGCTGTTTGTATTCTTAAGTTCTGTGTTGCACTTAGTAAAAGGACTTTGTTACGTTCAATTTTGGCCTCATTCTTCAGTGCTACAACTTTCACTGCAACAGACCCCAGTGAGCGCCGGCCTTAGGTAGGACACCGTGACACAACTACACTACATCATCTTCCTCTTCACCGCCTCCCATGGGGCCTCGCTGCACAGGCCCTAAATGGCAGGCTAACTTTTGCACTTTTTTGAACAGGTTGCAAATCCTCACTTCTATATGGGCAGTCAACTCACAGATAACCAATCAGCAGTGTGTGTCCAGGAACCAGAAGAATACTACAACACAGAGCAATAGAGACTTAGTGGTTCTCATATGACAGCAATTCTCCAATGACTTTGGCTCTACACTCCCTCTTTTTATCTGGCCTGCTTATCCAATAGGTAAAGAACTTTTTTTTGGCCTTGCAATGGCTGGTCTCCAAGGTCCAGGTGTCATGCCCTGCTCGGATGGTGTGCGGCGGTCTGTCAGATTGGCAGCATGTGTCTAACCTTTTTGTTTGTTTTGGAATCATGCTAGATCCGCCTTCCTTCAGGTGCTCTGGGTGGGGTCATTGGCTTAAATTGTCTTCTATCCCAGAGGGCCGTGCAGGTTATAGTATTCATTCTGGTCTTGGATTCAGGAAGGAAGGATTGTCTGTTCCAGCTCAGATAAGTTTAATTTCTGTTTGTGTTGTTTTCGGTCTAGGCTATTTGTGTGTCTTCTGCCCCTTCTCCCCTTTCACCATCTCAGGGATTCTAGGGTGTTTGCAGCCCAGGCACGAGGACACTTCTTACCTACGATCAAGGTCTGAAAGTGGGCTTAGCAGCATAGGGAGAGAAGTCAGGGATGTGCTAGGAGGTGACCTGTCCTCAGCATCTAGCCTAGACACTTGTGTATTTGGTTGTTTGTGTATCTGAGTTCCTGTCCGCCGTGACACCAGGACAGGATAAGCTGTCAACTCTCACATTTTGCACCTGTTCTCACTTCTGTCTCAGACTAGACAGGCTCTTCTCTTTATTCCTCTTATTCTTATAGAGAGGATGACACCTGCCCATCTCGTGGTGGCTTTGAATATGGTCTATTAATACCATGTGCATACAAAATACAGTAAAATACAGTAAAGGCATACACAAAAATCCATGCTTTTGCACTTTGCAGTGTACCACTACTCTGTAGTGGGACACAGCATGCACTCTCCCTGAATTTTTTTGAGGCCATTTCGCCCAAAGAAAGGTATCATTATAGAGTAGGGTCCCATCTAAAGAGGTCACCTTGCTGAGGTAAATTGGCACAAATGATTTTGATCAAAATACACTATTCACACAAAAGTTAGGGATATTTGAATTTCAAGTGAAATTTATGAAGGGTGGCCCTCGGGTCATGGAGAAAGTGCAGGCCACTCCATTTGAGGTACCCCAGTCTCCAACAGCCGTTCCCTAATGATGCGACCTCGATGAGCTGGCGCATTGTCATCCATGAAGATGAAATTAGGCCTGTGTTGTTCATGCAGAGGCACAATGACTGGATTAATGATGTTATTCAAGTAGTATGGGCTTGTCACTGTACCATTCACAAAGTGTAGGGCAGTTCTTTATTGACTAGGCACACCTGCCCACACTTTAACACCACCACCACCAAAGGCTCATCTGGTGACAACAGTGGCTGATGCATAGCGCTCTCCTTAACGTCTCCAACATCGTTGGCAGTCATAATTTCTTCTCAGTGTGAATCGACTTTCATCAGTGAACTGAGGCCCACTGGTCTCTCATGCAGGGTAAATGCTTCCTGGCCCATGCAAGATGATGAATCCTGTGGTCTGTTACCCTTACAGAACATCTAGCATGCAGACCAGGCTGACGTAAACGGTTTTAAATGGTCTGACTTGACACTTGGGTGCCTCTCACCTCCCTTAAATGTGCCTGGAGTTGTGTCGCATTCATCATCCGGTTCCGCAGGGCATAGTTCATAATGAAGAGGTCAACACTGTGGGATTTGCCCAAAGGACGTTCACTTCTATGCCTTTCTTTGACTCTTTCAGTCTCTCTGTATCTCTGTTGCAACCTGCTGATGCGTGATGACACTTTGTGAAACTCTAAGCTCAGGGGCCAATTTTGTCTCAGAACATCATTACACCGCAGCCCCTGAAGAAGCGAACAGCGAAACCCGGGTCGGGCCTTTTTATGTGCAAGTTTTAAACTTCTTGATTGTTCGGTGCTTGGATTCAGAGGCTGGATACTCAGCACGAGATCTGTGGATCAGCAGGAGGTGTTTGTGAACGTATTACTGACATTTTCCAGCAGCATTCACCTCTTTCATTTGGGTTCGGAACTTGGTCATTTGTATAAGATCCGATATGCTACTTATGGATCAGTAGCAGGAGAACTGTGTAATCATTTTATGAATATCCTGGTCCAGTGAATTTTCTATCCTCATCAACTGGACAATTTACCGAATTTTTTCTACATTTGCAGGAGAGAGTCACTGACATTTACTGTTTATTTAGAGCGCGGTTCCCGCACCCTTTAACTTTATATATTTTAGGAGTTTGAACCTACTCCCTTAAGGCCGCCGCTGCTGGTGTCTATTTCCATACCAGATAACACTATACATTTCTCAGAACATCCTGCTTGAAGCCTCGCAATGGTGAGGAACAGTTAATCAATTGTTAGGTGTCGTCTTGGTCTCATGATGTCAAAATGTGAACAGCATGATGAGGAGGACTGTTTAAATACCAATTCTAATTGAATCAGAAAATGTATTGGGCGATTCATGGATCCAACACCATTTGTGCATTTTAACATTAAGCTCCTTGTTAGAGAACAGCAAGTACTGAAATATTGAGCAGTTGAACATGTGCATTCAAAAGTTTAGAGGGTCACATTAAGTTCACCTGTAAAGGAGTGCATTTTAGGTTTATCCTGAAATTACACCTTCAAGCCAAATATCCCAAAGTTTTTGTGAGTAGTGTATATTTGGTAAGTACCTCCTATTCATTTTATATACTGAATATAGCATTAGTTCATATAGTGAATGTTTGTAATGTGCTGCTGCATTGTGTCTGGAATTTACAAACTTGCTTCATTATTTATTTTAGGGTACTTTCACACTAGCGGCAGGGGACTCCGGCAGGCTGTTCCGTCGGGTGAACAGCCTGCCGGATCTGTCCTGCCGCTAGTTCACGTGTGCCCCAGGACTGCCGCTCCTACCCATTGACTATAATGAGGACGGGGGCGGAGTTCTGGCGGCAGCGCACGTCGAGAGGCAGCTGGACTAAAAGTACTGCATGCAGTACTTTTAGTCCGGCCGCCTCTCGGCGTGCTCTGCCATGCTGCCGCCGAAACTCTGCCCCGCCCCCATTATAGTCAATGGGGATGGAGCGGCAGTCCGGGGGTACATGTGAACTAGCGACAGGACGGATGCGACAGGCTGTTCACCCGCTTGAACAGCCTGTCGGAGTGCCCTTCCGCTAGTGTGAAACTAGCCTTAGATGTATTGGGACATTTAGGATTCCGATTTTCCTTATTTCAATTAGAAAACTTTTAGATTAGAAATTCCATTATTGTAATTACTTACCTTACGTTCTCAATGTCCCAAAGTGTAGTACCTGTTTGAAAGCATTAATTTCTCTTTTGTAATAAGCGGACATTTTCTAATATATTTTCTAATATCTGTTATGCACCATTCAGTTACCTCTGTGTGCTTGAGTGTATTTTGTAAAAAGGTACAAGGAATCATTGTGGATGATAGGTACGTGTCATCTAGTTTCCTGGCCTCGGTAGAGTAAGAGCCGTTTTTTATGTGTCGGCAGCAGTTGCTGTTTGACACCTTGATACTTAGTATGGCTGTAATAGCTGATCCAGGACTGCTCTTACTGGCAGTAGTAAAAGTGCTGGGTGGGTGTCTACTCCCCATGTTCCAGGCTGGGTTTTGGCAGTCATAAAAATCAACCAGCACTGCCAGGTGGGGAGGATTACCTCCGTCTGACAGTGGAGCTCGGGAGGTCTGTGTGCTGTGATCTGAGGGCTGTGTTGGGGTCCGCGGCTTGAGCCGGGCTCAGACCCCTGTGAGGGCGAACAGGCTGCCTAAAGCCTACCTGTGGACTTTACAAAGTTGAACTTCCAACAGGGTGTGAAGTAACACCCAGGAGAAAAGGTGACTGTTTTGTATATTAACATTTCATGTTTGTGAACGATCACCAAGCAACTTACGTTTTTGTTTTGCTTTCACGTGTGAGTAAACACTGATGTTTTGAACCATATTTTTTCTGCTCCTGGTTTTAAAAAATTTCCACACAGAAAAAAACGGTGTAAACTTAGCCAAAGGATTTTAACAATTCTACATTGTCTTACATTCTTTTAGCAGCACTGAACACACAATTGTTTTTATATGAGTATTGATCACTACCTTGTGGCTATAATAAAATATCTTTACCGTTCTGGTTTTCTACAGTATTGCTTAATATTTTGATTATTTCCCACTAGATGTGAGGGTAAACATTTTTCTTAAAGAAATGATTAATCTGAAGTGGAGTAAACAAAGAAACAATCACACCCTTGTACAAGATTTTGTGCATCTTGCAGTTATGATGCTTTATTTGTTCCTTGCTATCTGATAAAACACATTTATCAAAACTTTAAAAAAAGTTTCAAAAACTGTCCTGTTGCCTATAGAAACCAATCAAAGCGCAGTTCCATTTCTTAAAGGCCCCTAAAAAAAATCACAATTTTAATGATATACCTTAAAAGGATCCCAATTGGATCCACTATATATGACACAAAAAATACATACAGGATATGTGACCGATAATCACATCCAGCATTAGATAGTAGCCTGGGGTATGGGAATAATTGTCCCTATGTCTACCCCTATCCTACAACCTCAGCCCAGGGAAGGCCTCCCCTCGGGAGGGGGAACGGTGACCAAGGGGAGGCCTTCACCATTGTGGGTCTCATTAAGACTCTGTCACAGTGAGACAACAGGAATGATATCCTGCTGGGATGTATCATATCATCTAAACTGATCCGAAACACACCTCTTGGTCTCAAGGGACTCTGACCTAGGCACCATAACCAATGTTTGCCTATGATTGGCTTGGAATGGTGCTATAAAGCATATATTGTGGCCCGAATACAGCCTCCTATATCAACTATATATAGAGCGACTATCTGATTTTGTCTGTGTGACCTGGCTTTATGCCAGTATTTATCCTGTTGCATTTACATTGTATAGACCAACAGTGTTTTATTGAACCTCCTGATGATCCCATAGCACTGTCTAGGGGGAAACGCATTGAGGTAACCCAGGTGTATGACTAAACAGTCAACCCTGACTATCTATATGTTTTGTATATGTCTGTACTATGTGTTTTGTTTTTCTTCCATCCAGCTGATTGATGTACTAACGGTACTTTATTATCCGCACCTCATACCTGGGGCACTCTAGAACAATCCCTGCAGTACCCCTTTAGGGACTTTTGAGGGATAGCAGTCTAGGTACGCGGACCTCCACCACTAGGAGCCTTCCTTGGGCTGAGGTTGTAGGATATGGGTAGACATAGGGACAATTATTCCCATACCCCAGGCTACTATCTAATGCTGGATGTGATTATCGGTCACATATCCTGTATGCATTTTTTGAGTCATATATAGTGGATCCAACTGGGATCCTTTTAAGGTATATCATTAAAATTGTGATTTATTTAGGTTTTTTTTCTATGCTGGAACTGTGATATATATTCTTTATACCCCATGATATTTATGTTTATTGATTCTGCTGGAACGTACCATTTCTTAAAGGGGTGGATTTTCAATGACTATACATTAATTGTTCATCCCCACACAGCGCACGACACATAGGTACCACACTGTATCTGATTTTGTATTGAGGTCCTGGTACTTAAAGGGGTTGTCTCACCTCAGTAAGTGGCATTTATCATGTAGAGAAATTTAATGCAAGGCACTTCCTTATGTATTGTTATTATCCATATTGCCTCCTTTGCTGGCTAGACCCATTTTCCATCGCATTATACCCTGCTCATTTCCATGGTTACGACCACTCTGCAATCCATAAGCGGTGGCCGTGCTTGGACACTATGGGAAAAAGCACCAGCCTATGTGATCTCCCATGGTCCCGGCCACCAGAGAGGCCTGTGCGCTTTCCTATAGTGTGCCAGCAGTAAGCACAACCACCACTGATCGATTGCAGGGTGGTCGTAACCATGGAAACAGGCAGTGTATAATGTGATGGAAAAATTAATCCAGCCAGAAAAAGAAGCAATATGGATAATAATACATTAATAAGTGGTTTGTATTAACTTTCTCTACATGATGAATGCCACTTGCTGAAGTGAGACAACCGCTTTAATGAAACAGCTTCAGTCTATGGCCATGTTTACACCTTGCGTTGTGGTGCAGCTCAATGTGTACCACAACTACATATTGTTTTTTTTTAGTCCCTTCCTGACGCAGCAATTTTTCACCTTATTGACCTGGCCAAATTTTGCTAATCTGATAAGTCACTTCATGTGGTAATAACTTTGGAATGCATTTACTTATCCCACCGATTCTGAGTTTGTTTTCTCGTGACATATGGTTAGTAGTAAATTTGAGTTTATATGTTTTACTTTTATTTATTTTAAAAAAAATCTAAATTTCCAGAAAATTTAGCAAGAATTGCAATTTCTTAAATTTTTAACTCTTTGCTTTTTAGACAGATAGTTATAAATTAACATTCCCCATATGTCTACTTTATGTTTGCATCATTTTGTAAATGTAATTTTATTTTTTTAAGACGTTAGAAGGCTTAGAATTTTAGAAGCAATTTAAAAATATTTCAAGAAAATTTCCAAAACCCAAGGACCAATTCTGTTATAACATGACTTTGATGGGCTTATGTGATTAAAACCACTCATAAATCACCACATTTTATAAACCCCTCAAATTATTCAAAACTGATTTTACATACTTTGTTAACCCTTGCTGTGTTCCCCTACAATAGTTTACGACCATATATGGGGCGTTTCTGTAAACTAAAGATTCAGGGTAATCAATATTGAGGTTTGTTTCACTGTTAACCCTGTTAACTGTTACTAGAAATATAGTTTTAAATGGAAAATTTGCAAAAAAATGTTACATTTTGATATTTCACCACAATTTTCCTTTAATTTTTGTGGAACACCTAAACAAAAATTAAAGGAAAATTGTGGGGAAATATCAAAATGTAACTTTGTTTTGCAGATTTTCCATTTAAAACTATATTTCTAGTAACAGTTAACAGGGTTAACAGTGAAACAAACCTCAATATTGATTACCCTGAATCTTTAGTTTACAGAAACGCCCCATATATGGTCGTAAACTATTGTAGGGGAACACAGCAAGGCTCAGAAGAGAAAGAGTGCCAGATGGCTTTTGAAGGGCAGATTTAGTTGGAATGGTTTTAGGGAGCTATGTTGCATTTGAAAAGACCCTGAGCTACGCCAGCAGTGGAAACCTCAAAAAAGCTACCACATTATGGAAACTACACCCCTCAAGGAATATATTGAGACATGTAGTGAGCACTTTGACTACATAGACGTTTCAAAGAAATTAGAAACACTTATGACACACCCTTGGGTGACACCCCATATGTGCTTGTATCCAGGGCTGGCATTAGGGGGGTGGCAAACACAGCAATTGCCCAGGGCCCCCTTTCTGAAAGGAACCCCCTGCAGTTTGATACTTAGCTGTGCTGATGGTGGGAGCCTTTTTTTTAACTTAACTGCGTTATTTTTCTCCTCCACATGCTCCCCAGGTGCCTCTCTAACATGCTGCAGCAGGTCCAGCCCCCCGACCCCCCCAATCTCCCCCTCTCCCTGTCTCACCAGACCTCGTGACTGCACAGTATTATTCACAATCCTGCTGCCACAGACTGGCATCAGGACGTTCTTTAGGGGTGGAGCTAATATAGCCCAGCCCCTATCCTTTGCCTGCACTTGCTCCTGGTTGCAAGGCTCAAACCAGACTGGGATGACTTGGCCTTCTGGTCCAAGTCAGGAGGGGGGGGGGGGGTGCAGGGCTGCTGGGGGTTACACTCTCGTTGTAGCAGCCCGGCATTGCCCTCAAGTACTGATGGTCACTGATCTGTGAGTTCCCATTGTGAGCTCCATGTTTCCCCTGTGCCCTCTCAGTGAGTTTCCCTTGCCACCTATGCCTCCTCTGTGTGGGCTCCTTGTGCCCCCTCTATGTGGGCAGCTTGTGCCCCCTCTGTGTGGGCTACCTGTGCCCCCTCTGTGTGGGCTCCCTCTGTTTGCACTCCATGTGTGCGCTCCCTGTGACCCCCTCTGTGTGCGCTCCATGTGGGCACTCCCTGTGCCTCCTGTGTGCGCTCCCTGTGCCCAATATGTGAGCTCCCTGTGCCCCATATGTGAGCTTCCTCTGCCGCCTGTGCTCCCAATGTGGGCCCCCTTTGTGAGCTGTGTGTGTTGTCTATGTTCCCTATGTAAGCTCATTGTTCCCTCTATGGGAGCTCCCTGTGCGCGCTCCTTGTGTCCTGTGGGCTCTGTATGACTCCAGTATGAGCTAGGTCTGCAGCACTTTTATGGCACAACCAAACGGCGTGCTCGTGTGGTGCTTGTGAGTCCAGCAGTGAGCCCAGTAAATATTATTATTTTTTAGTGCTGCCCTAGCTTGTAAAGTAGCTAGGGCAACGCTAAAGCCAGCCCATCAGAGCCGGTGACATCACTGAACACACTGCTGGGCGGAAGCCTCTGCCTAGCAGTGTGCTGAGGTAAACAAACAAGCTCTTGCCCTACGTGACATCCACAGAACCCCCATAACAGTGTGTCATCCACAGATCCCTCATAACATTGTGTCATCCACAGATCCCTCATAACATTGTGTCATCCACAGATCCCTCATAACAGTGTGTCATCCACAGATCCCTCATAACAGGGTCATGCACAGATCCCCCATAGCAGTGTGTTATCCACAGATCCCTCATAACAGTGTCCTCCACAGATCCCCCTATAACAGTGTGTCATCCACAGATCCCCCATAACAGTGTGTCATTCACAGATCCCCCATAACAGTGTGTCATTCACAGATCCCCCATAAACAGTGTGTCATCCACAGATCCCCATAACAGTGTCATCCACAGATTCCCCCCATAACAGTGTGTCATCCACAGATCACCCCTAACAGTGTCTCATCCACAGATCCCTCATTGCAGTGTATTATCCACAGATCCCCCATAACAGTATGTTATCCACAGATCCCCATAACAGTGTCCTCCACAGATCCCCCTATAACAGTGTGTCATCCACAGATCCCCCATAACAGTGTGTCATCCACAGATCCCCCATAACAGTGTGTCATTCACAGATCCCCCATAAACAGTGTGTCATCCACAGATCCCCCTATAACAGTGTGTCCTCCACAGATCCCCCTATAACAGTGTGTCATCCACAGATCCCTCATAACAGTGTGTCATCCACAGATCCCCCATAACAGTGTCATCCACAGATCCTTCATAACAGTGTGTCAACCAGAGATCCCCCATAACAGTGTGTCATCCATAGATACCCAATAACAGTGTGTCATTCACAGATCCCCCAAAACAAATCCCTCATAACATTTTGTCATCCACAGATTCCCCATAGCAGTGTGTCATCCACAGTCCCCCCATAACAGTGTCATTAACAGATCTCCAATAACAGTGGGTCATCTACAGATCTACATAACAGTGTGTTATCCACAGATCCCCCATAACAGTGTGTCATCCACAGATCCCCCATAACAGTGTGTCATCCACAGATCCCCCATAACAGTGTATCATCCACAGATCCCCCATAACAGTGTGTCAGCCACAGATCCCCCATAACAGTGTGTCATCCACAGATCCCCCATAACAGTGTGTCATCCACAGATCCCTCATAACAGTGCATTATCCACAGATTCCCCATAACAGTGTGTCATCCACAGACAGGGGCGTCGTTAGGTCAAAACATTCGGGGCTTGAGTCCCGGATGTTTTGACCAGTGCCCCGAATGTATTGCTGGCACTGGCCGGGCCGGCTGGCGCTCTGACTCTCCTGCGCTACACCGGCCCCGCCGCTCGCCTCACTCCAAAACTGTATGTGTAAATAATCCTAATCTCCGCCTGCCCTGCCTGCAGACTTACTTAACTTTTAACTTTAATAATCATCCGCAGCCGGAGCCACTCATTTAACTAGATTTCTTACTGCAGCTCTGCCTCCGGTAACAGCAGGCAGTGCAGGCGGCGCTCACTCACTGACGTCAGGAGCCTGCTCCTCCCACTAGGCGGCGCAGTGAGTGAGCACTGCCTGGAGCTGACTAGCTGAGAGAGAGACTCTTCTCTGAGTAAGACTAGTATTGAGCAAAAGTTAAAGTTGCACTTGCAGGGGAGGGGGATCTGTGGTGGATGGCACTGTTATGGGGAGGGGGATCTGTGGTGGATGGCACTGTTATGGGGAGGGGGATCTGTGGTGGATGGCACTGTTATGGGGAGGGGGATCTGTGGTGGATGGCACTGTTATGGGGAGGGGGATCTGTGGATGGAACAGTTATGGGGAAGGGGATCTGTGGATGGCACAGTTATGGGGAGGGTCGGGGGATCTGTGGATGGCACTGTTATGGGGAGGGGGATCTGTGGGTGGCACAGTTATGGGGAGGGGGATCTGTGGATGGCACTGTTATGGGGAGGGCTAGGGGATCTGTGGATGGCACTGTTATGGGGAGGGGGATCTGTGGTGGATGGCACTGTTATTGGGAGAGGGATCTGTGGTGGATGGCACTGTTATGGGGAGGGGGATCTGTGGTGGATGGCACTGTTATGGGGAGGGGGATCTGTGGTGGATGGCACAGTTATGGGGAGGGGGATCTGTGGACGGCACTGTTATGGGGAGGGCTGGGGGATCTGTGGATGGCACTGTTATGGGGAGGGGAATCTGTGGATCGCACAATTATGGGGAGGGGGATCTGTGGATGGCACTGTTATGGGGAGGGGGATCTGTGGATGGCACTGTTATGGGGAGGGGGATCTGTGGATGGCACAGTTATGGGGAGGGGGATCTGTGGACGGCACTGTTATGGGGAGGGCCGGGGGATCTGTGGATGGCACTGTTATGGGGAGGGGAATCTGTGGATGGCACAGTTATGGGGAGGGGGATCTGTGGATGGCACAGTTATGGGGAGGGGGATCTGTTGATGGCACAGTTATGGGGAGGGGGATCTGTGGATGGCACTGTTATGGGGAGGGCCAGGGGATCTGTGGATGGCACTGTTATGGGGAGGGGGATCTGTGGATGGCACAGTTATGGGGAGGGGGATCTGTGGATGGCACTGTTATGGGGAGGAAGATCTGTGGATGGCACTGTTAAGGGGAGGGGGATCTGTGGATGGCACTGTTATGGATGATCTGTGGGGTTGCCCAGATGGCTAGGCCTTTCACTGTAGTTATTAACCACATTCAGCAGTCCCCCATTCACTGAAGGGGGGACTGCTGAAAGGGGTTAATAATTACTGTGAAGGCCCCCCCGATGAGGGCGTAGCTTCATTGGATGGGGGCGTGGCTTCACGTGGGCTCGTGCCCCGGATGTCTTCAGACCCTAGCAACGCCCCTGTCCACAGATCCCCCATAACAGTGTGTCATTCACAGATTCCCCATAACAGTGTCATCCACAGATCCCCCATAACAGTGTGTCATCCACAGATCCCCCATAACAGTGTGTCATCCACACATCTCTAATAACAGGGTCATCCACAGATCCCCCATAACAGTGTCATCCACAGATCCCCCATAACAGTGTGTCATCCGCAGGTCCCCCATAACAGTGTGTCATCCACAGATCCTCCATAACAGTGTCATCCACAGAGCCCCCATAACAGTGTGCATGTGCAGCATTATCTCTATTTACTGCTATGGGATTGCCAGTGATCAGCTATTTACAGAGCCATGCATGCACATTGAGCTCTTCCTTCATTTCAGGGGCCTGGATGAGACAACCCCTTTTTTTCAGCTTGTGGTTTTATAAACTGCATCATGGAAAAAAAGAAGTGCCCTGGCCATTCTTCATGCAGGTTTCATGTACAGAATTCCCATTGAAAATAGGCAGGAATGAAAATCCATAGCAAAACTGCATAAAAAATTGTGTTAGAAAATGTGTCAGAAAAAAAAAAACACACCCCAAAAAAAAAACTGATGCAGATTCTGCATTAGGCTTTTTTTTAAACACAGAAAATACTCTGTGTGAACATACCCAAAGAGGCTGCAGGATCAGCAGCTTACAGTGGAAAGGCTAAAGAGATATAATGTGGCATTATCAGCTGCTGTGGTTGCAACCGTTGTCCGTGCCTACAAATTCATGTCAGACTTCTGGTCCAATATTTCAGGATTTGGGGCCCCACTTTCAATTTTGCCCAGGGCCACACTTTGTCTAAAACTGGCTCTGTTCGTATCCTGCTATATGGGCACACAGCAGGGCTCAGAAGGTTAACTGCAATATATGGATTTTGTAATATATATATAATCCAAAAAGCGGACAGCACATCCAGTAGAAAAACTATACTATCAGAAAAAAAGTCAAGATTTGCCCATTCCTAAACATTTTTCTGATTTGAATCATTCAGAGAGTGAGTTAAAATGCTGGATTATTGATCACATTCCCAACCTAGACGAGGAGGCAATAGAATTTTGCTATTAAAGAAAAAGGAGCAGTTCTGGATTCATACGTTGACTAGCCTTAGATCCAATGGTCTAAATATTGACTATAACCCTGGGTTTTATGCATAGAGGATTGGTTTGCCCCTTGATGAGAATGTATATACGTCTTTTTCTACATCCTGAATGGTGGATGCTCTTTTGAACACAAGTAAGCCATATTAACATGTATTTATGTTTTTTTTTCTTTGTTTTTACAGAATTTTGGATGAATGAGGTGAAATCATATGGAGAAGGAACATACATGCCCTACGGAATAATATTGTGTTCCCATGCTATCGTGAATGGATTGCTTTACTTTTATTTTTGCCATTTTCCAGGTTGTGTCATTATATATCTATTATAATGTCCCAGAGTTGTCAGGAGAACCCTGTTTCTGGCTGCGTTAGGAGGTGCATATGGGGCAGTGTTGTATTGCGCGACTTGCATGGCAGTGCGGTTCGTGCTTACATTGCATGCCCACTGATGAGGAGGGTGTACCCCCCTGACAAGGAGTATCCCCTCCCTACCTTTGTCCTCCTGCATGCCGTTATTATAATGTAAAATAAGACTGGGAAATTTTGCCAATATTCAATATTGCGCTGCCCGTTATGACATCACATGGGCATGCGCGTTGGGATTCAGTTCCTGTGACTTGCTGCGCTATGGCTGGAGAAGGGGGAGGCAGGCGATATGCATGCTCCACTGACGGCATTCAGTCACATACTCTTGATGCAACCTGGCGCCTGCGCATTGTAAGTTACTACACGCTGAGTTTGGCGGCCGATCGCATGTGGATTCACGGGATATCTGATGGGTATGTTTACGTTTTATTCCTATGTCCCACCTCCTGACATTTCATTATCATTATTATGATGCACAGCACTTGCGCTTAATTGGTCTCACTTATTGATTTTATTGTTTTTGCACATATACTTACCATCAACTTATTTTATATACAATTATGTTTTTGTGACTTTAATCACGTATCACATTAAGTTGTTTTTCTCTTGTTTTCATTATGTATCCTGGTCTTTTTTGAATATTATGATATAAATGAATTGCTCCACCTTTTAATTATGTAATCATCCTCTTTATGAATTGTATGTGCTATTTATACTTTGCACTTCACTTGTGTTTCATGCTTGAGAAAGGCTCTGTGTTTGAGCCGAAACGTTGCCTCACTGTACCACATGGGTGAATAAACCATCGTTTTTTATACTGGATGTGCTGTCTGCTTTTTGGATTATTTTATTGGGTAAGGAGCTAAACCCTTGGCCCCCGACGTATTACCTGGTTATTGGTGCTGCCAATGATGGCTTGCTTCACTGATAGTGACAGCTCTTTAGATCTCATCTTGAGAGTTGACAGCGACAGATTCCAAATGCAAATAGCACACTTGAAATGAACTCTGGACCTTTTATCTGCTCATTGTAATTGGGATAATGAGAGAATAACACACACCTGGCCATGGAACAGCTGAGAAGCCAATTGTCCCATTACTTTTGGTCCCCTAACAAGTGGGAGGCACATATGCAAACTGTT
Organism: Bufo gargarizans; assembly: GCF_014858855.1. Classification (NCBI taxonomy): domain Eukaryota; kingdom Metazoa; phylum Chordata; class Amphibia; order Anura; family Bufonidae; genus Bufo; species Bufo gargarizans. Next base: position 675,911,884 of record NC_058080.1, read on the forward strand.
GTAATTCCTACACCGTTCTCCTGATTTGGATGTAAATACCCTCAAATTAAAGCTGGCAGTCTGCAGTTAAAGTTTTCCGTTTTCCGTTTCATTTCAAATCCATGGTGGTGGTGTATAGAGCCAAAAATGTTAGAATTGTCCCAATATTTATGGACCTGACTGTATAAATATAAAAATGAGTTTCTGTCTGTCTGTTCTTTATGTGCGACCAAACGACTGGACTGATCTTCACCAAATTTGGCACACAGGTACATAAGGTGTCCGGGAAGGTTTTAGACCGGGTCTCAGCTCTCTAGGACGTACCGTTCCTGAGATATTCCTAAAAAAAATTACCCACATTAGCCAATACAAGCCTGCAAGTCTTTCTCTCCCAACTGCCATAAACACAGTTTTATTCCAGGTTTCCATAACAACCCAGGCATTTTTCTCTACTGCTTAAAGTGGCGGGCACAGTGGAGGTCACTGTTATTAAAGGGGCGGGCACTGTGGAGGTCACTGTTATTAAATGGGTGGGCACTGTGGAGGTCACTGATATTAAAGGGGCGGGCGCTGTGAAGGTCCCTGTTAAAGGGGCGGGCACTGTGAAAGTCACTGTTAAAGGGGCGGGCACTGTGAAAGTCACTGTTAAAGGGGCGGTCACTGTGAAAGTCACTGTTAAAGGGATGGCCACTGTGAATGTCGCTGTTAAAGGGTCGGTTACTGTTAAAGGGACGGTCACTGTGACTGTCGCTGTTAAAGGGTCGGTTACTTTAAAAGGGGCGGTCACTGTGAAAGTCACTGTTAAAGGGGCGGTCACTGTTAAAGTCATTGTTAAAAGGGCGGTCACTGTTAAAGTCATTGTTAAAGGGGCGGTCACTGTTAGTCATTGTTAAAGGGGCGGTCACTGTGAAAGTCACTGTTAAAGGGGCGGTCACTGTGAAAGTCACTGTTAAAGAGGAGGTCACTGTGAAAGTCACTGTTAAAGGGGTGGTCACTGTTAAAGGGGACGTCACTGTGAAAGTCACTGTTAAAGGGGAAGTCACTGTTAAAGGGGTGGTCACTGTAAAAGTCACTGTTAAAGGGGCGGTCACTGTGAAAGTCACTGTTAAAGGGGCGGTCACTGTGGAGGTCAATGTTAAAGGGACGTGCACTGTGGAGGTCATTGTTAAAGGGGCGGGTACTGTAGAGGTTAATATTATGGGGGAAACTGTCAATATCTTTTTACGACACACGGAAACATAAAATGAAATAGATGAAATATACCGATGCGAAGCTGGGTCCTTCTGCTAGTATAAACAGTACAGACCAAAAGTTTGGACACACCTTCTCATTCAAAGAGTTTTCTTTATTTTCATGACAATGGAAATTATAGATTTACACTGAAGGCATCAATTGAATGAATTAACACATGTGGAATTATATACATAACAAAAAAGTGTGAAACAACTGAAAATATGTCATATTCTAGGTTCTTCAAAGTAGCCACCTTTTGCTTTGATTACTGCTTTGCACACTCTTGGCATTCTCTTGATGAGCTTCTAGAGGTAGTCACCTGAAATGATTTTCACTTCACAGGTGTGCACTGTCAGGTTTAATAAGTGTGATTTCTTGCCTTATAAATGGGGTCGGGACCATCAGTTGCGTTGTGGAGAAGTCAGGTGGATACACAGCTGATAGTCCCACTGAATAGACTGTTATAATTTGTATTATGGCAAGAAAAAAGCAGCTAAGTAAAGAAAAACGAGTGGCTATCATTACTTTAAGAAATTAAGGTCAGTTAGTCCAAAAAATTGGGAAAATTTTTAAAGTGTCCCCAAGTGCAGTCACAAAAACCATCAAGCACTACAAAGAAATTGGCTCACATGCGGACTGCCACAGGAAAGGAAGACCAAGAGTCACCTCTGCTGCGGAGGATAAGTTCATCCGAGTCACCAGCCTCAGAAATCACTGGTTAACAGCAGCTCAGATTAGAGACCAGGTCAATGCCACACAGAGTTCTAGCAGCAGACACATCTCTAGAACAACTGTTAAGAGGCGACTGTGTGAATCAGGCCTTCATGGTAGAATATCTGCTAGGAAACCACTGCTAAGGACAGGCAACAAGCAGAAGAGACTTGTGTGGGCTAAAGAACACAAGGAATTGGCATTAGACCAGTGGAAATCTGTGCTTTGGTCTGATGAGTCCAAATTTGAGATCTTTGGTTCCAACCACCGTGTCTTTTTGCGACGCAGAAAAGGTGAACGGATGGACTCTACATGCCTGGTTCCCACCGTGAAGCATGGAGAAGGAGGTGTGATGGTGTGGGGGTGCTTTTCTGGTGACACTGTTGGGGATTTATTCTAAATTGAAGGCATACTGAGCCAGCATGGCTACCACAGCATCTTGCAGCGGCATGCTATTCCATCCAGTTTGCATTTAGTTGGACCATCATTTATTTTTCAACAGGACAATGACCCCAAACACACCTCCAGGCTGTGTAAGGGCTATTTGACCATGAAGGAGAGTGATGGGGTGCTGCGCCAGATGACCTGGCCTCCACAGTCACCGGACCTGAACCCAATCGAGATGGTTTGGGGTGAGCTGGACCGCAGAGTGAAGGCAAAAGGGCCAACAAGTGCTAAGCATCTCTGGGTACTCCTTCAAGACTGTTGGAAGACCATTTCAGGTAACTACCTCTTGAAGCCCATTAAGAGAATGCCAAGAGTGTGCAAAGCAGTAATCAAAGCAAAAGGTGGCTACCTTGAAGAACCTAGAATATGACATATTTTCAGTTGTTTCACACTTTTTTGTTATGTATATAATTCCACATGTGTTAATTCATAGTTTTGATGCCTTCAGTGTGAATCTACAATTTTCATAGTCATGAAAATAAAGAAAACTCTTTGAATGAGAAGGTGTGTCCAAACTTTTGTTCTGTACTGTGTGTGTATATATATATTATGTGAGACAGTGACAGGTCTCAAGCAGGGTAGAGGCAAGGAAGGGGTGGATAGTTCGGTCCACACCCCAATTCCACCATAGGCGAGACCAGCTGGAAGTAATCAGGCTGGCACAAAGCACCTCCCAGAGTGTCAGCAAGGGGAGTGTGTTGCCTGTGGACAGAGGCCTGGAGGCTCTGTGTGGTCCAAGCCAGGAGGGCTGAGAGACCACTATTCCCCAAGAGACACTGGACTGGAGACAGTGGGCGTACTGTGCTCTGTACAGCCAGGAGGCTGGGGGACATTGGCTCAGAAAGCCGCACGTGTTCACAGGGTGTGAACAGGGTCTTAGGTGAGTCAGGGATCTATTTGTTTAGTTAGAGCCTGGACGGGCGAGTGTTTATTATTTTGTCATTTTGTTGTTGCTGGTGTTGCACAATAAATGCACTGTTTGGACATTATATCCGTGTCTGGTGAAGTAACCTGTGAGAATGACCCCCGAAGAAAAGCTAATCCCCCACAATATATATATATACAGACGTGGACAAAATTGTTGGTACCCTTTGGTCAATGAAAGAAAAAGTCACAATGGTCACAGAAATAACTTTAATCTGACAAAAGTAATAATAAATTAAAATTCTATAAATGTTAACCAATGAAAGTCAGACATTGTTTTTCAACCATGCTTCAACAGAATTATGTAAAAAAATAAACTCATGAAACAGGCATGGACAAAAATGATGGTACCCCTAACTTAATATTTTGTTGCGCAACCTTTTGAGGCAATCACTGCAATCAAACGCTTCCTGTAACTGTCAATGAGACATCTGCACCTCTCAGCAGGTATTTTGGCCCACTCCTCATGAGCAAACTGCTCCAGTTGTGTCCGGTTTGAAGGGTGCCTTTTCCAGACTGCATGTTTCAGCTCCTTCCAAAGATGCTCAATAGGATTGAGGTCAGGGCTCATAGAAGGCCACTTTAGAATAGTCCAATTTTTTCCTCTTAGCCATTCTTGGGTGTTTTTAGCGGTGTGTTTTGGGTCATTGTCCTGTTGCAAGACCCATGACCTGCGACTGAGACCAAGCTTTCTGACACTGGCTAGTACATTTCTCTCTAGAATTCCTTGATAGTCTTGAGATTTCATTGTACCCTGCACAGATTCAAGACACCCTGTGCCAGACGCAGCAAAGCAGCCCCAGAACATAACAGAGCCTCCTCCATGTTTCACAGTAGGGACAGTGTTCTTTTCTTGATATGCTTCATTTTTTCGTCTGTGAACATACAGCTGATGTGCCTTGGCAAAAACTTCGATTTTTGTCTCATCTGTCCACAGGACATTCTCCCAGAAGCTTTGTGGCTTGTCAACATGTAGTTTGGCATATTCCAGTCTTGCTTTTTTATGATTCGTTTTCAACAATGGTGTCCTCCTTGGTCGTCTCCCATGTAGTCCACTTTGGCTCAAACAACGACGGATGGTGCGATCTGACACTGATGTTCCTTGAGCATGAAGTTCACCTTGAATCTCTTTAGAAGTCTTTCTAGGCTCTTTTGTTACCATTCGGATTATCCGTCTCTTAGATTTGTCATCAATTTTCCTCCTGCGGCCACGTCCAGGGAGGTTGGCTACAGTCCCATGGATCTTAAACTTATGAATAATATGTGCAACTGTACTCACAGGAACATCTAGTTGCTTGGAGATGGTCTTATAGCCTTTACCTTTAACATGCTTGTCTATAATTTTCTTTCTGATCTCTTGAGACAGCTCTTTCCTTTGCTTCCTCTGGTCCATGTCGAGTGTGGTACACACCATATCACCAAACAACACAGTGATTACCTGGAGCCATATATATAGGCCCAATGGCTGATTACAAGGTTGTAGACACCTGTGATGCTAATTAGTGGACACACCTTGAATTAACATGTCCCTTTGGTCACATTATGTTCTGTGTTTTCTAGGGGTACCATCATTTTTGTCCATGCCTGTTTCATGAGTTTATTTTTTTACATAATTCTGTTGAAGCATGGTTGAAAAACAATGTCTGACTTTCATTGGTTAACATTTATAGAATTTTAATTTATTATTACTTTTGTCAGATTAAAGTTATTTCTGTGACCATTGTGACTTTTTCTTTCATTGACCAAAGGGTACCAACAATTTTGTCCACGTCTGTATATATATATATATATATATATATATGATTAGCAGGCCAGAATTTGCAGACATGGATTTCAGGTGCCATGTTGCATGTAAAAAAACAAACAAAAAAAAAACAAAAAAAAAACATGTGGTTCTCAGACAGTAGAGAACCACAAGAAGTGACCACATTTTGGAAACTGCATCCCTGTATAAACATTTTAAGGGGTGGAAAGACACATGTTATCCAGAATGTGAATATGTAAGCTGTGTGAACTATATTAGAATGTAAGAAGGCGGAAAACTTGCTTCGAACATAAATTATAAAAGTAATAATTCATGGATGAGTGATACAGTTTGATGTATTCCTTTTTGCAGAGGCCAGGTTTATCAGGGCAGGTTTCACAGCAATATATTGTGTCTTTTTGTAAAAAACACTCCTGCACTGGAGCCTCAGATGTGATCAGTAGCAGTTGCATGACGCATGCAAATATATATAGCTACCACTAGTTTAAAAAAACAAGTAAAAGTTTGTAATGGCCGATGCTCAGCAGTTGCAGGACGTACACAAGGAACTGTTTCTGCAGATTGCTAGTAGGTATGAGTGAACCCGTAGAAGTTGGGGACTCGAACTTGACCCCGAACCCCATTAAAGTCAATAGTGCCCCGAAATTCACTCTTCTGTTATTTTTCCGTTATAACATGGTTATTTTAGAAAATAATAGCATTCTTAAGACAGAATGCAAAACAATAAGGCCATTTAGGGGGTAAAAAAACAACTCACCTGATCACAACTCACCTCAACTCCCTGCAGCAGCTTCTTCTATCTTGACTCGACCGGACCCGCCAAAGGACCTGTGATATGTGTGATGACGTCACCATGTGCGAGAGCGCAGTGACGTCATTGCGCACATCACAGGTCCTGTTCAGTGAAGATAGAAGAAGCTGCTGCAGTGCGATGAGCTGAGTTGTTCTGGTTTTTTTCTAACCCCTAGATTCCCATATTATTTTGGATTCTGTCTTAAGAAGGCTATTATTTTTTCGATATAACCATGTTATAACGGAAAATAATAAAATCACCCGAACACCGAACCCGAACCTGGACTTCAGTGAAAAAGTCTGGGTTCAGGTTACCCAAACTCCCAAAATTCGGTATGAACCCAAACTTTGCAGTTTGAGTTCGCTCATCCATAATTATAGGGTGTTCAGATGTCACCAGGATTCCATGATGTCATTTAAAGTACATGGAGAATCTGTGAATAATGAGCAGGCCTTGTCCTTTTTTTATTTATTTTAAAAAGTTCTGAATGTGGTGGGAATAGCTCTTTAAACATTGTTTCCCTTGCATTTCTTTTGAACCCAGTGATTTTTTTCCACTTTACAGAACACATAATTACTTTTACTTTCTTGTAACTCTGTACACCATTGTGCAGCAATGACTCATTTTAGGCTTTTATATGTTAGCAATACATGAATTTTGGATCCAGTAATACTGACATTAACCTACATTTTTAGTGTGTTTAAGATCACACAATTACATTTTTATTGCACCTAAACACACCATTGAGTTACGGTGGGTGTCTGAATCAGAATTCACATGGGAAGCAATATTTCATTTTGGAGGACATAGTATTGATCTGTCAGCGTTCTCGGGAAAGTGCAGCTGGTTCTTTATTTTTGCAGTGCACATAACCTTTTTGAATATGGCTCCTTATAGCTTTCGATTAGCAGAGGATGTAATGCATCAGTTTGAAGCCATCGCTAGAAACTCAGCTTGAGTGTATTAGAAAATCTGAGCACAATAGATGGTTAGAATCAAAGAATTACAGATTTTCTTGACGTCAGAGCAGCTAATTGTATATCCTACTTAAATAGAAACTCAATTGCAGAACAAAAAGAAGTAATGTAAAGTTTTACTTTTTATATAAGTTGTCATGTTGTGAACAAGATGGCCATTCTAATTGTGGATTTTTAGTAGACAGGTAATTGCATTGGCACAATGACTTTCATTACATGCTGCTCTGTTCATTTTAACGGTATATCTAAAGTGAATCTGTCACCGTAAAAATGTATGCTACAGGTAGTGATGGACGATCAAATGTTCAGGCCCCATTGACTATAATGGCAGGCAAACCCGAAAAACCTTCAAATCATATTTGCAGCCACCAAATACTTATGGCTAGAGGTACATTAGGCAGTCACTGGATACATTTTTTACTGTAGGCCAGTACAGGCCCCAAAATCTAGGCATTCACTTGACAGGAAAGAACTTGTGATTATATGTTTGGAGGTACATTAGGCGGTCACCGGATAACAATTTTACTGTAGGTCACTGGAGTACAGGCCCCAAAAATTAGGCATTCACCTGACAGGAAAGAACTTGTGATGATATGTTTGGAGGTAGATTAAGCGGTCACTGGATAACAATTTTACTGTAGGCCACTGGAGTGCAGGCCCCCAAAATTAAGCATTCACCTGACAGAAAATAACTTGTGATGATGTGGCTGGAGGTACATTAGGCGGTCACCGTATAAAAATTTTACTGTAAGCCAGTACAGGCCCCAAAAATTAGGAATTCATCTGACAGAAAAGAACTTGTGATGATGTGGCTGGAAGTACATTAGGCGGTCACCAGATTAAAATTTTACTGTAGGCCAGTACAGGCTCCAAAAATTAGGCATTAACCTGACAGGAAAGAACTTGTGATAATATGTTTGGAGGTACATTAGGCGGTCACTGGATAAACATGTTACTGTAGGCCACTGGAGTACAGGCCTAAAAAATTAGGCATTCACCTGACAGAAAAGAACTTGTGATGATGTGGCTGGAGGTACATTAGGCGGTCACCGGATAAAATTTTTACTCTAGGCCACTGGAGTACAGGCCCCATAAATTTGGCATTCACCTGCCAGAAAAGAACTTGTGATTATGTAGCTGAAGGTATATTAGGCAGTCACTGGATACAAATTTTACTGTAAGCCAGTGCAGGCCCCAAAAATTAGGCATTCACATGACAGAAAAGAACTTGTGATTATGTGGCTGGAGGTACATTAGGCGGTCACTGGATACAAATTTTACTGTAGGCCACTCGAGTATAGGCCCCAAAAATGAGGCATTCCCCTTACAGAAAAGGCCTTTTATGCCGCTTTATATAAATAAGACAAGGACCAATCTTTGTTCTGGTGGCGGATATGTGTGGGCTGGTATGAGCAAATTCATTTACACGTGGTCGCCACAGATGTTGAGTTTCTCAGAGATTCATGCCTCATTCATTTTTAGAAATGTGAGGTAGTCCACACTGTTGTGAGCTAGGCGATTGCGCTTATCGGTCACTATTCTCCCTGCTGTGCTGAACGTCCTTTCAGACAGGACACTCGACGAGGGGCAAGCCAAGAGTTCCATGGCAAATTTTGCCAGCTCTGCCCACAGGTCAAGCCTGCACACCCAGTAGTACAGGGGTTCATTGCTTCTCAGAGCGTCCACATTGGCCATTAACCCAATGTAGTCGGACACCTGTCGGTCTAGGCTGGATCTGGAGAGCGGCTGTCGATGGGTTGGCTGCAAGAATGATCTTATATCCGAAGTGACCAACACATCTTCAAACCCCCCTCTTCAGGCAGGTGCAGTAGGATTGGTACCCGCACCTGTTTTGCTGTGGGTGGAAATTCATCTGTCAGCGCCCGCAACAGCAGAATGCAGAATCTCTCGCAGCAAGGCCTGGAAATGCTGCATTCTGACAGCCCTCTGTGATGCTGGTAACATGTCCACCATTTTGTGTTTGTACGGGAGTCTAAGTACGTTGCCACCCAGTACTGGTCCTTTCCCTTTATGCTTTTTATAAGGGGGTGCCTCTTCAAACACTGGAGCATGAAGGCCCCCATTTGCACTAAATTGGAAGCGTCCGCAATTGCGGACAAGAATAGGACATGTTCTATAGGCTCTACAAAAAACGCAGTGTTCGCCCGATCAAGCCTGATCTTGTGCGCACACTTGCGTTCAGTCCGCCCCACCGCAGTGCCAAAATATTATTTTTTTCTGATCACTGCAAAACACCGTAAAATCGTTGCGGCGCTATAAAGATCATTTTTGAGGGGCATGGCGAGTTCATAGAAGATTTATTTTTTTTTGCCACAAGTTAGCGGAAATATATATTTTTTTTTCTTACAAAGTCTCATATACCCATATTTTTCTTATAGTATCATATTCCAATTTTTAGACATTTATATTCCAGACTTCTTCTCATGCTTTAGGGCCCCTAAAATGCCAGGGCAGTATTAATACCCCACATGTGACCCCATTTTGGAAAGAAGACACCCCAAGGTATTTCGTGAGGGGCATGGCGAGTTCATGTAAAATTTTATTTTTTGTCGCAAGTTAGTAGAATATAAGACTTTGTAAGAGAAAAAAAACTAAAATGATCATTTTCCGCAAAAAAAAATATTCTAGGAACTCGCGATGCCCCTCACGGAATACCTTGGGTGTCTTCTTTCCAAAATGGGGTCACTTGTAGGGTATTTATACTGCCCTGGTATTTTAGGGGCCCTAAAGCATGAGAAGTAGTTTGGAATCCAAATGCGTAAAAAATGCCTTGTGAAATCCTAAAGATACTCATTGGAATTTGGGCCCCTTTGTGCACCTGCTGCAAAAAAGTGTCACACATGTGGTATCGCGGTACTCAGGAGAAGTAGGGCAATGTGTTTTGGGGTGTCTTTTTACATATACCCATGCTGGGTGAGTGAAATATCTCTGTAAAATGACAACTTTGTATAAAAAAATTGGAAAAGCTGTCTTTTACAGAACTATTTATCTCACCCAGCATGGGTATATGTAAAAATACACCCCAAAACACATTGCCCTACTTCTTCTGAGTACGGCGATACCACATGTGTGACACTTTTTTGCAGCCTAGGTGCGCAAAGGGGCCCAAATTCCAATGAGTACTTTTAGGATTTCACAGGGCATTTTTACGCATTTGGATTCCAAACTACTTCTCACTCTTTAGGGCCCCTAAAATGCAAGGGCAGTATAAATACCCCACATGTGACCCCATTTTGGAAAGAAGACACATAAAAGTATTCCATGAGGGGTATGGTGAGTTCATGTAAAATTTAATTTTTTGTCACAAATTAGTGGAAAAAAAAAAAAAACATTTTCCACTAACTTGTGACAAAAAATTTAAACTTCCATGTACTCACTATGCCCATCAGCAAATACCTTAGGGTGTCTACTTTCCGAAATGGGGTAATTTGTAGGGTGTTTCTACTGTCTGGGCATTGTAGAACCTCAGGAAACATGACAGGTGCTCAGAAAGTCAAAGTGCGTAAATTCATTTTTTTGCACTATAGTTTGTAAACGCTATAACTTTTACCCAAACCAATAATTATACACTTATTGCATTTTTTTTTATCAAAGACATGTAGAACAATACATTTTGAGAAAAATTTACATAGAAATGTAGTTTTATTTGAAAAATTTTACAACAGAAAGTGAAAAATGTCATTTAAAAATAAAAAAATTTCAGTCAATTTCGATTAATATAAAAAAAATAAAAAATGTCAACAGCAATGAAATACCACCAAATGAAAGCTCTATTAGTGAGAAGAAAGAAAGGTAAAATTTATTTGGGTGGTAAGTTGTATGACCGAACAATAAACCGTGAAAGTAGTGTAGTGCAGAATTGTAAAAAGTGGTCTGGTCATTAAGGGGGTTTAAGCTAGGGGAGCTGAGGTAGCTAAATGGCAGTAGTTGGCGGGCTAGCAGTTCGGACAAGCCAGCGGTCAGCCATTGGGCAAGAGGGTTATCCGGCGTCAACTTTTTACGCTTGAATATTTAGGCAACAGAAGCCTGCCTTTTGCCAGATGGAAGGTGGAGTGGAGGACAAATGGCAGGAGAAAGGAGAAGGAGAAGAGGCAAGATGTGGAGTGCCGGAATGTGGCTTTGTGGGTTCTGATGGTGTTGCTCCCACTGGGCTCAGTGATGGGAGGCCAGGTGCCTTCTTAAGGCAGTCGTCCCTAGGTGAGTGTTGGGCTTACCGCGAATTATGCGTTGACAGCCCAGGCTGCAAATGGCAACACTATTGTCAGCAGTTGACAAATTTAAAAAAGCACACACTGTGGAGCCACGTGCCGGCATCCTAGGAGCGACAGAAGTGACCGGGCATGGTGAATGGCTCACTCCAGATACATTTGCAGTCTGCTTTTTGCCTCCTGTGCCCTGTGAGCTCTGCCTGCTTCTACTCCCTCTCTGCTTCTCTGTTTCTCCCTCTGAACTCCCATCCTCTTCCTCTATTGTGGGCACCCACGTGACGTCCATCGACGCGTCATCATCGTCACTTTCACCATCACTGAAATTCGAGTTCTTGGAGTAGGCAGCAACAGCGGGGACCTCCCTCCTTGGGCTGATCTGGGTACTATCGTCAGTCCACTTGGTGGCAGCCGTTGCTACCTCCTCTTTCTCATCTGATGATAAGAATGGCTGCGCATCGGTAATTTCTGGGAATGGATGGGAAAATAATTCCTCTGACTCGAGTGGAGGTGCACACAGCAAAGAGTGAGGAGGATACAGAGGATGAGGAGGGTGCAGAAGTGAAAGTCTGAATGAGCCACTCAACCAACTCTGGTGCTTCCTTTGAAGTAATCACACGAACCTTCTCCAACTTCCCACTTCCGGCCTGGTGCACCTACCCTACCACCCCTGCAGAACGACCTGTCTCTTCCTCTGCCTGTGATTTTCAAAATGACCCTGTGCCTAAGTCCCTAGAAAAGAGCAGTATTTTGGGAAGCAGGTATATCGCAGGCCTCAATCAATATTTGGTGGAAACAGGTATATTCATTCCCTTTAATCAGTATTTTGTGGAAGCAGGTATATCCCAGGCCTCAATCAATATTTTGTGGAAGCAGGTAGATCAAACCCATTAATCAGTATTTTGTGGAAGCAGGTATCTCGCAGCCCTCAATCAATATTTGGTGGAAACAGGTATATCAATTCCCTTTATTCAGTATTTTGTGGAAGCAGGTATATCCCAGGCCTCAATCAATATTTGTTGGAAACAGGTATATCAAAGCCCTTAATCAGTATTTTGTGGAAGCAGGTATATCGCAGGCCTCAATCAATATTTTGTGGAAGCAGGTATATCAATCCCCTTAATCAGTATTTTGTGGAAGCAGGTATATCGCAGGCCTCAATTAATATTTGGTGTAAACAGGCATATCAAAGCCCTTAATCAGTATTTTGTGGAAACAGGTAAATCGCAGACCTCAATTAGTATTTGGTGGAAGCAGGTATATCAAACTCCTTAATCGGTATTTTGTGGAAGCAGGTATCTTGCAGGCCCCATTCAATATTTTGTGGAAGCAGGTATATCAAAGCCCTTAATCAGTATTTTTTGGAAGCAGGTATATCGTAGGCCTCATTTAATATTTGGTGGAAACAGGCATATCGAACCCCTTAATCAGTATTTTGTGGAAGCAGGTATATCGCAGGCCTCAATCAATATTTGGTAGAAAGAGGCATATCAAACCCCTTAATCAGTATTTTGTGGAAGCAGGGGTATTGCAGGCCTCAATCAATATTTGGTGGAAACAGGTATATCAAACCCCTTAATTAGTATTTTGTGGAAGCAGGTAAATCCCAGGCCTCAATCAATATTTGGTGGAAACGGGTATATCGAACCCCTTAATCAGTATTTTGTGGAAACAGGTATATCACAGCCCTCAATCAGTATTTGATTGAAGCAGGTATATCAAACCCCTTAATCAGTATTTTGTGGAAGCAGGTATCTTGCAGGCCTCAATCAATATTTGGTGGAAGCAGGAAAATCAAACCCCTTAATTAGTATTTTGCGGAAGCAGGTATATCGTAGTCCTTAATCAATATTTGGTGGAAGTAGGTATATCCAACCCCTTGATCAGTATTTTATGGAAGCAGGTATATCGCAGGCCTCAATCAATATTTGATGGAAACAGGTATATCGAACACCTTAATCAGTATTTTGTGGAAACAGGTATATCGCAGCCCTCAATCAGTATTTGGTAGAAGCAGGTACATCAAACACCTTAATCAGTATTTTGTGGAAGCAGGTATCTTGCAGGCCTCAATCAATATTTAGTGGAAACAGGCATATCAAACCCCTTAATCAGTATTTTATGGAAGCAGGTATATCGTAGGCCTCAATCTATATTTGGTGGATGCAGGTATATCAAACCCCTTAATCAGTATTTTGTGGAAGCAGGTATATCGAAGCCCTGACTCAGTATTTTGTGGAAACAGGTATATCAAACCCCTTAATCAGTATTTTGTTGAAGCAGGTAAATCGCAGCCCTCAATCAGTATTTGGTGGAAGCAGGTATATGGCAGGCGTCAATCAATATGTGGCGAAAAAAGTTATATCAAACCCCTTAATCAGTATTTTGTGTACACAGGTATATCACAGCCTTCAATCAGTATTTTGTGGAAGCAGGTATATCAAGCCACTAAATCAGTATTTTGTGGAAGCAGGTATCTCGCAGGCCTCAATCAATATTTGGTGGAAACAGGCATATCAAACCCCTTAATCAGTATTTTGTGGAAGCAGGTATATCGCAGCCCTCCATCAATATTTTGTGGAAACAGATATATTGCAGCCCTCAATCAGTATTTTGGTGGAAGCAGGCATATCAAACCCCTTAATCAGTATTTTGTGGAAGCAGGTATCTCACAGGTGTCAATAAATATTTGGTGGAAACAGGCATATCAAACCCCTTAATCAGTATTTTGTGGAAGCAGGTATATCGTAGGCCTCAATCAATATTTGGTGGAAGCAGGTATATCAAACCCCTTAATCCGTATTTTGTGGAAGCAGGTATAGCACACCCCTCAATTTTTTTAGCCTCAACAGTTATATCACACCATCCTGTTTATTTGGGGCAACAGGTATAACGCAGCCGTCAATCAGTATTTTGTGGAAGCAGGTATATCACACCCCTCAATCAGTTTTTTTTGGGACAACAGATATATCACACCTGTTGCAAATGGTTGTTCCAATAGCGCTTGTCCCTCTATATAGCTGCGTTATCACAGCAGAACCGCACACAATTGCTGCATAATACAAATGCACTATAATTTACTTTCTATATTAGAAAGTATATTATAAGTATATCACACTCCTCAGTATATCACACCTATCGATAGCATACCTATACCAGTCCTTAAAAGGACATTTGTGGCCCTATTAGCTAGCGTTTAGTGTCCCTAACAGTCTTTCCCTGCTCCACACAGCAACCTGTCCCTACACTGGCAAAACACATAATGTAAAATGACTGCCAGATCAGGTTCTGTTATAGGGTGGGGGGGGGGGGTGTGTGTCCATGTACTGAAACTCAATTGGCTGTCCTGTCCCACCTGATGGATGTGTCATGGGTCAAAGTTCGGTGCAATGTAAAAGAATATGGCGCCGGCGGACAACGCCATATGTTCGCATGTACGGCGAAAGCACAAAGTCCGCCGCGAAACGGCCACCAGGTGAACCACAAGGCCATCTCTAGCTACAGGCAGCATGTTATAGAGCAGGAGCAGCTGAGCAGATTGGTGTATAATTGTATTGGAAAAGTTTCAGTATAACTTGTAATTTATTTATTTAAATTCCTGCTCATTTTGGGGTTTTGAAGTCCAGGAGGTGGTCCTATCAGTGATTGACAGCCATCTCTGTATACACAGTCATGGAGGGAAGGCTGTCATCACTGATAGTACCATCACCTTGATGTCAAAGCCCAGAATGAGCAGGAATTTAATAGAATAAAGTACAAGTTATATTGAATCTTTTCCAATAAAACTATATATCAGTCTGCTTAGCGTCACTTACACATGCTGCCTGCAGCTGAGAAACTATGTTCAACGGGATAGGTTCCCTTTAAATCAGGTCTGAACAAATTTAAGCCAGGTCTAGGAGCCAACTCCAATAGTAAGGAAGCAGTAAGGGTATGGTCACACAATCACATTTTCTGTTGCAGTTTTTCAAGCCAAAATCAGATGTGAATCATGAAAGGAGAGAAACTATTAAGAACAGCTATTACTTCTCCTTTTTTTTTTATCCACTACTTATATTGGCTTCAGAAACGGCATCAAATAAATGAACATGTGGCTGTTCCCTAATAAAGTGCTGTGAGGGGCAATTGATGTATTTACAAAAAATGTCCAACAAATGTGCTGCAGCTGAGGATGTAGGATTCAGACCTTCCACATCGGGATAGGACCACGCTGATACTTTTCGTAGCACTACTGATTTATAACGAACTACAGGACTGCAGTTGTCACTCCAAAAAAAAGCACCCACTAGCATTACAGAAAGTCTCAGTTGACAATTAGGTTAGTTCCAGATCTGCGCTAAAATCTTTATTGTATCCAACATAGTCAGAAATGGCTAGAGCACCGCCAGACCCCACTCACTATGTAAGCAGTGATTTTTGCCTGGTCGAATCCAGGCACTAACGCCAGAAACGGACTGTATCCTTGCTGGTTCCCATTATAGTGATTGGGCTCCGGTGGGGAAAGTTATTATTCAGCTGTGGTGATACTATGAACGCTCTGCCAGAACAGCCTGCCAAAAGATTTTAGTACTAGTGAGAAACTAGTCTTAGGGCTTATTCACACAGTCAGTTTTTCAGTCAGTGATTTCACTGAAGTGTCAATAATTCCTTAAAGAGGTTATCCAATTTCAAGAACCCCCCCCCCCCATGTGCTATTCCCAATTTTTCTGCGTCGCATTTTTTTTTTTTAGGGCTTTTATTATATTTCATATTTTATTTATTTATTTATTTATATATATATGATATGGTATTACAAATAAAATGTGTGTTCAGAGTGACCCCAGATGTCGAGTGCCTATCCTTTGAAGTAGACAATTTTTTGATTGGGTGAATTATAACGATTAGTGCACCAATTCCATATCAGCAAACGGGAGAGCCACTTTGACATTTGTACAAGGAGAAGACGAATGCTGGCTGTCAATCAAGGACTGCAGGGCGTGACATGAGGTGGGAGAACAGAGCCTCTAGGAGCAGGAGCAACGCCCCCCTGCTCCAAGAGGATAATTTGCATATAATACAATTTTAAATTGTGCATTAGGGTTGCATTAATAGGCATAAGAATAGTAGATTAGTAGTAGGGTCTGCTGACATTAGCACATCGCTAATATCAGCCAGTTTATTAGGGTTAATTCTGGTGACAGAAACTCTTTAAAGGGGTTGGGCACTTTCTGGTTATTGTTGACCAATGTGTCCGTGAGATGATCATATGGCACTTACTCGTATAGTCTTTGTTGAAATTCTGAACCATTTTCTATATTTTATGAGGTATGCCTCCTGGTATACAAAGTCTTTTGTGCTGTCCACACAGAGATCCTGTCCATCAGATGGCTGATGATGGATGGTCATGTGACCAGGCAAATCACCTCCATATGATGCCTCCTCCATTCAAATATGCTGTACGTGTGTGATCACAACATCATATGTGTACGGAGCTGTGCACTAACTATCTAATTGCAGCACCATATATGCATGAAACGGAGTGGGAAGGGGTTAATGCGGTAAGTTATAGCATCCAACCTTGTGTACTTCTTTCAGGGAGCAAAACTTGGTCACCAATTTTGTAGTCACCAAGGCAACCTCATTACTAGGTTTTTCTAGCCCTGATGTAAATGTTTCTTGAGATTCTCAGAACTTGGAGATATGTAATGATGGGGGGCCAGCCATTTTTTGGGCTGGTCTATAATCTATTTAAAGAAGTAACATTCACACAATACATATTTTGGTCAATATTTTCCATGAGTGTTTTTAAGCTTAAGCCAGGAGGAGGGAAAAAGTCCAATGGAAAGATTTGTACCTCTTTTGTGTTTTGGACCCACTCCTTTTTTTAGATTACAAATACTGCTCCAAAGTACTGATCATGTGAAAAAAGCTAGGAAAGACTAGGAAAGGCCAGTTCAGCCAATCATTAGCTGAGGGGAGTCACTGCTAAGGCCAGTGCGTGTGCCTTTCCTAGCGTTTCCTGTGACGAACCAAAACAGGAAGTGCAGAGCAGTGGGCACCGAAGCAGCTTCAGAAAGGCAGTGGCACACAATCAGTGGAGGTGATTAAAGCTGCTTTGCTAATTTTAACAAGTTCGTTACTTTCGGGTACTTTTTTTTTCTTTTTTTCTCCAGAACACCCTTTAAACAAATGTTAATGAAGTATACTTTAATGACTCTTTAAACTGCAGTAAAAATAGTATATTACATGAGAAATAAAAGTACACAGTGCATAAAAAGCAACAAAATGGAAAAGCCCAATTGATTTGACTTCTTTAAATTCATAAATGTGTCATAGCAATATTGTTTGAGCCCTGCAGAACAGCTAATACAATATTGGATAGAGCCAAACAATTTTCTATTTGTGTTTTAAGAAGACTTGGGGCAGAAGAAAAGTAACTTGTCTTTTCAGAGTAAGTGAGATCAGCATGTTGCACTCCATTTGTGACACCGGTGCGCTCGCGTGGCATCACACAGATGGCGTATAGACAAAGTATAACTATAGATACTGAAATTCAATTTATCTTGCCTCCTGTGGTGAAAAGAGCATCCACTATTGTTTTGGTAAAATAACCTTTTCCAAGTAAGTAAATGTATTTGATTTTGTGAACTGTTTCGTTGAATCGCATACTGAGCGTACAGGTCCGTGGTGGTTTCTAATTTCACCTGGTTTCATGAATAAATGAAATAGAAATAGCTTGTCTCAGAGATTTCAGGTGTAAGGCTGCTTGTCATGCCACGCAAGTGAATCTAATAATGCATTTGTTGTCTCCTGACTGGAAATAAGTTTGGATTTTCACCAATCTCCTGTCACACTGACTGAGACTAGAACATTTGAAAGTGGATTTGCATATACAGGACTGGAAAGTATATGTATAATTGAGTTGTGTATCTGCAGGGAATGAAGAAGTACAGATCTGTCTGTCTCTCTGCTTATCTATGAACCTATCTATCTTACATCTATTGTATTTTCTATCTATCTATCTATCTCTGTCTGAATCTTTTTATCTCACTCTGACTATCTGGCGATCTATCCAGTGTCAGACTGGGGTGCCTAGGGCCCATCAGTAATCTTCATTCTGGGGGCTCAGTGCGGAGGATAATTGATTATGTAGCACTGCAGTGATTTCAAGAAGGCAGGTCCCTGGGTAAAGAGGATACAATCTAGCCTGCCTCTGTACATAGAAGTTATTTTAGCCATCTATAATAATCATCTGGGTAGTCGTTTAAATAATCTACACAGTTTTTGCAATGGATTCTTTATGGATGCATACACAGCCATCAAAAAGTGTTCATACCCCTTTTACACGTTTTTTTTTTACGTTACACCCACCAACTTAAATGTATTTTTTTTTTTACATTTTATATGATAGACCAGCACAAAGTAGCAAGTATGTGTGAAGCGAAAAGAAAATGATACATGGTTTTTAAAAATGTAAATAAATAAAAATCTGAAAAGTGTGGCGTGCATTTGTTTTCAACCTCTTGTACTCTAATACTACTAAATGAAATCCAGTGTGACCAATTACCTTCACATAATTAATTACATTATTTATTCCCAATATAACTACAGCTGTTCTGTGAAGGTCTCAGGGGATTATTAGAGAACATTAGTGGACAAACAGCATCATGAAAACCAAAGAACACACTAGACAGGTCAGGGATAAAGTTGTAGAGAAGTTTAAAGCAGGGTTAGGTTCTAAAAAAATATCCCAAGCTCTGAACATCTCACGGAGCAGTGTTTAATCATCATCTGAAAATGGAAGGAGTATGGCATAACTGCAAACCTAGGTCACAGAAGCCAACTACCTAAAACATAACTTTTATTCTTATACTCTAAGATCAACAGGTCCCTATCTAGGGACTTAATCAAAATGCAACACAGACAAACAACAAAACATCCGTAAGCGGCCGACGAGGAACAGAAGGGAATGTGATACTGGCAGCGAGTACTGGGCAACCATATGGGGTCCCTGGTGTAGCCCTAGGGTATCCCTGATCTTATTCTCTGCCCAGAGATGCCCCCAGATGGTAGAGGCACTCTGTCCCCGTACCTAAAGCTATCTGTCCTTGAAAAAGCCCTTACCACACAGATTGGCCCATATGGATGCCCGGGTCATTCAATGCGCGAATTATATTCTAATGGATAGTATTGGTCTCCCTTCTAGTCTCCTGATAAACCTATATGTAATAGGGGAAACGCGCTGGGACTAGAAGGGAGACCAATACTATCCATTAGAATATAATTCGCGCATTGAATGACCCGGGCATCCATATGGGCCAATCTGTGTGGTAAGGGCTGTTATGTTTTAGGTAGTTGGCTTCTGTGACCTAGTTTCTTTACACAACTACCAATTGAGTATCTTTTCAGTCAAATTAATAACTGCAAACCTACCAAGACATGGCTGTCCGCCTAAACTGACAGCCCAGGCAATGAGCACTAATTAGAGAAGCAGCCAAGAAGCCTGTGGTCACACTGGAGGAGCTGCAGAGATCCAAAACTCTGGTGGGAGAATCTGTCCATAGGACAACTATTCGTTGTGTATTCCACAAATCTGGCCTTTATGGAAGAGTGGCAAGAAAAAAGCTATTTTTAAGTTCTGTTTGCAGTTTGCCACAAGCCATGTTGGGGACACAGCAAACGTGGAAGATGGTAATCTGGTCAAATGAGACCAAAGTTGAACCTTTTGGACTAAATGCAAAATTCTATGTGTGGCAGAACACTAACACTGCACATCACCCTGAATATACCATCTCCACCATGAAACAAGGTGGTGGCAGCATCATACTGTTCGGATGCTTTTCTTCAGCAGGGTAAAAAATATTAATGAGTCAATAATTATCTGTCATAGATCCCCTGCTGCTTCAATGTTTACTGGGTCCTCTCTGGTATCCACTTCCTAGTTTGTGCTTTGAAGCAATGGGAATTATTGAGGGCTAGTGTCAATTTTTTACACCATTCTGAGCATTTTTAATTATTTTAATATCAAACGGTTTTCCAATGTTAGGACAACTCCCCGAAGCTACCCCATATTTAAAATATTAAACCTTGTAATATACTTGTCTTAGAAAATTCCATCCCAGTATTTAACTAACCAACCTTTGGTGGTCTTGTGGTTTTACTCCAGTGTCAGTCATCGATTCTATAGGGGTTTCAAGGGAGGATTTTATTGTGGAGAAAATCTATTTTAATATATATATTTAAAATATTGCATTAATAATCTGCAGTGGTTGAAGAGATTTTTGCACATTAACACTGAAATGTTCCTTGTTGGTACTGCTAGGACCTGGTGAAGTTTTATGGTACATTAGTCACTGCAGCTACACTAAATTTTCCTTTAAAGTGACTGTGCTTTATTGCTGTGGTATTTGGCTTACTACCTATGAATGATACATATTCATTTAGGTAACATCTTTTTGGAGTGTTTATCCAACCCCCCCAATCATTTGGTATCTTGTACCCATTAATATTCATTGTGGGAAGCATACATATTGTTGTTTTGAAATGTATCAATAAAGGACTTTTTATGGGAATTAATTCAGCTTGGTCGCGTTTTCTGGTTTATATTTAAGATTTTGAGCTATTCCTGGGTAGTATGTGGTTATTTGAAAAAGGACTTGTTATGGTAACATTAACACTGAAATAAGCAGGCCTTGTTTAGAATGAGTATGCTAGAAATGGGTGTGTGGCAAGGTTCATTTTAGTGGTTCTTTCCGTTCAATTCCTTGTGATATAGTTGGTTAGTCGTACCAGGTCTTGTTCCTGAGATCTGAAGTAACTGCACATGCTTAGCGCACACTGAAGACCTGAAGATCAAGTCCTGTGATTGTCACCTATCTTTGTATCATATGAGCGCCAGCCAGATGCTATATTGGAAACTGGGCGATGGGGAGCTCGCTGATTTGTTTACTGCCTAAGGTGAATTTTGTATTGTATTTTTATCATAGTTTAGTAAACTTTTAATGCACCTAAACGGTGTCAATCCTGTTTTATTCCTGGATCACATAATTCATGGTAATACAATGGGTAAGTCACAGTGGACCACTCTATTCCTTGCTATGACTTGACAAGCACACAGCATTTTTACACAGAATGTCTTGTTCTCTCCAGAGTACAGGTCCAAGTCGAGGGCTCATACATACTCCTTGTTTGTAATATATATTTATTCCTTCCTTTGCTACGTTATCTTTGGGTTTTGACTTATTTTGACTAGTTTTTATTTCACACAATTACAATTATTTTGACACACTTACAATCCAGTATACAGACCAAAGGGGTGTTTTGCAGAGGTGCTCATCCTTTGGTTTGTATACTGGATGGTAATTTAGGTTTGCACCTGTCAAATTACATAACTGTATTGACCCTCTTATTCATAGGTGTTTTAGTTTTTATGTCAGTATTTACATATCTTTTAGCCAGTTTCTACAAATTGTTTCTCCTATATTTTTTCGAGATTGGAGAGCACTGTTATCCTCAATGCTTACTTGTATTTTTAAAGTAAATTCCAAAGCAGCAGCACAAGGACATACTGTCATGAAATGTAGGGTCATGAACATACAACCTTAGTTTTAATGCTTGACACCTCTATTTGTCAATCCAAGCTGCTGCTGATGACATCCTGCTGTGAAGTCAGGGATATTGGGAAGTCAATTAGCCCTCACCCGCTGACAAACTGGCTCTACCCTGTTCTCCACTTCACTGCTATCTGCTTCTTGTTTACCAGATGGTAACATGTGTGACACCTGCTATCTGAATATGATGATGCAGATATCAAAAAAAAAAAGGACAGAACCATTTTTGGCCTTCACATCTACCCAACATTTTTGGATTTTATTATCTTGACATTCAAGAGCAAAAATCTTTATTTTTTTCCATTTTTGCATCAAAACAGCAGTAAGAGATATTTTTTTTGCAAGACGTAGTTTCTACAGGTTCAATTTTTTTGTAAGCATTTGTCTGTAAAGGAGGAATATGTGAGACCACTCATGACCTGTTTGCTGTCACACATTGCCATACACAAATATCATAGTATTTATAGAAGTAATTTTCTGTTTATTTTTTTCCCCAGAAAGATGTGTGCTAAGGTATATCCTATATATCTGGATTCATCAGCCATAGACAACATATTGCCCATCCCGAAGAGAGCTTAGGCAAGCCCGGAAGAGCGCTTTGTTCTTAATGATTGGTGGGCATCTTATCCATTTGTTTGTTCCCAACAACTGGCCATCATTTAATCACATCTTTCATCGGTTGTCAGCGATACATCATTCTGCATAAAAGGAGATGTACTTCTGACTAATGAAAGTGAATGCGCCAAATGATTGCACAAACAATAATTCGGGCACATACAATGATGATAATGGACCAAGTAATTAGAGCTAAACTAGAGCTGAACAACATGGTATATTGTCAGCCCTCGTTTTTGGTAGAAAATGTTAAAGGGCCCTGAGTTTGAGACCATTTTAAGCCTGTTTGCTCAATCTTTATCCATATGTAAAACCGCAAAAGACCTGACTTATCATAAGTCAATTATTCTAGTACTTCATGAATCCATTCAAGATGTCTTTAGGACATGCGTTCAATGTACAATACCACCGAAATACTACATTATGTAATTGTATGTCAATCAGTTTTACATCATGTCTCTAACTGAACACTATATCTAAAAAATTGAGAGACTCCTTTAATATTGTTGAACCTTAGCCCTCTGCCTACCCTCATTGCCAAACATTTCACCCTATTGCAGTACTGAATGAGTTCTGCTTCAGGAATTTGACTGAATAAAAATGAATGACAGTAAAAGATCAGATCTAACCAAATGTCTCCTTGGTTGAATGGGCCATGTATACACTAGATATTTAATGTGACAATGGTAACCCTAGTAGATATATCACGTGGCAGCAGGGATCAGTGAACTGTAATATTGTATGCTATAAATGGTATGGGGAGAATTTGTAAAAATGTCAAAGATAATTTTGTGCTGCAGAATTGGTGGAAAAATGTTACATTTATTTCTATATAGTTCTAGTATAGCCATCACTATTCAAATTTAGTTGATGGTTTTCTTATTGTGGGCAAGAAAGTGGAAAATGGTGATGAAGAATGGTCAGCTAAGCACAAAACATGAAACTGCATACACTGTAGAAAGGTTTTTAAAAGTTGCAGGCTGCTGACAAAATGTGCACTAAATGCTGTATATTTTTTCTGTCTGAAGCATCTAATGCAAACCTGGTAGGGTGGATCCCTTTCTGTCCCCTGAGACTGCCAAAAGCAGTGCCTTCATAACCATGATGTGCCACCTTGATTGGCACTTATGATTACTCCCTTGTCTCCCCCTATCTCTATTGTATAGTGTTTCTCATCAGCCGGTATCATAACACATTCATGCTCAAATAAATTATCCAACTGCACATCATTTTAGGATTCAAGGGAAAGAAAGCCCATTAGACATATTGGTGATCTCAGTGCAGGTAGATGGAAAACTTCCAAAGTTTCCCATTAAAATTGTATCTACTCTACTTGGGATGGAGTCCCTTTATGATGTATTGTAACAATGCTGATTGTGCACAAGATCCCAGATTCGGACAGTGAATAGAAATGGAGGAATGCTGAACTGCCCATATCTGAATTCAACCCAGCAATTTATCCAAACACAGCAACATTCCAAGCTGTTTAACTACAGATGCCAGAATATACAGAAAACACACTAGACTCCTTGTTAGCGGTTTTTCTTCTGGCAGGTTTATGATGGTTATATTATGAGTAGGGATGAGCGAACTCGAACTGTATAGTTCGGGTTCGTACCGAATTTTGGGGTGTCCGTGACACGGACCCGAACCCGGACATTTTCGTAAAAGTCCGGGTTCGGGTTCGGTGTTCGTCGCTTTCTTCGCGCTTTTGTGACGCTTTCTTGGCGCTTTTTGAAAGGCTGCAAAGCAGCCAATCAACAAGCGTCATACTACTTGCCCCAAGAGGCCATCACAGCCATGCCTACTATTGGCATGGCTGTGATTGGCCAGAGCACCATGTGACCCAGCCTCTATTTAAGCTGGAGTCACATAGCGCCGCCCGTCACTCTGCTCTGATTAGCGTAGGGAGAGGTTGCGGCTGCGACAGTAGGGCGAGATTAGGCAGATTAACTCCTCCAAAGGACTTGATTAACTGATCGATCTGCAGCTGTGGATCATTGAGCTGCTGATCCTCAATTGCTCACTGTTTTTAGGCTGCCCAGACCGTTTGTCAGTCACATTTTTCTGGGGTGATCGGCGGCCATTTTGTGTCTTGTGGTGCACCAGCACAAGCTGCGACCAAGTGCATTTAACCCTCAATGGTGTGGTTGTTTTTTGGCTAAAGCCTACATCAGGGTGAAGCTGTCACACCAAGTGCATTTAACCAGCAATAGTCTGTTTATTTTTTGGCCATATCCCAGTCTAATTCTGTCACTAAATCCATACCGGTCACCCAGCGCCTAAATACTAGGCCTCAAATTTATATCCCGCTAAATCTGTCCCTAGTGCTGTAGCTGGGCGAGTTATTTAGTGTCCGTTCAAGCACATTTCTTGTTCTGGGTTGAAATACAATTCCCAATTTAGCAATTTCATAATTTAGTGGTTTCTGCTATATCAGAGCTATTTGAAATCTATCCCTAAAAGGGTATATAATATTCAAGGTGCACATTGGGTCATTCAGAATAACTTCACACACACCCGCTACTGTGTATTTCCAAGTCTAATTCTGGCACTAAACCCATACCTGTCACCCAGCGCCTAAATACTAGGCCTCAAATTTATATCCCGCTAAATCTGTCCCTAGTGCTGTAGCTGGGCGAGTTATTTAGTGTCCGTTCAAGCACATTTCTTGTTCTGGGTTGAAATACAATTCCCAATTTAGCAATTTCATAATTTAGTGGTTTCTGCTATATCAGAGCTATTTGAAATCTATCCCTAAAAGGGTATATAATATTCAAGGTGCACATTGGGTCATTCAGAATAACTTCACACACACCCGCTACTGTGTATTTCCAAGTCTAATTCTGGCACTAAACCCATACCTGTCACCCAGCGCCTAAATACTAGGCCTCAAATTTATATCCCGCTAAATCTGTCCCTAGTGCTGTAGCTGGGCGAGTTATTTAGTGTCCGTTCAAGCACATTTCTTGTTCTGGGTTGAAATACAATTCCCAATTTAGCAATTTCATAATTTAGTGGTTTCTGCTATATCAGAGCTATTTGAAATCTATCCCTAAAAGGGTATATAATATTCAAGGTGCACATTGGGTCATTCAGAATAACTTCACACACACCCGCTACTGTGTATTTCCAAGTCTAATTCTGGCACTAAACCCATACCTGTCACCCAGCGCCTAAATACTAGGCCTCAAATTTATATCCAGCTAAATCTGTCCCTAGTGCTGTAGCTGGGCGAGTTATTTAGTGTCCGTTCAAGCACATTTCTTGTTCTGGGTTGAAATACAATTCCCAATTTAGCAATTTCATAATTTAGTGGTTTCTGCTATATCAGAGCTATTTGAAATCTATCCCTAAAAGGGTATATAATATTCAAGGTGCACATTGGGTCATTCAGAATAACTTCACACACACCCGCTACTGTGTATTTCCAAGTCTAATTCTGGCACTAAACCCATACCTGTCACCCAGCGCCTAAATACTAGGCCTCAAATTTATATCCCGCTAAATCTGTCCCTAGTGCTGTAGCTGGGCGAGTTATTTAGTGTCCGTTCAAGCACATTTCTTGTTCTGGGTTGAAATACAATTCCCAATTTAGCAATTTCATAATTTAGTGGTTTCTGCTATATCAGAGCTATTTGAAATCTATCCCTAAAAGGGTATATAATATTCAAGGTGCACATTGGGTCATTCAGAATAACTTCACACACACCCGCTACTGTGTATTTCCAAGTCTAATTCTGGCACTAAACCCATACCTGTCACCCAGCGCCTAAATACTAGGCCTCAAATTTATATCCCGCTAAATCTGTCCCTAGTGCTGTAGCTGGGCGAGTTATTTAGTGTCCGTTCAAGCACATTTCTTGTTCTGGGTTGAAATACAATTCCCAATTTAGCAATTTCATAATTTAGTGGTTTCTGCTATATCAGAGCTATTTGAAATCTATCCCTAAAAGGGTATATAATATTCAAGGTGCACATTGGGTCATTCAGAATAACTTCACACACACCCGCTACTGTGTATTTCCAAGTCTAATTCTGGCAATAAACCCATACCTGTCACCCAGCGCCTAAATACTAGGCCTCAAATTTATATCCAGCTAAATCTGTCCCTAGTGCTGTAGCTGGGCGAGTTATTTAGTGTCCGTTCAAGCACATTTCTTGTTCTGGGTTGAAATACAATTCCCAATTTAGCAATTTCATAATTTAGTGGTTTCTGCTATATCAGAGCTATTTGAAATCTATCCCTAAAAGGGTATATAATATTCAAGGTGCACATTGGGTCATTCAGAATAACTTCACACACACCCGCTACTGTGTATTTCCAAGTCTAATTCTGTCACTAAACCCATACCTGTCACTCAGCGCCTAAATACTAGGCCTCAAATTTATATCCTGCTAAATCTCTCGTTACCGCTGTCCTGTTGTGGCTGGGAAAGTTATTTAGTGTCCGTCAAAGCACATTTTTTGTTCTGGGTTGAAATACAATTCCCAATTTAGCAATTTCATAATTTAGTGGTTTCTGCTATATCAGAGCTATTTGAAATCTATCCCTAAAAGGGTATATAATATTCAAGGTGCACATTGGGTCATTCAGAATAACTTCACACACACACGCTTCTGTGCATTTCCAAGTCTAATTCTGTCACTAAATCCATACCGGTCACCCAGCGCCTAAATACTAGGCCTCAAATTTATATCCCGCTGAATTTGAATACAATACATTGGGCCAAATAATATATTTGTTGTTGTGGTGAACCATAACAATGAGAAAAACATCTAGTAAGGGACGCGGACGTGGACATGGTCGTGGACATGGTCGGACATGGTGGGTGACGTGAAGCCTCATTCTCTGCTATGACATGCAGACTGATTCTCTGCTGTCATGAAGCCAGATTGTCTGTTACGGGACCTCTCTGCTCTGCCTGTGTGCTAGGCCTAAATATATGCCAATGGACTGTTGCAGTGGTGGGTGACGTGAAGCCTCATTCTCTGCTATGACATGCAGACTGATTCTCTGCTGACATGAAGCCAGATCGTCTGTTACGGGACCTCTCTGCTCTGCCTGTGTGCTAGGCCTAAATATATGCCAATGGACTGTCGCAGTGGTGGGTGACGTGAAGCCTCATTCTCTGCTATGACATGCAGACTGATTCTCTGCTGACATGAAGCCAGATTGTCTGTTACGGGACCTCTCTGCTCTGCCTGTGTGCTAGGCCTAAATATATGCCAATGGACTGTTGCAGTGGTGGGTGACGTGAAGCCTCATTCTCTGCTATGACATGCAGACTGATTCTCTGCTGACATGAAGCCAGATTGTCTGTTACGGGACCTCTCTGCTCTGCCTGTGTGCTAGGCCTAAATATATGCCAATGGACTGTTGCAGTGGTGGGTGACGTGAAGCCTCATTCTCTGCTATGACATGCAGACTGATTCTCTGCTGACATGAAGCCAGATCGTCTGTTACGGGACCTCTCTGCTCTGCCTGTGTGCTAGGCCTAAATATATGCCAATGGACTGTTGCAGTGGTGGGTGACGTGAAGCCTCATTCTCTGCTATGACATGCAGACTGATTCTCTGCTGACATGAAGCCAGATTGTCTGTTACGGGACCTCTCTGCTCTGCCTGTGTGCTAGGCCTAAATATATGCCAATGGACTGTTGCAGTGGTGGGTGACGTGAAGCCTCATTCTCTGCTATGACATGCAGACTGATTCTCTGCTGACATGAAGCCAGATTGTCTGTTACGGGACCTCTCTGCTCTGCCTGTGTGCTAGGCCTAAATATATGCCAATGGACTGTTGCAGTGGTGGGTGACGTGAAGCCTCATTCTCTGCTATGACATGCAGACTGATTCTCTGCTGTCATGAAGCCAGATTGTCTGTTACGGGACCTCTCTGCTCTGCCTGTGTGCTAGGCCTAAATATATGCCAATGGACTGTTGCAGTGGTGGGTGACGTGAAGCCTCATTCTCTGCTATGACATGCAGACTGATTCTCTGCTGACATGAAGCCAGATTGTCTGTTACGGGACCTCTCTCCTCTGCCTGTGTGCTAGGCCTAAATATATGCCAATGGACTGTTGCAGTGGTGGGTGACGTGAAGCCTCATTCTCTGCTATGACATGCAGACTGATTCTCTGCTGACATGAAGCCAGATTGTCTGTTACGGGACCTCTCTGCTCTGCCTGTGTGCTAGGCCTAAATATATGCCAATGGACTGTTGCAGTGGTGGGTGACGTGAAGCCTCATTCTCTGCTATGACATGCAGACTGATTCTCTGCTGTCATGAAGCCAGATTGTCTGTTACGGGACCTCTCTGCTCTGCCTGTGTGCTAGGCCTAAATATATGCCAATGGACTGTTGCAGTGGTGGGTGACGTGAAGCCTCATTCTCTGCTATGACATGCAGACTGATTCTCTGCTGACATGAAGCCAGATTGTCTGTTACGGGACCTCTCTCCTCTGCCTGTGTGCTAGGCCTAAATATATGCCAATGGACTGTTGCAGTGGTGGCTGACGTGAAGCCTCATTCTCTGCTATGACATGCAGACTAATTCTCTGCTGACATGAAGCCAGATTGTCTGTTACGGGACCTCTCTCCTCTGCCTGGGTGCTGGGCCTAAATTTATGACAATGGACTGTTGCAGTGGTGGCTGACGTGAAGCCTGATTCTCTGCTATGACATGCAGACTGATTCTCTGCTGACATGAAGCCAGATCCTCTGTTACGGGACCTCTCTCCTCTGCCTGGGTGCTGGGCCTAAATTTATGACAATGGACTGTTGCAGTGGTGGCTGACGTGAAGCCTGATTCTCTGCTATGACATGCAGACTGATTCTCTGCTGACATGAAGCCAGATCCTCTGTTACGGGACCTCTCTCCTCTGCCTGGGTGCTGGGCCTAAATTTATGACAATGGACTGTTGCAGTGGTGGGTGACGTGAAGCCTCATTCTCTGCTATGACATGCAGACTGATTCTCTGCTGACATGAAGCCAGATCGTCTGTTACGGGACCTCTCTGCTCTGCCTGTGTGCTAGGCCTAAATATATGCCAATGGACTGTTGCAGTGGTGGGTGACGTGAAGCCTCATTCTCTGCTATGACATGCAGACTGATTCTCTGCTGACATGAAGCCAGATTGTCTGTTACGGGACCTCTCTGCTCTGCCTGTGTGCTAGGCCTAAATATATGCCAATGGACTGTTGCAGTGGTGGGTGACGTGAAGCCTCATTCTCTGCTATGACATGCAGACTGATTCTCTGCTGACATGAAGCCAGATTGTCTGTTACGGGACCTCTCTGCTCTGCCTGTGTGCTAGGCCTAAATATATGCCAATGGACTGTTGCAGTGGTGGGTGACGTGAAGCCTCATTCTCTGCTATGACATGCAGACTGATTCTCTGCTGTCATGAAGCCAGATTGTCTGTTACGGGACCTCTCTGCTCTGCCTGTGTGCTAGGCCTAAATATATGCCAATGGACTGTTGCAGTGGTGGGTGACGTGAAGCCTCATTCTCTGCTATGACATGCAGACTGATTCTCTGCTGACATGAAGCCAGATTGTCTGTTACGGGACCTCTCTCCTCTGCCTGTGTGCTAGGCCTAAATATATGCCAATGGACTGTTGCAGTGGTGGGTGACGTGAAGCCTCATTCTCTGCTATGACATGCAGACTGATTCTCTGCTGACATGAAGCCAGATTGTCTGTTACGGGACCTCTCTGCTCTGCCTGTGTGCTAGGCCTAAATATATGCCAATGGACTGTTGCAGTGGTGGGTGACGTGAAGCCTCATTCTCTGCTATGACATGCAGACTGATTCTCTGCTGTCATGAAGCCAGATTGTCTGTTACGGGACCTCTCTGCTCTGCCTGTGTGCTAGGCCTAAATATATGCCAATGGACTGTTGCAGTGGTGGGTGACGTGAAGCCTCATTCTCTGCTATGACATGCAGACTGATTCTCTGCTGACATGAAGCCAGATTGTCTGTTACGGGACCTCTCTCCTCTGCCTGTGTGCTAGGCCTAAATATATGCCAATGGACTGTTGCAGTGGTGGCTGACGTGAAGCCTCATTCTCTGCTATGACATGCAGACTAATTCTCTGCTGACATGAAGCCAGATTGTCTGTTACGGGACCTCTCTCCTCTGCCTGGGTGCTGGGCCTAAATTTATGACAATGGACTGTTGCAGTGGTGGCTGACGTGAAGCCTGATTCTCTGCTATGACATGCAGACTGATTCTCTGCTGACATGAAGCCAGATCCTCTGTTACGGGACCTCTCTCCTCTGCCTGGGTGCTGGGCCTAAATTTATGACAATGGACTGTTGCAGTGGTGGCTGACGTGAAGCCTGATTCTCTGCTATGACATGCAGACTGATTCTCTGCTGACATGAAGCCAGATCCTCTGTTACGGGACCTCTCTCCTCTGCCTGGGTGCTGGGCCTAAATTTATGACAATGGACTGTTGCAGTGGTGGCTGACGTGAAGCCTGATTCTCTGCTATGACATGCAGACTGATTCTCTGCTGACATGAAGCCAGATCCTCTGTTACGGGACCTCTCTCCTCTGCCTGGGTGCTGGGCCTAAATTTATGAAAATGGACTCTTACAGTGGTGGGTGACGTGAAGCCTGATTCTCTGCTATGACATGAAGACTGATTCTCTGCTGACATGAAGCCAGATTGTCTGTTACGGGACCTCTCTCCTCTGCCTGGGTGCCGGGGCCTAAATATCTGAGAATGGACTGTTCCAGTGGTGGGTGACGGGAAGCCAGATTCTCTGCTATGGAACCTCTCTCCAATTGATTTTGGTTAATTTTTATTTATTTAATTTTTATTTTAATTAATTTCCCTATCCACATTTGTTTGCAGGGGATTTACCTACATGTTGCTGCCTTTTGCAGCCCTCTAGCCCTTTCCTGGGCTGTTTTACAGCCGTTTTAGTGCCGAAAAGTTCGGGTCCCCATTGACTTCAATGGGGTTCGGGTTCGGGACGAAGTTCGGATCGGGTTCGGATCCCGAACCCGAACATTTCCGGGATGTTCGGCCGAACTTCTCGAACCCGAACATCCAGGTGTTCGCTCAACTCTAATTATGAGCCATCAGACCTCCAACCTGTGAATATTTCCCTGTGCAACGAATATCCAATTTGCTCTGATCAGGAGATATAACAGCCCAGACTGAACTTAGGTTGTTAAATATCTGAAATCTGTATTTCACAGCACATACTTATAGGGCATTTGAGGGTGTGAACATAGTGTCAAGATACAACTGAAACTTTGTTAAACAATACTGGTATCTGCTATATAAAAATACATGCTAATACGTTGAATGACTTGTCATAGGTTGCTGTCATTGTATGTGAGGTGTGATTTTAAATAACTTTTTGTAAAGGGAGGCTAATATTGTGTCCAGCAACTGGCAAAGGGCGTGAGATGTGATAATTCGGGGTACTGTATTCCACAAGAGATGAGGCTTGTATAATCTATGCATAATCTGTGATGTATCAATAGTAAAATTTTGAAAAATCCCTTTCAACCCAACCATTGATCCCAACTTTTTTATACACTCACCTAAATAATTATTAGGAACACAATACTAATACGACCCCCTTTTGCCTTCAGAACTGCCTTACTTCTACATGGCATTGATTCAACAAGGTGCTGATAGCATTCTTTAGAAATGTTGGCCCATATTAATAGGATAGCATCTTGCAGTTGATGGAGATTTGAGGGATGCACATCCAGGGCACAAAGCTCCCATTCCACCACATCCCAAAGATGCTCTATTGGGTTGAGATCTGGTGACTGTGGGGGCCATTTTAGTACAGTGAACTCATTGTCATGTTCAAAAAAACAATTTAAAATGATTCGAGCTTTGTGACATGGTGCATTATCCTGTTGGAAGTAGCCATCAGAGGATGGGTACATGATGGTCATGAAGGGATGGACATGGTCAGAAGCAATGCTCAGGTAGCCCGTGGCATTTAAACGATGGCCAATTGGCACTAAGGGGCCTAAAGTGTGCCCAGAAAACATCCCCCACACCATTACACCACCACCACCAGCCTGCACAGTGGTAACAAGGCATGATGGATACATGTTCTCATTCTGTTTACGCCAAATTTGGACTCTACCATTTGAATGGCTCAACAGAAATCGAGACTCATCAGGCCAGGCAACATTTTTCCAGTCTTCAACAGTCCAATTTTGGTGAGCTCGTTCCTATTTGTAGTGGAGATGAATGGTACCCGGTGGGGTCTTCTGCTGTTGTAGCCCATCCACCTCAAGGTTGTGCGTGTTGTGGCTTCACAAATGCTTTGCTGCATACCTCGGTTGTAACGAGTGGTTATTTCAGTCAACGTTGCACTTCTATCAGCTTGAAGCAGTCGGCCCATTCTCCTCTGACCTCTAGCATCAACAAGGCATTTTCGTCCACAGGACTGCCGCATACTGGATGTTTTTCCCTTTTCACACCATTCTTTGTAAACCCTAGAAATGGTTGTGCGTGAAAATCCCAGTAACTGAGCAGATTGTGAAATACTCAGACCGGCCCGTCTGACACCAACAACCATGCCACGCTCAAAGTTGCTTAAATCACCTTTCTTTCCCATTCTGACATTCAGTTTGGAGTTCAGGAGATTGTCTTGACCAGGACCACAACCCTACATGCATTGAAGCAACTGCCATGTGATTGGTTGACTAGATAATCACATTAATGAGAAATAGAACAGGTGTTCCTAATAATTCTTTAGGTGAGTATATATATATATATATATATATATATAAAATGGGATCACTGTATGTTTTCTTCCATTTAAGGCCTTGTGTATATATATATATATATATATATATATGTGACACATGAAGACACTAAAGACTATGAAGGATATAAATAAAAAACTTCTGTGTAATTTGGCACACAGTAGGAAAAAATCTCCTGCATATTGGAAAACAGAGAAGAAAGAAAAATAAGAAAGAACACAAAACATCCGGCATGCAAGCGCTACACATAGATAGGATGTTCGGGTTAGACCTTCTACTGGGCTAACACCACCTTCCATGGCACATGGCCGTCCAGTAATATTACAGATAGGCAGGTACATTCCACCCCATGCCTTGACCAATAGAAGTACTTTTTAGAACTGGAAGGTACACATTTGCACATTTCCCGAGAGTGTCGGTGGGGGGAGCTCAAGCATGCTCACCATCCACTACCACACCCAGAACATGCGCAAATGCTCCCAAATGAATCAGCCCTTCTTATAAACAAATATGGCCCTAATCGGACAACATCCATTTAATCTAGTACAAATATGCTACTGACCCAAAGTGAACCTCTGTTAGACATGGTTCCGAAAGGGGGGATCAGTCCCTGAGGAAGGTCTTTTAAAACAGGGTCGACCAAGAAAGGTGATATAGCATTCACATGGACACCAGTCCCACCAACCAATGTTTTATGTTGGGGCGCCCATGGTTCAGTGAGACCGGCATCAGTGTGCTATACCCCAACGTTGCTGATGAGGACCCGCTGGTAGCTTTTACTAAGAACATTGCTCTCAGAGCCAGCAGCCATTAGATCCCCCTAAAACCAACGGTGGCGGCTTTCACATGGGAAGTAGGGACCAGAGTGCTGTTCTATAGAATTTCCCTTGCAACAACCTGACCCGATCACGCTCTCCTAACCGTAATCAGGTCAGACCTTACACAGGGAGGCATATACAAAATAAACCTACATACCATTCCTAAGCTAAAAAGAAAGTCCACTATAGTCATCCTATGCTTAATAAAACTTTCCACGACAGTTCCCTCCTCTCTGTAATATGTCCCCTGTGTTCTTTGAATCTCTTGCTGAATCTTCGGTTTCCTCAGCTTGCCCTCGTCGATTGTGGTGCTCCTTGGGTGTCATTGCCTCCATGATGATGCTCCATCCTTTGGCTCCATTCTTTGGGGAGTTGACTCTGAGGGAGGTCCTGATGTGGCGATGAACGTTTAGTTGTACATCCTTTCCATCAAAGACATAGGTTGATCCGTGGTATATCTGGGAGCTGTGATGAGGATGTGATGATCCACCCAAAGCTGCGAAAGGATTCTATCCCTCATTAGCCCTAGCTCTGCACTGAAGTACAGTGATCCCTATAAACTCATAGAAACCCCCCTTAGAAGCTTAAAGATAATCCAGCGCCATCTTTTCCTGTAAGACAAGGGTTGGGTTGATGCACCTGTTGGCAAAGGAAACAGGAGCGAAATATCATCATAATCACTGTTTAATTTCTCAATCAGTTTTTCCACATATTCCTCTTGTATCTGCTGCAAGTCTCTAGGCATCAGAATAATGGACTCATTGTCCATGGGGTTGGGAAGGGTCTCCCCGTCCAAATACTACTCCTCCCTTTGACCATAGACCGTTAGCGTCTTTGGTCAACCCTTGAATCTCCCAATAAGCCATATCTGCTGATGTTGCAAATGTTTGGAGCTGGGACAACATTATGTTTTTTCAGGCGTGAGCGGTACTAGCGGGGAATTTATAAAAAACTTCGGTCGTGCAATTTTGTGTGACACGGGAAGCTGCTTTTGCATGTGCTACTGGGCTGTGCAGACTTTACAATAGGTTGATTAGCATGCTCAGAGAAAAACCTGTTCCTCAGGTTCTCTAAAGCCAGGAACCTGTGGTACAGTCAAGTGTGCTCATATCTCATTATCTGATTCTGTTGTTAATTTCGTTACTACAGGGTACAATGGCACATATGGGGGTGGGGCAGGAGTTCGAGTGGGGGTTCTTCTTTGCTGTCTTGTATTTGAACTGCACAAATCAGTCCAAAATGTTTGCACTGATATCCAAGCTTGTCCACATGTTTTCATATACCTTTTATTCCAGTGAGGATCTCTTTTGTACCATGGAAAAGTGTCTATGTCATTCAGACATAGGCCCTTGATCATGGCCATATGAAAGTCTGAAAAAAAACCTTCTTTTGGGAACGGGTCAGTACATTTCATTCCTTCTGTCCATTTACACATATTACAAACCCAAGGAATAATATAAAATGGACCTAAACACCTCTGGACAAACATTTTTGGACTTTCCCCCAATTCATTTTTAGGAAACAGTTTTACCATAGAGTGATTTGCAGCAGACTTAGGAACATGACTTTCAGTTCTAAATTTAAAATTCATTTTTTTGGGATCCTTCTTACCATAAGAATTGCCCATCTTACTTAGCTAAAATATACAGTGAGATAAGCTGAATTTGAAGGTTTATCAAAGGATGATTATGTTTGTGTTTAGTGCAAAAATACTTTCTGACAAACCTTATGCTGATCAGTTTATGTGTTTTTTTTATCCTATTTCTTCTAATTCAGGCTCCTACTACATCTGAATTTATGGCAGATTTTAAACTATTCTGGATGGTATTACTCCTAATACAGGCTCATACTACTCCTGAATTTATGGCATATTTTAAACGATTGATGGCCGACTGATGGTTGACTGGTGCTGTAAGAGGATAATTCTGAGGTGGAAGTGGAGGAGGAGGCGGAGGAGAAGTGGGAGTCGGAGCCACTAACGTAGGTGGTGGCGGAAACCCTGATGGAATTAGGGTCCGCAAT
Source organism: Bufo gargarizans (assembly GCF_014858855.1). Lineage (NCBI taxonomy): Eukaryota > Metazoa > Chordata > Amphibia > Anura > Bufonidae > Bufo > Bufo gargarizans. The sequence goes on from NC_058080.1 coordinate 675,947,740, forward strand.
CCTTGGCGTCGGTAGCACCTGTGCCATCCCAGGGTACGAGTTGCTCCCGGCCTCCACAACGTTCACCCAGTGTGCCGTCAGGGAAATGTAGCATCCCTGGCTGAAAGCACTTGTCCATGTGTCAGTGGTTAAGTGGACCTTTCCAGTAATTGCGTTGGTCAGGGCACGGGTCTTCTGGGACACATGCTGGTGTAAGACGGGCACTGCACACTGTGAAAAATAGTGGCGTCTGGGGACTGCGTAATGAGGGACGGCCGCCAACATCAGGCTGCGGAAGGTCTCAGTGTCCACAGCCGAAATGGCAACATTTCCAGGGCCAGTAATTTGGAAAGTTGTGCATTTAGTGATATGGCCTGTGGGTGGGTGGGTGGCTGGGTATTTGCGCTTGCGTTCAAATGCCTGGGTGTCACGGCTGTGTCATGGTATTGTATCGTGGACCATGACACTTTTGCTGGTGGCAACATGTTTTTGCATGTTTTGACACTTCCCCTTTAAGTTTGTGTCCCTTCCCATCCTGGTGTGCACGGGGTTAAGGTGTGTTTGCTAGGTGTGGTGGGTGTGACCACAGGCCTCCTTATATGTTGGGGTGGTGAAACCTGAGGTCAGTTTGATTTTGCTTGTCAGTCTGTGTAGGAGCTCTGCTCCCTGGCTGTATGTAGAAGTCTGTGTGAGCCACCCCTATTTGTTATATTGTTTCCCTTGCTCTGTCTGTGTGTCCCCTCCGGCGTGTTTCTGTTTTCCCTCTCCCACCTGGTGTATGTTGTTATGGTGTGGGCCTTGCTTGGAAGTTATTGTGTTGTGGTGTGTTTCCTCCGAAAGGGGGTTGCTTTCCTGGAGGGGTTTAGGCAAACATCTAGACAGTGCATTTCCGGTCCATCTCGTCGGCGGCAGGTAAGTTCTGGTAACTTGGTTGTCTGTTGCCTTTTGTTACTTACCTGTCGTTCGGCTTTGAACCCTGTATAGTTGGTGGCCAGCTGCTGGGCTTCTAGAGACACCATGCATCCTCTTGAGACACTAATTGCCGTTGATTTATTGGCAACTGTGTCTCAACATCCACCTCGTAAAACACTAATTGCTGTTCCCTACCGTCATATTTGCTGCAATCCAACCGACCACCTGGTCGCACTGGTCTGACTTCGAGAGCGTTGTCCTGCGCCACCCTGCAAACTGGGACATAAAGCTAGGTATCGTTAATGATTGTTTTTCTTGTGCTCTGGCAGCAGGCACAGTTTCAACGCGGCATCACGGCCACTTCCCTGTCCCTTACTGCTCGCCTTCTTCATATTAAATGTTATATATGCTTGAAAGTAGGATTTGTAAGTATATGCACATTTTTTTTTAAAAAAGGTATTTGGGATGTGGAAACGTTACAGATGACAAATACCGTAGATAATGTCGCTGATGTCAGCAGCGGCTAATATAAAATTACAGGGAATGTCACAGGTATTTGGGATGTGTAAACTTTACACAGGAGAAATACGGCAGATAATGTCGCTGATGTCACCAGCGGATAATAAAAAAATTACAGGGAATGTCACAGGCAGTGGCGTACTGCCAATATAGGCAGACCACGCTGTTGCTATGGGGCCCGCGGCACAGAGCGCATGGAAGGCCCCACCCCCTACTATGCACAAGATAGTGACTGACAGACAGTTTATTCATAGGAGGCGTCCCGTGGATCGCCCACTTGTTTTTTTCTCCCTCCGGCTCCAACCCCGCCCCCCTTCCCCCCCTTGGTTGAGGGCATGCCACCCCTACCTGTCTGACTTCCGGGCTCCCTCCCACCTCTGGGCTGAGCCTGCGGTCGTCTGCATTTCCCACTGGCCATCAGCTTTTAACAGCGCAAAGATCCTGCTGCGGATTGTATCGCTGGCACAGCATGCAGCAGGAACAGCGCAGGCTCAAGCACGCACAGAGGAGTGACCGTGCTGCCCGGAGTGCCTGCTATCTGACTGCCCCCCTCAAGAAAAATCATCAGCAGTGTGCCAGTGAGTGCAGCCCCCCTCCAACCCCATAATGAAGGAAGGACTGCTCTGGTCAGTGCACACAGAACCCGGCACCGGCGGCTAGAATAAATGTGAGTGCCACATAAGAGGTCTGACAATAAAAAGTTCATATATGTGTATCCTGTGTATTCTTGATGGGGAAAGGGCAGCAGCAAGCAGTGGGGTTTTGGGGGGGCCTATAGGCTCATAGAGGACTCAGGAGGACAGAGAAACACACTGTACTCTATGAGCCTACAGGGCCCCCTCCCAGCACATCAGTCTCCTTGCGGGGGGGGGGGGGGAATATGATTGGTTGCCATGTATGTGCACACTCAGCATCAGCAGCAATCAGTTAAAGGGGTTATATACAGTTGCAAGAAAAAGTATGTTAACCCTTTGGAATGATATGGATTTCTGCACAAATTGGTCATAAAATGTGATCTGATCTTCATCTAAGTCACAACAATAGACAATTACCGTCTGCTTAAACTAATAACACACAAATAATTAAATGTTACCATGTTTTTATTGAACACACCATGTAAACATTCACAGTGCAGGTGGAAAAAGTATGTGAACCCTTGGATTTAATAACTGGTTGAACCTCCTTTGGCAGCAATAACATTCAACCAAACGTGTTTGGTGCACAATGGTCAGGAGTAATTCTTGACCATTCCTCTTTACAGAACTGTTGCAGTTCAGCAATATTCTTGGGATGTCTGGTGTGAATCGCTTTCTTGAGGTCATGCCACAGCATCTCAATCGGGTTGAGGTCAGGACTCTGACTGGGCCACTCCAGAAGGCGTATTTTCTTCTGTTTAAGCCATTCTGTTGTTGATTTACTTCTATGCTTTGGGTCGTTGTCCTGTTGCAACACCCATCTTCTGTTGAGCTTTAGCTGGTGGACAGATGGCCTTAAAGGGAACCTGTCATGTGGATATTTGATTATAATCTAACTAATTATATACAATCATTAACTACTAAAAAGTACCTTAGATGTATTCACTTACTGGTGTGACAGATGGTTACCTCATTATATACACACAAAGATGCCGCATGCTAATGAGCTGATTCGAGTCCGGCGTGATGTCATTGAGCCCAGCGTATATTTAATTCAGAGCTATAGCCACTCCCCTGCCCACCTGCTGCTGATTCCTATGGAAACAAACTGTCATTCAGCAGCAGGTGGGCGGGGACAGTCAGGAGCTCATAAATATTCATGACTCATCATTATCAGCTGGAGCTTTTCAATACAAGATGTTGGCAGATTGACTGGGTCAATTAAAGAAAGTGACCCAGCATTTTGATAAGCAAATCAGTCACTTATTTATGTTGCCCTTAGTTAGGACACCATAAAACTGGTGACAGGTTCCCTTTAAGTTCTCCTGCAAAATGTCTTGATAAACTTGGGAATTCATTTTTCCTTTAATGATATCAATCTGTCCAGGCCCTGACGCAGCAAAGCAGCCCCAAACCATGATGCCTCCACCACAATACTTCACAGTTGGGATGAGGTTTTGATGTTGGTGTGCTGTGCCTCTTTTTCTCCACACATAGTGTTGTGTGTTTCTTCCAAACAACTCAACTTTGGTTTCATCTGTCCACAGAATATTTTGCCAGTACTGCTGTGGAACATCCAGGTGCTCTTGTGCAAACTGTAAACATGCAGCAATGTTTTTTTCGGACAGCGGTGGCTTCCTCTGTGGTAGCCTCCTCTGAAATCCATTCTTGTTTAGTGTTTTACGTATCGTAGATTCGCTAACAGGGATGTTAGCATATGCCAGAGACTTTTTTAAGTCTTTAGTTGACACTCTAGGATTCTTCTTCACCGCATTGAGCAGTCTGTGCTGTGCTCTTGCAGTCATCTTTACAGGACGGCCACTCCTAGGGAGAGTAGCAGCAGTGCTGAACTTTCCATTTATAGACAATTTGTCGTACCGTGGACTGATGAACAGCAAGGCTTTTAGAGATACTTTTATAGCCCTTTCCAGCTTTATGCAAGTCAACAATTCTTAATCGTAGGTCTTCTGAGAGCTCTTTTGTGTGAAGCATCATTCACATGAGGCAATGCTTCTTGCTAAAAGCAAACCCAGAACTGGTGTGTGTTTTTTATAGGGCAGGGCAGCTGTAACCAACACCTCCAATCTCATCTCATTGATTGGACTCCAGTTGGCTGACACCTCACTCCAATTAGCAATGGAGATGTCATTAGTCTAGGGGTTCAGATACTTTTTCCACCTGCACTGTGAATTTTTACATGGTTTGCTCAATAAAAACATGGTAACATTTAATTCTTTGTGTTTTATTAGTTTGAGCAGACTGTGATTGTCTATTGTTTTGACTTAGATGAAAATCAGATCACATTTTATGACCAATTTATGCAGAAATCCATATCATTCCAAAGGGTTCATATACTTTTTCTTGCAACTGTATTATGCCCCCCCGGGCACCTTACTTACCTCATTCCCCGGCACCCGCATTGCTCCTGATGCCCGCACAGCCGCGACTGCCTCCCTCCCGTCACGAAGATGAAAACATCCTGCGACATGGGGGGGAAGTCAATAGCAGGCCACGATAGGAACGAGCCTCCCTAGCATCGCGGGTGATGCTAGGAAGGCTCATTTCCGACGCAGCCTGCTATAGGCTGCACCCCCCATTGGGCATACGTATTATCTGTATGCGGTGCCTGGGCATTTTGGGGGGGCATAATAGGGGTTAGACAGTCCCTTTAACCCTTAGGATACCGTAGGTTTTTTGTTTTTGCATTTTAGTTTTTCTTTCATATCTTCCTTCAGCCATAACCTTTTAATTTTCCATTCACATAGCTGTATGAGGGCTTTTTGGAGGACAAGTTGTACTTTTATATGGCATACAATGTAGTGGGAAACAGGCAAAAAATTTCAAATGGGATGGAATTGGCAAATGGGGGTGTGGCAGGGGAGGAGCCAGGGCAGGAGGTGGGATGGGTCAGAGGTGGGTAGTGGGTGGAGTTAGGGGCCCAATTCAGATTCTTGCTATGGGGCCCAATGATTTTTATGTACGTCCCTGGTCACAAGTATTTGGGATGTGGAAATGTTACACAGTAGATGTACCCCAGGTAATGTCACTGTCCGCAGTGGACACGGTCTACGGAAAAAGTACAGTGGATGTCACTGATATTTTTTGGATGTGCATACGTTACACAGGAGATGTAGCGCAGCCAATGACACTGTCCGCAACGGACACCGTCTACGGAAAAAGTACACTGGTTGTCACAGATATTTTTGGGAGGCACACAAGTTACACAGAAGATGTAGCTCATATAATGTCGCTGTCTGCAGCGGCCTAGCTATTACACGCTATTTAGGTTCGCAGGATGCGCTAAAAATAGATATTGCTGCCACACACGATAGTCCTTAAAAGGACTTTTGGGGCTGTAAAGTTTTAGCAATTTAGCGCAGGTTGCTCTAAAAATATATATTGCTGCTGCCACACACAACAATAGTCCTTAAAAGGACTTTGGGTCTCTGACAAGTTTTTCAACTTAAAAAAAAATCAAAAAAAAAATCACTATCTTTCCCTTCTTCAGCACAGCTCTCCCTGACTAACACTGAGCCATACACGTATCATCAGGTGCTATATAGCACTCGATGACGCGTTCCGGCCAGCCAATCACTGTAATTCCAGTAACCAACATGGCTACGGCATTACAGTGAAGAGCAGTACTTACCTGCACGTTTATTGGCTGTGTAGCAGCCAACAAACGTGTGGGGAGGAGACTCAAGCATTGCGCTCGAGCACATAGTGTTCGGCCGAGCATGCTCGATCAACACTAGGTTGCATCAAAATTATGCAGCAATGCTTATATACTGTATGAGCTAGAAAACGCAGATGTGTTATTTGTGCGTTTTTAGTGCGTTTTCTCATATTAGGATGTGCCTTTTACTCCAATGATATCCATTTTTATGTATATAATTCTTTTGGTGTTCATATATGCATATAGACATGAATGTCTGATAAATTATAATTTTAATATTAGTTTATTTTAAATATCATTTTCTTCCTGCTGACCTGTGTCTCTCTTTTTCTATTTTTCCGATTTTTCAAATGGACAAAGAGAATTAAAGAGGAATGGGGGTGGGGGCCTACCCGGGAGGAGAGATTAAGGTGCTGGTAGATAGTAGGACCTCGATGTCCCGTCCCATCTAATTTATCGCAAAGTGCCAACACAGCAATTTTACCTGAATACTACAGTCCAATATAGTATATCTTCCATACACTATTTTATCATTTAGCTATAATCGCCTGCCTGCATTCAATGCGCTGCCTGTGCTGTTCATAGTGCATCCTGTGCTGATGAATGGTAGGAAAAGTCTAATTGGTACACCATAGACTTTTTCCAGGGTACGGGAGCCCATAGGGAGGGCTCTGAGTGCCGCCTCTGGCACCCGACCCATAGGTTCGCCACCACTGCCCTAGGGGATGTTACACTGGGACAGCCACTTGTAGAAAAAGATTTGGGTGTACTTGTAGGTCATGGATTATATAACAGTATACAATGTCAATCAGCTCCTTTTAAGGCTAGCATGCTATTGTAATGTATTAACAAGGCATGGACTCGCGGGACAGGGATGTAATATTACCACTTAACAAAGCTTTGGGGCAGCCTCATCTGGAATATGCAGTTCATTTCTGGCACAAAGTACAAAGGAGAGCAAATAAACTGATAAGTGGCATGGAGGGTCTTATGAGGAAAGATTAAAATAATTAAATTAATTTAGTGTTGAGATGAAAAGTCTAAGGAGGGACATGATTAACTTGTGCAAATATATAAATGGCCCGCGCAACAAATATGGTGAAAAGGGAGCATTGTCTTCGTCTGGAGAAGAAAAAGTTCTCTATACCATAAGAACTGTAATCTTTGGAATAGTTTAACTCAGGATGTGGTAAAGCTGGAACAGTGAACAGTTTTAAACAAAAAGGCTTAGATAAATTCTTAAAATTAAATAACATTAATGCTTATGAAAATGTGTAGTATGGGTATCACTCCCCTTTCCCAAAATTCACCCCCCCACCCTTGGTTGAACTTGATGGGCTTCTGTCTATTTTCAACCGTACTATGTAACCATGTAGCTATGCAACTATGTAATTTTGTTGGACTACTAATTCTAGAATATACAGAAAACACTCAAAACTAGACCAATACAGAATTTGGAAGGAAATGCACATGGCAAATCCTATACCCAACAACCAGTATTGAGCAAGGCCTAGATATAAATAGTCTCAACTATCAGCAACTCCATCCTAATCAACCAGGCAATGACCGAACCCAGATTCAGATGCAAAGTAGTTGCATAGCAACTTCCCCAAACAAAGTAGTGATGAAGAAACGAGAAGCAACAGGAATAGCACTGCTCACAACATATACAGACGTGGACAAAATTGTTGGTACCCTTTGGTCAATGAAAGAAAAAGTCACAATGGTCACAGAAATAACTTTAATCTGACAAAAGTATAATAAATTAAATTCTATAAATGTTAACCAATGAAAGTCAGACATTGTTTTTCAACCATGCTTCAACAGAATTATGTAAAAAATAAACTCATGAAACAGGCATGGACAAAAATGATGGTACCCCTAACTTAATATTTTGTTGCGCAACCTTTTGAGGCAATCACTGCAATCAAACGCTTCCTGTAACTGTCAATGAGACATCTGCACCTCTCAGCAGGTATTTTGGCCCACTCCTCATGAGCAAACTGCTCCAGTTGTGTCCGGTTTGAAGGGTGCCTTTTCCAGACTGCATGTTTCAGCTCCTTCCAAAGATGCTCAATAGGATTGAGGTCAGGGCTCATAGAAGGCCACTTTAGAATAGTCCAATTTTTTTCCTCTTAGCCATTCTTGGGTGTTTTTAGCGGTGGGTTTTGGGTCATTGTCCTGTTGCAAGACCATGACCTGCGACTGAGACCAAGCTTTCTGACACTGGCTAGTACATTTCTCTCTAGAATTCCTTGATAGTCTTGAGATTTCATTGTACCCTGCACAGATTCAAGACACCCTGTGCCAGACGCAGCAAAGCAGCCCCAGAACATAACAGAGCCTCCTCCATGTTTCACAGTAGGGACAGTGTTCTTTTCTTGATATGCTTCATTTTTTCGTCTGTGAACATACAGCTGATGTGCCTTGGCAAAAACTTCGATTTTTGTCTCATCTGTCCACAGGACATTCTCCCAGAAGCTTTGTGGCTTGTCAACATGTAGTTTGGCATATTCCAGTCTTGCTTTTTATGATTCGTTTTCAACAATGGTGTCCTCCTTGGTCGTCTCCCATGTAGTCCACTTTGGCTCAAACAACGACGGATGGTGCGATCTGACACTGATGTTCCTTGAGCATGAAGTTCACCTTGAATCTCTTTAGAAGTCTTTCTAGGCTCTTTTGTTACCATTCGGATTATCCGTCTCTTAGATTTGTCATCAATTTTCCTCCTGCGGCCACGTCCAGGGAGGTTGGCTACAGTCCCATGGATCTTAAACTTATGAATAATATGTGCAACTGTACTCACAGGAACATCTAGTTGCTTGGAGATGGTCTTATAGCCTTTACCTTTAACATGCTTGTCTATAATTTTCTTTCTGATCTCTTGAGACAGCTCTTTCCTTTGCTTCCTCTGGTCCATGTCGAGTGTGGTACACACCATATCACCAAACAACACAGTGATTACCTGGAGCCATATATATAGGCCCAATGGCTGATTACAAGGTTGTAGACACCTGTGATGCTAATTAGTGGACACACCTTGAATTAACATGTCCCTTTGGTCACATTATGTTCTGTGTTTTCTAGGGGTACCATCATTTTTGTCCATGCCTGTTTCATGAGTTTATTTTTTTACATAATTCTGTTGAAGCATGGTTGAAA